>NC_092370.1:62052137-63254091 GCF_030028105.1 Mobula birostris
GTTCTCCTTCCATTCTATCATGAATTAATGCAAAATCTGCTTATTTTATTCATTTCAAGATATTATTAAACTCTTCACTATTAATTCCAGCATTTTCCCTACTACTGATATTAGGTTAACATGTCTGCAGTTCCGTCTCCCGCACCCCCCCCCCCCCCGTTTTTAATAAGCACTTTTTTTCTTCAGCAGTTTAATCGAGGCACGACTGCACAGGCACATGGAAATCAGCAAGTTAGACCAGCAGGAAGAATTAAAAAAGACAGCATTATAGAATGGGTGTGGGAGTAGAGGAAGTCAGAGTAGGAGAAGTGAAGAAAAGGAATAGAAAATATGTCTACGAGGCCGGTGTTCAGTACTGGGTGTCCCAGCCTCCCAGACGGCCACATCTGTGCCAGGCGCATCGAGCTGCAGCTCCTTAGGGACAGCGTTAGGGAACTGGAGATGCAGCACGATGACCTTCGTCTCATCAGGGAAAGTGAGGAGGTGATAGAGAGAAGCTATCGGCAAGTATTCACACCGGGGTCTCGGGAGACAGTTAGGTGGGTAACAGTCAGGAGAGGGAAGGGCAACAGTCAGATACTAGAGAGAATCCCTGTGGCTGTACTCCTTAACAATAAGTACCCCTGTTTGAGTACTGTTGGGGGAGGGCCTACCTAGGGGAAGCATCAGGTGCTGCGCCTCTGACACAGAGTCTGGCCCTGTGGCTCAGAAGGGTAGGGAAAGGAGAGGATGGTAGCAGTGCCAGGGGACTCTATAGTTAGGGGGTCAGACAGGTGATTCTGTGGACGCAGGAAAGAAACGCAGATCGTAATTTGCCTTCCAGGTGCCAGGGTCCGAGATGTTTCTCATAGTGTCCACAATATCCTGAAGTGGGAAAGTGAACAGCCAGAGGTTGTGATACATATTGGTACAAACAACACAGGTAGGAAAAGGGAGGAGGTCCTGAAAGCAGACTACAGGGAGTTAGGAAGGAAGCTGAGAAGCAGAACCACAAGGGTAGTAATCTCGGGATTACTGCCTGTGCCACACGACAGTGAGTATAGGAATAGAGTGAGGTGAAGGATAAATGTGTGGCTGAGGGATTGGAACCAGAGGCAGGGATTCGAATTTCTGGATCACTGGGACCTCCTTTGGGGCAGGCGTGACCTGTACAATAAGGATGGGTTACACTTGAATCCGAGGGGGACCAATATCCTGGCAGGGAGGTTTGCTAAGGCTATTGGGGAGAGTTTAAACTAGAATTGCTGGGGGGTGGGAACTGAACTGAACTGAAGAGATGATGGAAGGGGCGGTTGGCTCACAAATAGTAAGCAGTGTGAGAGGGAGGATAGGCAGGTGATAGAGAAGGGAAGCATTCAGACTGATGGTTTGAGATGTGTCTACTTTAATGCAAGGAGCATCATGAACAAAGCGGATGAGCTTAGAGCGTGGATCAGTACTTGAAGCTATGATGTTGTGGCCATTACAGAGACTTGGATGGCTCAGGGACTGGAATGACTACTTAGAGTGCCAGGTTTTAGATGTTTCAGAAAGGACATGGGGGGGAGGCAAAAGAGGTGGGGGCATGGCATTGCTGATCAGAGAGTGTCACGGCTACAGAAAAGGAGAAAGTCATGGAGAGATCTGTGGGTGGAAGTTAGAAACAGGAAGGAGTCAATAACTCCACTGGGTGTTTTTTTAAATACACCACCCAATAGTAACAGGGACATCAAGGAGCAGATAGGGAGACAGATTCTGGAACGGTGCAATAATAACAGGGTTGTCATGATAGGAGATTTTAATTTCCCCAATATTGATTGGCATCTCCCTACGACAAGGGGTTTAGATGGGGTGGAGTTTGTTAGGTGAGTTCAGGAAGGTTTCCTGACACAGTATGTAGATAAGCCAGCAAGAGAAGAGGCTGTACTTGATCTGGTATTGGGAAATGAACCTGGTCAGGTGTCAGGTCTCTCAGTGGGAGAGCATTTTGGAGATCCTTTACAATAGCATTGGAGAGGGGTAGGAACAGACAAGTTAGGAAAGTGTTTAATTGGAGTAAGGGGAAATATGAGGCTTTCAGGCAGGAACTTGGAAGCATAAATTGGGAACTGATGTTCTCAGGGAAATGTACAGAAGAAACATGGCAAATGTTCAGGGGATATTTGCGTGGAGTTCTGCATAGATACATTCCAATATGACAGGGAAAGGATGGTAGGGTACAGGAACTGCATTGTACAAGGGCTGTTGTGAACCTAGTCAAGAAGAAAAGAGAAGCTTAAGAAAGAGTCAAAAAAACTAGGTGATGATAGAGAGTTGGAAGATTATAAAGCTAGCAGGAAGGAGCTCAAGAAAGCAATTAGGAGAGTCAGAAGGTGCCATGAGAAGGCCTTAGCAAACAGAATTAAAGAAATCCCCAAGCCATTCTACAAGTATGTGAAGAGCAAGTGGATAAGATGTGAGAGAATAGGACGAATCTAGTGTGACAGTGGAAAAGTGTGTATGGAACCGGAGGAGATAGCAGAGGTACTTAATGGACAAAATAGGATCTGCCTAAGTGCAAGATCTCATGGGCAGAGTTATGGAGACTACAGCCCTTCCGTATTTCCCTCCTCTTGTGATCCATGTACAATACCCTTCCTTTGCCATTACGTCTGTACACATGGGTGATGAGAGAGGACCCGAACCATAAGCTCTGTGGTCAAAAGGGGACACTGGCTCATGCACTGTCTGGGTGTAAAACAGCTCTAACTCAAGGATGGTATAGGTGGCGCCATGGTAAGGTGCTTCTGGCTCTTGCTGACGCACTAGAGTGGGAGAGATGCAAGAAGAGGATGGCTGGCACAGATTTGAGGAAGGCCATCACCTTCATCAAAGAGGGAGCCAGGCCTTTTGTAACCAAACAACCAAAGCCCAATCTGCTGCTAACGGCCAGGTCCTGGGAGATGAGAGTCGATGTGGGAAGGAGGCTGCAGTTCCCGGATGTGGTGCACACAACCCTACACCCGGACATTGTACTATGGTCAACTGAAGACAGGAAAATACTTCTGGTTGAGCTGACTGTGCCATGGGAGGAGGGATGAGAAGAGGCCCACGAGAGAAAGGCCTTGAAGTACCAGCCCTTAGTGCAGGAGTGTAAAGACAAGGGATGGCAGGCATGGTTGTTCCCTGTGGAGATCGGCTGCAGAAGTTTCCCAGCCAAATCAGCACGGCGGCTGTTCTCAGCTCTGGGCCTGGACGAAAGGAGCAAAAAAAACAAGCAGCTTGTAGGATGGGGGGGAAGAGGCAGAACGAGCCTCTTGTTGGATTTGGAGTAGGCAAGAGGAGGGAAGCTGGAATCCAGAAAGGGATGGGCAGTGATTTGGCCACCACTGCTGGCCCACCGACTCGAGAGTGTCGTGGTAAAGGGTCGAAATACTCTATGAAAGTTGGGAACCACCTGATGACACCTGCTCCTGGCTGAAGGCTACTGTTACCTGAAAAGGTATCTGAAGAATGCACCCCAATAGGTATATATAACAAGTACAATTACTTTGCTTCAGTATTCACTACAGAAAAGGACCTTGGCGATTGTAACGATGACTTACAGCGGTCTGAAAAGCTTGAGCATATAGACATTAAGAAAGAGGATGGCCTGGCGCTTTTGGAAAGCATCAAGTTGGAAAAGTCACCGGGACTGGAAGGGATGTTCCCCAGGTTACTGTGGGAGGCGAGGGAAGAGATGTGGGGAGCCTCTGGCGATGATCTTTGCATCATCAAAAGGGACGGGAGAGGTTTCAAAGGATTGAAGAGTTGCAGATGTTCCCTTATTCAAGAAAGGGAATAGAGATAGCCCAGGAAATTATAGGCCAGCGAAGCTTACTTAAGTGGTTGGTAAGTTGATGGAGAAGATCCTGAGAGGTGGTATTTATGAGCATTTGGAGAGGCATAATATGATTAGGAAGAGTCAGCATGGCTTTGTCAGAGACAGGTCGTGCCTTACGAGCCTGATTGAATTTTTTGAGAATGTGACTAAACACATTGATGACGTTAGAGCAGTAGATGTAGTGTATATGGATTTCCGCAAGGTATTTGATAATTTACCCCATGTAGTGCTTATTGAGAAAGTAAGGAGGCATGGGATCCAAGGGGATCTTGCTTTGTGGATCCAGAACTGGCTTGCCCACAGAAGGCAAAGAGTGGTTGTAGACAGGTCATATTCTGCATGGAGGTCGGTGTTGTGCAGGGATCTGTCCTGGGACCTCTTCTCTTTGTGATTTTTATAAATGACCTGGATGGGGAAGTGGAGGGATGGGTTAGTAAATTTGCTGATGACACAAAGGTTGGAGGTGTTGTGGATAGTGTGGAGGCCTGTCAGAGGTTATAGCGGGACATCGATAGGATGCAAAACTGGGCTGAGAAGTGGCAGATGGAGTTTAACCCAGGTAAGTGTGAGATGGTGCATTTTGGTAGGTCAACTGTGATGGCAGAATATAGTATTAATGGTAAGACTCTTGGCAGTGTGGAAGATCAGAGGGATCTTGGGGTCCGAGTCCATAGGACACTTAAAGCTGCTGCGCAGGTTGACTCTGTGGTTAAAGCGGCATACATTGGCCTTCATCAACCATGGGATTGAGTTCAAGAGCTGAGAGGTAATGTTACAGCTTTATAGGACCCTGGTCAGACCCCACTTGGAGTACTGTGCTCAGTTCTGGTCACCTCACTACAAGAAGGATGTGGAAACTTTAGAAAGGGTGCAGGGAGATTTACAAGGACGTTGCCTGGATTGGGAAGCATGCCTGACAAGAATAGGTTGAGTGAACTTGGCCTCTTCTCCTTGGAGTGACAGAGGATGAGAGGTGACCTGATAGGGGTATATAAGATGATGAGAGGCATTGATCATGTGGATAGTCAGAGGCTTTTTCCCAGGGCTGAAATGGCAAACATGAGAGGACACAGGTTTAAGGTGCTTGGAAGTAGGTACAGAGGAGATGTCAGGAGTACGTATTTTTAAATACACAGAGTGGTGAGTGCATGGAATGAGCCTTCGCCAACGGTGGTGGGGGGAGATATGATAGGATCTTTTAAGAGACTCTTGGATAGGTACATGGAGCTTAGAAAAAAAGAGGGCTATGGGGAATCCAAGGTAATTTCTAAAGTAAGTGCATGTTCGGCACAGCATCGTGGGCCAAAGGGCCTGTATTGTGCTGTAGGTTTTCTATGTTTCTGTATGCCTAAGCAATAGGATCAAATTCACTGTCTTCCAGACCACAGAAACAATTCCAGAAGCCTTAGAATTTTGAAAGATACGGGTTTAGGATCTCCACAATTCCCTCTTTCAAAACTCTGGGGTGCAGATCATAACAGGTTCTAAGCCACAATGACTCTGGAATCAAATATATGGTACCTTTCTCACTGTGATTAGTGCTCATTGCAATCGTATGTAATGGGTGGCTTGTAAAAGATTGAACTCAAACACCCTCAGTTGGTATTTCAGTACTTATATGGATTAAGCAGTAGCACATATGCTGAGCTGTCAACACTTCAGTTTGATTTCACAGAAAGGTGCAATGTATAGCTCCACGTCAATATGACTTTTATTAAATCAAACACTGGACAGCAGGCTCATTATCTAGTATACAGAGTTCAGGGTCAAGATACTTCTGTTAAAGTGAAAAGCAAGACAGGCAGGATTAGGGAACCCCAGCTGACTAGGCATGGAGGCTCTGGCTCGGAAAACAGAGGTGCATATTAGGTATAGGCAGCTAGAATCAAGCAAATCCATTGATGAGCACAAAGGTGCAGCATACTTAAATCAGAAGAGTAAAAAGGAGACACAACGTATCCTTGGTAGACAAAGATATCCAAGAAATTCCATGTGCATATTAAGTGCAAAAAAGGTAAGCAGTAGAAAGCAAATCCCCTTAAGGTTCAAAGTGGAGCCACAGGAGACAGATGAGGTCGCAAGTGAATAGTTTTCATCAACGGTTACCTAAAGGTCAAGGAAACTACAGAATAAAGGGAAGAAATATCCTGGAGCATACTGATATTATGATAGAGGATGTTTTGGCAATCTTCAGGTGCTTAAGAGTGGATAAATCACAGGAGCTGTGCTACATGTATCCTTGCACATTATAGGGAGCAAGTTAAGAAACTGATGGAGCACTGACAGATTTTTTTGCATCTTTCCTAAACACTGCCGCCATCGCCCCCGAGGTGTGGAACCAGAATGGAAGCTGGCTAATATTGTGCCTTTATTTATGAAGGGCTGCAAGGACAAGCCAAGGAAATGCAATACAAAGAGCCTAAAATCCGTGGTGAATAAACACACACAAAATGGCAGAAATCAACAGGTCAGGCAGTATTTAACCTGGACAACATACCGACGACAGCTGAAGGCACCGGAAAAGTTCCATCAACGCTGTCTTCGAAGCATCTTAAATATCAGCTGGTAAGATAGAAGAACCAACGTCAGTGTGCTAAATGAAGCAAAAAACAATGAGCATTGAAGCCTATGTCATCAAGAACCAACTACGATGGAGTGGTCATATTGTTTGGATGAAAGACGAACGTCTGCTGAAACAAATCTTCTACTCCCAGCTTAAAGAAGGCAAATGTAAAAGAGGCGGACAACAGAAGAGATTCAAAGACATCTTAAAAGCTAATATGAAGAAATGTAACAACGACATCAACAATTGGGAAACCAAGGCCAAGGACAGGAAACTCTGGCAAGCCATCATCCGAGAAGGAACAGCATCTTGTCATCTTCAGAAGTTTTCGGATGACTCTGCCATAGTTGGATGCATCAGCAAGGAGATGAAGCTGAGTACAGGGCTACGGTAGGAAACTTTGTCACATGGTGTGAGCAGAATTATCTGCAGCTTAATGTGAAAAAGACTAAGGAACCGGTAACCTATTTCCATCCAGGGGGTCAGTGTAGACATGGTGGAGGATTACAGATACCTGGGGATACGAATTGACAATAAACTGGACTGGTCAAAGAACACTGAGGCTGTCTACAAGAAGGGTCAGAGCCGTCTCTATTTCCTGAGGGGACTGAGGTCCTTTAACATCTGCCGGATGATGCTGAGGATGTTCTACGAGTCTGTGGTGGCCAGTGCGATCATGTTTGCTGTTGTGTGCTGGGACAGCAGGCTGAGTATAGCAGACACCAACAGAATCAACAAACTCATTCGTAAGGCCAGTGATGTTGTGGCGATGGAACTGGACTCTCTGACGGTGGTGTCTGAAAAGAGGATGCTGTCTAAGTTGCTTGCCATCTTGGACAATGTCTCCCGTCCACTACATAATGTACTGGGTGGGCACAGGAGTACATTCAGCCAGAGACTCACTCCACCGAGATGCAACACAGAGCATCATAGGAAGTCATTCCTGCCTGTGGCCGTCAAACTTTACAACTCCTCCCTTGGAGGGTCAGACACCCTGAGCCAATAGGCTGGTCCTGGACATTTCCTGGCATAATTTACATATTACTATTTAACTATTTATGGTTTTATTACTATTTATTATTTATGGTGCAACTGTAATGAAAACCAATTTCCCCCGGGATCAATAAAGTATGGTTATCGAAGCCAACAGATGTGCAGAATTAGAAGAAAAGAGAAGAAAATGGAAAGAGAGGCAGTAACAACCAAAGCCCAATCTGCCATCTGGAACTACATGTCCTGAATGTGGAAGAACTTTCAAAGCCAAGATTGGACTCATAAGCCACTTGAGAGCCCGTAAGTAAATCAATAGAACGAAGACCATCATCTTCGACCTCGAGGGATAACCACAATGATCTGGAGGAAATGAAAAGTGATGTCTCAGGTCAAAAACCCTTAATCATTCTTGTTGCTAGGAGGAGGCAGCTCAGGTTACAAGGAGAAACTGGAAGGGCAGAGCTTTTTTTCCCCCTTCAAACAAAGGAGGATCTGGGCTACCTTACAGGAGGTTTATTAAATCATGAGGCATGGATAAGGTGGATAGTCACACAATCCATTTCCCCAGAGAAAGGGAGATCAGAGCTAGACTAGAGACATCATAGGATTAAGATGGAAGGGGAACGAATTAAAGGGGATTTGAGAATCAAGTTCCCCTCCCCCCCCGACAATCTGCCAGATGAAGTGATAGAGGCAAGTACAACTGCAGTGTTTAAAACACATTTAGACATGTACTTGGTTAGGACAGGTTTAGGGGGGTATGGGCCACACAATTTCAAATCATTATTAGGGACTTCAATCACACTTATTTGAAGAAATCTCTACCAAATTATCAACATATAACCTGCAGCACCAGGGGTCCCAATACACTTGGCCACTGGTATACTATGATTAGGAATACCTACAATTCCATGCCTAGACTGCATTTCAGGAAATCTGATCATTTGGGTGGCCTCCTAACTGCATACTAGCAGAGACAAAGAGCAAGGTTCCATAAAAGAAAGGTGGTTGTGAGAGGCTGAGGATCGGCTGCGGGATTGCTTTGAGTCAGTGGACTGGACCATGTTCAAGGACTCAGAAGATGTCAATGAATACACCACCGTTGTCACAAACTTTGCGACATAGATGACGACAAGGCTTCACTCCCAAATAAGCTCAATGCCTTCTATGCTCGCTTCAACTCTCAAAACATGGAGGAACCTTCACGAACTCCCACAGCATACGGAGGGGGATTGACAATCTGGCTGAGTGGCACCACAACAACAACCTCTCACTCAATATCAGCAAGACCAAGGAGCTGATTATTGACTTCAGGAGGTCTATGAGCCAGTTCTCATTGGAGGAAATCAGAGGTGAAGAGGGTCAGCAACTTCAAATTCCTCAATGTTATCTTTTCAGAGGATCAGTCCTCGCTCCAGCATGCAAATACAATTATGAAGAAAGCACAGCAGCTCCTTTACTTCCTCAGAAGTTTGTGAAGATTCAGCATGACAACTAAAAATCTGACCAACTTCTAGAGATGTGTAGTGGAGAGCATATTGACTGGTTGCACCATGGCCTGGTATGGGGCCACCAATGCTCATGAATGGGCAATCCTACAAAAAGTAGTGAGAAGGCCCAGTCCATCTTGGGTAAAGCCCTCCCCAGCATTGAGCACATCTATACAGAGTGCTGTCGCAGGAAGTCAGCATCCATCAAGGACCCCCACCATCCAGGCCACGTTCTCTTCTCGCTGCTATAATCTCACACCACCACATTCAGGAACAGTTATTACCCTTCTCAAACACATCTACACCTGCCCATGTAGCCTGGAGGTACAATTTTTTTTGTCCATTTAAATTAGCATGCAAGATAAAAGAATAATCTGCAATACAAGTGTTTTGTTTAATGTGTTGTGGGCTGTATCGGAGGGGAAGATGAAGTAGTATACAGTAGGGAATTTGACAACTTGGCCGAGTGGTGCAATAATAAGAAACTCTCACTCGATGTCATTAAGACCAAGGAACTGATTCAGGAAGAGGGAAACCAGAGGTCCATGAGCCAATCCTTACCGGAGGATCAGAGGTGAAAAGGGTCAGTAACTGTAAATTCCTGGGTGTCACCATCTCAAAGGACCTGCCCTGGACCCATCTTATGAATATTATTGCAAAGAAAACACAACAGTGCCTCCAGTTCCTCAGGTTTGGCATATCATTGAAAACCTTGGCAAACTTCTATAGATGTGTGATGGGAAGTGTGCTGACTGGCTACATTACGACCTTGTACAGGAACACCAATTTCTTTGAAAGGAAAATCCTCCAAAAGGTAGTGGACTTGGCCCAGTTCTTCACAGGTAAAACCCTCTCAACATTGAGCACACCCCCATGAAACATTGCCATAGAAAAGCAGCATCCAACAAGAAAGATCCTCACTACCCAGGCCATGCTCTTTTCTCTCTGCCATCAGGTAGAATGTACAGGGGCCTCAGGACTTGCACTACCCCGGTTGAAAAATAGTTCCTATCCCTCAACCATCAGGCTTTTGAACAAAAAGGGGATAGCTGCACTCCCTTAAGGACTCTGTTATCTTGTTATTTCATACTCATTATTTATTGCTATTTATTTATATCTGCATTTGCACAGTTTCTGATGGTTACAGTTAGTGTTCTATAGATTTGCTAAGTATGCCTGCAGGAAAAGAACTTCAGGATTGTAATCGGTGACATGTATGTACTCTACTAATAATATCTAGTATTGCTCCAAAAGCTACCTTCTCTTTGCTATAAGTTTTTG
This sequence comes from Mobula birostris, assembly GCF_030028105.1. Taxonomy (NCBI): domain Eukaryota; kingdom Metazoa; phylum Chordata; class Chondrichthyes; order Myliobatiformes; family Myliobatidae; genus Mobula; species Mobula birostris. The sequence goes on from NC_092370.1 coordinate 62,062,306, forward strand.
ACATTTTTACAAGTACTCTAATGTAAATGATAACCATGTAGTAGGGAACAGTTGTTAGCTTTTATTTAGTACTGGATTGAGAACGCACAGCTCACGTTGCAACTATCAGACACAAATGAAGTTCAGCGCTTGGCTGGATTTAACCACATCTGAGACATAAGTTTCCGATCCACAACATTTAACTATATAAGGACTTGCACGTTCACAGTAGACTTTGACACTCAAGTTGATAAATACAGAATATAAATTAGGAGGAAGAAATATATCTGATATGAAAGGAGAATGAGGATATCTAATTTACCCTAAAACCATGGTTTATAAGATACAACCCAGATTACAGGAAACTAGTGATTCAGTGATAGCAAAGGCAATCTGAATTAATTGGGTCTATCTGCTTCAAAATTATAAAACAGCTTAAAATGGTAGTCAATAAATAACCATAAGATATCGGAGCAGAATTAGGCCATTTGTTCCAACGAGTCTGCTCTGCGATTTCATTATGGGTGATCCAATTTTCCTCTCAGCCCCAATCTGCTGCCTTCTCCCTGTATCCCTTCATGCCCTGACTGATCCGGGATCGATCAACCTCTACCTTAAATACATATAAAGACTTGGACTCCATAGCTATCTGTGGCAAAGAATTCCACTGCCTGGCTAAAGAAATTCCTCCTCATCTCCATTCTAAAAGGACACCCCTCTATTAAGGCTGCATCTTCTGGTCTTTGACTCTCCCACCAAAGGAAACATCCTCTCTGTCAAGATGTTTCAACATACAGTTTCCATTAGGACACCCTCATACTTCTGAATTCCAGTGAATACAAAGGCCCAGAGCCATCAAACACATTTCAAAACCTAACATTATACTGTATTTTCCATATTCTCTTGAGTGAAAAGAACTGTGCAGCAACACCTTCAAGAGCATTTAATGGTGAAGAGAGTATCACACAGAAAATTAAATTGCTTATAAACATCCATTTAAAATGCCCATTGAGAAGAAAACATTGGAGAGAAGAGTCTGGCAGCTACTACTGTCGACAGAAAACAAATGAGCTCCACATGAACAGTTTGATAAGCTTCAAAGAAAAATGTCAATTGAACCAAAATGAATTACCAAGCCTTTGTTACATTAGTGTTCAATAACATTAGCTACTGAGAGATGGTCATACTTGTGAGCGGTATGATAGAAAATTGATTTAGCCTTTGGCATTATTTTGGACCAATTAATAGTTCGATTGTGCAAACTTTAATTGTGCCAAACATCTGAACAGTTGATGTGTATTCATTGAATACCAACAACTACATTCTTTTGCAAACAAATGAGAAGGACAAAAAAATCTGAAAAATCAGTAAATCATCTTAGCAAACAAATTAAATGAAGCACGTCTTACTTGATAAATATACATAATGTGCTGTTATAGGTTTTGAATGGCCTTTTAGGCTATGGAGATTTGTATGTCCCCAATGTTGTTCCCAATGTGGTTGTCTATGCCACTGCTCAGATAACACTTCATCTCAAAATTTCTTTCTGTAGAAAGAGACCTTACAGGATATACATATTAATATCTTGTTAAATACACCAAAGAACAACTAGCAACTAAATTCTTTGATGACCTATGCTCTAGAAAGAAATGTTTCAAATATTTTACAACTTGTTCCAATTTGCCTTTCCTACTTCAAAAACAAAATTGCATAGGTTTAACTTGAGAGGAAGAAGTTTCACAGAGGATTTGAGGGGAACAGTTTCTTTAGAAAAAAACAGTGGCTGATATCTAGAATGTGCTACCAGAGGAAGTGGTGAAATCAGATAGAATCACCATGTTTAAAAAAAAACAGCAGTTCAATAGACAAGATATTGAAGGCTGCAGACAATGTGGCCTAACAGGATTACTGTGATCAAAATTCAAAGTAAATTTATTATCGAAGTACGTATATGTCACCAAATACTATCAAGATTTATTGCAGGGATTCACAGCTCAACAAAGAAATTCAATATAATCAATGAAAAACTGCACACAAAGACTGACAAGCAATCAAAGTGCAAGAGACAAACTCTACAGATACAAAGATAACAAATAATAGTAATGATAAATAAATCGTACTTGAAAGATGGGCAATAAGGTCAAAATAGATTTGGTGAGCAGGGGGTCCATTATATGCTGAACAACTCTGATATTTGTCTACTAAAATTCAAGAGACCCATAGAAGTCAAAATAAATCATTTACATGGTTTATTTATTTTCATTTCAGAGTAGCACTTAATGTTCAGGCCATTCACCAGGATCCAGATGAAGAAACGGACCACTGAATACTTTGCTGTCTGCATTTTTTTTTCTGCTGCCATGCCCAGAATTAACCACCCATCAATAAAATCTGATGTGTTTGGTTGAATACGAAACCCAAAGAGGACTTGGTAAGAAATGTAGACAGTTGCTTTTCGTCTAACAATGAAGGGGGCATAGCAGCACTTCTACATCCTTAGGGGTCTGTGGAGATTCAGCATGACATTTAAAACTTTGAAAACTTCGATAGATATGTACTGGGGAGTGTATTGACTGGCTTCATTACAGCCTGGTATGGAAACAGCAATGCCTTGAACAGAAAATCCTACTAACAGTAGTGGATACGGCCCAGTCCATCATGGGTAAAGCCCTCCCCACCATTGACCCAATCTACATGAAACACATAGAAACACAGAAAACCTACAGCACAACACAGGCCCTTCAGCCCACAATGCTCTGCCGAACATGTATTTACTTCGAAATTACCTAGGGTTATCCTAAGCTCCATGTACCTACCCAGGAGTCTCTTAAAAGACCCCATTGTATCCACCTCCACCACCATTGCTGGTAGCCCATTCCAGGCACTCACTGCTCTCTGCGTTAAAAAAAAACGTACTCCTGACATCTCTGTATCTACTTCCAAGCACATTAAAACTGTGCCCTTTTGTGTTAGCCATTTCAGCCCTGGGGAAAAAGCCTCTGACTATCCAAACAATGCCTCTCATTATCTGATACACCTGTATCAAATCACCTCTCTGCTCCTTGGAGCGACTGAGGATAAGGCCAAGTTCACTCAAAACTATTCTCATAAGGCATGATCCCCAATCCAGGCAATATCCTTGTAAATCTCCTCCGCACACTTTCTATAGTTTCCATGTCTTTCCTGTAGTGGGGTGACAAGAACTGAGCACAGTACTCCAAGTGGGGTCTGACCAGGGTCCAACAGACCTGCAACATTACCCCTCAATCCCATGGTTGATGAAGGCTAATACACCATATGCCTTCTCAACCGCAGAGTCAACCTGCGCAGCAGCTTTGAGTGTCCTATCGACTCGGACCACAAGATCCCTCTGATCCACCACACTGCCAAGAATCTTACCATTAATACTATATTTTGCCATCATATTTGACCTACCAAAATGAACCTCACACTTACCTGGGTTGAACTCCATCTGCCACTTCTCAGCCCAATTTTGCATCCTATCAATTCCTCACTGTAACCTCTGACAGACCTCCACACTGTCCACAACACCCCCAACATTTGTGTCATCAGGAAACTTACTAACCCATCCCTCCACTTCCTCATCCAGGTAATTTATAAAAATCACAAAGAGTAGGGGTCCCAGAACAGATCCCTGCATAACAACAGCCTCCATGCAGAATATGACCCATCTACAACCACACTTTGCTTTCTGTGTACAAGCCAGTTCTGAATCCACAAAGCAATGTCCCCTTGGATCCCATGCCTCCTTACTTTCTCGATAAGCCTTGCATGTAGTACCTTATCAAATGCTTTGCTGAAATCCATATACACTACATCTACTGCTCTACCTTCATCAATGTGTTTAGTCACATCCTCAAAAAAAATTCAATCAGGCTCGTAAGGCACGACCTGCCTTTGACAAAGCAATGCTGATGAATCCTAATCATATTATGCCTCTCCAAATGCTCATAAATACCACCTCTCAGGATCTTCTCCATCAACTTACCAACCACTGAAGTAAGACTCACTGGTCTATAATTTCCTGGGCTATCTCTACTCCTTTTCTTGAATAAGGGGACAACATCTGCAACCCTCCAATCCTCCGGAATCTCTCCCATCCCCATTAATGATGCCAGAGGCTCAGCAATCTCCACCCTCGCTTCCCACAGTAGACTGGGGTACATCCCGTCCAGTCCCGGTGACTTATCCAACTTGATGCTTTCCAAGAGCTCCAGAACATTCTTTTTCTTAATATCTACATGCTCAAGCATTTCAGTCTGCTGTAAGTCATCCCTACAATCACCAAGGCCCTTTTCCATAGTGAATACTGAAGCTAAGTATTCAGTAACTACCTCTGCTGTCTCCTCCGGTTCCATACACACTTTTCCACTTCTCTCACATCTTATCCTCTTGCTCTTCACTTACTTGTAGAATGCCTCCGGGTTTTCCTTAATCCTGCTCGCCAAGGCCTTCTCACAGCCCCTTCTGGCTTTCCTAATTTCATTCTTAAGCTCCTTCCTGCTAGCCTTATAATCATCTAGATCTCTATCATTACCTAGTTTCTTTGAACCTTTCATAAGCTTTTCTCCTCTTCTTGACTAGATTTTCAACTGCCTTTGCACACGTTTCCTGTACCCTACCATCATTTCCCTGTCTCATTGGAACGTACTCTTGCAGAATGCCACGCAAATATCCCTTGAACATTTGCTACATTTCTGCTGTACATTTCCCTGAGAACCTCTGATCCCAATTTATGCTTCCAAGTTCCTGCCTGATAACTTCATATTTCCTCTTACTCCAATTAAACACTTTCTTAACTTGTCTGTTCCTATCCCCCCTCCAATGGTATGGTAAAGAAGATAGAATTGTGATCACTATCTCCAAAATGTTCTCCCACTGAGAGACCCGACACCTGACCAGGTTCATTTCCCAATACCAGATCAAGTGCAGCCTCTCTTTTTGTAAGCTTATCTAAATACTGTGTCAGGAAACCTTCCTGAACACACCTAACAAACTCCATCCCATCTAAACCCCTTGCTCTAGGGAGATGCCAATCAATATTGGGGAAATTAAGATCTCTCATCATGCCTACCCCGTTATTATTGCACTTTTCCAGAATCTGTTCCCCTATCTGCTCCTCAATGTCCGTTACTATTGGGTGGTCTATATAAAAAAAACACCCAATAGAGGTATTGACCCCTTCCCATTTCTAACTTCCAACCACAGAGACTCAGTAGACAATCCCTCCATGACTTCCTCACTTTCTGCAGCCATGACACTATCTTTGATCAACAGTGCCATGCCTCCCTCCCTGTCTTTTCTGAAACATCTAAAGCCTGGCACTCCAAGTAGCTATTCCTGTCCCTGGGCCATCCAAATCTCTGTAATGGCCACAGCATCACAGCTCCAATCTCATCCGCTTTGTTCATGATCCATGCTCTAAGCTCATCTGCTTTGTTCATGATGCTTCTTGTATTAAAATAGACACATCTCAAACCATCACTCTGAATGCATCCCTTGTCTATCACCTACCTATCCTCCCTCACTCACTCTGCCTGCAAGCTTTCTCCCTTTGTGAGCCAACCACCACTTCCTCGATCTTTTTAGTTCGGTTCCCACCCCCAGCAATTTTAGTTTAAACTCTCCCCAATAGCCTTAGCAAACCTCCCCTCAGATTCAAGTGCAACCCATTCTTTTTTTACAGGTCACGCCTGCCTCCAAAGAGGTCCCAATAATCCAGACATCTGAATCCCTGCCCCAATCCCTTAGCCATGCATTTATCCTCCACCTCACTCTGTTCCTATACTCACTGTCGCATGGCACAGGCAGTAATCCCAAGATTACTACCTTTAAAGTCCTGCTTCTCAGCTTCTTTCCTAACTCCCTGTAGTCTATTTTCATGACCTCCTCCCTTTTCCAATCTATGTCATTGGTACCAATATGTACCACGACCTCAGGATGTTCACCTTCCTACTTCAGGATATCGTGAACGTGACCAGAAGCATCCTGGACCTTAGCCTGAGATGGAAGCTACCACACAATTGCAGAAAAGCAGCATCCATTATTAACAACTCCCACCATCTAGGACATGTTGTCTTCTCCCTGCTGCCATCAAGAAGCTAGAGCAGGACTCCTGGGATTCACACCACCAGGTTCAGGAACAGTTACTACCCCTCAACCATCAGGCTGCTGAAACAAAGGAGATAATTTCTCTCAACTTCTTTGCCCCAACATTGAAATCTTCCCACAACTAACATTCCCTTTCCAAAGACTCATCTCATGTTCGATATTCATTACTTATTTAATTATTTATTATAATTTCTTTTTCTATTTGCATTTTGTCATCTTCCGCACTCTGGTTGAACACCCAAGTTGAGCAGTCTTCCACTAATTCTGTTTTAGTTACTCTTCTATAGATTTATTGAGTATGCTGACAAGAAAATGATTCTCAGGGTTGCATATGGTGATATGCCTTGAACTTTGGAAAAGGCATTTTATCATTTTCCTTGAGTCATTTTAAGAACAGAAGAACCAAGGGTCAAATTCCGTGATGTCCCAACTCTTAGTTTTCATCCCAGAAAACATTAAAAACTTTTGGCTTCATGAATACATGAATATATGAAGAGAATACAGTCAAAAATTAGTACATTGCCCACCACAGAAGGGTTTATGATTTTATAATCGAATTAACTCCATGTAACAAAACTGAGTAAAGATGGCGCCAAACTGTGGTCCCCATTGAAATTGTGGCTCAGACTTAGTTGATTTTAGGTTTTTTTTTATTTCAAAGAATCAGAGATGGTTTTGGGGACAGAGAGAGGAGTTAGCGGGTCAGGTTAGGATTTAAGGACAGCAATGTGGGGAATTAGAGCACAGGCAGGAATCTAAGCCTCTGCTCCATGTTCAAAGTCCAGCAACGTTACGTGGCTGGACGTCAGGCCAACGGAGCAGCGAAAGTATAGGTGTCCCCCGCTTTCCGAATGTTCACTTTACGAAACCTCACTCTTACAAAAGACCTACATTAGTTACCTATTTTCACTAACAGAAAGTGTTTTCACAGTTACGAAAAAAGGCAGCGTGCGAAAAAAGCAGCTGCTTCTCCCCCGGAACTGCATTCTAGCCGGCATTGCTTAAACACGTGCCTGTGAGCAGCTGTTATGAGTTCTAAGGTATCGGAAAAGCCTAAAAGAGCTCGTAAGGGTATTATACTTAGTGTAAAACTAGACATAATTAAACGTTTCGATCGTGATGAACGAAGCAAGGACAAAGTGAGTTTGGCTTGTCGAAGCTGAAGATGATGATGTTGAAGAGGTTTTGGCATCCCATGGCTAAGAACTGATTGATGAAGAGCTGATGTAATTGGAAGAGGAAAAGATAACAATCGAAACCGAATGCAGTAGCGAACGGCCCGAAAATGAAGTCGTCCAGGAACTGAACGTGAAGTAACTGTGTGAGATTTTCGCTGCAATGATAAGGAACGACTTTAAATTTGAAAGGGTACGTCGGTTTAGGGCATATTTGCAAGATGGCTTGAGTGCTTACAAAGAATCGTATGATAGAAAAATGCACGAGGCTAGCAGTCAAGCATACTGTCGTTTTTCAAGCCTTCCACATCAGCCACAGCAGGCAACGAACCTCGACCTTCGACATCGAGGCAGGCAGACATAGAAGATGACCTGCCTGCCCTGATGGAAACAGATGATGATGAGATGACACCCCAGTTTCCCACCATCCCAACCCCCGGTCTGTGGACAGATACTGATTCGCGGGGAGTGCACTGGTAGCCGGGAGGCACCCAGCATATCTTTAAGAAAAAAAGCCAAAATAAACAAGCTAATTAATTAGGTGCCGCCCAGCACGTAAATGTCGGCCCTGATCAGAGGCGATTGCCGATCGCGTCACCTCTGATCTGGGCCAATGTTTATGTGCCAGGCGGCACCTAATTAATTAGCTTGTTTATTTCGGCTTTTTCTTAAAAATGTGCTGGGTGCGTCCCGGCCACCGCTGCACTACTGCATGCTTTACAGATTGGTATCGGTCAGCAGCCTGGAGGGTGGGGGCCACTGCACTACCCCAATCTCCGACAACTCAGCCTAACACACCATCATCAGTGTGCTCTGCGCTGTCTTCCCAATTCTGGTAAGTGATACTACACTGTACATACATTATTTCTACTTTATATAGGCTGTGTATTTTTATGCATTATTTGGTATGATTCGGCAGCTTCATAGCTTAAAGGTTACCGGAGAGAGTGTTTTTGCCAAGAGTGCTTGCGTGAGATTTTCGCTACGGAGAACAGTGCAGGCAATGATTGTAGGGAAGTATTTCTACTTTATATAGGCTGTGTATTTATCATATCATTCCTGCTTTTACTATATTTTACTGTTATTTTAGGTTTTGTGTGTTATTTGGTATGATTTGGTAGGTTACCTTTGGGTCTGCGAATGCTCACAAATTTTTCCTATATAAATAGTAATTGCTTCTTCGCTTTATGACATTCCGGCTTACGAACTGTTTCATAGGAACGCGCTACCTTCGGATGGGCGGGGGAAACCTGTATTCAGGGTCCCATTACTGATGAGTTCAGAGTTCGAAGCCTGGAGTTTGAGTCCTCAAGCAAGTATCTCATTTGTCATCATCAGCAAGTCCTGAGTTGATACTGAAGATGGAATCTTAAAGGGTCAATCGGAAGTCCAGCAGTCGAGGTCTGATAGCCGGAGCTGTGTCTGAGAATCTCTGGAGAAGTCAATGTCATAATATCTGTGAATCCATGCGTCCACTGTAGGCTGACAGCCAAAGGAGACCTGTCCTGGGGTTAGAAGACTGTATGTGCGTATGTGGGAGGGAGGGAGGAAGGAATGAGGCTTGTTTTGCTATGTTACTTTGTCACTTGTTATGTTGTGTTGTATTGTTCTGTTTAGCATGTTAGGCATGCTAAGTTGGTGCCAGAATGCATGGCGACACTTATGGGAAGGCCCCATAGCATACTTGGTGTGTTGGTTGTTAACACAAACACATTTCAGTTTTGATGTACATGTGAGAAACAAATCTGAATTACATTTCCTTATAAATATTGAAAGAAGCCAATTCAGCTACCAAACAGTTGCTGACTTTCAGAGCAGTCCCTATCAGTCTCTTTTCCCGACACATTTCCTGCAACTTATTTTCCCTCACATATCTCTTATAATAAGCTGATAAAGAGTTTGACAAGTGAAAGTTTGTTTATTCATTCCCTTCAACATAACATTTATTAACAATAAAAATTGGGAACCTACCACATTTTCTTTTGACCGAAGTACCCCAAGCTTTCCAAAACGAACGTGAAATGGTGAACACTGGTACGTGCCATCCTGCTGCTTAACCACGATGACATCGATACACCCAGAGAGTGTTGCAGGATTCAACCCCTTGTACAATTCCTTGACTGTTACCAGCAACTGTCCAACATAGTTCATGGTTTGTGACTGAAAGGAAAACACAAAGGTAAAAATACACATTCAACTGAACTTATTAATTTTGTGCACATGGCCTATTCCCATTGCAATGCAAAACCCTGACCACACCAATAAACAGTGTGAAAGATATGCACATTACACAGAATTGTGCACATTTATGAAAACTCAATTTGCCCATTTCAGCAAGTACACATGCTGTGAGAATTAGGATGTATAAATTATAGCACAGCTCACTTAGACCACTGCAAGATTATACTGATTAACTAGTTTGAATGGTATACAGTGGCATGCAAAAGTTTGGGCACCCCGGTCAAAATTTCTGTTACTGTGAATAGTTGAGTAGAAGATGAACTGATCTCCAAAAGTCATAAAGTTAAAGATGAAACATTCTTCTGAACATTTTAAGCAAGATTATTGTATTATTTTTGTTTTGTACAATTTTAGAGTGAAAAAAAAGGAAAGGAGAACCATGCAAAAGTTTGGGCACGCCAAGAGATTTGAGCTCTCAGATAACTTTTACCAAGGTCTCAGACCTTAATTAGCTTGTTAGGACTATGGCTTGTTCGCAATTATCATTAGAAAAGGCCAGGTGATGCAAATTTCAAAGCTTTATAAATACCCTGACTCCTCAAACCTTGTCCCAACAATCAGCAGCCATGGGCTCCTCTAAGTAGCTGCCTAGCAATCTGAAAATTAAATGACGCCCACAAAGCAGGAGAAGGCTATAAGAAGGTAAGTGTTTTCAGGTAGCCATTTCCTCAGTTTGTAATGTAATTAAGAAATAGCAGTTAATAGGAATGGTGGCGGTCAAGTTGAGGTCTGGAAGACCAAGAAAACTTTCAGAGAGAAATGCTCGTAGAATTGCTAGAAAGGCAAATCAAAACACCCATTTGACTGCAAAAGACCTTTAGGAAGATTTAGCAGACTCTGGAGTGGTGGTGCACTGTTTTACTGTGCAGCAACACCTGCACAAATATGACCTTCATGAAAGAGTCATCAGAAGAAAAACTTTCCTGCGTTCTCACCACAAAATTCAGCGTCAGAAGTTTGCAAAGGAACATCTAAACATGCCTAATGCATTTTGGAAACAAGTCCTGTGGACTGATGAAGTTAAAATAGAACTTTTTGGCCGCAATGAGCAAAGGTATGTTTGGAGAAAAAAGGGTGCAGAACTTCATGAAAAGAACAACTCTCCAACTGTTCAGCATGGGGATGGATCAATCATGCTTTGGGCTTGTATTGCAGCCAGTGGCACGGGGAATATTCCACTGGAAGAGGGAAGAATGAATTCAATTAAATACCAGCAAATTCTGGAAGCAAACATCACACCATCTGTAAAAAAGCCAAAGATGAGAACAGGATGGCTTCTACAACAGGATAGTGATCCTAAACACCTCAAAATCCACAATGTACTACCTCAAGAGGTGCAAGCTAAAGGTTTTGCCATGGCCCTCATAGTCCTCCAACTTAAACGTCATCAAAAATCTGTGGATAGACCTCAAAAGAGCAGTGCATGCAAGACGGCCCAAGAATCTCACAGAACTAGAAGCCTCTTGCAAGGAAGAATGGGCGAAAATTCCCCAAACAAGAATTGAAAGACTCTTAGCTGGCTACAGAAAGCGTTTACAAGCTGTGATATTTGCCAAAAGGGGTGTTACTAAGTACTGACCATGCAGGGTGCCCGAACTTTTGCTTCGGGCCCTTTTTCTTTTTTATTTTGAAACTCTAAAATATGGAAATAAAAAGTAATCTTGCTTAAAGTATTAAAGAAATGTGTAATCTTTAACTTTACGCCTTTTAGAAATCAGGTCATCTTTTACTAGCTTAGCTATTCACAGTAACAGAAATTTTGACCAGGGTGCCCAGACTTTTGCATGCCACTGTATGTACCTGAACAAAATCAACAAAAAATCTGGAAGTGAAAAGGAACACTACCCTACAGTGCAAAAGTACAGTTCAAATAATATAATGCAAAGTTTTAAAATCAAACTATCAATTTCTCAAAAAGAAACCAAAATTCACTGACTAATAGATGTAACAGAATATTCCAACTATAATTTCTTAAACAAAGTTGCTTGGCACTAGTAACTTTTAATGTTAAACCAACATTAAACTAAATAATATTAGGACTTGGAAGGTCCTTGATACCTCCCTGTGCAACTGGATCATTGATCTCCTTACTTGCAGATCCCAGTTATGCAGATTGGCAACATGTCCATCAGCACAGGTGCACAAGACTATGCTTTGCCCCCTACTCTACTTGCTTTATACTTCTGGTTATATAGCTAAGTACACCTCCGTAAGTTCCAGCCGGTGGTGTAGTGGCATCCGCCCTGGATTTAGAGAAGAGTGGTCCAGGTTGGCTTCTTGCACGTTTTCCATCCATTCTGGGTTCAGCACTCAGCTAGCAACTCAACCTCATACAAAAAAAAACAGGCAAATGCTAAAAGAAATAACGAGTTTGCTGCCCGATGCACATGGAGAGGAACAACAAACAAAAAGCACCTCTAATGTTGTATTTAAGTTTGCTGACAACATCACAGTTGTTAGTCAAATCAAAGATGGTGATGAATCAGCATTATAGGGTGCTTCAACAACAACCTCTCACTCAATGTCAGCAAAACCAAAGAGAACATTGACTGCGGGAGAAAGAAATTGGAGGTCCATGAACCAGTCCACATTAGGGGATTGGAGGTGGAAAGGCTCAGTAACTTGAAACTCGCTGTCATTATCCTTTCAGAGGATCTGTCCCGGGACCATCATGCAAGTGCCATTACAAAAAAGGCACAACAGCACTTATAATTTCTTAGAAGTTTGCATGGATTCATTCAGTATGTTACTAAAACATTTGACAAACTTCTATTGATGCACAGTATAAAGTATTCTAACTTTCCCAGGTATGAGACACCAAAGGCCAGGAAAGGAAAAGTCTACAAAAAGTTGTGGATACAATCTAGTCCTTTACAGTAAAATCCCGTCTCACCATTGAGTAGATTAGATTAGATTCAACTTCATTGTCATTGTACCGAGTACAGATACAAAGCCAATGAAATGCAGTTAGCATCTGACCAGAAATGCAAAGAATAGTGTTATTTACAAAATAACTGCGAATAAAAAGTAAGTGCTACAACACACAAATATGGAAGTACTGAGACAGTACAATATGGTGCAATACTGCTTAGTGCTGTGATGTGAGGTTCAGCAAGGTCACAGCCTCAGGGAAGAAGTTCTTCCTGTGCCTGCTGGTGTGGGAACGGAGGCTCCTGTAGCGCCTACCGGATGGGAGGAGAGTAAAAAGTCCATGGTTAGGGTGAGGTGTATCCTTGATAATGCTTTTCCCCTGCCCAGGCAGTGTTTATGGTAGATGTTCTCAATGGTGGGCAAAATGGTGGGCAATTGGGTGCCGATAATCCGCTGGACAGTTTTCACCACACGCTGGAGTGCTTTGTGGTCCGATACGGGACAATTGCCAAACCACACAGAGGCGCAGTTGGTGAGTATGCTCTCAATGGTACAGTGGTAAAAGTCCGTCATTATCCTGGGACAGAGGTGAGCATTCTTGATGCTCCGCAGGAAATAAAGGCGCTGTTGTGCCTTTTTGATCAGGATGCAGGAGTTCAGGGATCAGGTGAGATCCTTGGAAATGTAGACACCAAGGAATTTGAAGCTTGATACATGCTCCACTACAGCTCCGTTGATGTAGATGGGCACATGAGTGTTGCTTCTAGCATGCCTGAAGTCCACAATGATCTCCTTGGTCTTCTGGGTGTTAAGGACCAGGTTGTTGTTGGTCCACCACGGGGCCAGGTGCTGGACCTCGTCCCTGTAGGCTGTCTCGTCATCACCTCTGATTAGGCCAACCACCGTAGTGTCACCTGCGAACTTGATTATGGAGCTAGAACCATGTACAGGAATGCAGTCATAGGTGAAAAGGGAGTACAGAAGAGGGCTCAGCACACAGCCCTGAGGCACGCCGATGTTCAGGGTGAGAGTGGAGGAGAAGAGGTTGTCTAACTTAACTGATTGAGGTCTGTTAGTCAGAAAGTCAAAGGTCCAATTGCAGAGGGATGAGCTGATACCAAGCTAGCTAAGTTTGGCGATCAGCTTGGAGGGGATCACAGTATTGAATGCCGAACTAAAGTCAAGGAACAGCATTCTGACCCAAGCGTTGGGGCTGTCCAGGTGGGTCAGGGCAGAATGAAGTACCGTGGAGATGGCGTCCTCTGTTGACCTGTTGGTACGATAAGCAAATTGATGGGGTCCAGGGTAGTGGGCAGACAGGATTTCAGATGTGGTAGAACCAGTCTCTCAAAGCACTTTGCAGTGATGGGGGTGAATGCAACTGGGTGGAAGTCACTCAGGCCCGAGGCAGTGGAATGCTTCGGCACTGGCACGATGGTGGTGATTTGAAGCTTGTGGGGACAACTGCCTGGGCCAGGGACAGATTAAAAATGTCCGTGAAGACCCTGGCCAACTGCCCTGCACAGACTCTGAGCACACGGCCAGGTATTCCATCCGGACCAGCTGCCTTCCGTACATTCACCCTGCTCAGGGTGGCGTAAACATCGGAGGTGGAAAGTGAGAGAGGCAGTTCAGCAGGTGGGAGATCCGCTTTGAGGGTGACCCCCTTGTTCTCTCGGTCAAAGCAAGCATAGAAGCACGTGAGCTCATCCGGGGGGGGGGGGGGGGGGAAGCAGAGCTGGAAGGGGGCACAGTACTAGATGGTTTGAAGTCTGTAATGACCTGTATGATATGCCAGATGCGCCGGGGGTCTGAGGAGTTGAAATGCTCCTCGATTCTCTGTTTGTATATGTGTTTAGCCTGAGAGATTCCCCTCCTCAGGTTGGCCCTGGCTGAGCTGTAAGCCCCCCGGTCTCCACACCTGAAGGCTGAATCTCTAGCTTTGGGCAGGAGGTGAACTTCTCTTCATCCATGGTTTCTAATTGGGGAGAACTTTTATTTGTTTTTGTGATGTCACTCTATCTACACACTTGTTGATATGCTCAAGGACAGAGTTGGTATATAAATCAGTGTTAATCTGAGAGTCTGTGGTGGTATGGGCAGCAAACGTGCTCCAGTCTGTGTGCTGGAATTGGTGCTGAAGAGCAGAGTCAGCCCCCTCCAGCCAGATCTTAATAGTCCTCATTGTGGGTTTCACACGTTTAATGACCGGGCTATACTTGAGAAGCAGAAACAGTGAAAGATGGTTGGACTGACCCAGGTGGGGGAGGGTAGTGGCTTTGTAAGTGTCAACCACATTTGTGTAGACATAATCTAAGGTTTTATTACCCCTTGTGGTGCATGATACATTTTGGTAAAATCTTGGAAGCACGGTACGTAGGTTATAATGATTAAAGACCCCAGCGACAATAAAGGCTCCGCCTGGATGCAACACACATCAAAGTTGCTGGTGAACGCAGCAGGCCAGGCAGCATCTCTACGAAGAGGTACAGTCGACGTTTCGGGCTGAGACCCTTCGTCAGGACTAACTGAAGGAATATTCTCAGTATTAATTATGTTTATTTTATTTGCACAATTGTCTTCTTTTGCACATTGCCAGTCTGTAAGTGTAACTTCTCAAAAATTCCGTTGTATTTCTTTATTTTCCTGCAAATACCTACAAGAGTCCCAAGGTAGCATATAGTAACATATGTAATTTGACTCATCTTCATCTGGATTTTTATTCCAACTAAATTGCAATTGTAACATTTTATTCATATCCTGCATTCAAGTCCTACTCATCTGAAACTGAATTTCATTAATTTGATCTACACAGATTCTGCTTATAACAAGTGCAAATGTTTAGGAAGACTGGTTACATTAGGGTTCTGCTCATGAAAAACATCTGTAACCTGATTTTTCTTCAAGTCAGATATACAAGTTTTCTTTAGCTGCCCGTACAGGATTTACGCTGCATTGAAAAAAAAATCAGCCCCAACTATTTTCACATTTTACTGCCTCATTTTCTAAATATAAAATATATTTAAGATTTTTTAGCTAATCTACAAAACATTGTGCATAGTCAAATCAAAAGAAAAATTCCAAACCCTCTCAACAATTTACTAGAAATTAAAACCAAAATTAGGAGGCTGAAATAGAATTCATAACGGAGACCAACATCCGGTGCTGCTGGCAGATCATCAACTCGGTGAAAGGATCTTTGGTCGGCCCGAAACTTGATGATCTACCAGCACATGGAGAGGTCCGTGGGAGAATGCTGCCGACTAGCACATTCTCGGTTGCAGGAGTACGTGCTGAGGGACGCACTGAAACTCGGTGCAGCCACCGTAAGGGCCCGGTGGGGAAGGACCACAGTATAGGTTTCTTCAGCCGCGGGAGTGGGAGGGGTTAGGTGGCAGGGAGTATACCCCTCAACAATGATGTGGTAAGGTGAACAACTGGAGTGCCACGTGGATGACCATAAGTATGGATATGTACAGACTATAATGGAAATGTATGTAAAGGATGGGAAGTTATTGAATGGTTTATTGTACATAATTTTATTTTTGAATAAAGTGTATTTTGAAATTTAAAAAAATTACTACACTAACTTTCCTCCGGTGTAATATATAGCATTACCTTACCAACTCACCCAATTTGTTGTTGTATAAAATTGAAGGATCACCTGTTTTCAATGAATTCATAAGATTAAATACCCCCTCCCTGTAATTTTTCAACAGACCAAACCAAAATCTGGACAAAAGAGCATTCAAGACAAGTCAGGAAAATAATAATAGAGAAGGGAAAGAGTACAAATCTGGGGAAGGGTACAAGACCATCTCAAAAACATTGAACGTACCTCAGAGCACAGTGCAGTCCATCATGTAAAAGTGGAAAAAAAATGAAACCACAGCCACACTACCTAGATCAGCTGCCCCTCTAACTGTAGTCGCCAGAGAAGAATGGCACTTTAAGAGAGGCTACTGTGATACCAGGCTGTGGGTCTACAACCAGGGCTTCTGGTTGGGGAAGTCTACATGATTTTGTGTAGATGTACTCGGCACACTTGTCCATAACAACTGTGGTACATTCATCTAGATCCAGAGTTCTTGAACTGAGTTCCAGTCCACTGACTCAAAGCAATCCTGTAGCCACTCTTCAGCTTCCTATGACCACCTCTTTGTAGTCATCTCCGGAACCTTGTTTTTTGCCTCTGCCTGTATGAAGGTCGGAGGGCAGCCAAGTGATCAGATTTCCTGAAATGCTGTCTAGGCATGGAATGGTAGGCATTCCTAAATGTAGTACATATACCAGTGGCCAAGTGTGCTGGGACCCCTGGTGCTGCAGGTTATACGTTAATGATAAGCGGGCAGAGATTTCTCCAAACAAACCTGAATGAAGACCCCGACAATTATTTGAAATCATTTGGCCTCTAGGATTGTTCACCTGCCACAATTCAACCCCAGCAGTGGGATGAAAATAAATCTACTTAAAGTGTGTACAGATCAAAAATAGTTACTGTAACATATCAGATTTTTAATGGCCAATTCCAGTCATTGTCCCAACACTGCTTATATTAAATGGTAATAATACAGAAGCCTATCACAGCTGCTTGCTTTATAGTAGAAAACTCAAGTTTCCCAAGGGAACATTAAGTTCTCAACACTTTAATGATGTGTTATCCAAATGATGTGTAGCATTATCCAAAATAATAAAGACTCTAAAGGGGCTTTAAAAAAAAACTACTGCTCAATCCAAAGAGGGTGAGAAATTGATAAAACTATTTTGTTTTCTTTAGGAGAAATATTCTTTAAAACAAACACTAAGACACAACAGGTACTGCAGATGCTGGAAATCTAGAGCAACACACAATGTGTTGGAGGATCTTAGCAGGTCAGATAGCATCAATGGATGGGAATAAACAGTCGACATTTTGGGCAGAGACTCATCATCAGGATTGGAAAGGAAGGAGGAGGGGAAGAAGTCAGAATAAGGTGGTGGAGAGGAGGGAGGGAAGAGAGGAAGATGGCAGGTGATATGTGAAACCAGAAGAGGGTGAGAGGGTGATGTAAAGAGCTAGGAAGTCAATTGGTGGAAGAGATAAAGCACTGGAGAAGCGGGGAACTAAACAGAGGACAAATGGAAGAAAGGGAAGGGGGGGAGAAAGAGGTGGTGATGGGCAGGTTAGAAGAGAATATATGAGAGGGAAACAAGAATGGGGGATGGTGAAGGAGAGGAGGACGGTCAATTACTGGAAGTTCAAGAAATTGATGTTCATGCTACCAGGTTGGAGGCTACCTAGATGGAATACAAGATGTTTCTCCTCCAACCTGAGTGTGGCCTCATTGCAGCAGTAGAGGAGGCCATGGTCTGACATGTCAGAATGGAAATGGGAAGTAGAATTGAAATGGGTGGCCACGGGGAAATCCTGCTTTTTGTGGACACACCAGGAGTACCATATACAGTAGATGACCCTAACAGACTTGCAGGTGAAGTGTCATCTCACCTGGAAGCTCTGTTTGGGGCCCTGAATGGTAGTGAGAGAAAAGGTGCGGGGACAGGTGTGGCACTTGTTCCGCTTGCAAGGATAAGTGCCAGGAGGGAGATCAGTGGGGAAGGATGAGTGGACAAGGGTATCACGTAGGGAGCAGCCCCTGTGGAAAGTGCAAAGTGGAGAGGAGGGAATGATGTGCTTGGTGGTGGGATCCAGTTGGAGATGGTGGAAGTTACAGAAAATTGCATGCTGGATGCAGAGGCTTGTAGGGTGGTAGGTGAGGACAGAAGGAACCCTATCCTTGGTGGGAGGATGGGATGAAGACAGATACGTGCGAAATGGAAGAGATGTGGGTGAGGGCAGCATTGATGGTGGAGGAAGGGAAGTTTTTTTTGTCAATTATCAGACTTATTTAAAGTTTAATTTCTAGTCACATAATGGCATCAGAATGGTGTGAGATTTCTTTCTTCTTGCAATACAGTGCAGAATAGGCCCTTCGAGCCACACAGCCCAGCAACCCCTGATTTAACACTAGACAACTTATAATGACCAACTAACCTACCAACTCGTGCATCTTTAGACTGTGGAAGGAAACCCACGTGATCGTGGGGAGAGCATACAAACTCCTTACAGACAATGCTGGGAATTGGACCCTGGTCAATGGTACTGCAAAGTACTGTATAAACAACTTTGCTACTGTGCCATGTTAGCACTTTAAGTAACTCAAGCCATGCCAAATATTTGAAAACACAGAATAATGTACTTCAGCTTTTCAAATGTCAAGATAAAAGACAATTAATTTTAAAAATCACAATTTTAACAAACTGGTTATCTAATATATTAATCATCTCACACCAACCAAAGAGACACAAATATTGACTTGATTCCAAAAATCAATCTGAATATACTATTCAGAAAAGCAATCTTTAAGGGCCAGAGCTTTCATGTGTTATCCAACATATTTATTAGTGACAGTTAATTAAATAGAACAGCACCATTGGGAATAGCAAAGACAGTGGATAATTGAAGCAAAACCAAAACAAACAAATAGGAATTAACAAGGAACACACATCAAAGTTGCTGGTGAATGCAGCAGGCCAGGCAGCATCTCCAGGAAGAGGTGCAGTCGACGTTTCAGGCCGAGACCCTTCGTCAGGACTAACTGAAGGAAGAGTGAGTAAGGGATTTGAAAGTTGGAGGGGGAGGGGGAGATCTCACTCCTGCATCTTACATCTGCTCTCACTCCATCCTCCCGCCACCCCACTAGGAATAGGGTTCCCCTGGTCCTCACCTACCACCCCACCAGCCTCCGGGTCCAACATATTATTCTCCGTAACTTCCGCCACCTCCAACGGGATCCCACCACTAAGCACATCTTTTCCTCCCCCCCCCCCCTGCATTCCGCAGGGATCGCTCCCTACGCAACTCCCTTGTCCATTCGTCCCCCCCATCCCTCCCCACTGATCTCCCTCCTGGCACTTATCCGTGTAAGCAGAACAAGTGCTACACATGCCCTTACACTTCCTCCCTTACCACCATTCAGGGCCCCAAACAGTCCTTCCAGGTGAGGCAACACTTCACCTGTGAGTCGACTGGGGTGATATACTGTGTCCGGTGCTCCCGATGTGGGTTTTTATATATTGGCGAGACCCGACGCAGACTGGGAGACCGCTTTGCTGAACATCTGCGCTCTGTCCGCCAGAGAAAGCAGGATCTCCCAGTGGCCACACATTTTAATTCCACATCCCATTCCCATTCTGACATGTCTATCCACGGCCTCCTCTACTGTAAAGATGAAGCCACACTCAGGTTGGAGGAACACCACCTTATATTCCGTCTGGGTAGCCTCCAACCTGATGGCATGAACATCGACTTCTCTAACTTCCGCTAAGGCCCCACCTCCCCCTCGTACCCCATCTGTTACTTATTTTTATGCACACATTCTTTCTCTCACTCTCCTTTTTCTCCCTCTGTCCCTCTGAATATACCTCTTGCCCATCCTCTGGGTCCCCCCCCCTTGTCTTTCTTCCCGGACCTCCTGTCCCATGATCCTCTCGTATCCCCTTTTGCCAATCACCTGTCCAGCTCTTGGCTCCATCCCTCCCCCTCCTGTCTTCTCCTATCATTTTGGATCTCCCCCTCCCCCTCCAACTTTCAAATCCCTTACTCACTCTTCCTTCAGTTAGTCCTGACAAAGGGTCTCGGCCTGAAACGTCGACTGCACCTCTCCCTAGAGATGCTGCCTGGCCTGCTGCGTTTACCAGCAACTTTGATGTGTGTTGCTTGAATTTCCAGCATCTGCAGAATTCCTGTTGTTTTAGGAATTAACAAAGGACAATTTATCATTGGCATTTGGTTTCATTTTCAAGTTCCTCTCAATGCATCGGTGTTTAGTAAATGCTCAAAGACAGGGTGTGTGGAGAGGTGGTGTCGTCATTTTTGTTAAGGGCATTGAAAAGCATCTAAAAGAGGATGTGGCTGAAGTCTCAAGATTAAAAGGTAGAAAATGTAAGTTGAATGTTAAGGTTCAATAATGTTATACACAGAAGGGTAGAAGCATAGCACTGGAACAAACTTTGCTCTCAGCAGTAAACAGATGGGGCAATTCATATTCTTCAAATCACCTACAGGGTTTTCACAAAAGGTGCATTATCACACAACAATTCACTACTGCATACACTCATAGTAACAAGCTCTCAAACATCACATGACCATAAGTATCACCATGTCAGAAAGCACAGGAGCCTCCAAGGGTTGCAAAACTGCTCATTCTTGAAGGATGCTTCTTGAAGCAGCAATAAATGAAAGACGATTGCATTTCAGTTGCGCTATGCACTCTTGTAGAAAGATTTTGGTTATGGACAAGAGTAGAAAGGAAAGCTTGTCGAGAAGAAAGAAGCCAATTAAGTTGCAGGTATTTGTAATGATGCCTCTTCAACTGTAACGAAAGTCATAACCTAGAAGAATAAAGTATCACTCATCTGCTTAGTACAAATACCAATTTAACTATTCAGCACCATACTAACCAGCAGCAGCATCGTCCACAATAACTCCAGGCTAGTAGGAAAAAGCACCATAAGTGCTATGTCAATAGTGGCCATGCATGTTAGACTCTCACCAATTGTGTCCATTGTTTCATAAGAAATATTCTGCAGTCAAAAAGATCAAGTTGAAATTTTGGGTCTAAATCATACATCCTGATAGGGAAGAAAGAGTAAAGTATAAAGCAGTACAAATGAGGTGTGGGATAGAGACAGATAGGTAATGGGTGGAACTAGATGGAGAGGGGAAAAGCAGATGGACTCATGCCAGGGAGGGAGAATAGAAGTAAACACAGAGAGAAGAAAACTAGGTGCAAGGGCAAATGTGTATGGGAAGAAAATACCAGAAGTATGTGTTGGCCAAAACTGGAAATTTTTATGTTCATACCTATGGGTTGCAAAGCTCAACATAGAATTTGTTCTTTCAGCTGCAATAGAGGTGGCAAAAGACAGACAAATCAGTGTGGCAGTGGAAATGACATTTTGGTCAGCATTTCTTTCATTCTCCCTCCCTACCTTACCAGAGAGAACAATCGTGTTCTCCTGGTTTTCAACTTTCATCCAACATCATCCTCTCCTATTTCTACCATCTCCAAAGTGATTCCACCACCCATGACAATTTCCCCTCTTTCCTGCCCCCCCCCACCGACCAAGCCCCGATTTCTACAGGAACCAATCACTTCATAACTCCCTGGTCTGCTCTACCCTCCCAAGCCACTACTACTTGTTCTCTGGCACTTTCCCTTTAACTGGCACATTCTCATCACCATCTAGGGATCTAAACAGCTCCTCTAACCAAATCAACTCCATTTGGTACTCTTTAGTAGCCTCCTCTGCCTTGATTAAACAGAGACTAGGCTATCATTTTTTAGAGCACCTGCTCTCTGCCCACAACAGCCATCTTGATATTGCAGATGTACACCACTTTAATTCTTCTTCACACACCAGCCTGTCTGTTCTGTTTTCTCTATTGCTAATTGGAAGCATGTCTTATATCTCACTTGGGTAGCTTACAACCCAAATGGCATATTCAGGTAGCACATGTCACCATCATTTTCCTCCCATGCACTCACTGATCCACCTAGTTTTCCACTCTCAATGTTCACATTTCCTGTCTGGTTTGATCCATTGTTTACCAGCCTCTATCCTGCCCTTTCATACTGCAATCTTTCCTCTTCCCCAGTCCTGATGAAGCTTCTGACCTGAAGGATCAATTGACACTTTTTTGCCTCTACAGATTCCACTTAACCTGCTGTGTTATTCCAGCACTGCTCTGTTTGATCTTACTACATTACTGGATGCATCTCAATCTCCACTCTAACTGTACACAGCTCTCCCAGCATCAGCCTGCTCCTCCAAGCACGCTATATTCTATGTGCAACGTTGTGGACTGCACAGAAGACCTTCACTATACTTGGTACATTAGCTGGGGTGGGGGGGGGGGGGAGAGGAGTCTTGTCTTGTACTCTCAGTCGCTTCATGCCATGGAAACCAGCATAAAGCACTGGCTTGATGGGCCACAAGACTCGTGACAGACTTTAATCTTTAATCTCAGCTGTCCTCAAAGGCCCACCCAACTATTTTTGTGGTAATCAGCTGAATTCAGAAGGGACAAAGCCAGGACAGAATAGAGCCACCAAAGTCAACAATCAATAGTTTCCCATGAGAGCTCAGAAACAGAGTCAAACAAAATAACAGTTGCAAATGTCAGATTGCTGCTTTATTGCTAGCATGTTTGAAGAGCTCCAGAAAGTCAGTTGTGACATAAAATCCAAAAGTACCAGTTAAGTATCCCAACAGATGATAAAAAAAGGAATTTGCATTTAGTGGCGATTTCCCAATCTGCCCAAAATGCTCCAGTTAGATTCCATTCTGCAAGTACTTAATCAGTTTCTAACTTGACCTATTATGCAGTCAATCCCTCATTACCCACTGTAAAACCCACCCACTTTCTGAATACACAATACCCACTTTCCAGAAAATTACTGGGAAGAATTTTTATTCTAAACATTTCCAATAATATTGCAGAATATAAAAGGATGTGAGCCCACATTTGTACTAGTTACTTTTCCATTGCCTGTAACATTGTGCAGCCTTCAAGATATCACATGATATTTAAAAATTCAGATTGTACAGGAAATGACCATATATGGCATGTCCAGTAAATGTACATTACACAGTTACAGCAACCACAAGCTTTTCCACGTGACAGAAGAGTGAGATTCGGTTATGAGATCCCAACCTTACAAAGCTTCTAGATGGCCAAAGGAATTCCAAATTGTGCATTTGACTGTGTTTGATGTATATAAAAAAATTCTAGGTTATTTACCTTACGTAGGCCTACTGCAAAACAAAACCTCCAATAATCAGTAGCATGCTATACTTAGAAAAAGCTGTAGAGCTTATGTTTCTCACAATGAAACTTTTAAAATATATAGTAGGCAATTAATTGAAAAACTTCCACAGTTGATTTTTAATTGGGGCATCAGGTATGGTACAAACAGGTTTCATAATTAACCACTAGATTCAAATAAAGAAGACAAAAGAACAGGAAGTTACAAATAACAGATTAGCATTTATGGGTGGTGACACTTCAAAAATATCTCTGAACAGTTTCACTTAACTGTAGTCAGTTAATCTTGATTAGGACATTATTATTACCCTATTTACAGTACCATTTCCTTTCATACCTACACCATTTGCTCTCTTATTATGAAACAGGACGTCTACTTCACACATTTAAAAAAAACCTTAGATAAGGCACAAGTGAATTCAAACTGGTTTCAGATACTTTCAATTAAACAGTACCTTTGCCCCTGTCACGAGAATAATAATAATTCAATCCATATAGTTGGGCAATAAAGTTGCATCCAGGGGAGCAAGTGTATTGTTTGTCATGCAGATCAATCAATAACTTTGTACAGTCTAACCAAACTAGTGATCCTTTAAAAGGGCAATGGCAATTTGATCGATGAACTTGGGGGTCAAAAGGAATTTACAAGTTCAATCAAAAACATCTGAGACATCCTACTCAATTTCTCTTTTGGACCTAGTCTCCATGCTGCATATTTCATGATGACATGGAAACTGTGAGCCTAACTAATGAGCTGACAGCATGTCAATTAGAGAGGCACCAAGTAAATATTCTCTCTGAGTATGCTGCACTTCACCTCCAAAAATCTTCTCTCTGGACTACTGATATTCTACAGGATACATGGGGAACTGTTCAACCCATATTATTCTGTTCCAGAAGCAACACTGTTTCAAGCTGTTAGTGCTACAGCATATTCATAATGTGGAGGTGGCATCCGTTAGTCTCGTGAGACCGTGGATCTGCACCTGGAACGCCTTGCTTCAGTCTGTATTACAGCAGAGTCTGTTGTGGCTGTAGAGGCCCACACACAAGTGACAGTCTCGGCTGCAGCGACTGCACTCGAAGGCACTGTCCTCCAGTGTTGTCTTGGTGCTGTTTTTCCGACGAGTGTGCTTATCTTCAGCAGCGAGCCTCAGCTTCTCTTCTCCTCTTTTTAGACCTCTGCAAAGTTCCAGCCTCCAGTGAGAGCAATTGCTTGTGATGTCCTCCCGCCTCTCAACGTTCATTTTCAATAAGAATGACTTCATGTCTCTCTTGCAGAACGTCTTTGAAACAAAGATGGGGCTGCCCTTGTGCTCTCTGATAGTGTCTACCTCCACACCAGATCGAACGGGAGGCTGTTCAGTCTGTCCCAGCTGAGGGCAAAACCAAGGTTCGTGAAGTACTCATCAGGGACATGTTGTCTGCAGACGATGCGGCACTGGCAACACACTCTGAAGAGCAACTGCAACGCCTCAGGGACAGCTTGTCAACAGCCTGCCAGGACTTCAGCTTAACCATCAGCCTGAAGAAGACCAACGTGTTGGGCCAAGGTGTTCAGCACCCCCCTGCCATTACCATCAACAACTACAAGCTGGAGGTAGTTCACAAGTTTACATACCTTGGCTCCATCATCACGGACAGCCTCTCCCTAGACCCCAAGATCAACAGATGGATCGGATGAGCAGCCTCAACATTCATAATGTATTTTGAACCAAAGTATGTATACATTATACAACCTTGTGATTCGTCTCCTAACAGGAGCCATGAAACAAAGAAACCGTTAAGAACCCATAAAAAAAGAACCAGACACCTAATGTGCAGAGACATAATAACCACGAGCAAATAGTGTTCTGAACTAACGTCCACAAAGCGTGTCCTAGACCCATAGTTCAGTGCAGAGCTGAGTAAATATCGTCGATGGAGACACGTGTGCACAGAAGCAGAGCTCCATTTCTTATTGAATTCTTCACCAAAGCATACACAGAAAGAATCTTCTGGTGCCTGCCCTGAAAATAGAAGCTCTCCAAGTGTCCAGAGAGAACACAGACTACTTTTCAGAGTCAGTGAAGGCAGACATGGATGAAATTCACCACTTTCAAAATGCCATTATTGCCCCTGGCCATTTGCTAACTTTGTTCACTAGCTGCATTGTTTGCACCTACAACTAGTGGACAAAGTTGACTTTGGATCAACATGTTCCCTCGATATTGATAAACTTTTGAATTTAAACTGGGGAGGAACTTGTTTCATTGAATTCGTCCCCAGAATAAAATGGAGAACTTTATTACTGTAGTGCAGTAAATGAGAAATGACAGTATTGACCTGCAAAATACTTGTAAACTTTCAGATACGAATCTTTGTTGGCAGTGTATTATGCAACTGAAATGAGATAAACTGAATTCCAGTTATGTGGACTCTGGTCAATTAAACAACACAGAAGGCAATATAATCTGTTTGTTCAGTCAGCACTAAAATTTCTTTCACATTAATGGGCATGTTGACTTCAACAAACCACACCTCTCCACTACAAGTCCACTCCTCCCATTTTGGAATCTCCTTCTCTATATGACCCTTTAATAACCCCACTGGCCTCCACAATTATTCTTATGATTTCATATTTTCTGCAAATTTGAACTTTGCAGAGTAGGCCTTGGGCCTGCTCTGGGGATTGTGACCCAAGGACTCAATTTGGTTCAGAATGCTGTTGCTTGCTTTTATCGTTTGCATGGTTTGTCTGTCTCCCCCCCCCCCCCCCCCTTTCTCTGCACACACTGGGGTTGGTCTTTATTTTTGTTTAATTGGGTTCTTTTGGGTTTTTTGCTTTGTGGCTGTCTGCAAGGAAACAAATCTCAAGGTTGTAGAATTTATACATTCTTTGATAATAAATGTACTTTGAAATTTTGAAACATGAACCAACACCAAATCTACAAGTATATCAGTATATATCGGTAAATAATGTTTTTCTGACACAGTTTTCTATGGAATTGGCAAGATAAAAACTTTACCTGAAAAATAGAACTATTTTAATGTGAGATTTCCTACAAATTCTACTACTCTTGATATTGACGGGGGGTTTGGCTTTCAATATAAATCATATACACATGTGTGACTGCACTATGTTTTGTCATTTCAACAGAAAAAGGCTTTATTAGGTGTTGCCATCATAAAACTTGTGATTGCCTAGAAAATTATGCACAAAAGGAAAAGTTCAGGGTTTTCTTTCAAACTCATTCTTAGCATGTTAACATCACTAGAAAGCACTATTAATGCCCAATTTCCCTCATGATGATTACAACTATCGTTTTGACTCAGGGGGTGGGTAAGGAGTTATATATACATGGTTAGTAATGGAAATCCATATTTTGGCCCATCTTAAGGTCACCAGATCTCTTCATTCTACATGGTAGATTGCAGAAGGTCACAAACAACAGATAACACAATCCTACTTCTGATTTGAGGATAGGTTATTAATTGAAGTTGGGTGGCCTATGAAACAACCCAAAGGAACTCATTGTGGTATTCTGGGACAAGGATAGCATCCATCAAACACAGCCAAACAGCAAGTCAATACCAAGGGACAAAAGTATCGGCTGCAATGAAACTTAAAACAGAATGGGCTTAATCAAACATAACTGAGTAGATTTTTAAGTTACTGACACAATATTATCGCCACCTATCAATTTGGCTGATAACAAATCTGATAATGGCCATGGTTGATGTGTTTTACATTTTGTAGATATATGAAGTTTATAGGATAGCATGAATGCTGAAGCTACATTTCAATAACTTGGCCAAAAGGTGCAGATGGTTTTAGAAAATGTAACTAAAACTACAACCACAAAAATCAGGGCATTTTTAAAAAAAAATTACATAGGTTAACCTTAATCACATAGATCGGATCAAATTGGCTCAATCCCAACTTGTGATAATAGGAACCTCAGGAGGCAAGATTGATTAGCCACTTACCATTTCTCGCTAATGATAGCCATTTCTTGCTTTCTTGTATTGTGCTTCGTAATCAAGGTCAGTGGTGTTCATTGAATATTCTTCTTGGAGTTGTAAACCACTATTCATAAATGTATGTCAAGTACAACTGCAGAACTTTTGAGTTATCGCTTGACCGCAGTATCACTTGTGTTTCTATAACATGCTGAAACAGGTAAAAAACTACGCACTCTGGTAATGGACATTCTAAACTATCTTGTTGTAATTTAAAAGGTGAATCAGTCAAACACAAATCAAAAGGGACCAAATTGGTGTGGGGGGGGGGGGGGAGGAGTGCATTACTTTTTAAAATCAGATCAAGTTCAATGTCAGGTGAAATGAGCTTCCAAAATAAATTCCAAACCACATGAAACCAAAAGGACAGAGCTAAGCAAACAGGAGAACAAAGCGAACCAGTAGTGCACAATAGGAAATGTGCTCTAAACAAAATGTCATCTGTTTTTCGTTCCCCGCAAGGCAAGAACAACCCTGATTTCACAAATGGCAACATTTTTAGTTTCCGTAAGAACTCAATTTCTTGCATTCACTGTAGAAGTACGTCATTTAAATGCCCATTTGGAGGTTTTAGACTACATACAGAATAAGGCTATTTAAATCGTATGACTGGTGAATGGAGGAGTATGAGAGGGATGAAAGCACAGAAGCTAAGATGCAACAGGCAATTCTTAGCTCTTTGTTTCTACTTAATTCCACTTGTGCGGCAGTTCCCTTGCCTAAAATCAGTTCCGATATTTTTCCTGCATCTGTGAACCACAGGGAAACAAATTAAGCAAAATAAATGCTGGAACCTGCCTTACATCCATCTCCTGAGATTTAATTAATTCACCAGAATCAGAGAGGTCAAAAACCTTGTGTTTTGGAATGACCTCTTCAGCAGCACATTGTACAGAAACAGATCTACATTTTCAGTTATATTAGTCACTATTAGCACTACCTTCTCTACATTCTATTTCACTTGTGTCTCTTCAGCCCTTCAATTACCTCAACCCTAAGGAGTCTTGACAACAAATTTATGCTTCTGCCTTGTTTTCAATCCAATAACCATGTTCATAATGCTGTATCCCTTTCACCCCAAAGTTTTCTCAATCATTCCCCAAAATTAAACATTTAACTCTAGAATTGAATATGGTGAAGGTTTTTCACAAGCTTCCCAATACAACTCAAATATTTTGACAATGCTTTTAACTATATACGATTAGGTTCGGTGTTCCACAGAGATTGATACCAGGATCCTTGCTGTTTATGATTTGGAGTTGATGTAGGTGGCATGATGAGCAAGTTTCCAAGTGAAACTAAGATTGACCGAGCTGCTGACAAAGTGGAGCTTATTCTTAGACTACAAGGTGATATTTAAGTGTGAGTGAAATGGGCTTAGAAACCACATATGGAGTTTGTGAGGTAATGAACTGTGAGAGTACTAATGAGGCTAACTCATACACTATGAATAGCCAAGTCCTACAGAGAATTGGACCTTAGTATGCACATCCAAAGGTGGCAGTGCAAATGGATACAGTGGTGCTACAAAGTTTGTGAACCTGTAGATTTTTTTTGTTTCTGCATAAATATGACCTAAAATGTAATTAGATCTTCATGCAAGTCCTAAAACTAGATAAAGAGAACCCAGTGAAATAAATAACAAAAAATATTATACTTGTTCGTTTATTTATGGAGAAAATTGATCCAGCCTTACATGTATTTGTTGGAAAAAATGTGAACCTTAGCTTTCAGTAACTGGTGTGACCTCCTTGTATAGCAATAACTTCAACCAAATGTTTTTGGTAGCTATTGATCAGTCCTGCACATCGGCTTGGAGGAATTTTAGGCCATTCATCCTCAGAAGACAGTTCTATTCTGGGATGCTACTGGGCTTCCTTGCATGAACTACTTGCTTCAGGTCCTTTCACACATTTCTCTAGGACTTGACTCGGCCATCCCAAAACATAAATTTTATTTTTAAACCATTCCGTTGTTGATTTCCTCGTCTTTCTGATCATTGTCTTGTTCAATTATCCACCTCCTATTACGTTTCAGGTGACGGACTGCTACCCTGACATTCTCCTGTAAAATGTCTTGATACAATTTTGACTTCATTGTTCCTTCAATGATTAAAAGCTGTCCATGCACTGAGGCAGCAAAACAGCCCCAAACCATGATGCTCCTTCCACCATGCTTCTTCAGAGGTTTTAGTTATGGTCTGCAGTGGCATTTTTCCTCCAAACTTAGCAACGAGTATTTCTGCTAAATGTTCAACTTTTATCTCATCTGTCCACAGAAGATCAAGATGGTAATGTGCAAACTTGAGACGTGCAGAATTTTTTTTTTTTTTGCGCAGAGCAATAGTTTCCTCCCTGGTGTCCTTCCACGAACACCATTCTTGTTCAGTGTTTTTCTTATAGTGGACATATGAACAGAGACTTTAGCAAGTTCTAGACATATCTGCAGGTCTTTTGCTGTAACCCTTGGGTGCTTTTTCATCTCCTTTAATATTGCACATTGTGTTCTTCGTGTGATCTTTGCAGGATGCCCACTCCCAAGAAGAGTAGCAACGTACTGAATTTCCTCAATTTATAGATAATTTCTCTTACTGTGGACAGATAAAACTCAGGTCTTTAGAAATGCTTTTGTAGTCTCTTCCAGTTTCATGCATCTCTACAATTCAAAGGTTCTCTGGAGGTAATTTTGATCAAGGCATGGTGCAAATAAACAGATCTTTCTTGAGAAAAGCAGGCTTTGTCAGTAAACTGAATGTGTCCTTTTTATAGGGCAGGGCACTTCTACAGCCTACACCTCCAATCTCATCTCATTGATTGGAACATCTAATTCCAAAGAGCTTCGGTAGAAGGCATTACCCCAGAAGTTCATACTTTTTCCAACAAATACGTGTAATATTGGATAATTTCTCTCAATAAATAAATGAACAAGAATAATGATCTTTGGGTTACTTATTTAAATGGACTTTATCTGGTTTTAGGACTTATATGAAGATCTGATCACACTTCAGGTCATATTCATGCAAAAACAGAAAATGCTACGGGGTTCACAAACTTTCTAGCACCACTCTAACTGGTTCATTAGTCAGAGCAGTGAATATAAGAGCAGAGACACTGTGGTCTAACTTTTTTTTAAATTAAGTGCAATCGTGAACAATAGCCAGATCAGAAACGCTGATTAAGTCAACTAGTTCCCAAAGAGAACTTTGATAGGCATATCTGATGGTTCACTGCTGCTCAGCAATAGAACACAAAACCTTTATAAAACATTGCTCAGATTCTGGTCAGCACATTATAGGAAGGATGTGATAAAACAGGACAGGGAGTAGAGGAGATGCACCAAGATGTTGCCTGAGATGTGGTGTTTCAGTTAAAGAGAGACAATGGAGAAACTAGGTCTGTTTTCCCTGGACTAGAGGGGGTTAAAAGGGGACATAACTGACGTATATAAAGTAAGAGATATAGATGGGAAATGTTTCCTGCACCTACAAATCTACATAAATTATATTTCAGAAGGAATTCAGTATGTATTTACACTGAAAGTGCTGGAAAACAAGATGCCATTGGAAGCAAACCAAATGAGCATTAAGTAAAAAGGTTGTCATCTGAAGATTTTTTTCTGACGTGTGCCTGCGTGCGTGTGTCTGTGCATGCATGCGTCTACAATGATGTCTTTTTCATGGCTTTTACAAGGCACGGAGCCAGAGAGGGACTGTGTGGTGCACCACTCCTCACACAGACATTTTCTGAAGTATTTTTCCCTTTGTTTTACGAGGTCTAGTTGTGATCTCGACACTCAACCTGGCACGGATGGAAAGTGTACTAGAGAGCGGACCCGACTGGTTTCGTACCTGGGAACCTCCGCTCCCAGGTCTGGCGCCAATGTCATTGCACCACCAGCCGGCCCGTCATCTGAAGAATTTAACCATGTTTAAACTTCTCATTTATTCAAATCTACACAAAAATCATGAAACCTCCTGCAGATTTATAGCAATATTTATCTTCAAACGATCAAGGATACTTATTTGTGGCATATAACGATGTGCAAAAGCTAATTACTTAGCAAACTTCTTGCCCAAATATCTATGTGGATTCATAACTTTTAAAACAATTATTTGTAATTAAAACATAATGCTTGAACAGATGAAACTGGTTTCATACAACTGGAATCCATTTGAAATTTATGGGTGATGCTTTGGTTGTAGAGATTCTAGATTACACTGTTCAGTTTCGGATATTGAACATTCTCAACATTCCCACCATGACTATACAAAGGGTTGCAATTTCTGGGTTTAACATGAAGGCTGACCCAGGTTACAAATATTTGACATATGGACACCCCTACATACAAATGAGCTCTCATAATACTATTAAAAGTCTGATATGCACACGTTTGCTCATGTGAAAGGCAGAACTAGTTCCCTCTTTACAATTTTATTAACTATTCTTTATCACTAGTTTTGTGTACTTTTAATGTCATTCATTGCAAAACTGAAAGGTATGGTTATCTAGAGTGATGGCAGTACATTTTCTGATTTACAAACAAAATTCACGGAAAGACAAAACCCTTCTAAAATGACCCAGAGCATTAGGATTCAAAGCAAATTATATAAACAAGAGTTATCAAAATAGACAAAGCCAAGTTTTACATCTCACTCTATTAAAGGATTTTGACTTAGTTATACAACTTCTCACTTACCCAGATCCACGATTTTTGA
This sequence comes from Mobula birostris, assembly GCF_030028105.1. Classification (NCBI taxonomy): domain Eukaryota; kingdom Metazoa; phylum Chordata; class Chondrichthyes; order Myliobatiformes; family Myliobatidae; genus Mobula; species Mobula birostris. The sequence continues at coordinate 62,094,287 of NC_092370.1, forward strand.
AAAGAGTTATCTTCACAGTTACTTTCAGCCAAGGAATCAATTTTTTCTTTGTACATGTACATTTTAGAGTGTATTTCCAAAACTTTTTACAAACTCACATTCAATACAGCAGCAATACAACAACATACAGGAAGACATAATCAACATGCATGGAACTTCAAGTTTACTAAATGTGCTTTTACAAAGTACCTTGACTGAAAAACAAAAGTCGCTAACCAATAGAAAACACAAATCTGTTCCAACCTCTTTACAAAAGATAAAAGTACACGGTCAAAGGCTGTTTATTGTTTGAACTGATAAGTCAAAACAAATCACTTTTATGAACATCTATTAGGAAAATTTCCATGAAATTTACATAAGCTTGTTATTAAATAAAACTTGCAGCTCAAAAAATATAGTAGTACTTAAAAATGCTAGTTTGACCAGACCTACTAATACTTCAGTATTGCATTGATTACAACAAAATACAACTTAAGAGAGCACTTTGATAAAAGAAAGCAGAAGTTTTAAAACAAATATGGAACTGGGTTAACAAACTTCTTTAAAATTGAGCAAGATTTCTCTGTAATCCATACAACTTGAGAGCTGAACAGGAATATTGACCCTATCCAGTCACATTAACTGGTGCCAGTGTTCAGAAACTTGAGGACACCAGCACTGCTGTGGAATTTGGGTGCATGTTCCAAGTTGACATGTTAGTGAAGGAATCCTATAATCCAGAGAGGAAAGATTCTATTGTCAAGTGACTGTAACTCAAAATTTAGAAGTAGATGAAGATGTTCAATGAAGGTTCTTTTATTAGGAACGAAATACACAATTTAAATTACAACAATTCTGGCACAGGAGCTTCAGAGGAATGCATAAAATTTAAATCTCTGCTCCATTGCCATTGAGAAACAAAATCTTAGGCTACGTCCACACTACGCCGGATAATTTTGAAAACACTGGTTTTGAGTAAAAATGACAGGCGTCCACACTAAGCATTTTTCAAAATATCTCTGTCCACATCAGAACGGATATTTGGGTGAATTTCCTCCTACTGGGCATGCGCAGAACACAAGGGAAGAGGAAACAGTATACTTGGTGCGCGTTTGTCCAGTTACAGAGTAGAAAAACTTTAAAGGAATTGGTGTTGGTTCTCGCGCAGGAGGACTTAAAACTAAAAAAAAACAAATACTGGAGCGTATGGAGGCAACCGACAGGGAGTTCACAGACAGTATGATCCGGCTGATGACGAACATTGAAAAATTGACTAACTCTGTTGCATTAATAAAGCACCTTGTTAAATGTATAAAACATGTCTGCATTAGTGTTATCTTGTATTTCCATACAATGTTACATTAGGCTGTTACACATCTATTGTCAGAGAAGTACTTGCATAAATGGGTAAACCACCTTCATATAAGCAAGGGCAGAAATCAGGGCAGAGTGAGTATACTTATTTATTCAGTAAGCTGTGGGTCAAAGTATTTGGTGAGTACATTCCTAACTCTTCTGGCTTCAGTCTCGTTGCTGTCTGTTCTGAAATCGTTAGGTTATGTGGGGGGTTGCGTTCAAGAAAACAATGAAATGCCGCGCTGCCGCTATCTGTTCCAGCACGTCATGACAGCGTTTTTAAATAGTCAAAAAAGTTGACTTTACAATTTAGCTCTCACACCGTTCACACCGACTGCGCGTCATAACAGCCGTACGGTAGTGCTTGCGCAGTACCAAGCAGAAGCAGAAAAAGCATTGTTGTTGTGATGTTGTCATAACAGCATTTTTAAATCTCTCCGTTTACCCCGTATACACTGCAACGGATATTAGGCATTTTCAGATTTATTCACTCTGGAAACAGTTTCTGAAAATCTCCGTTTTCGGGGGATGAAAACGCCATTTCAGTGTGGACAGAAGGTCAAAACGAAGAAAAAAAAGCTTTGTTTTCAAAGTTATCCGGCGTAGTGGGACGTACCCTTCCTTTGCGAGAGAAAAATTAGGGATTCCTGCATGAATGTGGACCAGAATTTTCAGTCAATAGATGTTGTTTCAAAGAGATGTTTTTATCAGCGTGAGAGTTGAAATTTGTAACTGTTCCCCAATATTCATGATGACACATTCTGTGTCAGGTTAGACCTGGTGTAGCAGCTGTTCTGCCACAGACTTCAGTGGAGAAGGAATAGCTACAAAGGATAAAGATAAAGACTTTTTTAAAAATGTATTTTCCCCAATATCATGTCAAAATGTGACATTTCCACAAAATACTACAGTACATGTTACCAATGCATTTTTCATTATCATCCAATTGCAAGATTACTGAAGTTCCGTTACATAGTGTAGTTGTACGTTTCATTATCTCACAATTAATATGAATGGCTAGAATATTCAGCTGGTGTGGTGAGATTCTTTGTTAAAGTTGCTTTCATATTCATCATCACCAATTATGTGAACTACACCACAATACAGTCATGTACCTCAACATCCATATCCTGCATCTATTTAGTTAATTAAGCACATTTCCAAGGGTTACTATGACCTTGCCCACCTTACCTAAGAGCCACTGTACGAATTGTTGGTTGGGCTATTGGACTGTTGACTAACTAGGATAGAGAAATGAAAGTATCTATTTGTTTCTAAGGAAAGAATTTCTCCACATTTTAATAGATTTCTATATAGGACTATCTATACAGGACTTTGTGTAATGCATTTGTTTTAAGAGTTAGCTTTAAAAATAGTTTATTTTAAGGGTACGAGTTATTAATGGTTAGGTCAAATATTGAGACACACATTTTGGGCTTGACTGTATTGAAGTGGTCTTCCTGCTCAGTATCACTAGTGGTGGTTCTTCTCTAGTTATACTTCAACTGGATTTGAGAAACCCACCTTGCTAACAAGTTGGAATCAAGTATCAGTGATTGGGCTTTGGTAGCACAATATGAAGCAATCATCTCCAAAATACATGAGAACAAGGCACAGAAATTTGCTAACTATAAAAGCAGTTTTTGATCTTAATACTTTAAAATGCCTGCATGTCTAAAGCTGAAATAAATTTTGCAAGATTTTTTTTAATTTAAAGGGTAAAGCATAATAGTTTAAAAAGAAGCTTTAACCAATTGATTGTACTTTCTTGGGCTTCTTTGACTGTTGGACGAATTGACCCATGAAGCAGCGTGGGAAATCAAATTTTACTATGTGGGAGTTGTTTTTTTTGGAGCAATTGGATAGGCACTCCAAGGGTAATGTACACCCTTTGTTCCCACAGGATCCCTGTTAACCCCCCCCCTCCCAATGAATAGATGAGGTTATCAATACCATCAACAATGCTCCTTCTCTGCTTTGAGTGGCCATGGGTCAGAGATCACGAGTTGGTGGGGTGATGCATATTTTGAGAGAGGCTGTACACCCAGAATACTTTCCTCTGCTTGCATGGTAACCTCTTCTCATGATAGAGTATGTACACTTAAGGAGTTTGGGGTTTGCACTGTCACCCAAGAACACCACTGAATTTAGTTGGATCTTTGGGTTCTGTGTTGTTTAAGTGGGCACCAAATGCAGTGGCAAAGAAAATTAGGCGTTCGAATCAGCAAATCAAGAAGATCATTTTCAATGGCTGAGTAATGGTAGCTCCAACTAAAATGTTAATAAAATTCAGCAGGACCTAATACTACACAATTGACAATTTTAATATCCAATTAATTAGGTTGCATCGCTTTGTCAGTTTGCTCACATCCTTTGCAGCCGACTGCAAATTCTGAGCCATTTTCTGCAGACAATATTCCTTATTTGAACATAAATAATAACGAATACCCATAAATAATGAGATTTACTGTGCCAGAAATTTAATGAGCAAAAGAAAACTGATTTTATTCATTTTTTTTCTACCTCTTGGTAAATATGCAAACCTTTTCCTTCTTCCAAGTACAGGTTTCCCCCGCCATCCGAAGGTAGAGCGTTCCTATGAAACGGTTCGTAAGCCGAAGTGTCGTAAAGCGAAGAAGCAATCACCATTTATATGGGAAAATTTTGTGAGCGTTCGCAGACCCAAAAATAACCTACCAAATCATGCCAAATAACACATAAAACCTAAAATAACAGTAACATATAGTAAAAGCAGGAATGATATGATAAATACCTTAAAGTAGAAATATTTTTCCCACAATCATTACTGAGCTGTTCTCTGTAGCGAAAATCTCACACAAGTGCCGTTGGCAGAAAATCTCACGCAAGCACTGTTGGCAAGAACACTCTCTCCAATAACCTTTAAGCTATGAAGCTGCCAAATCATATGAAATAACACGTAAAAATACACAGCCGATATAAAGTAGAAATAATGTATGTACAGCGTAGTATTACTTACCGGAATTGGTTCAGCGCCGAGCACACTGATGATGGTGTGTTAGGCTGAGTCGGAGTTTGGGGGGTGCAGTGGCCCCCACCCTCCAGGCCACCAACCGATACATTGCCGCGAAGCACGCAGGGGTCCAGCGGTAGCCGGGATGCACCCAGCACATCTTTAAGAAAAAAGCCGAAATAAACATGCTAATTAATTACGTGCTGCCCAACACGTAATCATCCGCCCAGATCAGTGCTGATTGCCAATTGCGTCGCCTCTGATCTGGGCCGACAATTACTGTGGGGCGGCACCTAATTAATTAGCATGTTTATTTTGGCTTTTTTATTAAAGATGTGTTGTGTGCCTCCCGGCTACTGCTGCATTCTCCGTGATTCGGTACAGTATCTGTCCGGGGCCCGGGTGTTGGGGTGGTGGGACACGGGGGTGTCATCTCATCGTCGATCAGAGCAGGCAACTCATCTTCTCCTATGACTGCCCGCCTCGATGTCGAAGGTCGAGGTTCATCGTCTGCTGTGGAAGGCTTGCTTGACTGCTTAGCCTCGCGCATTTTTCTATCATACAGTTCTTTGTAATGACTCAAACCATCTTGCAAATTTCCCCTAAACCTATGTACCCTTTCAAAATTAAAGTCGTACTTCATCATTACTCATTCGGTTTCGATTGTCATCCTTTCCTCTTCCAATTGCATCAGCTCTTCATCTATCAGTTCTTGGTCATGGGATGCCAAAACCTCTTCAACATCATCTTCGTCAGCTTCCACAAGCCAAACTCATTTTGTCCTTGCTTCGTTCACCACGATCGAAACGCTTAATTATGTCTAGTTTTACGCTAAGTGTAACACCCTTACGAGCTCTTTCAGGCTTTTCCGACACCATAGAACTCATCTTGCAAATGACTGCTCACAGGCTCGTGTTAAAGCAATGCTGGCGAGAATGCCGTTCTGAATCCGGGGAGAGCGGCTGCTCGGGGCGCGCGCTGCTTTTTATTGTGTGCTTTTTTTTCGTAACAGTGAAAACACCTTCTGAAAACGAAAACAGGGTACTAATGTAGGTCTTTTGTAACAGTGAGGTTTCGTAAAGCGAACGTTCGAAAAGCGGAGGACATCTGTATCATGAATTTAAGCCTAGGGCCAAGAACTAAATTGAAACTCCAAATTCCAAAGCTCTTTCTTCTCCATCTGCATAACGCATTAAACAACAAATGAGAAATAAACTGACTCTAGCCACTTATTCTTGGAGACTGGTCTGCAAAGGGATGATAAGACTGAAGCTTGGAAAATTATTGTAAAGTTAACATGATCCTAAGCCAGCACTTTCCAATTTGCAGTTTTGAATCTGAATGAGGTTTATTGTCAGTAATATGACATTAAATTTGCTGATTTGTAGCAGCAGCAGTACAGGGCAGACACATTATGACTATAAATTACAAATTAAACATTTAGTGCAAACAAAGAAAATGATGTTCATGGGATTCTGAACAATTTTTTTGGACATGGAAAATTACTGAAAATGATGAGTTTAAAATGGGAATTACCAAATATTATTGCCTTATCTGTAAACCAGTTTGCATCAATACTAACAGCTGCTAGGAAAAGATTACCTATCTTATTCAGAAGTGAAACCAATGTACTAACCAGAGTTTACAAAGTCACTCTTCACATTAACACTTGAATTTGCCATGCCTGCATACATATTCTGGCAGATAAGATGTCACCAATAAAATACAATAAAAACAGCACACTCTGTTTCAAATTTATCCTTCAAAGGTGGTGTGGGAAAAGGTTACATTGAAATTGATAAGATTCTTAAATGGGCTTGACAGACTAGAACCAAGAGGTAATTTCCTCTTATTGATTGGAATTGATGTATTATTGCCATGTACCAAGGTACAGTCAACAGTTTGTCTCGCATACTGTTCATATACATCATTTACATTACACAGTGCTTAGAGGTAGTAAAAAGTAAAACAGTAAAATAATGTGAAATAAAGTGTAACAGCTACAGAGAAAGTGTAATGTGGGTTATCTAAGACAAAACGACACAGTTTGAGAACAAGGGTCAGTCTTTAGGACTGGGCAAGAGTCATTCTGCAGTGAATCTTCGTAATTATCTACCCACATGGCTGAGGAATCTCTGTATTTATTCAGAATGGTGACCAATAGATTTCTGGGCATTTAGAGAATTAAGGAATGTGATTAAAGCGTGGTAAAAAGCCACGGAGATAAAGGACCTTGATGAGCAGTGGAATAGGATTGATAAATCTGACTGCCTACTCATTTTTCTATTTCTCACCTGCTTAACTTTTGTTCAATAATGTAACTCAACCTTGGGTTAAAACACATGATACTCCCTACACACTGTGGGCTCCCATAATATGATTAAATTCAGAAGTCTGAAATACGTACAGATGTTTGTTTCTACGAACGACATAATTAGTTTCCTCTCTCAAACAAGAGAATTGCATCTCCACGGGAACCCACCACCAAGCAGGCCTTTCCTCACTTCCCTCCCCCCCCCCCGCCACCCTGCCGCTTTCTTCAGGGATCACTCCTTATGCGACTCCCTTGTCCATTTGTCCCTCCCCACTGATCCCTTTTCTGGCACTTCTCTTTGCAAGCTGAACAAATGCTACCCCTGCCCCTACACCACCTCCCTCACTACCATTGAGAGCCCTAAACAAATCCTTCCAGGTGAGCCGACACTTCACCCAAGTCTGTAGGGGGTCTGTGTCCGGTGCTCCTGGTGTGACCTCCTGTATGTTGGTGAGACTCGACATAGATTGGGAGACCGCTTCGCCGAGCACCTACGCTCCATCGACTAGAAAAAGCGGGATCTCCCAGTGGCCACCCATTTTAATTCCACTTCCTATTCCCACTCTGGTATGTCTATCCATGGTCTCCTCCACTGTCATGATGAGGCCACACTTGGAGGAACAACACCTTGTATTCCGTTTGGGTAGCCTCCAACCTGCTGGTGTGAACATCAATTTCCCAAACTTCCGGTAATGTCCACCACCTTCCCCTTTTCCCTCTCTCACCTCATCTCCTTGCCCACCCATCGCCTCCCTTCTTTTTCTATGGCATCTGTCTCTTTTACCAATCAATTTCCCTGCCCTTTACTTCATCCCTCCCCATTCAGGTTTCACCTATAACTTTCTGTTTCTCTCTCCCTTTTAAATCTACTCCTCAGCTTTTTTCTCCAGTCCTGCTGAAGGCTTTCGGCCTGAAACATCAACCGTACTTTTTTCCATATATGCTGCCTGGCCTGCTGAGTTCCCACAGCACTTTGTGTGTGTGTTGCTTAAAATTAAAATCTTACTAACATAAGTGACCCCCAGCTAATTCAGGAACTCTGATCAAACAGTTGCTATTTAAAATACTTCCTCTGAAAGTCAAGGCAAAAATGGAAATGATGGTGTTTTTGCAATATTTCGTGGAATTTAGTCAAAACAATGCAAGTTTCTTCAAAGGGTGTTTCGAAAACCTTTTAGGTATTACTTTTAAATAAGAAATTTAGAGCACTGTGGCCCACAATAATTCTACAATGAGTTTCAAAGAATGATGACATACAACATTTATTCCATGCTCCTTCCCCAAATATAAACTAACTGCACACCAGATGCACTGGGGCTCCTAGCAACAAGGCTCAAGCCTCCTTCACAGCTTCTAGTGTCGAAAGTTTTTAATCTGCACAAATTCAGCACGTAGTGCTATAATTCACCTACTGCCGCAACAGCGGACACAATCTCACTACCTTTCTGGCTAGGTTTTGGAGTCTAGACACAGCCAAAACATATGCCAGGCTGCTGTTTATTGATTACCGCTCAGTGTTCAATACTATCATTCCCTCAGTATTTATCATCAAGCTTCAAATCTTGGGTCTCTATCTCCTTCAACAACTGGATCATCAGGAGACTACAACCAGTAAGGCCAATTATAGCATTGCCTCTCCAACAATCACCACAGGTGCAACTCAAGGATGCAGGCTTAGCCCATTGTTCTTCTCTTGACTGCGTGACTAAGTACAGCTCAAACACCATTCTATAGATTCACTGATGACACTAGTGTTAGTAAAATCTCAGACAGCAACCAGGCAGCACAGAGGAATGAAACAGATCAGCAAGCTGAATGGTGTTGCAACAACAAACTTTGCAAAGTCAGCAAGAGCAAGGAATTGACTGTGAACTTCATGAAGGAGAAGTCAGGAAACATCACAGCCCTCATTGAGGGGTTCCAAATGGAAAGAGTGAACAGCTTCAAATTCCAGAGCCAATTGAAGTGCTGAGCCAGATTAAAGGGATGAGGCCCAAGGGTGGAAAATTAACCTCAGTACTCCATATTGACTAAAACAACAAAGCCCTAGAGAAGATGATGAATTATTCAGCCTACTTCTCTGTGCCAACATCCCCCATCTTAGCCTGAACAGCCTGCCTGCATTCGACCTGCCTCCCTTTTTTCTCGCTACTATCATTGGGCAGCAGGTGCAGGAATCTTGGGTCCCATGATGCCAATTTCGGGAGCAGTTGTTGCCCTGTAGCCATCAGGTTCCTGGTTTGGCTTCACTTGGCTCAGCACTGAATGGACTCAATTTCAGGGACTCCGCGGTTCATTTTTATGTATTACTTGTTTGCTTTTTCATTATTTGCATGATTTGTTCTTTTCCCACTCACTGAACATCAGTCAGTCTTGTGTGTGTGTGTGTTTTTTGTGGATTCTATTGTGTTACTTTGCTTTATGGATGCTTACAAGATGATGAATCTCAAGGTTGTATATGGTATATGTACTTCAAAAATAAATTTACTTGGAACATTTTAAGAGGATTTGTCCTGGGCCCAAGGCACTGATACAATGTTGAAGGAGTCATGACAACTACTCTTCTACTTCATTAGGAGTTTGAGGAGAATTGGTACTTCACCAAAGACTCTTGCAAATTTCTACAGATGTACTATGGACAGCAATGACATCACGGCCTAGCATGGAGGCTCCAATGCACAAGATTGCAAGAGGGGCAGAGGGTTGTAGAGTCAGCCAGCTCCATCATGGGCACAACCCTTCCTACCAAAGACATCTGCAACAGATGATGCCTCAAGAAAGTGGCATCCATCACCAAGAACCCTGACCTTCAAAGGCCATGTCCTTTCCTTGTCACTACCATCTGAGAAGTGGAAGAAGAGCCTGAAGATCCACACTCAATTCAGAAACAACTTCTTTCCCCTCAATTGTCTATGAACACTACTTCATTTTATTTTGCTCTGCTTATTTTGTAATTTTATGCCTTTACACTGTACTGCAAAACAAATACCATATCACACTAAACCAATGGTAATACAGGTGTCCCCCGCTTTTGGAACGTTCGCTTTACGAAACCTCACTGTTACGAAAGACCTACATTAGTTCCCTGTTTTCGCTTTCAGAAGGTGTTTTCACTGTTACGAAAAAAAAGCAGCGTGATAAAAGGCAGTGCGCGCCCCGAGCAGCCGCTCTCCCCCGGATTCAGAATTGCATTCTTGCCGGCATTGCTTAAACTCGTGCCTGTGAGCAGCCGTTTGCAAGATGAGTTCTATGGTATTGGGAAAGCCTAAAAGAGCTCGTAAGGGTGTTACACTTAGCGTAAAACTAGACATTATTAAGCGTTTCCATCGTGGTGAACGAAGTAAGGACAAAGTGAGTTTGGCTTGTGGAAGTTGACAAAGATGATGTTGAAGAGGTTTTGGCATCCCATGACCAAGAACTGATAGATGAAGAGCTGATGCAATTGGAAGAGGAAAGGATAACAATCGAAATCGAATGCAGTAGCGAACTGAACGTGAAGCAACTGCGTGAGATTTTCGCTGCAATGATAAAGTACGACTTTAATTTTGAAAGGGTACATCAGTTTAGGAGATATTTGCAAGATGGTTCGAGTCCTTACACAGAACTGTGTGATAGAAAAATGCGCGAGGCTCAGCAGTCAAGCAAGCCTTCCACATCAGCCACAGCAGATGATAAACCTCCACCTTCGACATCAAGGCAGGTAGTCATAGGAGAAGATGAGCTGCCTGCTCTAATGGAAACAGACGACGAGATGACACCCCAGCCCCTGGGCCCCGGACAGATACCAATTCAAGGAGAATACAGTGGTAGCTGGGAGACACACAGCACATCTTTAAGAAAAAAGCCAAAAAAAACATGCTAATTAATTAGTTGCCGCCCGACACATAATTTTCGGCACAGATCTGGGCCGACAATTACGTGCCGGGTGGCACCTAATTAATTAGCATGCTTATTTCAGCTTTTTTCTTAAAGATGTGCTGTGTGCCTCCCGGCTACCGCTGCACCTCTGCATGCTTCACAGCAATATATTGGTCGGCACCACCCAACCTGCGACGACTCAGTCTAACACATCATCATCAGTGTGCTCGGCACTGAACCAATTCCGGTAAGTGATACTACACTGTACACACATTATTTCTACTTTATATCGGCTGTGTATTTTTACGTGTTATTTGGTATGATTTGGCAACTTCATAGCTTAAAGGTTACTGGAGAGAGTGTTTTTGCCGACGGCGCTTGCGTAAGATTTTTTGCCGACGGCGCTTGCGTAAGATTTTCTGCCGACGGCGCTTGCGTAAGATTTTCGCTACGGAGAACAGTTCAGTAATGATTGTGGAAAAGTATTTCTACTTTATATAGGCTGTGTATTTATCATATCATTCCTGCTTTTACTATATGTTACTGTTATTTTAGGTTTTGTGTTATTGGCATGATTTGTTAGGTTATTTTTGGGTCTGCGAACGCTCACAAAATTTTCCCCTATAAATAAATGATAATTGCTTCTTCACTTTACGACATTTCAGCTTACGAACCGCTTCATAGGAACGCTCTACCTTCGGATGGTGGGGGAAACCTGTAACCTAATTCTGATTTGTACAGAGACCAAAGCAGCTGGGTCCTTTCTTTGTACAAACCACTCCTGGGTGGGAATATTTAAATTCCCTTACAATGCACAATCCTCAAAACTGACCCCTAGCTGCTGATTGAAAGACAATAGTTTAGACAATAGAAGTGAGCAGATTCAAATTGTAATCACATTTAAACTTACTTCAGTTAAATTCTAGAAATAATGCACTTGGAAGATGACTCAAAGCAAACAATCTCATAGAAACAAAAACCATCGCATTGGGTTTTGCTTTTCAATTCACTTAAGTGCACTGCATTCTGATTTTGGTGTCCAGACTGTGCAATTGACTATTTACTTCAGTGTAAATGAAATTCATCAAAATTAATGAGCCCTGTTCAAACAATGTAAATTGAAGTTTTATTTATAGCATTCTTATGGAAAGGTTACACCTTTCTTGGCCTATGGCATGTTGAACAGCAGTGCATGGTACCAGAAAGCTTTAAACTTAGGCCTTTGATTTGAAAGTAATTTGAGATCTTTAACTGCAGTAGAAAGCATTCCTGCCTACAAATAATCAGCTGGAATACACTGAGCCATTAATCAGTCATTTAGCCCCACAGACTACTGCAAACAGCACAAGGATATTTAATAATGATTTACTTTGGGGGTACTTCGCTATAATTTTTTTCTGTTAATATAAAAATATGCTTAATATACAAGTCTTGTTTTCTTTTCGTACGGAGATCCATTACTTGCCAGTGCATGCAATCAAAAGGTAAGGCTGATCTTCCAGACAAACTTGTTTTGAGTACAGAACATTTTTTTTTAAAAAAGGGTAAAACTTCAGTGAAATTTCAGGCGCTAAAACTAGCAGGTCGACAAAGCCAGTCACGTGAAAGTCGCTCCAGTTCCTTCCACCCCCCTGGGCCTCAGGATCCTCAGTTTGGTACATTTCATAGTATATGTTTAAATTTTAGCAAATATACTGCACATGCTTTTAACAAACTTATGGTAACCAAAGTACTTTACATTTAATTACAACCATTATATATCAGAATCAGGATTATTATCACCAGCATGGGTCGTGAATATTACAGTACAAATATTCATATATACTTATTGCAATGGATTTTCTTATTTTTCTTTGTTTTCTGTTATCATGTATTGCATTGAACTGCTGCTGCTAAGTTAACAAATATCAACACATGTGGTCTGTAATGGACAAAATACTCTGCCACACCAGAATTAAAGAATGTGAATATGTGAAATGAAAATGATATGCTGTGAAAAAGTGAATTTTCATATAATGAATGAGTTAAATTGATGGTTTTGTTGCAAAGTTTGCAGATGATACAAACATAGGTGGAGGGGCAGGTAGTTCAGAGGAAGTAGAGAGGTTACAGAACAACTTAGATTTGGAAAATGAGCAAAGAAGTGGCAGATGGAATACAGTGTCAGGAAGTGTACAGTCATGCACTTTGGTAGAAGAAATAAAACAATTGACTAATTTCAAAATGGAGAGAAAATTCAAAAATCTGAGGCAGAAAAGGACTTGTGAGTCCTTGTGCAGGGTTCTCTCATGGTTAATTTGCAAGTTGATTCTGTGGTGAGGAAGGCAAATGTGACATTAGCATTCATTTCAAGAGAACCGAAATACAAAAGCACGAATGTAATGTTGAGGCCTTATAAAACACTAAGTAACTTGGCCTCACTTGGAGTATGCAAGCAGTTTTGGGGTCCTTATCTTAGAAGGGATATGCCAACACTGGAATGGTCAAAGGAGACTCATGAAAATAATACCAGGATTGAACAGCTTGACATATGAAGAGTGTTTGATGGCTCTGGGCCTGTATTCACTAGGATACAGAAGAATAACGGGTGATCTCATAGAAAACCATCAAATGGTGAAAGACCTTTATAGAGTGGATATGGAGAGGATGTTTCCTATGGTGGGAGAGTCTCGGACCAGAGGACACAGCCTCAGATCAGAGATGGAGGAAGAATTTCTTTAGCCAGAGCTTTGTGAATCTGTAGAATTCGTTGCCACAAGCAGCTGTGGAGGCAAGTTTTTTAATGTATATTTAAGGCAGAGGTTGATAGATATTTGATTAGTCAGGGCATGAAGGGATACAGGGAGATTGAGTTGAGAGGAAAAATGGATCAGTCATAATGAAATGGCAGTGCAGACTGGATGGACCAAATGGCCCAATTTTGCTGCTATGTCTTATGATCTAACATTTTTTGCTTCCAAAAAAAAAAAAAAAAGGCTTAGTGAGCAAGCAAACTGCAAATTTTGGTCAGCTCCCTTATGGTATTTAAAAATTAAGTCATTAGAAAATATATCAATTATTTTAATTAAATTATCAACTGGGGGTAACGGGTCAGTTTTCAAACACAGCTCATGGAATTTCCAGCTTGCCAAAATCTGAGCAGTTGACCATTCAAATGCTCATTCTTCATGTGTTGAACTTGAACTCAAATAAGCATTCAACAGGGAGGCAAGAATCTCACATTGACTCAAGTCAAACTCTATTCTGTCATAAATCCTTGCTCTGCAAATTAACATTAATAGGAAACCCGACAGGAATATTAGCAAATGCTTAAGACCATTTGCAGAATTTCTAGTTGCGATAATTGGAACCATGCAATAATGAACTTTTAATACAGGTTATTGAGATGATTCAGTAATATTATTTACCAATGGATTCTTAATTAAATATTAATTGCATTTTCCTATATTTAAAATAACCCAACAAAATGAGTTGAAAATTTCTGTAGTTATAAAATAATTAAATAATTTTGCAAATTCTGGAAAATCTTAAGTGTCCATTCTTCATGTGCCAGGCAGCTTGTGAATTTTGGCAAAGCTAAACTACAAAGACAAATCAAGAGTTGAAAACAGTAATAGTTTTAGCAATGAATTACTAGCAAATGCAGTAAATAAAGACCAAGTTACACAGTACAGAAATAGGGCCTTCAGCCCAATTTGTCTTTGCTGACCAAACTGCCTTCCCTCACGTCCAATTTGCCTGTATTTGGCAAATGTCACTCTAAACCTTTTCTATCCACGTTCCTATCCGAATCATAAACAGAGAGATTCCACAGATGCTGGAATCCTTGAGCAAGACACACACAACCAAAGTGCTGGAGGAACTTGGCATGTTAGCCACCACCTATGGAGAGGAATAAATAGCCAATGTTTCAACAACTTATTTTCTGCCTGGGAAGCCTCCAACCTGATAGCACGAACATTAATTTCTTGAACTTCCGAACTACCGGTAATGTACACCCTTCTGTATTCCCCATCCCCATTTCCTTCTTACCTTGTCTGCCCATTGCCTCCCTGTGGTGTTCCTCCACAATACAACACAAAACTGGCTAATCAGTCCAGCCATCAAATAGGGAATACAGGCATAACAGCACCTCTTTCACCCCAGACAGTTGAAGACATTTGGTATGGGCCCCCAATTCTTAAGGACTTTCTACAAAGGGCACAATTGAGAGCATCGTGACTGGCTGTATCATTGCCTGGTATGGGAACTGTACATCCCTCAATCGCAGGAATCTGCAGAGAGTGGTGCGGACAGCCCAGCGCATCTGTAGATGTGAACTTCCCACTATTCAGGACATTTACAAAGACAGGTGTGTAAAAAGGGCCCAAAGGATCATTGGGGACCCGAGTTGTCCCAACTACAAACTGTTCCAGCTGCTGCCATCCAGGAATCAGTACCACAGCATAAAAGCCAGGACCAACAGGCTCCAGGACAACTTCCTCCACCAGGCCATCAGACTGATTAATTCATGCTGATACAAATGTATTTCCATGTTACACTAACTGTACTGTTGTACATACTATTCATTATAAATTACTATAAATTGCACGTTTAGACAGAGACTCCTCAGGTATATGAAGGATGAAAGTAATAAAGTCAATTCAATTCCTACAGTCACATCCAGACTATAAAAATCACGTAACGAACTGTAAGATCCACAGACTAATCACTACAGGATACCACCAGTCACAGAATTCCAAAGCACATGAATAACACTAACTGTCACATCCTTTCATCAATCTAAACTCAATATTCTTGGACAACAGATGAGAAATTCATGCTAAATTCCATCCAAATGAAGTTCAGCACAGCGTTGTAAAGGGTCCTAGAATGGCAGATTTAAAATGCCTTACTATTAAAATAAGTTTCCTAATCCCACCAATAAAAATTCAGTTTTTGCCCCCACCACCCCCAATCCATGAGGAAAACGGGCCAAACAAAATAGTTTACCTTCTGATTTCCAGCATCTGTAAAGTTCTGAAAATATACAGAAAGACAGGGAACTTATGAAGATAAAAGAATTGACATGTCATTTTAATAATCTTTTTTTTATCAGAACCGGCCGTAATGCTTAGCACAATATTAGTTCCTCTTTCTTCCTATGCTCAAAGAACTCCACAGAGCAAGCATTTGCTAGAATTTTCCAATGCTTTGCACAATCCAGCAGCCTTTGTTCCATTTTGTTCAAAGGTTCGTTTATTATCAAAGTATACAACTCTGAAATTCTTCAGTTCTCTGGGTAGCCATGAAATTAAGAAAATAAAAGGCAGCATGATCAATCCCAAAATCCTTCCTCCAGCACACAAACCAAGCAAAACCGATCAGGCGCATCAACCCCCAAAACCCCCACCCCGCACAAAAAAAATGAGATCAGGTGAAAAAACATAATAAAAACTATAAGACTGAGAAAAAAGTCTATAGACCAAAAGTCTAAATCCAAAATACAGAGAAAACCTGGACAACACCCCAGGTGTAGCCACAGGCTCTCCCCCTTCTGGGACCGAGCAACCGACGCTCACCCTCCACACTCATGTCAATTCTTCAATTTCTTATCACTTCCATCGGCTCGCGCGCCATCCTGCAGCCTTTTTGCCACGAGGTTCGCTCATGCTACCTCTGCCTCCTGGAATCCTCTCGTAGACTGCAGAGCAATGAAGCACCCAAACGATCTCCAAACAGCAAAACACAGGCCTCAGTGGTTCCAGAATCAAATTCATGACAAGAAACAAGTGTAAAAGAAGGGAAAAAGATAGTTTCATAATCGATCTGGAAGATGTCCACCAAAGTAGCGTTGTACGCAGGTGCCATCTTGACCGGAGTATACCCTGCTAGAGTCGAAGTAGAAAAATATGGGAAAAGGCCCTTTGGCCCAACTCAACCAAACAACGAAATGTGTATCTACATTAATCCCACTTTTCTGCATTTAGCTCATCTCTTTTCTATCCATGTCATGACCAAAATGCTCTTTTACATGGTTCGAGTGCGTCTGCCCCTCCCACAAATTATTGTGGCAAAAATGGAAAGTAAGTGTGTGTTCAGTGCCATCTACCAGCATGTGATGGTCTCTCTCTTCTTGCCCACTGCTCCCGAAGGAAGGTCCCTGCGTTCGAATGGTCGCTCTGGCTTGATGCATGGATTGTGCTAGGTCTTAGGCAAGGTTTAATTGATGCAGTTTGTGGATTGGACTCTGTAGTTCATGTTGAGATGTGTTTCTTGTTGCTATTTTAGGTGATCTTGATCAGGTGGGTCCACAGATAATGAATGTCACACTGCTAGTTTGAATTGAACTGAATATGCCTGGATTCTTTGAGTTTTATATTGTGCTTTTTCAGACAGCCCACCCTGCAAAAACTCATTTCAGGGAGGTAGCACCACCAATTTGCGGTAGACTCCCAGAACTTCTGGGAGAGATGGGATGTCTGCAATAGAGTAGCTCCTTCGCAGCTGGCCAGCTAGTTTAAATAATATTAGCTATGCTAATGAATGAATGACACCTGTTAAACTCACCTCAACATGTCCTTTACAGGCTTAACCCACCATGGGCAATAGAAAAGTCACTGTTGCAAACAGTGCAGTGAACAACACTGTCATTATTTTTGACCCCTATTAGGCAGGGGTACACTTTAGTGTAGTCTGGGGTGACGTATGTTTTATATTTTCTTTTTTTGAAACACTCTCCCAGAGCGCGCGTGCGCTCTCTCGCTCTCTCACACACACACACACAGTCTCTCACGCGCGCTCTCTCGCTCCCGTGGTCTCTCTCGCGCACTCTCTCTCTCTCTCTCTCTCTCAAAAAAAAATTGATTTCCGTGATATTGCATATAATTTGCAGGCATCAGGGAGCCATTATTAGTATGCGGGAGACTCCCGGAACTTCCGGGAGAGGTGGGATGTCTGCTTTTTACCTGCTTTTGTGCTGTTTGTGAGACTTGTTTGTTTTTGGATATGTGGGGGAGGGGAGGTTGATGCTTTTCTTTGAATGGGTTCCTGGCTTTCTTTGTTTTGCAGCTGTCTATGGGAAGATGAAACTTAGGGTTATCTACTGCACACATACTTTGATTAAAAAAATGTACTCTGAATCTTTGAACCTAATGAATCTCTTCCAGCACTACCATATCCTTTCCAGTGTAGTCATCAGAACTGTGTACAATACTCATACAGCTGTAACATGATAGTCAAACTCAAAACCTCTCCAATGAAGCCAATCAAGCTAAATACCTTCTTCAGTGTCCTATACACCTGTACTGCCCTTTTCAGAGAGCTATGACTTGTGTCCTTCTGTAATCAATGCTTCCAAAATACCTGCCATTTACTTTATATATCCAGCCAGTATTAGATGGCCCAAAATGCACCACCTCACAGTTGTCTGATTTAACTTGCATTTGCTTTTGCTCCACACAACTTTCAGTTGATTTATGTCCCACAGCATCAATTGCTCATTTTAAAGAAAGCAGTCAATCCAACAATATGCATACACTGGAAGCTTCAATTTATTGGAAAATTTCAGCCAGTTCAACCTGATACCAGTGAAGCTGCACAGATTTAAGTTCTGGGGTTAAATTCCAAATTTAACCCTCTCAAATCACCTGCCTTCACCTATTTTCTCTACTCTTCTCAAGCTGACCCCATTTACAAATGAGAACATGAAATATGCACTATATGCATGTTAAATAATGGAAGTCTCAGTTGATTCATGTAGTTCTGTAACAAAGCTGTGGAAGTCCATTTAAATTGCCAACATATCTAAAAAGGACAATCTCAAGACATTGCAAAATCAAGTTTTCTTAAAACTTCTGGCAGAAAATTATCTTAAAATGCCAATTTGAAGAACTGAGAACATAAATTAAAAATTTAATGTTCATCCATGACACTGTGTAGCAGAGTTATAAAGCACAAAAAAAATACTTTAACTCTCTGAACCTGCTCTGAACATCAACCACCCATTTACAGTGAACCCATTTATTTTTCCCCTTGCATTTTCATCTACATCCCCAGATTCAAACATTCACCTGCACACACCAGGGGCAATTTACTAGACCAAATAACCCACATCTTCGGGGGGAAAAAAACTCAAGGATCCAGAAGAAGCCATGTAGTCAAGGGAAAATGTGCAAACTCCATTCAGACAGGATTGAGTTCACAGGATTGGGCCCGGGTCTCTGCTGCTGTGAAGCAGAGGCTCTACCAACGTAGCAGTTTATGCCTCAGGGAAAATCTAGCTTGCTTTATCACACTCTCGAGTCAATCAGCCACTTTACCCATTCACCATGTCCTTGGACTGTAAAACACCATTTCCTGTTGCTTAAAAGTAGCATCACCCATACTGCCTAAATTAGAGGTCCCCTGTCTGGGGTTCACAGATCCTTCTATTAATGGTAGAAGTCCATGGCGTAAAGAAATTTGGGAACCCCAGTTAACATTTAAGTCAAGAGAGTGCAAGTATGTCCAATATATTTTATGTTGTGTCAAAACACAAACAATGTAGCATACTCCCTCATAAAAGAGCTCTGTAGTAGCATAGTTTTATAGATTAGTTGAAATTGCAGTACAAAACAATCACAAGTTTCTATAACATATCACATCAATCAAAACTTTACAGGTTTTTGCTTAAAGTTAATCTATATAGTTGTACTGCAGCTGGCCACAATTGGGATAAAACTTGCACCCAACGTCAATTTTAGAAATATTTATGTGGCCCCACTTTAGACATTTAAGCCTCCTTAAAAGATCGAAAAGTTAATATTCTGATATCTGCAGGACAGTCAAATGGATTTGTAATCTAGTTCTGAAACTTGCTAAATAAACAATCTGAAAAACATTACTGAAAATAGGTGACAGCAATGCCTGGAATTATATTGAAAAATGGTGACCTTTTTGTGCTGGAAAACTTACTGAAACCACACATGGAAATGTCAATGAACGTAGGAAAGAAAAACAATATAATAGTGATGCCAACTCTGTTCCCTGGAATCAATTATTCTTTCCCCTTGTGGCCAGCAGAACTTAATCTCATATCCAAAATATATAAAGAAAAGCAAATAGTGTATTAAAATTAATAACTCCAAATTGCATTTCCTAGATTCACAAAACATTCAAAATTTTTGGACCTTGTCTCACTACAGTTATAAAGCTTCCCTCAGCCTTTCAGCTCAACTACAATGACAAAAGTGCAAACTGAAAAGACTAAGGGATGAAGGTCGCCAGCAGTGGATGGCCCTTAACCAGTTTACTTCAGGGCTCAATAAAAGAATAATGGAGAAAAGCAAATTCAATGGCAAATCACAAACTGAAGATGAAAAATAGCAGTTTATTGAGCAAAAAAAGAAGGGGGAGAAGAAAAATAATTTCAGTTTAAAATCTCTATTTAGTATTTATAATATGCAAGGCCTGGAGGCAGAACAATTCACAAACGAGAGAAAATCTGCAGATGCTGGAAATCTGAGGAACGCCCACAAAATGCTGGAGAAACTCAGCAGGCCAGGCAGCATCTACGGAAGAAAGTACAGTTGATGTTTTGGGCCGAGACCCTTCGGTAGGCCCGAAATGTCCACTACTTCCCCCTCTCCCCCACCCATAGATGCTGCCAGGCTTCCTGAGTTCCTCCAGCATCTTGTGCGTGAGGCAGAACAATTGATTGGCAGTGCATTAATTACATATTTAATTGGAACCTCTCAAAAGCATTTGAAACCTGGGCTATTCTTTAAGCTCTAACATAAATTGGCCACTAAACTTGCCATCTTCATGCTATAATACTGTGCTGAAGTCTTAGGCACTCTAGAGTTTTATATGGTTTCAGGTGGCATGGCCTTCACAGAGCCCTGATCTCAACATCATCAAAGCTATCTGGAATTACCTGGAGAGACAGAAGCAAGTGAGGCAACCAAAGTCTGCAGAGAATGGTAGCAAGTTCTCCAAGGTCTTTGGAACAGCCCAACAATCAATTTTCTTATAAAACTGAACAATAATGCTCTTTATAGTAATTTTTTTGATCTTTACAAACTTCAAATTTTAGAAAGCATCTTTGCTTTACATTTTTTTTACATATGCCCAAGACTTTTGTACAGTACTGTACTATCCAATAACTCAGGACTGAGGATGTGTTCTGTGTGATCCAATGTACCTGATAAGGTTAATGCGGACATGAAGCCCCATCAACTTTGGCACATGAACATTGAAAGTACAAACAGATGGCTGTTGCAAATTGGGCGTAGCTTGTAAAAGGGTGATTCTTCTGCTAGGATCCTATGTGATCACAAGCATCAAGTTGTGAATGCCATCCTAAATGCTTTTTTTTGTAGTTTTAATGTTCATGTGCCAGAGATTCCCAAGGTGCTGTTGTCCTCCCACCTACCATAGGAGGCTTTAAACACTTGATTCTTTCCCTCTGTCCAACTTGTAATCTCTTCCCATGGCAGAGTGCAGATCAGAGTGTCTGGTTCCACAGTCTGAATGTTAGACATGCAAACAACCCAGCCTGTACATTGAGCCAAATGCATGAAGTTAGAGTGTGATTGTATTCTAATCCTAAATGTATCATAATATGCAAATCCAACAGGCTCTTAAAAGCAAACAAGCTGAAGGAAGGACTCATTGTGTGAACAGAAATGGCAAGAATTCCAGGACACCCATAGTAGACTGCCTTTTTCCTCAAATTTTATTAGATTTGCTCAGAAATCACATGAAATTAATATAATTATTTTCATTTATAGAAGTAAATTTAGCCCAAAGTGAAAACGTCTGCATATAACAATTAACCTTGTTTCTTTCCTGAATGTCTTAACATATCAATGCCCAATACCTCTAAATTGACTGTGAGTGCATTTTTGAACAACTCAAGGGCTACTCTAGCTCACTACTGTCTTCATTTTCTAATTTAAATCATGACCCACTTGTTTAAATTCCTAATTAGACATATTACAGTGCTCAAAGTCGAGCTCATGGTCATATGCACTGATGCGTTGAAAAACTTTAACTGCAGCAGCAGCACAGGCACACATACAAGTAGCATTCACAAGAAATACAGATTTCTTTTAAAGTTAAGAGCACAGTTAGCGCGTGTCCATTTTTGTGAAAAGTGATTGAAGTAGTCATGTGTTAAAAACTAAAACAAAATCAAGGATACAACGATTTGCTTAAAGCGGGTCATTTCCTAGTTATGGTGCAAATTACTATGCAAATCCAAATCTTATTCAATACGGAACATACTCGACAATTTGATATGTAAATAAAAATAGCACCTAAAATTAAGAAAATAACAAGAAGCCACCCCAAACACAAGAGATCCTGCAGAGGCTGAAAATCCAGAGGAACACAAGTTCCTCCAACATTTTTTGTGTATTATTTAGGAAGCTATCACAATTTCAATCGGGTCTCATGACAGCATTCGCCTCCTAAGAGGCTCTACGCCACACACTATTAACGTTTAAACTATCCCCCTCTTTACTGTTTTTTCTCCTTAGGATAAGACGACATATTTATCTTCAATACCTTGCCTAACTGCAAGTCTCTACTACTGGCAACTGTTTCAGGGTAATAAATGTACGTAACGTCATCTCCTTTCGATCAATTCCCCCTGGGATTACTGAACAAGAAACCATCAAAAAATCCCACGTCCTTTACACTTCACAGACAGAAGCTACACACAAACACACCAAAACCAACCGACCACCATCCTCCCCCACCCCGCCCCCGACTGTGGCCCCCGTCGAAAGTACTACTACAAGAGGTTAGAAAGTAATCATCTTCAGAGATTTTGTTTTAACAAATCCTTGATAAATGCCATCAACTCCCTATCAATAATGGGTCGGGTCAAACTGTTAATGACCTCACAAATCTGTAAGATTAACAATCCAACTCACAGTCGTTGAATAGTTTTGTTCAAGGCCGCGAATCAGGAATCCATGTAAATGTTGCGTACTGAAAATGATCGAGACATCCGAGGCATTTAAATAGAATAACTACGGTAAGGTGCCTGTCGAACGGATCAGTGAAGATGCAAACATTCATTTAACTCTACATGCCAGAGCCTGTCGAGGTGCCATTTTCATAAACGAAAAAAAATACAGACCGGCAGAAGTACTCAGCACCATCAAATTGCATTAAGTGTATAGTATGACAGAACAAGTCCGTATGTATTGATTCCATTCGCGAGGAGGCTCCGGGTGGATGAGGTGGCACCCGGCGGAAGAGCGAGGTGGGATAAAGCAACCAACTAGTTAACACAAACAGGAGGAAAACATTAAACGTTACAACGAATAAACAAGACAAAGTACTGAGAGGGGTTGGCAATACATTTTGGGAGAGGGAGACAGGAACCGTTAGCCGGAATAACCAAACCGTGACCCACCAGCAGGACCCTCACCTCTGTTGCAGTGCCGGCTTCACAACTGTAAGGTTATCAGCGTTGGTGGGAAGTGCTTTATTCGCAACACTGAACCACAACAACAGAGACGAAAGCAACCCATTCACAGTCGAACGCGCCGCTTCCTCTTCTAGTTGCAATTTCTGCCAGCAAAAGCCCGGCTCACGTGACTGCCGGCCGCCAGCCCGCGCCGCCGCTCACGTCGCGCGGCGCCTTCAGGCACGCGCGCTCAGGGTGCACGGAGCCGCGCCGCCGCCGCTGCTGGGCTTCGCGACAAGCCGGTGCGAGTTTGTTTCGGGGGGGGGTTCACAACCGGGGCCGAGGATAATGTGATGTCTGCAGTTCCCTGCGCTCAGCCTACATTTAGAGATCACGTTGCCACTCAGATGTTCCAGCAATATAGTGCCGAAGGAAATATGTCGTATGTTAAAGCACTGACAGCTTCTCTTCCTTGTACTGTTGGAGTCAGAGACGTGACCACAACTGGGCAAGTCATTAAACATCGAAACAGTCTGATCTAATGTGACTAGCCAGCGCTCATGTGTTCATACACAACCAGGTCAGTGCTGCCTGGTGTTAGAGCCTCTATCATCTGCTGAGTCTCTCGACGTGAACGCTCAACGTTCCTCACAGTAACAAAGTTCGGCATTTTTTGTTGTTTTGCAATAGTTGGTTTAAAATTATAAATATCTATCGATATATTTTTGCTTCAGTACATTTGGTTTCTCGCTTGAACAGCATGGTTTAGTGTTCTGACAGTTCAGAGACGGAATTCTAGCGATATACGCCATCAAGTATAATTGAAGTTTCTGTTTTGTGATCTGCTGTTTTACCAGGTGTGCAAATGAGCTTATTAAGGACTACTATTGTGTTTCCTTATACCTCACTGCGATTAAGGTCGTAAATTACAGACCAGAACAAATGATCCCTTGATTAAATTTAAAGCTTTACCCCGCAGGAATTTAGTTCGTCGGTTAACTAATTTAGCAACTCTGGCAAAATAAACCGTGGTGAGTAGAACAATACCGGATTGTTGTAAAAGCCTGACTCGTTCACTAGTGTTCTTTAGGAGAGAAAATCTGTTCTTACCTGGACAAGGAGATTGATGGCCCGTGACACTGTAGTTGCCTTATTAAACTCCTCACTTATATACAAAGCTGCCCACACCAACTTGGTAAGGACGCAAACACGAGGAAATCTGCAGATGCTGGAAATTCAAGCAACACACAACTTCGATGTGTGTAACTTGGTAAGGAAACTGGAAATGGATAGTTTATGCTGTGCATGCCTGTTATGTACATCCTGTTAGTAAATAAAAGTATATAGGAAATGGAAATGGGATTTGGTCATTCAGTCTTCAAGCAGTATGCCAAATAAAATCACCATGGCTCCTTTCAGTGAACTATGGACTTGAACCTCAATATTTCTTTGTACCTTAATGCCATTACTGAGGCCACCATTAACTGTGTGCTTTCTGTTTCCACTTGACCTCCCAAAGTGCGACATCTCACACTCCCTTCTGCCACTTCTCTGTAACTGATCTATATCCCAGTGTTCTTTTATAGTCCTGTATGTGGTCCACAACTCCACTAATCTTGGTGTCATCCTCAAATTTGCTAATCCATTTTAATCTTAATCATTGACATAAATCTAATCTCATCTGTGCTAATTTGCTCAGAACCCACAATGTCCTGATCTTTCTTATGAAAGTTTATCCACTTTCTGTTTAACTACTCCAAATGATCAAGCCTGCACTACCCTTTCGAGAAGTTGTCCTTGTGTACCTCGGTTTTCAGTGACATCTTGTAAAGATACACCTTTATTCAAGATTCTCACTCTAACAGAAACATCTCAATTACCCTGACATACCCCCTAAGTAATCTAAAAGGTTTCAGTAATACAAAGATTTTAAAAAAGTAGAGTGATAGCAGGTAGAGCAGCAGCCCGGGTTCAATCCTGACCTCTGATGCTGTCTACGTGCAGTTCGCAAGTTCTCCCTGAGACTGCTTAGCTTTCATTTCCAGCTGCTTTGGTTTTCGTCCCACAGCCTAAAGATGTAAATTATCACAGAGATGTGGAGGGGCAAATGCCATGGAGGTTATCATGACAATTTGGTGAAGTAGTTAAGGAAGGCTGTGGGAATTCATATGGGTACGATGTGCTTTCTTTTCATATCTTTCTACTGGTTTTCCATCAAAGTTACAAAGAATCATCAGAAAATTCTAGCTCAGATTCTTTCATCTGTTATCTGTAACTACTTGACTTTTTTTTTGTCTGTGGTAGTTATTTTCTCAACCGAGACTAGTTGAACAGACAACACAATATATCATGTAATAGTAATTAACCAGGCAATTTGACAGTATTGCATTATGACAGGGAAATTTTATTGACTGAGGATACATCAGAAACTCACTAAACTTTTCATGTACTGTATTGTGGATGAGGCTGACTTACTGAAATATAGTTTTTGTAAAATAATCTTTATACAATATTGTTTAACACGTGGATTATATCAGTGCAGTAACTATAACACAACTCACTTACAATAATCAGTGTCTCTGAGGAAGTAACACAAAATAAATAGGACAGGAGAGGGCAATTTTAGTGACACAATGTCTTTATAATCAGAGATTTTCAAGAAAGCGCAGATGGAAGACATTGTGATGATGAAGTTGCTCTGATTTTCTATTAAATTCACAGGATTTGACCTAAAATCAACACTTCAAATGTTATATATATTATAATAGACAGCACACACATTGCAGTGTATTTTATAGAGCAATATCTCAGAGGACATGATAAAATGAGAGAAACAGGGTTAACATTTCAGTTTTAAAACCTTTCATCAGAATAGAAAAGTGAGAAAATGAGCAATTTAAGTTGCAGAGAGCTGAGAGATCATAAGGAAAAGAAGCCAAGATTGTCTGGGTGACAGAATTGTTCTTAGTGTAACCTAAGAAGGCGTAATCAATGTTTGTTAATTTCAGCTGATTTATTTACAGGAATGGAAAGAGAGGGAGGCAAATGAATATAAAAGCAAGGGAATGAAATGCTGGAACTGTGAGATGCAATGGTAGCCATGCCATGGTAATGTAGCTGGGAGTCATGGTAGCACAGTGGTTAATGTGAGGTTATTACAGCAGAGTTCAGAGTTCTATAAATAGGTGGGTTGTTGGGCGGTACAGCTCACTGGGCCAGAGTAACCTGTTCTACGTTGTATCTCTAAATAAAGTAAATAAAACATGGTTTTTCAGGAAATCTGAAATAAAAAGAATGTTAGAAACACCCAGAAGACCCAAATTTTAAAACAGATGGTTGCAGGGATAGTGAATACACGAGTTCTCATCTTTCAAAATCTTGTGCAGTAGATTCTAGAATTGTTCCTGTGGATTGGAGAGAAGCAAATGGGATCTCACTACTTAAGAAAGGAGGAAGTAGGAACAGATCTCACACACAAAATTCTGCAGATGCTGGAAATCCAAAGCTATACACACAAAATGCTGGAGGAAGTCTGGGTTGGGCAGCATCCATGGAGAAGAATAAACAGTTGGCATTTCAGGCCAAGATCCTCCTCCAGAAAGGAAGGGGGAAAGGCCTACCATTGATTATTTTTACCAGATGCATTTGTAGAGTGAGAAAAAGCTGAATTTCTTTTACAGGTTCTGATACAAACAGGCAAGACTTGTTTTCTAAAATTGTTGGGTCCAGAAGGCTACAATGTCCTAGGAAAGAATACATGATGACTTGGTCTTCCATTGGGATTCATTGGAGGTCAGAGTACGGAATGGGATGTTGAGTTAAGGTGACAGACAGCTGAAAATTCAGATCACCCTTGCAAGCTAAATAGAAGTTAGGTTATACAACTCTTAAATTCAATCTGCAAGGATGACTCTGAGGTTCAAATTACCTATCATCTGAAATGGAACGAGGGAATTCAAGAAAAAATTTGATTAACCATCTATTTATATTACAAACTCACAGGTTCTCACAACTGTCTTGGTGATTACTCCCTTCAACTTACTTCTTATAAGAATTTCATTCCTTTCTCCCAAGTTCTGCATCTCAGTTGTATTTGTTTTATTATTGGGGCTTTCCATATGAGTACTTCTGGGATTACTTCTTTTAATCTTAACTATAGCTTACTTCTACCATGGTTGACAGAGCTCTTGACTATATTACCTCTATTTCCTGCAAATCTGCTTTCATCTTCTCTTCCTGCAAATCTGCTTTCATCTTCTCTTCCTGCAGCCATAGCAAGAATTGGGTTTGCCCAGCACTCGTTTCTGCTCACCACTTGACGGATCATCCTCCATAATTTCCATTATCTTCTATAAAATTACATTTCCATTCAGTATTCCAGTAGGATGGTTATTTCCAAGACCCCTTGTTCATATCTCAACCACCAACCACTGGCTTTCTGATGGCACTTCCATAGTAGATACAACAACTGCCTTTTAACTCTACTCCTTCCACCATCTAGGGACACAGACTTTCCAAATAAAGAAGCAATTTACTGTTTATTATGTGCTTCTCTACAATGGATAAATCAAATAGAGGTAGCAAAAACTTTGCAGAGCATTTTCTTTCAGTTTGCAAGAATGATTGCAAGCTTTCTTTTGCCTGTTATTTTAATTCTCCATCCCATTCCTGCTTCAGCCTGTTTGTCTTTGGCCTTCTGTACTTTCCCAATAAAGACCAACACAAATTCAATGAATGGGATTCCTCTCTGCAACTTAATACCTACCTGTTTTTGTTCACGAGTGAAAAGTCATTGACCTAAAATGTAAAATGTAAACTCTTTTTCTCTTTCCACAGAAGCATGACCTGCTTTTCAAATACCAGCATTTTCTATTTTCATTTCAGATTCTCGGTATCTGCAGTTTTTTTTGGCTTTCCTTTAGAACACTGCTCTTTTATAACACATTCCGATCTATTTGTCATTTTATTTTTACTGATATAATGTAATATTTCAAACTGATCTGTTATATTGAATATATGTTTATCCATTGTCTTGCCAAGCTAATTCTCGAGCAACTTATCGATCATCATCGTTTCCAAGTATACCTTCCATGGCCTTTTTGGCTCCACTAAACTTTTTCAGTCATGTGGATTTCGAAACATGGCTGAATCTATGCTTGTTTGCAGAGAGTTGTCACAGCAGCTTATTCAAAGTCATCGATTTTCGCTAATGGTTCTTTGCTTGTGGTGTAGTTTGGAATTGTGTTCTCATTTGATCCAGAAATCGTTATTGGATCAGGAGTTTCTTCAGTTGCAATAAACTCTTCCACTTGGGGTTTTTTCAAGTCTGTTTATGTTACAGGTGAACAACAGAGTCAGTGATGAACAGCAAAATTAAACCCACGAGAATCACGAGATGTGGGCAAGTAGAAATAATTTTAAAAATTCAAGTTCTTTTCTAACCCTAACTACCTTCATTTTTTACAAGAAAGAGAAAGGATAACGGGACCTGCAGTTCCTGTTTCAAAGACCTTTTCTCTGTTCCAGACAAAACCCCAGTTAACTATGCTTCCTTAGTCTCAGGAAACCTAGCAGCTAAATGGTACAAGAATTACCACGTTGAACAGGCAGGCATACCTTTGTAACGCCAATGTTGTACTGTGGACAGCTGGACCACTCCTCCCCTTACCCCCCTCTCCCTACCAACCTATTAACCTCTCTAACAATTAGACATATCCCATACCTTAGGTCCACTTTCAGAGCTTACAATCTCTTCCTGCCCCATCCCCCAAAATATTTTTACACCTCCAATGGAAGTGTAACCTTGTTCCTCTCCTTTGATCTGTAGTGTCCTCTATTATCTTGCCACCTCGATCTTTGACCATTTTTCATCTATCCATCTTGTCTCATTCTTACCCTTAAGTTTCTCTATTCCTCCCTCAATCTAGCTAGCATTTTCTGCAATATTCCATTGGTTTAGGAGTCCATGACTTGAAGGAGTCTCAGTGAATTTGAGGGGAGCAGGAACCAGAATTGTGGAGAGTTTCGGAACAGTATAAGGACGGGATGTGTTTAGTTTCGGTGGAGCCTGGGAAGAATCACTTTAACATCTAACGTAAATCTAATTTCTATTTACTAGGATAGCAGATTATCAGAATTTTACTCTTTTACCAGTCACACAAATTATATACAAAAAAAATCACAATTCTTATCACAGTGTTCATCACTGCCACCTATTAAAAGTCTGCAAAAGAACAGGAATCAGTTTGCAATCTTCAGCACATTGGATAAAGGACATATTCCATAATTACATTGTAGTAGAAGTGGATACTGAACAGAATGCATTGAGCCAGGAGCAGAAAGAATGTGTGCCTCTGTTAGGAATAAACTCAGAGATCTTGTGGTAATCCAAACGTAACAATGAGCTATTGAATCAGTACTTCTAGTTGTTAGCAATAGTCATCTTGTAAATACTGTAAAACTTCATTAATCCTGTACTCGCAGGATTTTGGTGCTGGACCAGCAAATTTTCTGGTCGATGTGATGTTAGTTTGTTAATACTCCACAGGGTAATACTTTTTAATTTAAAAGGTAATAATACATTTTCCAATGAAGTGAGAACTTTAAAGGTACTGTGAGAGACAGAACCACTGAGTCTCGAGGGATTGTGGAAAACCCAGGTCACAGGGAATGCTCTGGTGAGTGAAGGGAAGCACAGGAATCAGCACCTAGTAAAGCAGATGCCAAACCATTGAGATTTCTAAATAGGTAGATAACAGACAGAACATAGAACTTTACAGCACAGTACAGGTCCTATGGTCCTGTGCTGACCTTTTAACCTACTCCATGTTCAATCTAACCTGTGCCTCCTATACAGCGTAAACACGAGGAATTTTGCATATGCTGGAAATTCAAGCAACACACATTGAAGTTGCTGGTAAACGCAGCAGGCCAGGCAGCAGCTCTAGGAAGAGGTACAGTCGATGTTTCAGGCTGAGACCCTTCGTCAGGACTAACTGAAGGAAGAGCTAGTGAGAGATTTGAAAGTGGGAGGGGGAGGGGGAGATCCAAAATGATAGGAGAAGACAGGAGGGGCAGGGATGGAGCCAAGAGCTGGACAGGTGATTAGCAAAAGGGGTATGAGAGGATCATGGGACAGGAGGCCCAGGGAGAAGGGAAAGTGGGGGGGGGGAACCCAGAGGATGGGCAAGGGGTATAGTCAGAGGGACAGAGGGAGAAAAAGAGAGAGAGAGAGAAAGAATGTGTGTATATAAATAAATAACGGACGTGCCACATGTGTAGCACTTGTTCCGCTTACAAGGATAAGTGGTAAGGGAGGAAGTGTAAGGGCATGTGTAGCACTTGTTCCGCTTACAAATGTGTTTCGCTGAACACCTACGCTCTGTCCGCCAGAGAAAGCAGGATCTCCCAGTGGCCACACATTTTAATTCCACATCCCATTCCCATTCTGATATGTCTATCCACAGCCTTCTCTACTGTAAAGATGAAGCCACATTCAGGTTGGAGGAACAACACCTTATATTCTGTCTGGATAGCCTCCAACCTGATGGTACGAATGTTGGCTTCTCTAACTTCCGCTAATGCCCCATCTCCCCCTCGTACCCCATCTGTTATTTATTTATATACACACATTCTTTCTCTCTCTCTCCTTTTTCTCCTTCTGTCCCTCTCACTATACCCCTTGCCCATCCTCTGCGTTTCCCCCCCCCCCTTTTCTTTCTCCCTGGGCCTCCTGTCCCATGATCCTCTCATACCCCTTTTGCCAATCACCTGTCCTGCTCTTGGCTCCATCCCTCCCCCTCCTGTCTTTTCCTATCATTTTGGATCTCCCCCTCCCCCTCCCACTTTCAAATCTCTTACTAACTCAGTTAGTCCTGATGAAGGGTCTCGGCCCGAAATGTCGACTGTACCTCTTCCTAGAGATGCTGCCTGGCCTGCTGCGTTCACCAGCAACTCTGATGTGTGTTTCTCCTACACAGCCTTCCTTTCTTTCATCATCCATGTGCCTATTTAAGAGTTTCTTAAATGTTCCTAATATGTTTGCCTCTACCACCATCAGGCACCATGGATGGCAGCCTGCCTAGGAGAAGGAAAACCCTGCGGCCATACCCACCCATGGGAAAGGCTTCAGGAGTAAACCCAAGGAAGAAATCTGGACCCGGGGTCCTTAAGGCTGTTTGCGGTTGTTTACAACTTCACTCTGGCAACCTCCGCGATGACACTGGTGCCAATCTGTATCGGCAGTTGCCTTTCCCTTGGACTACATCAGTGACGTGGAGAGGGGGAACCCGCTATGTGGGCAACAGCTGGTTCTTCAAATCTTCCTGCCCAGGCTGGCGCCCTGGAGAGGACACAGTCCACCAGAGGCGCAAACCCATGATCCCCTGGGATGGACGGCTGCCTACTACTGCAACTACATCCACTACGTACTGTGTAAACAACCTACCCCTGATATCTCCCCTATGTTTTCCTCCAATCACCTTAAAATTATGCTCCCTCATATGAGCCACTATTGGAATTTTACTGTATCTTGTAAAATAAATGTGCTATTTGCATTTGAGGTAAATCACATAATTATTCTTCCTCTACACACGATAACATATTGCATCACTGCATGGTATGGAAACTGCACTGCAGTGGATAGGGATGCTCTACAACAGGTAGTCAAAACTTCTCAGCACATCACTGGCACCACCAAGGACATGTATACAGAAAGGTGCTGGGAAAAGGCCAGGAATATCATGAAGGATCCCACCCACCCTGCTTATGGACTGTTTGTCCCACTGTCATCAGAGCGGAGAATAGGCAGTATCCAAGCCAGGACCACCAGATTCAAAAACAGTCACTTTCTCCAAGCAGTAAGGCTTACAGTTTTTACAGTTGTGTTCTTTATCTTATTGTGTTTTTCTGTGCTGCATCAGATTTGGAAGAACAATTATTTCATTCTCCTTTCCACTTGGTACTGGAAATCTTGAACAAGGCAGATTTTGAAGTTCTAATGACAACAAGATGTCAGTGTTCACTGCCTTTTCACCATAAAGCTAGCAACAATTGATGTGAAGCTAAATATGGAAATGCAGAAGCTGCTGTCTGTGAATACTTACTCCTCAGGATGCAGTACAACCTTTTCATTGTAACCAGTGGAAATCAACTTAGTGTTTTGACCATAAGACAAGTGCAGAATTAGGCTATTCAGCCCACTGAACCTACCCTGCCATTCTATCATGGCTGACTTATTATCCCTCTCAACCCCATTTTCCTGCTTTCTCCTTATAACTTTGATGCACTGACTAATAAAGAACTTATTACCCTCCACTTTAAATATATTCAATGAGCTGGCCTCTACAATTGTGTGGAACAATGAATTACACAGATACACCAGCCTTTGGCTAAAGAAATTCCTCATCCTCTCTGTTCTAAATGGATGTCCCTCTATTCTGAGGCTGTGCCCTCAGGTTCGAGACTTCCCCCAATTAAAGGAAACATCCTCTCCATGTCCACTCTATCTAGACCTTTCAATATTCGATAGGTTTCAATGAAATACCCCCACCCATTCTTTTAAACTCCAGCAAGTACAGGCCCAAAACCATCAAATGCACTTTGTAGCTTAACTCTTGCATTTCCCAAATCATTCTTATTAATATCCTCTGGGCCCTCTCCAATTGCAGCACATCTTTTCTTAGATAAGGGCTCAAACCTGCTCACTGTACTCCATGTAGGGTCTGAGCAATGCCTTGGCAGGCCTAAGCATTACATCCAGGCTTTTGTATTCCAGTTCTCCTGAAATGAATGCAAACATTGCATTTGCCTTCCTTACGATCAACTCAACCTGCAAGTTAACCTTAAGGGAATCTTCTGCACCTCAGATTTTTAATTTTTTTTCCATTCAGAGTACTCCATATGTCACTTCCTTGCCCATTCTCCCAATCTGTCTAAGTCCTTCTGCAGACTCTCTGCTTCCTTAACACTACCTGACCCTCCACCTGTCATCATACTTTATGCAAAATTGGTCACAAAGCCATCAATTCCATCAGCCAATTCATTGACAATTGATGTGAAAAGAAGCTGTCCCAATACTGACCCTTGCAGAAACCTGCTAGTCACCAGCAGCCAACCACAAAAGGTCCCCTTTATTCCTACTCTTTGCCTCCTGCCAGCTGTCATTTTCTATCCATGCTAGTATCTTTCCTGTAATACCATGGACTCTTGTTAAGCAGTCTCATGTGTTGTACTTTGTCAAAGGCCTTCTGAAAATCCAAAACAGAAACGTCCACTGACTCTCCTTTTCCTATCCTGCCTGCTGTCTCCTCAAAGAATTCCAGTAGATTTGTCAGGCAAGGTTTTCCATAAAGGAAACGGTGCTGAATTTTGTCTACTTTATCATGTGCTTTCAAGTACCCTGAAACTTCATCTTTTATTAAACTCCAACATCTTCCAAACCACTGACATCAGGTTAACTGGCCTATAATTTCCTTTCTTCCGCCTCCCTCCCTTCTTAAAGAGTGGAGTGACATTTGCAATTTTCTAGTCCTCTGGAATCATTCCAGAAACTAGTGATTCTTAAAAGATCATTAATAATGCCTCCACAATCTCTTCAGCTACCTCTTTCAGAACATCTAGCCTAGCTGATTTGCCTACATTCAGATCTTTCGTTTTCCCGAGCACCTTCTCCTTAGTGATATCAACTACACTCACTTCTGCCCCCTAACACTCTTGAATTTCTGCAATACTGCTAGTGTACTGTACTATCTGTGCAATTAGTGCGATCTGTACTATCATCCTATTCCTGCCCTGACTAGCACGTGGTACTGGGAATGATCCAGAGATTACTACCTTGGAGGCCCTGGTCTTCAGCCTCTTCTTTGCAGAGCCTCGGATCCGGCCACAGTGCTGTGTCTGTGGCTGCTGCTGCTGTGCCCTAATAGGTCATCTCCACAGAAGTATCCAAAGGGTATACTGGTTGCCAAGGGGTGGTACCCCACACTAACTTTTACTTCTACTGGTGGTCACTGATCTACTATCTAAAACTGGCATTCTGGATGTGACCCCCCTCAGTAAAAGTCTCACCTATGAGGTTTCAGCCTCCTGAATGTTTCTGAGTACATCTCGCTCCAGCTCCAGTTCCTTGACCATGTCAGTCAGATGTAGTCATTAGGGGATTGTCAGATAACCTGAAATCCAACATCTCACAGGAAGTGCATTCCACTGCCTGAACTATTATCCTGACTACGGTTGCTATACCTCTAACTTCTCAAACTCAGTTCTAGCATGCACGTATTCTCACCTAAGCCTGTTGATGCAAAGCCTGACCACTTTAATACTGGACCACCTACACAATGGTCGCTCACACAATAGCCACTCTGCTTCTTTTTGTTGGCCCCTGCTGAGTGCCCAAGAGATTGTTATGATTACAACCTGCCAAAAAGTTCTGAATGGCCCTGAGCTCTATATAAATCTCACATAGCCTCACCAATAAAAGGTCTCTCGCGATGATTGTAGCCCGCTGAAAAGTTCCAATAGACCCCTAAAAGTTCCAAAAGGTTACGAAAGTTTATAACAACAGTGAATCCCATGGGGAAATGGGTTTATGTTCATGATGCAAAGTCTGATCTGTCTGCAGCCAACTGCACTGCCAATAATCATTTTGACCATTCAACACTGATCAAGGTTACACAAAAGTCCTTTATTTAATATGTAATTTACGTGCAACTGAGTTTTTATGGCCAGTGAGCAATGTTACAAAATAAAACTGATTTTTATATGAGTAAATTGTTGTATTTTTAAATAATGAGTTTTATACTTTAAGCATTTATGATATTTCAGCTTCTACCCTCTTCTTTTGTGCATGGTCCCAGTACCACATGCTAGTAAATATTGGAGTAGGAGGATAGGCAGATAAAAGTGTAGCTAAAGAAATGGTTTAGGAGGGAAAACTTTAGATTTCTGAATCACCGAGGAAGATGGGACCTATAGACCAGTACAAACTTGATGGCAAACAACAGGAATTCTGCAGCTGCTGAAAATTCAAGCAACACACATCAAAGTTGCTGGTGAACACAGCAGGCCAGGCAGCATCTCTAGGAAGAGGTGCAGTCGACGTTTCAGGCCGATACCCTTCGTCAGGACTAACTGAAGGAAGAGTGAGTAAGGGATTTGAAAGTTGGAGGGGGAGGGGGAGATCCAAAATGATAGGAGAAGACAGGAGGGGGAGGGATAGAGCCAAGAGCTGGACAGATGATAGGCAAAAGGGGATACGAGAGGATCATGGGACAGGAGGTCCGAGAAGAAAGACGGTGGGGGGGGGACCCAGAGGATAGGCAAGAGGTATATTCAGAGGGACAGAGGGAGAAAAAGGAGAGTGAGAGAAAGAATGTGTGCATAAAAATAAGTAACAGATGGGGTACGAGGGGGAGGTGGGGCCTAGCGGAAGTTAGAGAAGTGTGAAGCCACACTCAGGTTGGAGGAACAACACCTTATATTCCGTCTGGGTAGCCTCCAACCTGATGGCATGAACATCGACTTCTCTAACTTCCGCTAGGCCCCACCTCCCCCTTGTACCCCATCTGTTACTTATTTTTATGCACACATTCTTTCTCTCACTCTCCTTTTTCTCCCTCTGTCCCTCTGAATATACCTCTTGCCCATCCTCTGGGTTCCCCCCCACTTGTCTTTCTTCCTGGACCTCCTGTCCAATGATCCTCTTGTATCCCTTTTGCCAATCACCTGTCCAGCTCTTGGCTCCATCCCTCCCCCTCCTGTCTTCTCCTATCATTTTGAATCTCCCCCTCCCCCTCCAACTTTCAAATCCCTTACTCACTCTTCCTTCAGTTAGTCCTGACGAAGGGTCTCAGCCTGAAATGTCGACTGCACCTCTTCCTAGAGATGTTGTCTGGCCTGCTGCATTCACCAGCAACTTTGATGTGTCAAACTTGATGGCACCTGAAGCAGAATTAGTGCATGTTTGGAGGTTTTCCAATGATTTTGAAGGTTGGTTAACTATTTTGGCAGGGGAATGGGGCACATATATACAGTTGGGAAGATGCACTCAAATATGGATGAAGTTATAATTCAGTTTAGTGGACAAAGCATACAGGAGCATGATGAAGGATGATTAAAGGCTAAATTATGTATATTTTAATGCAAGGAGTTACTAGTAAGGCAGAAGTACTGAGAGCATTGATCAGAACATGGAAGTATGATATTATTACTATCATACGGATGTGGTTGGAAGAATAGCAGGACTGACAACTCAACATTCCAGGGAATAGAATTCCGGCATGATAAGGTGATGTGAAACAGGAGGTAGCATTGCAATATTGATTAATGAATCAATTACTGCAGTGATGAGAGAGACTATCCAAGAAGTACATCACAAAAAGCCTAAGTCTTCTGGTCTTATGGATCGTGCTCGGCAATGAAAAGGTGGGGGTGGGGTGGGGTGGTGCAATTACTCTGCTGGATTACACTCCAGGTCTCGTAATAGTCAGCGGACATTAGAGGAGCAGACACATCACAGAGATCTGCAGGAATAATTGGGTTGTAATGATAGAGAATTTCAGCTTGCACTATTTTAACTGGGACTACTTTAGTGTGAAAGAATAGAGGGGTGGAATTTTAAAATTGCGTCTAGGAGAGTCTTTTAAATCAGTATGTAGATTACCCTACCAGAGAAAGGGCATTTCTGGCCCTAACCTTGAGGAATGCAGCTAGGCAAGTATTTGAAGTATCAGTGGGAAAGCATTTTGAAAATAGTGGCTGTAACTCTGTAAGTTTCAAGATAGTTTTGTAAAGGATAAGAGTGGTCCAAAAATTAAGGTCCTGAATCAAGCTAAGGCCAAACTAAATATCATGAGATAGAACCTGGCAAAATTAGACTGGGAGCAACTACTTGTAAGTAGGTTCACATTGGATTAGTGGGGCTCATTTGAAAAAGGAATGGTGAAAGTTCAGGACAACATGTTCCAGTAATGGTGAAAGGTATGGAGGACAAGTCCAACGCCTCCGGGATGTTAAGGGATCTTGAGCACTGGATATAGAACAGAAGCAATGACAAATATACAGAACTGAAAATGGAACAGTGGTACAGACAGTAAGAGGGAGGGGACTTAAGAATGAAATTATGAAGACAAAGATGGGACACAAAATATTACTGGCATACAATATTAAGGAAAATCACAAAGTATTCTATCTTAAGTGTAAGAGGTTAACTAGGGAAAAGAAAAGGGTTCATTATGATCTAAAATCATAATGTAATGGGAGATAAGGAGATGGCGGAGGAACTGAACGAGTATTTTGCATCAGTCTTCACTGAGGAAGACATCAGAAGTATACCGGACACTCAAAAGTGTCAAGGAAGAGAAGTGTGCGCAGTTACAGTTATGACAGAGAAAGTACTCAGGAAGCTGAATAGTCTAAGGGTAGATAAATCTCCCGGACCAGATGGAATGCACCCCCGTGTTCTGAAGGAAGTAGCTGTGGAGATTGCAGAGGCATTAGCAATGATTTTTCAAAAGTCAATAGATTCTGGCATGGTTCCAGAGGACTGGAAAATTGCAAATGTCACTCTGCTATTTAAGAAGAGGGCAAGGAAGCAAAAAAGAAATTATCGACCTGTTAGCTTGACATCGGTGGTTGGGAAGTTTTTGGAGTCGATTGTCAAGGATGAGGTAACAGAGTACCTGGAAGCATATGACAAGATAGGCAGAACTCAGCATGGTTTCCTCAAAGGAAAATTCTGCTTGACAAACCTATTGCAATTTTTTGAGGAAATTACAAGTAGGCTAGACAAGGGAGATGCAGTGGATGTTGTGTATTTGGATTTTCAGAAGGCCTTTGACAAGGTGCTGCACATGAGGCTGCTAAACAAGATAAGAGCCCATGGAATTACGGGAAAATTACATACATGGATAGAGCATTAGCTGATTGGCAGGAAACAGAGAGTGGGAATAAAGGGATCCCATTCTGGTTAGCTACCGGCTACCAGTGGTGTTCCACAGGGATCCGTGTTGGGGCCGCTTCCTTTTACGTTGTACATCAACGATTTAGATTATGGAATAGATGGCTTTGTGGCTAAGTTTGCTGATGATACGAAGATAGGTGGAGGGGCCAGTAATGCTGAGGAAACAGAGAGTCTGCAGGGAGAATTGGATAGATTGGGAGAATGGGCAAAGAAGTGGCAAATGAAATACAATGTTGGAAAGTGCATGGTTATGCACTTTGGTAGAAGGAATAAATGGGCAGGCTATTATTTAAATGGGGAGAGAATTCAAAGTTCTGAGATGCAACGGGACTTGGGAGTCCTCGTGCAGGATACTCTTAAGGTTAACCTCCAGATTGAGTCGGTGGTGAAGAAGGTGAATGGCATTCATTTCTAGAGGAATAGAGTATAGGAGCAGGGATGTGCTGTTGAAGCTCTATAAGGCACTGGTAAGACCTCACTTGGAGTACTGTGTGCAGTTTTGGTCTCCTTATTTAAGAAAGGATGTGCTGACGTTGGAGAGGGTTCAGAGAAGATTCACTGGAACGATTCCGAGAATGGGAGGGTTAACATATGAGAAACGTTTGACTGCTCTTGGACTGTATTCCGTGGAGCTTAGAGGAATGAGAGGGGACCTCATAGAAACATTTCGAATGTTGAAAGGCATGGACAAAGTGGATGTGGCAAGGTTGTTTCCCGTGGTGGGGGAGTCTAGTATGAGAGTGGATTGAAGGGTGCCCATTCAGAACAGAGATGCGAAGAAATTTTCTTAGCCAGAGGCTGACGAATCTGTGGAATTTGTTGCCACGGGTGACAGTGGAGGTCAGGTCACTGGGTGTATTTAAGGCAGAGATTGATAGGTATCTGAGTAGCCAGGGATCAAAGGTTATGGTGAGAAGGCGGGGCAGTGGGACTAAATAGGATAAAATGGATCAGCTCATGATAAAATGGTGGAGCAGACTCGATGGGCCGAATGGCCAACTTCTGCTCCTTTGTCTTATGGTCTTATGGTCTCAAATGACAAATTCTGAAAAGAGCTTTTGGAGATTGGTGGCATCTTAAATAAATTTTCTCATTTACATTCATTCAGTAGCTAAATATTGTAGCTGGAGAATTCAGAGAATAGTAGTGGAAGGAGATGAAATTCTAGACCATATCACAAAGGAAGTGCTACTAGATATGTTTGCAGGCTTAAAGATTGGTAAATCCACAGAACCTGATGAGATGTTTCCTAGGTCGCAAGGAAGGACATTGCTGGGGCCTGTACAGAGATTTTAAAGCTTTGCTGTTCTGAGTCATGTTTCAGATAACTGGAGGATAAAAATGTTACTCTTCTTCAAGAACGGCAGCAAAGATAAGTCAGGTAATTACAAACCTTTGAGTGTGTAATGTCTTTGGTAGGGAGATTATGGGGAACAATCGTGGTTCAGGCTACAACTGCAGAATTGTGTACAGAATTGTGTAATTATAGACCAGTGAGCCTTACGTCTGTGGTGGGTTGGCTGTTGGAAAAGATTCTTAGAGATAGGATCTATGGGCATTTAGAGAATCATGGTCTGATCAGGGACAGTCAGCATGGCTTTGTGAAGGGCAGATCGTGTATAACAAGCCTGATAGAGTTCTTCGAGGAGGTGACCAGGCATATAGATGAGGGTAGTGCAGTGGATGTGGTCTATATGGATTTTAGTAAGGCATTTGACAAGGTTCCACACAGTAGGCTTATTCAGAAAGTCAGAAGGCATGGGATCCAGGGAAGTTTGGCCAGGTGGATTCAGAATTGGCTTGCCTGCAGAAGGCAGAGGGTGGTGGTGGAGGGAGTACATTCAGATTGGAGGGTTGCGACTAGTGGAGTCCCACAAGGATCGGTTCTGGAACCTCTACTTTTCATGATTTTTATTAACGACCTGGATGTGGGGTTAGAAGGGTGGATTAGCAAGTTTGCAGATGACACAAAGGTTGGTGGTGTTGTAGATAGTGTAGAGGATTGTCAAAGATTGCAGAGAGACATTGATAGGATGCAGGAGAGGGCTGAGAGGTGGCAGATGGAGTTCAACCCAGAGAAGTGTGAGGTGGTACACTTTGGAAGGACAAGCTCCAAGGCAGAGTACAAAGTAAACGGCAGGATACTTGGTAGTGTGGAGGAGCAGAGGGATCTGGGGGTACATGTCCACAAATCCCTGAAAGTTGCCTCACAGGTAGATAGTGTAGTTAAGAAAGCTTATGGGGTGTTAGCTTTCATAAGTCAAGGGATAGAGTTTAAGAGTTGCGAGGTAATGATGCAGCTCTATAAAACTCTGGTTAAGCCACACTTGGAGTATTGTGTCCAGTTCTGGTCACCTCACTATAGGAAGGATGCGGAAGCATTGGAAAGGGTACAGAGGAGACTTGCCAGGATGCTGCTTGGTTTAGAAAGTATGGATTATGATCAGAGATTAAGGGAGCTAGGGCTTTACTCTTTGGAGAGAAGGAGGATGAGAGGAGACATGATAGAGGTGTACAAGATAATAAGAGGAATAGATAGAGTGGATAGCCAGCGCTTCTTCCCCAGGGCACCACTGCTCAATACAAGAGGGCATGGCTTTTAGGTAAGGGGTGGGAAGTTCAAGGGTGATATTAGAGGAAGATTTTTACTTAGAGAGTGGTTGGTGCGTGGAATACACTGCCTGAGTCGGTGGTGGAGGCAGATACACAAGTGAAATTTAAGAGACTACTAGACAGGTATATGGAGGAATTTAAGGTGGGGGGTAAAATGGGAGGCAGGGTTTGAGGGTCGGCACAACAATGTGGGCCAAAGGGCCTGTACTGTACTGTACTATTCTATGTTCTATGTTCTGGTCACCACAGAAAGGAAAGAAAAGGTGCCAAGGACGTTCACCAGGATCTTGCCTGGACAGTGCTTAACAAATGAGAGACTGGATAGTCTGGATTTGTTTTCCTTGAAGAGATGAGACTAAGGGGTAGGGAGTAGTGGGTGCTGTTTGTGATATACAGAGTTATAATGGGCAGCGATAAAGTTTATAATTAGAAAGTTCTCCCCATAAATGGCATGAAGATTAACTCTTTTTGTCACATGTACACCGAAACACTGTGAAATGTGTCACTTGCGTCAGTTACCAGCATTGTCTGAGGATGTGCTGGGAGGCAGCCCGCAAATGTCACCATGCTTCTGGCACCAGCATAGCATGCCCACAATTTACTAACCCTAACCTGTATGTCTTTGGAATGTGGGAGGAAACTGGCGCACACAAAATTCACGGGCTCATGGAAAGAACATACCAACTCCTTACAGACAGTGGGGTGAATTGAACCCCAGTTTTCTGAATACTGACACTGTAAAGCATTACACTAACGGCTGAGCTACCATGCTGTAAATGGTTAAATGGAATCTCACCAGAGGATGGACAGAATCAGGAATACACTGTATGAGTGGGTGGAAGACCATAGACCATAAGGCCATAAGATATAGGAGCAGAATTAGGCCATTTGGCACATCGAGTCTGCTCTGTCATTTCATTATCGCCGATCCAATTTTCCTCTTAGGAGGTAGTTATTCTCATAACATTCAAAAAGTATTTGGACAAGAACTTGAATTGACCATGATTGGAAGGCTATGGACCAAATGCCAATAAACAAGCTTCATACAGGCAGACAGACAGACAGACACATGATGGACAAGGTGGGCAGAAGGGGCAATTTATGTGCTATATACTTACAAGATTCTTTGAATCCATAATACTCTTGCTGTGAAATGTTTCAAAAGTTTGTTGTATAGTTTGTCATTTTTTTTATTTACTAATTTTCTATCTGAGAAAATTCTTTAATGTATTGGTTGCTCAGCTTTTATTACAACGTCACTGTTGCTGGGGGTAAGCTTGAACTCAAAGAGCTGGTGCTTAGTAACAACTGGAAGATAACTAGATTTTTACTGACATCTTCCTTGCAGATCAGTAGAGAGCGCCATTGCTTTGCTGCTGACTGCAGAAACCAATCCTAAATATTTGAGCAGAGCTTCAGCAAGTACTAGTTCAGAAAGTTTAGATGGTCTTTAGCCCACTATACAAAAACATGAGCCATTTACTCACCTTCATCTGTATGGGCAACAGTTTTTCTTCCACTTGTGTTTTTTGTAGTGTCTTTGGTCAGTGATTCCTGAACATTGCCCGCAGCATCAGCAACGTACATTGCCATACAGATTTCTCCAGAGGCTTGGACAATCATCAGCTAGTCAGAAAAATAATTATTTGTTTACACAAAGATGATATGTCCTGTGTATAAATAATAAAACACAGAAAACATTATTAATTGTTCTTCTAATTATTACAATTACATGGTGGGTTACCGTCTTAACATTAATCATGACAAGATGTGGCTACATTACAAAATGGACTTATTTAAAATGATTTATTTGAATAATCTTGTATATTTTTGTATAATTTAAAGGAATAGTACTGTAAGGGGTGTGCAAAATAGATATCAATGTACATACAACTTTTAAATCTACACAACAATATGGAAACTTCCTCAGCAACACACAAAGCATGCTGAAAGAACTCAGCAGGTCAGGCAGCCACCATGCCATTTCGAGCTGAGAACCTTCATCAGGACTGATAAAGTCTGCTCTGCCATTTCATCATGGCTGATCCATTTTCCCTCTCATCCACAGTCTCCTGGCTGCTCCCCATAATCTTTATGCCTTGACTAATCAAGAATCTATCAACCTTTGCCTTAATTATACCCAATGATCTGGCTTCCACAGCCGCCTGTGGCAACACATTCCACTGATTCACCATACTCTGATTAAAGAAATTCCTCCTCAATTCTGTTCTAAATGGACGTCTCTCTATTCTGAGGCTGTGCCTTCTGGTACTAGATTCCCCCACTATAGGAGACATCCACTCCACATCCACTGTATCTTGGCCTTTCAACATTTCAATAGTTTTCAATGAGATTCCCCACTTATTCTTCAAAATTCCAGCAAGCGCAGGCCCAGAACCATCAAACATTCCTTATACGATAACCCTTTTATTCCCGGAACCCTTCTCGTGAACCTCCTCTGAACCCCCTCCAATGTCAGCATATCCTCTCTTAGATTTGGATTTGGATTATGGAATAGATGGCTTTGTGGCTAAGTTTGCTGACGATACAAAGATAGGTGGAGGGGCTGGTAGTGCTGAGGAAACGGACAGTCTGCAGAGAGACTTGGATAGATTGGAAGAATGAGCAGAGAAGTGGCAAATGAAGTACAATGTGGAAAGTGTATGGTTATGCACTTTGGCAGAAAAAATAAACGGACAGACTATTATTTAAATGGGGAAAGAATTCAAAGTTTGGAGATGCAACGGGACTTGGGAGTCCTCGTACAGGATACCCTTAAAGTTAACTTCCAGGTTGAGTCAGTAGTGAAGAAGGCGAATGCAATGTTGGCATTCTTTTCTAGAGGAATAGAGTATAGGAGCAGGGATGTGATGTTGAGGCTTTATAAGGTGCTAGTAAGACCTCACTTGGAGTACTGTGGGCAGTTTTGGTCTCCTTATTTAAGAAAGGATGTGCTGACGTTGGAGAGGGTACAGAGAAAATTCACTAGAATGATTCTGGGAATGAGAGGATTAACGTATGAGGAACGTTTGTCTGCTCTTGGACTGTATTCCTTGGAGTTTAGAAGAATGATGGGAGACCTCATAAAAAAGTTTTGAATGTTGAAAGGCATGGACAGAGTGGATGTGGCAAAGTTGTTTCCCATGATGGGGGAGTCTAGTACAAGAGGGCATGACTTAAGGATTGAAGGGCGCCCTTTCAGAACAGAAATGCGAAGACATTTTTTTAGACAGTGGTGAATCTATGGAATTTGTTGGCACGGGCAGCAGTGGAGGCCAAGTGATTGGGTGTATTTAAGGCAGAGATTGATATGTATCTGAGTAGCCAGGGCGT
The DNA here is from genome assembly GCF_030028105.1 of Mobula birostris. NCBI lineage: Eukaryota > Metazoa > Chordata > Chondrichthyes > Myliobatiformes > Myliobatidae > Mobula > Mobula birostris. Next base: position 62,138,073 of record NC_092370.1, read on the forward strand.
CAAAGGTTATGGTGAGAAGGCGGGGGAATGGGACTAAATGGGAGAATGGATCAGCTCATGATAAAATGGCGGAGCAGACTCGATGGGCCGAATGGCTGACTTCTGCTCCTTTGTCTTATGGTCTAATGGTCTAGATAAGAGGGCCAAAATGGCTCACAATATTCCAAGTGATGCCTAACTAGTGCCTCATAAAGCCTCAGCATTACATCCTTGCCATTGTCCACAAACTTGGTCACAATTCTGTCATCCAGATAATTGACATACAATGTAAAAAGAAGTGGTCCCAACAGCGATTCCTGTGGAACACTACTAGTTACCAATAGCCAACCAGAAAAGGCTCCCTTAATTCCCAACCTTTGCCTCCAGCCAATCAGCCAATGCTCTATCCATGCTGGCATCTTTTCTGTAATACCATAGTCTCTTACCTTGTTAAGCAGCCTTAAGAGAGTCACCTTGTCAAAGGCCTTCTGAAATTCCAAGTATACAAAATCCACTGATTCTCCTTTTTCTATCCTGCTTATTATTTCCTCAAAGAATTCCAACAGATCTCTCAGGCAGGATTTCCCCTTAAAAAAACTATGCTGACTTTGGCCTATTTTATCATGTTCACCAAGTATCCTGAGACCTTATCCTTAAGAATTGACTCCAATATCTTCCCAGCCGCTGAGGTCAGGCTAACTGGCCTATAATTTCCTTTTGTCTGCCTCCCTTCTTGAAAAGTGGAGTGACATTTGCAACTTTCCAGTACTCCAGAGCCATGCCAGCATCCAGTGATTCTTGAACAATCATTATTAATACCTTCACAATCTCTTCGGCTACCTCTTTCAGGACCCTGGGGACTCTGATCCATGTTACATACCTAACTTCAAACCTTTCAGCTTCCAAAGCTCCTTCTCCCTAGTAATAGCAGCTGCACTTATTTCTGCTGTCTGGCAATCTTGAACTTCCAGCATGCCGCTCATGCCTTCCACAATGAAGGTTGATGCAAAATATATGGAAAATGACACTGGAGTGGTAGTAATAGGGGAAAAGGAAACCATCTGCCATTTCCTTTTCCCCCATTACTACAGCTCCAGTGTCATTTTCCAGCTGTCCGATATCTACTCTTGCCCCTGTTTTACTCCTTATACATCTGAGAAAACCTTTGGTATCCTTTTTGATATTATTGGTTAGCTTACCTTTATATTTCATCTTTTCCCTCATAAGGCATTTTTAGTTGCCTTCTGTTGGTTTTTAAAGCTTCCCAATCCTGTAACTTCCCATTAATTTTTGCTCTATTACTGCTCTATTACTATTACTGTATTGCTCTATTACTATTGCCTTCTCATTTGCTTTGATGTTGTCTTTGATCTCCCTTGTCAGCCACAGTTGCTTCATTTTGTCCTGCCTTTAGAATACTTCTTCTACTTTGGGATATGTATCTATCCCATGCCTTCTGAATAGCTCCCAGAACCTCCAGCCATTGCTGTTCTGCTGTCATCCTTGCTACTGTCCCCTTCCAATCAACTTTGGCCAGCTCATCTCTCATGAGACTATAATTCCCTTTACTTCACTGTAATACTGGTACATCTGACTTTAACTTCTTCCTCTCATATAAGGATCATTACTTCTCAGATTCCTTTACTTTAAACTCCTTAATCAAGTCTGGTTCATCACACAACACCCAATCCAGAATAGCTTTTCCCATAGTGGGCGCAACCACAAGCTGCTTTAAGAAGCCATCTCGTGGGCATTCTACAAATTCTCCCTCTTGGGATCCAGCACCAACCTGATTTTCCCTATCTATTTGGATATTAACATGCTTTTTCTACTTCCCATTGTTATTTCTCTCTCACATCCTGGCTACTGTATGGGAGAGGCTAGTATATGACTCCCATCAGGGTCTTTTTACCCTTGCAGTTTCTTATCTCCACCCACAAGGTTTATACATCTTCTGATCCTATGGCACCTCTTTCTAAGGATTTGATTAATTTTTTACCAACAGAGCCACGCCAACCACTCAGCCTAACTGGCTGTCCTTTCGATACAATGTGTATCCTTGGATGTTAAGCTCCCAATTATAATCTTCTTTCAGCCAGAACTCAGCAATACCCACAATATCTCTAGCTGCGCTATAAGATCATCTACCTTATTCTGTATACTGCATCCATTCAAATATAACACCTTCACTCCTGTATTCATTACCCTTTATGATTTTGTCCCCATGTTACACTCATCCCAGTGACTGCTATTTTGCCCTTATCATCATCTGCCTGTCCTTCCTCACATTCTCAGTACATACTGCGTTTGCTTGTACAGTATACCAACTATCCCATCCACAGCCCTATCACTTTGGTTCTCACCCCCTTGCCAAATTAGTTGAAAACCCTGTCCATTAGCTCTAGTAAACTTGCCCGCAAGGATATTGGTCCCCCTGGGGTTCACGTGTAACCTGTCCATTTTGTACAGGTCATACCTTCTACCCAATGATCCCAATGATTCAGAAATCTGAAGACCCAGTTCCTCAGCCAAACATTCATCTGACAAGTCATCCTAGATGATAAGAGATAGGAGCAGAATTAGGCTATTTGGCCCATCGAGTCTGCTCCGCCATTCAATCATAGCTGATCCTTTTTCTTTCTCCTCCTCAACCCCATTTCCCAGCCTTCTCTCCATAACCTTTGATGCCATGTCCAGTCAAGAACCTGTCAGTCTCTGCCTTAAATACACCTAATTACCTGACCTCCACAGCTGCATGTGGCAACAAGTTCCACAAATTCACCACCCTTTGGCTAAAGAAATTTCGCTGCGTCTCTGTTTTGAATGGATGCCCCTCTGTCCTAAGGCTGTACTCTCTTGTCCGAGAGTCTCCCATCATGGGAAGCATCCTTACAACATCTACTCTGCCTAGGCCATTCAACATTCAAAAGATTTCGATGAGATCCCTCCTCATCCTTCTAAGTTCCAGCAAGTACGGACCCAGAGCCATCAAACTTTCCTCGTGTGATAACCTTTTAATTCCTGGAATCATCCTTGTGAACCTCCTCTGGACCCTCTCCAATGCCAGCACATCTCTTCTCAGATGAGGAGCCCAAAACTGTGCATAATACTCAAGATGATGCCTCACCAGAGCCTCAGCATCACATCGCTGCTCTTGTATTCTAGACCTCTTGAAATGAACGTGAACATTGCATTTGCCTTCCTCACCACTGACTCAACCTGCAAATTAACTTTTAGGGTGTTCTGCACAAGGACTCCCAAGTCCTTTTGCATCTCAGATTTTTGGATTTTCTCCCGTTTAGAAAATAGTCCGCATTTATTTCTACTACCAAAGTGCATGGCCATGCATTCTCCACAGTATATTTCATTTGCCACTTTCTTGCCCATTCTCCTAATCTGTCTAAGTCCTTCTGCATTCTACCTGGTTCCTCAACACTACCTGTCCTCCACCAATCTTTGTATCATCTGCAAACTTGGCAACAAAGCCACCTATTTCATCATCTAAACCATTTTATATACAACATAAAAAGTTGTCCCAAAACCGACCCCTGTGGAAACCACTAGTCACTGGCAGCCAACCAGACGAGGATCCTTTTATTCCCACTCGCTGCCTTCTTCTAATCAGCCAATGCTCTACTCATGCTGGTAACTTTCCCGTAGTATCATGGGTTCTTAACTTGGTAAGCAGCCTCTTGTGTGGCACCTTGTCAAAAGCCTTCTGAAAGTCCAAATATACAACATCTACTACATCCCCTTTATCCATCCTACTTGAAATCTCTTCAAAGAATTCCAACAGGTTCGTCAGGCAGAATTTTCCCTGAAGGAAATCATGCTGACTTTGTCCTATCTTGTCCTCTGTCAAGTACACCATCATCTTGTCCTTAACAATCTTCCCAACCACTGAGGTCAGGCTAACTGGTCTATAGTTTCCTTTCTGCTGCCTTCCTCCTTCCTTAGTGACATTTGCTATTTTCCAGTCCTCCGGCTCCATGTCAGATTCCAGTGATTTTTGAAAGATAATTTCTAATCCCGCCATAATCCCTAACGCTACCTCTTTCAGAACCCTAGGGTGCAGTTCATCTGGTCCAGGTGACTTATGTACTTATAGGTCTTTCAGCTTTCTGAGCACCTTCTCCCTTGTAATAGTAAAGGTCCCCACTTCTCTTCCTTTACACACTACAACATCTGGCACACTGCTAGTGTCTTCCACAGTGAAGACTGATGCAAAATAATCATTTAGTTCATCTGTCAACTCCTTGTCCCTTGTTATTATTTCTCCTGCCTCATTTTCTAGCAGTCCTATATCCACTCTCATCTGTCTTTTAATTTTTACATACAGTGGCATGCAAAAGTTTGGGCACCCCGGTCAAAATTTTTGTTACTGTGAATAGCTAAGCAAGTAAAAGATGAACTGGTTTCCAAAAGGCATAAAGTTAAAGATGACACATTTCTTTACTATTTTAAGCAAAAAAGTTTGGGCACCCTGCATGACAGTACTTAGTGACATCCCCTTTGTGCCATGCAGGGTGCCCAAACGTTGCTTCGGGCCCTTTTCCTTTTTTGTTATTTTGAAACTGTAAAAGATGGAAATAAAAAAGTTTTCTTGCTTAAAATAATAAAGAAATGTGTCATCTTTAATTTTTTGCCTTTTGGAAATCAGTTCGTCTTTTACTCGCTTAGCTATTCACAGTAACAGAAATTTTGACCAGGGGTGCCCAAACATTTCCATGCCACTGTACTTGAAAAAGCTTTTACTATCCACTTTGATATTATTTGCTAGCTTGCTTTCATATTTCATCTTTTCCCTTCTAATGATCCTTTATTTTCTTTCTGTAAGTTTTTAAAAACTTCCAAATCCTCTATCTTCCCATTAATTTTTGCTTTGTTGTATGTCCTCTCTTTTGTTTTTACATTAGTTTTGACTTCCCTTGTCAGCCATGGTTGTATTATTTTGCCATTTTAGTATTTCTTCATTTTTGGAATACACATGTCCTGTACCTTCCTCACTTTTACCAGAAATGCACGCCATTGCTGCTCTGCTGACATCCCTGTCAGCGCCTCCTTCCAATTTACTCCTCTCTCATACTACCGTAATTTCACTTACTCCACTGAAATCAGACTTTACTTTCTCCCGATCAAATTTCAAGTTGAACTCAATCATATCGTGATCACTGGTTCCTAAAGATTCTTTTACCTTAAACTCCCTAATCTCCTCCAGTTCATTGCATTACTTCCAATCCAGTATAGCTGATCCCTTAGTAGGCTCAATGATAAACTGCTCTAAAAAGCTATCTCTTAGGCATTCAACAAACTTATTCTCTTGAGATCCATTACCAACCTGATTATTCCGATCAACCTGCATGTTAAAATCTCCCATGACTATCGTAACATTGCCCTTTTGACACGCCTTTTCTATTTTCTGTTGTAATCTGTGATCCACCTCCCAGCCATTGTTGGGAGGCCTGTATATAACTGTCATCAGGGTCCTTTTACCCTTGTAGTATCTGAACTCAACCCACAAGGATTCAACATCTTCTAATCCTATGTCACATCTTTCTACTGATTTGATGCCATTCTTTACCAGTAGAGCCACACCTTCCTGTCCCTCTGATACAACGTGTAACCTTGGACATTCAGTTCCCAACTACAACCATCCTTCAGCCATGATTCAGTGATGGCCACAACATCATACCAGGCAACCTGTAAAAATGCAACAAGATCATCCACCCTATTTCTTATACTCCGCGCATTGAGATACAACACCTCGAATACTGTATTTGCTATCCTTTTTGATTTTGCATTCCTAATGTACTGATACTCACCCTGTTGGCTGTGACTAAGTCTCATCACCTGCCTGCCCTTCCTGACAGTCTGACTGCATGCTATCTTAGCTTTGTTGCCATCCATTCTATCCTGAGTCCCACCTCTCCGGTTCCCATCCCCCTGCCAAATTAGTTTAAACCCTCCCCAACAGCTCTAACAAACTTGCCTGCGAGAACATTGGTCCTCCTCGGATTTAGGTGCAACCTGTCACTTTTGAACAGGTCATACCTCCCCCAGAAGATCTCAATGATCCAATAATCTGAAGCCCTGACCTCTGCACCAGCTTCTCAGCCATACATTTACCTGTCAAATTATCCTCACTGGTGCATGGCACAGGCAGCAATCCACAAATTACTACCCCGGGAGGTCCTGCTTCTCAGCTTTCTACCTAGCTCTCTCAAATCTCTTTTCAAGACCTCTTTGCTTTTCTTTCCTATGTCATTGGTACCACTATGTACCAAGGCACCTGGCTGCTCTCCCTCCCTCTCCAAAATGTTGTGGACGCAATCAGAGATGTCCCTGACCCTGGCACCTGGGAGGCAACATAGCATCTGGGTGTCCCGTTTACGTCCACTGAATCTCCCGTCTACTCCCCTCATTATTGAGTCCCCTGTCACTACCACTCCCTTCTTCCCTCTTTTTTCCCTCTGCACCACAGACTAATGCTCAGTGCCTGTAACCTGGTCACCGTGGCATTCTCCCAGGAGGTCATTCCCCACAAAAGTATCCAAAGCGTAATACTTGATTATAAGGGGAATAGCCAGAGGTGTGCTCTGCTCTAACTGCCTAATTACATTTCCATTCCTCCTGACAGTCACCCAGCTACCTGCCTCCTGCAACTCATCCTATTCTTGTCCTCACTGGCACTTGACACGGCAGCAATCCAGAGATTACTACCATGGAGCTCCTGCTTTTCAACTTTCTATCTAACTCCCTAAATTCTCTCTTCAGGATCTTATTCCTTTTCCTACCTATTTCAATAATCTGGTTACTGATATCCATACCTCAGCATAGCATATCCAAGCATGGGTCAGAGGTGAACTCTACCTGTAAGGTGAGAGTGGTTGCCCTTGACATCAAAGCATCATCCACTCATTGACTGAGTGGAGCATTGAAGAGCTCTGGAATTGGTTATCAAGGGAAAAACATTACAAGGGTGAAGTCAAAGACAGAAAGCCCTGCAGATGCTGGAAATAAATAAAACAGACACTGGAAGAACCTAGTGAGTCATACAGCATCTGTGGAGGCAAAGGTGCATTCAACATTTTGGTCTGAGTCTCTGCATTAGGACTGAATGGAAAGATTGTCAGTTTGAGAGAAGGTTGGGGCAAGGCTGTTGGGCAAAATGTGTAACCACGTGAAGAGGGGATGATGGGAAAATGGACCTGAGTGAGAGAGGGGGAGGGGATAGAAAAGTGAACAAAGGGAGAAAAAATCTAGATGGACAGGTGGATGTGTATGTGTTGGAGTGGCTGGAGTGATTGGAGTAGTTGGAGTCATACCTTACACAAAGAAAGATGGTTGTAGCTGCTAGAAGTCAATCTTCCCAGCCACAGAATGAGAGCACAATGTTCATTAGCGATGTCTGCTTCTCAGCAAGTCAAGCGGTCCATGCCTGCATGCTGCAAGACTTAGACAACATTCTAACTCTCTAATGGGCTGATTAGTGGCAAGTTATTCTCATGCTACAGATGTACTGGGTAAAGATGAAATCTAAAAAGAGAGCTTCACTATCTGTCCTTACCACTGCCTTTGCATCCTTGCTATCATTATTCAGGCTGTCACCATTATCCACTATCTCAACCTGTATAGACCATTAGACATAGGAGCAGAATTAGGTCATTCAGCCTATTGAATCTGCTCCATCATTCTATCATGGCTGATTTCTTTTTGAATAGCCATATAAATACAATGATATCAAGAACATTTCAGAGATTGGTTATTCCCGTGGTGGATGGTTCATCTCCAGATATTGCAAAGTCTTCCAGCATCTACAAAGCATAAGTCAGGAGAATGATGGAATATGCTACACTTGTCTAGATGCATACACCTCCAATAAAATTCAAGGACAACATCTGGAACAAAGCAGCCAGCGTGAATGGCTTCCTATTGGCATCCCCGAACATTGATTTCCTACCCTGCTGTACACAGCTTAAATTATTCTAACTATCTCTGTAATGGACAATCTCTGTCATCAGGAATATTAAGGTAGCAAACTCATGGAGCACTACCATTTGCATATTCCCTTCAGAGCTGTGTACCATCCCAACTTCTGAATACATTATTGTTGGATCTAAATCCCAGAATTTCACAATGAGCAGTGAAATCCAGGGATTTTTCTAACTCACCATTGCCTCCTTGTCGAGGGCATTTTGACATAAGCACTAAATATTAGCATTGCTATCTTCACCCAGATCCCTCAAAATAAATAAAACAAGATGGTATGCATTACCATCACTGTGTGCTGTGGAGGAATGTGTGAGTAGTCTGGGTGGTGAGAGCACTGCTTGATATTGAATAGTATTGACCTGCTTTAATCTTGTTGAAGCTGCATTTATGCAGATAAGTGTAGAGTATTCCATTACATTTCTGATTTGTACATTGAAGATAATGGAAAGGTTGTGAGGTCAGAAGATAAATAGGTCATTGAATACTAGGATGTTGATGGTTGGAGACTTGGTGACACATGTTCTGAATAAGTAATTGGACACATACATGTGAGAAATAAAGCTATATAAGCTTAATCTTGTTGCATTTTGTGAAGAATATATGTCCTTTGCCACATACACACTTGTTTTGTTCCTTGTCCCGAGGAAAGGACATGATATGATTGGAGGCAGTCCAAATGAGATTCAACTGCCTGGAATTCCTGGAATTGTAAGGGTAATTCTATCAAGAGAGCCTAGACAGTTTGGGTCCATGTTCCTTGAAGTTTGGAAGAATGAAGGGTGACCTTACAGACACACATAATTTCCTCAAGTTCCTTAAGATTCTCATAGTCCGGGGGGGGGTGGGGGGAGTAGTGAGGATAAAGTCCCACTAACTATTAAATGCTCCCAATGGCGTGCACCTCAAATAGTCTCTGACAACAGCCCAGCTGCTGGCCTTCACATGTGGTTTAGTTACTAAGTCCAGCGGAACCAGTTCTGCTGACATGAGAAGGGGCAAAGGTGGGTTACTAACTCCTTAAAACCAGCGCTTCAGGCAGTAGGGGCTTGTCATCCATAGTTAGCAACTCATCTAGGAGAAGGAAAATTCTGATTTCAAACCTCTGCTGCGTTGCGACTATATGCACTCACTGGGAAGGCTTTGAGAGTAAACCTTGAGGAAAACTATGGAGCTGAAGTCACTGAGGCAGTCGTATGAGGAGTTCAACACTGACTGGCAACTCCTGCGATGTCACAGGTGCCGTACCAACCTCTGCTCTTCCTTTGGATTCATCAGTTGTGTGGAGAGGGACAGCCTGCTACATGAGCAACAGCTTTCTCCAAATTGTACTACCCTGGCCTGTGTACTGGTTTGCATACACAACTAGGACGCAACATTCATGTTCAACACTGATCAATGGAGAGTCTACTAATTTCCTTAGGAGGCTGGACAGGGGAGATGTTAAGATGTTGTCATTAGTGGGAGAGCCATGAACAAGGGGAAGTATCTACAAAATAAAGAGTCATTTATTTAAAACTGAAGTGTAAGGAAATTTCTTCTGTCAGAAGGTAGCAAATCTCTGGAATTCTCTTCCCTCGAGGTTGATGGAGCCCATATCACTAAATATATTTAGTTGCCCACCATCATCCATATCTAGATGGGCATAGAACTCCAGAGATTTCATCAAATATATTGGTTATGGGATCGCTTAACCCTATCTGTAACTTTTAAGTTTACTGAGTTGGTTCTTCAAAACAACACTGGATATCTAACCAACATCTCTCTGGCTATTTTAAAGAGATTTTTCTTCATATTTCCATTTCATTAAGCTTTGCTAGTATATACCTTTCTGTATATACTTGTTGAAAGCTCTCCATTCATGGTGTTTCCTTGAAGGGTCATCAATAAAACTGACAGTACTGGTGGAGAAGGTTCTTTGCTTTCCATAGTCCTCAAGATTTCTTTTTATCACTTGTGATTGATACATCAGCAGAATATGTTATGGTTGGTGCAAATTGATATACAAGGTATGTTATACTCACTCCTGATTCTTAATGAATACTAAATGCTAAAACAGTTGAGAATTAATTAAAAAATATAGTTCATCACCTCTAGATGAAAAATACTCCATGGAATATGAGAGAAAAATACTCAGACTGAAAACCTGCTGCCTAATAGATTTAGCAGGATAACACAGTAACCTGGGATATAATAAGAGCTGTAAGTGGGGTTCCAGTGCCTACGTCAATCCTGAGCAATTCCATTGAATTCCAGTAGGCTGGGTTCAAGAGGTCTCCAGTATATCAAACCTCTCAGAGGGTCTTGCTCTGGTCATATGGGTAAAGTAGACACAACAGCAAGTCTGAGCTGACATTGTTAATTGAATTGTGAAGTTAATTAAACATACATGGAGCCACACGGACTGGCACAGAAAAAGTGTTTAACCCATTGTGGCTGTTCAGCTCTTTCATTGAGTTCTCCTCCCCACTGCACCCCAACTCTATTTCCATTACCATGTAAATGCTTTCCTTATTGGTATATTCATTGAAAAAGAAAATTCAATGTTCCATTTTACAAAAATTACTTCTTAAAACTGTGCCATGTTTTGTAGTAGGTGCATAAGGAGAATGGCTCCTGGATTAACTTCTATTCATGCAGATATCTGCAGATTAGTTTAAAAATGAGATGACTTCTTATTTAGAGAAACCTGTTCAGTCATCACTTTCACACCATCAAATTGCTAAATAGTTTTAAATAATTGCACAAATGTTATTATTTATGCACACAAAAGTATGTCAAATATTAGGTCAGATTGAGGTTACTTGTATCTTGACTATGGTTTGGTGGGCAATGTTCTACCTTGTCTATAAATGAATTTAGACAGCCAGATCTTCTGCACGGCTAGGAGGTGGGTGATGGCAGTAGTGGTGGTGATGGTAGAGGATGAGCTGTGTTGGAATTAGTAAGGAAGGTGATAGGAAACGCTACTGTAGGCTAACCTCCCTGACTGCACCTTCATTAACACCATGACTTTGCTTGTACCAGCTCTTTATTGAAGTCACAAACACGAGGAAATCTGCAGATGCTGGAATTTCAAGCAACACACATAAAAGTTGTTGGTGAATGCAGCAGGCCAGGCAGCATCTCTAGGAAGAGGTACAGTCGATGTTTTGGGCCGAGACCCTTTGTCAGGACTAACTGAAAGAAGAGCGAGTAAGAGATTTGAAAGTGGGAGGGGGAGGGGGAGATCCAAAATGATAGGAGAAGACAGGAGGGGGAGGGATAGAGCCAAGAGCTGGACAGTTGATTGGCAAGAGCGATATGAGAGGATCATGGGACAGGAGGCCGAGGGAGAAAGAAAACAGGGGGGGGGAGGGAGCCCGGAGGATGGGCAAGGGGTATAGTGAGAGGGACAGAGGGAGAAAAAGGAGAGAGAAAGAAAGAATGTGTGAATATAAATAAATAAATAATGGATAGGGTATGAGGGGGAGGTGGGGCATTAGCGGAAGTTTGAGAAGTCAACGTTCGAGCCATCAGAACCATCAGGTTACAGGGAGAAGACCCTGAGGAGATGGAAAAAAAGACCATCCATGATTGAATGGTGGAGCAGATTCGATGGGCTAGATGGCCTAATTCTGCTCCTATGTCTTATGGTCTTATACAGCACATTACAGGCATTTTGGCCCACAATGTTGTGCCGACTGTGCAACCTACTCTAGAAATTGCCTAGAATTACCCAACTGCATAACCTTCCATTTTTCTAAGCTCCATGTACCTATCTAAGAGTCTTTTAAAAGGCTCTGTTGTATCTGCCTCCTCCACTGCCACCGACAGTGTATTCCATGCACTCACCACTCTCTGTATGAAAAACTTACCCCTAACATCTCCTCTGTACCTACTTCCAGGCACCTTAAAACTATGGCCCCTTTTGTTAGCCATTTCAGCCCTGGGAAAAAAACCTCTAACTATCCACACAATCAATGCCTCTCATCATCAGATCACCTTTTCATTCTCCGTCGCTCCAAGGAGAAAAGGCAAAGTTCACTCAACCTATTCTCATAAGGCATGCTCTCCAATCCAGGCAACATCCTTGTAAATTTCCTCTGCACTCTCTCCATAGCATTCACATGCTTCCTGTAATGAGGTGACCAGAACTGAACACAGTACTCCATGTGGGGTCTGACCAATGTCTTATATAGCTGTAACATTACCTCTCTGCTCTTGAACTCAATCCCACAGTTGATGAATGCCAACACACCATACGCTTTCTTAACATCACTGTCAACCTGTGTAGCAGCTTTGAGTGTCCTATGATCATTGACCCGAAGACCTCACTGATTATCCACATTGCCAAGAGTCTTACCATTAATATTATATTCTATCTTCAAATTTGATCTACCTAAATGAACCACTTCACACTTATCTGAAGGGTTGTCAGTGGCAGTTGAACTCCATCTGCCACTTCTCAGCCCAGTTTTGCATCCAGTCGATGTCATGCTGTAACCTCTGACAACCTTCTAGACTATCCACAACACCTCCAACCTTTATGTCATCAGCAAACTTACTAACCCACTCTTCTACTTCTTTATCCAGGTCATTTATAAAAATCACAAAGAGGAGGGGTCCCAGAACAGGTCCCTGCTGAACATCACTGGTCACTGACCTCCATGCAGAATATGAACCATCTACAACCAGCCTTTGCCTTCTGTGGGCAAGCCAATTCTGGATCCACAAAGGAAGGTCTCCTTGGATCCCATGCCTCCTTACTTTCTGAATGAGCCTTGCATAGGGAACCTTATCAAATGCCTTATTGAAATCTATATACACCACATTACTGATCTACCTTCATCGGTGTGTTTTGTTACATCCTCAAAGAATTCAGTCAGGCTCGTAAGGCATGACCTGCTCTTGACAAAGCCATACTGACTATCCCTAATCAGAGTATGTCTTTCAAAATGCTCATAAATCTTGCCTGTCAGAATCTTCTCTAACAACTCGCCCACCACTGAAGTAAGACTCACAGGTCTGTAATTTCCTGGGTTGTCTCTACTCCCTTTCTTGAACAAGGGAATAACATTTACAATCCTCCAATCCTCTGGAACCTCTCCCATCCCTACTGATGATGCAAAGATCATTGCTAGAGGCTCAGCAATCTCCTCCCTTACTTCCCACAGTAGCCTGGGGTAAATCTTGTCCAGTCCCAGTGAATTATCTAACTTAATGCTTTTCAAAAGCTCCAACACATCCTCTTTCCCAATGTCTATATGCTCAAGCGTTTCAGTCTGCTGTAAGTCATCCCCACAATTGCCAAGGTTCTTTCCCCCGATGAATACTGAAGCGAAGTATTCATCAAGTACCTCCGCTACCTCCTCTGACTCCATGCATGTGTTTACACTATTGTACCTGATTGGTCCTATTCTCACATGGTTCATCCTCTTGCTCTTCACATTTGCCTTGGGGTTTTCTTTAATCCTGCTAGCCAAGGCCTTCTCACGGCTCCTTCTCGCTCTCCTAATTTCTTTCTGAAGCTCCTTCCTGGCAACCTTGTAATTTTCTAGAGCTCTAACAGTACCTAGTTTCTTGAAGCTTTTGTAAGCTTTTCTTAACAAGATTTTCCACATCCTTTGAATATAGAACAGAGAATAGTACAGCACAGTACAGGCCCTTCAGCCCACAATGTTGTGCCAACCCTCAAACCCTGCCTCCCATATAAGCCCCCACCTTAAATTCCTCCATATACTTGTCTAGTAGTCTCTTATACCTCACTGGTGTATCTGCCTCCACCACTGACTCAGGCAGTGCATTCCACGCACCAACCACTCTCTGAGTAAAAAACCTTCCTCCAATATCCCACTTGAACTTCCCACCCCTTACCTTAAAGCCATGTCCTCTTGTATTGAGCAGTGTTGCCCTGGGGAAGAGGTGCTGGCTATCCACTCTATCTATTTCTCTTATTATCTTGTACACCTCTATCATGTCTCCTCTCATCCTCCTTCTCTCCAAAGAGTAAAGCCCTAGCTCCCTTAATCTCTGATCATAATGCATACTCTCTAAACCAGGCAGCATCCTGGTAAATCTCCTCTGACCCTTTCCAATGCTTCCACATCCTTCCTATAGTGAGTTGACCAGAACTAGACACAGTACTCCAAGTGTGGCCTAACCAGAGTTTTATAGAGCTGCATCATTACATCGTGACTCTTAAACTCTATCCCTCGACTTATGAAAGCTAACACCCCATAAGCTTTCTTAACTACCCTATGCACCTGTGAGGCAACTTTCAGGGATCTGTGGACATGTACCCCGAGATCCCTCTGCTCCTCCACACTACCAAGTATCCTGCCATTTACTTTGTACTCTGCCTTGGAGTTTGTCCTTCCAAAGTGTACCACCTCACATTTCACTGAGTTGAACTCCATCTGCCACTTCTCAGCCCTCTCCTGCATCCTATCAATGTCTCTCTGCAATCTTTGACAATCCTCTACACTATCTACAACACCACCAACCTTTGTGTCGTCTGCAAACTTGCCAACCTACCCTTGTACCCCGACAGACAGGTCGTTAATAAAAATCACGAAAAGTAGAGGTCCCAGAACAAATCCTTGTGGGACACCACTAGTCACAATCCTCCAATCTGAATGTACTCCCTCCACCACCACACTCTGCCTTCTGCAGGCAAGTGAAGTCCGAATCCATCTGGCCAAACTTCTCTGGATCCCATGCCTTCTAACTTTCTGAATAAGCCTACTGCATGGAACCTTGTCAAATGCCTTACTAAAATCCATATAGGTCACATCCACTGCACTACCCTCATCTATATACCTGGTCACCTCCTCAAAGAACTCTATCAGGCTAGTTAGACACGATCTGCCCTTCACAAAGCCATGCTGACTGTCCCTGATCAGACCATGATTCTCTAAATGCCTATAGATCCTATCTCTAAGAATCTTTTCCAACAGCCTTCCCACCACAGACGTAAGGCTCACTGGTCTATAATTACCCGGACTATCCCTACTACCTTTTTTGAACAAAGGGACAACATTCGCCTCCCTCCAATCCTCCGGTACCATTCCCGTGGACAATGAGGACATAAAGATCCTAGCCAGAGGCTCAGCAATCTCTTCTCTCACCTCGTGGAGAAGCCTGGGGAATATTCCTTCAGGACCCGGGGACTTATCTGTCCTAATGTATTTTAACAACTCCAACACCTCCTCTCCCTTAATATCAACATGCTCCAGAACATCAACCTCACTCATATTGTCCTCACCATCATCAAGTTCCCTCTCATTGGTGAATACCGAAGAGAAGTATTTATTGAGGACCTCGCTCATTTCCACAGCCTCCAGGCACATCTTCCCACCTTTATCTCTAATCGGTCCTACCTTCACTCCTGTCATCCTTTTGTTCTTCACATAATTGAAGAGTGCCTTGGGGTTTTCCTCTACCCTACTCGCCAAGGCCTTCTCATGACCTCTTCTTGCTCTTCTCAACCCCTTCTTAAGCTCCTTTCTTGCTTCCCTATATTCTTCAATATACCTATCTGATCCTTGCTTCCTAAACCTCATGTATGCTGCCTTCTTCCACCTGACTAGATTTTCCACCTCATTTGTCACCCATGGTTCCTTCACCCTACCATTCTTTATCTTCCTCACCGGGACAAATTTATCCCTAACATCCCGCAAGAGATCGCTAAACATCGACCACATGTCCATAGTACATTTCCCTGCAAAAACATCATCCCAGTTCACACCCGCAAGTTCTATCCTTATAGCCTCATAATTTGCCTTTCCCCAATTAAAAATGTTCCTGTCCTCTCTGATTCTATTCTTTTCCATGTTAATGCTAAAGGCCAGGGAGCGGTGGTCACTGTCCCCCAGATGCTCACCCACTGAGAGATCTGTGACCTGACCCGGTTCATTACCTAGTACTAGATCTAGTATGGCATTCCCCTGGTCGGCCTGTCCACATACTGTGACAGGAATCCATCCTGGACAAACTTAACAAACTCTGCCCCATCTAAACCCTTGGAACTAATCAGGTGCCAATCAATATTAGGGAAGTTAAAGTCACCCATGATAACAACCCGTTATTTTTGCACCTTTCCAAAATCTGCCTCCCAATCTGCTCCTCTGTATCTATGTTGCTACCAGGGGGCCTATAGAATACCCCCAGTAGAGTAACTGCTCCCTTCCTGTTCCTGACTTCCACCCATATTGACTCAAAAGAGGATCCTACTACATTACCCACCCTTTCTGTAGCTGTAATAGTATCCTTGACCAGTAATACCACCCCTCCTCCCCTTTTTCCACCCTCTCTATCCCTTTTAAAGCACTGAAATCCAGGAATATTGAGAATCCATTCCTGCCCTGGTGCCAGCCAAGTCTCTGTAATGGCCACTATGTCATAGTTCCATATATGTATCCAAGCTCTCAGTTCATCACCTTTGTTCCTGATGCTTCTTGCATTGAGGTACACACATTTCAGCCCTTCTACCTTACTGTCTTTACACCGTTTATTCTGCTTCTCTTTCCTCAAAGCTTCTCTGTATGTTAGATCTGGCTTTACTCCATGCACTTCTTTCACTGCTCTATCGCTCTGGGTCCCATCCCCCTCGCAAATTAGTTTAAACCCTCCCGAACCATGCTAACAAACCTACCTGCAAGGATATTGCTCCCCCTCGAGTTCAGGTGCAACCCTTCCAATCTGTACAGGTCCCACCTTCCCCAGAAGAGATCTCAATGATCTAAAAATCTAAAACCCTGCTCCCTGCACCAACTCCTCAGCCACGTATTCAACTGCCATCTCCTCCAATTCTTACCATCACTGTCATGTAGCACTGGCAGCAATCCTGAGAATGCCACCCTTGAGGTCCTGTTCTTCAGTCTTCTGCCTAGTTCCTGAAACTCACACTTCAGTACTTCATCCCTCTTCCTGCCTATGTCATTGGTCCCAACATGTATCACGACTTCTGGTTGCTTTCCCTCTCGTACCAGGATGTCGTGCACCCGGTCAGAGACATCCCGGACCCTGGCACCTGGGAGGCAACAAACCATGCGGTTTGTACACCATGGTTCTTTTATCATACCATCCTTTCCCTAAATGTATAGGAAACAGGGAGCAAATAAGGTGCTTGAGGAGTTTCAAAAGTGCAAAAAAAAACTTAAGAAAGAAATCAGGAGGGCTAAGAGAAGACGTGAGGTTGCTTTGGTAGTCAAGGTGAAGGATAATCCAAAGAGCTTCTACAGGTATATTAAGAGCAAAAGGATAGTAAGGGGTAAAATTGGTCCTCTTGACGATCAGAGTGGTCGGCTATGTATGGAACCAAAACAAATGGGGGAGATCTTAAATGGGTTTTTTGTGTCTGTATTACTAAGGAAACTGGCATGGAGTCAATGGAAATAAGGCAAACAAGTAGTGAGGTCATGGAACCTGTACCGATTGAGGAGGAGGAGGTGCTTGCTATCTTGAGGCAAATCAGAGTAGATAAATCCTCAGGACCTAACAGGGTATTTCCTCGGACCTTGAAGGAGACTAGTGTTGAAATTGCAGGAGCCCTGGCAGATATATTTTAAAATGTCGGTATCTACGGGTGAGGTGCCGGAGGACTGGAGGATAGCTTATGTTGTTCTGTTGTTTAAAAAAGGCTCTAAAAGTAATCCGGGAAATTATAGACCGGTAAGTTTGATGCCGGTAGTAGGTAAATTATTGGAAGGAGTACTAAGAGATAGGATCTACAAGTATTTGGATAGACAGGGACTTATTAGGGAGAGTCAACATGGGTATGTGCGTGGTAGGTCATGTTTGACCAATCTATTAGAGTATTTCCAAGGAGGTTACCAGGAAAGTGGATGAAGGGTAGGCAGTGGATGTTGTCTACATAGACTTCAGTAGGGCCTTTGACAAGGTCCTGCATGGGATGTTATTTAGGAAGATTCAGTCACCAGGTATACATGGAGAGGTAGTAAGTTGGATTAGACATTGGCTCAGTGGAAGAAGCCAGAGAGTGGTAGTGGAGGATTGCTTCTCTGAGTGGAGGCCTGTGACTAGTGGTGTGCCACAGCGATCAGTGCTGGGTCTATTGTTATTTGTCATCTATATCAATGATCTGGATGATAGTGCAGTAAATTGGATTAGCAAATTTGCTGATGCTACAAAGACTGGAGGTGTAGTGGACAGTGAGGAAGGTTTTCAAAGCTTGCAGAGGGATTTGGACCGGCTGGAAAAATGGGCTGAAAAATGGCAGATGGAGTTTAATACAGACAAGTGTGAGGTATTGCACCTTGAAAGGACAAATCAAGGTAGAACATACAAGGTAAATGGTAGGGCACTGAGGAGCGCAGTAGAACAGAGGGATCTGGGAATACAGATACAAAATTCCCTAACGATGGCGGCACAGGTAGATAGGGTCGTAAAGAGAGCTTTTGGTACATTGGCATTCATAAATCAAAGTATTGAGTACGGTATAAGAGTTGGAATGTTATGGTGAGGTTGTATAAGGCATTGGTGAGGCCGAATTTAGAGTATTGTGTACAGTTTTGGTCACCAAATTACAGGAAGGATATAAATAAGGTTGAAAGGCTGCAGAGAAGGTTTACAAGGATGTTGCCGGGACTTGAGAAACTGAGTTACAGAGAGAGGTTGAATAGGTCAGGACTTTATTCCCTGGAGGGTAGAAGAATGAGGGGAGATTTGATAGAGGTATATAAAATTATGATGGGTATAGATAGAGTGAATGCAAGCAGGCTTTTTCTACTGAGACTAGGGGAGAAAAAAAACAGAGGACACGGTTTAAGGGTGAAGGAGGAAAAGTTTAAAGGGAACATTAGGGAGAGCTTCTTCACACAGAGAGTGGTGGGAGTGTGGACTGAGCTACCAGATGAAGTGGTAAATGCGAGCTCACTTTTAACACTTAAGAAAAACTTGGACAGATACATGGATGGGAGGTGTATGGAGGGATATGGTCCAGGTGTAGGTCAGTGGGACTAGGCAGAAGAATGGTTCAGCACAGCCAAGAAGGGCCAAAAGGCCTGTTTCTGTGCTGTAATGTTCTATGGTTCTAAATGAAGACACCCAATTGCTAAATTTGCTGATGATAAAGACATGTGCGGAAGTTCATTAAAAAGAGGAATTAAGTGATCCACATGGGGATATGGATAAGTTAAGTGAATGGGTAAACAATTGGCATCTGGGATGTAAAGTACCAAATTGTGAAATGAACTATTTTGGCATGAAATATAAAAGTGCTCATGATTCAAATGATGAAAGAGCATGAAATTCTGAGATACCAAGAAATCTGTGTGTCTGAGGTATGATTTGACAAATTTAATTAGGATAGTTAATAGAGCAGTGATTATAAAAGTGAGGAGGTTATGCTTCAGCTCTATAGGACCATGGGGACTCAATATCTAGAGTACCACTGTATTGGTCTGATTTAGAAAGGATAATTATGCAATTGGAAGTAATTCAGAAGTTTACTACACTGGTTCCTGGAGCAGTTATGCTTTTATAAAGTTTTAACTGTGTTTATATTCGTTAGTGTTTAGAAGAGTATAAGGAAACATAAAATCCTAAAGGGTCTGGACAGGGTAGATGTGCAGGGGGTTGTTTCCTCTTGTGCAAGAATCTAGAAGGGCATTGTGTGATATGTTTTCTTTCAGCAGGTTGTGAGCTTTTACAACTCTCTTCCATCGCCACTGGAAGGAAATACATAAACAAGGCTATGAGAGTTTAGCACAGGTACAGTAGGTGAAAATGTGGAGTTGAGAATACAAACATTAGTCAAGATCATATTAAATGGGGAGGAGACTTGAAGCGATGACTGAACATTTCTTACATTTGATTAATTGCACTACACTTCAGCTTTCCAAGCATGTTCATCTCTCAGAATGCTTTGGTTCACTTAATATTCAGTATGAGCAGTATTGTGCTTGCTTATGAATGGGTCAGATATTCTCCTAATCTATCTGGATGCATCACAACTTGGTATGGCAACTGCTCTGCCAAGACCACAAAAAATTGCAAACATTGTGAATGCAACCCAATCTATCATGCAAATTAGCCTCCCTCCCATTAACCCTGTCTACACCTGCTGCATCAGGAAAGCAGCCAACATAAAGAGTCCACCCACCTTGGACATTCTATCTTCTCTCCTCTCCTGTCATGTAACACACACAAAAGCCAGAAATCTTGTAAAACCAGACTCAAGAACTGCCTCTATCCCACTATTATCAGACTCCTGAATGGACCTCTCATAAGCTGTAGATGAATTCTCGATCTCCTAATCTACCTCTTCAGGGCTATTGAAGCAAATTTGTCTGCTTGCACTGCACTTCTTCTGTAGCTAAAACATGATATTCTGCACTCTATTTTCTTATAACTATCATAATATACTTGTGTATGGCATGATCTGCATGGACAGTGCACAAAGTTTTTCATTGTATGAAATATTTCAAACGTCATTAGAAACGGGGATGGTGCTGGAGGATTGGTGTATTGCTCATGTTGTTCCATTGTTTAAAAAGGGTTCTAAGAGTAAACCTAGCAATTATCAGCCTGTGAGTTAGACATCAGTGGTGGGTAAATTGATGGAAAGTATTCTTAGAGATGGCATATATAATTATCTGGATAGACAGGGTCTGATTAGGAACAGTCAACATGGATTTGTGCGTGGAAGGTCATGTTTGACAAATCTTATTGAAGTTTTTGAAGAGGTTACTAGGAAACTTGATGAGGATAAAACGGTGGACGTTGTCTATATGGACGTCAGTAAGGCCTTTGACAAGGTTTCACATGGAAGGTTAGCTAGGAAGGTTCAATCATTAGGTACTAATATTGAAGTAGTAAAATGGATTCAGCAGTGGTTGGATGGGAGACGCCAGAGAGTAGTGGTGGATAACTGTTTGTCAGATTGGAGGCCGGTGACTAGTGGTGTGCCTCAGGGATTTGTACTGGGTCCAATGTTGTTTGTCATATACATTAATGATCTGGATGATGGGGTGGTAAATTGAATTAGTAAGCATACAGATGATACTAAGATAGGTGGCGTTGTGGATAATGAAGTAGGTTTTCAAAGCTTGCAGAGAGATTTAGGCCAGTTAGAAGAGTGGGCTGAAAAATGGCAGATGGAGTTTAATGCTGATAAATGTGAGGTGCTACATTTTGGTAGGACTAATCAAAATAGGACAAACATGGTAAATGGTAGGGCATTGAAGAATGCAGTAGAACAGAGGGATCTAGGAATAATGGTGCATAGTTCCCGGAGGGCGGAATCTCATGTGGATAGGGTGGTGAGGAAAGCTTTTGGTATGCTGGCCTTTATAAATCAGAGCATTGAGTATAGGAGTTGGGATGTAATGTTAAAATTGTACAAGGCATTGGTATTGTGTACAGTTCTGGTCACCGAATTATAGGAAAGATGTCAACAAAATAGAGAGAATACAGAGAAGATTTACTAGAATGTTATCTGGGTTTCAACACCTAAGTTACAGGGAAAGTTGGGTCTTCATTCTTTGGAGCGTAGAAGGTTGAGGGCGGACTTAATAGAGATATTTAAAATTATGAGGGGAATAGATAGAGTTGATGTGGATAGGCTTTTTCCAGTGAGAGTAGGGGAGATTCAAACAAAAGGACATGAGTTGAGTGTTGGGGGGAAAGATTTAGGGGTAACATGAGGAGGATCTTCTTTGCTCAGAGAGTGGTAGCTGTGTGGAACGAGCTTCCAGCAGAAGTGGTAGAGGCAGGTTTGATATTGTCATTTAAAGTAAAATTGGATGGCTATATGGACAGGAAAAGAATGGAGGGTTATGGGCTGAGTGCAGGTCGGTGGGACTAGGTGAGAGTAAGCATTCGGCATGGACTAGAAGGGCCGAGATGGCTTGTTTCCGTGCTGTAATTGTTATATGATTATATGATTATATAGTATCTTTTTATGTGTGACAATAGTAAACCAATAATAAAACATTCTAATGAACAAGCGCTGTATAAGAGTTCCCACTTTGATAGGGATTAAATAAATCTACTTTCTCACATAAAAATATTAAATGACCAAACAACTCCATTCGATTGACTTAAGCCCACAGCTCTAAGTTAATTTGGTTGACATCCAATATGAGGAGCTTTGGCTGCTCTGTGAACAGATGGCTTGGCAAAATTGTGGATACAAAGTGTGTTGCACTGTATGGAATGTTAGATAATGATTTCCACAGTCTAAAATACTCTGGAGAATTTACTGCTCCTGCCAAATTATCTGCTGTCATGGACTTTTGCTGATACCATGCAATGGAATTGTTGAAGTGAGAAGAATGTTTTGAAATAAGTTTTGAACAGTTTAGTGAGCAAAATGTGTTGTAATACTTAAGATCCCAAAGGTCTTTATCCAGGGACTCTTCAGCAGTATAATACACTCACTGCCTGCCTTAGCAGTTACTCATCATAGAACGTATTTCCTCCTGAGTAATCTAATATTTCACTTGAGGGCTGTATTAAGTATAAATTTGGCAGCTTTTTCTGCAAATGTTCAGCAAAGTGTAATGTTATTTAGATGTGTCTTTAAATAAGTTGAACTGCTGAACATTTAAGCGATTCAAAAAAGGCATGTCATCATTTTGCGGCCTATATAAAATGTAAGTGAATTCCAACTACTGCTAAATATGTGTGTGCGTCCTTAACTCCTGGTGGAGTTGTCGGGGCATCGTCATGACAAGCTTTTTTTTGGTATGCTCATCATACGGCAGGTCTTGGGCATCTGAAACCTGGCAGAGCCCATCCCTCTCCAGGTGTTTTTTTTTTTTAACAAGGTCAAGTCGTTAGCTCAACACTCAGCCCAGGCACAGTTGATTCAGCAACAAGCAATAAGCTGATTCAGCAACAAGCAAGGATTGCATTATGAAGACAGAGGTGTGGCCTGTGCTGTGTGACATGAGAGTAAATGATTGGACTATTTCATGTTTCCCACAACTATATCACCTGGGACTACTCATTGCTCATATATAAAGGGTAGTTTCTCATGCAAGAATGACCTACAAAAATAGATAAAGATAACTAGGCAATTCATTTGACTAAAATCCACAAATGCCTTCTGTATCCATTTGTCTATATGATGTTTCCAGTATTTTAATCTTTTTTGATTAAAAAAATACTGTAAGGAAACTGTTGGTGTACATAATGAACTTTGTCATCACATCCTCCTTCATTTCAGATATGCATTAGTGAAGAAAACCTGAGCATTCTCTATATCCCTCCGCATATTTTTATCCACAGATCTTCTAGGAAAATGTGGATTGATGCTCAAAAATCATCCACAAACATCAACGGTAAACAACTAAAAACATGAAACTGCAATAGGTATTACAGAGAGAAAATGCTGGAAATAGGCTCTCAGGCCATTGTATTTTCATCAGAAACTTGTAAAAGGACATTGACCTTAAATGTCTGCTCCTTGACTTGCTGCTTCCATCATTTTGTTTTTTTTTCTGATTTCTAGCATTTGCAGTATTTTTCTTTTAAATTATAACAGGAAAACGTAATATGAATGCTAAACCAGATTTAATGGCAATCTATACCTCACTTTCAATCAAAAATAGCTTTATTGGAGAGAGTTATGAGGGTCAAAGTGTGTCAGTGACACAAAGTAGGGGATAGAGGCCTAATGCAGGCAAATCAGATTAGCATAGATAGGAATCATTGTCAACATGGAAGAGGTGGGCTGATGGGGCCCATTTCTATGCTCTGTGATTCTATGAAAAATGCTAGCGATGCAACTTGATGACTGTTTAGTGAGGTAAACAAACATTTCCAATCCGCTGACCTTAAGTTATGAAACTTAAAAGTAGATAGTGAGAAATAAATGAAGAGAATAGAACACCGTGAAAGGAAGACTATGAAAGGTAAATGAAACGTAAAATGTTATGATTTACAGTAATGAGGTTTTATAGTTTAATTTTCATTTCTGGGTTTCTGAAATCCAGCAGAATGTCAGGAATATAAATTATATTAACAGGGGTCCTTATGACATGAAACAAGAGCTCTATGATCATAGTCAGACTGAACTGTGATTAAAAGCAATTTGTTGATACTCACAGAGAGATTGACAGCAAGCTTCTGATTTTGCAAAGCTAGCCACAAATTGTCCTGCAATTTGCAATTCATCATCTGTCTCTACTTATGTTTAGGATTTTTATGCAACAATAAAGGTTTGCAGAAAAAGTCATGCAGCTTCTGGGCTATATGCCGGACCTTGAACTAATCATGATTTTTCAAGTCTTTGGCTCAATAATTATTGCAATCTTGCCTCATTTTCATAACTTAAATTCACTAAGACGAAACAGTATAGATTCTGTTTGGTATGATAATTACACCTCAATGTAACTCCGATTTTATGTAATCCTATATAACCTTGTAGGTATTGTGTAAATAATACCTGTAGAAGTTGTATTTGATTTACTTTTTATTCATGCTTATCACGATGGATCCACTAATTTACAAACGTTTGTAAATCAAAGCTCCATCTCTGCTTGTTGCATTAATTATTTTTTCTGAATCTTGTCAATAACTACTTTTCAACATCCTGCCCTTACTGTTTTTTCAATAATATGTGAATTGAAGTTTTGTCTCATTACCAAATTAAAACACTGTATATGCACATTTAAGCAAATCTTAACTGTTTGAGTTTCTTAATCCACGCAAGAGAGTTTAGTAAGGTTCTCAGGTTAAGAGGCACCCCTCTTTCATGTGAAAATTAATGTTTATTTTTGTGTTGAGTGTGGTGTTAGTAACATCTTTAACATCAAATGATGAGTTAATATTTCAGTGCTCCTTTGAACAGTAAATTAATTGCCAATTTAGCACAAAGACACACTATATTCTGTATGTGCAGTGCCTCACTAAATTGCATGAAATCATTGACTGATCAGTTAGATTACTGAGTGTATTCATACAAAGAATTATTATTGGCAAACCGATGTTTATCTATTTCAGTTAGAATCTATTGTTGCTCCCATACTGCACATTTGAAAATTACAGCATCCCTATTAGGAAGTGGCATAGAGCTTTTACGGATAACAGGAATCCATCAACACTTTTGAATCTCTATCACTGAGTTTTATGAGTTGTTCTCTTTGGAAAGTTACATGCAGTTTGTTGTAATAGGCTAGTTTTATCCTGTGGGTAAGCTATTTCCAGAAACTAATTCAGCATCTGGAGCTCAAGTATGCAAACAGAGAAAAACCTATAAATCCATTAATGAGGGCAGCATAAAGTTTGACTAATGAGTGTCTTCAACATGCAAAATTGCTGTTGTTCATGCAAATCCTATTCCATGACAGTACTACAAAAGAGGAATAAGTATAATCCTCATCATTGAATGGTAACCATGTACGATTCACTGCAGTATCAATCTTGCAACGTAAGGAACAAATTTAATGTCAATAATTTTCAATTTGAATACGATTTTGAATGGATTAAGTTATATTGGACAAGGGATACTGCAACCTTTAGCACAGCATGGGAGCCAATGAACCAGGAAGTTGTGAACTATTGTGATAATATTCCACAAAAGACGACACAGTGCAAAATAAGTGGAGGTAGGTGTGAAGGATTTGTGCACCATTTATTAGTGAATTGTTCTGGGATTTTATTCATTACAACATTGTCATCATTTGGTGTTCACATTGATATTTGGGACACAAAAAACAGTTGCTAAAAAACTATCTTACGGAATTCTACTTCTCTAACTCAATTTTTCAGATGCACTCAGTGACTAGTCGACTTGCTGTAAGTCTATAAAATTGCTTCTTGAAAGTCATTCCTCCAGTCTCACCAAGTGACAAACTAACCTCCATGTCAAAACTTACACACTGCTGATAATATATGTTAGCTTCAGCTTGTTTGTTTTCTTTTATCTTCCTCAATACAACTGCCTCACTTTTTCTTTGGTGCTTTTTCCTTTTGTGCTTTTTCCTTTTCAATTTGCTCCTCTTCCTCAGGTATGAAAACACTTACTGTAAAATCGCCTGTCTCAGTGCCATATTTGTTTTTCACAAGGATGCTATATCTGCCAGAGTCTGTGGTCCTGACATCAGTGATGGTGAAGGAAGCAAATTTTCCAGATTCAAACTTCAGTATCAGATGAGCATCTCCTAACAGTTCCCTTTCATTCTTCAACCAGGAAACCGAAGGAACAGGTTCTCCCCAGACATTACAAGTAAGGTTAAGTGACTGAAAAGATATTAAAAATAGTAATACACAATGATTTTCTCAACAAATGTCAAAAGAGTTATTATAGAATAAAATGTATTTATTTAAAATTAAAGATACCTTTCTATTAGTCCGTGGACATATACATTTAAATTGTAGTCGTAAATAGTTATTTTGCTAATCATTAGAAAACTAGAGGTCCAATATCTGTTATGATAAGTTTGATATATTATTAATACATGCAGTGTAATATTTATTTAAATATAAAATGCCTGTACCAGACATGCCACCTGGAAGTATGAGAGCATTTACCTTCCCTTCTTGAATTGTGACAACGTCAGGCAAACCTCCGATAACTCGAGCACGATCTAACAGAAAAAAAGTCAACATTTCTTGTGGAATTACGTGTCAAATTACAAAGCTGATGCTGAAATTATGGTTGTAACAGCAACTAGTTGGGCCAGGAATAGCTTGTTCCCAGGTGGGAATTTGGTGTTGCCTCTGTATGGTACATTGAAACTTAAGATGGCAAATTAATCACAAGGCTTTCTCCCATCCCTAACTGGGTATTTCAGGAAGAAATTCAGAAATGCAGACATGTAATTGAAGTAGCTTTGGTGAATGCTGGAAGTAGTTAACTCAATGTCCAGCAAAATCAGTGGTAGTTTGAGAAAAATAAATAATCCTAAATTCTCACATATGATGTATCCTTTTAAACACATCAATGCTAATTATCAGTAAATCATTTATTTAAACTGCTATTTACATATATATTCATAAAATATCTGAGAATATAATACTTACTTTTTTCAGCAATTGCAGCTTGTCTGTGTTCAGAAAGTTTAAGAAAAGAGAAATTAAGAGAAAATTAGCAATTACATGTGAATTCTGAACACTGAAATAGAGTCATAGAGGCACTACAGCACAGAAACAGGCCATTCAGCCCATCTAGTCCACGCCATGCTATTAATCTGCCTAGTCCCATCAACCTGCACCATGATCATATCTTTCCATGCACTTTCCATCCATCTACCTGTCCAAAGTTCTCTTAAATGTTGAAATTGGACCCACATCACCACTTCAGCTGACAGCTCATTGCACACTCTTAACATCCTCTGAGTGAAGAAGTTTCCTTTTGTGTTCCCCTTAAACTTTTCACATTTCATCTTAACCCATGACCTCTAGTTCTAGTCTCACCCAGCCTCAGTGGGAAATAAACCTACTTGCAATTACCCTATCTATACACCTCATAATTTTGTTTACCTCTATCAAATCTCACCTCATTCCCCTACACTCTAGGGAATGAAGTCCGAGCCTACTCAACCTTTCCCTGTAACTCCGGTCCTCAAGTCCTGGCCACACCCTTGTAAATTTTCTCTGCCTTCTTTCATCTTTCCTGCAGGTAGGTAACCAAAACTGTACACAATATGACAAATCAGTCCTCACCAACATCTAATACAATTTCAACATAACATCCCAACTCCTGAACTCAGTACATGGGTTTATGAAGGCCAATGTGCCAAAAGCTTTCTTTATGACCCTATCTACTTGTGACACCACTTCCAAGGAATAATGGATCTGTATTCCCAGATCCCTCTGTTCCACCACACTCCTCAGTGCCTTACAGCTCACTAGGCAAGTGCTACCCTGGCTTGTCCTTCCAAAGTGCACCCCCTCACACTAGTCTGTATTAAATTCCATCTGCAGTTTTCACCCCATTTTTCCAGCTTGTCCAGATCTTGCTGCAAGCTTTGATAGTCTTTCTTACTGTCCACTACACCCCAGTCTTGGTGTCAGCTGTAAATTTGCTGATCCAGTTTACCATATTATCATCCAGATCGTTGATAGATGACAAAAAACAATGGACACACCACCAATCCCTGCAATACACCACTAGTCAGGGGCATCTGCTCAGAGAGGCAACTATCTACTGCTACTCTCTGGCTTCTCCCATGAAGCTAATGTCTAATCCAATTTACTAATTCATTTTTAATGCCAAACAACTGAACCTTCTGGACCAACCTCCCATGCGGGACCTTGCCAAAGGTCATGCTAAAGTACATGCGGACAAAATCCACTGCCTTGTCTTCATTAACTTTTCTGGTAACTTCCCTAAAAACTTTATAGGATTGGTTAGTCACAACTTACCATGCACAGAGCCATCCTGTCTATCACTAATCAGTCCCTTATTCTTAGACCCCTTCTAAAACAATGGAACAACTTTAGCTGATTTCCAATTCTCTGGCACCTCACCTGTGGCTAAGGATGTTTTTAATACCTCTGCTTCGGCACCTGCAGTTTCTGCAGTAGTCTCCCACAAGGTGCACCTTGTCAGATCCTGGGGATTTATTCACCCTAATTTGCTCAATACAGCAAAAACCTTCTCCTCCTCTGTAATCTGTATATGGTCCATGGCTCCTTTGCCTCACTTCTATTGACTGTGCCCATCTCCCAAGTAAATACAGATGCAAAAAAATCCATTTAACATCTCCCCCTCTCTTCTCAGCTTCATGCATAGATTGCCAATCTGATATTCCAGAGGATCAATTTTGTCCTTTGCTATCCTTTTGCTCATATTTCTGCAGAAACCCTTGGAATTCTGCACTGTATTTGTAGAAGCCCTTGGGGTTCTCCTTCCCCTTGTCTGCTAGAGCAAGCTCATATTATTTTTTTAAGCCCTCCTGATTCCTTCTTACGTGTTCACTCACATTTCTTATACTCTTCAAATTCTTCATTTGCTCCTTCCTGCCTATATCTACCATGCATCTCCTCCAGGGCCTCGATATCTCTTGAAAACCAAGGTTCCTTAAACCTGTTATCCTTGCCTTTTATTCTGATAGAAAAATGCAAACTATGTACTCTTAATTTTTCAGTTTTGAAGGCCT
This sequence comes from Mobula birostris, assembly GCF_030028105.1. NCBI lineage: Eukaryota > Metazoa > Chordata > Chondrichthyes > Myliobatiformes > Myliobatidae > Mobula > Mobula birostris. Next base: position 62,167,097 of record NC_092370.1, read on the forward strand.
CCCACCTCTGCCAAAAAGCAACCTGTCACAGTCCATACTTGCCATATCTTTTCGGATACCATCAAAATTGGCCTTTTTTCAATTTTGAATCTCAACCCGTGGACCCAACCTGTCCTTCTCCATTGTCAACCTGCAGACCTACTAACTATGCCTTGTACATTTTTATCCAAATATTTGATATAGGTGGTGAACAACAAGAGACCCAGTGCCACCCTCTGAGGCATAGGCCTCCAGTCAGGGAAACAGCCTTCCGCCTTCATCCTCTGCTTCCTCCCTCAATTCAATTGTGGATCCAATTAGCTAGTTCTCCCTGAATTCCATGCAGTATAATGTTTTTCCTATGGCACAATATAGTTTCCTGGGAGAATTTAAAACTGGAACAAAGTCACATGGACAGTTTGGGGAAAAAAATTTGTCCAGAGGTTTCCACTAAGTATGATTTATACTATTTGGGATGTAGCTCTTGCCTGAATTGATTACTGTGCATTGTAAATAGATTTTCCCATCAGTAAATTGCAATAGCTCTAAGAAAGTAAAACATTGATTTAATTACATTCGGCTCAAAAAATTGTAATTTGTTAGCAAATATTATTACGTCCATATGTTGGTTTGAAAATGTAAACATTATTAGTCACAAGATAGTCTACTCTTCATCAATCACAAGGAGTAAATAACATCAGCACATCAATTACCCCCACTCCCTTTGCTCTTTCTAACAACTTCCTATTTTACAGAGCACCAATAATAAAGCAAGCGCTTTTCTAAGGAACTGTTACTCTTTTGATAAGAAAAACGTTCTGCATCTTTTGAGAATTTAAAAGAAGCAGGACACTTGCATACCACAATTCCCAAGGAGATGTTGAATTGTGCATAATTAGGCACTTGGCAGGGTCCAATATAAAAGTAAGGTTTAAGCAGAGCAGCCTTTGTGGGATCGGACCAGTGTTAGACTAGGGATGTAGGGACTTAGCTCATACAGAGGTTTCAGCAAGGGAGGGGAAGGCTGTCGGCAGATTTCTTCATTTAATTTTTCTTTCTTTCTTTCTGCACAGTTAGAGCAGTGGATTTGCCAGACAGGACAGTGGAATGCTGCCCTTGCGGGATGTGGGAAGGAAAGGAGACCTCCAATGTCCCTGATGACTACACCTGCAAGAGGTGCATCCAGCTGCAGCTTCTTTCAGATTGTGCTAAAGAATTGCTGGAACTACTTGAACGGTGGATCACTCAGGAGGCTGAGAGGCTGATCAACAGGACATAGAGGGATGCAGTTACATCCAAGGTCCAGGACACGGGTGACTGGTTAACTGTCAGGAGGGGGAAAGGGGATAGGGAATCAGTGCACAGTACTCCTGTGGCTGTTCCCCTCAGCAACATTCTAGCCATTAGTGAGACTTGGCTGCTGGAGGTTTAGCACTGGCAGCTCAAAGTTCCAGGAGTCCATTGTTTCAGACATGGTAAAGTGGGAGGGATTAAAGGGGGAGGGATGGCATTACTAGTCATGGAAAATGTTATGACAGTGCTTAGACAGGACAGACTGGAGAGTTCATTTACTGATGTTCTATGGGTGGAACTGAGGATTAAGAAAGGGATGACCATGTTAATTGGATTATATTATCGACCTCCCAATAGTCCACGGAATTTAGAGGAACAGAACTAAAGAGAGATAGCAGACTGTTGCAAGAAATATAAGGCTGTGATAGCAGGTGATTTTAACTTTCCACATATTGACTGGGTCTCTGAGACTGTAAAACGGCTGGGTGGAATAGAGCTTGTCAAATATGTTCCGGGAAGTTTTCTTAATCAGTACATAGCGGTCTCAACTAGAGAGGGTGTGATACAAAACCTCCTATCAGGGAATGAGACAGGGCAGGAGACTGAAGGTTGTGTAGGGGAACACGATAGATCTAGAGATCATAATGCCCTAAATATGTAGAATGTGTTGCCAGAGGAAGTGATTGATTCAAGTACAACACCAGCTTTTAAAAAAACATTTGGACTAGTACACCTTTTAGGACATTATGGGCCAAATGAAAATGGGACTAGCTTGGATGAGAATCTTGATTGGCATGGATCATTTTGTCTTAAAGGACCTGTTTCCATGCTGAATGATTTTATGATTCTATAACATCTTTATGTGATGTGATATCTTGAAGGCACATTCACTGAATAGGACAGGCAAGGTAGACTACTAGTCTTTTTTTTATGCTTTGTAAGTGTGTTAGCATAAGTAGATCATACAAAAGGATGAGTGCAGTAGTGGTACATCATTTAGATTATCAGACTTGTAATCTGAGATCTGGACCAATAATCTAGAAAACCAAGTTCAAATCTCACCAAAGCATCAATGCAATTTTTCTTAGAGATGATAATAACCAAACTAGAGATTTCTGGAAAACCCATCTGGTTCACTAATAAGTAAACCTGTCATCCTTACCTAGTCTGGCCCATTTCCAAAGTATTATTAAATTAAAAAGTAGAAATTTGAACATGTTGCTACATTGATTATTATCAAACCACTCCTGTACGAAGAGGTATCCCCTGCATATAGAGCATGGAAACAGACCTTTTGGCCCAATTTGTTCATGCTGACCAAAATACCTATATAGGTATTAAAAGTGCAAAACATCAGGTGGGGCCAGAATAGAATAAACTGCTAACACTGCAAAATGTAAAAGATTGGAGATTTAGCACAGAACACTGGATCATCATTATGAAGTCTAATTATTGTTTTTCCAAATTCCGCTTGAATCAAATGCACCCCTTTGCACTCCCATCCTCTACCTCTCTTAGCAGGCTTGTTTCACAGGAAATTAAGTTTACTTAAAATTGGAATGCTATGGTTAGCTTTCAAAGGCCCTTGTTTCTTCTTAATTGTAAATTCTTTCTATTTTAAAAATAGGAGAGAAAAGTCATTTGGGTTTAACTGACTTTATCCATCCAGTCAGATTTATAAAATTACAGCTAATGCTTCTGCAATTTCTATCCATCTTTGGATACCAGAAGTTACATTCACCTTAACTCATTGAGTGGTAATTCATTAGAGTAAGTACTGATTTCAATTTGATAAAAATTGTGCAAATTGTCAAATAGCCAGTGAGTTTCCAGTAAAACAGTGAATTGAGTGGAGTTCTCTAAATAGTGGCTTATTTGATTGGAATTTAAAGAAATAGGAACTTAAAGAAAGTGATTTTGAGAAAGGAAGTTTGCATGGGTTTCTTCTGGGTGTTCTGGCTTCCTCCCACATTCCTAAGATGGTTGGGGTTGATTAGTTGTGGGCATGCTGTATTGGTGCCAGAAGCATGTCTAAACTTGTGGACTGTTCAGCACAATCTTCGCTGATTTGATTTGAAGCAAACAATGCACTTCACTGTATGTTCCGATGTATGTGACAAAGCTAATTGATGGTCAAGTATAAGGATGTTATTTGTCAAATGAAATGAGGTCAGTGGAATAACTAGGTTGAGATAGATTGGGAGAGATGGGGGAAGGAGAGAAAGATTGAGGATCAAGAACGATTGAGAAAGGATAAAGGAGATGAAGATGGACAGAAGGTGAAAGGGTGAGGAAAGCGATGGAATGGAAAGAAAAAAGAAAAAAAATACTGGCAAACTCTTATAGCGAGGTAAAGGGAATTCCTAGAGCAGGTTTTATCAAGAAATTTCTCATGTTTTAATTGAGGTGGAGCACCACAGAAGTTTAAAAGACTTAACCACAGCACTCCTGCATATTCTGCTTTTTATCACAGTAAAATGTCATGATTCTTAGAGATAGGATCTATGGGCATTTAGAGAATCATGGTCTGATCAGGGACAGTCAGCATGGCTTTGTGAAGGGCAGATCGTGTCTAACAAGCCTGATAGAGTTCTTTGAGGAGGTGACCAGGCATATAGATGAGGGTAGTGCAGTGGATGTGAGGCATTTGACAAGGTATCACATGGTAGGCTTATTCAGAAAGTCAGAAGGCATGGGATCCAGGGAAGTTTGGCCAGGTGGATTCAGAATTAGCTTGCCTGCAGAAAGCAGAGAGTCGTGGTGGAGGGAGTACATTCAGATTGGAGGATTGTGACTAGTGGTGTCCCACAAGGATCTGTTCTGGGACGTCTACTTTTCGTGATTTTTATTAACGACCTGGATGTGGGGGTAGAAGGGTGGGTTGGCAAGTTTGCAGACGACACAAAGGTTGGTGGTGTTGTAGATAGTGTAGAGGATTGTCGAAGATCGCAGAGAGACATTGATAGGATGCAGAAGTGGGCTGAGAAGTGGCAGATGGAGTTCAACCCGGAGAAGTGTGAGGTGGTACACCTTGGAAGGACAAACTCCAAGGCAGAGTACAAAGTAAATGGCAGGATACTTGGTAGTGCGGAGGAGCAGAGGGATCTGGGGGTACATGTCCACAGATCCCTGGAAGTTGCCTCACAGGTAGATAGTGTAGTCAAGAAAGCTTATGGGGTGTTAGCTTTCATAAGTCGAGGGATAGAGTTTAAGAGTTGTGAGGTAATGATGCAGCTCTATAAAGCTCTGGTTCGGCCACAATTGGAGTACTGTGTCCAGTTCTGGTCGCCTCACTATAGGAAGGATGTGGAAGCATTGGAAAGGGTACAGAGGAGATTTACTAGGATGCTGCCTGGTTTAGAGAGTATGCATTATGATCAGAGATTAAGGGAGCTAGGGCTTTACTCTTTGGCGAGATGGAGGATGAGAGGAGACATGATAGAGGTATACAAGATAATAAGAGGAATAGATAGAGTGGATAGCCAGCACCTCTTCCCCAGGGCACCGCTGCTCAATACAAGAGGACATGGCTTTCAGGCAAGGAGTGAGAAGTTCAAAGAGGGTATTAGAGGAAGGTTTTTTACTCAGAGAGTGGTTGGTGCGTGGAATGCACTGCCTGAGTCAGTGGTGGCGGCAGATATACTCGTGAAGTTTAAGACACTACTAGACAGGTATATGGAGGAATTTAAGGTGGAAGGTTATATGGGAGGCAGGATTTGAGGGTTGGCACAACATTGTGAGCCGAAGGGCCTGTAATGTGCAGTACTATTCTATGTTCTATTCTGTGTTTAAGACCTTGAATAGGTAGCGATTGAGTGGAGATTATTTTGATACACTGATTCGATGGAAAGATTTAATACTTCCCAAAAACACTTACAAAAAGCTATCTAATTTCACATTTGAAAGAAGGATAAAAATTGCAACATAGCAATACAAAGGATTACTGCTGATGTTATGTACTAACAGTGAAAATTGTTGCATCCCCACATACAGACATAATAGATATTGAAGGAAAATTTAAAAGGAAAATGTAAGAGATTAATGTGGTAGCCTCTTTATTAAAAAAGGACTGATGTGTAGTCAAACCCCATGTGCATTTTCACCTCAAGGAAAAAAAAGTGTATTTAAAAAGTGCTTTAAGTCCTCTAGAAATCCCCACAACATGCATTCAGTATAGCAAATCAATTAATTTTCCAATCATTGTCACTGTTGTATTGATGAAAATGTGGCAAGTAACTTGCATGCTGTGATAAGCAGCAAAGTTATCTGCTCATAGATAATGGTTTTATGATCACAGATATAGAATAAAAATGCAGATAATCACATATAACTGTTTTACTAATATTCAATTATGATTAAATACTAGCAAGGCATAACTACTTTCTTCTCCTTCAAAGTAATGCCATGACACCTTTCAAATCTAATTTTAAAATTTCATCCACAATGTACCACCTTCTAGCAACTGCACTGGAATATCTCCCTGGATTTCATTCTCCTAGAGCAAGACATTCCCATGAGAGTGGTACCAATTAAAGCACAGCTGACCGTGTGAAAGTGCACATAATGTATGCACCTGCCATGCATTTAAAAAACAGGTAAATCGACAAAACAGTGCAAAAAATCTGCAGCAGTGGATTTACATTCCAGCAAGGGTAGCTGAACAGAAAGAAAACATTAAAAATGCACAAATGAAGCACTTAATAAAATTGCAGTACTTACTTCAGCCTCTGGAATTCTGCAAATGCTTCTTCAAATACTTTCAAGAAGAAAAGAAACAGTGGTGGTACAATGAGTATCAATTAGTACAGCAGCTGCATGTACTGAAAACACTGCAACAAAATAAATTTGCAATTTCCTCCCAAAAGTGGCATTCAAGATCAGTAGATGCCAATGGAAACTGATAATTTTTCACATTGTTTATTCAAACAAGCTGCAACAGGATGAAAATCACACCAAATGTTTACATTATTATTGCTACCGTTGTGGCATTTCAGTTATTGTTCTTCTCTCTCATTTTCTATTTAAAAAAGAAATTCTGTCAAGTTCTGCAGCACTGCACAAAATATTATGAAATTCAAGGTTATAACTTCTTTCCCATTCTTAATGTGAAATGTAGAGTAAGTGGAATAAACCAAATTGAATCTAAAGACATCTTTGTTAAATGAATACTCCTTTGAAGCTTCTTTTGTAATGCAGCTGGCTAGAGAGGTCTTTTTTCTTGGTCTGAGCTAAAGTATAGAGGGATCTAAATGAAGGAACGGGCTTTAGTGTAACAATGTCCACAAAATGATAAAGGAAACTCAAGTGTCTAAATTGTCAAATCCTGGTTCTAAAGTCTTCATTCCATAATATATGTTAATAGGTCTTGTATGTTCAGGAATTTGTAATGCATGGGACAATATGTGGTGTACAGGAATCAACAAAGGGTTCTACCTCCAACAAACCAAAATTGATTAAGAACTCCAGAGTTGTGCTGTGCTTGTTGAAATCAATTACATATTCCCCAACAGAAATAATTAAAATATTTTAATATTATTGCAATAAAATATACTCATGAAAATACTTCATCCAGGATAAACTGTATGCCATTAGTTTAATGTGTTGGTACATTCTGAGATTGGGGTTCCTGAAAGGTACCACCTAGATGACAATGTTTAAAATTTAACCATCACCCAGGAAACAATTTCAGAAGTCATCGTTCAATGTCTATTATGTTCTTGTTGCTTCTTGACACAAGGCATTTTTCGTTACTGTTCATAATCAGTAGTTGAAATGATTCCAGTTTGTTTTCCACCTTAAAATTATGAATTGAGTAAATGCATTTGTATGAAAAAAATCTGTTCATGTAGTTAGTTTTCATGTTACACTTGTTAATAGATTTTATTCTTACAAGTTCTTTTAAGATATGAAGGTAAATGACTTCACTGGGAATAAAGGAATTTTCTTTTAACCTACCTTGGCAGTCAATACACTATAGACTCCTGGCCAATTATAACAGGAACCAGAGGCTTCCTTAAAAAAAACTTTTTTCCTGTTAAAGCTCAGTTCCAAACCTACAGAGTAAGACTCTGCATCATATAGAATAACATGTTTACCTGGCAATATACCACAGTACATTTTCTTATGAAAACATTTTCTTTAGAAATGTTGCTAAGATTGGAACAAATATAACTTTTATCTGCAAAACATGTCACAGAAAGGAAATATATAACAGCCTATCATAAAGTGTCTTGTTTTCATTTTACCTCAGACTTGATGATACCTGGGATCATAATAATAAGATCCATTTCAAAAATCCCAGCGTCCAGGGTCAATTAAATAAAATAACAGGATAGGTATGAACTAGTGCCTGTTAAGTACAATCCTCACTTTCAAATATTATGTAAGTTGGGTAATTTGCTAAATTGTTCCAATTCATCTGAGAAGACCTCATTGGAATAATAGATGACGCAGATGCCTGCCAACAATGTACAAATAACAGCTGAGATGAGGCCATGGGGAAGGTTGCTCCAAATCTGCTCTGGTAAGGTCTCCCTTAAAGATTCTGGTGGCTGTCAGCAAGAAAATGGATCAGAAGCAGCATATCATTACAATATCAAAATCAGTCTGCACAGAAGTTTTCTGTCACTCTTACCAGTTCCAGTTAATTCAACTGATTTTTTGTGACCTTCTTTTCCATCAAAGAGTTCCATTGTATATTTTCCCTGATCTTTCTCAGTGGGCTCATTAATCTGCAGCCAGATCTGCTCGCCTGTAATGCCACTCTTCACTCTGTCTGTGGATGCTAGTTTTGTATCCCTGCAGAGAGAAAATAAGCATTTTAAAAGCATTCTCAACTTTAGGTTACATATTTTATTCAGTTCCCCACTGATGTAACAAAAAGCCAGTTCAAAGAGCAGGCAATAAACTTAATACTTTTTGTGCTTATCTGTTAAAAATTGAATACAAATAGATAATTTGAATGGCCACATACTGGCTGGAAGCTGCAGTTAGCAAACTGAACATGGTCAGCCATCCAATCTGCAAAGCTTACAGCCTTCTGGTGCTAAATGTACTAAATGTGATTTCTTACTTGTGGTACCACATGGTCTTCAAATCCTCCAGGTAGTAAGAAACAAAGGAGTACAGTCTGATACCATGCTCTGTACTCTGTACCTTCACATCAGTTGCAGTCAGAGCTACAAAGTTAACAAATAAACCCTCAGTTTCTTTAACAATTAATGACAATCTGGAAAAGAGAGAAATCTGTACAGTGTTCTCAAAAAACTCACCAGCCATACGACAAACTTCACTTATCACATCACTGAAAGCTGTAAAATTTAAGATTAAATGTAGGTATCATGACATGTCCATAACAATTACCTTAGATTACACAATTTCAGTCACAAAGTGAATGATAAAGTAATAAATTTTGCTTCACATGCTGGGTCTTGATAATATCGCTTGATAATAACTCTTTACTAAGGTGCTGGTTACTGTTAAAATCTGGTTAATATAAGTAACCAATTGCAATACAGGTTTGTTATATACGAGCTAATTACCCAAAATTGGCAATTCAAGTGTGATGCAGGGCATAAGGGTACCTTTGACCAGAGTAGTGAAGGCCTGTAGAACTATTTTTATGCATCACTTGCAATTAATATTTTATTGTTTCACATTCCCTTAAATACCAGACCAAATGCCCCGTTTTTTTGTTATGTGGTCAGTTTCTTGAGAGAGCCTGAAACTAAAAGGAAAATGCTGGAAACACTCAGGAGGTCAAGCCAATAAAAGTTACACACAGAATGTTGGAGGAACTCAGTGAATTAGGCAGCATCAATGGAGGAAAATGTTTCAGGTTGAGACTTCTCATCAGGACTAGAAAGAAAGGATGAGAACCATTCTAAAAGGATGGAAGGGGTAATGCAGCAAGAGCTGGCAGGTGATAGGTGAATCGATGTTAGATGGGGAAGATAGGCAAATGGGGAAGGGGGAGAATGGGAATGATATAAGAAGCTGGCAGGTGATAGGTGGAAGTGACAGAGCTGAAGTTGGAGACTGACAGGAGAGGACAGTGGATCAAGGAATAAAGGAAAGGAGTTGAGGCACTAGAGGGAAGAAGGTGTGGGTGATGGGCAAATGGAGAGGATGGGGGAGGGGAAAGAGAAGATGTGATAGGGCCAGTGGGATAAGGAAAACAAGAGGGGGAGGGGAAAACAGGTTGAAGTGGCTACTGAAAGCTAGAGAAGTCAAAGTTGATACTTTCAGGTTGGAGACCACTAAACAGATATTATGTGCCATTGCTCTTATCTGTATCTAGTCTCAACTTGGCGGTAGAAGAGACTTTGAACAGACAAGTCAGTATGGGAATGAGAAGCTGAATTAAAATGGTTGGCCACCAGAAAATCCAGAGTGTTACAGTGGGCAGTAGCTTAATGGAGAGAAAGAGTTAATGTTTCCATTCTGGAAACTTCTGTCAATTCTATGTCTAAGGCCTTTTATCAATGTGAATTCTGTTTAACTGAATAAGTGTTTCTGGAATTTGCTGCTTTTGTTTAGGAAATCCAACACCTTCAGTTTTTATTGATTCTTTAGGGAGTCCACAATTTTGTATGGTTATACCTGGAATAATCTAGGCCTCCACTTGTGTTACACCCTATATTTTTAGGATCCCTTAACATCTAAAACACAAAAACAGCTAAATACTACTGTATACAGAATATCACAGGAGCATGATCAAACAAAAGTTGATGCTGAGTAATAAGGAAACATTAGGGGGCATGACCAATGGCTCAGTTAAAAAAACAGGTTTTAAAGGAAGCAAAAAAAAAACCGAGTGGAGGAAGTCAACAGGTAGAACAGCATCTGTGGGAAGAAAGGAATGGTCTATGTTTTGGACAAAACTCTGCATCAGCCCTGTTGCAGGATTTTGATCCAAAACATTGACAATTCCTTTCCTAAAGGTACCTTTGGAGAAGCAATTGAATTTCCTAAAGAAACAGAATTAAGGGACTGCAGATATTTTGAAGCATTTACAGTAAATAGTTGGTGGAATTCGGTGATAGCTACATTCTTCCATAGTTACAAAGGTACAGTCATAAGTTATGCAGCATTGAATTGAACTTGCACAGTTAAATACACAAAAAGTCTTTCTCTCATGAATTTCTCCATTGTGGTCCTAATAGAGGGGTTTGGGTAGTTTGTGAAAAGCAAGCCATAATAGGAGTCTGTGGGATCACATGAAAGCTAAAGTCATGGAGAAATGTAGACTTTGAAGGTCATGTTTGAGTATTAAGAATAGTCGGTAAATATGGGGAGTGCTGTCTGCATATTTGGGAGGTTGAGGACATAGTTGGGCTAGGCTGTGATGATTCTAAGTCTTGCAGGGGATTTCCTTTGAAGGTGGTCTGTATTGTCATGTGGTTCAATGAGTTTCAGGCAGAAAATCCAAAAATCTAGGCTGCACTTCCTTAGGTTAATAATTATTCTAAAAGCTGTGGTCATATACTTCAGATTATACTCCATGAAGTGTGAGGTTTCTACCAGGTAATTCCTTAGCTAACAATCAACCTAGATGCCATCTAGTTGAGAAGGGAGGCCTTAGAAAAGGCTCCAACATCAATACTGTTTGATCCTCATTCTGTTGATCGTCTACTCCACGTTCATAAGAGAGGGAGATCTTGGGGTACAACCTGATTCCCAACATTGAATGCATTTAATGTAATTGTAGTCTGAGGTGGGTGAGACTGGAGGGAAAGCATCCCTGCTACTGGGTTTTCCAGGTCAGCCATGAAAACCCTATAAAGCAAATTAATCTAGAGGTCAACTGTTTTATTAAAATATTTACATTGGTAACATGTCCACAAGACCTACAGGTTGGCATCTGGGAATTGTAATCCTAACACATTCAGTATTGCCCTTGATTTCAACCTTACTTATACCCAATTTGTCATTTTCACCCATGTAAAATTATTCCCTTTGTTAATGTCTGAACACCATACCTTTCTCAAGCAGTCGGAGGAAACTTGAATCCCTTCCTCTGTCATCTTTCAGTACAAGTTCATAAGTACCAGCATCCTTCTTTGAAAACTATTGGCAAATATTAAATCAGAATACTGCATCAAATACAGCTATTTATGTTTATCATATCCTTAAATTGTCAGCAGCTGTTTGAAAAAGTGGCCTTTTTTGGACCATAATACAGTGGTTTCCAGTTAATTGGGACACATCAGGACTTGGACATTTTGGCCCAGTTAAGCAGCTACCAAAATTAGCTGAAATTTCATTGAAATAGTTAAAAAGCTATATTAAAAAAACTACCATTTGAGTAACAAATTCTGTATTTAAATGAAATACTGAACAAATTAGGACACTACTATAAAACTGTATTAGTTCTTATCATCATTAATGGAGGAATTCATCCAGAGTATGCTGCCGTGTTCTTTTGATTGATGGTAAATGAACAAAATCAACATAGACATTTAGTTCATTTACCATCAATCAAAAGACTGCCTTCATACAGCTTTCAATGATTGCATCCTCCAAATCTTCATTTCCATTATAACATTTAAGATGATTGTTGATACCTTCAAATAGCTCTTAATTATCCTACTGCTTATTTTTCACCAACTATCACTGACAAAAACAGTTGATTTTTGAACACAAACACACACAACTGATGCTATTTAAAAACTGTTTGCTTTAACCACAGTGTACTGTGTAACGGTTGCAAAAGTGCATACAACAGACACTAGCTAGAAACTATTTGTCAACAGTCTCCTGTCCTATTTAAGCAGCATTGTATCCCAAATAAACTTAGAGAATCCCGGTTATTTTCTTGATTAGTTGTTATTCTTTCAGAGTTGCCCCAAATAAGTGGTTGCCCCAATTAACAGGAATCCACATATTTTACATATAAACTCTTGTGCAGTTTATATTAGATTTCTTGGTGTGGTAACTTTAATGATGAATTATGGATGAGCAGATCAAACATCTGCTATTTTGTATTGTGGTGAGGCAGTTCAAAGTACTAATGTTCCAGATGCGTTCTTTGATTGTCTTTTGAATTATGGAAACAAGACGGAGATATTTTCTCTCTCAGTTTTGATTCCATAATTCAAAATGTGGTTCCTTTGACATCAATTAGAAAAACCGCTTTCCTCCTCAGGTTGCAGCTGCTCTTTCACATGTAGATCTGTTCCGACTGGGATGCTTGGCACAATTTAGCAGTACATTTTTTTTTGTCTGGTGTAATGTGATTGTGTACTCTTTCAGGTTGGGTCTCTCTACCCTTAAAATTCAACAAAGCATTTATAGTTGTTATTCACTATTAGATACCTGATGTGATTTCTACATCAGAGGTGTGTCAAATTACAGAATTTCCTATGCAACATTCCTGATGGGAAATTTGACTAATCCAGGGACAACCAGGCTTTCACAGCAACGACATCATTTGTCTCATCTACATGAACCTCCATACATGCCAACTATCCCTTCTCACCAGTACCAAATCTATTCTCCCACCATTCTTACCCAAAAGTTATCATTGGCCTAAATCCCTACAAATACTTCAGAGGGGTGAAGAGAAGTTATGATGGAGCTAAACAGTGAACCCTTTGCTTGCATCTTCGGAAACAGCTCTACTTTTATCTTTGATATCTCTTTTTTTGCCTTTTCAAGGTTCTTTTGAAGATCCCGACCTGGAGTTACACTCTGACTTTGGTTCTTTGGGGGAATGGGACCCACTCTCAGGGCCTCACGACCGGCCACTTTTTGATATCCCAAGGACACGGACTGGAAGATGAGCATGCCTTCTGGGTGCCGGATTTTTGTGGCTCTGGATATAGGCTGATTCTAGGCTGGTGTTCCTGACTGAGGCATCACAGGAGAACATGGAACATCAGGAGCAACGGGTTAGCTACTGTAGGATATGTGTCCAGAGACCTGAGCCTTTCTGGGGACAGAGCTTGGAAAAAGCGATGCAACAGACTTTTAACACCATAAATGAGTTCATTATGTCTCCCCTCTCGCTGTGAAACAGGGGCACCTCTTCTTCCTTTATTAGGGAGAGAGAAAGTCTGTGGTATGTTGAATTATCGGGTGAATGAGTAGTCTTTGGGGTACTGTAAGTCTGTGTCTTTATTGATGTTTTGCTGCACGCTTGAGTGCTTAGTGGAGGATGCTGATGCTTTTTTGCTGGTGGGGAGGGAGGGGGTTATTGCCTTGCTGTTGCTTGTGCATGGAAAGGGGGAGCTGGGGAGAAGCTTTGGGGTTCTAACATTTAACTGTCATTCATTCTTTGGGGCACTCTTCTGTTTTCATGGATGCTTATGAAGAAAAAGAATTTCAGAATGTATATTGTAAACATTTCTCTGACATTAAATGCACTTATTGAACCTATTGAATTCCTGATTGGCTCTGACCCCCAAGTCTACAATCAACCCTAGCATCCTGTTGAAGGCATAAAACTTACTGCCCAACCTTTCAACCTCCAATCAGCACAGGTCATGACTCTTGGCCTCTGACCCTAAATGGCATCAGACTCTGACTTCAAATTTGCTGAATTACACAAATGCTGATTAATCTTTTCTTAATCATTCTAACTGCCCCGCCCACCACAAGCTTTGCATGGATGCAAATAATCTTGCAACACTTCTGTCCACACATCCCCACCACAGCAAGGTGCCAAATTCTGGTTTGCCATTAAGTACATCAGGCTCCAATTCAAAATCTTAGGTATAAGAAAGCAGCCCAAATGGTTTCCAGACCATGAACCTTTGATTTAAACAGATTGGACAGGAAATAGACAGACAGATCCAACTGCAGGGTTCTTTCCGGGCACTAGGAGTAGGCCACTCCTGCAACCCTACAATTGGTCATCTTTGTGATCACCCTGCATCAGTGACTGGTTTCCCAGTACTGAATATCCTTCTGGGTCCAGGGTTAGGAGCCATATACTTTGCCACCCATCTCAGGGTTTTATAATCTGGTTTCTAGTCAAACCATCTGACTGTAGAGCTCATTAACAAAAGAAGATGCAATTTGTGTTCATAACTCCAGAGCATTTGTGTGGGAACTCTTTGTTCACATTCCCAACTCTGATTCTTCCACCAATGCAGTCCATTATTCTTATAACAAGCCATGCCTCCTACTGACAGGTGTAATTAGTGCAAGTCTCAGAAAGGTACCTGAACATTTTTTCATACCTGTTGCACCAATAAAGTACACACACCATCTTTGAAGTCATGCTTCTCATCAAACATTATCTCTCTATCATCTTTGTACCAGATGATTGATGTCTCCTTTTTAATATTAGCCACCTAAATTGAAAGAAAATAGAAAAAAGAAAGAAAATATAGGTTTGAACTATGTGTTTCATTCTTCCTACCTTCTGAAATTTTCTGCAATAAATTCACAAGTATGGCATTGAATTTTTTTAATTTGCTGTTTAACTTTTGCCAAAATGTCCCTTCAAACAATTCACTTAGGGTGGCACTTCATTTTGGCTTGTGATTCAATGAATAGTTGTTAATCTTCTATACCAGTCTTATGGTTCTAAAAACAAAAGTGCTTCTTTAATTACCTTGCAAGTCCCATTCCATTTGTGCATGCTAAAACAACGAGGGGAGATTGTACTGTCATGCCAGTACTCTTCCTGGAGTTACTATTCCATTTATCTGAGACTCCATTTATCCAAAGTGAAGCCACTTATATGAATAGTATTCCTCCCTTGTGAACATTATTGAATTCAAACTCTCAAAAGGTTTTACTCATTGTCAGAGAACCATAAAGTAAGATTCATTGTCCACAAGTTTTCCCCATGTCATCCTTGGAATCAAGATGAGCTCTTGATTAAATATAATTAATTTTGTTTTTATAGTTACTAATATCCAAGTTTCAGGAATATTTAAGTTTACTTTAATTCCTCTTTTGGCGAGGATGTCTAGAATGATGAGGCACATAGAACAGTTATTTAGCCCACGATGTCTGTAAAAACCATGATGCCAATTCAAATGAGTCCATCTACTTTCATTCCTTCCCGTTCAGGTGCCTAAGTGCCTCTTAGATGGGTTGGAGAAGGTAAGTGAGAAAGAAGGACGGCATATATTGATCTTTTTAGTCAGTGTGGACGAAGTGCCTACAATTCCTCCCTCGTGTTAAACGTACATGACAGAATCTTCTCACTGACACTGGACATCTTTGACAAATACACTTCCAGTCTGAATGTCAATCACAGAAAATTTGGTCATGGTGCGTGATTTCAGCAGGATATTAACCAATGGTGAACAGCAAAGCTAAGCCAGGTTTCTATCATAATACAGCTTTCTCCTCATTAAAAGTTGAGAGCATACTGTATTTAATTAAAATTAAGAGCATGCTTAATTCCTCTTGTCTAATTAATGGAGCTTAATAAAGCTAATAAGGAAGCTTCATTTGAATGCAACAACAAACCTCTCACAACAAAAGCAGCCACTAAATCAGGTTGCCTGGTTCCAAAACAATGGAGATACTTTCTATTAGCTGTAGGAGGCTGAGTGCACAGATTCTGCTTTCTTCCATTGTTGTGGGAAAATGACATAGCTTCAACTTACAAGGGCTGTTTTACATTTCTAAGTTAACCATGCTTTAGAATTGTGCCAATTGTTCTGCACAACACACCAAGTACAGGAAATTTAAATCATCTATCTAATTGTGAGAAATATTTGTAGTTTCACATGGAATTGAATGTTCAAGATTTGAAACATTAGTGCACCATCGGGACACTAGACATTTTACTCTGATACATTGTGTAGACCACTCTATTATTTGTCTGGACAAATCTTACCACACTGACACAGCCATTTAAGTGAACTATCAACGGGATATAAAATTTTTGGAAAACTCCAGAAATAGTGCAGTAGAACAACATCATCACATACTTTATGGCATTGGAATAAAAGCCTGTACACCTTTGTTTCAATCACACGAAACAGCTTCGTACATTGTATATGAAAGTTAGTTCCATTGACTTCACTGGAATTTAATTTCAGAATCAGAAAAGGGAGAAAATTACTGACTCCCAAAGAATTAGATTTTTACATTTTGGTAATGTATGGATGCAAATTTGCAACTGGAACAATGCCATTGTGGCACCCTTTTTAAAAGGAAGACAGAGTTAACATAAATAATGCACATACTGGTTAACCAAACATTTGTTTAGGGAAATTATTTTAGAGTCTTTAAGGGTGAAAATGCCATACTTTAATAAAAAAGAAATAGAAGTAACTGTTACAGGTGTGCTTTATGTAATTTTTGTATTCATTTTAAGAACTGTAGCAGGTACTCAATAACACACACAAAATGCTGAAGGAACTCAGCAGGCCAGGAGGATCTATGGAAAAAAAGCACAGTTGATGTTTTGGGCCGAAACCCTTCGGCAGGACCGGAGAAAAAAGGCTGAGGAGCAGATTCAATTATAAACCAAAGGACTCTCACAGCTACCTGGACTATACCTCATCCCACCCTGATACTTGTAAAAAAAAAAAGCCATCCCCTTCTCTCAATTCCTCCGTCTCCACTGCATCTGCTCTCAAGAGGAGGCTTTTCATTCTAGAACAAAAGAGATATCCTCCTTTTTCAAAGAAAAGGGCATCCCTTCCTCCACCATCAATAGTGCCTTCAACTGCATCTCTTCCATTTCACACATATCTGCTCTTACCCCATCCTCCCGCCACCCTACTAGGGATAGGGTTCCTCTTGTCCTCACCTACCACCCCACCAGCCTCCCTGTCCAGCACATAATTCACCAAAACTTCCGCCACCTCCAATGGGATTCCACCACCAAGCACATCTTTTCTCCCCACTACTTTCTGCAGGCATCATTCCCTACACGACTCCCTTGCCTATTCATCCTTCCCCACTGATCTCCTTCCTGACACTTATCCTTGCAAGTGAAACAAATGCTACACCTGCCCCTACACCTCCTCCCTCACCACCATTCAGGGCCCCAACCAGACCTTCCAGATGAGGCGACACTTCACCTGTGAGTCTGTTGGGGGTCATATATTGTGATTGGTGCTCCCAGTCTGGCCTCCTGTTTATTGGTGAGATTTGACATAGATTGGGAGACTGCTTCACCGAGATTCTACACTCTGTCCACCAGAAAAAGTGGGATTTCCCAGTGGCCACTCATTTTAATTCCACTTCCCATTCCCATTCCAGTATGTCCATCCACGGCCTCCTCCACTGTCGTGATAAGCCCACACTTAGATTGGAGGAACTACACCTTATAGTCCGTTTGGGAAGCCTCCAACCTGCTGGCATGAAAATCCATTTCTCAAACTTACAGTAATGCCTCCCCGCCTTCACCATTTCCCATCCCCTTTTCCCTCTCTCATGTTATCTCCTTGTCCACCCACTACCTCCCTCTGTTGCTCCTCACCCCACCATTTTTCTTTTTTTCCATGGCCTTCTGTCTCTTTCAACTTTCTAGCTCTTTACTTCATCCCTCCCCCTCTAAGTTTCACCTATCACCTGATGTTTCTCTCTCCTCTCCCCCCACCTTTCAAATCTACTCCTCAGCATTTTTGTCTCCAGTAATGCCAAAGGGTTTCAGCCCAAAACATCGACTATGCTTTTATCCATAGATTCTGCCTGGCCTGCTGTGTTCCTCCAGCATTTTGTGTGTGATGCTCGGATTTCCAGCATCTGCCGAGTTTCTCTTGCAGGTAATCAATAACTCTATGTGTAGTACTAAGTTGAACTGATTTGACTGTGTGGTAGTAAGTACATGGTAGAGAAATTTGTCTCTCTGTCATGTTTTGGTTAAACACTCTGTCTATGTGAGTCAGCAACTGATTTCCATTATTTTGGGAGAAGATATTGAGATGTAGCTAGCATTGAATTTCAAAATAAATTATTGTATTTGACAAATGTCATACAAATCACACGTGAGTTAGAGAAGTACTATGAAACTGTTGATATGTTGTTCTGCATTGAGTTTTTATTCTACATTTTTGAATATCATATAACATGTTGTTCTGTGTCTGTTGGCAGTGCTACTTTCTACAATATACAAGCATTGC
This sequence comes from Mobula birostris, assembly GCF_030028105.1. Classification (NCBI taxonomy): domain Eukaryota; kingdom Metazoa; phylum Chordata; class Chondrichthyes; order Myliobatiformes; family Myliobatidae; genus Mobula; species Mobula birostris. Next base: position 62,185,411 of record NC_092370.1, read on the forward strand.
TAACTTCCAGCATTGCTAATATTTTGCATTGATATTGTTCTGTTTAAATATATTAATTCATATTTTGATGGACCCATTACATCTGAAATAGAAATGGGACAGGGATGATCCCGATCTGATCAATAGCTAGTTTTCTCACAGTGCAAATTAGGAAAATTCTCTAACTACAATGTTCTTGCTCTGTTTAGCATGTTTTTACAATTCTTTTTCAAGAAAGCAGTGCTGTTACCTTTCTGTTCAGTATGAGGTGCTGCCTACTAAATATTTAAATCATTAAATACTTGTGGAATTGTAGAATCAAAGTCATGCAGAAAAATACTGATTGTTTTTACCTTGCATTTCAAAAGTACATTGCAGTCACTTGTAACTTCCCATTTAAGATACTCAACAAAATGAGGGCCTGTTAACACAGAAAATTTATCACTACACACTATTTTGCACAACATCAAAATCAAGTCAGTTCCTATCATTATCACATGTTAATTAGTTAACATAGATTTCATCTATCACATTTTATCGTCTCTCTTAAAGTTTTAAGAAATCTGTTCAGTGATTTTCTTAATATCTTTGTTTTCAGGCAGTAAACAAGTTTTTGCTAAGAAACCATAATGTTTTATTAATGGTTTAATAAACAGCCATAATATTCCAAGTAGGAAGGGAAGGGATAATGAACCCCATTTTACCATGGCTGATAGTTGGGTGAATGGGACATGGAGAAGCAGCAACCCAGTAATGCAGTGTGAGTCCCAGGAGATGATAGCTCCTATCTTGCATCAATATAGGCTCAACTGGGTACCTGTGGCAAACAACTGCTCAACTGGAGGATGATAATCTTACCCAGCAGATGGTTACCACAGATAAAGGAATGAACCTTGCTGCTTTGCTCAGTTACTTGGAAAATGTTCAGGAAGACCACAATACACAGGACTGGACACCTAGGGACTAATTCATGTAAATGCAGCTGACATTTATCCAATGTTGGTTGTAATGTCATAGGTTGTGCAGTGTATACTTAGTTCATGGCTGGCAGGAAGTGCAGCTTCCAGAAGAAACCTACCAGCTGCACTGTTTACTCACAAAAACACTAAGGGTGCATGATTAGGCAATAGAGTCTGGACTGTCACATTAATATCTCAAGCACAGTGCATCCCAGTCTTGCTTATCCCGTTTTATGTCAGATAATTAATTGAAGCTAATTCAGAGCCTGTTGATCAGTCCACTACATGTGGTATCTTGAGGGTCAGTCACAGTATGGAAGCTGATATTCATGAGTCCCACATCTCCAGGTTTAGGAATGGCTACGTTAAGCTAACCAGGTTCAGATTCTTGAACAAATCCACACAACCATAACTCTACCAGAACAATGTTACTAGCTCTTCCTTCAGTTAGTCCTGACGAAGGGTCTCAGCCGGAAACGTCGACTGTACCTCTTCCTAGAGATGCTGCCTGGCCTGCTGCGTTCACCAGCAACTTTGATATGTATTGCTTGAATTTCCAGCATCTGCAGAATTCCTCATGTTTACACTGTGGATCACCTCTTGTACTACAATGGACTCATCTCTTGATTACTTTTTTTTTGTATCAGTACCTTTGTTTGGACAGCCTTTTTTTGACTCTGCATTGTCTTGTATAATTTAGGTACATTTCATATTCTTTGTGTTGTCTGTACCTACATACTTGTGAAGCTACTGCAAGTAATCTTTTCATTGTATCTATACCTCACTGTATTTGTGCACGTGACAATAAACTCAACTTCACTTGATATATTTTCATATTTCATTTTTCCTTACATCAGAGAAGACTCAATGTCAGTGCCGAGGGTAGTCCCATCAGCTTTTTTCCCTGTAATTTATAGTGGCTCATATGACCATCAACTTCACTCTTAGTTTCCCATCACTCAGCCACCTACGGGGAACTTGCAGTAACCAATTAACTTACCACCATGTCCTTGAGATATGGGAGGGAACCAGGAAAGCCCACATGGCTACAGGGAGAACATGCTTGCTGCACACAGGCAGCACTGGAAGCAAGAACTGAATCTAAGTTGCTGGAGCTTTGAGACAGATTAAGCCTGATGTTAATGTAAATTTCCCAGACGCTGGTGACCCTCCACCATCCTCCCCTCTTCCCAATGTTTTCTGTTACTTCCATGACAGCCTTTAATGCTACAATCCTTTTGCTGCCAGGGCACAATATTCTATAAGTCATTTCCAAGTGGTTTCAACACAGAAATCTGGTTGGGAACTTCAAGGTATCTCTTGCATATGATTCAGCATCATACACCCCATAGTGCTACTTTTCATACCATTTTTGCTCAATTTTGCAAAACTTTTCTGGTGACCCGTGTGCCCTTTAATGCTGTGTAGAATGCATGTTCAACACATTAAAAGATATTGAATTCCATTTTCTGGGCAACAGTACAACAGACAATAGGTGCAGGAGTAGGCCATTCAGCCCTTCGAGCCAGCACCACTATTCACTGTGATCATGGCTGATCATCCACAATCAGTGAACACACATCAAAGTTGCTGGTGAACGCAGCAGGCCAAGCAGCATCTCTAGGAAGAGGTACAGTTGACGTTTCAGGCTGAGACCCTTCGTCAGGACTAACTGAAGAAAGAGCTAGTAAGAAATTTAAAAGTGGGAGGGGGAGGGGGAAATCCAAAATGATAGGAGAAGACAGGAGGGGGAGGGATGGAGCCAAGAGCTGGACAAGTGATTGGCAAAAGGGGTATGACAGGATCATGGGACAGGAGGCCCAGGGAGAAGGAAAAAGGGGAGGGGAGGAAAAGCTCAGAGGATGGGCAAGGGGTATAGTCGGTGGTATACTGTGTCCGGTGCTCCCGATGTAGCCTTCTATATATTGGCGAGACCCGACGCAGACTGGGAGATCATTTTGCTGAACACCTACGCTCAGTCCGCCAGAGAAAGCAGGATCTCCCAGTGGCCACACATTTTAATTCCACATCCCAATTCCATTCTGACATGTCTATCCATGGCATCATCTACTGTAAAGATGAAGCCACACTCAGGTTGGAGGAACAACACCGTATATTCCGTCTGGGTAGCCTCCAACCTGATGGCATGAACATTGACTTCTCTAACTTCTGCTAATGCCCCACCTCCCCCTGGTACCCCATCCGTTATTTATATACACACATTCTTTCTCTCACTCTCCTTTTCTCCCTCTGTCCCTCTGACTATACCCCTTGCCCATCCTCTGGGCTTTCCCCCCCCTCCCCCTTTTCCTTCTCCCTGGGCCTCCTGTCCCATGATCCTCTCATACCCCTTTTGCCAATCACCTGTCCAGCTCTTGGCTCCATCCCTCCCCCTCCTGTCTTCTCCTATCATTTTGGATCTCCCCCTCCCCCTCTTAAATCTCTTACTAGCTCTTTCTTCAGTTAGTCCTGACGAAGGGTCTTGGCCTGAAACGTCGACTGTACCTCTTCCTAGAGATGCTGCCTGGCCTGCTGCGTTCACCAGCAACTTTGATGTGCGTTGCTTGAATTTCCAGCATCTGCAGAATTCCTCGTGTTTGCACCCACAATCAGTACTCTTTTCCTGCCTTCTCCCCATATCCCTTCACTCCACTATCTTTAACAGCTCTATCTAACTCTTTCTTGAAAGAATCCAGAGAATTGGCCTCCACTGCCTTCTGAGGCAGAGCATTCCACAGAACCACAACCCTCTGTGTGAAAAAGTTTTTCCTCAACTCCTTTCTAAATTGCTTACCCCTTATTCTTAAACTGTGACCTCTGGTTCTGGACTCCCCCAACATCAGGAACATGTTTCCTGCCTCCAGCGTGTCCAATCCCTTAATAATCTTATATGTTTCAATCATACCCCCTCTCATCCTTCTAAATTCCAGTGTATACAACCCCAGTCACTCCAATCTTTCAATATATGAGAGTCCCGTCATCCCGGGACTTAACCTTGTGAACCTACGCTGCATTCTCTCAATAGCTAGAATGTCTTTCCTCAAATTTGGAGACCAAAACTGAACACAATACTCCAGGTGTGGTCTCACCAGGGCCCTGTACAACTGTAGAAGGACCTCTTTGCTCCTATACTCAACTCCCCTTGTTATGAAGGCCAACATGCCATTAGCTTTCTTCACTTCCTGTTGTACCTGCGTGCTTGCTTTCAGTGACTGATGTACAAGAACACCTAGATCTCGTTGTACTTCCCCTTTTCCTAACTTGACACCATTCAGATAGTAATCTGCCTTCCTGTTCTTTCCACCAAAGTGAATAACCTCACATTTATCCACATTGAACTGCATCTGCCCACTCACCCAACCTGTCCAAGTCATCTTGTATTCTCATAACATCCTCCTCACATTTCACACTGCCACCCAGTTTTGTGTCATCTATAAATTTGCTAATGTTACTTTTAATCCCTTCATCTAAATCATTAATGTATATTGTAAATAGCTGCGGTCCCAGAACCGAGCCTTGTGGTACCCCACTAGTCACTGCCTGCCATTCTGAAAAGGACCCATTAAGGTCCCTAATCTTTGTTTCCTGTCTGCCAACCAATTTTCTATCCATGTCAGTACCATATCCCCATTAGTACATCAATCAAATTGTGACGTTACCTTGTTTCCGGAGCCACTCTGCTCTCTGAAACGCTGCCTCTTTCTGCAGGTTTTTAAACACTAAAGAAAAGACAAATGGAACACAAAATTAGTTAAACTCTGACACAGAATTTGTGACAGCAGTGACATGAAAATTATCAGCATTTGTATTTGTTACAATATGAAACTGACATCACCATCAGGATTCTGTACATCTTCAGATTATTGCAGAAACCACAAAATATATGTTTGTAATTCAGTGTGCTTTTATGGGCTGCACTTTCTGCAGGATTCTCCTTCGCAATTATGGGAAATAAATGGATTGATGAAAACTGATACTGTCTGTAAAATACCTTGATAATGTTACGTTTCATTGTGTGAGGCATTTTGTGAATAATATTTTAATAGAAAATCCTTTAGCCCCAAAAATATCATTTTATGATATCTGTAATTTGCTCAGGATGATGGGCTGAAGAGATGGTTTCTTTATTTAAAATGGTACAGTTGAAATCTATCACACACGGGTACCTGGAATTTAGAGAAGCACAAGTGGACATGTATGTCAAGATAAAGGTCCCTTCACCTTCTTGTTAGAGTGTCTGCCATCTTCACCCGAACCTCACCCCACTACCTGGACAAAAGGAACTCTATCCAACAGGGGGAAGATGGGCTGAGTGCCAAAACAGAGGAGATGCAGGTGAGGGCAGCATCAGTGATGGAGGAAGGGAAGCCCCATTCTTCTTGTCCTCACCTACCACCCCGTGAGCTTCCGCGTACAACACATCATTCTCCGCAATTTCAAAGTTCAAAGTAAAATTATTATCAATGCACATGTATGTCACCATACATAGCTCTGAGATTTGTTTTCTTGCAGGCATACTCAGTAAATCCAAGACTGAAAATAGAATCAATGAAATCCCACGCCCAATAGAATGGACAAACAACTGATGTACACAAGACAACTGCAAATACAAAAGAGAAATTAATAATAATAAATAATAAATAATAAGCAATAAATATCGAGAACATGAGATGAAGAGACCTTGAAAGTGAGTCAATCGGTTGTGGGAACAGTTCAGTGATGGGGGCAAGTAAAGCTGAATGAAGTTATCCCCTCTGTTTCAAGAGCCTGGTGGTTGACGGGTAATAATTGTTCCTAAAGCTGATGGTGAGTGTCCTGAGGCTTCTGTATCTTCTTCAACACTACCTTCAATGGGACCCTACCACACCATTACCTGCCCACCCCACTCTCTGCTTTTCACAGTGATCACTCCTTTCAAGATTCTCTTGTTCATTTGTCCCTCCTAACTAATCTCCCCTCTGGCACATATCCCTGCAAGTGACAGAAATCCTACACATGCCCATTTACCACCTCCCTCACCTCCACTCATGGTCCCAAACAGTCCTTCTAGGTGAGGCAACATTCTACCTGCAAATCTGTTGGGGTCGTCTATTGCAGCCAGTGCTCCCAATGCAACTTCATCTGTATTGATGAGACTCGATGTAAATTGTGGTCTGCTTTGTCAAGCACCTTCACTCCATTCACCAAAAGTGGAATTTCCTGGTGGCCAACCATTTTAATTCCTATCAACACACACAAAATGCTGGAGAAACTCAGCAGGCCAGGCAGCATCTATGGAATACATTCGATGTTTCAGGCCAAGACCTTTCTTCAGAACTATCTTGAAAAAACTACTCATACTCATGTGGGAAGTTAACCAAATGTGTTTCCATTAGGTTTGCAGTCAGGACTTTAGAGTACAATTGAAATGTATACTACTTTTATGTCAAAGCATTGAATTCACTGAGAAAACAACTTTTTTGTCTTGATGTGCAGAGCAGGGTCTCAGCCCAAAAAGTCAACTCTTTACTCTTTTTCATAGATGTTCTGGCCTACTGAGTTACCTCAGCATTTTGTGTGTGGTACTTGGATATACAGCATCTGCAGATATTCTTATGTTTGTGATCTTAATTCCTATCCCCATTCCCATTCCAATATGTCAGTCCAAGGCCTCCTCTTCTGCCACAATGAGGCTACTCACAGGGTGCAGGAGCAACTCCTCATATTTTGTCCAGGTGCCCTCCAATATGATGGTATGAATATTGATTTCTCCTTCTGGTAACTTCTTTTTCTCTCTCTTTTTTCTTTTCCATTCCCTTTTCTTCTATTCCTCAATCTGACCGCTTACCTCTTCTTCACACCTGCCTATCACCTACCCTCCTTCTTCCCTTTCTCCCATTGTCCACTCTCTTCTCCTATCATATTCCTCCTCCTCCAGCCCTTTACCTTTCCTACCCACCTGGCCTCACCTATGAAATTCTAGCTTGTCCTCCTTCCCCCTCACCCTACCACATTTTCTGTCTTCTTCCACTTCCTATTCCAGTCCTGCTGAAGGGTCTTGGCCCAGAATGTCGACTATTTGTTCATTTCCATAGATGCTGCCTGATCTGCTGAGTCCCTTCAGCATTTTGTGTGTTGCTCTGGATTTTCAGCATCTGCAAAATTTCCTGTGTTCATGTAAATATTTTAAGATCAGTTTAAATATAAATTTTTACATGTTTAATATTTTAAAACTTAGTTTATATTTTTTTTACAATTTTCTAAGTGTTTTTGAAGGTGTTTAATTCAGAGACATTTAAGGTTTTTAAAAAACCATTTTTGATCTTTGATTGTTGATGGAGCCAGTGGTGTGTAATTATTGAAATTTTCTTTGTAGTTATGTGCTGAAGACCCTGTAATGTACAGCCTGACAGATGAGGATAGGGACTCCTTGGACCAAAGTTCTATCTGAGCATCTGCCTGGAGAAGCTGTGCAATGCAAGTACAAATTTATAGGAGCTGAGTGATGAAAGTATGTGCCCCACAGAAGCTGGGATCATAGATTTTATATATAAAGAAAAATTCTGTTTTACAACATTACTTACATTTCATGCTTTGTTAAAGAATTAATACATTAGCTAAAATTTGCATTCACCTATCTAACTTGTTTTCTGTAATGATTCTTCAATTTGCTTGGCTATTCAACATTTTTAATGACATCACTACTGTTGTACACCAAGATCTCCTTAACTAATAACTGATAGAACCGATGTTGGGAAAGAGGAAGTCCAAGTCATGGAGGCATGAGATTTTGGTGGGTGTCATTACTGAAGATGATGATAAATGTGACAATACATGATTGAAATATAGAAGCATAAAACTTGGTCGCACTCTCTGAATTCCACAAGTCTTTTAAAGCTGTCAAACACTGAATACCTCTGACAGACAAAAAGATACTAGAAATATTTAAATTCTTAAAAAAATTCTAAACTACTTAATAAATATTTAAATACTCTAACACTTATTAAAATCTAAACTATTTAATATTTACTGAAGTCCTTTAAGGCAGTTGTTCGCCGAAATTAACAGTAAAAGATCTCACTGTGTTGGTGCCAGCATGGTGCAAGATTGGTGAGGAACTAGTGCCACTTCGTGTTCCTATGGCTGCACTCCACCCAGTCCTGGGTTGAAGTGCAGAGGATAAACAGCAGTGAACCTTTGAAGACGACTTCCAGACTTAGGTGTTCATGTACATATCCCATGGGCACTAATACTTTAGTGAATTCCTGGCTGAAGGGATCAGTACTGTTATGGTAAAAGATCAACAACCTGAAATACTGTTTCTCTCTCCACAAATGCTACATAATCTCCTAAGCATTTCCACTATGCCTGGATTTTATTTCAGATTTTTAACATCTGCAGTTTTTGAGTGGCTGAATTTCACCAGCATTTCCAACATTTGCAATGTTTTTGTTTTTGATTTTCATTGCTAACGAAGACCAGGCTGACAATATTGGATGAGGCAGGTGTAGTTGCGGAAATGGTATCATGGATCAAATCAGTTGAGACACTGCTCTGTTTCATTTTCCACCTGACCACCTGACACATTGTCCTCATACACGAGGAAATCTGCAGATGCTGGATACCAGTATAGGCTTCGATCATGGACTGTTCCACAAAGCCAACAAAAAGGCAGGCATAGCATTCTCATTCCCCTCATTAACCAGAAGCCCTTTGGTGTTCAAGTTAAAGAACCAAGACAAACTGAGTCATGGAATGATAACTGAGAACCAACACTTATTCTGCAGTAAGGATATAACAGGTAGGATGAAATGCTGGAATCATCTGTATTTATTCAATGTCACAAACAGCAGTGAACTCCAAGTACACTTTTAGAGAAGTACATCAGGAGATGACCTACAATTTGTACTATTAATAAGTCCTGCATTTAAAATTAGAAGCTATGTATTACTCAGCACGTCCCTGGTGTTCTATTTCCACTAAATGTGATTGGAATTAAGCTACATAAAAATGAACACCATATAAGAACTCACCATCTCCAATCAGCACCAGACTTGATTGGTTATTTGCTTTGCCATCTTGTAGTTGTATAGTGTAAGTACCTTCATCTATATCCTCCAATTTCTCCATTATCATTTCCACCAAACCGGTTTTATGATCAACCTTTATTTTATATTTCTGGGAAGGACAAAAGAAGTTTGAAACAAAACAAAAGTAATTACATTTACAGCTCCCTGAATTTTGTGGAATACCTTGCAATAACTTTTATTGATGCACCATATCCAGATGTGTCTTGGCTCAATACGGAAACTGATCTCCCAAGAGCACAAGAAACTGCACAGAATTTGGGGTATAATTCAGTCAGCACATCATCAAAACCAGACTTTCCACCACGGATTCTCGCTGTCTCATAAAAGCAGCCAATATAACCAAAGACCCCTCCCATCCCGCTCATTTTCTCTTCTGCACTATGGGCGGAGTATGGGTAGAAGGTACCAAAGTCTGAAAGTCGGCACCATCATACTCAAGGTCAGCTTCTACTCTGTTACTACAAGACTTTTGAATGGACCTCTTGTACAATAAGATGGACTGTTGACATCACAATCTACCTTATCATGGCCTTGCACCTTACTGTCTGTGCGTACGGCACTTCCTCTGTAACTGCAACATTTAATATCCACATTCGGTTATTGCTTTCCCCTTGTACTACCTCAAAGTACTGATGTTGGGAAATTATCTAAATGGATGGCATCCTAAACAAAGTATTTCCTTGCACTTCAGTACATGTGACAATAATAAACAACCAATTACATAATATCATGTTGACTTTAATTAGACAAAATACATTATAGGAGAGATATCACACATAATATGAAACTGAGCAAAATAAATAGACATTAGAGAAAGTAGTCAAAAACTTGCTTGAAAAACTGGATTTTGATGAGAATAGTGAAAAAATAGATTTACATTGGATACACAGTACAGAAATGAGTCTTTCAGACCATTGGTTCATGCTGGCACTTATGTTGCATCTTCCCATCTTTCCTCATTTCTGTTTCCTTCTCCAGTGTTTCCTCAAATGTACTTATATTAGTGGCCTCAACCAGTTTCACATTCTCACCTCTTTTTGTGTGGAGAAGCTCTTCTAGATTTCTTATTGGATTTCTTGGTAATTATTTTATATTAATGGCTGTGTGTTGAGCTCTTCCCCACAAGTGAAAACATTCTCTCTACATTTACACTATCCATAAGACCATAAGACAAAGGAGCAGTAGGCCATTCGGCCCATCGAGTCTTCCCCGCCATTTTATCATGAGCAGATCCATTTTCTCCTATTTAGTCCCACTCCCCTGCCTTCTCACCATAACCTTTGATGCCCTGGCTACTCAGATACCTATCAATCTCTGCCTTAAATACACCCAATGACTTGGCCTCCACTGCTGCCCGTGGCAACAAATTCCATAGATTCACCACCCTCTGACTAAAAAAATCTTTTGGCATTTCTGTTCTGAAAGGGCGCCCTTCAATCCTTAAGTCATGCCCTCTCGTACTAGACTCCCCCTACATGGGAAACAACTTTGCCACATCCACTCTGTCCATGCCTTTTAACATTCGAAATGTTTCTATGAGGTCTCCCCTCATTCTTCTAAACTCCAAGGAATACAGTCCAAGAGCGGACAAACGTTCCTCATATGTTAACCCTCTCATTCCCTATCAAAACATTTCATCATTTTATGAACTTATATTGGTTAAATGTTCAGCTTTCTTTTCTCAAATGAAACAAGACCAGAAACGTTATCTAGAACTCATTTAAGAGTTAAACATGACCTCAACTTGTGGACAGTCTGGTTCAATTTCAGAAGTATACAAGGTTTGGAATGGATGTAGAACAGAGTTTATGAATGGCAGTGATTTCCATTACGAGACCATAAGACCCTAAGAAATAGGAGCATAATTAAGTCATCTGGCCTATCAAGTCTGCTTTGCCATTCCATTATGGCTGATTTCAAAAGTTAATTTTATTGTCAAAGTGTGCATGTATAATACAACATTTGAGGGCGGAGCGAAATGATGGCGCTAAACGGCGACTCTTTTGCTTGTACCTTCAGAAACAGCTCTATTTCTATCTTTGATATCTTTTTTTTTTCTTTTTCAAGGTTCTTTTGAACACCCTGACCTGGAGTTAAACTCTGACTTTGGTTCTTTGCAGGAAAGAGACCTGCTGTCAGGGCCTCGTGACAAGCTGCTTTTTGATATACCAAAGACGTGACCTGGAAGACTAGTGTGCCTTCAGGGTGCTGGATTTTCATGGCTCTGGAGATGGGCTGAGTCAAGGCTGGTGCCCCTGACTGAGGCATCACAGGAAAACACGGAACACTGTGGGCTGTGTGTCCAGAGACCTAAGCCTGGGGATTAACTCTCTGGGCACAGAGCTTGGAAAAAGCAATGCAACATACTTTAAACATCATAAATCAGTGATTTGTTTGTTATGTTTCCCCTCTCACTGTGAAATGGGGACACCTTTTTTTCCCTTATTAGGGAGAGAGAGCAAGCCTGTGGTATGTCGAATTACCAGGTGAACGAGTAGCCTAAGTCTCTGGACTGCAAGTCTGTGTCTTTATTGATGCTTTGCTGCATGCTTGAGTGCTCGGTGGGGGGGGGGGGCACCGATACTTTTTGCCTGGTGGGGGGGGGGTAGTCATTGCCTTGCTGTTGCTCTGTTGCTTGTGCGTAGGAGGGGGGAACTGGGAGAGCCTTTGGGTTTCTAATGTTTAGCTGCCATTCATTCCTTGGAGTAGTCCTCTGATTTCATGGATGTTTGTGAAGAAAATGAATTTCAGGATGTATATTGTATACACTTCTCTGACATTAAATGTAGCTATTGAACCTAGAGAAAACTATTGATATTTGACTTCTTCAGATAGCCATGAAATACACTCGAAAAAAAAAACATGCAGACCCTAGATTCCTGCACATCACCCCCACAGAAAAAAAATCTGCAACAGTAGCAACATATCTCCACATCCTCCCCACAGAAAAAAACAGCAAAAATAACAATCCCTGAACCTCTTATCCACAGAAAAAAAAATAACAATACAATCCCCAACCCCTGACCAGGAGAAAAGAACAGCCACAGTAGCATCAAAAAACTCCTCCCCCAACTCTCACGCACAGAACTAACAGATCACCTACCACCAATCAGCCACAAGAAAGAAAATGCCGAAAAACTGTAGATTTATTATACTTGTCAACCCATCATCCTGCCTTCTCCCTGTAACCTTTGACGCCCTGATTAATCAAGAATCTATCAACCTCTACCTTAAATGTATGCAATGACTTGGCCTGCACAGCTGTCAGTGCAATGAATTCCAGACATTCACCACCATCTGCGTAAGAAATTTTTCCTCATCTCTGTTCTAAATAGATACCCCTCTATTCTGAGGCTGTGTCCTCTCGTCCTAGATTCTTCTTCTGTAGAAAACATTCTCTCCACATCCATTCTATCTAGGGCTTTCTATATTCAATATGTTTCAATGAGACCCCTCTCCTCATTCTTCTAATCTGCAGCAAGTACAAGCCCAGAGACATTGAACACACCTCATATGTTAACCTTTTCATTCCTGGGATCATTCTCATGAACCTCCTCTTGATTCTCTCCTATGCCAGCACATCTTTTCCTCGGTAAGGAGCCCAAAACTGGTCAGAATACTCCACGGGTGGTCTGATCAATGCCTTTGAAGGCCCAGCATTACATTCTTACTCTTATAATCTAGTCCCCTCAAAATGATTGCTAACTTTGCATTTGCCTTCCCTACAATGGACTCAACCCCAAGTTAACTTTTAGTGAATCCTGTATAAGGACTCCCAAGTCCCTATGCACCTTGGACTTTTAAATTTTCTCCGCATTGAGAAAATAGTCCATGCCTTTATTCCTTTTACCAAAGTGCATAACCATGCACTAATCTACACTATATTCCAATGACACTATATTCTGTCATTGCTTTGACATTCTCCCAATCTACCGAAGTCCTTCTGCAGACTCCCTCCTTCCTCAACACTACCTGCCCCTCCACCTATTTTCACATCATCTACAAATTTGGCCACAAAACCATCAATTCCTTCATCCAAATCATTGACATAGAATGTGAAAAGAAACCGTTACAACACCGACCCCTGTGGCACACAACTAGTCACTGGTAGCCAACCAGAAAAGACCCCCTTTATTCCCACTGTTTACATGGGTTCTTGTTAAGCAGCTTCATGTGCGGCAGCATGTTTAAGGCCTTCTGAAGATCCAAATAAACAACATCCGCTGACTCACCTTTGTCTATCCTGACTGTTATTTCCTCAAAGAATTCCAACAGATGTGTCAGGCAAGAATTTACCTTAAGGAAACTATTCTGACTTTGGCCTATTTTGTTGTATGCATCCAAGAACTGTGAAACCTCATCCTTAATAATAGATTCCAACAACTTTCCAACCATTGAAGTCCGGCTAACTAATCTATAACTTCCTTCCTTCTGCCTCCCTTGCTTCTTGAAGAGTGGAGTGACAGTAGCAATTTTCCAGTCCTAGTAATTCTGAAAAATCATTACTAATGCCTCCACAAACTCTTCAGCTACTTCTGTCAGAACTCTGGTGTGTAGTCCATCTGGTCCAGGTGACTTAACTACCTTCAGATATTTCAGCTTCCCAAGCACCTTCTCCTTAGTAATAGCAACTACTCACTTCTGCCCACTGACACGCTTACATTTCTGACATTCAGCTAGTACCTTCCACAGTGAAGATTGATGCAAAATACTTAAGTTCATCCACCATTTCTTTATTCCCCCATTACTACTTCTCCAGCATCATTTTCCAGTAGTCCAAAATCTTCTCTTGTCTCTATTTTACTCTTTATACATCTGAAAAAGCTTTTTGTATCTTCTTTTATATTATTGGCTAGCTTACCTTCATATTTAACCTTTTCTCTCTTTGTGGCTTTTTTAGTTGTCTTCTGTTGGTTTTTGAAAGCTTCCCAATCCTCTTCCTTCCCACTGTGTTTTTTTTTTGCTGTATTGTATGTCCTCTCCTATGCTGTCTTTGACTTCCCTTGTCAGCAACAGTTGCCTTATCCTCCCTTTAGAATACTTCTTCATCTTTGGCCTAAGTCTTTCCTGTGCCTTTTGAATTTCTCCCAGAAACTCCAGTTAGTGTTGTTCTACCATCATCCCTGCTAGTGTCCCCTTCCCATCAACTTTGACCAGCTTATGCCTCTGTAATTCCCTTTACTCCACTGTAATAAAGATATATTGAATGTTAGCTTCCTCTCAAACTGCAGAGTGAATTCTATCATATTATGATCACTGGTTTCTAAGGTTCCTTTACCTTAGCTCCCTAATAAAATCTGGGTCATTACTATTCTCCAGTTGGTTCAACCACAAGCTGCTCTAAAAAGCCATCTTGTAGGCATTCTACAAATTCTACAAATTATCTCTCTTGGGATTCAGCACCAATAAGATTTTCCCAATCTACCTACATATTGAAATCCCCATGATTATCACAATATTACCTGTTTTACATGCCTTTTCTATCTTCCATTGTAATTTGTAGTCTACATCATGGCTACTGTTCGGAAGCCTTTATATAACTCCCATCAGAGCCTTTTTACCCTTGGAATTTCTTAACGCTACCCACAACAATTCTGCTTCTTCTGCTCCTATGTCAGTTCTTTCTAAGGATTTGATTTAAGTTTTTTTTTAATCAACAGGGCCACCCCAGCCCCTGTGCCTACCACCTGCTTATCCTTTCAATACAATGTGTATCCTTGGATGATAATCTCCCAAGTATGATATTCTTTCAGCCACAAATCAGCAATGCCAACATCATACCTGCCAATCATAACTACTATGTAGCTGGAGAAAGATATTTCTTTGAACTTGAATCGTGGATAAACAATCTGAGAACAGATGCAGTGGATGGGTGGGGAAAGGTAGTTAGATCAGCATACACACACAATCTGACACCATGGACAGATACTTCTACTGACAGGCAAAACACCAATAAAACCTGCACACTTTAAGCAATTAAATTTAAGTTAATAAAACCAATTTCTTATGCTTGAGTGGGTAGCTGTTTCTACCCATTCTGTCTGACCACTGCTCATGAAATATTTAACTTGACAGAGATTCAGTGGGCAGATTTCCTAGCCTAGGAACTGCATAGTTTGAGGATGCCTATACTTCCATGGTGAACTTACTGAGAAGATCAGTACAGTAGAGTGCATTGCTGCATTTCACCCTGCAGTTTGTGGTCCTGAGTTTGCACCCAGTTTAATGCTTAAAACATGACAGGCTTGCACAGTCCTCTTACTTCTTCAATGAAAGGTCTTTCCAATTATTGTCACATAATGTTGCAAAGGACAGCGTGTAGGTGAGAACTAGTTGGTTGCTAAGGTTAGATTTGTGAGGTCACTGGAGATAGGAACTGCAAGAGCTGACAGGTGAATCTTAGGCAATGATTTGAATGATTTCATTCAGTACTGCTCTGTAACTATCTACAGGTTGATGGTTTGCCTTTAGGTTTTCTAATCTACACCACATTTGGTGCCACCATCAATGCATTCGCTGACGCTGAAAAATTACTGCATGGAGACTATTGGCATTACTCTATACGTCACCATCTTGTGGCAGTGTTTATTTTAGATCAGCTTAATCTTCTGAGTCTTCTAACTAGCATTCCTCGCCATAAATGAAGAAATAAACTCTCCACAATGCAGAATCCTAGATCCTTGCCATCCTCCCTCCACCACTTCCAGATATTTGCGCTGTAGGTGAGAAGCAGGTCTTTGCCATTGACATGACTCATAAAATGAGTACCTTAATGTTAATCAATTGACTGAACTACATTATATCAAAAGATACAGCAAGATATAATCAGTTGGAAAGAAAGGTTTTTAATCCAGACAAGTGTGAGGTGGTACAAGTGGGAGGTCAAATGCAAGAGGAAATTACACAGTCAATAGCAGAACCCTTAGGAGCACTGATGTACAGAGGGACCTTTGGATGCATGTCCATAGCTCCCTAAAATGGAAACACAGCTAGATAGTGTGGTAAAGAAGGTATGTTTTTGTCTCCATTGAATGTAGCAATGAATATAAAAGTGGGAAGTCACTTTGAAGCTGTATAAAACTCTGGTTAGGCCACAGTTCGAGTACTGTGTGAAATCCTGCTCCATCAGAAGGACATGGAAGCATTTTAGAGGATGAAATGAGGTTCACCAGGATATTGCCTGGATTGGAATATATTAGCTATAAGGTTAGACAAATTTGAATTGTTTTCTGTACTGTTCTATGTTCTATCTAACATTTCTTTTCCATTTCTTGCACTTTGGCAACAGCAAACACATGCCAATTGCTACTGAGGAAGAAAAGCTTGTAAATTAATCACAAAATAATCAATTGCTTATGTTTAAAATAGGCAGCTTCAAGGATTCATACAAAAATACACTAGAGCAAATGCCAAGCATTTTCCAAGGCATTCTCCACCTTACATGTTCAAAATTAAATGACCTCAGAAAATTGGCCTGGCTTCAAAGCAGACCACTGAGGCTGTGAAACTTTAGCCCTGGTCAAAATGTTCAAGGATTCTTCAAAATTCGAGTCTGAATCTCTTATATAATAAATCACAATTGAAAACATGGATTTTCTTCAAAACAGAACAGCGTCAATTCACTTTAAAATCAGTTAATGCCTTGCTTTCTTCAAAAAAATACTATAAGTATCTACACTGCAATGTAATTTTCTCAAAATAAATAGATGTATTTTTGGACAGAGAGTATTATGGTGTGAATACCAGAAGTGTCTGTCACTCCATAGCTTATGGCTGTCATTCAAAGGAAATCTGGCCAAAATGTACTTGGCTATTTATCTAGCTTAGCTTGATTTAGTCTGACTAATCTTATTTTATACTGATACAACACAGTTGACAGCCATTCTGCTCATTGTCTCCAAGTTGAAATCCCATTAGTCACATTTCCCATCACCCTATTTCTCCGTATTCCTAGAATTTTCTCACACACACACACACACACACACACACACACACACACACACACACACACAATCTCCTCCCTTTTGTTTTTTTTTTGCCATCAAACTATACTGAATGGTAACTTATGGCAGTCAATTAACTTGCACATCTTTTGGACAAGGGAGGAAACTGGAGCATCTTGAAGAAACCTGTGCAATCACTCAGCACAGACATCAGGATGAGGTTTAAACCAGGCACCCGGAGTGGTCACGCAGCAGCACTAACTGCTGCTCTACCATACCTTTAAAGCTAATTATATTTAAACCTTTGCCTACCATTAAAACCTGACCTCCTCAATTGCTTGATCATCATCAGTAATATAACTGATTAGGTCATTTTGTTACTAGAAAAAACCCTATTCATGGTCAGATAAAGGAGAACATATCAAAAAAAAATCAACATCTCTTTCCATCAAGTGTTCAACACTGAGACAGAATAAAATGTTTGGTTGATGATGGAGATGGGACCCCCGGGTAATAGGGGAGCTGAAATGTTTGGTTACCAGTTGTGAGAGATGGATCTAAACACCATTTGGGGTAATGGGCTGTACCTCTAAGTGATAGATGAGGTAAGATCAAACCATTTTCTATTCTTAATGTCTTCTACCAAGCTAACCATAGATAAATAATCCAATGGTGCTTACTTGATTTCTCCTCTAGTGAATGACATTGTAATATAACCAAGAGAAGGACTGGCAGGGACTAAAAATATTCCTGAAGTTAAGACTTCTAATGTGATATTAAAATGAAAGATGGTTACTTTAAGAGATGCCTCTAGACACCATTTAGAATCACTGTGGGAACTTCTCTGATTTATGTGTCTCTCAATTGTGTTTTGATTTTTTTCCTGATAGAATTACTAATGATTCCTTTAAAATCCATTTACCATGTCACTATGTTTAGCCATCATCACCAGTGAAAGGGAATGATTTAATAATTTAATTCATTTTACAAATATGAAGGAAATCATTTCTGAGTTTCATTAATTAGTAAGGTAACTTACCTCATCATTTTTAACCTCCTTGTCATTAAATACAAATTTACATTGTCCATTTGGAGAGAACCGTTCAGCCTCCAACCAGAAGCGTACTTGTCCTTTATCCAGGAGCTCAACTGCTAGCTCTGACTTCAGAGGTACAACTGCCAACACAAGTAATGTGATCATGTGTCATTCTAACAAATTACATTAGGAACAATCATGACTGCAGCTGATAATGTTCAGAATACCAACCTGGGAATTTATGTTCATGACTAATTTCAAGAAGACGTAAGAGCTCTGCAAAGATAAAAGCAAAGATTTAAACAACTTTACTACTTATAATGCAGTTCTATGAATTTTCCTGTAAGCTTCTTTTCAGTTTGGTAACATGAAAAATCTAAATCTAAATCTTAACTTGTTTCAATAGATTCAGCAAAGCTTATACGAGTTGAGTATACCTTATGCCTGAGGCCAGATGTATTTTGGATTTGGATTTTTTTTTTGGATTTCAGAATATTTGCATCAGACACCTTGAAGATGGGACTCAAGTCTAAACACAAAATCCATTTACATTACATATGCTGCTTAGGTACAGCTGGTGTGAAGCTCACAGAGTATACAGTCCACAGTCAGAGCACAGCCTGATGTGATATAGCTGGGTTCTACACAGAGAGTTGGAGTTGAATGACCACCCCTAACCACATCTGTTATGGGCTGAGGACTGTATTACCTGCCAGTGATTTCAAACAGTTGCCCATTCCACAGCAACTATGATGAGAGGGTGGTTGTTCTATATTACATTTTAATAATTTTGTATATAATTCATTGTGCGCATGCGCCAGTCATGCATGCAGCGTGGTACAGCCGTTCCGCTCAGTATCCTTACTTTCTTCTTCTTACTTCATAACTTACGTTATTTTTTGTATATTTTTTTTTCACGGTAACACGGTAACAAGCTGCACCCTCTCTAACATGCTGGTAGAGAGAGTTTTATTTGGGTTTTTAGCACTAGAAATAGTTACATCCCGACACGCGGGACAGAAGCAAGGTCGCATTGTGAATTCCAGGGACCAGCTGTTTGTGCTAATGCCGGCTGATTTAGCGAGCAGAGCCGCAGACACCCCTGCTGAAATCTGGAGGAAAACACACAGAGGATGCAGAGGGGGATCACAAAGTCGAGGAAAGAGGACCGGGTTGAGACAACAGAGACTTATGGAGAAGAGGAGATCGGTGGGTAATAAAATGGACGAGTTCACAGCGCTAACCAGGAGTCAGAGAACATTTTGGGAGCGCAGTGTTATGTGTTTCACTGGAACAGGGCTGCACGAGGACATATCCGATCAAAACTTCTCCATGGACGGCTCCCAGACTGTTCCGGCTGACCGGAAGTGCACTGAGAGCAGTAAGCATAAAGGAGTTGGGTGCTTACTGTTCTGGTTAATAACAGATGGTGCAATCTGGGTCATATTACGATCGAGGAACGTGTTTGTAGACCGGATATTGAACTTTTTACTGTTGGACTTCGGCCACACTACACCGAGATACAACACTGGGCGGCACTGGAGGTCGTTCCTGCCTGTGGCCATCGAACTTGCAGCTCCTCCCGTGGAGGGTCAGACACCCTGAGCCAATAGACTGGTCCTGGACTTATTTTCCATCTGGCATAGTTTGCATTTTTTTGTTTGATTGTTTGTGGTTTTCATATTGCTATATTTACGTTCTATTCTTGGTTGGTGCGGCTGTAACGAAACCCAATTTCCCTCAGGATCAATAAAGTATACCTATCTATCTATCTAAAACAATTACCTTCTATTTTCAGTTTGTCCTGATAGATCCTTGCTTGTTTCATGATCGGCATACTGTTAAGAGGTACGTGTTCACTCTGATGCTGCCGAATCCACTTTTTCAATACACAATCGAGATCTTTATATTTTGTTTTATGCAGTGTTTTTCTATTTTTCATTAACTTTTGTTCATCACTTCTCAGAACTGCACAGAGAGGTTTGCATTGCCTAGGAAGTATCTTGTGGCAGTATTCTTTTGTGACATCTTGACAGTGCTCAAAAAAAATCTGGATTTTGGAGCTTTTGGATTGTGGAATTTCAGATAAGGGCTACTCAACCTGTATAACCAAAACAGGCCAGATCAAGGTTGCAACATCTTCTACCTTTACCATATTACAGCAGATCTACTGTTAACCTGAAATCATCGCCTCTTTACCCTATGCCAGGTTGTTTGTTCCAGCATACCCCCAACATGTCCTTCTGCTGGGAGGTCTACGTACAACAGGAGCCATCTCAGCAATGATAGATAGCTAGTCTCATGGAACCACTGTGACAGCAGAGGAGACTCTGCAACCGACAGACTCAAAGAAGGTCATCGTTACCTATGTTAACAATGACACTGATCAACAATGTAAAATTATGCATTTTACTTTACAATACAGATCTGGGAAGAAACATATTCTGCAAATAAGGCAAAAGGTGAAGATGTGCGTTTCATGATAAACTCTTGGTGGAGTAAGCTCCTCAAACCCACTCTGCCGTTCAATACCATGGCTCATCTGAGCACAGGCTTCAGATTCCCATAAATCTCAATTCTCCTCGTTCAAAAACCAATCTACCTCAGCAATAATATATGTGTTTAACACTCATTACCATGAATAGCACTCACCATCAATCAAGTGGAGAAATTCAGATTTAATTTAAATCACTATTTTAAATCTTTTGGAGCTTTCACTACAAAAATAATTTTTGAAACAACATAAAATACCTTCTTCATTTATGGTATAACTGGAAGAAACTCCATCTGTTTCAGTGACCACACAAGAATAAACACCCAAATCTTCTTTTCCTGGGTCATTGAAAATTAGTCTTGTTCTATTTGAAGAAAACGTAGAAAAGGATATTAATCTTAGCATATTGTTGAGCAGGATATTCTGTACATTATCTCAGATTTGTTGCATTCATTTATTTTCTCTCTCCTGTTCTGCCAACGTGATAAATAATGCTAAAAAGGTTATCTACCCTTAAAGATTTTACTTAGCAACTTACTTACCTATTTAAAAAGGATATCAGATTGACTTTTACTCTGATGGTTTCTTAATTCCTGAAAGGAAACATCCCTGTCTAGTACCTCTTATTGCTACACAACTGAGATCAGTTATTACATCAGAAATGATGGGAAATATTCTTATCAAGTCACAGCGTGCATGTCTGGAGGTCAGTACTTTGCACTATCTTTCCATGTTTTCCTTAAACATTATTATCCCAAATTTCCTGAAAACAATTTACAGAGAATTGTGTCAAAAGTGTTTGGTCTGATCTTGTGACAACAATTTAGATAAAATTTCCTGCAGAGCTTATTCTTCAACGGTGAATCCTGAAATCCAGGATAAAGCAAAGGCAAAGGAGATGATGAAGTATATGTTGTTGTTTTGTGTTGTGCCGCAGCACCCTCAGACCATTAGCTCTCCTCCTCCTGTTTTATTAGGCAGGATATACACATGGTACAAGCTGAAGGGTGTGGGCAATACATTTTCTGATGCCCTGAAACCAACAATATTTTTGTCCTTATATAATAGAGATCAACAAGTTAATATGAAAAGAACTCACCTTAGAATTCCTTAGCCACTTCTAAACTTCAGTTACATCAGATGCATTACACCAAATTAGCTTATTCTAGCAAATTACTGCCCTGCCATGTCCTCCATATTACCTTATAATTAAATTCTTATGTAGTACAATGTAATATTTCAAAGGTGTTGAAACATTCAATTGTTAGTATCAAATTAACAATTCTCCTTCTGTATCAGGCGTCAGATAATCATTATATCAATCAAGCTGAGTTTTCCTCAGTTCAAAGTACTGATGAATTAGTAAATATCTCAATAATGTTTTCAACTTATTAATTTTGTTATTGATGTACAGTAGAGCCCATATAAAATACATATATTTCATATGTTTATAAGGTTATTTCTAGCAAAGTAATTATAACTTTGCCTCTTTGGTTATAGAAAAAAATTAATGAGAGAGCAAAAATCCTTGTATTGACAGAAAGAGTGTCCTTACTTTCCACCTTTGCTCTCTAGAGTAACTCTTGATGAGTCAATAAGTTCTTCATAATTCTTAGACCAAATGAATTTTGAACCTGCAGCCATATCAGTGCACTCAAAGATCAGGGAAATGACTCCATTGTCATCCACATCTACAGTAATTTCTTTGGTACCTAAAAAAGACAGAAAGAATTGGCTGCTGAATTTTAATTTCCAAATGTTTGGTGATGATAATGATTGTGCGTTCAGGCTAGAATTTTTTGTTCAAGTATTGTTAAAAGTTCAGTAGGTCACCACCTCTTCAGCATCTGGGCATCTAGGATGATTTCAATTCTAGTGACCCCAGATCTCTCCAGGAGGATCTTTCTTCTAATAACACAGAGCTGTATATTTGTGTTCCATACTGGAACTGTTTGGGTGTAAGGGAAATAGAACATGTTGCTATGTACAGTGAGTGGTTAGCCATTGAACATAGAAGTTCATCTTAATGTCTTAAAGTTTAGTTTATTGTCAAATGCACAAGTACATGTGTGCACAGGTGCAATTATAAATTTACTTGCAGCAACATCACATTCACATAAAATCAAATAAGCAGTATTTACAAGAGAAAGATAAACTATACATGTTTTTTTTTGCAAGAAAGAACTCAATTATAACAAAATAAAACTAGGTCCATTGTAGTGCAAAGTGGTCATAGTTTTGGTATACTGTGGCAATGATTAGGGCTGTACAGGTATATTCAAGAACTGAATAGTTGAAGGGGAGTAGTTGTTCTTGAACCTGGTGGTGTGGAATTTATTGTTGGCAAGACTGACATTTATCCCTAATAATTGTTATTTCCGATAATGACTACATTACTTTACTATTAATAATAATTTTTAACTGTGTCTCTGTGCACACAAGACTCACTCGTCTGATGCCTCCCTCTATCCAGTCTTTATTTCAGTACTTTACTGATACTTTGAAGACAATAATTTCCAGTGATTGGCCACTGGATTAAGCAAGATTTTCTTTATATGTTCTTGTAAATTCAAAATAGCTTTTGCTGTATTCTGCACAGGATTTGAACAGATCCTAAGCATTTTGGATAGATTTGTAAAGTGGAACTTTTGTAGGAACACTGCAAGTATCCCCTTTGCTGATTATCTAACATCATACTTGTGGGAAGAAGCCATCCACAAAACATTGCTTCGTTAGACAGCATCTGGTATTATCTCTTTACCCATGAAAACAGTTTATTTTGTAGACTATCAGAGTACATGTGACTTGTAAGGGTGTCCTTCTTCCCATGTGTGTGAATCAAGATTTGTGAGTTCTCAATTAGATAAGTATGAGATCATGCATTTTGGATGGTCAAACCAGGGTAAGATTAATGGCAGGCCACTGATGGAACAGAGGAACCTGGCAGCTTCAGTGCACAGTTCACTAGCATTGGCCTCACAAGTAGACAGCGTGGTAAAGAAGGCATTTAGCATGCTGGCCTTCATCGGTCAGGGCATAAAGTTTAGAAGTAGGGACATCATGTTGCAGTTATAAAAGTTATTGGAGAGACTGCACTTGCGGTATTGTGTACAATTGTCAGGAAAGAGAGCGTGGAAAATACATTATTTGGATAGGTACGGGGGGTGGGGGGGTAGCTTGGTTGGTTATGGGCCGAAAGAAGGCACAGACATCCCACCTCTCCCGGAACTTCCGAGAGTCTCCCGCAAATTAATAGTGGCTCCCTGATGCCCGCAAATTATACACAATGTCCTGGAAATTGACTTTTTTGAGAGCGTGAGAGAATGCGCGCGAGAGAGCGAGCGCAAGAGCAAGAAAGCAAGTGCGAGAGAGCGAGTGCAAGTGAGAGCAACCATGAGAGAGAGCGAGAAAGCAAGCGCGAGAGAGCGAGAAAGCAAGTGCGAGAGAGCGAGAAAGCAAGCGCGAGAGAGCATGCGCGAGAGAGCGAGAAAGCAAGCGCGAGTGAGAGCGACCATAAGCGAGACAGCGCGCGCGATAGAGAGAGAGCAAGAGCGAGAGAGTTCCAAAAAAAGTCAGAGTGGCAGAGTGTTCCAAAAAAAAATAACACGTACATCGCCCCAGACTACACTAAAGTGTACCCCTGCCTAATAGGGGTCAAAAATAATGACAGTGTTGCTCGCTGCACTGTTTGCAACAGTGACTTTTCTATTGCCCAAATAACTGTAAAAGACATGTTGTGGTGACTTTAACAGGTGTCATTCATCCAGAAGTTATTTAAACTAGCTGGCTAGCTGCTCAGGAGCTACTCTATTTCAGACATCCCACCTTTCCTGGGAGTCTCCCGCAAATTGATGGTGCTACCTCCCTGAGATGAGTTTTTGCAGGGTGGGATGTCTGCAGGCAACTGGGACTAGCAGGGAGGATGTTATAACTGACATGGTCCAGTTGAGCTGAAGAGCCTTTTTCTGTGCTGTATTACTCTAGGACTCTAATTATCCAGCAGACAATTACCTCTATTAGTCAGAGAACAGCACTTTCATTCAAAAAGGAACTTCAGAATTTCTTTGTTTCTCTCCAAAATGTGCCACTTTTTCTGAAGGAATTATGATTTATTAGTTTCTTTGATTAAAACATCAAAGGATTTTAATTCATATTTAGGTTTTTATTTTATGATGTCACGGCTGAGGAATGCGACTCAAACTCAATCCTCACACTGGCAGTCCAAATTTGATAGATTTACAGGCCAGGTAGACAAAGGATAGATTTAAAAAACATTGAAAACTGCAACAAAATGTGATTAAACTTTCTCATTGGTAGGGTCGAAATCAGAGACTGTCGATATTCCAGCAATCTGCCGGGGAAACTCAGCAGGTCGAGCAGCTTCTGTGGTGGGGGTGGGGGAAGAATTGCCATTTTTGAGTTTCAACCTTAAATATTGACAATTCCTTTTCCCACACAGATGTTGCTTGGCCTGTTGCATTCCTTCAGCAGATTGTTACTCATTGGCAGTGTCAGTGAAATTAATATCAGTTATACAAATCAGAAGGTCCAAGACTTGTCTTTTGGTTTGCGATCACTGACATGACACCAATTACAGCAGGAGCCCTTCGGTTAATGATATGGGTCCATGGCATAAAAAAGGTTTGGAACCTCTGAACTAGAGGGTTACAAACCATGTTGTAAAAGGCCTCAGTACCCTTAGGCCAAGGCCTTTTCTTGCAGTGGCCTGTGATTCCAACTTGGAAGCACATCTGATACTTTTCTCAAGTGTACATTCTTTAAATTAGAGGCTAAGTGGTGTCACTAAATTATTTAATCCAATGACAAATTAGAAATGAAATCATCTTGCACAAAATAATCATTCCAGCCTGCAGGCTATCAAGAGAATATGGACCAAACTTCTTTCCTGGGGAGCAGTTGGGTTAAATTCTGCCATTGTGGAATTAGATATCTCAGTACAGACGAGGTGTTACATTTCTTCAGTACACCTCACATATTTTTTTCAGGTTTAATAATGTAGATCAGTTGGAATAAAGCAGAGAGTAATGTATGTAAATTGCCTAATGCAGATTATTCAATTATGGAAGCCGGTGGTTGTACCCTCTTGTGGTCTTAACATCTTTTACAGTTTAGGGAAGATCAAATAGCACCTAAATGAGAGAAGCTCTGGTGTGAAAAATTAAGCTGCCTTATTGTACAATAGAGAGTGGCAATTATGATCAAAGCCACTTATTTCACTTAAATTCAATCCACTCACTGTGAATAAGATTTATTTTAATTCTCAAGGTTCTTTGGAAACTATAAAGACAAACCTGGGCTTGTTTCTGCAGTGACTGGCTCTGTTAAATCAGATGGCTTTCCAACACCTGCCATGTTCACAGCCCGTACACGGAAAACATAGCTCACACCTTCTTTCAGTCCTTGTACCTAATGGCAATATTGAAGTATTGGTGAAACACTGAGCTAATTTAAAAGTAAAATCTCTTTTTATTCATTCTTCATTATGAACTTGATAAAATTCTTTTGCACTTGGCAACACCCTCCATGCCACAAAATACTGTTTTATTTTTCCCTTTCTTTTATCACCCCCTCTGCCCATCAACTATTTGTATTTGTAAAGCATCATACACTTGAACAGAAAGGCCAAGCAATCATGCAGTGTGGGTTTCAAACAAGTGCTAAACCCTTTACTTCTCATTACAAAGATCCCAATGGTTCTTTCACTTATGGGTACTATTACCAACATCTTGACCATCATAGTTCAGGCCTGCAATAAACTGCAATTTCTATTAATTGAGAGACTACTCAGTAACTTTCCAAACCAACAGCTGTAAACAATCTGATAAGAATTAAGTATACAAGAGTAACTGAAATATTAACTTTAGAACAGAATTAGATGTCAACTTTTTAGTAATATATACATCAATCTTTTGGAAAGCTGGGAACATCACCATTATTTTCTTGCAGGGGGTTGGGAACCAGAGTGCCAGAACAATTAGTGGTGAGGCTGAGGAGACAGATATTTATCAGACCTCAGACAAAGTCAGGAATCAAAATGTTGCGTATGGTGCGACAAGCGTGCTGAGCTGCATACAGTATATTTCAATGCAAGATGTATTGTACTAAAGACGAATGAGCTCAGGGTATGGATCAACACCTGGAAGTATGATATTGTGCCCATTAATTAAACTTGTTTGCAAGACGGACAGGACTGGCAGCTCAATATTCCGGGGTTCCGTTGTTTCAGACACGACAGAGCAGGAGGGATTAAAGTAGGAGGGGTGGTGTACTAGGCAGGGAAAATGTCACAGCAGTGCTCAGTCAGGACAGATTGAAGAACTTGTTTAGTAAGGTGAACTGAGAAATAAGAAAGGTATGACCATGTTATTGGGGCTATATTACAGCCCACCCAATATTCCGCAGGATCTAGAGGAACAAATTTGTAGAGAGATCACAGACTGTTGCAAGAAACATAAGGTTGTGATTTTAACCTTCCACATATTGACTGAGTTTCCCATACTATAAAAGGACTAGATGGGATCAAGTTTCTCAAATGTGTTCAGGATAGCTTCCTTCATAAGTATGTAGTAGTCCCAACAAGAAAGTGTGCGGTACTTGATCTGCTATGGGGCAATGGGAGAGGCCGGCTGACAGGAGTTTGTGTACAGGAACACTTTGCATCTAGTGATCACAATGCCATGAGTTTCAAAGTAGATATGAAAAAGGATAGGCCTGGTCTGCGGGTTGAGATCCTAAATTGGAGGCAGGCCAATTTTGATGGATTCAGAAATAATCTGGCAAGTGTGGATTGGGACAGGCTGTTTTCTGGTAAAGGTGTACTTGATACGTAGAGTACAAAGCTTGTATGTACCTGTCAGAATAAAAGGTAAAGATAACAGGTATAGGAAATGTTAGTTTTCAAGAGATATTGAGGCCCTAAGAATGGCTCTAAATGTAATCCAGAAAATTATAGATCAATGAGTCTGACATCAGTTGTGGAAAAGTTATTGAAGGGTATTCTAAGGGACTGAATATACAAGTATTTGGATAGACGTGGACTGATTAAGGATAGTCAGTATGGCTTTGTGCGTGTAGGTTATGCCTAACTAATCTTATAAGGTTTTCCTAGAAGTTACCAGGAAAGTGGATGAAGGCAAGGCAGTGGATGTTGTCTACATGGACCTTAGCAAGGCATTTGACAAGGTTCCACATGGGAGGTTGGTCAAGAAGATTCAGTCACTCAGCATTCAAGATGATGTAGTAAATTTGATCAGACATTAGCTTTGTGGGAGAAGCCAGAGATGGTGGCCTATCAGACAGGAGACCTGTCAGAGGAGTGCTGCAGGGATTGGTGCTGGGTCTGTTGTTGTTTGTCATCTATATCAACAATCTGGATGATAATGTGGTTACTGGATCAGCAGATTTGTGGATGGCACCAAGATTGGGGATTTTGTGGATAGCAAGGACGTCTATTATGGCTTGCAGAGGGATCTGGCTAGCTAGAATTGAGCTGAAAATGATAGATGGAATTTAATGCAGAGAGGTGCAAGGTGTTGCACTTCAACAGGACAAACCAGGGTAGGTCTTACACAGTGAGTGGTAGGACACTGAGGAGTGTGGTAGAACAAAGGGATCTGGGAATACAGATCCAGAATTCATTGAAAGTGGTGTTGCAAGTAGATAGTCATAAAGAAAGCTTTTGGCACACTAGCTTTCATAAATCAAAGTATTGAGATAGGATATTATGTTGAAATTGTGTAAGACATGGGTGAGGTCTAGTTTGGAGTATTGTCTGCAGATTTGGTCACCTAGCTACAGGAGAGATGTAAATAAGGTTAAAAGAGTACAGAGAAAATTAACAAGGATGTTGCTAGGTCTGGAGGACCTGAGTTACAAGGAAAAATTGAATAGGTTTGGACTTTATTCTTTAGAATATGGAAGACTGAGGGAAGATTTGATAGGGGTATACAAAATTACGAGGGGTACAGATAGGGTAAATGCAAGGAGGTTTTTTCCACTGAGGTTGGGCAGGACTACAACCAGAGGTCATGGATTAAGGGTGAAAGGTGAAAAGCTTAAGGAGACATGAGGGGAAACTTCTTCATTCAGAAGGTTATTCATGTGAGTGTGGAATGAGCTACTGGCACAAGTGGTCAATGTGAGCACAATTTCAACACTTAAGTGCAGTTTGGATATGTACATGAATGGTAGGGATATGGAGGGCTATGGTCCCAGTGCAGGTCGATGGGAGTAGGCAGTTTAAGAGGTTTTGGCATGGATTAGATTGGTTGAGGAGCCTGTTTCTGTGCTGTACCTTTCCATGACTCTGTGATTCTATCTTGTTCATTTGATCTAACAAAGCTGAGCTGAAAAATTGTGTTCATATAGCATATTTTTGGGAGTAGGAATTATTGCCCTTTACCTTTACGAATCTCTTCAATATTGCCTTCTCATTGACACTTGTCCATTTTTCTTCATCTGCATCTGCCTCCCGGACATCAGCATAGTACCCTCTCACCTCACTACGTCCTGAATATACTGGAGCTCTCCAGGTGAGGACCACTGAGTTCTTTCTGATCTCAGTGTACATAAGATCATGGGGTGGCCCTGCATTGATATGGAAAATACATTATTCACACAAAATATGTCCAGACAAAGACAGTAACTATAGATCACTTACAGTCAGTCCTAGCTAGGATCCTCTCCAAAAGTAATTTGAAAAATTATAGTATACGTGAATAGAAAATCCCTATATATCGGGACATCCTTACAGGATTCAGCTATGTGTTTCTAATGTAGATGTAAACATCTTCTTCTAGAAAATGCAACCAGAGGAAATGTTGCCTACAGTTGGAATGCAAAACAATACCTTGTAACTCATTGCTACCACAGTGTACGAATCAAATTGTTAACACTCATGTATCTACATATTTACTTTTCTGTAGGAACTTTTTAAATGCAGAAAATTACGTTCTACAACCTAGATCATCCACCTGAGGAAGTTTGTTTGCCTTTCTGTAAACATATTGTAAATAGGGAGAGCATGCATGACACAGTTAGATCAATTTCTCTGTGCCTTGAGAGGCCTGACTGGAAGCATCTCTAAAAAGGTATGTTTTGTCTGTTTTTGTTATTAGAAGCAATTGCCTGCAAGTAAATTCCATGAAATTACAAAAAAAAAATCTTCTCGTCTACTGACAATTTGCTCTTATGCCTCAGTTCCTAGCACCATTCCCATTTAAAAGCATTTCTCATTCTCACTTTAGTATTCTGCTTCAACACTCTAAGTATCTGGTTTCAAAAGACTGATAAACCCGCCTGGAACAGCAATGGTCCATTCTTCACACTTAAACTTATCACTCGGTTCAGAAGGTAAACCAATTCCAGCCACGTTGCCCGCACGAACTTGAAATTGATATGTCATGTTCTCCTTTAGGTCATTGATCTAAAGAAAGCAAGTTACAAAACCAAGAAGTAGAAGACGACAATATAATAGGTCCACTAATTATCATAAATGCATTTGACGCCAGTTATCGAAATTAAAAGCAATTGAAATTAAAAGCAATTGAAATTAAAAGCATTGGGATTCTCGGCATGTCAGGGTGCATCAATGGAGGGGGAAACCAGATAGAATTTCAAGTCCCAGTTAACTATAACCTATTCTATATTTTCCAGATTTTCCATCAATGTCCCCTATATTTTCTTCTCCTTAAGCACCTCACTCATGTGAACCCTCACAATCTCTGAGCTATTCCGCTGTAAGGAGTTACTCTTCTTTCATCTTATTTGACACTGGTAATTACTGCTTTATTATGGCTAGTACTGTCATCCCGTTGGTCTTTTAATTGTAAGTCTTCCACTTTATATCATTTTACAATCCTTTCCTGCCTTCTGTGGCTGTTTATAATGCAATCAGTTCTGATACTGATTTTCTTTTTAAAAGTGTTAACCCTGTTTCTGTTTCCTTAAATGTTCTCTGATGTGCTGAGAATTACCAGCATCATCCAATGATTTACACAGGATTAAAGTAAAACTCTAATTGTTTTACAATTCCATGAAACCATATTTCAAGCAATATTCAGCATTACTCCATTTGACCTTGCAGATGCACATGGTCTGTTGATATGGACCATAATCCAGTGCTGGTATATTTCTAATGAAATGTTTACATGCCAGTCTGAGACAAAGGTTACATGTCTGCAAAAGTGAAGCAGATGCAATAACTTTAGATGAAAGGAGGGTCAAATTAGTTGTCCTTAGATTTTAAAGTTAAAATTATTTTAATGCCAGTGATACATAGGTTAATTCCTTTGATACTTTCAGATTGCCACGAGAACCAATTTCAAAAGAGCTCTCTTTTACAACTTAAAAAACATGTCTGGGAAGTAAGTCATTGTTTCACCTACTCTGTATGCTCGATCGCTGATAGCTTTGATATGGGCTTCTTTCCATTTTCCAGGTTTATCATTAATAATTTCACGATAATCCACAAAGTAGCCAGTGACATCAGAACCACCGTGGAATTTGGGTTGCTTCCATCCGAGCACCATTGAATCACGGACACTTTCAAGCACTGTTATTCCATAAGGTGGAGCTGGAGCAGCTGGTTGAAGGCAGAGTTTATCAAATTAGCATTTGATTCCATGACAGTTCAGCTCTTTTAATACAAATCTGGCTGTATGGATCTCTTTGTGTAATGCAATAAAGAAGGCATTCTAGATATTTTATAAGTAATCCCTCAAGTGATCTTGGATCTGATCAGCATAACGACCTTCTCATATAAATTACTTAAAACTGCAGCTGGCGTGAGACTTTATATTATAGTGGAATCACAAAAAAAAATGCCAATGAAATTTAAATTCAGCAACAACCCTTATACATTTATTATAGAGAAAGAAACAGATAGTTGTTCCTGGATATGTTACCCCTTTGTTAAGAGTGTTCAAATTAATTAGCAGATCTATTACGAATAAAAAGTAGTGCAATTTCATTAAATATTCCCAGTGCCATGTTGTAAAGGATGAAAGAAAATGCCTGAGATATTCTCTGCAATTACTGGACCTCAAACCTGGCTCATACCTCATGGTCTACAAGGCATCTGTGATCCTGTCCTCTTTTACACTTCCAAGATATGGGCTACCCAAAATTGATGGTGGAAAAGAAAATTTGAGCAGATAGCACCCATGCTGCCTCCTGAAAATCTTCCAAATCAACTGGCAGAGTAAGCAAACATCCTCCAATGGGCAGGCCACATTGTTTGCACACTTGACACCATATTCCTGATGTAGACAATCTATAATGAGGTCAGTTACACTATTAAATTGACAGGGGAAAATGTTTAATTATATTTTAAGTAATTGGTCTGTTATTTACCAATTTTATCTCACTTGTTATCTTCATTCAACTAGTATTATTTCTCTTACATATTGTACCAACTTCAAACCTAGAAGATTTTTATTAGATAATGTAGGGAATCAAATTTCAATTAACTTTGTGCTTGAATTTGAAGGAGATAACGTATCAGAAGAACATAAGAAATAAGAGCAGGGGTAGTTCACCTGGCCCATTGAGCCTGCTCCACTATTCAATAAGATCATGACTGATCTATCTGTTAATTCTGTTCCACTTGTCTGCCTTTTCACCATAATTTCCCCTGAGAAGAAAAAAAGCTATCTAACTGTGTCTTAAATATATTTCTGAGATAACCTTTTCTACTATCCTGGAGTTCCCTACTCTCTGAGAAAAGCAATTCCTCTTCTTCCCTTTCCTAAGTCCCTGCTCCAAATCTTGAGGTTACGTCCTCTATTCTATACTCATCTACCAGTGGAAACAAATTTCCTGCTACTATCTTACCTACCCCTTTCATAATTTTATATGTTTCTATAAGATTTCCTTTCATTCTTTGAATTCCAGCACATATAGTCCCAGACAACGTAATCTGTCCTCATACCTCCTATCCCCAGGGATTAACCTGGTGGATGTCCTCTGCGCTGCCTCAAAATCCAGTACATCTTTTCTCCAGTAAAGAGACTAAAACTGCATGCAGTACTCCAGGTGCAACCTCACCAGTACTCTGTATAGTTGTAGGATAACCTCCTAATCCAGTGAAGGCCAATATACCATTTGCCTTCTTGACAACTTGATTGCACCTGCAAACCAACATTTTGCAATTCGCACAAGCACTGACATGCTGCAACCTTTCTTTATTTAAATAATAATTTAATCTTCTAATTTTCCTTCCAAAGTGGATTACTTCACATTTACCAGCATTGTACTCATCTGCCATCCTTTGCCCACTCACTTACCCTATCTACATTTCTCTGCAGACTCTCGCATCCTCTGTGCAACATGCTTTTCCATTCAATTTAGTGTCATCAGTAAACTTAATTATGCTACACTTGGTACCCGCTTCCAAATCATTAATGTATATTTGAACATTTGTAGGCCCAGCACCAGCTTCTGCAACACTCCGCTCACCACTGATTGCCCTTCAGAGAAATACCCATTTAGCCCATCTTCCTTCTATTGGTAAACTAATCCTCTATCCATACTAATATGTTACCCCTAACTCCATTCATCCTTATGTTATAGTTACGTCTTTTATGCAGCAATTTATTAAATACCTTCTGCAAATCCAAGTATACAACATCCAACTGTTTCCGTCTATCCACTGTGCTTGTTATATCATCAAAAAACTCCCATAAGTCTGTCAGGCAGGACCCACCCTTCTTCAATTCATGCGGTCTCTGACCGATGGAACCATTCCTATCCAAATATCTTACTATTTCTTCAATAGTCATTGCTTCAAGCATTTTACAAAATTTTAAAACCAACAGACCTAACATTTGCTCCAATCCTCCAGGATCTGCCCAGAGTCCAGAGAATTCTGATAAGTTATCACAAGTGCTTCTACTATAACTTCAGCCATTTCTTTCAGTACTCAGGGAATCAGTCCATCAGGACCAAGGATCTTGTTAACCTTTAGGCTCAATAGATTGCTCAGCATTACCTCTTTAGTGATAGCAAATGTGCTGAGGTCTTCACCTCCCATCACATCCATAACATCTCTCTGCATATTCAATGTGTCCTCCACTGTAAAGACTGAGACATAGTACTTGTTCAAACCCTTGGCAATTTATGTATTAACTAATATTAGTTACCACTTTTTGTTTTCCAAGGGACCTATACACACTTTAGCCACTCTCTTCTGCTTTATATAGTTATAGAAAATTGTACTATCTGGTTTTATATTTTGTGCTGGTTCACCTTCATAATCTATCCTCCCTTTCTTTATTGTT
Organism: Mobula birostris; assembly: GCF_030028105.1. Taxonomy (NCBI): domain Eukaryota; kingdom Metazoa; phylum Chordata; class Chondrichthyes; order Myliobatiformes; family Myliobatidae; genus Mobula; species Mobula birostris. The sequence goes on from NC_092370.1 coordinate 62,219,189, forward strand.
TGCTTAGCGGTTCTTTGTGACTTTTTAAATAATCTTCCAGTGTACCACTATTCTTCACAACTTTATATGCATGAGCTTTTAGTTTTATGCTTTCCTTTATGTTATCCATCACCCTTGCTGTCATTGCTTTATAAGAAAATACTTTTGTTGAGAGCTTTACTAGCTAATGAATGCTCTGGAGGGTCTAACATCATTGCTCCGTACAGTCTATAAAAGAAGGCATAAATTAATTTAATTTGAGAGTTAATAATAGATCAGATCTTCATATGGTGAGTACTGTAGCTCAAAACTGAGACCAGGAAATAGGACATTTTTCCACAGAGGATGAGGAAACTGCATGTGAAGAGTTCTGAGATGCAGTTTCTCAGTTCTACCAGACAGTCACAGAGTTTAAGAGCCTAACATGGAATTTAGGAAATAGTAAGACAAAAGGATTTAAAAAGAGGAAAAATGCACATGCTTTAAATTCAAAAAAACATATGTATTGAAAAAAAGTGACAAAATTTATCCAGCCCATCACTCTGGTGATAGTGGGTTAGAATTTAATAGTGACAAACATTCATTTTGTGTTTATGAGTGGCAAAAGTGTTTCACACAAGTAAAAGAAAATCTATAAATTGTTTTCAATACTTCTGTACACGATTTCTTCCACAAAGAATGGCACTGAGGTAAGAAACACATTTGTAAGTTACAGCAGTGAAATTAACTTCTACACCATAACATCTTAATGGTGGAATTGAGCCCATTTCCAACAGTGCAGACTACCTTTATCATCATCATTCATTCAGTTACAACACGTTGATGACATTCTATAACAGTTTTGTTTCAAAGGTGATCCATTTGTTTCAAATGTAATTAGGACAATAGGTTACCAGGGCAGGACTGTGGTGCACCTGTTAGAGACACTGCCTTCCAGCAGTGGAGTCAAAGAGGGTTTAATCCTGACCTTAGGTGCTGTCTGTATGGACTTTACACTTTCTCACTGTGATCACAGGGGTTTCCTCCAGGAGATCCTGTATACATGCTGCATCTCTGTGATTCTGAATCTGACATATTTGAATGAATGGAGTTAATGTGTACAATTATATTGAATAATTCCCAAGTTCCCAGGACATAAATCTAATGTTCTGTTTACTTGTCTCCTCAACCTTCAGTATCTTCATTCAGCTTGAATCCCCATGTGATCATTATCACCGGATTCTTGAACAAATTAACTAAAATGTGATGTAATTTTTTAATAATAATAATAAGGCCTTTAATAGAGTAAACCACTCAAAAGTAATTCACAGAATTAGAGACTGACACAATGAAGGGGATATTAGAATAGTGACAAAAGAATCGGTGGAAGGAGAGCGCCTTAAGATTATCTCAAAAAGAGGAATGAGAGGAACAGTAGCAGAAAGGTGAGAGATGACATTTCAGAGCTTGGACTGATCCCATTATTGCTGGAGTGAAAGATGTCACACATATCCAGGAGACAATATTAGAGGAACACAGAGTTCTTGGGAAGTTGCAATGCTGGAGGAAGTTACAGAATGAGCATTTTCAGATTCTGGTTCATTTATTCATCACAAGTACATTGAAACATACAGTGAAATTCATTGTTTGTCTCATCAGCCAGCACAGCCCAAGGATATGCTGGGGACAGTCTGGTTTCAGACACATAATGAAAATGTTGAGTTTGAAATATTACCAGACTGGGGCAAACGTGAGTGAGCAATCACAGGGACGGCGACAGAAAAAATAGGTTATCAAAGGATTATGAAACAAAACTAGAATTTACACCTAAGATGAGATGCTGAACTACTGTAGTTTAGTTGGCACTGTTAAAACATACCATGGAAATCTCACAGGTTCTAGGATTTCCTTCCATAATCAGAGACTGCTCTCTTGTCCAACTAAAACAGCACCGTGGTAGCTTAGTGATTAGCGTGACACTATTACAGCTCGGGGCATTCTGGAATTCTGAGTTCAATTTAAGCATCATTCTTTAAGGGGTTTGTACCTTCTCCTCGTGGAATGCATGGGTTTCTCCAGCTGCTCCGGGTTCCTCCCACAGTCCAAACCTACTGGACTTGTAGTAGGATGGAAACACGCTCTGTGTACCGTCTTCTACGGGGCCAACCAATGGTGTTATCGTCTTTTTAGAATGTATATCTCAAGAACCTGCTGGACATTAACAACCTAAAATACTGCGGGTATACCCCATCAGTGAGTTGCTCATCAGTGGAGAAACTGAAGGAGTTGGACTTGGTGCAAATCGCGCTGCTGCCTGCATCAGAGAGGCAGCGGAGTGGGTGTGTGAAGGAGGTGTGAAGTCTAACAACAAGCGATCGTCTTAGTCAGTTTTCTTGTGATTGCAATATCCTGCTTATGCAGAATGCTGCAATTCAAATACACTGATTTATTGGCATGTGGTGAAGGAGCTGCAGGGCCTCAAGCCACAGTGTTACCTATTTGCAACTGCCCAGGAGAGAGAGGTCAGAGTCGATGCACTCCACTGCTAGGATGGAGGCAGTATGGTGTGGCATGCAGGCTGGAATCAGTGCTGCCCTCCAGTGTTTGCTTGACAGGCAACAAGACGTATTGTGTTCAGCTGCAGACTACTGCAACATACATGGACTCAGAGACTTGGACTATATATTTTCTTATGTGACTGTATTTTACTGCTTTCTTATATGTGCTATGTGTGCCTTGTGCCGTGTGAGACTGTTGGTACTGAGTCTTACACCTGGGCCCTGGAGTAACACTGTTTTGTTTGGCTGTATTCATGGGCATTCATTTATGGTTGAATAACAATTAAACTTGAACTTAGGTAGATTAATCAGTCATTGTAATTTGTCCCATGATTAGGTTAGGGTTAATCAGATTTAGCTGGGTTGCTGGGATGGCACGGCTCTAAGGGGAAGAAGGGCCTACTCGGCGCTGTATTGCTAAATAAAAGAAAACTGAACAAACTGCAGAAACCATCAATTGGAAGTAATGCAATCTGGCTAAATGGCGTAATTATTAGCAATAGTGTAAGTAGATTCAAAGATTAGCAGGCAAGAAATTAGAATGTTGCAAATATTCATTTAGACCTTAAGACCATAAGACATAGGAGCAGAATTAGACCATTCAGGCTATTGAGTCTGCTCCACCATTCCTGTAACCTTTCATTCCGTAACTTTTCATATGACTTATCAAGAATTTATCAGCCTTCACCTTAAATACACCTAAAACCTGGCCTCCATGGCTGCCTGTGGCAATGAATTTTACAAATTCACCACCTTCTGGCTAAAGAAATTCTTCCTCAGCTCCACACTAACTGGACATCCCTCTGTTCTGGGGTTGTATCCTCTGGACCTAGACTCTCCCAATATAGGAAACATCCCCTCCACATTCGCTCCATCTACCTTTTCAACATTCAATGGGTTTCAATGGGATCACCACCTCCCCCCCACTTCATTCTTCCAGATTCCAGCAAGTACAGGCCCAAAACCGTCAAACACTCATTACGTCCTTGTTTTTATATTCTAGTCCCTCAAAATAAATGCTAACATTGCATTTTCCTTCCTCACCACTGAGTCAACCTGCAAGTTAACCTTTAGGGAATCCAGCACGAGGATTCCCAAGTCCACTTGCAGCTTTGATAGTTGGATTTTCTCCCCATTTAGAAAATAGTCTACACTTTTATTCCTTCCACCAAAGTGCATGACCATACACTTCCCAACATTGTAGTCCATCTGCCTCTTCTTTGCCCATTCTCCTATCTGTAAGTTCTTCTGAGGCCTCCCTGCTTCCTCAAAACTAACAGCTCCTCCACCCATCTTTGCATTGTCTGCAAACTTGGTCACAAAGCCACCAATTCCATTATTCAAATCATTGGCATATAATGTAAAAAGCAGTCTCAAGACTGTCCCCTGCGGAACAACACTAGTCACTGGTAGCCAATCAGAAAAGGCTCCCTTTATTCCCACTCGTTGCCTCCTGCCAATCAGCCAATTGTCCATTTATGCTAGTATCTTTCCTGTAATATCATGAACACTTATTGTGCTAAGCAATCTTATGTGTGGCTTGTTAAAGGCCTTCTGAAAATCCAAGTACACAACATCCATCAATTCTGCTTCGTCTATCCTGTTTGTTGTTTCTTGAAAAAAATTCCAGTAGATTTGTCAGGCAAGATTTTCCCTCAACAAAACCATGCTCAGTTTAACCTATTTTACCATGTGCCTCCAAGTACGCCAAAACTTGAATCATAATGATCCTCAATTTACTGTTATTGAATGTCCAAACCTGTTCACATTTCTGTGCATGAACTAGAGTTTGTCAAAAACAATCCATCAAAACTTACTTATTTCATCCTAGAGGATACATTTTCCTTCCTCAACTTTTTCCACAGCTTTACTGCTTTACACTGACTAGCAAGGATGATATATTTTGACTAGTTGTTCACTCCCACTCCTTACATTAAGAATGTGTTGTTTTATAAATATCAAGATATAATACTTCATAATTATATTAAATTGTACATTTACATATTCCCCTTTGTATTTATTCTTTTTATTTCAAGGTCTGTATCCTACGGGAAACATTAAGGCAGAAGCTAATAAGCTTGCTTGGGAAAATTAGTAAGATTTTTTTTAAAGCAGCTAAACCAGTTAATTACCAACAATTTAAATATCATCTTGGTTCATTTGGTTATCCATTCAAACTTGATAACTATCAAGAACCTATCAATCTCTGCCTTAAATACACCCAATGACCTGGCCTCCACAGCTGCATGTGGCAACAAATTCGCCACCCTTTGGCTAAAGAAATTTCTCCGCATCTTTGTTTTGAAAAGGCGCGCCTCTATCCTGAGGCTGTGCCCTCTTGTCCTAGACTCTCCCACCATGGGAAACATCTGTCCAGGCCTTTCCACATTCGAAAGGTTTCAATGAGATCCCAGCTCATCCTTCTGAATTCCAGTGAATACAGACCTAGAGCCATCAAACGTCCCTCAAATGATAACCCTTTCATTTCTGGAATCATCCTTGTGAATATCCTCTGGACCCTCTCCAATGCCAGCACATCTTTTCTAAGATGAGGGGCTCAAAACTGTTCACAATACTCAAGGTGAGGCTTCATCAGTGCCTTATAAAGCCTCATCATCACATCCTTACTCTTGTATACTAGACCTCTTGAAATTAATGCTAACGTGGTATTTACCTTCCTTACCTCCAGGTTGTTCTGCACAAGGACTCCCAAGTCTCTCTGCATCTGAGATTCCTGGATTTTCTCCTCATTTAGAAAACAGTCTGTACATTTATTTCTACTACCAAAGTGCACAACCATGCATTTTCCAACACTGTATTTCATTTGCCATTTTCTTGCCCATTCTCTTAATCTGTTTAAGTCCTTCTGCATCCTATCTGTTTCCTCAACACTACCTGCCTCTCAACCAATCTTTGTATCATCTGCAAACTTGGCAACAAAGCCATCTATTCTATCATCTTAATCATTTATATACAGCATAAAAAGAAGTGGTCCCAACACCGACCCCTGTGGAACACCACTAGTAACTGGCAGCCAACCAGAAAAGGATCCTTTTATTCCCACTCACTGCCTCCTACCAATCAGCCAATGCTCGAACCATGTTGGTAACTTTCCTGTAGTACCATGAGCTCTTAACTTGGTAAGCAGCCTCATGTGTGGTACTTTGTCAAGGGCCTTCTGGAAGTCCAAATATACAACATCCGCTGCATCCCCTTTATCTATCCTACTTGTAATCTTCTCAAAGAATTCCAACAGTTTCATCAGGCAGGATTTTCTCTGAAGGGAACCATGCTGAATTTGTACTATCTTGTCCTATATCACCAAATACTCCATCACCTCGTCCTTAACAATTGACTCTAACACTGAGGTGAGGCTAACTGGTCTATAATTTCATTTCTGCTGCCTTCCTCCTTTCTTAAAAAGTGGAGCGACATTTGCAATTTTCTAGTCCTCTGGCTCCATGCCAGAATCCAATGATTTTTGAAAGATCATTTCTAATGCCACCACAATCTTTAACACTACATCTTTCAGAACCCTAGGGTGCAGTTCGTCTGGTCCAGGTGACTTATGTACCTTTTAGGTCTTTCAGCTTTTGGAGCACCTTCTCCCTTGTAATAGTAATTGCACCTTCTACTCTTCCTTCACACATTACAACATCAGGCATACTGCTGGTGTCTTCCACAGTGAAGACAGACACAAAATACTCATTTAGTTCATCAGCCATCTCCTTGTCCCCCATTATTATTTCTCTGGCCTCATTTTCTAGCAGTCCTATATCCACTCTCATTTCTCTTTCATTTTTAACATACTTGAAAAAACTTTTACTATCCACTTTAATATTATTTGCTAGCTTGCTTTCATAGTTCATCTTTTCCTTTCTAATGATTTTTTTAGTTGCTCTCCATAGGTTTTTAAAAACTTCCCAATCCTCTATCTTCCCACTAATTTTTGCTTTGTTGTATGCCCTTTCTCTTGCTATTACAAATACTTTGACTTCCCTTGTTAGCCACGGTTGTGCTATTTTACCAGTTGAGTATTTCTTCAATTTTGGAATACTCATGTCCTGCGCCTTCCTCATTTTTGCCAGAAACGAACACCATTGCTGCTCTGTTGACATGCCTGCCAGCAGCTCCTTCCGATTTACTTTGGTCAGCTCCTCTCTTGTACCACTGTAATTTCCATTACTACACTGAAATACTGCTACATCAGACTTTACTTTCTCCCTATCAAATTTCAAGTTGAACACAATCATATTGTGATCACTAGTTCCTAAGGGTCCTTTTGCCTTAAGCTCCCTAATTGACTCCGGTTCATTACTTAACACTCAATCCAGTATAGCTGATCCCCTAGTAGGCTCAATGACAAACTGCTCTAAAAAGCTTTCTCTTAGGCTTTTAACAAACTCAACTCGCTTGAGATCTATTGCTAACTTGATTATCCCAATCAACCTGCATGTTAAAATCTGCTATGACTACCATAACATTGCCCTTTTGACTCACTGTTTCTATTTCCCGCTGTAACCTGTGGTCCACCTTCCAGTCACTGTTGGGAGGCCTGTAAACAACTGCCATCAACATCCTTTTACCCTTGAAGTTTCTTAACTCAATCTACAAGGATTCAACATCTTCTGATCCCATGTCACATCTTTCTACTGATTTGATGCCATTCTTTACCAGCAGAGCCACACCACCCCCTCTGCCTACCTTCCTATCTCTCCAATATAACGTGCAACCTTGGACATTCAGCTCCCAACTGCAGCCATCCTTCAGCTAAGATTCAGTGATGGCCACAACATGATACCTGGTAATCTGTAAATTTTCAACAAGATCATCCACTTCATTTTTTATACTATGTGCATTTAGATACAACACCTTGAGTACCCTATTTGCTATCCTTTCTGATTCTGCATCCCTAATGATTTGATACTCAGCCTGTTGGCTACAACTAAATCCCATCCCCTGCCTGCCCTTCCTGACAATCTGACTGCACGCTATCTTTACGTTTTTACCATCTGTCCTATCCTGAGTCCCTTCACTCTGGTACCCACCCCCTGCCAAGTTAGTTTAATCCCTCCTCAACAGCTCTGCTTTAAATATACCCACGCACTTGGCCTCCACCTCAGTCTGTGGCACAGCATTCCACAGATTCACTACTTTTTGGCTAAAAAAAATCCTCCTTACCTCAGTTCTAAAAGATCATCCCTCAATTTTGAGGCTGTGCCCTCTAATTCTGGATACCCCTCCCCCCCACCATAGGAAACATCCTCTCCACATCCACATTATCTAGTCCTTTCGGAATTCGGTAGATTTCGATGAGATCCTCACATATTCTTCTAATTGCCAGTGAGTACAGGTCCAAAGCTACCAAACACTCCTCATATGTTAAACCCTTCATTCCTGGAATTATCCTTCTGAACATCCTCTGGACTCTCTCCAATGACAACACACCCTTTTGGAAATATGGGGCCCAAAACTGTTGACAAATCTCCAAGTGTTGCCTAACTAGTGTCTTATAGAGCCTCAGCATTATCTTCTTGATTTTATATTCTATTACCCTTGAAATAAATGCCAACATTGCATTTGTCTTCCTTACCACAGACTCAACCTATAAATTAACCTTCTGGGGGTCTTGCACGAGGATGCCAAAGTCCCTCTCACCTCTGATGTTTGAATTTTTTCCCCATTTAGATAATAGTCTGCACTATTGTTCCTTTTACCAAAATGCATTATCATACATTTCCCATCACTGTATTCCATCTGCCACTTTTTTGCCCATTCTTCCAATCTGCCTGAGTCCCACTGCAATCACATTGTTTCCTCAACACTACCTACCCCTCCACCTATCTTCATATCATCCACAAACTTTGCCACAAAACCATTAATTCCATTATCCAAATCATTGACAAACGGTGTGAAAAGCAGTGGTCCCAGTACTGATCTCTGAGGAACACCACTAGTCACTGGCAGCCAATCAGAAACCCCCCTCCTATTCCCACTGGCTGCCTCCTGTCTGCCATCCACTCCTCTATCCATGTCAGTATCTTTCCTGTAACACCATAGGATTTTATCTTGTTAATCAGCATCATCTGTGGCACCTTATCAAATGCCTTCTGAAAATCCAAGTAAATGACATCCACTGCCTCTCCTTTGTCCACCCTGCTTGTTACTTCCTTGAAGAACTCTAACAGATATCCATTCATAGAAACCATGCTGACTTTGACTTATTTTATCATCAGTCTCCAAGTACGCCAAAACTTCATTCTTAATCACAGATTCCAACACTTTCCCAACCACTGATGTTAGGCTAATTGGCCCATAATTTCCCTTCTTTTGCCTTCATCCCTTTTTAAAGTGTGGAGTGATATTTGCAATCTTCCAGTCCACTGGGACAAGGTCAGATTGAAGAGATTCTTGAAAAATGATGATGAATGCATTTGTTATCTCTTTATCAACCTCTGTGTGGGCAGGTGACCAAGTGGTTAAGGCATTGGACTAGCGACCTGAAGGTTGTGAGTTCGAGCCCCAGCCAAGGCAACTTGTGTTGTGTCCTTGAGCAAGGCACTTAATCACACATTGCTCTACGACGACATTTGTGCCCAGTTGTATGGGTCCTAGTGCCCTTCCCTTGGACAACATTGGTGTCAAGGAGAGGGGAGACTTGTAGCATGGGCAACTGCTGGCGTTCCATACAACCTTGCCCAGGCCTGCGCCCTGGAGAGTGAAGACTTTCCAGGTGCAGATCCATGGTCTCGCAAGACTAACGGATGCCTTATCAACCTCTCTCAGGACTCTGGGATGAAGTCCATCTGGTGCAGGTGACTTATCCACCTTAAGACCTTTGAATTTGCCTGACAATTTTTCCTTTGTAATAGCAATGGCACTCACTCATGCTCCCTGACACTCTGGCTAGTGTCTTCCACGGTGAAGATAGATATAAGGTACTCGGTAAGTACATCTGCCATGCTGGTACTCAGTGCAGATCTGAATGGCAGCTATAATGACAGTAGTGTTGCCTTTGGGACAAAGTATTGAAATAATCCTCCGAAAGGACCAGAACCTTGTCATGGTTTGGAGGTTTGCTTGCCTTGATGACGTGGAGAGCTACGTTGGCTGGATTCAGGGCTTTATATGCTTTGGCTCTTGGTAGGGTCTCCCATGCCAAACAGGTCAAAGGGTAGAGGACAGACAAAAAGTGGTCCACCGGCCCTCCAGGTTTGGGGAGTCAGGTCAGGGTTCACAGACCTGACAGGTAAAACAAAATTGTTTTGGAAACAGCAATGAAGAATCATTCTACATCTGAGTATGGAAGTATTCCTGAGTCTCCGCCCATTTCAAGCCTTGAACTCAATGCCACTGTTCTAGCAGCTGAGATGGCAGAGATGATAACCGAAGAGCTGGACACATACCAAGTTCTTTACCGACAGCAAGGTTGTGCTCAGTTATACATTTAATGAAACAAAAAGAGATTCTATGGTTATGTACATGATAGATTGAACATACCAGGCAATCGATCCAATGTATCAGGCAATTAACCCAGACGAGTCAACAGAACTCTGTTCCTACTGATCTCAACCTGGCTGATCATGCCACAAGAGGGCTCCAAAATCATCAGCTCACACTCTCCTCATAGTCCAGTATTTCTTGCTGATCCCCACCAGGAACATCATCAAGGCCAGTATTTTCAACATGAAAACTGCTGAAGGCTGTTTCCAAGATTAATTTCCAAGACTATCCTTCTTTTGCCAAAGGCTTAGTGAAATGATCATTTGACTTTTAGTTTCAATAGTCTAGTTTGACACCCTGTGGATGCCAGGTGGGGAGTGTTCTGACCTCTAGAGGTGCAGTTCGCTTAGTATGGAGTTTGTTTTATATTAACGTCACTTCCTGTATATAAATTGTTTTTTGTATTATTTCCAGCGTCAGTTAATTTGGTTTCCATTTTGAAGCACATGGTAAAAAGATGTCTATCTCCATCTTCTCTGTATTTTCCCCTGAAAGAGCAATATCTTTTCAAAAGTAAGATCTCATTAAAATCCCTGAAGGATGCTTCTCTCTCCGGTGCCTTTTGAGGTGTTTTACTGTGCATACACACTGCGGGGGCAGTAGAAGTCATGAATAGCATAATTTGAGAAAGGTAATCTATTCAGCCATATTTCTGGTCAAATTGGTCTATCTAATCTCATGAAAATCTCACAAAATAGCGATGAACACCCTAAGATTTATCGTCTTCATTTTTTCAGCTTTGTTGTAACAATCTCATCTTTAAATGCCAAGTTTAATGTCAGATTTCCTTAAATATAATAATATCTTTATAAGGTTCAGTGTAACCCACCATTCCACTGAAATTAACTTATTGCTTATGTATCACAAGGTTATTTGGGCTCATTCTTTCTTCTGCTGGATCCATATTCCTGTAATACAGCCCAAAAGTAATCCACTTCCTCCTCTTTTGAACATCTCCACCAAACATATTTTGCAAGACATAGTTTGGCTCTTTCCAGTCTACTTCCAACTTGTGCTTAACGTACATGCCTCCCATTGTTTAGAAACTTCATCTGATATGAGTGATAACAAATATATTTTTGTTGTTATTCATTATATTTCCTTAGAAACCGATTACGTAATTCAGTCACATTTGTTTGGCATGAGTAAATTCCACTCAGAATATGATTGCATTTCTTTATATGTTTAACTTGAATATTATTTTCTGATTTCTCACCTAGATTGTCCACGTGCACATCTTGTACTCTGGGGTCTTTCTCACTTCCATCTTGTATGTTAGAACCAATCTTGTGCATATCTTCTACCTTTAGGCCCTTCCCATGTTTATCTTGTATGTTTGGAACCTTTTCATGTATGTCTGGTACCTTTATACCCTCCTTATGCATATCTTGTACCTTTGAGCTCCTGTGATTAGGCTCGCTTGTCCACTTTGCATTTACCTCCTTTGAAGTATCTGGTGCTGTGTATGGCAAATTATCAGAGCCAGTGGGTAGCTGGTGTCTGTTAAGCACAGCATCACTACTTAGTAAAGTGTGACGTGCGGGCTGAGATGCCTCATGCTTGCAATCCCAGCGTGCACGCCTTTCTGTTAGTCCACCAATGTTACCACTTTGTTCAGGAAACACACCATGAGGCACTCCTCCTCCTAGAGTTAAATAAAGTAATTAATCAGGCAGTCTAAGAACATCTCTGCTCAACAACAGACTTCATTTTTTCAAGGATGAAGAAATGAAGATACATGGTTAACATAAAACATGGAATGAGATGCAAATGTATGTTTTTACTCAACATTTAACATGGCAATAAACCAGATACAGAGCAATAAATTCTCATCAGCTGTTACTACAATACAAAGGAAAATAAAGCAGCATTGCTCAAAGCTCAGACCTCGAAGATGCAACATCAAATGTAGAAAGCAGCAAAGTATAAAACTTTAAGTAAGCAATTGCTTTGTATTCATACGTGTTAGGCAGAACATTAAGCAAAACACTCAGCTGGTCAGGCAACATCTATGTAAAGAGAAACAGAATTAAAGTTCAGGCTCAAGACTTTTTGACAGTTCTGATCAACGGATCTGAAATGTTAACTCTGTTTCTCTTTCTGGTTTTGTTTTAGATTCCCAGATTCTGAAGGTTTTTCTTTACTTCTTTTGGGCAGAATATAATTTTATTTGATTTGTTTAGCAATACCTCAAAGATTTCAACAATCACTTTCGTAATAAGAACTAGTATCAGCAAATCTTTTTATGCTTATAACACAGTAATTTGTTCAATAAAGAAAAATTAAATTAATGAAGATTTAAAGAATAAATCTGTTCCTGATAGATAGGATAGGCTGCAACATCTCTGCCATGATTATTCTCAACACTGGTGCCCCATAAGGCTGTGCCCTCAGGCCCCTACTCTACTCACTATACACTTAATACTGAGCGGTCAGATTCTACCTGACTCTATCTGCAAGTTTGCAGATGATACCACCATAGCTAGTTGTATCTCAAATAACAAGGATTGGAAGTACAGGAAGGAGATAGTGTCATTGTCCAAGCATGTAAATATCATGGTCAAGAATGCTCACCAGCACCTCTACTTCCTCAGCAGGCTAAAGAGTCAGAAAATTTGACACGTCCCCATTGACCTCACTATTTTTATTGATGCACCAGAGAAAGCATCCTCCCCGGATGCATCATGGCTTGGATTGGCAATTGCTCTGCCCATGACCACAAGAAACTGTGGACACAGCTCAGCATAATTTTGGGAACCAGTCTCCCCTTCGTGGATTCTGTCTACACTTGCTAAAAGAGTCAACATAATTAAAGACACCACCCACTCCAGGCATTCTCTCCACCACCCCCACCCCCACTGGACAGAAGCTTCAAGAACCTGAAAGCACAAGCACCAGGCTTAAGGAAGCTTCTATAGGCTGCTGAATATTAAGTGGTCTCCTGGTATGATAAGAAGTACTCGACTTCACAATCTACTTCTAAACCAGAATCAGAATAATTTTCACTGTCTTATATGATGTGAAATTTGTTGTTTTTTGGCAGCAGTATAGTGCATAGAGAAAAAAAAATAATAAGAGGCATTGAAGAAAAATGAAGAAATCTGACACAAAAGGTGCATGAGAAGTTTGGTGCTTGTAAGCAGCAAACGTTGTTCTCATGATAACCAGGACAGTCTGTCATTACCATTAAGTTAGAGGAAGTCAGGCATTGTACAACATTGCTCTCTATTCACTTCAAAGCACAGTTTCTGTTACAGTGAAGATGTCATTTGTAGGGAAACAAAAGGACTGTTATAAAATAAAATGGCATGAGGTAACAAAAATAAAGAAAATATACCGTATAAAGCTAAAGAGGAAGTGCATAGTCACAAAAGGACCATGGGCCAAATCTACAATTGAAACCTAAATCTCTGAAACGACCACATGAACACATTAATGACAAAGTCCCCCAAACAAGTGCCCTACAAACAGCTTGAGTAAAACTTGTCTGACGGATTCACAGCCCAAAAGCTCAAATCTAAGAACTTTTAGTTCCACAGCTGCTCTGACAGATGTTTTAACCAGGAATAAATAACCACAGCTCAGCAGAGATATTATGTATGACACTCCATGTACCAAAAATAACCATGATCATTATAAGGTACTCAGCCAATACAGGAAAGGCATTTTGTTAGCTATTTGGCTTAGTAAATGTCCAGATTTTTAAAAAATCTTTTGCATTATAATCTTAGCATTACAACTTTTTCAAATTAAATCCTTTTCTCCTTTCATAGATGCTGTCTGATTTGCTGAATGTTTCCACCATTTTCAATTATTTTAGATTTAATTTTCACAATTAATCTAATTATCTTTAATGCCTGACAAGAATTTGAAAGTTGTTCAAAGAATACATTGTTGATCCGAACTAGAATTCAATCATTATAATTGCATTTAAATCTGTGAAATCCTATTTATATAAATTATTTTACCTAAATATAACATGAAAATATTAAATGATAGTAAGAAGTGCATGGATTAGTTTTTGATATTTGCAGGTAGACATTTCACACAATAGCAGTTTATAAGGGAGAAAATAATTTATTAGAGCATGCACCAGCAGCATGGGAACACACATTAAAAGATTACTGTTAAACAGGTAGCAAACAAAATGATGGTAAATGCAGATTAGAAAAGATATTAGATGGTTTATTTGTGAACAAGATATGCACTGGATGGTCTTGTGCATTATACATTACATTGTGCTGGAGCAAAGATGATAATCTATGATTCTGTTAAGTTTTGAAACTTTTGACCGTGAAGCAGACTCGTGAGATTTTGTACGGTGGCTAATGGACAGGCACAGTGAAAAGGAATACACTTTCCTTGTGATACAGGCAGCACATGATCAGAACAACGACTTATGACATCGAGGGTGGAAAAGTGATACAAATGGTACTGTGAAAATCATCTGTGATCAATTAAGAAATAAACACAGAAATGAATGCTTTTCCAAAATGAATACATCTGCTTTCGACAATAAGTAAATACACTTTCAAAAATAAGCAAACTATTATGCACTTAATTTTCCTAAAATTAGCAAATTAACTTTCAAAAATGAGTGCTTTACATACCTAAAGCTGCCTTGACTTCCAGTGCCTCAGATTCCTGTGAGTATTCACTGAGGCCAGCTGCATTGACAGCCCTGACTCGGAACTTGTATAACTCCCCGGTGTGTAGCCCATGACATATAAACCTTCAAAACCAAAATAACATTCATGACATCAATTAATTTATCATAAATTTATATAGGTCTATAACTGGAGTATTTGTTTATTTTAGTGAATGTTTCTTCTCTAAATCACAAAACAATGCTATTTTCAATTTTTTTTTCTTTACACAGAGGTGAATTAAAATCTGGAGGAAGTCAGCAGGTCAGGTAGCATCTATGAAGGGAAATAAATAGTGAATGTTCATCTAGGCTGATGAAAGGTCTCAGAATGAACAGCCCGAAATATAGACTATTTATTCCTGTCCATAGATCTTGCCTGATCCACTGAGTTCCTCCACCTTTTTGTGTGTTACTCTGAACTTCCAGCATCACGTGTGTATTTAAAATCATATTGGACTATATTATTAGTCCCCTTCTGACCTTTGTTTTCACCTCTTATGTTCCACAAACAAGGCCTAACATAAGCTTGAGATACAGTATATTTGCTTTCAGTTTGGCACTTTACAGCTCTCAGCAGTCAACACTGGATAATCTATTTCAGAAAACCAGCCTTTGTTTGTAACAGGACTGGTCATTCTGATGAGAAGTCACGAAGCTGTGCTATTGTCTCGCTTTCCCTACAAGCTGGCACTCCTGCTGAGTATCTCCACTATTCTCTTCCAGTAACTGCAGTGTTTTGTATCTCTCTCTCTCTCTATTGCCAGCATCTTTTTTATCCTTAATATTCAGTCAGATTCAGCTGGAGGAAACATCGTGAGCTTTGTACTTAATTAATATTTTGGCCCCATATGGCTGAAAATATTTAGTGAATGTATTCTATTTCTTGTCTGATTAACGATGATTACAGGAGTGCTTTGAATCAGTAGACTGGACCATATTCGGGTATTTATCTTCAGATCTGAATGAGTATATCATAGTCACCACCGTGCCACAGATCCTTGTGGATAAGTGTGTACCTTCGAGAACCTACCGGACATCCCCACACCAAAAACTGAGTGAACCAGGAGGTTCATGGTCTATTGAGGGATAGATCAATAGCATTCAAGACTGGTCATACAGAACCCTACAAGTAGAAAAATGGACTTCTGGAAGGTCAAGACAAGAACAAAAGGGCAATTCCATGTGAAGTTAGAGATGGATGCAGAATAACTGTGCCAGAATTTGCATCCCATTACTTCTTATACATTAAAACCCAGCGGCATAGGTGATGTTTTCTCAGCGATGCTTCACTCACTGATACTCAATGGTTTTTATGCATGCTTTGAAAGGAAGAATAGAACTACACCTTTGCAAATCCTCACTACATCTGGTGACCCTCCAATCTTTGTTTTGGAGGCTGACATCAGAACATCCTTCAAAAGAATGAATCCTTGCAAGGCCTTAGTAACCTGGCAGCGTACTGAAATCCTGTGCTAGACAACTGGCTGGAAAGTTCGAGGACATCTTCAACCTCTCACTGATGTTGTTAGAGGTTCCTACCTGCTCATAAGGGCATCAATCATACTGCTGCCCAAGAAGAGCAAAGGGAGCTGTCTCAGTGATGATCGCCAATACCACTCATGTTTGCTGTGATGAAATGCTTTGAGAGGATGGTCAGAGCTGCCTGATCAAGGACCTTTACCCACTGCAATCTGCCTACCACTACACATTGCAATCTCACTGGCTCTCCACTTGGACTTGGACCAACTGGACAACAGCAATAGTTACATTATTGCTGTTTATTGATTACAACTTAGCAACCCCCTCAGTCCTAATCAACAAGCGTCAAAACCTGGGCTTCTGCACTGCCCTCTGCAAATGCATCCTTGGCTTCCTCATCAGGGGCCCTCAGTCAATGCAAATCAGTAATAACATCTCCTCCTCACTGATAATCAAAAGGGGCACATCAAGGATGTGTGCTTAGCCCACTGATCTACTCTCTCTTCACTTATGACTGTGCAGCTATTTAAAGCTCAAGCTCCATCTATAAATTTGCTGATGACACTGTTTTGTTGACAGAACCTCAGAGGGCAAAGGGAATGCAGAAGTGGGTTTGATAAGTTGGTTGAGTGGTATCACAGCAGCAACCTTCCACTCAGTGTCAGTATGACCAAGGAATTGATTGTAGACATCAGGAATGGGAAGATGGGAAAACATACACCAGTACTCATCAAGGGGTAAGGCAGTGGAGAGGGTGAGCAGCTTCGTGTTTCTGGCTGCCAACATCTCAGAGAATCTATTCTGGACCCAACATATTGGTGCAATCATGAAGGCGGCATGCCACTAGCTATACTACATTGATGTTTGTAGAGATTTGATATGCCATTAGAGACTCGAGCAGATTTTTACAGAAGTACTGTGGAGAGCATTCTGAGGTTGCATCACCAACTGATTGGAGGCTCCAATGCACACAGTTATACGAAGCTATACAGAGTGGCAGACTCTTGACAGCTCCATCATGGGCACAAGCCTCCCCACCATCAAGGACGTCTGCAAAAGCTGGTAGCTCAAGGCATGCCCTGACAAAGGGTCTCGGCCTGAAATGTCAACTGCACCTCTTCCTACAGATGCTGCTTGGCCTGCTGCGTTCACCAGCAACTTTGATGTGTGTAGCTCAAGGCATGCCCTCTTCTTATTATTATCATCAGAGAAGAGGTACAGGAGCCTGAAGACACACATTCAAAGTTTTAGGAAAAGCTTTTTCCTCTCTACCATCAAATTTCTGAATAATCCCTGACCTGATGAAGGGTTTAGGCCTGAAACCTTGACTGTTTATTTCCTTACATAGATGTTGCCTGAATTGCTGAGATCCCCCGGTGTTTTGTATGTGTTGCCATAATATTTTATCTTAGTTGAGAACTTTAATTTGATACTCAACAGCAATTATCCAACTCTGTTTCCATTCCTTGAGGTTAATGCTAAAGTTTATAAAGAGTTCTATTCATTGTTATGGTATCAAGGATTTGGTGCAGACTAATCTCAAACTGCCTGCATCTTGCAATAATCTGCTTTCAATGCCTAATGATAGGCAATTATACTTTCCTTCATTCATTATGATCAGATGATTCAGCACGAGTCCTTCCAAAAAATAAGAAAGTTAAAAGGAACAAGAGTAAAATATCAAGCAACTTGGTGCGCTTCTCAGAACTAGTCACCACTTTGTCAGTGGCACATCTTTTAGATTAAAATTTACTTCCTCTATGAGTTGTATTCAGAAAATCCTCATGATACTATTTTCCAAAAAAAATCAGAACACATTTAACATTCAATTAATATCACAAATATTTCTATTTATGGAGTTTATATTGCATTAATTGTATCTCTTACATTATCATTGAGACCACACTTTAAAAATGTAATTAATGGTTGTAAAGTATATTGTGATACCTTCTAGATTGTGATGGGTGCCTCTGAAGACTGTTTTTTTTCTTTTGATTCAGAGCTAAAGATAGCAGGCAAAGAACCTCCCACATGATACATTTTACGTAAGTTATGAAAAATGGATCATGTACTTTGTGCAAGCATAGCCCACCTCTGCAAGTTTGATTGAGCAGGTCCATGTCAAGTCATTGGGCAACAAACATAAACTTTGATATCACTTGTATAAAGTCCTTGGCTGCACAAAAGAACCACCTAGACCATCATATTAAAACAAGCCTAATTTGGAGTGTTCAGTATTAGTTAAAGGAGCATTTAAGACATCTACTATATCATTAACTAATTTTCTTTGTGTTCATTTCCAAACTTACCCACCACCTTACTGCTTCAGAAATACTCCTATCTTCCCCATTCATATGTCCAGCTTTTCTCCACACCATTTTTGTCTTCAGCCAATCAGTTTGCCAATCTGACTGACACTACTTTGTATTATTATGTTTGATGTCCAATATTTGTAATAATGCCTTTTGCTCAAAAGAATTAGGATTAGAATTGTGCATTACAACATGTTAAGTTAGCAATGCTTTTGAAGCTCATGCTTCTTTCAAATGGGGAAGTTGGCAGCAAAATTCTATTGAGCACAGGGCCTATAATAAGATAAAGACATCTGTGCTGAAGTATCCATCAGACATCTCTAACTGCCACATTCATATCTGATAACATTTTGATTTAGTTGGGGACTGAAGGAAAATAATTACAATAAGCTGTGCATTCAAATGTGGTGACTTACAGTAGGTCCAGATCACCAGAACTACTTCCACAATTTACAATATCAGAGACTTGGAAGCAAATTTCTTGCAGCTACTCCTACAGTCCTTCTGCTAGGGTTAATGGCTACTTACAAACCCTGCAGCAAACTCTCCATGCAGTCTCACCCTCCATTTTATCTCATTCAATGTGATTCTACCCAAGTCCTTCTACTCCTTTATTTGTCCCAGTCCCTCTAAAAGCCATGATACTACCTTTTTCCTTTCACTGGTTTGTTATTGCATGGCTCCCATTTTCCAGATCCGTTGATGCTTCCTTCAATATAGTATCCAACCAACTCCTTTGCATCTTTTGATTCTTCCCAACTTATGACCATAGAAGTGTCTGTGTCCCTTGAAGGTATAATATGACCAGGTGCTTTCGGAACATCTGGAAGAAAAAAAATAACAAAATGCATAACAAAAAGATTATATCAACAGAGCAACCTTAATTAGCCTTAAACCTCCCCTAGTCTGTAAGATAAATTATTCATTAAAAATCACTCTCAGCATTGTATTTTGTTGTTTGGTAGGTAATGTGCTCCAAAATAAACTTCCAGAATTTGTGTGGAAGATGTAACCTGACTTTTGTCTGATCAGCTAGACTGTGTTTCTTGATGTAGTTGAAAAACTCTTCACAAATTTACAGCAAAACAAATAACAGACAAGATTCAGGGTATACAACACAAACAGAAGGGAAGAGCACAAAACATCAGACAGAATAACTAACATTGCAAGCTCTAACCCATAGCCTACCTGAAGTATGTTTCAGAGCCTAATCCAATAATGGTGACATCCTGTCAACCATTATTTTGAAATACTCTGGGGACAGGTAGTGCAGGTGCGTGGTAACATGAAGAAAGTTGCTTGTGTGGTTCATACTCACCAAGTTTATCTGTTACTTCAGTAAATTCTGTTGCTTCAGAAGGCTCACCAATACCAGCAGAGTTAGCCGAGCGGACACGGAAACGGTATGATTTACCCTCAGCCAGATCAAACAATGCAAAGCGTGGAGACTTTACGGGGATTTCTGGATTAACTCTCTGCCAGTCCTCAGTGCCTGCCACACACTAGCACAAGCAAAGAAGAATAAAAATCAACAAATGAATCAAAGTGTCTACAAAGTGCTAAATTTACTGATATTTTAACTATTTATGGTATGTCGGCACTGCTAGCAATAAATATTTAGAACACGAGACGAAGAGTCTTTGAAAGTAAGTCCATAGTTTGTGTTGACAGTTCAGTGATGGAGCAAGTGCAGCTGAGTGGAGTTATTCCCTTTCGTTCAAGAGCCTGATGGTTGAGGAATAATAACTGTTCCTGAACCTGATGGTGTGAGTCCTGAGGCTCCTGTACCTTCTTCCTGATGGCAGCAGCGAGAAGAGAGCATGTACTGGGTGGTGGGGGGCTCTGATAATGGATGATGGATGATGGATAGTGACAGCACTCCATGTAAGTGTGCTCAATGATTGGGAGAGCTTTACCCGTGATGGACTGGGACATTTTCACTACTTTTTGTAGGCTTTTCCATTTAAGGGCATTGGTGCTTCCATACCAAACTGTGATGCAGCTAGTCAATATACCAACATACTCTCCACCACAGAGTATATTGATGAGATGAGACGAGACAGCAATAAAATTTTGTCAAAGGTTTAGATGTCATGCCGTATCTTCGCAAACTTCTAAGGAAGTAGAGGTGCTGCCTTGCTTTCTTCGTAATTGTACTTGAGTGCTAGGCCAGGACAGGTCCTCTGAAGTGATAACACTGAGGAATTTAAAGTTGCTGACCCTGTCCACCTCTGATTGCCTGATGAGGACTGCTTCATAGACCACCAATTTCCTCCTCCTGAAGTTAATAACCAGGTCTTTCTGGACAATGTGGTTGTTTTTATGGCACCACTTAGCCAGATTTTCAGTCTCCTTCCTACATGCAAATTCCTTACCATCTTTGATTTGGCCTACAATAATGTTGTTGTCTGCAAAATGAAGTATGGCATTCGAGTTGTGCTTAGCCACACAGTCATAGCAGACATCCCACGCTGCAAAAACTCATTTCAGGGAGGTAGCACCCCTGCTCCCCACAACCCCACATCCCCCCCCACGGTTGACCTCCAAGGGTGTATGTAATACTTTATTAGGGATTTTGTCTAATCTGTAAACCAAGTTGGGTATATGCAGCAAATGTGACATTAAAATATGTACTTATATTATCATGTTTATTCTATTATAACTTTAAGCAAGTCTACAGGGAGTTTGGCCTCATCAAGTAGGACATCAATAGCGTAGCTCCTTAGCAGCTAGCCAGCTAGCTTAAATCGGGGTCCCCAACCTTTTTTGCACCGCAGATCAGTTTAATATTGAAAATATTCTTGTGGACTGGCTGACCCAGTCAGGGGGGGCGGGGTGGTGGGTGTTGGTGTTAAACATGACCGAAATATAGAACCATAGAACACTACAGCACAGAAACTGTGCAGAAACAGCACAGCCCTTCTTGGCTGTGCCGAACCATTTTTCTGCCTAGTCCCACTGACCTGCAAGCGGACCATATTCCCTCTCATCCATGTACCAGTCCAAGTTTTTTTTTTAAATGTTGTATAGGTGATAAGTCAACTATAAGTCACTTGTAAGTGGCTAATACACTCAATTTCGTTTCTAAAGGGGCTTATCTAACGAATTTAATATTAAACACAGCACATATTTTCCTCACATGAATGTAGTGATAAGTCAATTATAATAGTGGTCCCAAACCTCTGGGCTGCGAACAATGCAGCGGTACAGCGGTAGCCAGAACGCACCCAGCACATCTTTAAGAAAAAAGCCAAAATAAACAAGCTAATTGATTAGGTGCAGCCCGGCATGTAAATGTCGGCCCAGATCAGAGACGACGCAATTGGCAATCGCCTCTGATCTGGGCTGACATTTACATGCCGGGTGGCACCTAATCAATTAGCTTGTTTATTTCGGCTTTTTTCTTAAAGATGTGCGCGGCGCGTTCCGGCCACCGCTGTATTCTTCGCGGCCCGAAGGTTGGGGACCGCTGAATTATAAGCCACTTATAAGTCAATAGCATCATAACATTTTAAGTAGCGTTTGGATATTAAACACACGGTGCATATTTTCCTCGTAAGAACATATAAAATCATTGCAACACAGCAATATCGCTGAATCACTCGAAAGGGGTTCCTTATGTCCAGTCTATCCACAATTTAGTTTTCGTTGCATTCATTGCAGAAAACTCCGCTTCACAGAAATATGTTGGAAATTGAAGCAACGTTTTCAGTGCTTTCGTTGCTGTCTCAGGATATTCAGCCTTGACTTTGATCCAGAATGCCAGCAGAGATGTTATGTCAAACATACTTTTCAGCCCGTCGTCATTCGCAAGCTTGAGGAGTTGATCTTTTTCCTGCGCTGACATGGATAATTCACCGAGGACATTCACAAATGGGTCACAAACCCATTCCTTTGCATATCTTGGGTCACTGATGACCTCGCGTGTGTTAAAATTCAACAGTGTGTGACAAGGAATGAGGAAAGGTGCAGCTGACTCATATTGTTTCATATCGCCAAATCATATTGTTTCCTCGTGGCCCGGTGGTTGGGGACCAATCGTAGCACGAAGAGAGACCAATCAAGATGCTCACTCTCCCTCTCAAAGAAATCTATTTCCGGGATATTGTATATAATTTCTGGATGTCAGGGAGCCACTATCGATATGAGGGAGACTCCCGGAACTTCCGGGGGATGGGATGTCTGTCACAGAAAGTCGAGCAAGGGGTTAAGCACTTAGCCTTCTGGCACGCCTTTACTGATGGAAGTTGTTGAAGAGATGTTGCACAAGGAGGTATTGAGTCCAATGTCTTGAAGCTTACTGATTAGTGTTGAGGGGATGATGGTATTGAATGCTAAGCTGTAGTCAATAAAGAACATCATGATGTATGCACCTTTGTTGTCCAGTTGTTCCACGGTTAAGTGAAGAGCTGGTATCTACTGCAGACCTGTTGTGTCAGGAGGCAAATTGGAGCAGATCCAAGTTGCTTCTCGGACAGGAGCTGATATGTTTCATCACCGACCTCTCAAAAAATTTCTTCACTGTGGATGTAAGCGCTGCTGGATGATAGTCATTGAGGTAGGTTATCATGTGCTTCTTAAGCACCAGTACAATTGAAGCCTGCTTGAAGCAGGTGGGCATCTCAGTCTGCTGAAGCAAGAGGTTAAAGATCTCGGTGAATAATCCAGCCAGATAGACTGAGGAGTTGCATTAAAAATGATATGTTTTTCATCCATCAGAACACATCGGCCTCTGAGACAGAGATTACAGGGTCATTGGGTGCGACATGGACCTTTATAGCTGTAGTTATATTCTCTCATTCAAAGCAGGCACAGAAGGCATTGAGCTCATCTGGTAGTGAAGCATCGCTGCTATTCAAGCTGTTGAGTTTTGCTTTGTAGGAAGTAATGTCCTGCAAACCCTACCAGAGATGGTGTGCATCTGACATGGCCTTAACCTCACTCAGCATGGTTTCTTTGCTCTTTAAATAGCCCTCTGCAAATATACTTGGTTTTCTTGTACAAACCTGGGTCACCAGACTTAAATGCCACAGATCTAGCCCAAAGGCGATGACGAACCTCCTGGTTCATCCACGGCTTTTGGTTTGGAAATGTACAGTAAGTTTTTGTAGGCACACACTCATCCACACAGGTTTTAATGAAGTCGGTAACAACTGTGGCATACTCATCCAGATTTGAAGATGAATCCCTGGATACAATCCAGTTCACCAATTCAATGCAGTCCTGTAAGCGCTCCTATGCTTCCCTTATCCATATCTTCTTGGTCCTCACTACTAGTGCTGCAGTTTTCAGTCTCTGCTGATACTCAGGGAGTAGGAATACAGCCAGGTGGTCAGACTTTCCGAAGTGTGGGTGTGGAATAGCACAGTAGGCGTTCTTGATGGTGGTGTAACAGTGGTCTAGCAGCTATATTTCATGAGGAGTTTGAAGAGATTTGGTTTGTCACCTAAAACATTTAGATGTACCACTAAGAGCATACTGATAGGCTGCATCACTCTCTGGTATGGGGAGGGGTGGGGGGGTGGTTGGAGTTACTACTGCACAGGACTGAAAGAAGCTACAGAAGGTTGTAAAATTAGTCAGTTCCATCTTAGGTACTAGCCTCCGTAGTATCCAAGACACCTTCAAGGAGCAGAACCTCAGAAAGGCTGCGAACATTACTTAGGACCCCCCATCACCAAGGACATGTCCTTTTCTCATTGTTACCGTCAGGAAAGAGCTACAGAAGGCTGAAGCCGCACACTCAGCAATTCAGGAACAGCTTCTTCCCTGATTTCTAAATGGTCATTGAACCCATGAACACTACTCACTTTTTTTTTTTAAATATACGTCAAGATTGACCACCGATTTTCCAGCACCCTCGGTTCCTGAGCCTTGTCAGATTAACATTTTTGCCCAGGTAAACGAGGTCACGCAATAATAATGGCAAAAATGGACTGTAGAAGTTTAAAAAGAATTAATCACTGTGTTTACATAGAATGTTGCTTCTCATTTTTTTTTTTAAAACATTTCATTCAGGCAAAGTTGCTTCATGTGTTTTGACCTCTCTCTGTGTAATTTTTCTTGCATCAAATAAAAATTCATTAGCTCTTGTTCTGTCATGAAGGTAGGTTTCTCTAACCATTTGATTAAGTCACCCAACAATTAAATTAACTTGTCAATCATAAATCTTTGAGTTTCATTCTTTTCATCATCATCACTGCCACCTTCATTACTTGTAGTGTTTTTATCAGCTTTCAGAACACTATCTATAGTTTCTGAGTCTGTAAGGAGATGCACAACAGGTGTTTTGTCGTCCACTCACATTGATTTTTTTCATTAAGTCGACTTGCTATATCTTTGAAAGCAGGTCATGTAACACAGGTGTCCCCCGCTTTTCGAACGTTCGCTTTACGAAACCTCACTGTTACGAAAGACCTACAGTAGTACCCTGTTTTCGCTTTCAGAAGGTGTTTTCACTGTTACGAAGAAAGGCAGCGCGCGATAAAAAATCAGCGTGCGATAAAAGGCAGCGCATGTCCCGAGCAGCCGCTCTGCCCCGGATTCGAAACGGCATTGCTTAAACACGTGCCTGTGAGCAGCCATTAGCAAGATGAGTTCTGAGGTGTCGGAAAAGCCTAAAAGAGCTCATAAGGGTGTTACACTTAGCGTAAAACTAGACATAATTAAGCGTTTCGATCGTGGTGAATGAAGCAAGGACAAAGTGAGTTTGGCTTATGGAAGCTGACGAAGATGATGTTGGAGAGGTTTTGGCATCCCATGATCAAGAACTGATAGACGAAGAGCTGATGCAATTGGAAGAGGAAAGGATAACAATCGAAACCGAATGCAATAGTGAACTGAACGTGAAGCAACTGCGTGAGATTTTCGCTGCAATGATAAAGTACAACTTTAATTTTGAAAGGGTACGTAGGTTTAGGGGATATTTGCAGGATGGTTTGAGTCCTTACAAACAACTGTATGATAGAAAAATGCGCGAGGTTTGGCAGTCAAGCAAGCCTTCCACATCAGACGACGTACCTCCATCTTCGACATCAAGGCAGGCAGTCATAGGAGAAGATGAGTTGCCTGCCCTGATCGACGATGAGATGACACTCCCATGCCCCACCACCCCAACACCCAGGCCCCGGACAGATACCATACTGATTCGCGGAGAATGCAGCAGTAGCCGGGAGGCACACGGCACATCTTTAAGAAAAAAGCCGAAATAAACAGGCTAATTAATTAGGTGCCGTTGTCACCTCTGATCTGGGCCGACAATTACGTGTCGGAAGCACCTAATTAATTAGCATGCTTATTTCAGCTTTTTTCTTAGAGATGAGCTGTGTGCCTCCCGGCTACTGCTGCGTTCTTCGCACCAATATATCGGGTCAGTGGCCTGGAGGGTGGGGACCACTTCACCACCCAACCTGAGACGACTCAGCCTAACACACCATCATCAGTTTGCTCGGCAAGCTGTCTTCCTGATTCCGGTAAGTGATACTACACTGTACATACATTATTTCTACTTTATATAGGCTGTGTATTTTTACGTGTTATTTGGTAGATTTGGCAGCCTCATAGCTTAAAGGTTACTGGAGAGCGCGTTTATGCCAACAGCGCTTGCGTGAGATTTTTGCTACGGAGATCTGGGCAGGCAATCATTGTAGAGAAATATTTCTACTTTATATAGGCTGTGTATTTATCATATCATTCCTGCTTTTACTATATGTTACTGTTATTTTAGGTTTTATGTGTTATTTGTCATGATTTGGTAGGTTATTTTTGGGTCTGCGAACGCTCACAAAATTTTCCCATATAAATAAATGGTAATTGCTTCTTCGCATTACGACATTTCGGCTTACGAACCGTTTCATAGGAATGCTTTACCTTCGGATGGCGGGGGAAACCTATACTTTGGCTTATGCAAGCAAATCATGAACAATTACTTTCTCCTTTGGCACATGAAATCTTGTAAAATCATTGTCAAACTTTTCTTCAGCCGCATTATCAAACGTCAAGGCAAGGCCTAACTCATGCCAGCCATTCTTTAGTGTTGAAGTTTCTACCTTCTCCCACCCTCGAGCAGTGAACCAAATAATGTCCTTCATGTTAAATTTTTTAATAAATGTCTGTAAAGAATTGCCAGTACTCACCTCATCTAACAGATGTTTCATGAAAAGTGAGTGATACCTGGCCTTATAATTTCATCCAAATTAAAAGAGGTGCTGAACCATCAGTTTCCAGAAAATTGGTGGGCAACCTGTACATTATTCCTGTTTTGTACAACTTTTAATCTAAATATATATATACATAAATAATGTAATTGATCTACTTATTTTTTTTCTTTCTATAGGAAGGATTTGGAAACTATAGAAAGGGTACAGAGGAGATTTACAAGGACGCTGCCTGGGTTGGGGAGAATGTCTTACGAGAATAGGTTGAGTGAACTTGGCCTTTTCTCCTTAGAGCGACGGAGCATGAGAGGTGACCTGATAGAGGTGTATAAGATGATGAGAGGCATTGTTCGTGTGGATAGTCAGAGGCTTTTTCCCAGGGCTGAAATGACTGCCACAAGAGGGCACAGGTTTAAGGTGTTTGGAAGTAGATACAGAGGAGATGTCAGGAGTAAGTTTTTTTTTAATGTAGAGAGTGGTGAGTGCATGGAATGGGCTGCCGGCGACAGTGATGTTAGGTGGATACAATAGGATCTTTTAAGAGGCTCCTGGATAGGTACATGGAGCTTAGAAAAATAGAGGGCTATGGGTAACCCTACGTAATTTCTAAAGTACTGTAAGTACATGTTCAGCACAGCATTGTGGGCAGAGGGCCTGTATTGTGCTGCAGGTTTTCTATTTTGCTATGTAGTGCATTGTATTGCTGCTGCTGTTAACAAATTTCACAACAATGCTGGTGATAATAAACCTGATTCTGGTTCTGACATTATTTAAGCTGCTTTTACATCAGTTAATCTATATTATATTTCACCGCTGGAGTTTTGAGATCTTTACCTTTTCCACATAATACACGATACCCTCATGGCCGCGTTGACCGGGTGGTTTCCAGCTCAGGACAACATAATTTTTGGTGGCTTCAGTCACCGTAAGTTCTGTAGGTTTTCCAGGGACAATTCCTTCTGTAGAGGCAAGAGTGAGATAGTAATGTATAACTTCAATGTAAAAAATTCCTCAGGATTTTCCCTAACAGATCAATGCTTCTTATTATTTAACTAGGTATTAATGCCCGATCCCAAATTGTCCTGGAGAAGTTAAATGTGAGGCACTTTTATGAAATGTTTCTAGTGCCAGACCCTGCCTCCCACTGCTGCCCTCACTACCACTTTCCTCCCATGTTGTTGGGTTGGTTATTCCAGGACTTAGATTCAGGAATTATGAAAGAACTGTGAAATACTTCCAAGGCAGTATGGTGACTTGGAGGAGAAGTTAATTGTGGTGTCCCCATGCACCCACTACCCTTGTCCTTCTTATGTTAGCGATTGTGGGTTTGGAGATGTTAGCAAGTAACTGCAGTGCTCTTTGTAGACAGTAAACAGTGCAACCATGGTATTCTGGAGGTGATAGGAATTGTTAGATGGGTGTCAGTGAATACACAGAAAAGTTTACTGTACATTTATATGTCAGAGCATTAGGTGAAGCCTATGTTTCTTTGTGTTAAGGGATATATTTAGGGTTATGTTTACCAAGCTGCAAATCAGTGGAGCTTTGAAAAGATGAACTGCTATTGCTTGTGCTCTAGCTAAGCTCTTGAGGCAATATGAACAGATCTAGGCCATTTTAGTGTTGGAAACCTCAAGCTGAAAATTTATAATGTTACATTTGAAAGATTGAAGAAATTTAGTTGTTTTAAAGTTTTGCGATAGATGCTTTCATTAAGTTCATTGATAGTTAGCAATCAACAGAGTTGACAAAGTGATAGTTCAAATTTCATTAGTCTTCACTATTGAGTCACTTTAACTTCAAATTCCACAATTTCATGGCTCTGGGATTGTACTGACTGGAACTTAGAAGAATGAGAGAATGATCTCACTGAAAGCTATTGAATATTGAAAGACCAAGATAGAGTGGATGTGGATAGAATGCCTCCTATAGAAACATAGTAACATAGAAAACTTACAGCACAATACAGGCCCTTCGGCTCACAAAGTTGTGCTAAACATGTCCCTACCTTAGAAATTACTAGGGTTACCCATAGCCCTCTGTTTTTCTAAGCTCCATGTACCTATCCAGGAGTCTCTTAAAAGACCCTATCATATCCACCTCCACAACTGTTGCCAGCAGCCCATTCCATGCAATCACCACTCTCTGCGTAAAAAACTTACCCCTGACATCTCCTCTGTATCTACTCCCAAGCATCTTAAACCTGTATCCTCTTGTGGCAGCCATTTCAGCCCTGGGAAAAAGCCTCTGGCTATCCACACCTCTCATCATCTTATACACTTCTATCAGGTCACCTCTCATCTTCTGTCGCTCCAAGGAGAAAAGGCAGAGTTCATTCAACCTGTTTTCATAAGGCATGCTCTCCAATCCAGACAACATCCTTGTAGATCTCCTCTGCACCCTTTCTATGGTTTCCACATCCTTCCTACAGTGAGGTGACCAGATCTAAGCACAATACCCCAAGTGGGGTCTGACCAGGATCCTATATAGCTCCAACATTACCTCTCAGCTCCTAAATTCAATTCCACGATTGATGAAGGCCAATACACCGTATGCCTTCTTAACCATAAAGTCAACCTGCGCAGCCGCTTTGAGTGTCCTATGGACTCGGACCCCAAGATCCGTCTGATCCTCCATACTGCCAAGAGTCTTACCATTAATACTATATTCTGCCATCATATTTGATCTACCAAAATGAACCACTTCACACGTATCTGGGTTGAACTCCATCTGCCACTTCTCTGCCCAGTTTTGCATCCTATCAATGCAACCTCTGACAGCCCTCCACACTACCCACAACACCCCCAACCTTTAGTGGGGGAGTCTAGGACCAAAGGGCACAACCTCAGTATACAAGAATGTCCCTTTAGAACAGACTGAGGAGAATGGGGTTGAGAGAGATAATAATCAGCCATGATGGAATGGTGGAGCAGCCCTGATTGGCTGAATGATCTAATTATGCTCCTATGTCTTATGGTCTTATCTCAGATAAAAAAAAAATGGTTGTTCAGGCCTCATAACATAATAGACTTTTTGATCACAATCTTAATTACTTGGAAGGTGTTTAATAAAGCATCAGCCAGAATGAGCTAAGTAACCCAGTATGAACACCAACTGCCCTTTTGGCCTCCTAGCTTTCCTTTTTGACTTAAGTGAACCTTAAGACTCAAATTGTGTCAGGCCATTTGGATCTATAACAACTGCCTGGCATGCTCCACAAGTCAGACACCCAAGGATTAAAATCTTCTCATTTTGATTAGCACCACCTCAGAAAGTACATAAACTCTTCTGAGAGAACAATTACTTTTTAGGAGCAAGAACTTTTTGATTAGTTGTCACTTGGTACAGGTTTAGCAGACTGATACTGTATAGAAGGTAACATATTCTTTACCTGCTGGTTCTTCTTCTGTTACAATAATCTGACCAGTCCAGGGGGCTAATGGTATGCCTAATAATTAAATAACAAAAAAAAAATTAAAAGCTGATTTGAAAAAAATGTTTAAAACATATTTCAAAGTATTTTTGTTGTGCCAGAAATAAAGAGGAAGGGTTAATCAAAGTTGTAAACATACACATATCTATCAGTCCATAGGGTTCTAATCTAACACAGCTACCACAGTATACAATATATGAGCAATGGTAACTTGCATTGTTTGGAGGATATGACAAAGAACATGACAGTGCAGTGGATATGATGGACATAAATTTTCAGAAACCCTAGGCAAGTTTTATTGCTGAGGAACTGAGTATCACTGGCAAGGCTAGCATTAATTGCCTATCTCTGATTATTACTGATGAAACAGCACTCCATTTTGTGAGATGCTTTAATTTGGTGTATTTTATTTTACCATCATTTTACAGCAACTATGATTTATTCTGTGCATGTATAGATAATATCAAAAGAGTCACTCAAAAGATTTGGTCTGAGAAGAGGCAGGCATACCCTTCAGCCTATCTCTGTCAGAAGGATCCAAGGCTGCCACAGGATCAGACACACGGGAAGGTCTGCTAATTCCAACCTTATTAACAGCACGTACACGAAAGATGTAAGAGCGTCCCTCCACCAACCCAGTGACAGGGAAGCGGGCAAATTTCACTGGGGTGTCATTACACTGAACCCAATGAGTGGTTCCAACTTCACATCTGTAAGAAAAGAATTTCAGCTGTTTTATGGCACAAACAAAAGACCTACCCCTTCTATTAATTAATTCAGATATCACTATTACACAATAATGCTATAGTTTTATGTTATACAAGTACGTACCTTTAAATACCTCAAAACAAAGTTTGATTTTGTTTTGTATGTTGATTTTTCCCTCTTATGGTACAACTCTGACAATGAGCTGATAATTCAGGTATTCCAACAATTCTGCATCCAGTTCACTGCGTAATGTTTACTGTACTCTCTTCTGATTCTCTGAGGCCCCAATCCTACATTCCCTTCCACTCACACTGCCGTGGTTTCCTGCAATGTCTTTCAAATGCCGGAGTCGGTGTTCCTATTCTCCCTTCCAATTTACTAGAGCCCAAATCCCCATACTCCCTTCCCCTTCAGTGTGGTTCCAGAGTGACAAGGGTCCCTTATCCCTACGAACTGATTCACTGAGAAATTAATTGCAATACTGTGTAATATCTAAAAAGTGAATAAAACGTGGTAGTATATTAGTAGTTACAATATCTAATCATCTGCAAAATTTGCGAATCCAACACCAACACCCAGATTATCGGAGATTTACTAGATAGTCCTTCAGTGCCTCACCCAACCTCATATCCTCATGTGGAAGCTTAGGTTATAAAGTTCAAACTTCAAAGTTCAAAGTCGATTGATTATCAAAGTTTTTGCGGTTCCTCTGAGCCTTGTGGTGCATCAGGTGGCAACTTTGCTGTTTCTTTCAGCATTTGTCTATATTTACAAGGCCAAGTAGCTACTTGATTCTCAACCCAGCATGGATGGAAAGTGTGCAAGAAGCTGGCTGAATTCAAATCCAGGACAACTCGCCTCGAAGCCCAGTGTGGATGCCACTAAACCACTGGACACCATATTATCGAAGTACGTACTTTGTTGGGTGCTCCCTTTTATTGATTCTTTTGTGTCTCTTATATTTACTGTGATTGTCTGCAAGAAAATGAATCTCAGGGTTGTAAATGGTGACACAACAGAGCAGACAACAACAATATGATTAAAAAAACAAACTGTGCAAATACAAAAAGAGAAAAAGAGAAATAATAACATTAATAATAAATAAAGAAGCAAAGGATATCGAGAACATGAGATGAAGAATCCTTGAAAGTGAGTCCAGTTCAGTGGGAACATTTCCCCACTCAAGTGAAGTTGAGTGAAGTCATCCCCTCTAGTTTAAGAGTCTGTTGGTTGAGGGATAATAACTTTTCCTGAACCTGGTGGTGCAGGTCCTGAGATTTTTGTACATTCTTCCTGATGGCAGCAGCAAGAAGAGAGCAGGGCCTGGATGGTAGGGGTCCTTGATGGTGAATGCTGCTTTCCTGTGACAATCATAGGGAGGGCTTTAACCATGATGTACTGGGCCATAACCACTACTTGTTGTAGGCTATTCTGTTCAAGGGCATTAGTGTTTCCAGACCAGGATGTGATGCAACCAGTCAATGTACTCTCCAGCAGACAACAAAGTTTTAGGTTACGTGAATCTTCACAAACTTCTAAGAAAGTAGAGATGCTGCTGAGCTTTCTTCCCAACTGCACCCATGTTCTGGATCCAGGACAGATTCTCAGAAATGCCAACATTGAGTAATTTGAAGCTGCTCTCCCTCTATAAATGGTTTTTCAAAAGTTTAGTGTGGGATCCAAGTCCCACTAGCACCAGTGGAGAACAGTAACTGTAATCCCACAACTGTTCCATGGATTAGAAAATGAATATTAGTATATTGTAATGATAAAAAACAGGAAAACATAGAAAGCCCACAAAGCTGTGCCGAACATGTCCTTACTGTAGAACTACCTAGGCTTACCCATAGCTCTCTATATTTCTAAGCTCCATGTAGCTATCCAGGAGTCTCTTAAAAGACTGCATCCACCAGCGCCGCCGGCAGCCCATTCCACGCACTCACCACTTTCTGCATTTAAAAAAACTTACCCCGACATCTCCCCTGTACCTACTTCCAAGCACCTTAAAACTATGCCATCTCGTGCTAGCCATTTCAGCCCTGGGAAAAAGCCTCTGACTGCACAATTAATGCCTCTCATTGTCTTGTACACCTTTAGCAGGTCACCTCTCATCTTCCGTCGCTCTAAGGAGAAAAGGCCAAGTTCGCTCAACCTATTCTCATAAAGCATGCTCCCCAATCCAGGCAGCATCCTTGAAATCTCCTCTGCACCCTTCTTATGGTTTCCACCTCCTTCCCGTATTGAGGCGACCAGAATTGAGCACAGTACTCCAAGTGGGGTCGGACCAGGGCCCTATACAGCTGCAACATTACCTCTCGGCTCTTAAACTCAATCTTACGGTTCATGAAGGCCAATGCACTGTATGCCTTCTTAACCACAGAGTCAAGGGAGTGCTTTTTAAGCAGTTCAATTAAAAGAAAATTTAACCAAATATTATTTTCTGCTCTAAGTCCTCCTCTAATACTTTGAATTAAGACACTCTTTTGTGTAAGGTACATTTTGTTTGAAACTCAATGTAATTTTCTACTGCTAATCCTGCAGTTTGTACTATGTTAAAATTATCTGGTACTATATTATAAAAGGAATAAGAAAAGGAGCAGAAGTAGGCCATCTGGCCTGTCAAGCCTGCTCTGCCATTCAGTAAAATCATGGCTGATCTGACCACTTACTCATGGTGTACTTGCCCACTCCCTCCATTGGACGGAAGGTATAAAAGCCTGAAAGTACATACCACCAGGCTCAAGGACATTTTCTATCATGCTGTTATAAGAATATTGCATGGTTCCCTGATCAATAAGATGGGCTCTTCACCTCATAATCTGCCTTGTCGTGACCTTACTCGCTGCTCTTGCTCCATAGCGTAACACGTTATTCTGCATTCTGTTGTTTTATTTACCTCAATACACTGTTGTAATGAATTGATATGTACAGACTGTATGCATGCAAGTTTTTCCACTGTGCATGTGACAATAATAAACCAATATACAAATCTAATTGATAGTACTAGTATTCTTTCTCCGGTAACCCAAACTTCGGCATGTCTTATGAATTGTGGACCTTAAAATGTCACTTATTCAAAATGTTAACTGTTTTTCTCTTTACAGATCTTTGAGTAATTCCAACAGATTCTGTTTAAATTTAATGTTTTGGCATAACTTGACTTAATTAGAAAATAAATTTATAAGCAAATTTATAACGGCTCAGTTGTCGATTTTTACTACTCACCTGTCAACAAAGTACCCAAAGATCGGGCTTCCGCCATCAACTGCTGGCTGTTTCCAGCTGACAATGACATAATCCTTATTGGCGTCCAAACAGGAGACATCTAAGGGAGCAGTTGGGGCTCCAGCAACCTCCGCATCACTATCTGTAAAGTAGACACAAGCTTCTAATTATTTTATCCATATCAGCTTGCCACTTCTCAACCTGCAATATCTTTCCTAGTTCCTGGATGTGCAGCAATATAACAATCAACAGGTCAATGTCAAGTAAAGGGCAAAGCAAATCAATAGTTTATACAGAAGATACCAGCAATTAATGCATTCCCTTACTCCTATCCACACTGCAGACTCTTTCACACTACCAGTCACTTCATCTGCCCAGTTACAGCAACATTATTGGCTGGTTTTGAACTCGTGGCCAGTTCATTATATTTTTTTTCAAATGACTGTCATTTTTACAGATATACTGGGTTCCATTCTGTGTTGGTAACCCATGCGACAATGGGTTTAGCAGATTCTTGAAGTCTATTCAGTGGTTATAAGCATAACTGTTATGGCATGGTTCTCCATCAGATTAGAGTATCTCCAATTGCAGACATATGCCTTCAGCAAGAAGATAGCACTCGTGGTGAATGTGAAAATGACCAAAAATTGCAAGCAATTCCTTTCTCAAGACATCATGGGGAATTCAATTCATTGCTGAACATTTTAAATTTACTATAAACTGGAAAGGAAATACTGAGATATTTGCTTGTGCAAAGGCAATGTTATTTTCCTCTGGAACTTTGCTATGTGATCTTGTCATTAAAGTAACAAGTCAAGTAGCAGGATGGCTCCATTGTTGTCTGGTTTGATCCTCAACAAATTTTGGCAAATGTGAGTATCAAGCAAGATATTTATTAACAGCCATTCAACTACTGATATACTCAAAAGTTTTTGTCATCACAAGAAGTTGTACAAACACAATGATAAAAACAAAAGGAAGGTTGCGAAAATCAAATTATTAAAGGTGTGATTATTGGATTACAAGCAAAAAGCTCAGCAAGAAACAAAAAAAAAATTGTGGGGAATTATATACCAAAAATTCTGATTGGCTTCCATACGAGTTCTGTGTAAACTAATATTGGGAGTTTGCAAGGGAACTACAACATTTTTCAGCATACGTGCAGAAAGAACAGTAGTTATTGTTACGAGTGCAAATGCTCTCAAGAACAGAATACAGCAGTCACACCAGAGCTCAACAACTTGTAATATTTTATACATACCTTTGGTAATTTCACTCAACATCATATGTCATTTGTAAAGTTTCTATTTATATTGTTTTCATTGCATTTGGTTGGATGTTAATAAACTTTTTAAAACTTGTTTAAAAGAAACTGAGTTGTAGTTGATTTTCCCCACCTAGATGTGTTTATACTGAACTGGGAGAGTACCAATAGGAAGAAAACTACCTATACAACCACGATCACTGCTGAACTATGTTTATTGTACTTATGCTGGTGATTAATTACTCAAAGAGTGATATTGGGATGGTGGTAGAGGAGGATTGATAATCAGAAAACACCCATGTTATTTGAAGATACCTTTTTGAAGGATGGATGCTGAGTGGGTATCATAATGGGAGAAGCTATGCAGAGATATTGTCTGAGAATTTTGTTAATACTGGATCTGAAAGTTTATTTACATATGTACGGGGTCTTTCTTTTGTTACATTTAAAATGGCGATTTTGTTATGTTAATCTGGGGAATGCGGCTTTGTTGTGTTTTAATGCTGCAGAGAGTTTGCGCTAACAGTTTGTTTTACTTTAAAATGAGATAACAAGGTTCTATTAGCCAATGGGTGGTTATGTATCGTTTTGTTTTCGGATGCCATGCTGTATGATATGACTGTGGACTGAGTTTTGGCGGGGAGTCGGAGGAGAGACGAGGAGGACGGCAGACGTGCGGAGAGGCTCCGGTCGATCACTCAGGGTGGTCCCGAGCCGTGAGTCGACGGAATTCGGGTGGTCGTCTGACGTCAAATTGAGCTCCAACAGTAGCGCGCGAAGAACTTGGACTTTGATAAGTGTTGGCGCCTTTTTTTTTCCATTACTTTCCTCTCTGTATCAAATGCATATTAATGTCATAGAATTAGTAATATCTATAAAGTGTATGTGTTAAAATTTACTGGGTGTGCTGGCTGATGATTGATGTTTGTGATTGATTCGGGCGGCGACTGACCCTGAGGGGAGTGTTGAAGCAGGTGCTGGGCGGGGTTTCCCCTAGACATACACGAGCTAATATAATGGAACGTTGCACATACATACCTCTCACAAACACATAGGCACTATGGAGTTCATAACCAGACTTTGTCAGCACACGCATTGTGTACAGCCCTTCATCCTCTTTGTTTAAGTGAGTAAGAGTTAGTGTGGCATGTTCACCACTCCAGTGCATCTGAACCCATTTGGAAGGATGTAACTGAATACCTAGTAAAGAAATATAAAAGATAGAAAATAAGCATAGGACAGGCGCAGACAGCAAGACAGTGAGGCCACAATTCCAACAATGTCTTATGTTTACTAGGCATGCTTATCACTGTCAATGTGGTTAAAATGAAATCTAAAGTATAAAATATTGAAAGTTAAGGTAGGAAAATCCCAAATCTATATTGTCTGCTTGCAGGGGAATTGCCAGCAAGGACACTGGCACTTATAATTATCAAATAGAACATTAAGAATGCACAAATATAAATCATGTCTCTTTAACGTGCTCATCCAAAAGCAACATCATGCACTCGACCGCTGACTGGAATTTGATCAGTTGATCTTACCCACATAGTGGCTGTGAGTTGCAGATTTCAGAGTCACGACAGCAAAAGGCTATCAATAGCAGCCACTATCACCCAGTATCTTGGCTGATATCTAGTTAACCATTTTCCAGCATTGGTCTTTGTGACAAGGCACCACACTGTGTCATATCATCTAAATTCACAGATTTAGCTTTTGTTATAAGTGTTAGAGAACTAGGGCTGGTTGGAGAACGATAGGGAGAAGGTTAGGGAGGTTTGATGAATGCTTTTGAACAACATGCCAGGAAAATTGGGAGATAATTAAGGAATATTTTTGTTTTTGTTTTCAGTTTAATTTCTTGGTAAATATGGTGTCATAATGATTTCTCCAGCACAGAAAGGACACTTACCATCACGCCACCACTGGATCTCTGGCTGAAATCGCTTTAGACTGGGGTGAACAATGACAGCGCAGCCCAAACTCATCGTCTCTCCTTCCGTACCAAATGACACACCGAACTTTTCAACAATATGCACATCAAACTTCACGTGAGAATCCCCAGGGAAGTAGTCATCTGTTTAGAAAAGTATATAATATTCAGAACCTTCCATTCATTTAAAAACGCAAACACCAGTTGATCTGCAGATGCTGGAATTTCAAGCAACACACATCAAAGTTGCTGGTGAACGCAGCAGGCCAGGCAGCATCTCTAGGAAGAGGTACAGTTGACGTTTTGGGCTGAGACTCTTCGTCAGGACTAACTGAGCTATTAGGAGATTTGAAAGTGGGAGGGGGAACGGGGAGATCCAAAATGATAGGAGAAGACGGGGGGGGGGAGGAATGGAGCCAAAAGCTGGACAGTTGATTGGCAAAAGGGATATGAGAGGATCATGGGACAGGAGGCCCAGGGAGAACGAAAAGGGGGAGGAGGGAAAAAACCCAGAGGATGGGCAAGGGGTATAGTGAGAGGGACAGAGGGAGAAAAAGGAGAGAGAGAAAAAGAATATGTGTATATAAATACTGTCCCATGATCCTCTCATATCCCTTTTGCCAATCAACTGTCCAGCTCTTGACTCCATCCCTCCCCCTCCTGTCTTCTCCTATCATTTCGGATCTCCCCCTCCCACTTTCAAATCTCTTACTAGCTGTTCTTTCAATTAGTCCTGACGAAGGGTCTCGGCCCGAAACATCGACTGTACCTCTTCCTAGAGATGCTGCCTGGCCTGCTGCGTTCACCAGCAACTTTTCTGTGTGTTGCTTCCATTCATTTTCATGCTCCCACTAGTGACCCCTGCAAATATTTCCCGAGCGTAGCCTTTACAAGTATTGAGCAAATTGTAATTTGCTGCAAAGGGTAAATATCCCCTGACTTGACCTCTGGTAGCCCAAGGGAAGAGTTGCAAATGGGTAACAGGAAGTTACAGGTTTGTTCAGTATGAAATAACTATTTTATATTCATGCAGCTTTTGACCATTACTGCAGTAATTTCACAATAGTCAGGGACAGCAACAATGAACACATTTAACAAGAATCTGCCTAACTATATGGCCCTGATAAGAAGTCAGACTGCTAACATACCTATCAGGTGAAATAAATTTTAGAAAACTTATTTTGACTGGTTTTGTCAACATAATACAAAAAGTACTGCAGATTCAGATACCATAAAAGAGACTATAAAAACAAATGAAACCCAGTTGATCATGCTAACTTAAGATCTAACTCTATTAAGCCTTGAAAAAGTCTCATATAAAAACAGAAAGTACTGCTATGTAATGCTGGATTTATCAACATCTGAAAAATATTTTCAGTTTAGTTTTGTTCCTTCTATGTTCTGAATAATCAGATTAGGGAAATAACTATCTCAGATCCCAAAAATAATAAAGACATCTAAGCGACATGAACTGTGGAAGAATAAAAGCTGGATTGAGGATTTAAATACACTTTTGGCAAGTTCATTTTCAAAAGTTAAGGCCTGGGGCGGATCAGCCATGACCAGATTGAATGGATGGACAGATTTGAGGGGCCAGGTAGCTATTCCTACTCCTATTTCCCTGTATTCCAAACAAAAAAATGCTAGAGGCATTTAAAATTCAAGCAAACATGAATTATTTACTGCTTCTTATAATGAAAATGAAATTGGCAATCACATTCAAATGAATGGGACAGTATTTGATGGGCCACTTCTGGCTGACATAAAGCTGGATAGCCTGGAAGGAAGTTTTGTGGTTTCTCAACTCAGTACAATTAGGAATCACTCCTGAACTCAATGGTTCCAAACTTGGTGCCTCTGCACTGTGTGCATGCAGAAGCGACTGACATGCATGCCGTAGCAAACAGCTGGTTTTCTAGAGCAATACAAACTAAAAATCCATCAGACAAAGCCCATTAACATATTTGACCTTTCAAATGCTGATCATTAACTCTTTAACAATATTATTTTGTTTATATCTGGAGAATACGTGGTCATATTATTTAGATCATCATCACTGATTCTTTGTTGCTTACTATTGTATTTATTAAAGCAAAAATAATGCTCTTTGCAGATTTGATTTAAACTGAACCACTGTTGTATTACAATATGTAAAGTTTCCAAGAATATCATTTTTGTGATATTACAAAGCAACACACACAGAATGCTGGAGAAACTCAGCAAGTCAGGCAGCATCTATGGAAATGAATAATCAGATGACATTTCGGGCCAACACTGTACTTCAGGTCTGAAAAGGATGGGGAACATCTTTTTGGTCCTGAAGGAGGGTCTCGTCCCAATGTCAACTGATTATTCATTTCATAGATCCTGCCCGACCAGCACCCAGTATTTTATGTGTATTGCTTTGGATTTCCAGCATTTGCAGACGTTGTAGTACCTGTGATATTCTATCTACCTGGTTAATTTATCAAATCAGATGAAATCTAGTGTCACTTAATCAGAATCAATTATCAACTGGCTACAGTTTATTACTTTTAATGAGATCAAAGGAAGTTCTATTTCAGTGGTTCTCAATGTGGACCATGCCAGTTTTTGTAGTAAAAAACAAGTAAAAAACAAGAATCGGGGAGCCACAGGAGCTTCTGAATGGGCCACAAGTTTCCTGTTTTGATTTTTTAAATTACTAAAATATATAAATAAAAAAGAAATGAATAAATGTAATTTAGTTATCTTTAACCAAGTTGCAACCAGATATTCAAAAAACTTGCTAGTTTGTGTCAGCTGCCAGGATCTCACTAAATACCCAAGTAACGATATTAAGTGCTTTATTGTTTCTGGTTGGAAGGATATTTTATATATTATAAATAAAGTATCCTTTTCAGGGCTTCAAAGTAGTTTTGTTTTTCATATACACTTGTAACATTATATTTAACATACAATACCTATAACCTGTTAAAACAAATATTGACTGTATATTGGAATAATTAGTACAGTTGATCCCCCCCCCCAACAAAAAAACCTTAGTAACTAATGGAGACTCTAAAAGCTGGGGGCCACAGAAGTAAATGAAAGTCACAATTGGGCCACAAACAGAGAATGGTTGAGAACCACTGGTGCAGATCTCAAGAATGCTGAAAAGAGGGAAAATGTTACATCATGGAATGTTAATTAGTGTAATGTCAGGTTTCTGATTTTAAACTCTACAAATTACAAATCATAGAATTATCTACATATGATTTAAAATATAGATCAATGTTATTTTGCAATCAATTAGTAGAGTAAAAATTAGTTTATCCAGCAGTGGTATCTATATAAGCTGACTACACTGATAAAAGTGGTACGTACAGGAAGGAACTCCATATCTTCCCGGATGGAATGAGAAATCATCATGTTCAGCCTTGAACCCTGAAGCAAATAGGAAACAGAAGGATGTCTATTGATGCATTCCACCAAAAATAACACAAGTCACTGAAATGGGTAACATTAAAAAGTTATTTGCATGGACATACTCTTCACCACAACTGATGCATAAGCTGAAAGTTCTCCCTTGGCATTCATGGCAGAAGCATGATATTGGGCAGTATCATCAAAGTTACAACTGAAATGGAACCAGATGGCAAAATTAGATACAAAAAACAAGAAAACTATATTTGTTATACAATATACAATTAGCTTTTTCAATTGTTTAATATTGTCCTAGTTTGTCTTCTCTCAAAGAAACTGGTTCATTGTTGGAGCAGCTACCGCCTAGTCTTTCATTAATTTTATCTGCCATGGAATCCTAATGTGGTACTCTTTCTGCCTCAATTGGTACATCTTATTTTTGATGTTTAATTGTTGTTTTTTTTGTTTAATCGCTGTTAGCTGTGAAAATATCAGGAACATTACAACTTAGCATTTCATGATCATCTTCCTCTTAGTGATGATATCAGGGAAGTTTAAGTTTATTATCATCTGACTGTGCATATATGTATGGGACGCGATTGTAGCGTAGTTGATTAGCACCAGATGCTATTACAGTTCAGGGCATTGGAGTTCAATTCCATTGTTATCTGTAAGGAGTCTTTAAATCTTCCCTGTGAAATGTACATGTTTTTTCTTGGTGCTTGTTTCCTCCCACATTCCAAAGATCTACTGGTTAGCAGGTTAATTGGTCAATGTTGATCGTCCCCATATTAGGCTAGGGTTAAATCAGGGGGAGCTGGCCAGCACGGCTTGAAGGGCCTATTCCATACTGTCTCATTAAATAAATACAACCAAATGAAACAACATTCCTCCAGACCACTGTGCACCCACATAAAATATATACATCACACACAACACATAAATAAATGCTACTATGATTAAATTAATCAAATACAATTCAAAATGCCTGTAGTGTGCTGCACAGGTAAACAGTAAACAGCTCACTCTCCTCATGACGAGATCTCAATGGTGGCAGGGGATTCATTAGTCTCACAGCCTGAGGCAAGAAGATTTTACCCAGTATGACAGTCCTAGTCCTGATGTTGCTAAAACCTCCTTTCTGATGATAGTGTGATCAAGGAGATTGTGGGATGGGTGGTTGGGATCCTCAACAATGCTTTGGCCCCTTTGTATACAGTATTTCACAATAGAAGGGGAAGGAGACCCCAGTAGTCCTCTCAGCAGTTTTTAATCATCCTCTGTAGGGGCTTGTAGCCTGATGCATTAAAGCTTCCAATAATGTATCCAGACAGGACACTCTCGATGGTTCTTCTGCAGGAAGTTGTTAGAATCGGGGGGGGGGGGGGTGGGGGGGGGAGCCTTGTGCATCTCACTCTCCTTAGAAAGTGTAGAAGCTGATGTACCTTCTTGACTAATGAGGAGATGTTGTAGGTCTAGGTTAGATTGTCCATTATGTGTACACCAAGCAGATTTGTGCTCTTCACTCTCTCCTAAGCAGAGCCATCGATGTGCAATGGAAAGTGGTCAACCTGCACCTTCCTCAAATCCGTATCCATCTCTTTTATCTTCTCACATTGAGACTCAGATTGTCATTCTCACACCATTTGACAAGCCTCCCTACCTCCTCTCTGTATGCCAACTCATTATTGCTGCTGATGAGGCCAACCACTGTAGTATCATCAGAGAACTTGATGATGCAAACTTGAGCATGGGCTGGATCTGGCAGTGCAGTCGTGTGTCAGCAGTGGGCTGAACACACAGCTCTGGGGGACAGTGTGATGAAGCTTGAGACATTGCTTCCAACTTGGACTGTCTGTGACTTTTCCATCAAGAAGTCTAAGATTCAGTTACAGAGAGGGGTTTTGAGTCCAATGAGGACTGTTTCCCACAGCCTCTGAAGAAAATCTTGTTAAATGCCAAGTTGAAGCTGATGAATAACAAGCAACACACATCAAAGTTGCTGGTGAACGCAGCAGGCCAGGCAGCATCTGTAGGAAGAGGTGCAGTCGACATTTCAGGCCAAGACCCTTCATCAGGACTAACTGAAGGAAGAGTGAGTAAGGGATTTGAAAGTTGGAGGGGGAGGGGGAGATCCAAAATGATAGGAGAAGACAGGAGGGGGAGGGATAGAGCCAAGAGCTGGACAGGTGATAGGCAAAAGGGGATACGAGAGGATCATGGGACAGGAGGTCCGGGGAAAAAAGACAAGGCGGGGGAGGGGGACCCAGAGGATGGGCAAGAGGTATATTCAGAGGGACAGAGGGAGAAAAAGGAGAGTGAGAGAAAGAATGTGTGCATAAAAATAAGTAACAGATGGGGTACGAGGGGGAGGTGGGGCCTTAGCGGAAGTTAGAGAAGTCACCGCATCTGCTCTCAGGATGAGGCTTTTCATTCTAGGACGAGGGAGATGTCTTCCTTTTTTAAAGAAAGGGGCTTCCCTTCCTCTACTATCAACTCTGCTCTTAAATGCATCTCCTCCATTTCACGTACATCTGCTCTCACTCCATCCTCCCGCCACCCCACTAGGAATAGGGTTCCCCTGGTCCTCACCTATCACCCCACCAGCCTCCGGGTCCAACATATTATTCTCCGTAACTTCTGCCACCTCCAACGGGATCTCACTACTAAGCACATCTTTCCCACCCCCCTCTCTCTGCATTCCGCAGGGATTGCTCCCTACGCAACTCGCTTGTCCATTCGTCCCCCCCATCCCTCCCCACTGATCTCCCTCCTGGCACTTATCCGTGTAAGCGGAACAAGTGCTACACATGCCCTTACACTTCCTCCCTTACCACCATTCAGGGTACCAAACAGTCCTTCCAGGTGAGGGAACACTTCACCTGTGAGTCGACTGGGGTGATATACTGCGTCCGGTACTCCTGATGTGGCCTTTTATATATTGGCGAGACCCGACACAGACTGGGAGACCGCTTTGCTGAACATCTACGCTCTGTCCGCCAGAGAAAGCAGGATCTCCCAGTGGCCACACATTTTAATTCCACATCCCATTCCCATTCTGACATGTCTATCCATGGCCTCCTCTACTGTAAAGATGAAGCCACACTCAGGTTGGAGGAACAACACCTTATATTCCGTCTGGGTAGCCTCCAACCTGATGGCATGAACATCGACTTCTCTAACTTCCGCTAAGGCCCCACCTCCCCCTCGTACCCCATCTGTTACTTATTTTTATGCACACATTCTTTCTCTCACTCTCCTTTTTCTCCCTCTGTCCCTCTGAATATACCTCTTGCCCATCCTCTGGGTCCCCCCCCCCCCAACTTGTCTTTCTTCCCGGACCTCCTGTCCCATGATCCTTTCGTATCCCCTTTTGCCTTTCACCTGTCCAGCTCTTGGCTCCATCCCTCCCCCTCCTGTCTTCTCCTAGCATTTTGGATCTCCCCCTCCCCCTCCAACTTTCAAATCCCTTACTCACTCTTCCTTCAGTTAGCCCTTACGAAGGGTCTTGGCCTGAAACGTCGACTGCACCTCTTCCTACAGATGCTGCCTGGCCTGCTGCGTT
Source organism: Mobula birostris (assembly GCF_030028105.1). Lineage (NCBI taxonomy): Eukaryota > Metazoa > Chordata > Chondrichthyes > Myliobatiformes > Myliobatidae > Mobula > Mobula birostris. The sequence continues at coordinate 62,263,315 of NC_092370.1, forward strand.
CACCAGCAACTTTGATGTGTGTTGCTTGAATTTCCAGCATCTGCAGAATTCCTGTTGTTTGCTGATGAATAACATGCTGGCTTATGAGGCATTGTTTTATAGTTGGGACAGGATGGAGGATCAGTGAACTAATTTGAGCAGTAGGTGAACTGGAAAGGGGCCAATGCAACTGGAAGGTGGGACTTTATAAAATCAATTACCAGCTACTCAAAGGACTTCATGATTGTTGAAGTCAGTGGCACTGGATGGTAATCATTTAGGCCAATTACCATCGCACCCTTGGGCATTGGAATGATGGTGGCTGCCTTGAAGCCTGCAGGTTCGGTAGACAGTTGACAGGAGATATTAAAGATGTCTGTTAAGGTCTTTGGTCACTGGGCCGCACAATCCCTCAGCACCAGACTGCATATGTTATCCGGCCAGTAGCTTTGTGGCGGGATTTACCCTGGCTAGGATCCTTCTCACCTCAGCTGTGGCCTGACAGGGTGCCTGTTCCTCAGGGAGAGAGGGAGCTTTCCTCAATGTCACATCATTCATTGCATCAAATCATGCACAGAAGCCAATCAGCCTATCAGGAAGGGAGATGTCACTGTCGTTGACACGCAGGGTGGACTTGTAATCTGCCATGATTTGTATACATTTCAAACTGTGCAACTTGTCCCTGGTGTAACAAAGTTGTCAGTGAATTTTCTGTGGCATTCTCTCTTTGCCTTCCTGATGGTGCAGGAGAGCACGGCTCTTGTTGGTCTTCGAATCATCCTATCCCCTGATCTGAAAACTGTGCCCTGATCCTTTAGCAGTGCACAAGCCTCTGCAGTGAACCATGGTTCCTGGTTTGTCCTGGCAGTGTAGTGATTAATCACAGTAACTTCCTCAATACATTTTCCTTTTTAGCCAGTCACCAATTCCACAATTTCATCAATGTTGACATGATGATTGTAGGTAGCCCCTCCCAAATGAAGCCCTTGCCATATAAAATAAGATCCCACTTTATTCTTCTGGGCACTAGTTAGTCAATTCAGAATTTCTCATTTTTGTACCAATGTTGATCCTGCTGGTTGCATAGGTTTTGTATTTGCTTGTCACAGAACTTTTGAGCTTATCATTGAAACTAACTGTAGAACATTTGAAATAGCAAGAGTCAATTATATAGGAGAAACTATAGTGTCTGCACTGCATAAAATAGCAGGGAAAGAAAATGTGATGTAAAATTGAATGAGGTAATAAAATTGAGAATTGTACTTGCATTAATACTGTTTTTTGGGAGATAGCATTAGGTTAGTGTAGTATGCTGATCTCTCCATTGAGATACTAGTACATAATCTAGACTAAAAGTGCTATGGGAAAGATATAATGTCAGAGATGCCATCTTTCAGATGAAACATTAAACCTAGGCTTTTTAAGTCTTTTCACATCAATCAAAGGAATCTAAAGCACTATCTGAAGTACAGAAAGGGGTTGTCCTAGTATCACAACCAGAAATTTTCCTCAATTAACATTATGAAAGAGGATTATTCTGCAAATTCGATGTTGTGCTTCCTTTCATCATGGCAGTACTTGCATTTCAAAGGTACATCAGAATTTATACATGCAAGTTAGTTGTGGAATAAACACAATAAAATGGCATATTTCAAGAGATGAAATTTGAAAATAATGCACTGCAGAAAGAAAAAGTAAAACTGAAAATCTATGAACATATTTCACTGCAATAATTTTATAGCTAAACAAGCATTTCTAAAGGAGCACATATGATTAGGCAAACTGGACAGTTCTATAGTTTTGATGCAGTGTTCAGCTATTTATAAACTGGTGATAATAGATTTGTATGCCATATGGCTGAATGATGCTAGCTTAGCAGTTCTAATTAAGTGAGATGTCCCAACCGAAGTACATGAACTTTAATATTGGAAATCCTTCAAGTTCAAATGATAACTCTAGAATATTCAGAATCTGTCTCACAATTGTCACTGCTTCGTACAATTTTCCAGCAGTAGGCAGTCACCAAATATTGGAGAATCCGCTAATATATTTATTTGATGAGGGATCATTTAAAAAAAATCTTAACATGCTGCATTTGCTCTGATTAAAATTTGTTCCACCATTCAAAGTGCTACATATACACCTTTGCATATAGTTGTTATGCATGAGATGGAATTGAGGTCATTCAGATATTTGCCTTCTTTGCCCCCAAAGTTTTATGTCAGTGATCGATGACAGTTCAAAAGAACATTAATAATAAGTTAAAGAATAACATTCCAAATAGCAATTACTATAACCAGAACTCAAATTCTGACAACACCAATTTACAATAAGAACTGAACATGGTAGTTGTTCATTTTGCTTGAAGTTGTAGTATTCATAACATTGATATTTGAAATAACATTTGAATTAAACATTCCACTTGTATCGACTCAGATTTTTTTTTGGCAAACACTGAATTTACCAGTTCACTCCATTCCAGGATTCTATGTGGAATACAATGGCAAAGTCTCATTTTATCAGATTGCTCTGCATTTGCAATGGAATAATCACTTCTTGGATTCTGTTTTAAATTAGACCTACAGCATTGATGATCATCATGTTATCAAAGATCCATGGCTCCATTGATTTCAATAGGGATCACAGGGCTTTAGATAGAGGATTGGAATGTTTTTTTTAAAAATGATTAGCTTTTAATTACGGAAGGACTTTTAGGTATTGTTTTTCATATTTAATTGTTTATTTCTTTTACCATTAGATATTTATTTCAGTTGAAGGTTTGCCCATTGTCAAAGATTTCAAGGAGGTTTAAAGTAGGATTTCAGAGGTGCAATGAAGTCTTTGATGCTGCCAGGCCACACAGTGGGAGTCCAGTACACTTAGAGGCCAACAAGGTTGGTCTTCTGCATCAAGCTCAGACAAATATTGATGACAGGTGACAGTTTTGGACTGGGGGTCCATACGAACAAGATCTGGTCCCTTTATTATGTGATCCGTAATACGCAAATGCTGCTTTTTACAGAATTAAATATTTTCTTTCCGAATAGCAGTTGGCATTAAATTTGGTACCAATTTAAGAATTATGGCAACACATATGTACTCAATTGACTTATGTTAAAAAAATATATATTTGGACATGATTATTCAGCAAATTTAATTAGAAACATGGGAGTTGAGGGTATACCATTGCCTATATAAATTAAATGGCTGAATATTGGACACTGAAATATGCTCAAGACTTGTGATATTTCTATTAAAACATTGAGAGTAACTTCTTAAATTTCATTCTTTTTAAAATTTACCCCTTTTTTCTATTGTAACTCACTTATGAAATGATCTGCTCAGCCCAATGTCATCTTCTATTTTTTTAATTGTCCAAATATTTATTTATTTCAAGTCTCGATAATGGTTATTAATCTTTACCAAATATAGTTTTAATACCAACAGAAGATGAAAATCAAGTACAAAGACAAAAAACAAAAAAATCTCAGTTATCTTTACAAACAAAGACACAATGCCTTAATTTCTGCTTTAGTCGAAGGAAAGGAAATAATAAAGGAAATAAAACTTCAGTTAAAATAATCAACGTTAATCAGTTATTGTTGTATTTACTGATGTCAATGCATAGTTATAATTTTCTAAGCTGTATTTGTAATTGGCCATAATTTCTTAGAGGACTAAACTAAAGTTGAATTAATGTCTCTTTTAGTTTAGTCTGAAAAATTCAAATGAGACAACAATTAGGTAGAAGAACTGCAAGGCATCTGACTGCAAGTCCCGACAAAGGATTGTGAAGATTGCTGAGTGGATCAATGCAGAAGAAAGATTTATCTCACTTCAGCAGTCTGAGATACCCACCTGCTTCAAGCAGGCTTCAATTATACCAGTGCCTAAGAAGAACGCGGTAACCTGCCTCAATGACCATTGTCCAATAGCACTTATTTCCATTGATTAAGTGCTTTGAGAGGTTGGTGATGAAACATATTCAATTCTTTTCTGAGAAATGGGATGGATCCACTCCAGTTTGCCTACTGGCACACCAGGTCCGAAGCAGATACCATTTCATTGGCTCTTCACTCAGCACTTGAACATCTGGACTGCAAAGATGGACTACAGCTCAGCATTCAAAACCATCATCCCCTCAATACTAATCAATAAGCTACAAGGCCTCAGCCTCAATACCTCCTTGAGGAATTGGACCCTTGATTTCCTCACTTGCCAGTCACTTCAGATTGGTAACAACAACTCTTCCACAATCTCCATTAGCACAGGTGCACCACAGGGCTGTGTGCTTAGCACCCTGCTCTACTCACTTTATACTTAAGACTGAGATTAAATACTGCACTAATGCCATATTTAAGTTTGCTAACAACACCACTGTCATTGGCCAAATCAAAGGTGGTCATGAATCAACATATAGGCAACAGTCTGAAAATCTGGCTGAGTTGTCCCACAACAACAATCTCTCACTTAACGTAAGCAAGACGAAGGAGCTAATGATTGACCTCAGGAGGAGGAGGAAACCGAAGGTCCATGAACCATTCCGCAATGGGGTATCAGAGGTGAAGAGGGTTAGCAACTTTAAATTCCTCAGAGTTATTATTTTGGAGGATGTATCTTGGGCCCAGCACACAAGTGCAATTATGAACAAAGTATGGCAGTGCCTGTACTTCCTGAGTAGTTTGTGAAGATTCTGTTTGACATCTAAAACTTTGACAAACTTCTATAGTTATGTACTGGATAGTATATTGACTGATTGCATCAAAGTCCAGTATGAAAACACCAATGCCTTGAATGGAAAATCCTACAAAAAATAGTTGATAGGGCCCAGTCCATCACAGGTAAAACTCTCCCCACCATTGGGCATATCTGCACAGGGCGCTATCACAGGAAAGCAGCATCCATCGTCAAGGACCCCCATCACCCAGGTCATGCTCTCTTCTCACTAATGCCATTGGGAAGGTGGTATAAGAGCCTCAGGACCCACACCACCAGGTTCAGCAACATTTGTTACCCCTCATCCATCAGGTTCTTGAGCCAGAGGGGATAACTTCACTCACCCAATCACCGAACAGTTCCCACAAACTAAGGACTCACTTTCAAAGACTCTTCATCTCAGGTTCTCATTAATATGTATGTATTTACTTATTTTTCTTTTGTAATTGCACAGTTTGTTGCCGTTTGCACACTGGTTGGTTGTCTCTCTTATTAGGTGTTTTTTTTCACTGATTCTATTATGTTTCTTGGATTTACTGTGCATGCCCACAAGGAAACAAATTTCAGGGTTGTATATGGTGACACCTATATACTTTGATAGCAAATTTACTTTGAAATTGAGTTATATATACTGTGTTGTGCACCTTAGTCTGGAGGAACATTGTTTCGCTTGATGGTATTCATCTATACAGTTGAATGACAATAAACTTGAACATGAACGGTCTGGATAATAAACTTTGATCAATTTTTATTTTAGTTGTGAACCTAACTGTTATAGTTAATTCGACAAATTATTACTCCATTTGCTTTGTCTATTTGTTCTCTTGATGCAAATTCTTAACATTTACATTATTTATAAAACTTACCAGTTTCACAGTGGAATGATGGCAAAATAATGGCTAATATTGAAACAAACAATTATTTATACAGAAAGTCAATAACTTTTGTGTGAGGGTTATATGAACAACTAACACAAATGTTATAGACCCCTACCATTAATCAAGGGGTCTGTGGATCCCAAGTTGAGACCCCCGGTCTAAAAGATATTCATATCGCAGTTGTGACAATAACATTTCTGTATCTGCCTCACTGCTGATATATACTAACTCATGACCTACTGTATATGTATGATTAAACATGCTATAGAAATATAATTAGTAGAAAATATTAGTGACAATCTTCTTCAATTACACTGTAAAGTTGACATTTATTTTCAATTTTACAGTTTTAAAACGTGATTTTTTATATTCATTTCCTTCTTATCATTTAATATAATTGTTCCATTTTTTTTAATCAATTTCCAATTCACAATCTTTTAATCATCTTCCTTTGCTGTCCTTCCCCTGTTAATTCAGTCTTCAGTCTAATTTTTTTACACGTTGATTGAGGAGATCACTCACAGTTGCCCAATTTCCCTAACTGTACCATCTTAAATCAAAATGTGTGAAATATTGATGACATCTGTGGTTTAAAGTACTGCTATGGGATATTCTTGTGTACTTTTCCTTGGTATGTGCAACTGACAAAAGTAGAAAGAAGAGCTACCTCGGCAAAGTAGTGAGAAGAGCTACCACACCACCTAATCAAGCAATATGCTATATCGATAAATCATTTACACAAGTGCTACACCTGCAAGTAACAGATCCGACAACTGAAGCATCAGTGAAAGAATTCATTTCCACTTTCGTTAATGTCTGAGTCACATTGTAGTTGTGGTTCTGATTCCTTAAGTACATTATTTCTTCTTCTAACTCAAACAAATTGAGCTCAGATGGAAGAATGAAAAGGACTCACTTGTTAATTTCCAAGGAATGAATGCCATATTTACTATCAATGACGTACTTCCCAGGGTCAGTGTAGATATTAACAGGCACATTGTTTTTGTACCTGAGTGGTAAAAATAAAAACAGTGTTAATATTTAATCTTTGCAGGTATTTAGCAATTTTTCCCAATCTCAAACACAAAATATGCATGCGATGCTTAAACTGTAATCTATAGAGAGAAAGCAGGAATCTACAGGTCAATTGTCTTAATATCAAGCCAAAGAAAATGTTGAAGGCCATTATTAAAGACATTTTTGAAGATAACCCAGAAAATGTCAAGGTAATCTGGCAAAATCAACAGAGTTTTGTGAAAAGGAAATTATATTTGCCCAATTTATTGGAGTTGTTTAAAGAAGTTACAAACATGTTGGATAACAGAGTATCAGAAGATATACTACACTTACTGTAGATTTCCAGAAAGCATTTGCTAAGGTATTGTATTAAAGTTTATTGTGGAAAATAAAAGCTCATGTTAATAGAAGACATGGACAGAAAATTATCTGGCTAACAGAAAACTGACAATTTTCTGGTTGACAAAGAATCTCTTGGCAATCAAAGAATTTCTTTGACTGCAAAGATGTAATGAGTAGCATACCACAATATTTTTTGATTCCACAGGGTTTGATTCCCACCCCTGAGCACATTCTCCCCATGATAGTGTGGGTTTCCTCCTGTTGCTCTGGTTTCCTCCCACATTCCAAAGATGTACAGTTAGGGTTAGTGAGTTGTGGGTGTGCTGTGTTGGCTCTAGAAGCTTTGCAACACTTACAAGCTGCTCAGCACAATCCTTGCTGATTTGATTTGATGCAAAATAATGCATTTCACTGTATGTTTTGATGTCCATGTGACAAATACAACTAATCTTTTCATCTTTAAATGGTGCATAGTGGGAAAATGGGAAATGTCCATTTTACCAGGAAAAATAAAAAGATGCAAGTTTTCTCAAATAAAGTGGCAGAGGCATTTTAAGTTTAAGGGAAATTGTAACAAATCACTTTATTGTCAACCAAACATAGAATGTAAACCGAGGTAAAAAAAGTTCACATCATTACATCACGACCATTCTCTTAAAGTGAACCCCAACTCAATGTTGGTGGTTGTGAATTACATTACCCTTTATATTACCCGAAAGGAACCATTTATTTTAGTAGTGGGAAACTACAAAGCTCTAAAATGCAGGGTATCATGATGACCTAGTGCATGATTTTCAAAAGGCTGGTTGTCAGGAATAGTGAGTAATTAGGAAGGCTAACAAAATATTACCATATACTATAGGAGGAAATGAATGCAAATTTGAAGAGATTATGCCTTAGTTGCATAAGACACTGTTGACACCACAATCTAGAATATTATATTTAATATTGATCACCTTATTTTTGGAAAGATGTAAATGCATTTGAAGTGATTCGGAGAAGGTCTACTTGACTAATACTTGGAATGAGCAGGTTGTTTCATGATGAAAGACTGGACGGGTTAAGTTTGTTTCTTCCGAAGTTCAGTGGAGTAGTGAATATTTATTGGAAATGTAAAATCCTGGGGCTGCTTGACAAGGAGAGTGTTTGCTTTTGTGGACGAATCTAGGAAAAGGGACAGGTCACTATTTAAAAATAAACAGTTGTTAATTTAAGGCAAAGATAGGGCGATATTTTTTCTTTCAGTAGGTCACAAATCTTTGAAAATTTTCTTCAAATGTCAGAGAAAGTAGAGGCTTTGAATATTTTTAAAGCAGAAGTAAATGGATTCTCAATGAGCACAGGGATACAAATATAATGGGGTAGATGGGAAAGTAAAATTAATGTTACAGCTAGGTCAACTGTGATTTTATTGAATGGTGGAATAGACTTAAGGTGCTGATATGTATAATAAATATTTGCATGCTCATATGTATAATAAATACAAAAGGAAATGATACTTCAACTAAATTCCCCCCAAAAAACCCAGATCAAATAAAGGTGTTTTTCAATATGATACTACAACATTGTATGAAGAAATATATTTCACTTTTGTTCCCTGATGTAGCTCAGTAAATGGCACTTCTGTCTCTGAATCAGAAGAAGGAGGGTACAAGTCCTATCCCAGTGGCTTGACCACTAGAATCTAGGCTGATGTCCCAATTCACCACTGAAGAAATGCTGCACTGCTGCAGATGCTATCCCTTAGATAATGCATTGAAACCAATATCCTGTCTGCCCTCCCAGGTTGAAATAGAAGATCCCTCAGCACTAATTTAAAGATGGGAAGCAAATTTATTTCCAGTATTCTGGCTAATATTCACTCCTCAGTCAACATCACTGGAACAGATTATCTGGTGATGATCACAGTGCTATTTGTGGGAACTGGCTGCATTTATATTGGCTACATTACAACAGTGATTACACTTCAGAAGTATTCTGTTGGCTTCAAGGAGCACTGGGATGTTATGAAGTTCTGAGCATTATAGAAATAAAAGCTCTTCATTATTTTAATTCTTGTTCCCAATTCTCTTAACTTTGACAAGATCACTGCTCCCTGTGCTCAGGAGTTGAAGATTTACAGCAGCTAGCAATTAGTAGAATAACACACAAAATGCTGAAGGAACTCAGCATTCCAGACAGCATCTATGGAAAAAAGTACAGTCGACATTTCGGACCGAAAAGTGAACTGTACTTTTTCCATTGATGCTGCCTGGCCTGCTAAGTTCCTTCAGCATTTTGTGTGTGTTGTTCGGATTTGCAGCATATGTGGAATTTCTCTTGTTAGCAATTAGCAGTAACCTCCATGTGGATTAAGCTTCCTGTTCACCTCAGGAAATGGTTAGGCTGGTCCTGTTGAAGGTAGAGCAGTGGATGTAGTCTATATGGACTTTTAGTAAGGCATTTGACAAGGTTCCCCATGATAAGCTCAGTCAGGAGGCATGGCCTCTTGGCTGGATGGATTCAGAATTGGTTTACCCACAGAAGGCAGAGGATGGTAGTAGATGGAGCATATTTTGTCTGAATGTCGGTGCTCGATGGTGTTCTGCAGTGATCTGTTATGGGATCCTTGCTCTTTGTAATTTTTATAAATGATTTGGATGAGGAAGCAGCAAGGTAATGTTGCAGCTCTCAGAATTCTGGTTAGATCACACTTGGAGTATCGTGTTCGGTTCTGGACGCCTCATTATAGGAAGGATGTGAAAGCTTTAAATTCAGAAAAGCAGATCATGTAAGGATATTCTTCAATATTGTACTGTACTATTTTATGGGGAAAGTAAAGAAAAATTGTGCGAGCTCAGGCTTCTTTCCTTAGTGCAAAAGAAGATGAGAAGTGACTGGTTAGAATTGCATAAGATAATTAAAGGCATTGATAGAATGGACAACCAGTGACTTTTTCCCCAGGGCATAAATGGTTAACAAAAGAGCACATAATTTTAAGGTGATGGAGGAAAGCGTAGGGGTATGTCAAAGGTAGGTTTGTGCGTTTTTTTTTGTTTTGTTTTTTTTTTTACACAGAGTGATGGGTGCATGGAATGTGCTGCTGGGGTGGTGGTAGAGGCAGGTACATTATGGGTATTTGAGAGACTCTGAGATAGGCAGATGAATGAAAGAAATGTGGAGGACTATGTGGAGAGAGAATTAGAATGATCTTTGAGTAGGTTAAAAGATCGGCACAAATCATGGCCCAAAAAGCTTGTATTGTGCTGCAGTGTTCTATGTTCCAAGTTCCTCAGGAAGCACCTGGGTTTTTGTCATGCAATAAACCAACCAGGATTAAAAAAAAGGTACAATTTTAACAGCAAATCATCACAACAGTATGGTAAAGCTTCAAGTACAATTAAAGTTACGCAGCCAGTACAAATCAAATATACACCTGAAGGGCATAACTTGCATCGATAACAAAGTATTTATCAATAAACATCCATCATCAAGTTTAGTTTCCCTGCCTTCACACTAAGCTCAGGAATCAAGGCTGCTTCTTCTGTTCTGTGATATCAGATGGTCTAAACCTCAATTCATATCTCAATTTACCACCATAGCTGAACTAAGACTGAACTCATTATTGATCCACAAGGATATGTTCAGTCATTGTTTTGTACAGTACTTGTTAAATTTAATAATATTAGGAAGCAATATATCCTCAGGTTGAGCAGTTAAGTCTAAAAGCAGAGAGAGAAAAACAGAACAAAAACAAAATCTAAGGAACCAAGTGCAATTAGTTTTGAAATCAATGATTAGGCAATTCCTACAATTTGAAATTTAAGAACTTCCTTTCATTAAAACCCTTCTCAATCACAAAATATACTCTCAGTGGCCCCTTTATTAGGTACAGCTGTACACCTGCTCATTAATGTAATTATCTAATCAGCCAAATATGTTGCAACAACTCAATACATAAACCTGAAAACATGGTCAAGAGGTCAGTTGCTGTTCAAACCAAATATCAGAATGGGGAAGAAACGTGATCCAAGTGACTTTGACCATGGAATGATTTTTGCTGCTAGATGGGGTGGTCTGAATATCTCAAACTGCTGATCTCCTGGGATTTTCACGCATAACAGTCTCTAGATTTTATAGAGAGTGGTATGAAAAACAAAAAACATTCAGTGAGCAGCAATTCTGTAAGCAAAAACACCTTGACAGAGGTCAGAGGAGAACAGCTGGACTAGTCCAAGCTGCCAGGAAGGCACAATAACTCAAACAATGATGTGTTACAAAGGTGGTGTGCAGAGGAGCATCTCTGAATGCACAGCATGTTGAACCTTGAAGTGGTTGGGCTATTGCAACAGAGGATCACATACATTCAGTGCCCATTACAGGAGATAGCTATTAAAGTGGCACTGAATATATATAGCATTCCACTAAAAGTGGAAATAAAATGCACTCAACCCACATTTTCCATTCAGATCAAAGTTGCTGGTGAATGCAGCAGGCCAGGCAGCATCTGTAGGAAGAGGTGCACCTCTTCCTACAGATGCTGCCTGGCCTGCTGCGTTGACTGCACCTCTTCCTACAGATGCTGCCTGGCCTGCTGTGTTCACCAGCAACTTTGATGTGTGTTGCTTGAATTTCCAGCATCTGCAGAATTCCTGTTGTTTTTTTCCATTCAGACTCGGGTAATATCAACCACGTGGAATTATGGAATCGTGCAGCACTGAAGAAAGTACTGAAGCACATTCTACTGTGCTATAATGGAGATATTTACCATGTGACTCGGGGTTCAGGCCATCCTGAGACAGTGCAATGTAGCTTCACATTCTGCTTTTCCCAGACTGTATGGGATCTAGGCTTGATTATAAATTCAGGCAAACGAAGCAGGCTGTCTTCCTTCAGTCTTTTGTGAAATTCTTCAGTCTCATGAATCTGAGGCAAGATAAATAAGAACATGATCCATATCCAGCACAAAATATTTGAGAATTACTGACATTAATATTTAAGTATTTTAATATCTATTTTCACAGATTAACTGAAATTTAGCAAAAGTTGCATTGGAGTACACAATTCAGCAAAATCATTACTTCAATATTTCTTTTTATAAAAGCACTCTGCAAACAATTACAGACTGCAGATTATGAGAAGTTAACATGATGCAGGACAGTGTGCATGGATTTTTAACCAACTCCATTCAAAGTGGCCAAGAAACAGGCTTTAGAATTCATGTATGTACTATTGTAGAGGCTCCTGTTTTAGAAGCTCTTAATATAATGTTTGATCTGACTTCGTTCAAGTTTTTTTTGGCACAAGAACAGAGGATCTAGTTCTTTGCAACGTGATAATAAAGATACAAATTATTGTATTGCTGATAGAAATTGTTAAGTCCACCAATGGAAATAGGGACATTAGCTTCTTGGCACTAGTCTTATCCAAGTCTAGTAAATCTTTTCAAATCTTCCATGTTCCGATTAGATGTTCCGATTGATTGTAGGAGAGCTGAGTTAACAACTCTAAAAACTTGAATATTGCTTCAACCTTACTGATTTAGCAGCATGGCAGAAAAATATGTTTGTTTCCCATCCTTGTATATTTAATTCTCAGAATTCAGGATCTCAGAGGTTACACAAAGAAGATACAAGATGTTTCCTGTTAACAGCTCCTGAGCATTCTATATGCAGTATATGGGCAAGAAAGGGCCAATTCTTCAGATCATTCAAGGATCTTAATGAGGATGGACAAAATTTCTCTCCTTTCCCCACTTCCAGTAAGGTAAGCTTTTGAGCCTGACCTTACTTCCATTGTTGAGTTTGTCCTTATTCCCAATGCCTGTTTCCCATGGCATGCCTAGAATACCGCCTCAGTTCAACATAGAAAATGTTTTACCTTGACATAGGCTTACACCTGGACAACTGTCTGTATCAACCCTAGAGCTTTAAAAGTTAAAAAGAGGACTGGTTTATTTCCAAGTCTGTTGTTCCCATTGGAGGACATTTTCCTTCAGATATCTTTTCCGTTTGAAGCTGCACAATATTCCTTACCCTCCATTGCTCTGTGCAATTCCTTTTTCAATGAACAATTGTTATGTTCTTCTAGACCCACCAACAATATTCAGCTCCCCCTCCAAACCATGTTAAAGTGCCTTCACTCTTGGCTCCAAATGCCTATAGTGCCAATTCTGTTCTACTTAAAGGTGACTAACATGTATAACAGTGACTGTGGTATATTTTCTATCACTGTATCTTCAGTACCTCTACAGCATTCTGTGTGAAATATCATATCTTTTTCTTCCAGCAATTCCTTTGTTAGCTCCAATGTGCTTCAACACATAGTTCAATTTCTATCTTTTCTATTGTACCTAGCACATTTCATATGAGAGTTTCATTTCTAGTGCCTATACCATGAAGCATCATTGATGTTTCCCTGTATTCATCATCTAGTGTACATAATTGCCTCTAGTGGCAATCCCCATCAACATCATTAATTTGAAGACTGACAGAAGTTATTCAACATACAATCTGACATACGGTCATGGATGACACCAATGTTCACTGGGTCTAAAGCCATCCTATTCAGTGTCAGAATCATAATGTCATTGATCCTAATTCCACCCCTTTCTTGTGTATGCATTCAAAATCCTTATAATGATGCAAGACAGTACCTATGGAAAAAAATGACATCTCAGGCTGAAACTCTTCATCAGAATTGAAAAGGAAGAGGGCAGAAGCCAGAATAAAAGGGTAATGGAAAGGGAAGGAGCAAGATCAGGCAGGGGACAGATAAGGAGGGGAAAGCAGGAGAGTGGGGGAGGGAGGAAGGTAATAGAGAGAAGCTTCCAGATGGGGGGGGGGGCGCAGGTGTGTAGAGGTTCTAGGTGAGAACACCTAGAAGGCAGGAAAGTAATCTTCTCACATTATTCCCTCCCCCCCCCCCCACCCCTACTTTCCTGCCTTCCCATTTCACCTGGATTCACTATTACCTGTCAGCTCCTGATCATCCCCATCAACAGTATCCTTTTAGTCTGGCTTCTGCCCTTTTCCTTTCAAGTCCCGATGAAGGATCTCAACCCAAAACATTGTTCATTTTCCTCCATAGATGCTGCCTGACCCACTGAGTTGCTCCTACATTTTGTGTGTATTGATAGAGGTACATGGTCTCGGTGTCCTACTGAACGTTGACACGAACTTACAAACCCACATCCATCCAAAGGAGTGCTTACATTTCTCAGTCACCTCCATCCCTGGTTAATACTCATTGTCCAAGAAAATACTGATGCCTGTGTCACCTCCTGACTTAATATTTTCACTAACTTAATTGTCAGTTTCCTATAATCACCCATTCATCCAAAACTCTCCAATCTCATTTTCCAAACAGTAAATCCCCTTTCCGCTTTTAAAAATTTATCCGTACTGATTTCACTTTCTTACTATCTATCATGAAGTTACACCGACTTCAATTTCTGTATCCTATAAGATTTCATCCTACCTTTAATCTTTTCCAATTCCACATTTCAGCTTGCATTGACATTTCATCTGCAATCACGGTGGTTGCCATATGATCAGTGGTTAGCAACATTCTTCAGAAACCTGCCTGATCAGCTATTAATCAGCTGATTTCTATGCTATTTCTGCTCCATAATTCTCAAAATACAAAAAAAAGTAAATTGAAGAAAAGATTTCTGACTCCCAACTGTATTTACCTTTTGCCTATGGTGTGGAAGAGAACTACCATTGAAGTCTTGTTCACATGTTAGCACATGCTTGTAGAATAAAGTACGATAGTCATGATTGTGCTGGAGGCTAGATGTCAGCACATGTGACCTTTTGATCACCATTTAACTCAGCTCTGCTTCAGCAACAGAGATCAGTCATACAGATCAGGGGACGGTGAGGAGGAGGTTAAATTGATCGCTTTTTCCTTAATATTTTAATTAGTTAATGCTTTGAATTTTATAACAGCTAAATGCATTCTGAAAATTAATATAATTTTTTCTCAATGACTTTGATTATTAGAGATATTTGCATAAGGCCTTTAACAACCAGAGCTGATAAATGTGTGTCAGAGCAGTTCAGAGACAGGGGTGCAGGAAACATTGCCTGAGGTCGAATTACCACTTACAGATGACATGGCACTGAGGGCACTCGTGCAAGCAAGATCCCAATCTCAATTAGACTTCTAAGGCCATAATGTTGCTAGCTACAGGCATTACGCGGAGAGCCACAAGATAATAAGACCATAAAACATTGGCGAGAATTAGCCTATTTGTCCCATCAAGTATGCTCTGCTATTCAATCACGGCTGATTTATTTCCCTCTTACCCCCATTCACACTGTTACTAATCAAGAACATATCATCTTCTGCTTTAAATATTCCCAATGACTTGGCCTCCACAGCTGTCTGTGGCAATTAATTCCACAGATTCATCACCCCCCCGCCTGAAGAAATCCCTCCCCAGCTCTGTTTTAAAGGGACATTCTTTGATTGTGAAGCTGTGCCCTCTGCTCCTAGACTCTCCCATTTCATTGTGCTGAAAAACAACAAAATAAAGTTAGGAAGGACATTCTTAATAGGATTGAAGTATTAAGTTCAGAACTTTAACTCTTTCAATTATAGAAAAGAGTTGGCTCATATTATAGGGTATTAAATAACAGCCATAAAACTGCTTTCTTCTAATTAAAATATAGTTGGTAGTGTCAGGAGTAAGAAATGTACAAAGGACTTCCTTATTTCTAACTGCTGGGATACTCCTCATATTGATTAGCACATCTGTATAGGTTACAGAATATTAATAATAGAAAGCATTAACTTCATCCAGATGAACACATTAATTCATTTCTCCACTAGTTTGCCCTTGTTTGTGGTTTCTCACTCTAATCATTCCTATATATATATATATGCGCAGACATCCCACCCTGCAAAAATTCATTTCAGGGAGGTAGCACCATCAATTTGCGGGAGACTTCCGGGAGAGGTCTGCAATAGAGTAGCTCCTTAGCAGCTGGCCAGCTAGTTTAAATAATGTTAGCTATGCTAATGAACGAATGACACCTGTTAAACTTACCTCAACATGTCTTTTACAGTCTTAACCCACCATGGGCAATAGAAAAGTCACTGTTGCAAACAGTGCAATGAGCAACACTGTCATTATTTTGACCCCTATTAGGCAGAAGTACACTTTAGTGTAGTCTGGGGTGACGTACGTTTTATATTTTTTTGGAACACTCTGCAATGGCGCACTATCACTCGTGCTCTCTCTCTCTCTCTCGTGGTCGCTCACGCGCTCTCGCTTGCTTTCTCTCTCACTCGCTCTCTCTCCCTCTCTTACTCTCGCTCACGCGCTCTCTCTCATGGTCACTCTCACGCCCTCTCTTGCTTGCTTTCAAAAAATTGATTTCCGTGATATTGTATATAATTTGCGGGCATCAGACAGCCACTATTAATATACGGGAGATTCCCGGAAGTTCCGAGAGATGTGGGATGGCTGTATGTGCCCATTCACATGGCCCATCCATTAACGTTCAGTTACTGGACATTCCACTCTGGTCCAGTGTTCAAACGCCACTTCTTCTTGGTTGATGCTCAGTAGCTGAGACATATAGGTGAGGCCCCGGGGCCAAGATTTCACCACAACAAACCCGGGGGTATTTCATGCACACTTCAGACTTCCCTACTTGATCCCCACTCTGCATTAATTTTGAGGCTTCACCTTCCATTTTCAATATAAAGCAGATCTGGCAGTCACCAAAGTCTCCAGGAGAAGAGACACTCTGGATGATGTTGAGAATCTTATGTCCACACATTCAGAGCACACGGCATCACAGCATTGAATACCGCAGCAGCAAATCACCTCCTAATTACCCACAGGCCTTATCAGATACCTTTTGTTTCATCTGCTGCAGGTTTTGTCAGTCCTGAAAACCCACAGAAATGGAGTGGAACCAAATAATCCTTGATTCTAAAGAACTATCTAACGTCTATAGTCTGGATTGAAGTTTTTAATATATTCACCTGCTTATTCAGTGAAATGCGTTCAGCAGACTCCCGGATGGCTACTTTTCTTGACTTATGTACTGCAGTCCTTGCAATGTTATGTTCTTCACTAGTATCCTTTTGGAAGAGCTGAAACTCACCACCAATGTATCCTTCTGACTGTTTGAGCTTTTCATCCTTTACAGCAATATTTCTGCTGACATGTTCGTGGCTAAACAAAGAAAACAGTGTATAAATATTACCCAATACTTTTATACATTGCTTTCCCACTATATTTCCCTTGTACATTGTAATGAGTTACTTGAATTTTATCTGACACTCTTCAGTAATTAAAGACAAGCTTTAAAATCATGCACATTGCTCATTGATTCGCATCTAATGTATTCATCTTAAATGTTAGGGCCTTAAAACTTAAAACTCAGAATTTTACAGCAGATGGTCAAGTTCAAAGTAAAATTTGAGTTCATTGTCATATGCACAAGTACATGTGTACACAGGTGCAATGAAAAACTTAATTGCAACAGGATCAAGGGCTCATAGCATCTTATAAGCAGCATTAACAAGAAAAACAAATTAAACATAGACTAGACACAACCTTTACAAAAAAATTAACACAATTGTATTGTGTATTTAATATTTCAATAATATTTAAGTAATATTGTAAATATATTGTTTAAGCATTCTTTGTTGTTTAAATAATTTATTATGAGTTATACGTAAAAGTATGTGAATGGCGTATGTCATTAAACCACCACTTCATAAGTGCTCACCTCACTAATGTAAAATGAAGTACACGAGTTATTATTGGGCTCCTGTGTTTTTCTTTCAATTGATTTCTGGAGTTACAGTACATGACAAATTCGAACAAAGAAATCAAAGTCTGTTTAAGTGCAAAGTGATCAAAGTGGACATAATGCTGCTAAACTGTAATAATTAGGGTTGTGTTGGTTGATTTGACAATTGAATGGTTGAAGGGAACCTATCATCCTATTATATCAATGCAGAATGAGACCTTGACCTGCACTGTGCACAATTTTGTTCTCTTCACGTGGCCAGGTGGTTAAGGCATTGGACTAGCGACCTGAAGGTCATGAGCTCAAGCCCCAGCAGAAGAAACGTGTTGTGTCCTTGAGCAAGGCACTTAATCACACATTGCTCTGCGACGACACTGATGCCAAGCTGTATGGGTCCTAATGCCTTTCCCTTGGACAACATTGGTGTCGTGGAGAGGGGAGACTTGCAGCATGGGCAACTGCTGGTCTTCCATACAACCTTGCCAAGGCCTGCGCCCTGGAGAGTGAAGACTTTCCAGGTGCAGATCCATGGTCTCGCAAGACTAACTGATGCCTTTATTATTATTATTATCTGCATCAATATTATTCTATAGCACAAAATCTTGCCAGGTAAGTGGAGTATTTATATTTCAGAATGATTAGGAAGTGAAAACTGGTGTTGTCCTGATATCCTAGATGATCATAGGGTTAGAGAAGAATGCAGATGAGATCTTATGACATGAGAAATTGGATTACAATTGGTTGATTGTACACTCTGATACCGTATAGTACCGGTTCAAACATGTTCTATCCATGACCATTTGAAATGACTGCAATCTGAAAGGACATCTAATACCCTTCTCACAATAATAATTGAGCTATAAGGAAAGGTTTGTTGGCCAATTCCAAATATATGAAGATATTTCTACTGGCTTCACTCTGTATTCTTGACAAAGGGAATCTGCATCTGTTAACTTTTCAAGACCCTTATCAAAACTCAGGCAATAACAAAAATTTCTGGCCGTGGTTTTCATAGAAAAGTAGAATAGTACAGCACATTACAGGCTCTTCGGCCCACAAAGTTGTGCTGACCCTCAACCCTGCCTCCCATATAACCCCCCACCTTAAATTCCTCCACATACCAGTCTAGTAGTCTCTTAAACTTCACGAGTGTATCTGCCTCCACCACTGACTCAGGCAGTGCTTTTCATGCTTTTAAGCAATTCAGAAGTCCATCAATTAGATACACTCAGTAATACAGCTGCATGTCCCCTTTTGCTGCAACCTTTTTCCAATTACATCATTTGTTAAAGTGGGGTTCTGTGTCTTCATCTGATTCTGACAATGTGCCTGAATCTGTCCATTCTTGTAAAGGTCACTCAAATTAGAACAATATGGCTCTGTGCTCCTCAGCTTTCTTTATTATTGTAGCAAATAAATATCAGCTTTTACTTTCAACATTTAGATAATTCTCAGGGGAAAAGGCATACAAGCATGAGACAGATCAGGTGGTTGAGTGGTGTCTCAACAATCTTGCACTCAAAGAAAATAAGAGCAAGGAATCGATTGTGGAATTCAGGAAGGGGAAGTCGAGAAAACACACCAATAGAGGGATCAGCAGTGGAAGGGGTGAGCAGTTTCAACTTATACCATAAGACACAGGAGTAGAATTATGTCACTTAACCCATCAAGACTGCTCCACATCATGGCTGATTTATTATCCCTCTCAATCCTATCCTCCTGCCTTCTCCCCATAGCCTATTGGAGACCTGAATAATCAAGAACCAATCAATCCCACTTTAAATATGCTCAGTGACTTGGCTTCCACAGCCATCTGTGGCAATGAATTCCACAGATTCATTACCCTCTGGCTAAAGAAATTCCTCCTCCTTTCTGATCTAAATGGACATCCCTCTACTGAGGCTGTGCACTGGTACTTTATTTAACCACTATACCAAACGTCCTCCCCACATCCACTTTACTCAGACCTTTCAACATTAGATAGGTGTCAATAAGATGCCTCCTCATTCTTCTAAACCTGAGCCGGTATAGACCAGAGACATCTGTTCATTCTTGTGAACCTCCTCTGGATCTTCTCCAATGCCAGCACATCTTTTTTTAGGTAAGGAGCCCAAAATTGTTCAGGATACTCAAAGGGTGAGTTCTACCATAATGTGATCATTGTCTCCTAAGGATTCCTTTACCTTAAACTCCCTAATCAAATCTGGTCCATTACACAACACCCAATCCAGAATTGCTTTCTCCTAATGGGCTCAACCACAAGCTGCTCTACAAAGCCATCTCATATTCATTCTACAAGTTCCCTCTCTTGAGATCCAGCATCAACCTGACTTTCATAATCTATCTGCATATTGAAGTTCCCATCACTATTGTAATGTTGTCCTTTTTACGTGTCTTCTCTATCTCCTGTTGTAATTTGTATCTCTCATCTTGACTACCATTCGGAGGCCTGTATATAACTCCCATCAGGGTCTTTTTACTCCTGCAGTTTCTTAACTCTGCTTACAAGGGTACTACATCTTCTGATCCTACATAATGTCACCCCTTTCTTGGAATTTGATCTGGTAGGTTGTATCCAAAGTGAGATGCTTCTTATTGGGGAAATGGCCACAGGGGTACTGCCTACCTATTTCTTTTCCCTCTCCCGACAGTTATCCAGGCTGTCAACAAACCTTCAGATCTATCCTGGGTCCAACATATGGATAGAATTACAAAGAAGGCATAACAGCAGCTCTATAGTTTTAGGAGTTTGAGGTGATTTGGTATGTCAAAGACTCCAGCAAATTTCTTCATATGTACCATGGATAGCATTCTAACTGGTTGCATTACCATCTGGGATGGAGGGGCGACTTTATAGAATTGGTAAAAGCTGCAGAAGGTTGCTCACTGAGCCAGCTTCATCATGGGCACTAGCCTTCCCAGCATTCAAGATACCTTCAAAAGACAATGCCTCAAAAAGGCTGCATCCATCATCAAGGGCTCCCATCAACCAGGACATGCCATCTTACTGCTACCATCAGGGAGGAGGTACAGGAGCCTGAAGACACACACTCAACATTTTAAGAACAGCTTCTTATGTTCCACAATCAGATTTCTGAATTGACAATAAACCAACTCATGAACAGTACCTCACTATTTTGCTCTCTGTTTGTACAATTTAATTTCATTTTTCATATATTTATTGTAAATTATAGTTTTATGTATTGCAACGTACTGCTGCCACAAATCAACAGATTTCACGACATATGTCAGTGACATTAAACCTGAAAAACAATTCCATGCATTTTCTCTGAATTTACAGAAGGCAATTTCAGCTCTCAGTCTCTTACTTAAGGCATTATAAGTATAAATGTACATGTTGCATCATTGTGAACTAATTAAATCTAAGTTCCCAGGAATTTCTTGCTTGTCCTATGCTGTGTACTATTCATTGCATCATTTATTTTGCTTATTTCTTCATAATTGCCGTAAAGGTAATATTTTTGCAGAATCTGTATATGCTAAAGACCTGAGGATTCCTTGCACTTCAATTGTAATTTATTTACTTGCGATCCACATGCATCTATTTTTAGGCAAGTTTAAACTACTTAGTCATAAAGTTCTTGAAAATTGAAACGTGCCCTTCAGCCCAATATCTCTGCTCAAATATCTTATAGCACTAATCCCAAATATTTCTCCACAACTTCCCATCAAGTATTGCCAGATTCTAACACACTCCCACACACATCACAGAGGAAATTTGCTATGGCCAATTAAATCACCAATGTGCATGGCTTTGAGATATAGGAGGAAGTCAGAACACTCAGGAAAAATATGATAATGTCACACAGAAAGAACCAGAAATCAGGATTGAGCTCAGGTTGCAGGAGTTGTGAAGCAGCAGTTCTTTTAGCTGTGGTATTTGTGATGCCCCTTTCTGGTAGAAATGTCTTCTTGCTTCCTGTGCAGCTGTCTGAACGGTTCTAATAGTAAAACTACTTCTTCAGCACTTGTGGTTTTTACTGCATGTTCTTCATTGCATTGACAATAATCTAGTAATATATTATCTATTGAAAGACCTGTGGTGCTAACTACACACCATGCAGTTATTTTAAGTAGGAGTAAAAGAGATTTGATTATCAAATATTCCAGCTATTCCTTATCCAAAACATTGTTGAACACATGCATGTGATATAGTTTGGTGAAAACATTGGTTCTTGCCAAGTCTGCATATAAATCCTGTGAAGTAGGCAATGGTTTTTGTTAGTCATCAACTGTCTGCTTCAATGTCACCTTGTAATCACAACACAATTCAACAGTTTTGTTCACTGTACATATCACTGCAATTCCTATTGAACGGTCAGCATAGATTATCTTCACTAGGACTCTATTTTATTAGAACTTATTTCACCCTTCCTCCAGCTATTCTTTAATACATATCCAGCAGGTCAAAACCTCCACAGACTGGTTTTGCAGTTGTATTGATAAGGATGAGCATTCACAGTTGTATCTTTGAATATTTCTCCATAATTACCTAGTAGTAAAATAGACAGCAGACTAGACATTGAAGATGGCTATCAAAAACTACAGAGGCATCCTAATCAGCAAGTAGCCCATGGAATGGCAAATGGAATTTAATTTGGATAAGTGTGAAGTATTGCATTTTGGAAAATCAAATCTGGATAGGACATGCATGGTGTATGGCAGAGCCCTGTCAAGTGTAGTAGGGATCTTGGAGTATTTGTACATGGTTCATTCAAAGTAGACTTCCAAGTAGACAGACTGGTGAAGAAGCTTTTGGCATATTGCTTTCATTAATCAGGACATTGGGTATAAAAGATGAGAGATCACGGTGCAGTTGTACAGGGCACTTGGAGTACATGGTTCAGTTATCTTGTTCTATGAAAAATGTTATTAAACTGGAAAGAGACCAGGAAAGATTTGCAAAGATACTCCCAGGACTTGAGGGACTGAGTTATAGGCAGTGGTTGGACAAGTTAAGACTTTATTCCATAAAGCATCAGAGACCAAGAGGTGATGTTTTTGAGGTGTATAAAATCATGAAGATTTATAGATAGGATGAATGCACTCAGTCTTTTTCACAGAGCTGGGAAATCAAGAACTAGAGAACATAGATTTAAGGGGTAATGTCTAAAACGATCTTGAAGGGCAACTTTAAAAAAAAACACCTAGGGTGGTAGTTATGTGGAACCTGCTGCCAGAGGAAGTGGCTGAGACGGGTACAATAATAATGCTTAGACATTGGATGGGTACAAGGATTGCAAAGGTTTAAAAGGATTAATTGCTGGCAAATTAGACTGTCTTGGATGGGAAATCTTAGCATGGGTCATAGTACATAGAACATGGAACATAGAATATTGCACAATAGTACAAGCTCTTCAGCCCATGATGCTGCACAATCTTTTTAACCTACTTTACGAGCAATCTAACCCTTCAATTCACACATAGCCTTCCATTTTTTTAATTCAGGTGCCTATCTGAGAGGTTCTCAAATGTTCCTATCATATTTGCCTCAAGCACCACATTGGCAGTGCATTGCATGCACCCACCACTGTGCAAAAAAAGTACCCCTGACATCCCTCCACATTTTCCTTCAATCACTTGAAGTTTTGCACCTCAATTAAGTCACCTCTCATCGTTCTTCCTCCGAAGAGAAAAACCTATTCTCATAAGCCATGTTCTTCAATCTAGAATACATCCAGGTAAATCTCCTATACACCCTCCCTGAAGCTTCTATGTCCTTCCTATAATGATGTGACCAGAAATGAACAGAATACTCCAAGTGTAGTCTAACCAGTGTGTTAAAGAGCTGCAAATTTGCCTTGCAGCTCTTAAATTCAATTCCCTGACAAATGAAGGCCAATACACCATGAAAATTCTTAAATACCCTATTAACTTGTGTGACATCTTTGAGAAATCTCTGGACATAGACCTCAAGATGCCTCTGTTCCTCCACACTGTCTGGAATCCTGCCATTAACCCTGTATTCTGCCTTCAAGTTTGACCTTCCGAAGTGCATCACTTCACACTTATCCAGATTGAACTCTATCTTCCACTTCTCAGCCCAGCTCTGCATTGTATCAATATCCCGTTGTAAATTATGAAAACTCTACACTGCCTACAACAATACCAACCTTTATGTCATCTACGGACTAATTGTCCCACCCTTCTACTTTCTCATTCAAGTAATTTATATAAAAAAAAACAAAGAGCAAGGGTCCCATAACAGATTCCTGCATAACACAGTAGGTTATTGACCTCCAGACGGAATACGCTCCATCTACTACCACTCTCCACCTTCTGAATCTGTGCAGCCGTGTTTCCCTGAATCCCATGCCTCCCGTCTTCCTGAAATGAGCCTACTTTGGGGAACCTTTCAAATGCCCTACAAAAACCCATATACACAACTTCCACTGATCTACCTCCATCAACTTGTTCTGTGACTTCTTAGAAGAATTTGATCAGGTTCATGAAGCACAGCTTTTTCTTCACAAAGCCATGCTGACTCTTCCTAATCAGCCTATGCTTCGCCAGATGTTTATATATCCTGTCTCTAAGAATCCTCTCCAATAGTTTGCTCTCCACTAACATAACTCACTTGTATAAGACCATAAGATATAAGAGCAGAAGTAGGCCATTTGGCCCATCGAATCTGCTCCACTATTCAATCTTAGGCTGATCCAATTCTTCCAGTCATTCCCACTCCCCTGCCTTAAACCCATATCCTTTGATGCCCTGGCTAATCAAGAACCTATCTATCTCTGCCTTACATACACCCAATGACTCAGCCTCCACAGCCACTCATGGCAACAAATTCCACAGATTTACCACCATCTGACTAAAGTAATTTCTCTGCATCTCAGTTTTAAATGGACATCCTTCAATCCTGAAGTCGTGTCCTCTTGTCCTAGAATCCCCTACCATGGGAAATAACTTTGCCATATCTAATCTATTCAGGCCTTTTAATATTCAGAATGTTTCTATGAGATCCCCCCCTCATTCTCCTGAACGTCAGAAAATACAACCCAAGAGCTACCAGACATTTCTCATACGGTAACCCTTTCATTCCTGGAATCATTCTTATAAATCTTCTCTGAACCCTGTCCAATATCGGTATATCCTTTCTAAAATAGGGAGCCCAAAACGGCACACACTACTCCAATTGCAGTCTCACAAGTGCCTTATAGAGTCTCAACATCACATCCCTGCTCTAATATTCTGTACCTCTAGAAATTAATGCCAACATTGCATTCGCCTTCTTCACAACTGACTTAACTTGGAGATTAAACTTTAGTGCATCTTGCACAAGGACTCCCAAGTCCTTTTGCATCTCTGCATTTTGAATTCTCTCCCCCATCTAAATAATAGTCTGCCTGTTTATTTCTTCTACCAAAGTGCACGACCATACACTTTCCAACATTGTATTTCATTTGCCGCTTCTTTGCTCAATCTTCTAACCTATCTAAGTCTCTCTGCAGGCTCTCTGTTTCCTCAACACTACCCACGCCTCCACTTATCTTTGTATCAGTGGCAAATTTAGCCATACTGTAGTCCAAATCATTGGCATACATTGTAAAAAGCAGCAGTCTCAACACCAGCCCCTGTGGAACTCCACTGGTAACCGGCAGCCAGCTAGAATAGGATCCCTTTATTCCCACTCTGCTTTCTGCCGACCAGCCAATGCTCCACCCATTTTAGTAACTTCCCTGTAATTCTATGGGCTCTTATCTTTCTAAGCAGCCTCATGTGCGGCACCTTGTCAAAGGCCTAACGTTTCTTGGACAAAGGAATAACATTTGCCTCCTTCCAGTCCGATTGCCAGTGAGGATGCAAAGATCATTGCCAAAGGCAGACAATCTATTCTCTCACTTCCCGTAGAAGCCTGTGGTGTATCCCTCTGGCCCTGGAGACTTATCCTTACTAATGTTTTTCAAAAGTTCCAACATATCTTCTTTCTTAAAGTTAAGATGTTCCAGCATTTCAGCCCGTTTTATGCTGTCCTCCCTTTTGTCAAGATCCCTCTCACTGGTGAAAAGTGAAGCAAAGCACCTCCCTTAGCTCCTCTAACTCCAAGCATGTTTTCTTTTATTCCTGATCGGTCGTACCCTCACTCTAGTCATCCACCTCTTTTTCACATATGTGTAGATGAATCCTAAGGTATTCCTCAATTCTACTCACCAAGACCTCCTCATGTCCTCCTCTAGTTCTCCCAAGACCCTTCTTAAGCTCCTTCCTGACTGCCTTACAACTCTCCAGAGCCCAGTCTGATCCTTGCTTCCTAAACCTTAAGTATGGTTCCTTCTTTGTCTTGACTAGATGATCCACATGTTCCTTCACCCTACCATCTTTTCTCTGCTTCAGCAGGACAAACTTTTGCAGAATCCCATGCAAGTGCTTCCTAAACAACCTCCACATTTCCCTGGTGCATTTCCTTGAGGGCATCTATTCCCAATTTACACTCCCTGTTCCTGCTTAATATTATAATTCACCCTCCCAAATTAAATACTTTTCCATACCGATTGCTCCTATCCCAGTGCAAGACTCAGGGCGTTATGGCCATTTTCTCTGAAATGCTCACCCATCGAGATCTGTCATTTATCAGGTTCATTACCTAGTACTAGATACATTATGGCCTCTCCTCTAGTCAACCTGTCCACATATTGTGACAGGAATCCTTCCTAAACACACCTAGCAAATCCTGTTCCTTCTAAACATTTTACACTAAGGAGTTGCCAATCAGTATTAGGGAAGTTGAAGTCATCCATGACAACAACCCTGTTATTTTTGCACCTTTCCAAAACCTACCTCCCAACCTGCTCCTCATTATCTGTTTCTACTGAAGGTCTATAGAATTACTCCCTATAAAGTAAATGCTCCCTTCCTATTTCTGATTACACCCATACTGACTCAGAAGATGATCCCTCCATAACATACATCTTTTTGGCTGCTCTAGTACTATCCCTGGTTAGCAATGCTCCCCCCCCCCCCCACCCCTCCTCTTTTATCTCCCTCACTGTCCCTTTTGAAATATATAAACCCTGGAACATCCAGCAGCCATTCCTGCCTTTGTGACAGCCAAATCTACAATGCTGTAGTTCATGTACTGAGCTATGCTCCAAATTCATCACCCTTGTTTTTAATACTTATTACCTTAAAATAAACACATCAACCTATCCAATTGACTGCATTTATGTCCTATGCATTATCTATCATTCCTCACAGTCTCTCTACATGTTGTATTTCCCTTACACCAACTGCTACATCCTCTGTCCTGTCACTCTGGTCCTATCTCACTGTTAACTTAGTTTAAAGCTTTACAAATGCATCTATCAACCTGCCTACAAGGACATTGGTCCCACTCAAGTTCAGGTGTAATCTATCCCCTTTGTACAGGCCATAACTTCCACAGGAGAGATCCCAATGATCCACAAATTTGAAACCCTGTCCCCTGTAACAATTCACACATTCATCTACCATGTTTTACTATTCTTACCCTCACTGGTGCGTGACACAGGTAGCAATCCAGAGATTACTACCCTTGTGAACCTGCTTTTCAGCTTCCTAAATAGCTCCTTATATTTGCACTTCAGGAAGCATTCTTTTTCCTTACCCATGTCTTTAGTACCAATATGACTTCTGGTTGCTCACCCTTCCTCTTTTAAATGCTGTGGACCCAATCTGAGACATCCCTTACCCTGGGGGGCAATATGCCATCTGGGAAGAGTCTTTCACATTCACAGAATTTCTGTTTGTTCTCCTAACTATTGAATCCCTTTTTCCACTGCTCTCCTCTTCTCCCTCCTTTACTTCTGAGCTCCAGAGCAAAACTCAGTACCAGAGACCTGGTCCCTGTTGTTTTCCCCTGGTAGGTCATGCCCCCAACAGTATCCAAAGCTGTATACTTACTGTTGAGGGAAATGGTCACAATGGAATCTATCTGCCTATTTCCTTTCCCTCTCCTGACAGTCACCCAGCTACCTGCCTCCTGTATTGTAGCTGTGACTACCTCCCTGTAGCTCCTATCTATCACCTCCTCATTCTCCTGAATGATCTGTAGGTCATCCAGCTCCACTCCATTTCCTTAACATGGTATGCAAGCTACACTAGAATGGAGAACCTTCCAGATTTGCCACATCTTGCAAGAGGAGCACACCACTACCAAGATCCATTTTTGTTATCCTAGTTAGAAAAGAAAGAAGCAGCAACTTGATAGATACTATTTCTAGCCTCAGCCTCTTCTCACTGAAGCCTCTTGAGCCAAAACCTTAGTTCCCCACTCTGTCCACTCACACTATGGCCACACGCACAATGGCTGCTCCAATTCAACCTATCTTCATTTTATTGGCACTTGCCTACTACTTGATAAACCAAGCAATCTCAAGCTCTGCAGAATGCCCTGACAGGCCCCACTCACTTTTAAAATCTGGCACTACTTAGCACAGGTAACTACTCCTACAGTCTCAAGCTTTGTAGTAAATTGGGCTGACGTACCTGTTTCCATGTTCTATGACTCTAAATTTAAGCGTGCCTTTGACAATCCATGCTGAACATTTCTTTCCAATCTAACTTCACTTCTCTGATCCAATCTTTCCCAATTAATCAGTTATCAGCATCAGCTGCACCATTTGTCATTTGAAACAGCTGACAACAATGGGATGTTAATCATTTCAATTTGGCATAAAGTTTTCAATAATTCACTGGGATATGTTTTCAAGTTCATTGTATGTCAGTGGGACTTAATTTATATAAATCAGAAATACATTCTTGTCCATAAATAAGTGGTATGCTGCCATGATGTTGAGGCTCATGTTGATGCACTGACCATTTAATCATGACACAAAATACTCTGCAGATGCTGGGGTCAAAGCAACACTCACAGCATGCTGGAGGAACTCAGCAGGTTAGGCAGCATCCGTGGAAACGAACAGTCAACATTTCCGGCCGAGACCCTTCATTAGGACTGAAGAGGGAGGGGGCAGGGGCCCTATAAAGAAGTTGGGGGGAGGGTGGGAAGGACAAGGCTGGTAGGTTCCAGGTGAAAAATCGGTAAGGGGAAAGATAAAGTGGTGGGGGAGGGAAAGTAGGGAGGTGATAGGCAGGAAAGGTGAAAAAGAAATAGGGGAAAGCACAATGGGTAGTAGAAGGAGGCGGAACCATGAGGGAGGTGATAGGCAGCTGGAGGAGGGGGCAGAGTGAAACTGGGAGGGGGAAGGGAGGGGGAAGGGAGGGGGAAGGAATTACC
The DNA here is from genome assembly GCF_030028105.1 of Mobula birostris. NCBI lineage: Eukaryota > Metazoa > Chordata > Chondrichthyes > Myliobatiformes > Myliobatidae > Mobula > Mobula birostris. The sequence goes on from NC_092370.1 coordinate 62,292,246, forward strand.
GGAAGTTGGAGAATTCAATTCAATTGTCATTTTGTCATTGTCAGGGTGGTTAAATGCTAGGCAAGTTAAATTTTTCCATTAACCACATCAACTTCAGTTTGGGTACATGAGCCTTCTGTGAGTTCTTGCTCTGACAAACTGCAGCATTATTGGCATCTTTAGCATTTATCAGTGGCATTTCTGTAGATGTCATAGTTATGCATGCAAAATCAAATGTGAGAATCTGTGTGCCTAATAACTCTGATTCACTTAGTTCATCACTTAAACCACAAAGACTTTCTGTGCAGCATGCAATCAAAAAAAGCCACCAATGTTCCAGTGCTGAGTAAAATCCTTCAAAGAGATACATTCATCTGAGTTCAGATTCCTTTTGATGGTTTTCTTGCACTCTTATGAACCACCATTTTCTTCAGCTCCCTCATAACCAATTAACACCATGTTGCTTGTTCCAGCAACATTTCCATGAACTGAAAGGTCACTGCACTGCAGTTTACTCATCAAGGCTTTCAATGTTGCTGCTGAGTAGTCATAATGCCCTGTAGCCACTCTTACAATTCTGCACATGCATCATACATTTACCTGCAATACAGTGGTAGGGATGAAAGGTTTTTGATGGAAACCTAAGACAATTCCTTTGGTATTCATCTTTTGCATATCAGGGTCATCATCATTATGTACCATATAGTATGACTGGGATAATCATGGTCTAGGAGCATGATTGTGCTTGGCAAATTCTATAGCACCTATCCAATATCCTATGGTTTGTTGCTTTATGCTCTCCTACTTCTCTAACCAGGGTAAAAAGCTGCCTTCTACTTTAGTGAAATCCTTATGAGGGCGTTAATCAAAAATCTGCTGGAAGTCCATATAAGTAACAAATCGTTTCTTTGATAACGTCAGTAATCTCATTGATTTCCTCATGTTTTAAGTTGATGAATATATTAGATTATCATTGCATTTGCGTTCAATTTACAATGATGTGCAGTCCATCCAGCAATATAATGAAAGCAAATATGTAGAGATTTTATCAAAACAGTCAAAATATTCTGGGGGGGGGGGAGATCCATTACATCAATGCTAATTCTCTGAAAGAGCTACCTATTAACCCCATTTCCCTAACCTTTTCCATTGCTCTGAAAATGTTTCATTTTAAAATTTTCATCTGATTTAATTTGAATATTATTATGGAATCTGCTTCCACCACATTTCAGGCAAGGCATACATTAATGATTCAGAGGAGTTTTGTCTTATTTCCCCCCCCCAACCCATGGATTTTTGGTCATTTATTCTAAATCCAGATTGTCTGGTTTTTGACCTTTCTGCAAATTGTATTTGACTACCTCCGTTAAATCATATCCTCTGTTGCACTAAGAAGAAAAATTCCAGGTTCTGAATCACTAAAGACCATAAGACATAGGAGCAGAATTATGTCATTCAGCTCATGGAGTCCACACCGCCATTCTATCATGGCTGATTCCGGATCCCACTCAACCCCATACACTAGCCTTCTTACCATATCTTTTGATGCACTGACCAATCAGAAAACTATCAACTTCCGCCTTAAATATATCCATGGACTTGGCTTCCACCGCAATCTGTGGCAGAGGGTTTCACTATACTCTGGCTAAAAAAAAAACCCCTTCTTACCTCCGTTCTAAAATGTCACCCCTCGATTTTGAGGCTGTGCCCTCAAGTGCTGGATAGCCTTACTATAGGAAACATCCCCTCCACATCCACCCTATTTAGTCCTTTCAATATTCGGTAGGTTTCAATGAGATCCCCCTGCATTCTTCTAAATTCCAGTGACTACAGGCCCAAAGCTGCCAAACACTCCTCATATGTTAATCCCTTCATTCTGAAATCATCCTCGTGAACCTCCTCTGGACTCTCTCCTATAACAGCACATCCTTTCTGAGATATGAGGCCCAAAACTGTTGACAATACTTTAAGTGCAGACTGCATAGTGTCTTATAAAGCCTCAACATTATCTTCCTGCTTTTATATTCTATTCATCAAAATAAATGCCAATATTTCATTTGCCTTCTTTATCATAGACTCAACCTGTAAATTAACCTTTTGGGACTTTTGCACAAGGACTCCCAAGTCCCTCTGCACCTCTGATGTTTGAACCTTCTACCCATTTAGAAATAATCTGCACTGTTGTTCCTCTTACAAAATTGCATTATCATACATTTCCCAACATTGTTTTCCATCTGTCAGTTTTTTGCTCATTCTTCCAATTTGTCTAAGTCCAGGTGCAATCACGTTGCCTCCTCAGCTCTACCTACCACTCCAACTATCTCTATATCATCTGCACACTTTGCCACAAAGCCATCAATTCCATTATCTAAAATCAATGACAAAATATGAATAATAGCAGTAACAATACTGACCCGAGGAACAGCAGTAGTCACTGGCAGAAAACCAGAAAAGGCTCCCTTTATTCCCACTCACTGCTTCCTGCCTGTCAGCTATTCATGCTTGTATCTTTCCTGTAATGCCATGGGACTTCATCTTGTTGAGCAGCCTCGTGTGTGGCACCTTATCAAATAAATGCCTTCTGAAAATCCAAGTTATTTACATCCACTGTTTCTCCTTTGTCCACCCTGCTTGTTAGTTCCTCAAATAACCAACAGATTTGTCAGACGAGATTTTCATTTACAGAAACCACACTGACTTTGACTTATTTTATCATTAGTTTCCAAGTACCCCGGAACCTCATTCTTAATAATAGACTCCAACACTCTCCCAGCCACTGAGGTTAGGTTAGCTGGCCTATAGTTTCCTCACTTTTGCCTTCCTCCCTTCTTAAAGAGTGGAGTGATATTTGCAATCTTACAGTCCACCGAGACCATGCCAGAATTAAGTGATTCTTGAAAGATTGTGACCGATGCATCCGTTATCTCTTCAGCAACTTCTCTCAGGACTCTGGGATGTAGTCCATCTGTTATCCACCTTAACACCTTTTAGTCTGCCTAGCACTTTTTCCTTTGTAATAGCAATGGCACTCACTCCTGCTCCCTGACACTCAAGGACCTCTGGCACACTGCTAATATCTTCCACAGTGAAAACTGATGCAAAGTATCCATTCAGTTCATCTATAATTTCTTTGTTAGCCATTACTACCTCACTAGCATCAGTTTCCAGTTGTCCAATATCAACTCTCACTTCCCTTTTACTCTTTATATAACTGAAAAAAAACTTTTGGTATCCTGCTTTATAGTATTGGCTAGTTTGCCCTCAAATTTCATCTTTTCCCTTCTTATAGCTTTTTTAGTTGCCTTTTGTTGGATTTTAAAAGCTGCCCAAACATCCAAATTCCCACTCACTTTTGTTACCTGATATGCCCTTTCCCTGTCTTTTATGCAGTCCTTAACTCCCCTTGTCAGCTACGATTGCCTACCCCTGCCATTTCGGAACAACTTCTTCTGTGGGACATATCTATCCTGTGTCTTGGGAACTATTCCCAGAAACTTCAGCCATCACTGCTTTGCTGTCAACACCGCCAGTAACCTCCTCCAATCCAGGGCTCAAGCTCCTCTCTCATGTCTCTGTAATTCCCTTCATTCCATTGCGATACTGATATGTGTGACTTATGCTTTTCTCTCTCAAACTGCAGTATGAATTCAGTCATATTATAATCACTGCCTCCTCAGGGTTTCTTTACACTTAGCTCCCTAATATTATCTGGGTTATTACACAACTCCTAATCTAAGGTAGTATTTTCCCCGACTAGGCTCAAGCACAAGCTGCTCTAAAAAGCCATCTCATAGTCATTCAACAAATTCCCTCTCTTACGATTCGACACCAATCTGATTTTCCCAATCCTCTTGCATATTGAAATCCCTCATTACTATTGCCACATTACCCTTATTGCATGCCTTTCCCAACTCCCTTTACAATCTCAACCTCACATCTTGTCAACTATTTGAAGGCCTATATATGATTCCCATATTGGTTTTTTTACCCTTGCAGTTTCTTAACTTCACCCACAGAGATTCAACATTCTCTGACCCTATGTCACCTCTTTATAAAGATATAATTCCATCTCATACCAACAGAGCCACACCACAACCTTTGCCTTTCTGCCTGTCCTCTCAATACAAAGTATATCTTTTGATGTACCTTTGAGGGTTCAGAGGAGGTTCATAAGGATGATTCTGAGAATGAAAGGGTTATCATATGAGGAATGTTTGATAGCTCTGCATCTGTACTCGCTGGAATGTAGAAGGATAGGCAGGGAGAAATCTCATTGAAATCCTCTGATTGTTGAAAGGGCTAGACAGAGTAGATGGGGAAAGGATGTTTCCCGAGGTGAGGGAGTCTAGGACAAGAGAGCACAGCCTCAAGATAGAAGGGCATCCATTGAAAAAGCAGAGAAATTTCTTCAGCCAAAGGGTGATGAATTTGTGGAATGTATTACCACAGGCAGCTGTGGAGGCCAGGTTATTGGGCAGAGTTGATAGGTTTTCGATTGGATATAACCTCAGAAGTTACGGGGAGAAGGCTAGAGAGGGGGGAGAAGAGGATCAGCTATGATTGAATCATGGGCCAAATGACCTAATTCTGCTCCTATACCTTATGGTTCTATGGTCATATGATCTTAAGCTCCAAACAGTGGCCTTCTTTCAACCAACGCCCACAACGTCATACCAACTAATCTCTAATTGCACCACGAGTTCATCCAATTTATTCCATTGCTACGCACATTTAAATATAGCACATTCAGTCCTGCATTCTTCACCTTTTTGAATCTTGCCTCTGTAGTACAATTTATCTCTTAGTTCTGTCTGCATTTGTACCCGATCATTGAGTTGTCCTTCCTTACACTCATGTTACATCGATCATCTACTTGTAAACCTGCAGGCTTATCCTCAGCTCTATCATACTGGTTCTCATCCCTCTGCTATATTAATTTAAGCCACTCCCAACAGCTCTAGTAAACCTGCCTGCAAGAATATTGGTCCCAATCTCCCTCATCCTAAATGAGCACCTTGTTTTACATTGTGGATGACAGACAGTACAAAGCTCCTTTCTAATGTGCTTCAGGAATTAGCAAAGTACTGGTTATTGGCATCTAGTGCTCCATGTCACAAGTCTAATTGAATGCAGTTGATGTCCAATCAATGACTTAAAAAGCTTTACCACAGCTTCCTTTTTTTTGTTTCCTACAGCTCCATTTATAAAGCCAAGAAACTTGTTACTTGTTTCACTTGATTAGTCACTGTCAAATAATGGAATTTAGAAACTATGAACTTTCTTCACTTTTTAAAATGTCATTTGCTTCTCCTCTTGTATCATTTTAAAATATTTGTTGCATTAAGTGTCATCTGTTATGTAGGTGCCTGCTGCAACACCAAGTCGTCTCCAAATGCTTCTTACAGTTCTCTTCATTCTTTTCTATATTTCTAATCTTTGTTCCATCCATAAATTTTAAAATGCTGCCTCCTGTGCCCAAATGCAGATTAATTAAACTCAGCAGAAGTAACCAAGGCCAGCTTTACATTCTGCCTATGAAAGGAAAATAACTACTATTCATTTTCTGACATTCAACCTATTTTATATATGTTATTACTATCACTGTAATTGCACAGACTTTCATTTTGCTAGCATTTCAATTATTATGTAGTATTATCTCATCTGAAAACATTGCCGGGTTAATCAGATAGAATTTCCCCTTATCACTACATTGCTAGTTGTCATTTATTAGCCAAGAGGAATCTAACACTCTTGGGCAATTGTCTCCAGATGTCTTCCCACTGTCAATGATAGTCTGATTAACAAATTGTTATCTAATTAATTCTTCTGCTTTTTTAGGTTGAGGGCATGTACAATTTTCAGTCCTCAAAACATCTGATTGTTTGAAAGATTGTGGAATCTGCAATTGCAAGGATTTGGAGGTTTGACTAATAAAACAGATAACTAGCCCCTATTTATGTTTTTAAAAGAGTGTTGTGGGACTGCACAATCCCTGGTGTCAGAACAAAAAAATTCTGCACCTAAATTCATTTGTATCAGATGTGAGATGTGTGAAGTATGATCAAAATACTACCCAGCCCAATCACAAACAAGAGAAATCTGCAGATGCTAGCAGACTAAGCAACACACACAAAATGCTGGAGGAACTCAGCAGACCAGACAGCATCTATGGAAAAAAAAGTGCTGTCGACATTTCAGGCCAAAACTCTTTGGAAGGATTTTGGCCCAAAACGTCGACTGTACTTTTTTCCATAGATGCTGCCTGACCTGTTGAGTTCCTCTAGCATTTTGAGTGTGTTGCTTGTACTACCCAGCCCAAGCTTTTTTGGAAAATAAATGAGATTGAAATTGCTTTGCAGAATAATATAACAATGAAGTCATGTCTATAGACACAATATTAAATTTGCTCTTTGATCTGGCTCAGTCCATCACCATAGAAAAAGTGCTAATGCAAAATACTTTCAACTTCAACATAGGAAAGCTCAAATCTAGTAACAAATGTACCAGTGTTTGATGGTGGCCAGGCAAATAGCTATTATAAAAAATGCAATGCAATTAGTGTGGCACTTAAAATCCTTCATGAGTCACACATAAAATTAATACAGAAAATTTTCTAGCTCAAATGCTCAAAATCCTGATCTGAATATTTTGAATAGAAAACTCCCACAAGTAGTATATACTCGTGTTCCCAATATAATGTCATAATTGATAGTGACAGTTACAATAAACTAACTCAGAAGGAACAACATTGTCTGTGTTTGCTTAACTATTCAAAGTGACCCTCTTTACATGCCATCAAATGATAGATTTCTGAGATTGAAAAATTGTTGTTGACATCCTCTTGTTAACAATTGTTTTACCTTTCTCCTAATCTCCCAAACAAAAACGATTTGGCTCTCATAGCAGAGAGGGCAATAGTCATTTAAAAATAAAACAGTGAGAGTTTTGAGCCTAAGCATTCCTGTAAGGGTGAAAGATAAAAACTGAAAGTCGAAGGAACCCCCTACAGGTTAAGGGATATGGAGTGTTGGTTAATGAAACAAAATCGTAGTGGCAGTAGTGAAAGTGAAAATAGAAGTGGCTCTACAGGACCTGTAGAGGACAAAGTAGGAGAACAAAATGGGGATAGGAGATCACACTGGTGGGCAAAGATCAAGGAAAGTATTCGAGTAAAATAAGTATATTAAAGGCAAAAGAGTATCCAGAGAATATACGAGGTCCATTAGCAATATGTGCATGGAGTCAAAGGATATGGGTAGGATCTTAATTGAATATTTCTCATCTGATTTTACTGTGGAGAAAGCAATTGAAGTTGGAGAATTCAGGGTGGAGGATAATGGAATTTTACAGCAAATTACCACTGAAAAAGAATATATATTAGATATCTTAGGGGTGTTAAAGGTTTGCTAGTATACTTTCATGTTCGTAACATAATGGCACCAAACTATTTTACTATGTTAGTGGTACAATATATATGCAAGGTGCATTTATTTCCATTGTTATGCTTGGCTGATTGTAGAGCTGAGAGATTAACCCTCTCCCTGCTTCACTGCACTACATACTTGTGACTGACTAGGCTACATGCATAATTGGGTGTTTATAGCATGATTTCAATCTCAAATTTACAATAGACTAGTATAAAACAAAAATACATTCAAATCAACCATGCTGGAAGAAACTTGTGAATTTATCAGCACCTGAAAGATTTAGATTGGTCTATTAAATGGGATCATTCAATTCACCATACCATTTTGTGGGAATCAACTCAATCAAATGGCAGTCACTTTAAAATTTTGATCTAATGAATACTCTCAGAGTGAAAGAGTTTAATTGGAATAGATCGATGTTTTCTGAGATCCCTAGCTTAGGCTAAGAAATTGTCCCGCACGTTGATAAGATTTAATAGTTATTTAAATCAAGATCCCTGCAGATGATTAAGAATTTATGTTCAGACCAAATCCTGGAAATTTGTTACAATTTTGGGAGCGTCCGCTGTTGGCATACATTAAAATACAACGTAAACACGGTTTACATATTGGAGAACTTTGCAAATTCGTGGTCGGTGTTCCATCCCCAGTCAGTATGTGACCCTGAAAGCGTCTTACCCATGGGAGTGAGTTGTAATTTTGCGCTTTTCCTCCAGGCGGTAGTCTTGCATAGCGGACTGCAACTGGCTACTACGATAGTTACGGTCATAGTGCCGGTGGTGCTTCTGGTAAAAAGGTAATGATAGCGAGGACATGCTGGCAACGTAATATCCAACTCTTACGTTGTATGAATTCTCAGGAATCTGCTCGTAGATAAAGCAGAAACAAAAAAAAAAGTAAATCAGGTAAAGGGCTCAACGATCTGCTCCATTAATGTAAACAGAATAAACCGACAATGATGTACGTAGGTCATTGTCAGTGGGTGAAGTTTAGAGTGCGCTGAAGCCGAGATATAGGTAACAGGGTTCTGATTTATTTCATTTTGTTTCTTTTTCTGGTCCAACCATAGCCGGTCGAAGTAACAGCTCCAGCAGTGCAGAGAAACATTTAAATCCTTACATCTAGCAAAGTTTCAGTATAATTTATCATGATTGGCAAGAAATGCGAAACAAAAGTACAGGGTTTTTATTATATATATATATATATATATATATATCAATCATATTAAATAAAAATAATTATAATTCGAAATAACCGGCACTACTTTCGATCGGTTTAAATAATTATTTTAAATAATCCGTTTTAATAAACACAATTAGCTGCAAATTGACCATCGTGCGTTGCATTTGCCACACTTACATCCAACTTCCCATTCTGTGTTCAATTTTCTATTTCAAGATGAATGTTAAAGTAATTCTGATTGAATTGTTAACATCCAACCACATAGAATTCAGTTGAAATATTATACGGGTTCGTTCTTGCTCTCTAAGTGTGCCCTTTATTGTAGATAACCCTGACACAAAACCAAATTAATAAAACTCAGTGATTCTGACCGATCTCGCCAGTTGAACTATGTGTTGAGTGCACATTTAGAACTGCACCGGTCAGCTGCCAACGGAACTTTAACTTTTTAACAAGGCAAATGACATTTAAGTCACAGAACCGCCACAAGAGCTGCTAAATCTACTGAGAATCAGGCGCACTTACCAAATGTCAAATGTTTTCTGGGATTTTGTTGTATATACTAGAGAGAACGCTCGGTGTGATGTTTCGGGGAAAGCGGCTGCAGAGTTCTGTACAAAAATAATGTCTCCCGTCAGTGGAATGTAAAACCAGAGTCCCGACCTTTTATGGTTTGAAGGATTGATAAATATAGCACTAGAGCAAGTAATCAGTCTCCCACGGCTAGAAATCTCAAGGGATTGCATGCAGGTAAAGAGCTGTTTAACATTTCATGCAGACAGAAATAAGAGTTTGCAATTAATGGAGTTCAAGCTTCAAATTGCCGATCCCTTTTACCCACTCGCTTCTTAAATCTGAATACACACCACTAATTTTAGCCACCCTCTGCCCCTCTCACGGGATTGACCTGATAGCTGATCCGGTGATTGCATACACATATGTGGACTGAAAGGTGCCAGGATCACAATCTTCTTAGCGGTTCTCTGATTCGAGGTGACCTGCCTCCTCGCGAGTTCGGTGGATTTTGAAATGACTGATGAATCCGTTGTAGGATCCGCGGACGGTCACAGATGAGGCGAAGGGATGTGGAAGATGGAAATGGGACGTTTACAGGAGCGGGAGGCGTCTATGCAAGATTTAAAAAAAAATCAACAGGTCTCCAAAGCAGAGGTTCAAGACAAGGGACTAGGCTCTGCCTCATGGATTTAACACACGCGTGCACACATACACAGATGTAGAATCACAAGTATTCCGACTTCAAATGATACTTCAAGAGCAATACTAAACATTATGTGCGGCCAAAAATTATGATATTCAAGAACAATATATGTATTAATTTCAAAACCTGGCTGTTGCATCAATAGATAGCTGAACAAGCTCATTTTGTGACCTAAGTTCCAACTGCCTTGTACAACTTTATTTTCTTAACTCAAAAGAAGTAACACAGACCAATCCATGCACTGGGTCTGGCTGAACTTTCCCACCTCATATTAGACAATCAATATTATTGTACTTTCCTCTCTCCCTCAGACTGATGCCCACATTAATCAGACAAAGATTAAATAGGACAAACAATTACATCAGGAGCCTAACATCAGTGGTGTTGCAATGAGTGAATGAAGCGAACCCAAGTGCAGGACACAGGCACGGAGATTGAGTTAGGATGCTTATGCGGACGTGAACATTGAACAGCAAACAGGAGGGATCTTGACACGGAGCCTTGACACAGAGAGACAGAGTTTCATAGGTAAACTTTTAAACTGGAGCAAAACTTAGGACACACGGCCCTAAGCAGCTGAGAAATGTTAATTACCACACAGGCAAAACCAATGATCTGGCTACTAGTGGTTGTAACGCCGGGGTTCTTATGCTGCAGGTCTTGACGGAAACCAGGTGTGCCGTCAAAGAGAATTAGAAACAAGTGGGAGATTAATGGTCAGAACCATGGCACAATCAAAGGAAATTAGGAGAAATGTAAGGAATTAATGATCTGTGACAGTACCCCCCCCCCAAATCAGGAATCTCAAGGCAAACCCACCAGGCTTGTCCGGATTGTCTCGATAGAAATCACAGAGGAGGGAAGGTTCCAGGATGAAGGAGTGAGGAATCCAGGAGATTTCCTCTGGGCCGTTTACCTCCCAATCGACCAGGTACTGGAGGCCCCTGCCTCGGTAGCGCACATCCAGTATTCGCAGGACGGTGTATGCTGGGTGGTCGTCAATCATCCGGCTGGTGGAGGGGATTTGGCAGGAGGGCACAAAGGGCTGACAGATAGAGGTTTCAATTGGGAGGTGTGAAACGTGGGATGAATGTGCATGGATCCGGGCAGTTTGAGTCTGACCGCTGAGGGGCTGAAGACACTCTCAATCTCGAATGGTCCCAAGTAGCGAGGAGCGAGTTTCTTGGGTTCATTCTTGAGGGGAATGTCTTTTGGCAAGAGCCAAACCTTCTGTCCAGGCCGATAATTTGGTGCAGGAATTTGATGGCGATTGGCAATCCTCTGGTTGCGGTTGGCTGAGTGGAGCAGGGCCGCTAGTGCATCCTTCCAGATCTTGCGGCACCTGCAGAGATGGGTCCGAACAGAAGGCACAGCAATGTCATCTTCATGTGCGGAAAACAGAGGGGGTTGGTAACTGAGGGAGCATTTGAAGGGAGACATTCCAGTGGCGGTGCTGACCAGGGAGTTGTGGGCTTACTCGACCCAAACGAGATGGGTGCTCCAGGATGACAGGTTGTTAGCGGTTATGCAGCGCAGTGCTGCTTCCAAATCCTGGTTTGCTCGTTCTGTTTGACCATTAGTCTGTGGATGGAAGCCAGAAGACAGGTTTACTGAGGCTCCAAGGGCTTGACAAAAGGATCTCTAGAGTTGAGAAATGAACTGGGGACCCCAGCCAGAAATAATGTTAGAGGGAATTCCATGAAGGCGGAAGACGTGATGAACAAGGAGGTCGGCTGTCTGTAAAGAGTTTGGGAAGGGCTACAAAATGCACAGCTTTGGAGAAGCGGTCCACCACGATGAGTCTGGCAGAGTTCCCATGTGAAGTGGGTAGTCCATTAACAAAATCCAGTGCAATGTGAGACCAAGGGCGGCTAGGGACAGGTAGGGGACGAAGCAACCCAGCTGGTGGTCGGTGGGAGGCTTTTCCGTGTGCACAAACAGAACAAGCAGAGGCGAAGGAACAGGTGTCAGCGTCCATGGAGGGCCACCAGAAATGTCTCTTCAGAAGGGACAGAGTTCGATCGATTCCAGGATGGCAGGCGAAACGAGAAGTGTGCCCCCACTGGAGAACCTGAGACCAAACCAAGTCAGGCATGAAGAGGTCAGGTAGAGTCTGTTGGGCCTCTTTGACTATGGATTCGATCTCCCAGGTGAGGGCAGCCACTACACAGGATGGTGGAAGGATGGTCTCGGGGTTCGGAAGGCCCTCCTCGGAGACGTATTGACATGAGGGAGCATCGTGCTTCCCGTTCTTGGATCCTGGATGATAGGTGAGTGTGAATCTAAAACAGTTAAAAAATAGTGCCCAACGGGCTTGGTGAGAATTCAGGCATTTGGCAGTCTGGATGTATGTAAGATTCTTATGATCAGTCCAGACGATGAATGGATGTTCCGCTCCCTCCAGCCAGTGCCTCCACTCCTCCAAAGAGAGTTTCATGGCCAGTAACTCCCAGTTCCCTACAGCGGGGGATAGCCGGTGAGAGAAGGCTGCGCAGGGATGGAGTTTTTGATCTGGGCCAGAGCGTTGGGAGAGGACCGCTCCCACCCCAGAGTCGGAGGCGTCAACGTCCACAATGAATTGGCAAGAGGGGTCAGGTTGGACCAGGATGGGAGTGGAGGTGAAACACCTCTTCAGCTCCGAGAAGGCTGAGTCCGCTTCGGGGTCCCAGTGGAAAGGGGTCATAGGAGAGGTGAGTCGAATAAGGGGTGCTGCCACCCAGCTGTAATCCCTGATGAAGCAACGATAAAAGTTTGCAAACCCCAGAAGTTGCTGGAGTTGCTTCAGTGAGGTGGGTTTTGGCCACTCTGCCACCGCCCAGATCTTTTCGGGATCCTCCCTCACTTGCCCGCTCTTGATGATGTACCCTAAGAAACTGACAGAAGGGACATTAAACTCGCACTTCTCAGCCTTCGTGAATAGTTTGTTCTCCCAAAGCCTCTGCAGAACCTGACGGACATGGTGGATGTGTTCCTGAAGACTGTGGGAGAAGTTTAAGATGTCATTCAAATAAACAAAAATGGAACAGTTAATAAAGTCCCTAAGGACATCGTTTACCAGAGCTTGGAAGACGGTGGGGGCATTGGTGAGACCGAATGGCATGACCAGATATTCGAAGTGACCAAGTTTTAAAAGCTGCTTTCCACTCATCTCCCTCCCTTATCCTGACTAGGTGGTAGGCATTTCGTAGGTCCAACTTAGAGAAGATGGTGGCTCTATGAAGGGATTCGAAAGCAGAGTTGATAAGGGGCAGTGGATACTTATTCTTTATGGTTATGCTATTCAGGCCCCAGTAGTCAATGCAGGGGTGCAGTGAGCCATCTTTTTTCTGCACAAAAAAGAAACTTGCGCCTACAGGGGAAGATGAGGGTCGAATAATGCCCACCGCGAGAGAGTCATTTCGGTAAGCCTCCATTGCTTCCCTTTTGGGCTGGGACAGGTTGTACAGCCGACTGGTGTGTATAGGGGCTCTGGGGAGAAGGTCAATTGCGCAATTGTAAGGGCGGTGTGAAGGCAGAGAAAGAGCCCGTTGTTTGTTGAACATTTCTCCCATATCATGTTACTCTGCTGGAACCTTGGATAAGTCCGGCGTTTCAGCGGCAGACGAGGTCGCAGTGACTTTCACAGGAGAAAGGGCCGATTCTAGACAAGTGGAGTGACAGAATGGATTCCAGCTGACTATCTTCCCGGTGGACCAGTCAATGTGGGGATTATGGCGGCTTAACCAGGGATAACCAAGAACTATAGGAGCTTGAGGAGAGGAAATTAGGTTAAATCGCACCTGTTCCCAATGGCTCCTGGAGAGAATAAGAGACAGGGGTGGTGTGCAGTGTGTGACTTGGGTCAGAAGTCTACCATTCAGTGCCCGGGCTTCCAGAGGGGTACTCAACGGCTCCTGAGGAATTCCGGCCCAGAAAGTTATGCTTTCATCCAGAAGGTTTCCCTCAGCGCCAGAGTCCACTACAGCTGATAGAGGCAGGGATTGTTGGTTGTAACATAAGGTAGCCAGGATCTGCATCCGGGTTCGGGGGACGGAAGGGAATGTTGTCTGGCTCACCAGGGTCCCCCTTTCTACTAGTGAGCCTTCCCTTTTGGCCGAAGGGGACAGGTAGCACGGAAGTGGCTGGACTGGCTGCAATAGAGACACTCCCCCACTCTCAATCTCTGGAGTCGCTCTGTGGGAGAAAGGCGGTTCCGTCCCAGCTGCATGGGTTCCTCTCCTGGGGCGGTGGAAACAGTCGGGCTGGAAGCTATTCTAGGAGCGGGAGAAGAGAGGCTTGTGCTGGTGGGAGACGGTAATGAGTGCCGTGGAGTGGCCAAAGGTGGTGGACGACCAGTTCTTTCCCTTTGGCGTTCTCGAAGACAATTGTCCAACCTGGTGGCTAGGGAGATTAGGGAACCCAGGCTGTCGGTGTCATCTCTTGCCACAACTCGACTTTCACCATGTCGCTGAGACCATTCCAAAATACCCCTTGGAGCACCTTATTGTTCCACCCCGAGTCAGCCACTAACGTCCGGAACTCCACAGAATATTCGACAACACTGCGTGAGCCCTGACGGAGAGAGTAAATACTTAGCGGCATCTTTACCATGGATGGGGTGGTCAAAGATCTTTCTCATTTCTGTGATAAAGGTGGGGAAAGAAGAGCAGATATCCGGTTGATTATCCCAAACAGCTGTAGCCCACACAAAGGCACTTCCCCACAACAACTCCATGATATAAGCTATCTTTGACTTATCCGTGGAGTACGTGGATGACTGCTGTTCGTACACCAAGGAGTATTGCAGAAGAAAGGCCTGGCACTTCCCCAGATCCCCAGTATAGTGTTCTGGTTCAGGTATGTGCGGCTTTCTTGGCAGGGTGTTGCTGACACGTAGGAGGTTGCCACTACAGGCTGTCTGGGCTGGTTCCGGCTGACTATCTTCCCGGTGGACCAGTCAATGTGGGGATTATGGCCACTTAACCAGGGGTAGCAAGAACTATAGGAGCTTGAGGAGAGGAAATTAGGTTAATTGAGTAGATACACGGTCCACCTGGTCACTGATCTTCGTTACATTAGCAGACAGGGAACAGAGGTTCTCCATTACATCCCAGAGAACTTGATTGTGCAGACCCAGTAGGGAGTCCTGGCTGGCGAGGGCTTGTTGCAGGGTACTCGTGTCTGCTGGGTCCATTGTGGCCAGAACATTCTGTTGTAATGAGTGAATGAAGCGAACCCAAGAGCAGGACACAGGCATGGAGATTGAGTTAGGATGCTTACGCGGATGTGAACGTTGAAAAGCAAACAGGAGGGATCTGGACACTGAGCCTTGACACAGAGAGACAGAGTTTCATAGGTAAACCTTGAAACTGGAGCAAAACTTAGAACACACAGTCCTAAGCAGGCAGGAAACATTAATCACCACACAGGCAAAACCAACGATCTGGCAACTAGTGGTTGTAACACCAGGGTTCTTATGCTGCAGGTCTTGATGGAAACCAGGTGTGCCGTCATCAAAGAGAATTAGAAGCAAATGGGAGATTAGTGGTCGGAACTATGGCACAATCAAAGGAAATTAGGAGAAAGATAAGGAGTTAATGATCAGGACCATGACAAGTGATGGGAAAGTTAATGAATGGGGATCCTAAGGGATAGGATCAATATGCATTTGGAAGGTCAAGGATTGATTAGGGATATTCAACATGGAATCAGAATCAGGTTTAATATCATTGGCATATGTTGTGAAATTTGTTGTATGCGGCAGCAGTACATTGCAATACATAATGAAAATGGTAAATTACAGTAAGTATATATATTTTTTAAAAAAGTTAAAGTAAGTAAGTAGTGCAACAAGAAATAAAACTCAAAGTAGTGAGGCAGTGTTTATGGGTTCAATGACCATTCAGAAATCTGATGGCAGAGGGGAAGAAGCTGTTCCTGAATTGTTGAGAGTTTGCCCTCAGGCTCCTGCAACTCCTCCCTGGTGGTAGCAATGAGAAAGGGCACATCTTGGGTGACGGGGGTCCTTAAATAAGGATGCCGCCTCTCTGAGGTATCAGTCCTTGAAGATGTCCTGGATGCTGTGGAGGCTAGTGCCCACGATGGAACTGACTGAGTTTACAACCTTCTGCAGCTTACCTCAATCCTGTGCAGTGCCCCTCCCATACCAGACAGTGGTGCAGCCAGTTAGAATGCTCTCCATAGTACATCTGTAGGAACTCATGACTTTGTGAGTGTCTTTGGTGACAATAAAGCCTCGTGCCTTTGACTGTGTGAAGAAGTGACCAAGAAGATTGAAAAGGCCAGAGAGGTAGGCATTGGCTTTTGACAAGGTTCTACAACGGTGGTCTGGGTCCTGATGGTGAGACCACATGGGATCCAAGGTGAGCTAACCAATTAGACACAAAATTGACTTTGTGGAAGGTGTCAGAGGGTGGTGGTGAAGCATCCTTTTACAAATGAGAAGACTGTGGCCAGTGATGTAGCACAGGGATCAGGGCTGGGTTGCCATATTTTTCACCAATTTGGATGAGAATGTAGTTGGCATGACAAGTTTGCAGATGACATCAAAATTAGTAGTGAGCTGAACAGTGAAGAAGGTTGTCTAAAGTTTCAATGGAGTCTACATCAATTGGGAAAGTTTTCCAAGGAATGCAAATAGAATTTAATGCAGATAAGTGTGAAGTGATGCATTTTGTGAAGTTAAACACAGAACATTGAATAGTAGAGCTCTGGGGAATGTGATGAAACAAAGATATGTGGGAAGAAGTACCAAGTTCCTCAAGCATTGCAATACACTGTAGGTAGATAAGGTGGTGAAGAAGGCATTTGACACTCATGCCTTCATCATATGGAACACTGAGTTAAAAACACAAGAGATTCTGCAGATGCTGGAAATCCAGATCAACACATAGAAAATGCTGGAGGAATTCAGCAAGTCAGACAGTATGTATGGAAATGAATAAATAATGAACATTTTGGGCTGAGTCTTGAAGAAGGGTCTTGGCCCAAAATGTTCACTGTTTATTCATTTCCATAGATGCTGCCTGATCTGCTTAGTTCCTCCAGCATCTTGTGTGCATTGCACTGAGTTTTAAAAAAAGCTGTAATGTTATATGACAGCCTCACAAGATGTTGACGACAGCACACCTGGAAAATTGTGTGCAGTTCTGAATGCCATACTATAAGAATGTGGTTAGGCTAGAGAGGGTGCAGAATAGTTTTACAAAAATTTATTGGGAATGACAAGCTTATACTGAGAAAATGGATAGGCTGCGATATGTTCCCTGGTGCAAAAGAGGCAGAGGGGTGACATTAAAAAGGTTTATAAAATCTTGAGGTGAATTCATAGGTGGATGGTCACAGTCTTTTTCCAAAGGAGGGTATCTAAAACTAGAGGTCATACATTTTAAAGTGAGAAGGAATCTGAGGCATAAGCTTTCAAACAGGTGATGGTAGGTATATAGAATATGATGCCAAAGGAAGGGATAGAGACTGGTTGAAGAATACATTTAAAAGATATTTAGATAGCTGGCAAGTGGGCTGAAGAATGGCCTATCAAATTTACTTTGGATAAGGATGAGGTGTTGCATTTTGGGAAGACAGAACATTGTAGGACCCAGGAAGTGTTGTAGATTGGAGGGATCTTGGAGTATAAGTACATGGTTCCTTGAAAGTGGCATTGCAGGTAGACAAGTTCATGAAGAAAGCGGTTGGTGTGCTGCCCTTCATCAATCGGGTCACTGACTATATAAGTTGGAATATGCTGCATTTGGACAAGACACTGGTGAGCATGCATTTGGATTATTGAGTTCCATTTTAGGGAAGATTGCATTAAACTGTAAAGACAGCAGATAATGTTTTTAAAGATATTGGCATGTATTAAGGGACTGAGTTATGGAGAGATGTAAGGCAGATTGGGACTTTATTCACTGGAGCAGAGGAGAATAAGGGGTGATCCTACAGAGATGTATAAAATCATGATGGGCAAAGATGGTGTGAACGCACACAATCTTTTTCCTAAGGTTGTGGTGCCAAGAATTAGAGAGTATAGATTTAAGGTGAGGGGGGGAAAATAATAGGAATATGAGGGATAATTTTTGCACCAAGAAGGTGGTCAGTTTAGGAAATGATCCACCAAATGAAGTGGCTGAGGCAGGTGCATTAGCAACATTTAAAAGGCACTTGGACATGTATATGGATATGTAACAGATACTAACTCTCAACAATAATGATCCCTTGGGCACAGACAGAATCTGTATTTACTGACAAATACCTTTATTGGAACAGTTAACAAACACATGAATTTACAAAACTAAGTACCTGTGTACCCTCCATAAATTGTCAAAGCATAGCAAATGTAATTACCTTGGGAAAGGAGTCTACAATGGCCAGTCTTTCCTTTTGATTCTGATGTAATCTCCATATTTCCAAAGTGGGGTCATCCACTACTGCAGTAGTTGCTGTCTATACTTGCAAAATCCTCCATTTTTATCCTTCTCCATATCAGATCAATCTGTTATCTTTCAATTTCAATGGCTCCAGCTCATCTAACTGACTTGTGTCAGCTTCTCACTGGGTCTGGCCCAAGGCTACAAGTAGAACTACTTATAAGAGAAAATCTGCAGACAGTAGAATCCAAGCAACACACCAAATTGCTAGAGGAACTCAGCAGGCCAGACAGCATCTATGGAAACAAGTACAGTCAACATTTCATACCA
This sequence comes from Mobula birostris, assembly GCF_030028105.1. Taxonomy (NCBI): domain Eukaryota; kingdom Metazoa; phylum Chordata; class Chondrichthyes; order Myliobatiformes; family Myliobatidae; genus Mobula; species Mobula birostris. The sequence goes on from NC_092370.1 coordinate 62,310,752, forward strand.
AGACCCTTCAGCAGGACTGGAGAATAAGAAAAGCAATGAGGAGTCAGAGTTAGAAGGTGGGGGAAGGGGAGAAAGAAACACAAGGTGAGAGGTGAAACTGGGAGAGGAAAGGGGAGGGGTGAAGTAAAGACCCAGGAAGTTGATTGGTGAAAGAGATGCAGGGCTGGAGAAGGGGGGATCTAATAGTATCACAGTTCAGCCAGCAACCTCAGCTGGCTACAGAAACAGCCAGATCCCTACCTAGCTCGGAGTGGCTGACAGCCACTCAGCTGGCCTGGGAAACAGCCAAATCCACACCACAACAACAGCTCCAACTACCAACAGCAAGGCTCCATGAAGGGATGATTCTCCAATCAGCCCAAAGATGACAAGTGTCCACCCCAGCCTTCCACCAGCAGATTGCTCCCACAAGATCTTAACAAGACAAACCAGCAACCCACCGTCATCCCCAAGGCTACTTATATTCCAAGCCCCAAGATGGGAATCAGGTGCCTATGATTAACTCAACCAAAACAATGGACAGCTGGAAAACCCGGAGTCCTGAGTCAATGGACCGGACCGTGAACCAGAATGCGGACTTCACGGACCGGACCATGACAAATAGTAGAGGACAGAGACCATGGAAGAAAGAAAAAGGGGGAGGAGCGTCAAAGGGAGGTGATGGGAAAACAAGGAGATAAGGTAAGAAAGGGAAAAGGAGATGGGAAACAGAGGAGAGGGGCATTACCAGGTTTGAGAAATTGATGCTCATGCCATCAGGTAGGAGACTACCCAGACAGAATAAAAGGTGTTTCTCCTCCAACCTGAGTGTGGCCTCATCATGATCTAAGAGGAGGCCATGGATGGACATGTTGGAATGAGAATAGGAAGCAGAATTAAAATGGGTGGCCACTGGGAAACCACACTTTTTCTGTGGATGGAGCGTAGGTGCTTCGCGAAGTAGGTACAAAAGAGGCCACGACGGGAGCATCAGATACAATAGGTGATCCCAACAGACTCACAGGTGAGGTGTTGCCTTACATGGAAGGACTGTCTGGGGCTTTGAATGGTAGTGGGGAGGAGGTGTAGGGGCAGGTTTAGCACTTATTCCACTTGCAAAGATAAGTGGCATGAGGTAGATCAGTGGTGAGGGATAAATGGACAAGGGAGTAGGGAGCAATCCCTGCAGAATGCAGGAAGTGGGAGGGAGGGAAAGATGGTTGTGGGATCCTGTTGGAGATGGCAGAAGTTACTGAGAGTTATGTGCTGGACACTGAAGCTGGTGGGTGGTAGGTGAGGACAAGTGGAATCCTATCCCTAGCGGGGTGGCGGGAGGATGGGGTGAGGACAGAGATGTGTGAAATGGAAGAGATGTAGTTGAGTGCAGCTTTGATGGTGGAGGAAGTGAAGCCCCTTTATTTGAAGAAGGAAGACTATCTCCTTCATTCTGGAATGAAAAGCCTCATCCTGAGAGCAGATGCGGCAGAGAACGAGGAATTGAGAGAAGGGGATGGCATTTTTACAAGTAACGGGGTAGGAAGAGGTGTAGTCCAAGAAGCAGAATTACTTTATGCGTCTTTTTCCCAGACATGCCCTAGGTAGTTTCTTTTATTATTTCCAACATAGACTAGTTCAAACCAGTTCAAGCAGGCTGGCCAGATACTCGGCCCAGACCACCAGATCACAAGCAGTTCCTTCTACCAGCTTTCACTTTTACATGATAACAAGCTTCATATCTGAAAATGGTTTCAGGTTTGCAGAAAACGCATTGCGTCCATGGTCAGTTGCTCTGATACAGTTATCCTTTTTTTTTTATTAAGTGCAATCGTGAACAGTAGCCAGATCAGAAATGCTGATCAAGTCAACTAGTTCCCAAAGAGCACTCTGATAGGCCAATCAGATGTTTTACTGCTGCTCAGTGATAGAACACACAAAAAAATTATATGTACAATTAAGAAACATTAAAAAATAGTAGCAATACTGGAGTCATGATGATCATGATGAAGTCTGCTGGAGAGAGACATTTACACACATGCTATCCTCCATAATTCAAAGAGATTGAAGGATAAGGTTGCAGGGTGACAAAACATGGCAGGAGCACTTGGAACTAAAAACTAATCCCCACCGGGAGAAAACAGCATCTGTTCTTTCTGCACTGTTCTCCAGCAGTTTAAGGACTAAGTCCAGCCGGAACGTAACTCACAAGTGCCCTTGAAAGTCAGGTATTAACCCTACCTACCAACAACCAAGCATTGCTGTCCTGGTCCCCTTCATGATAACTTATGAAGAAGTATGTGACTTTCCTCCCAGAGATGATAGGTGTTTGTGCACTCGACTCTTGAAGGCTTGGACCCCATCATCGCAGATGTTTCCAACCACAGCATCTGGAAGGCTGTTCCAAATTCTGATAGCACAGTGAAGGAAGCTTCTATCCAGTATGTAGGTTCTTGCATCAGGCATAGAACAGCATGAGCAGACATAGATAAACTTGATTGTATGGTGCGCTGTCTCTCATAAGATGAAGGCAGCATGGCGCGAAGGTCTGCAGGGCTGTGGCTGGTGTGCACTTTGTATAGCACAGTAGCTGCAGCAACCTGTCATCTGTGGTGTAAGCTACTGATGGCTATCTTCTCATGAGCTATGGCTTCATCTTCACCTATAATCCTGAGAGCCTTTCTTTGAATTAAGCTGGCTGAGGACACTCTGTGAGGCATTCATCCATGATAAGCAGGCATACTCCATGATACTTCGTATCTGGGTTTTGTAAACCGTGGCTCTGCCCTCTTTGTCTAGTTTGGATGCTACTTTCCGCAGAGCTCTGAGCCTTTGTCCAGCCTTGTTTGAAATAGTGGAAAGGTGTTTACCCCACACCAACTTGCTGTCAATATTAACACCAAGGATTACTAGCTCCTTTAAATCAAGCTTGCAGCGCCCAAAATACAGGTTGGGGTTAGATGGATTCCTTTTCCTAGACATTACCATCGCCTTGCACTTAGTAGGCTCAAAGGTGACATTCCAGTCACCTGCCCAGGCTTTCAGTCTGTCAAGATCCCTATTCAGGCCTGCTGCCACTGTATTACTCTCTCCTGCTCTAATTGGTGCAAATAGTGTGGAGTCATCAGTGTACAGGTATAGCTCGTTACTGCATGCATCAACCAAATTGTCAATAATGATGGAAAACCAGAAGTGGCCCAAGTATTGAACCCTGTTGTACAGATGCATTGATGGTTGAAGAATCAGAAGCCTGACCAGAGATAACAACTTTGATGGTCCATTCATGAAGGTAACTCTGCAGCATCTAAGCAGCTTTCCAGAATAAGAATCAGTTCATTCAAACAGTTCATAAAATGGTGGCTGCAAGAACAGTCTCACAAAATGGCAGCCTCTATCCCTGTGATGACATGTCCTTTTCTTTGTCTGTTTCCACTGCTCCTGCCTCACTCCTTCTCATTATTTGTAGATTTGAGTTCTTTCTGGCCATCAGATAGGGATATGGGCCAAATACAGGCAAATGGGACTACTTAGATAGGAACTTTGATCAGCATGGGCCAATTGGGCTGAAGGTCTGTCTCTGTGCTATATGACTCGACTGCAGATTTGTGAGTAGGCAGCGTCTATGGCAGGGGATCCCAAACTTTTTTATGCCACGACCCTTGCCATTAACCAAGTCCCGGTCTAAAGGGATGTGGGCTAAACATGGCAAATGAGTCTAGCTCATGAAGTCCCCTTGATTAGTTATGACTCTATAAATATTTATTGGTCTTGTTTTCAATTATGCCTGTGATGCTTGGAGTAAGTTGCCTGATTGGCTGGTCTCAATCATTTATACTTTTCAACTTGAACAATTGTAGTTCATTTATACAAGTGTACCTGAATAATTAGCATCCTTCTCAGCTGTGTATTTGTTAGGACTCCACAGAAAAGCATTTGTCTCATTTTATAGTTAGTTACAATAGACCTTCATTAATTTTTCTCCCCAACTCTAACGAGCTCTTTAATAAGATATCTGAATTCCGAATCATTCTCCATCTGTCAATGAATCAGTATCATTGACAACTCCTATGCAGAACTCCATTTTGCTCCCTTTTAATAAAGTTTTTGCCTTAAACCTCAAAAGACTCCTCAAACTATTATCCAATGGCTAACCTTTCTTTGTATTACACATTGTTCTAAATAGAGGAAGTCCAATGAGGAGGACTGGAATATAGCCATTCACTGCACAGTGGAAGATGATCTCATAACTTAATATAGATTTCAAGCATGTTCGTCCAGCCTAGTCTTACCCACCCTGCATTCTATTTATACTTTACTGTATATAGCATCATAAAACTTGTCATTTTGTTTACTATTTACTTTTATCTAAAGTTATATTCCTTTCAGTAAACACATTACATTTTTATCTAATAAATGATCACCAATTATTTTTATGAAAACTATTTTTATAAAAATAAGCTGTATTAATTAGCATAATATTAACTGGAAACTCATTCTGCCCAGCCACTACTATCTATAAGGAATCTTTAATATTTCATCCTTTGCTTCAAGTTTGTTATCCATCTTCTATGATCAAATTAAATTGTCTTTTTAGATATAACTTTTCCATAAGTCTCAATATTTTAAAACCCTTAATCTAATTTATTCCAGCGGTGTTAGTTTTGTTTACCTCTTTCTGAACAGAACCAAAGACCTCTGTTGTTCTCTGAATTCGTTCCAGAAAACCACTTTTGCAGAGGGCTGGTATTCTAGACATAAAATAACTGCAATAAATTAACATAAAATTAAAACAAGTTATTTGGACATGGTAAAATGGCTTCATATTGAATTCAAAGGTAGTACTTGAATATTATTACTGATTGGTGTTTTGCATTTGTTAGATACTTTTAATGAATGGACAGTAATCATGCTGAAATCTTTGTCCATTTCAACCTTTGCTAATGGAAGTTGCTTTATCACATTTGTGTTATTGTGTATATGGTTTCCAGTATCTCAGCTCTTGTTCATAATTATTCACTCATTCTGCAAGGAATATGTAAGGTCCATTCAGTTTTTAATCTTTTCAATACCACTACAGGCAAGAGCACAGTTTAACTATAGAATGTTTATTTGCAGACACAAAGAATGGCAGTAGGGCAAATGGAAACAAGTGACAACTGGAGTCTTAGTGGGAATTTACTGAACTATATTTAGCAGGAAGATGGGGCATGGGAGATTTTCAGTATTAACTCTCATTTAACCTTTTTTTCTTAAAAAAAATCTGGATTAATTGTTTAGCTATATCAATAGTGTCCACTAACATTAGAGAGTAAACTTTTCACTACATTCTAAGTACATGCTGCAAAATGATACTAATGAAAATAATAATCATCAAATTATTCAAATGTAAGGTTAAATTTAGCATTATTATCCCCTGAAATCATCTATGTATTTAAACAAAATGACATAATGTAAAACATCTAAAGGGAATGCATGATAGGAATTGTAAATTCATTTATTAAAAAGAGAAAACACATTAAATTGAATGATACGTTGAGAGAAGTGAGCTTCTAAATTTCAAAAATACAACATATTATTTTATTCAATCTCTGTTCTACGTCCATTATATCATTACAGTCATATCATAGGATGGGTGCACTCAGAACATCCCAAATTTATGCTGCTCTTACAATAATAATCCAGATAGTCCCTGTTGGTATAAACGGGCTTTCCTGATCTTAAGATTTGGAACCAAATGGTCATTTCAGTTTTTAATTATTTTACTTTGTGTTAATGCATTTAATCAATTTTAAGAGCAAATGAGAGTCATAAAATCATATAAATAGGCTCTTCAGTTCCGGGTTCCAGGTTCCACATCCAAGTCCGAGTCTAGCCACGCTTATTCCTGCTTCTGCTTTGCTCACTCCTTGATCTCCCCCTGAACAATTCTTGCTTCCCTGCCTTCCTAGTAACGATTAATAAACTCTATTCTTGTTAATACTACAAAATGTGTTTGTGTCCTGATTTTGGGTCCACCCGTGCTCTGCACTTGTGACAGAACGATCTAACCAAACGTGGAACCAGCAGACACAAACACTTTATCCGGAAATCATGCTAGTCAGAATCCTGCACGGGAATCGCACCCAGAATGCATCTCACAGAACTCAAGGAAGTGACTCGAAGTTTGAAGGTATCAGTTTCAGAAAAAAAATTGCGCAATTACAACAACAGTTACAAAAGGTTCAAGCAACACACATCAAAGTTGCTGGTGAATGCAGCAGGTCAGGTAGCATCTCTAGGAAGAGGTACAGTCAATGTTACAAAAGGTGAATTTGTTGTTAGCCCATGTCCTGTGTCTAAGAAGAGTCCCGGCTCTATGTTCTGTACCAAAGGAGGAAGCCCAGCTCAGTTTTCCATTTCCTGCGTCAAGAAAAGTACAGGCTCTGATGTTCTGAGCTCCAAGTCCAGCCTCTGATGTTCTGAGTTCCATGTCCAGGCTCTGAGGTTCCCAATTCCAAGTTCCAAGTCCGGGTCCCGACCTCCAAGTTCTGAGTTCTGTGTCTGGGGTCCCGAGTTCCACGTTCCGAGTTCCGAGTTCCAGGTCCGGGTCCTGAGTTCCAAGTTCCAAGTCTGGGTCCCAAGTTCCAAGTTCCGAGTTACAAGACCAGGTCCCGATTTCCAAGTCCGGGTCTGGAATTCCAAGTTCCGAGTTCCAGGTCCGGGTCCCGAGTTCCAATTTCTGAGTTCCAGGTACAGGTCCCGAGTTCCGAGTTCCAGGTCCAATTCCGGGTCTCGAGTTCCTAGTTCCAAGTCAGGGTCCCGAGTTCCATGTTCCAAATCCGCAACCCAAGTTCCAAGTTGCACGTCCAGGTCCCCAGTTCCAAGTTCCAAGTCTACGTCCTGAGTTCCAAGTTCCAAGAACGGGTCCCGAATTCCAAGTTCTGAGTTCCAGGTCCGGGTCCTGATTTCGAAGTACCAAGTCCAAGTCCAGGTCCCCAGTTCCAATTTCTGAGTTCCAGGTACGGGTCCCAGGTTCCGAGTTCCAAGTATAATTCCGGATTTCGAGTTCCAAGTTCCAAATCCGCGTCCCGAGTTCCAAGTTGCACGTCCAGCTCCCGAGTTCCAAGTTCCAAATCTAGGCCCTGAGCTCCAAGATCCAAGAACTGGTCCCGCGTTCCATGTTCCCAATTCCAGGACTGGGTCCCGAGTTCCAATCCGGGTCAGAGTTCTGAGTTCCAAGTTCCGAGTTCTACATCCAGGTCCTGAGTTCCATGTCCGGGTCCCAAGTTCCAAGCTCTGAGTTCCAAGTCCGGGTCCTGAAATCCAAGTTCCGAGTTCCAAGTCCAGGTCCCGAGTTCCAAGTTCCAAATCCTGGTCCTGAGTTCCGAATTCCATGTTCTGAGTTCTCATTCCAGGTCCCGAGTTTCAAGTTCCGAGTTCCAAGTTGGGTCCCGAGCTCCAAATAGCGAGTTCCCAGTTCCGGGTTCCAAGACCGGGTCCCAAGTCCCAAGTGGGGTCGTGAATTCCAGGTTCCGTGTTCCAAGTATGGGTCCCGAGTTCCAAGTACCGAGTTCCGAGTCCGGGACCTGAGTTCCGAATTCGAGGTTCCAAGTCTAAGTCCGAGTCCAGCCACGCTTATTCCTGCTTCTGCTTTGCTCACTCCTTGATCTCCCTCTGAACAATCCTTGCTTCCTTTCTATCCTAGTAATGATTAATAAACTCTATTCTTGTTAATGCTACAAAACGTGTTGTGTCCTGACTTTGGGTCCACCCGTGCTCTGCACTTGTGAGAGAACGATCTAGCCAAAGATGGAACCAGCAGACACAAACACTGTATCCCGAAATCTCGCTAGTCAGAATCCTGCCCAGAATGTATCTCACAGAATTCAAGAAAGTGACTCGAAGTTCGAAGGTATCAGTTTCAGAAAAAAAAATTGCGCAATTACAACAACAGTTACAAAAGGTCAATTTGTTGTTAGCCCATGTCCTGTGTCTAAGAAGAGTCCCAGCTCTATGCTCTGTACCAAAGGAGGAGGCCCAGCTCATTTTTCCATTTCCTGCGTCAAGAGAAGTACAGGCTTTGATGTTCCAAGTTCCAAGTCCAGCCACTGATGTTCTGAGTTCCATGTCCAGGCTCTGATGTTCCCAATTCCAAGTTCCAAGTCCGGGTCCCGAGTTCCAAGTCCGGGTCCCGAGTTCCCAGTTCCAAGTCCAGGCACTAATTTTCCATTTTCCAGGTCCGGGTCCCGTGTTCCAAGTTCCAAGTCTGGGTCCCGAATTCCAAGCCCTGGCCCAGAGTTCCAAGTTCTGAGTTCCAAGTCTGGGTCCCGAGTTCCATGTCCAGGCTCTGAAGTCCCCAGTTCCAAGTCCAGGCACTAATTTTCCATTTTCCAGGTCCGGGTCCCGTGTTCCAAGTTCCAAGTCCGGGTCCCGAGTTCCAAGTTCCATGTGCGGGTCCCAAGTTCCAAATACCGGTCCCGAGTTCTGAGTTCCATGTTCCAAGTCCAAGTCTAAGTCGAGCCACGCTTATTACTGCTTCTACTTTGCTCACACCTCGATCTCACTCTGAACATTCCTTGCTTCTCTGATTTCCTACTATTGATTAGTAAACACTATTCTTGTTAATGCTACCAAACGAGTTTTTGGCCTTCTTTCGGGTCCGCCTGTGCTCCGCACTTGTGAGAGAACGATCTAGCCAAACATGGAACCAGCAGACACAAACACTGTACCCCGAAATCTCGCTACTCAGAATCCTGCCCAGAATGTATCTCACAGAATTCAAGAAAGTGACTCGAAGCTCGAAGGTATCAGTTTCAGAAAAAAAAATTGCGCAATTACAACAACAGTTACAAAAGGTCAATTTGTTGTTAGCCCATGTCCTGTGTCTAAGAAGAGTCCCAGCTCTATGCTCTGTACCAAAGGAGGAGGCCCAGCTCATTTTTCCATTTCCTGCGTCAAGAGAAGTACAGGCTTTGATGTTCCAAGTTCCAAGTCCAGCCACTGATGTTCTGAGTTCCATGTCCAGGCTCTGATGTTCCCAATTCCAAGTTCCAAGTCTGGGTCCCGAGTTCCAAGTCTGAGTCCCGAATTCCATGTTCCAAATCGGTGTCCAGAGTTCCAAGTTGAAAGACCAGGTCCCGATCTCCAAGTTCCAGGTCTGGGTCCCGAGTTCCAAGTCCGGGTCCTGAGTTCCACGTTCCCAGTTCCAAGTCCGAATCCCGTGTTCCAAGTCTGGGTCCTGAGTTCCAAGTCTATGTCCCGAGTTCCAAGTCCTGGCCCAGAGTTCTAAGTTCTGAGTTCCAAGTCCGGGTCCCGAGTTCCATGTCCAGGCTCTGAAGTTCCCAGTTCCAAGTCCAGGCACTAATTTTCCATTTTCCAGGTCCGGGTCCCGTGTTCCAAGTTCCAAGTCTGGGTCCCGAATTCCAAGCCCTGGCCCAGAGTTCCAAGTTCTGAGTTCCAAGTCCGGGTCCCGAGTTCCATGTCCAGGCTCTGAAGTCCCCAGTTCCAAGTCCAGGCACTAATTTTCCATTTTCCAGGTCCGGGTCCCGTGTTCCAAGTTCCAAGTCCGGGTCCCGAGTTCCAAGTTCCATGTGCGGGTCCCAAGTTCCAAATACCGGTCCCGAGTTCTGAGTTCCATGTTCCAAGTCCAAGTCTAAGTCGAGCCACGCTTATTACTGCTTCTACTTTGCTCACACCTCGATCTCACTCTGAACATTCCTTGCTTCTCTGATTTCCTACTATTGATTCGTAAACACTATTCTTGTTAATGCTACCAAACGAGTTTTTGGCCTTCTTTCGGGTCCGCCTGTGCTCCGCACTTGTGAGAGAACGATCTAGCCAAACATGGAACCAGCAGACACAAACACTGTATCCCGAAATCTCGCTAGTCAGAATCCTGCCCAGAATGTATCTCACAGAATTCAAGAAAGTGACTCGAAGTTCGAAGGTATCAGTTTCAGAAAAAAAATTGCACAATTACAACAACAGTTACGAAAGGTCAATTTGTTGTTAGACCATACCCTGTGTCTAAGAAGAGACCTGGCTCTATGTCCTGTACCCAAGGAGGAGGCCCAGGTCAATGATGCATGTCTTTTATCTAAGTAAAGTCCAGGCTCTGAATTTCTGAGAACCAAATCCAGCCTCTGACATTCTGAGTTCCATGTCCGGGCCATGATGTTCCCAGTTCCAAGTACGGGTCCCGACTTCCAAGTTCTGAGTTCCATGTTTCGAGTTCCATGTCCTGGTCCCAAGTTCCATGTTCCAAGTTGCAAGTCCAGGTCCCGAGTTTAAAGTTCCAAGACTGGGTCCCGAGTTCCAAGTTCAGAGTCTGGGTCCCGAGTTCCATGTTTCCAGTTCCATGTCTGGGTCCCAAGTTCCAATCCGGGTCCCGAGTTCCATGTTCTGAGTTCCATGTCCTGGTCCCAAGTTCCATGTTCCGAGTTCCAGGTCCGAGTCCCGAGTTCCAAGTTCCAAGTCCGGGTCCCGAGTTCCAATTCTGAGTTGCATGTCCAGGTCACGCGTTCCAAGTCGGGTACCCAATTCCAAGTTCCGAGTTCGAAGTCCGGGTACCGAGTTCCAAGTTTCGAGTTCCAAGTGGCGTCCTGAGTTCTGAGTTCCAGTTCCAGGTCCCGAGCTCTAAATTCCAAGTTCCAAGTCTGGGTCCCGAGTTCCAAGTGGGGTCCTGAATTCCAAGTTCCGAGTTGCAGGTCCAAGTTCCAAGTCCGGGTCCCGAGTTCCATCTTCCAAGTCCAAGTCCGGGTCCCAAGTTCCAAGTTCCGAGTTCCAAATCCGGGTCCCGCGATCCAAGTTCCGAGGTCCAAGTTCCAAGTCCAATTCCAGGTCTCGAGTTCCAAGTTCCAAGTCTGGGTCCCAAGTTCCATGTTCCAAATCCGCGTCCCGAGTTCCAAGTTGCAAGTCCAGGTCTCGAGTTTAAGGTTCCAAGACTGGGTCCCGTGTTCCAAGTTCAGAGTCTGGGTCCCGAGTTCCAAGTCCAGGTCCCGAGTTCCACGTTCCAAGTCCAAGTCTGAATCGAGCCACGCTTATTACTACTTCTGCTTTGCTCACACCTTGATCTCACTCTGAACACTTCTTGCTTCCCTGATTTCCTACTAATGATTAGTAAACTCTATTCTTGTTATTGCTACACAACGTGTTTTTGTCCTTCTTTTGGGTCCACCCGTGCTCCGCACTTGTGACAGAACGATCCAGCCAAACATAGAACCAGCAGACACAAACACTGTATCCCGAAATCTTGCTAGTCAGAATCCTGCACTGGAATCCTGTCCAGAATGCATCTCACAGAATTCAGGAAAGTGACTCGAAGTTCAAAGGTATCAGTTCCAGAAAAAAAAATTGCGCAATTACAACAACAGTTACAAAAGGTCAATTTGTTGTTACCCATGTCCCGTATCTGAGAACAGACCCGGCTCTATGTCCTGTACCCAAGGAGGAGGCCCAGCTCAGTGATTCATGTCTTTTGTCTAAGTAAAGTCCAGGCTCTGAATTTCTGAGTTCCAAATCCAGCCTCTTACGTTCTGAGTTCCATGTCCAGGCCCTGATGCTCCCAGTTCCAAGTACAGGTCCCGACTTCCATGTCCGGGTCCCGAGTTCCATGTCCGTGTCCCGAGTTCCATGTTCCGAGTTTCAGGTCCAGGTCCCGAGTTCCAAGTTCCAAGTCCGGGTCCCGAGTTCCATGTACAGATCCCGAGTTCCATGTTCCCAGTTCCAAGTCCGGGTCCCGAGTTCCACTTCTGAGTTGCATGTCCTGGTCATGAGTTAGAAGTGGGATCCCCAATTCCAAGTTCCGAGTTCCAAGTGGGGTCCTGAATTCCAAGTTCCAGTTCCAGGTCCTGAGTTCCATATTCTGAGTTCCAAGTCCGAGTCCCGAGTTCCAGGTCCCAGTTCCATGTCAGGGTCCTGAGTTCGAAGTCCGGGTCCCGAGTTCCAAGTCCCAAGTCCAAGTCCGGGTCCCAAGTTCCGAGTTCCAAGTCTAGGTCCCGAGGTCCAAGTTCCGAGATCCAATTCCGGGTCTCGAGTTCCAAGTTCCATGTCCCGGTTCCGAGTTCCAAGTTTCAAGTCCAGGTCCTGAGTTCCATGTCTGGGTTCCAAGTTCCGAGTTCCAGGTTCCAGGTCCAAGTCTGAGTCTAGCCACGCTTATTCCTGCTTATGCTTTGATCACTCCTTGAGCTCCCTCTGAACAATCCTTGCTTCCCTGCTTTCCTAGTAATAATTAATAAACTCTATTTTTGTTAACGCTACAAAACGTGTTGTGTCCTGATTTGGGTCCACCCATGCTCCGCACTTGCGACAGAACCATCTAGCCAAACATAACACCAGGACCCGAGTCTGGGTCCCTAGTTCCAAGTTCCGAGTTCCAAGTCCGTGTCCCGATTTCCATTTTTCCATTTCCGTGACCTGAATTCCAAGATCCTAGTTCCAGGTCTGTGTCCCGAGTTCCGAGTCCGGGTCCCAAGTTCCAAGTCCTGAGTTCCAAGTCGGGGTCCCGAGTTCCAAGTCTGGGTCCTGAGTTCCAAGTCCAGGTCCCGAATTCCAAGTTCTGAGTACCAAGTCTGGGTCCCGAGTTCCAAGTTCCGAGCTCGCCGTTCCGACTTCCAAATCTGGGTCCCGAGTTCGTAGTCCAGGTCTGGAATTCCAAGTTCTGTATTCCAAGTCCAGGTCCTGAGTTCGAAGTTCCGAGTTCCAAGTCCGGGTCCCAAATTCCAAGTTCCGAGTACCAAGTCTGGGTCCCGAGTTCCAAGACCTGGTCTTGAGTTCCAAGTTCCGATTTCCAAGTCCGGGTCCCGAGTTCCATGTCCAAGCTCTGATATTCAGAGTTCCAATTCCAGGCCCTGAAGTTCCCAGTTCCAAGTCCAGGCACTGATTTTCCAATTTCCAGGTCCGGGTCCCAAGTTCCAAATTCCATGTCCGGGTCTCGAGTTCCAAGTTCCATGTGCGGGTCCCGAGTTCCAAGTTCCACGTTCCAAGTCCAAGTACAAGTCTAGCCACTCCTGTTCCTGCTTCTGCTATGCACACACCTTGAGATCCCTCTGAACAATTTGTTGTTCGCCCATGTACTGTGTCTAATAAGAGTCCCGGCTCTATGTTCTGTATCAAAGGAGGACACCCAGCTCAGTTTTCCATCTCCTGTGTCTAAGAAAATTACAGGCTCTGATGTTCTGAGTTCCATGTCCAGGCTCTGATGATCCCAGTTCCAAGTTCCAAGTCCGGGTCCCGACCTCCAAGTTCCAAGTTACATGTCCGGGGTCCCGAGTTCCACTTTCCGAGTTCCAGGTCCTGGTTTGAGTTCCACATTTCGAGTTCCAAGTCGGGTTCCGAATTCCAAGAGCCGAGTTCCAGGTCCGGGTCCCGAGTTCCAAGTCCGGGTCCCCACATCCAAGTTCCGAGTTCCATGTTCGAGTCCCAAGTTCCGTGTTCCGAGTTCCATGTTCCGGGTTGCAGGTCTGGGTCCCGAGTTCCAAGTCCGGGTCCCAAGTTCCAGGTTCTGAGCTCCAGCACCGGGTCCCGAGTTCCAAGTCCGGGTCCCCACATCCAAGTTCCGAGTTCCATGTTCGAGTCCCAAGTTCCGTGTTCCGAGTTCCATGTTCCGGGTTGCAGGTCTGGGTCCCGAGTTCCAAGTCCGGGTCCCAAGTTCCAGGTTCTGAGCTCCAGCACCGGGTCCCGAGTTCCAAGTCGGGTCCTGAATTCCAAGTTCCGAGTTCCAGGTCCGAGTTCCATGTTCGGGTCCCGAGTTCCAAGTTCCCAGTTTGGGTCCTGAGTTCCAAGTTCAAGTCCAGGTCCCAAGTTCCAAGTCCGGGTCCTGAATTCCAAGACCAGGTCCCGAGTTCCAAGTGGGGGTCCCAAATTCCAAGTTCCGAGTTCCAGGTCCGAGTTCAATGTCCGGGTCACGAGTTCCAAATTCTGAGTTCCAAGTTCGGGTCCTGAGTTCCATGTTTCAAGTACAAGTTGGGGTCCCAAGTTCCAAGTCCGGGTCTCGAGTTCCAAGTTTCAAGTCAGTGTTCTGAGTTCCAGGTTCCAAATCCACATCCCGAGTTCCAAGTTCCATATCCAGGTCCCGAGTCCCGAGTTCCAAGTCTGGGTCCCGAGTTCCAAGTCCCAGTCCCAAGTTCCGAGGTCCATGTTCCAAGTCCAAGTATGAGTCGAGCCACACTTATTACTGCTTCTGCTTTGCTCACACCTTGATCTCCCTCTGAACAATCCTTGCTTCCCTGCTTTCCTACTAATGATTAGTAAACTCTATTCTTGTTAATGCTACAAAACGTGTTTTTGCCCTTCTTTTGGGTCCATCCGTGCTCCGCACTTGTGACAGAATGATCCAGCCAAACATAGAACCAGCAGACACAAACACTGTTTCCCAAACTCTCGCTAGTCAAAACCTGCTGCTGGAATCCTGCCCAGAATACATCTCACAGAATTCAAGAAAGTGGCTCGAAGATCGAAGGTATCAGGTTCAGAAAAAAAATAATTGCTCCATTACAACAACAGTTACAAAAGGTCAATTTGTTGTTAGCCCATGTCCTGTGTCTAAGAAGAGTCCAGGCTCTATGTTCTGTACCAAAGGAGGAAGCCCAGCTCAGTTTTCCATCTCCTGTGTCCAAGAAAAGTACAGGCAGTGATGTTCCCAGTTCCAAGTCCAGCCTCTGATGTTCTGAGTTCCATTTCCAGGCTCTGATGTTCCCAATTCCAAGTTCCAAGGCCGGGTCCCGACTTCCAAGTTCTGAGTTCCTTGTCCGGGTTCCCGAGTTCCATGTTCCGAGTTCTAGGTCCGAGTCCTGAGTTCCAAGTTCCGAGTTCCAAGTCTGGTTCTGAATTCTAAGTCCAGGACCTGAGTTCCAAGTTCTGAGTTCCAAGTCGGGGTACCGATTTCCAAGTCCGGGTCTGAATTCCAATATCCAAGTTCCAGGTCTGGGTCCCGAGTTCCAAGTCTGGATCCCGAATTCCAAGTTCCAAGTTCCAAGTTCATGTCCGGGAACCGAGTTCCAATTTCCAAGATCCAGGTCCGGGCCCCAAGCTCCGAGTTCCAAGACCAATTCCGGTTCTTGAGTTTCAAATTAGAAGTCTGGGACTCAAGTTCCATGTTCCAAATCCACATCCCGAGTTCCAAGTTGCAAGTCCAGGTCCCAAGATCCAAGTTCCAAGTCTGGGTCCCGAGTTCCGAGTTCCAAGTCCAGGTCCCATGTTCCACGTCTGGGTCTCGAGTTCCATGTCCGGGTCCCGAGTTCCAAGTTCCAAGTTCCGAGTTCTAAATCCGGGTCCTGAGTTCCACAGCATGGTCCCAAGTTCCAAGTTCGAGTTCCAGGTCCGAGTCCCGAGTTCCATGGCAGGCTCTGATGTTTAGAGTTCCAATTCCAGGCTCTAAAGCTCCCAGTTCCAGGTCCAGGCACAGATTTTCCAATTTCCAGGTACGGGTCCCGAGTTCCAATTTCCAAGTCCGGGTCCCGAGTTCCATGTGCGGGTCCCGAGATCCAGGTCCCGGTCCTGAGTTCCGAGTTCCACGTTCCAAGTCCGAGTCTAGCCACGCCTATTCCTGCTTCTGCTTTGCTCAAAACTTGATCACCCTCTGAACAATCCTTGCTTCCCTGCTTTCGTACCAATGATTAGTCAACTCTATTCTTGGTAATGCTACAAAATGTGTTTTTGGACTTCTTCTGGGTTCACCCGTGCTCCGCACTTGTGACAAAACGATCTAGCCAAACATGGAACCAGCAGAAACAAACACTGTTTCCTGAACTCTCGCTGGTCAGAATCCCCCACTGGAATCCTGCCCAGAATGCATCTCACAGAATTCAAGAATGTGACTCGAAGTTCGAAGGTATCAGTTCCAGAAAAAAAAATTGCGCAATTACAACAACAGTTACAAAAGGTCAATTTGTTGTTAGCCCATGTCCTGTGTCTCAGAAAAGACCCGGCTCTATGTCCTGTACCCAAGGAGGAGGCCCAGCTCCGTGATTCATGTCCTTCGTCTAAGTAAAGTCCAGGCTCTGAATTTCTGAGAACCAAGTCCAGCCTCTGATATTCTGAGTTCCATGTCCAGGTTCTGATGCTCCAAGTTCCAAGTCCAGGTCCCACGTTCCACGTTCCAAGTTCCGTGTCCGGGTCCTGAGTTCCATGTTCCAAGTCTGGGTCCTGACTTCCAAGTTCCGAGTAGGAAGTCTGGGTCCCGTGTTCCAACATCCGAGTTCCAAGTCTTGGCCCAGAGTTCCAAGTCCGAGTCCTGAGTTCCATATCCAGGCTCTGAAGTTCCCAGTTCCAAGTCCAGGCACTGATTTTCCATTTTCCAGGTTCGGCTCCCGTGTTCCAAGTTCCATGTACGGGTCCCGAATTCCAAGCCCTTGTCCTGAGTTCCGCGTTCCAAGTCCAAGTACGAGTCTAGCCACGCTTATTCCTGCTTCTGGTTTGCTCAAAACTTGATCACCCTCTGAACAATCCTTGCTTCCCTGCTTTCCTACCAATGACTAGTCAACTCTATTCTTGTTAATGCTACAAAACATGTATTTGGCCTTCTTTTGGGTCCACCCGTGCTCTGCACTTGTGACAGTACAATCTAGCCAAACATAGAACCAACAGAAACAAACACTGTATCCCGAACTCTTGCTAGTCAGAATCCCCCACTGGAATTCTGCCCAGAATGCATCTCACAGAATTCAAGAAAGTGACTCGAAGTTCGAAGGTATCGGTTCCAGAAAAAAAAATTGCCCAACTATAACAACAGTTACAAAAGGTCAATTTGTTGTTAGCCCATGTCCTGTGTCTCAGAAAAGACCCGGCTCTATGTCCTGTACCCAAGGAGGAGGCCCAGCTCCGTGATTCATGTCCTTTGTCTAAGTAAAGTCCAGGCTCTGAATCTCTGAGAACCAAGTCCAGCCTCTGATGTTCTGAGTTCCATATCCAGGTTCTGATGCTCCAAGTTCCAAGTCCGGGTCCCACGTTCCACGTTCCGAGTTCCGTGTCCGGGTCCTGAGTTCCATGTTCCGAGTTCCAAGTCTGGGTCCCGACTTCCAAGTTCCGAGTAGGAAGTCTGGGTCCCGAGTTCCAACACCCGAGTTCCAAGTCCTGGCCCAGAGTTCCAAGTCCGGGTCCCGAGTTCCATGTCCAGGCTCTGAAGTTCCTAGTTCCAAGTCCAGGCACTGATTTTCCATTTTCCAGGTTCGGGTCCCGTGTTCCAAGTTCCATGTATGGGTCCCGAGTTCCACGTTCCAAGTCCAAGTACGAGTCTAGCCACGCTTATTCCTGCTTCTGGTTTGCTCAAAACTTGATCACCCTCTGAACAATCCTTGCTTCCCTGCTTTCCTACCAATGACTAGTCAACTCTATTCTTGTTAATGCTACAAAACATGTATTTGGCCTTCTTTTGGGTCCACCCGTGCTCTGCACTTGTGACAGTACAATCTAGCCAAACATAGAACCAGCAGAAACAAACACTGTATCCCGAACTCTTGCTAGTCAGAATCCCCCACTGGAATCCTGCCCAGAATGCATCTTACAGAATTCAAGAAAGTGACTCGAAGTTCGAAGGTATCAGTTCCAGAAAAAAAAATTGCACAATTACAACAGCTACAAAAGGTCAATTTGTTGTTAGCCCATGTCCTGTGTCTCAGAAGAGACCCGGCTCAATGTCCTGTACCCAAGGAGGAGGCCCAGCTCAGTGGTTCATGTCCTTCATCTAAGTAAAGTGCAGGTTCTGAATTTCTGAATACCAAGTCCAGCCTCTGATGTTCTGAGTTCCATGTCCAGGCTCTGATTTCCCAGTTCCAAGTTCCAAGTCCGGGTTCCGAGTTCCACATTCCGAGTTCCAAGTCTGGGTCCCGAATTCCAAGTTTCAAGTTCCAAGTCCATGTCCAGGTCCCCAGCTCCACATTGGGAGTTCCCTATCTGGTTCCTGAGTTCCACGTTCCGAGTCCCAAGTCGGGTTCCAAATTCCAAGTTCCGAGTTCCAAATCCGGGAACAGAGTTCCAAGTCTGGATCCCGATTTCCAGGTCCTGGTCCCGAATTCCAAGATCTGAGTTCCAGGTCCGGGTCCCGAGTTCCAAGTCTGGATCCTGAATCCCATTTTCCGAGTTCCAAGTTCTGAGTCCATGTCCAGGTCCTGAGTTCCGAGTTCCAAGTCCAGTTCCAGGTCTCAAGTTCCAAGTTCCAGGTCCAGGTCTTGAGTTCCATGTCCGGGTCCCGAGTTCCATGTCCGGGCTCTGAAGTTCCCAGTTCCAAGTCCAGGCACTGATTTTCCATTTTCTAGGTCCGGGTCCCGTGTTCCAAGTTCCATGTGCGAGTCTTAAGTTCCAAGTCCCGGTCCTGAGTTTCGATGTCCACGTTCCAAGTCCAAGTACGAGTCGAGCCACGCTTATTACTGCTTCTGCTTTGTTCACACCTTGATCTCCCTCTGAACAATCCTTGCTTCCCTGCTTTCCTACTAATGATTAGAAAACTCTATTCTTGTTAATGCTACAAAACGTGCTTTTGGCCTTCTTTTGGGTCCACCCATTGTCCACACTTGTGACAGAACGATCCAGCCAAACATAGAACCAGCAGACACAAACACTGTATCCCGAAATCTTGCTAGTCAGAATCCTGCACTGGGATCCTGCCCAGAATGCATCTCACAGAATTCAAGAAAGTGACGAGAAAGTTGAAGGTATCAGTTTAAGGAAAAATAATTGTGCAATTACAACAACAGTTAGAAAAGGTCAATTTGTTGTTACCCATGTCCCGTATCTGAGAACAGACTCGGCTCTATGTCCTGTACCCAAGGAGTAGGCCCAGCTCAGTGATTCATGTCTTTCGTCTAAGTAAAGTCCAGGGTCTGAATTTCTGAGTTCCAAATCCAGCATCTGATGTTCTGAGTTCCATATCCAGGCTCTGATGTTCCCAGTTCCAAGTTCCAATTCCGGATCCCGAGTGCCAATTTCCGAGTTCCAGGTCCGGATCCCGAGTACCGAGTTCTAAGTCCAGTTCCGGGTCTTGAGTTCCAAGTTCCAAGTCTGGGTCATGAAATCCATGTTCCAAATCCGCGTCCCGAGTTCCAAGTTGCATGTCCAGCTCCCAAGTTTCAAGTTCCAAGTCTGGGTCTCGAGTTCCATGTTCCGAGTTCCAAGTCCTCGTCCTGAGTTACAAGTCTGGGTCCTGAGTTCCAAGTCCAGGTCCCAAATTCCAACTTCCAATTACAACGTCTGGGTCCCAATTTCCGACTGCGGGTCCCGAGTTCCATGTCCAGGTTTTGATTTTCAGAGTTTCGAATCCAGGCTCTGAAGATCCCAGTTCCAAGTCCAGGCACTGATTTTCTCACTTCCAGATCGGGGTCCCGAGTTCCAAGTTCCAAGTCCGGTTTCAAGTTCTATGTGCGGTTCTCAAGATGCAAGTCCCTGTCCCGAGTTCCACGTTCCAAGTCCAAGTCCAAGTCTAGTCACGCTTATTACTGCTTCTGCTTTGCTCACACCTTGATCTCCCTCTGAACAATCCTTCCTTCCCGGCTTTCCTACTAATGATCAGTAAACTACATTTTTGTTAATGCTACAAAACGTGTTTTTGGCCTTCTTTTGGGTCCATCCATGCTCCGCACTTGTGACAGAATGATATAGCCAAACATGGAACCAGCAGAAACAAACACTGTTTCCCGAACTCTCGCTAGTCAGAATCCCCCACTGGAATCCTGCCCAGAATGCATCTCACAGAATTCAAGAAAGTGTCTCGAAGTTCGAAGATATCAGTTCCAGAAAAAAAAATGCGCAATTACAACCACAGTTACAAAAGGTCAATTTGTTGTTAGCCCATGTCCTGTGTCTCAGAAGAGACCCAGCTCTATGTCCTGTACCCAAGGAGGAGGCTCAGCTCAGTGATTCATGTCCTTCGTCTAAGTCCAGCCTCTGATGTTCTGAGTTCCATATCCAGGCTCTGACGTTCCGAGTTCCAAGTTCCAAGTTCGGGTTCCGAGTTCCAAGTCTGGGACCTGAGTTTCAAGTTCCAAGTCTAGGTCCCGGTTTCCAAGTCCCGGTCCTGAATTCCAAGATCTGAGTTCCAGGTCCGAGTCCCGAGTTCCAAGTTCGGGTCCTGAATGCCAGGTCCGGGTTCGAGTTCCGAATTCCAAGTCAAGTTCAGGGTCTCAAGTTCCAAGTTCCAAGTCTGGGTCCCGAGTTCCATGTTCCAAATCAGCGTCCCGAGTTCCAAGTTGCAAGTCCAGGTCCCGAGTTCCAAGTTCGGGTCCGGGTTTCAAGTTCAGGTCTTCAATTCCATGTTCCGAGTTCCATGTCCGGGTTCTGAGTTCCATGTTCCGAGTTCTGAGTTCCATGCTCCGAGTTCCAAGTCCGGGTCCCGAGTCCGGGTCCCGAGTTCGACATTCCAAGTTCCAAGTCTGAGGTCCGAGTTCCAAGTCTGAGGTCCGTGTTCCAAGTCTGGGTCCTGAGTTCCAAGTCCGGGTCCCGAATTCCAAGTTCCGAGTATGAAGTCTGAGTCCCGAGTTCCAACATCCAAGTTCTAAGTCCTGGTCCAGAGTTCCAAGTCTGGGTCCCTAGTTCCATGTCCAGGCTCTGAAGTTCGCAGTTCCAAGTCCAGGCACTGATTTTCCAACTTCCAGGCCCCAGTCCCGTGTTCCAAGGTCCAAGTCCGGATCCCGAGTTCCAAGTTCCATGTGCGGATCTCAAGTTCCAAGTCCCGGTCCCGAGTTCTGTGTTCCATGTTCCAAGTCCAAGTCCAAGTCTAGCCACACTTATTATTGCTTCTGCTTTGCTCACACCTTGATCTCCCTCTGAACAATCCTTCCTTCCCGGCTTTCCTACTAATGTTCAGTAAACTACATTCTTGTTAATGCTACAAACCTTGTCTGTGTCCTGCTTTTGGGACCAACTGGATAGAACGACCCAGCCAAACATAGAACCAGCAGACACAAACACTGTTTCCCGAAGTCTTGCTAGTCAGAGTCCTGCACTGGAATCCTGTCCAGAATGCATCTCACAGAATTCAAGCAAGTGCCTTGAAGTTCGAAGGTATCAGTTCCAGAAAAAAAATTTGCACATTTACAAGAACAGTTACAAATGGTCAATTTGCTGTTAGCCCATATCCTGATTCTGCAGGGAGTGCTCATGGAGTGAGGTCCTCTCTCTGGCTTTGCTCCATTCCCGTTATCCTTTTTAACCTATCATCTCCTTGATCTAATCAACTTTAAGTACACCAGAAGATTTACTTTATCTTCCTGATTTACTGATTAATTGATTTCCTTTTGTAAACTGTAACTCTCGAGCTTAAAGAAATGAGTACGAGATCTAAAACCAAAGATGGGAAAGACGCTGATGGGAGCGGAGGAAAGAAGAAAGGTAATTCCAAACAAATGGAATTAACTTACGAAGTTATGATGAAGTGTTTGGAGGAAATGTTTGAGCAGCATCGGATAAAATTATCTGAAAGTTTAACTGCCCAATTTGAACAACATCGCCAAAGCCTCAATGAAGATTTAAAATCAATCACGGATTCTTTGAAATCCCTGAATTCTGATGTTCAAAAACATGATGCTAAAATTTCTGAACTGGATACTAAATCTCAGAAGACGGATACAAAAGTTGAGATCTTAGAGAAGAATCTAGCTTCGACTACTAAACAACTCCAACAACTTAAATCCAAAGTTATTGATCTTGAGAATCGATCGAGAAGACAAAACTTACGTTTAATTGGCTTACCTGAGGATGTTGAGGTTGGAGACCCTGCAATATTCTTTCCTCAACTTTTAAAAGATTCGTTCGGTTCAGTTTTTCCCAACGATCCTCCATTACTCGACCGCGCCCATCGTATACCGTGGATAAAGTCGGCAGCGGCTGTTTCCAAACGCAGACCAGTTATTCTTCATTTCCATTATGTCAATGTTAAAGAACAGCTTCTCCAGACTGCTCGTCGACAAGGGATGATCAACTATCGCCAGCATTCCTTCAGGATAGTTCAAGATTATAGTCCTGAAGTGATGAAGGAATGAATGACTTTTAAACCTCTAATGTCGGAATGCTATCAAAAAAATCTCAAACCGGCACTATTGTATCCTTTCATGTCTCAGGATCTCTCTTCCCGATGGAAATTGTCATGTCTTCCATTCTACAACTGCCGCTCGAAGCTTTTTGGATGATAATTTCCCATCTGATACAGACACCCTCTCTTAATTTGTGTCTGGTGCTACCGTGCGATGAAGGTTTTTTATAAGTCCAAGATTTTTCTTTGTTTATTACTATCGTTGTTATTCTATAACTTATATAGAATACTTATCTCCTGTGAATAACATCATTTTCCTTTAGTTAACCTTTTGTTTTAACTTTTCCTTTTTCGTTATTATTAATGATTTGATCCGACGATCATTTTTAGTTATGAGTTTCCTATTTTTGGTTTCCGCATAATTAAAATAGCGACTTGTCTTTCTTTTTGTATAACCTCCTTTTTTTTTCGGGATGCCATGTTCTTATGCTTCTTCTTCCCATAATCCTTTTTTCTCCTTCTGGAAGTGATTTTTTATTTACTCGTTTATAATTAACTAATTATACGTATTGACACTAATTTTTTTTATTTTATATATTTTAGTAATTTTTACTATGTAGACTAATTTACTATACTGTTTATTTTTTACATATATTAGTCTCCGGGAGGTCACCTATTTAACATATATTTTTGGAGTTGCCCCCTGCAGAAATGGGGTTAGAGTTAGTTTTAGTTAGTGCTTTCTTCAGCCTTCTTTGGCTTAGTTCGGGGTTCTTGAGGTTGGGGGATGGGGTAGTCTTTTTCTTTTCTAATTTTTTCTATTGGGCTGATTCAGAACTACAAAGATGTCCGCAGTGTCGAGATTTCCGGTTCCTCTCTAATCATGTATTCCTCTTCCGATTTCATGAGCTCACATTATGGTTAACCCCTTACTCACCAAAGGGTTAATTTTCAATTATGGCTCATACTATTAATTTTGTCTCTTGGAATACAAATGGTTTAAATCATCAATAAAACGGAAAAAGATTTTCAAAGTGTTCCAAAGACCGAATGCTTATATTATTTTTGCACAAGAGACTCATGTAAGGAAAGAGGACAATCAATGCTTCTTTAAGTTTTGGAAAGAACAACAATACCATTCAAATGCTCAAGCCAAAATTAAAGGCGTTTCAATTTTTATTGATCCCTCAATTACATTTATTCATCAAGACATTATTTCAGATCCTAATGGCAGATTTCTGTTAATTACTGGGGTACTTTTTAATAAAAAGGTCACTATTGTTAACGTTTACGCTCCAAATGTGGATTACCCTGAATTTTTTAAACACTTATTCACTTCCTTTCCTAACTTAAACGAGTATATGTTGATAATGGGCGGTGATTTTAATTTATGTTTGAATCCCATGTTGGACAGATCCATAGGTAGTCCGGCTTTACCGAATAAGTCGGCTACTATTATTAACTCTTTTGTGTTGGATTCTGGGATTTCAGAAATTTGGAGATTTCTACATCCAAATGATAAGGAATTCTCCTTTTTTTCACATGTTCATCGTTCTTTATCCCGAATTGATTATTTCTTGATTGACTCTCGTTTGATTCCATATGTAGTTGATTGTAATTATGACATTATTGCTATTTCAGATCATGCTCCAATGAAACTTTCCATCAAGTTAATGGACACCTCTTGTACTAGCAGACAATGGCGATTTAACCCTATTTTGCTTCAAGCTCAGGACTTTGTCAAATTTATAAAGGAGCAGATTGATTTCTTCTTTTCAACTAATACTACGGAAGAAGTTTCCAATGGAATTGTTTGGGACGCCTTTAAAGCTTATATCCATGGTCAGATTATTTCCTATTCGACTGGTTTGAAAAGACGTGTTAACAATGAAATACTTCTGTTGGTTGATAAAATTAAAGAAGTCGATAAAAAATATGCTAGTTCTCCCAGTAAGGAGCTGTACAAACACAGAGTTGAACTCCAATTGGAACATAGCTTATTATTAACATCCTCGATCGAAAATCAATTAATGAGAACTAGAAGTGATTTGGTTAAACGTCAAATTACTAAGATTCGCAAACAGGATGATACTTTCACAGTTGATCATGCTGGGATAAACCAAACCTTTCAAAAATTTTACACCTCTTTATATCACTCTGATTTTCCTCATGATTCTAATTTCATGCATGATTTTTTAAGTAAATTGAGTTTTCCGACACTATCACCCGAAGATTGCTTATCGTTAGAAGCTTCCATTTCAGAGGAAGAAATAATAACTGCAATCTCATCATTGAATTCCGGTAAAGCACCCGGTCTGGATGGGTTTACAGTGGAATTTTAAAAATTTTTTTCCTTCATTCTTTCTTCTAAGTTGTCTAGAATATTCAAGGAAGCAATCAGTTTAGGTAAATTACCACAATTGTTTTATGAAGCCTCTATTTCCTTAATTCTTAAAAAGAATAAAGATCCTACTGATTGTGCATCATACAGACCGATATCTCTTCTGAATGTAGACTCTAAAATTTTTTCAAAAATTCTAGCAGCTAGGTTGCAGAAGGTGTTACCTCAAATTATTTCCATGGATCAAACTGGATTTATTAAAAATCGCTATTCATCCTTTAATATTAGGAGGTTAATGAATATTGTTTATACCCCCTCACTTACTACCCTGGAATGTATTATCTCATTAGATGCTGAGAAAGCCTTTGACAGAGTTGAATGGCCTTATTTATTTAATGTTCTTGAGAAATTTAATTTTAATTTGACATTTATATCTTGGATTAAATTGTTATATTACTCCCCGGTAGCCTCGGTTTGTACAAATAATTATAGATCTCCTTTTTTTCGTCTTTTTCGTGGTACTAGGCAAGGTTGCCCTCTTAGTCCTTTACTATTCAATATCGCTCTTGAACCTTTAGCAATTCCCTTTCGTGACTCGCCAAATATTGTTGGTATTACCCATGGAAACGAAATACATAAATTATCATTATATGTAGATGATTTGTTGTTATACATCCCTAACCCGGAGAAGTCAATTCCTGCTATCTTAGGTCTGTTGGCTCAATTTAGTAACTTCTCTGGTTACAAATTGAATCTTAATAAGAGTGAATTATTTCCTTTAAATAAGCATGTACTTATTTATGGACGTTTACCATTTAAATTGGTTACTGATTCATTTATATATTTAGGGATAACAATTACGAAAAAATATAAAGATTTATTTAAAGCTAATTTTTTACCTTTAATTGACCAGATTAAACTTTTATTTACCAAATGGTCGCCAATCTCTTCGTCTTTGATTGGTCGGATTAATGCTATTAAGATGATCATTTTGCCCAAATTTTTGTATATATTCCAATCAGTTCCAATTTTTATCCCAAAATCTTTTTTTGATAACGGAGATTCAAAAATTTCCTCATATATTTGGCAGAATAAAAATCCTAGGTAGGTAAAAGGTATCTATAGAAATCTAAAAAGGAGGGGGGGCTTGCCTTCCCGAATTTTAGATTCTATTACTGGGCAATTAATATTCGATATTTAAAATTTTGGTTACGAGATTTGGACGTATCTTTAAACCCTCATTGGGTAAATCTTGAATCTAATTCATTACAAGGGTTTTCCTTGGGTTCGGTTTTAGGAACTTTACT
Organism: Mobula birostris; assembly: GCF_030028105.1. Taxonomy (NCBI): domain Eukaryota; kingdom Metazoa; phylum Chordata; class Chondrichthyes; order Myliobatiformes; family Myliobatidae; genus Mobula; species Mobula birostris. The sequence continues at coordinate 62,336,310 of NC_092370.1, forward strand.
TCCTTTTACTTCTTTTAAATCATATAAACAAATGAACAACCCAATAGTTAAGCATACTTTACGTTTATGGTTTCAATTCCGAAGATTTTTTGGGTTTAATCAATTTATTCTAGCAAGTCCCATTATATCAAATTTTCTTTTTCAACCTTCCACGATGGATCAAGCTTACTTTGATTGGAAAATCAAAGGTATAATATCTTTTCGCGATTTATTTTTGGATAATTGTTTTATGTCTTTTGATCAACTCTCTAATAAATATAACTTACCCAGATCTCACTTTTTTAGATATCTACAGATTAGAAACTTCTTAATTACTGTCTCCCCTAATTTTCCACACCCATATCCAATGGACACTTTGGAAAAAATCTTAGATTTAAATCTCTCTCAGAAAAGTGTAGTAGCAATTATATATAATATAATTATGAATTTATGTCCTGATGCTGCTAATAAAATTAAAACTGACTGGGAAAGAGAACTTGAGATTAATATACCGACTGAAAAATGGGAAAAAATTCTTCAGTTGGTGTATTCATCCTCTGTATGTGCTAAGCATAGGTTGATACAGTTTAAAGTAGTGCACAGGGCTCATATGTCCAAAGATAAACTATCTCGTTATTACTCTTATATTAATCCAATATGTGACAGATGTCATTCCGAGATAGCTTCTTTAACCCACATGTTTTGGTCATGTCCCTTGTTGGAGAAATATTGGAAAGATATTTTTGATATTATTTCAACGGTCCTAAATATAGACTTACAACCTCATCCAATTACTGCTATCTTTGGACTACCAATGATAGACTTAAATAATTTAACCTCTTCATCATGAAGGATGATTGCATTTCTTACTTTAATGGCTAGAAGGTCCATTTTGTTGAATTGGAAAGAGATTAACCCTCCTAATGTATTTCATTGGTTTTCACAAACTATGGTGTGTTTGAATTTGGAGAAAATTAGAAGTGCAGTTTATGACCCTTCCATTAAGTTTGAAAAAATTGGAGGCCATTCATTCAGCATTTTCATTTGATGTAATTTGATCATCTCCAAACTTGTTTTATCTCTCTGTACTGTTGTTGGAGAGGAATGGAGTCGTCGACACTAAGGTTTTCTTCTTTTCCATTTTTAAGTTGTTAGTTTTGCCCAAGTCTTTTAGTTTAGTTGATTAATTTTGTTTTTCTTTGGGGATGGGGTTTGCTTTTTTTTTTGTTTTGTTTTTTTTCTTTTTCATGACTTTTTTTCTAGTTTTTTTTTGCTTTGTATTATCCGTTGTTAGTTTTACATGATTGGGAGCTCTGTTAAGTTACACTATTTGATTTTACAATTAGTTTTCTTAAGTGTAACAATATACCTCCTAGTATTTGTATTATTGCTATGTTTTGTTTCTATATTTTGAAATTATTAAAACGATTGAAAAAGAAAGAAAGCCCATATCCTGTGTCTAAGAAGAGACCCGGCTCTATGTCCTGTACCCAAGGAGGAGGCCCAGCTCAGCGATTCATGTCCCTCATCTAAGTAAATTCCAAGCTCTGAATTTCTGAGTTTCAAATCCAGCCTCTGACGCTCTGAGTTCCATGTCCAGGCTCTGATGTTCCCAGTTCCAAGTTCCGAGTACGGGTCCCGACTTCCAAGTTCTGAGTTCCATGCTCCGAGTTCCATGACCGGGTCCCGAGTTCCATGTTCCGAGTTCCAGGTCCGGGTCCCGAGTTCCAAGTTCCCAGTTCCACGTCCAGGTCCCGAGTTCCAATTCCGAGTTGCATGTCCTGGTCACGAGTTCCAAAACCGGGTCCCGAGTTCCAAGTCAGGTCCCCAATTCCAAGTTCCGAGTTCCAAGTCCGGGTACCGAGTTCCAATTTCCGAGTTCCAAGTGAGGTCCTGAATTCCGAGTTCCAGTTCCAGGTCCGGAGTTCCAAGTCCAGGTTCTGAGTTCCAAGACCGGGTCCCGAGTTCCAAGTGGGGTCCTGAATTCCAAGTTCCAAGTTCGGGTCCCGAGTTACAAGTTCCAAGGCTGGGTCTCGAGTTCCAAGTCAACACAACAACAGCTACAAAAGGTCAATTTATTGTTAGCCCATGTACTGTGTCTAAGAAGAGTCTCGGCTCTATGTTCTGTACCAAAGGAGGAGGCCCAGCTCAGTTTTCCATCTTCCTTGTCTGAGAAAATTACTGGCTCTGATGTTCCGAGTCCCAAGTCCAGCCTCTGATGTTCTGAGTTCCATGTCCAGGCTCTGATGTTCCAGGTTCCAAGTTGCAAGTCTGGGTCCCGGTCTCCAAGTTCCGAGTTCCGTGTCCGGGGTCTCAAGTTCTAAGTTCCGAGTTCCATATCCGGGTTTGAGATCCACGTTCTGAGCTCCAAGTCAGTTTTTGAATTCCAAGTTCCAAGTTCCAAGTCCGGGACCCAACTTCCAGGTTCCGAGTTCCAAGTCCAGGTACCGATTTCCATGTTCCCAGTTTCAGGTCTGGGTTCTGAGTACAACGTTCCAAGTTCCAAGTCCGGATCCCGAATTCCAAGTTCCGAGTTCCAATCCGGGTCCCAAGTTCTGTGTTCCAAATTCCGAGTTCTAAATCCGGGTCCCAAGTTCCAAGTCTAGTTCCCAAGTTCCATGTTCTGAGTTCCATGTCCGGGTCGCAAGTTCCAAGTCCGGGTCCCGAGTTCCAAGTTCGAAGTCCAAGTTCGGGTCCCAAGTTCCAAGTTCTGAGTTCCATTTTCCGAGTTCCAGGTCCGGGTCCCGAGTTCTGAGTTCCAAGTCCAGTTCCGGGTCTCGAGTTCCAAGTTCGGGTCACGAGTTCCATGTTCCAAATCCGCATCCCGAGTTCCAAATCTGGGTCCCAAGTTCCAAGTTCCAGGTCCGGAACCAGAGTTCCAATTCTGGGTCCCGAGTTCGAAGTTCCGAGTTCCAAGTCTGGGTACCGAGTTCCAGGTCCGGCTCCTGAGTTCCAAGCCCGGGTCTCGAGTTCCAAGTCAGGTCCCGAATTCCAGGTTCCGAGTTTCATGTTACCAGTTTCAGGTCCGGGTTCCGAGTACAACGTTCCGAGTTCAAAGTCCGGGTCCCAAGTTCTGTGTTCCAAGTTCCGAGTTCAGAATCTGGATCCCGAGTTCCAAGTCCGGTTCCCAAGTTCCATGTTCTGAGTTCCATGTCCGGGTCGCGAGTTCCAAGTTCGAAGTCCAAGTTCGGGTCCCAAGTTCCAAGTTCTGAGTTCCAAGTCCGGGTCCGAGATTGACGTCCGGGTCCTGAGTTTCGATTTTCAGGTTCCAAGTCCAAGTCCAAGTCTAGCCACGCTTATTCCTGCTTCTGCTTTGCTCACTCCTTGATCTCCCTCTGAACAATCCTTGCTTCCCTGCTTTCCTAGTAACAATTAATATACTCTATTATTGTTAACGCTACAAAACGTGTTTGTGTCCTGCTTTTGGGTCCGCCTGTGCTCTGCACTTGTGACAGAATGATCTAGCCAAACATAGAACCAGCAGACACACTGTTTCCCGAACTTTCGCTAGTCAGAATCCGCTACTAGAATCCTGCGCCGAATGCATCTCACAGAACTTAAGAAAGTGGCTCGAAGTTCGAAGATATCAGTTTCACAGAACAAAAAATTATGCACTTACAACAACGGTTACAAAAGGTCAATTTGTTGTTAGCCCATGTACTGTGTCTAAGAAGAGTACCGGCTCTATGTTCTGCACCAAAGCAGGAGGCCCAGCTCAGTTTTGCATATCCTGTGTCTATAAAAGTACAGGCTCTGATGTTCCGAGTTCCAAGTCCAGCCTCTGATGTTCTGAGTTCCATGTCCAGGCTCTGATGTTCCCAGTTCCAAGTTGCAAGTCTGGGTCCCGATCTCCAAGTTCCGAGTTCCGTGTCTGGGGTCCCAAGTTCCACTTTCCAAGTTCCAGGTCCGGGTCTCGATTCACAAGTCCGGGTCCCGAATTCCAATATCCGAGTTCCAGGTCTAGGTCCCAAGTTCCAAATCAGGGTCCCGAATTCCAAGTTCCGAGTTCCAAGTTCAGAGTTGAAGTCTGGGTTGTGAGTTCCAGGTCCGGGTCCTGAGTTCCGAGTTCCAAATCTAATTCCGGGTCTCGAGTTCCAAGTTGCAAGTCTGGGTCCTGAGTTCCATGTTCCAAATCCGCATCCTGAGTTCCAAGTTGCAAGTCCAGGTTCCAAGTTCCAAGTCTGCATCCCAAGTTCCAAGTTCGGGTCCCGAGTTCCAGGTCCGGGTCCTGAGTTCCAAGTTCCGAGTTCCAAGTCCACGTCCTGAGTTCACAGTCTGGGTCCTGTGTTCCAAGCCCAGGTCCCGAATTCCAACTTCCGAGTATGAAGTCTGGGTCCCAAGTTCCAACACCTGAGTTCCAACTCCGGGTCCCGAGTTCCATGTCCGGCTCTGATGTTCAGAGTTCCAAATCCAGGCTCTGAAGTTCCCAGTTCCAAGTCCAGGCACTGATTTTCCAATTTCCAGGTCTGGGTCCCGAGTTCGGAGTTCCAAGTCCGGGTCCCGGAATCCAAGTTCCATGTGCAGGTCCCGAGTTCCAAGTCCCAGTCACGAGTTCCGAGTCCACGTTCCAAGTCCAAGTCCGAGTCTAGCCACGCTTATTACTGCTAACAACAGGAATTCTGCAGATGCTGGAAATTCAAGCAACACACATAAAAGTTGCTGGTGAACGCAGCAGGCCAGGCAGCATCTCTAGGAAGAGGTGCAGTCGACGTTTCAGGCCGAGTCCCTTCGTCAGGACTGCTTTATATTGCTACTTTTGCTTTGCTCACACCTTGATCTCCCTCTGAACAATCCTTGCTTCCCTGCTTTCCTACTAATGATTAGTAAACTCTATTCTTGTTAATGCTACAAAACGTGCTTGTGTCCTGCTTTTGGGTCCACCCTTGCTCTGCACTTGTGACAGAATGATCCAGACATACATGGAACTAGCAGACACAAACACTTTTTCCCGAACTCTTGCTAGTCAGGATCCCCCACTGGAATTCTGCCCAGAATGCATCTCACAGAATTCAAGAAAGTCACTCGAAGTTCGAAGCTATCAGTTTAGGAAAACCAAATGGCGCAATTACAACAACAGCTACAAAACGTCAATTTATTGTAAGCCCATGTACTGTGTCTCAGAAGACTCTCGGCTCTATGTTCTGTACCAAAGGAGGAGGCCCAGTTCAGTTTTCCATTTCCCTTGTCTGAGAAAATTACTGGCTCTGATGTTCCGAGTTCCAAGTCCAGCCTCTGATGTTCTGAGTTCCATGCCCAGGCTCTGATGTTCCCAGTTCCAAGTTGCAAGTCTGGGTCCCGATCTCCAAGTTCTGAGTTCCGTGTCCATTGTCCCGAGTTCCACGTTCCGAGTTCCAGATCCGGGTTTGAGATCCACGTTCCCAGTTCCAAGTCAGTTTTTGAATTCCAAGTTCCAAGTCAGGAACCCGAGTTCCAAGTCTGAAATTCCCAGACTGAGTTCCAGGTCCAGGTCACGAGTTCCAAGTCCGGGTCCCGACTTCCAAGTTCTGAGTCCAAGTCAGGGTCCCGAATTCCATTTTCCGAGTTCCAGGTCCGGGTCCCGAGTTCTGAGTTCCAAATCCAGTTCCGGGTCTCGAGTTCCAAGTTCGGGTCACGAGTTCCATGTTCCAAATCCGTGTCCCGAGCTCCAAGTTCCAAATCTGGGTCCCAAGTTCCAAGTCTGGGTCCCGAGTTCCAAGTCTGGGACCCGAGTTCCAGGTCCGGGTCCCAAATTCCATGTCCGGATCCTGTGTTCCGAGTTCCGATTTCCAATCCAGGTCAGAGTTCCGAGTTCCACTTACTGAGTTCTAATTCCGGGCCCCTAGTTCCAAGTTCCAAGCTCCAATTCCAGATCCCGAGTTCCAAGTTCCGAGTTGCAAGTGGCGAGTTCCAAGACCGGGTCCCAAATTCCAAGTTCCGGGTTCCAAGTCCGGGTACCGAGTTCCAAGTTCCAGGTCTGGGAGCCGAGTTCCAATTCCGGGTCCCGAGTTCGAAGTTCTGAGTTCCAAGTCTGGGTATCGAGTTCCAGGTTCCGAGTTCCAGGTCCAGGTCCCGAGTTCCAAGTCCGGGTCCCGAGTTCCAAGTCAGGTCCCAAATTCCAGGTTCTGAGTTCCATGTCCAGGGTACCGAGTTCCATGTTCCCAGATTCAGGTCCGGGTCCTGAGGTCCAAGTTCCGAGTTCCAAGTCCGGATCCCGAGTTCCACGTTCGAAGTCCAAGTTCGGGTCCCAAGTTTCAAGTTCTGAATTCCATGTCCCGGACCCGAGGTTGACGTCTGGGTCCTGAGTTTCGAATTCCAGGTTCCAAGTCCAAGTCTAAGTCTAGCCACGCTTATTCCTGCTTCTGCTTTGCTCACTCCTTGATCTCCCTCTGAACAATTCTTGCTTCCCTGCTTTCCTAGTAACGATTAATATACTCAATTATTTTTAACGCTACAAAACATGTTTGTGTCCTGCTTTCGGGTCCACCTGTGGTCCGCACTTGTGACAGAATGGTCTAGCCAAACATAGAACCAGCAGACACAAACATTGTTTCCCGAACTCTCGCTAGTCAGAATCCACTACTAGAATCCTGCCCTGAATGCATCTCACAGAATTCAAGAAAGTGACTCAAAGTTCGAAGATATCAGTTTCACAGAAAAAAAAATTGTGCAATTACAACAACAGTTACAAAAGGTGAATTTGTTGTTAGCCCATGTACTGTGTCTAAGAAGAGTACCGGCTCTATGTTCTGGAGGAGGAGGCCCAGCTCAGTTTTGCATATCCTGCGTCTATAAGAGTACGGGCTCTGATGCTCCGAGTTCCAATTCCAGCCTCTGATGTTCTGAGTTCCATGTCCAGGCTCTGGTGTTCCCAGTTCCAATTTCCAAATCCAGGTACCAACTTCCAAGTTCCGAGTTCCGCGTCCGGGGTATCAAGTTCCACGTTCTATGTACCAGGTCCGGGTCCCGAATTCCAAGTTCCGAGTTCTATGTCCAGGTCCTGAGTTCCAAGTTCCGAATTCCAAGTCCAGGTCCCGAGTTCCAAGTTCCAAGTCCAAGCCCAGGTACCAAGTTCCAAGTTCCGAGTTCCAAGTCCTGGTCCCGAGATCCAAGTTCTGAGATCCAAGTTCCAAGTCAGGGTCCTGAGTTCCATTTTCTGAGTTCCATGTCCGGGTCCTGAGTTCCAAGTTCCGAATTCCAAGTCCAGATTTCCAAGTTCCAAGTCCAAGCCCAGGTACCAAGTTCCAAGCTCAGAGTTCCAAGTCCTGGTCCCAAGATCCGAGATCCAAGTTCCAAGTCAGGGTCCCGAGTTCCAAGTTCGGGTCACGAGTACCATGTTCCAAATCCGTGTCCCGAGTTCCACGTTGCAAGTCCAGCTCCGGAGTTTCAAGTTCCAAGTCTGGGTCTCGAGTTCCATGTTCCGAGTTCCATGTACGGGTCCCAAGTTCCAAGTCTGGGTCTCGAGTTCCATGTTCCGAGTTCCATGTACGGGTCCCGAGTTCCAGGCCCGCATCCTAAGTTCCATGTTCTGTGTTCCAAGTCCTCATCCTGAGTTGCAAGTCTGGGTCCTGAGTTGCAAGTCCAGGTCCCAAATTCCAATTTCCAATTACAAAGTCTGGGTCCCAAGTTCCAACTATGGGTCCAGAGTTCCATGTCCAGGTTTTGATGTTCAGAGTTTCAAATCCAGTCTCTGAAGATCCCAGTTCCAAGTCCAGACACTGATTTTCTCACTTCCAGGTCGGGGTCCCGAGTTCCAAGTTCCAAGTCTGGGTCAGGTTCCATGTGCGGGTCTCAAGATGCAAGTCCCTGTCCCGAGTTCCCAGTTCCACGTTCCAAGTCCAAGTCTAGCCACGCTTATTACTGCTTCTGCTTTGCTCACACCTTGATCTCCCTCTGAACAATCCCTGCTTCCCTGCTTTCCTACTAATGATCAGTAAACTCCATTTTTGTTAATGCTACAAAACGTGTTTTTGGCCTTATTTTGGGTCCATCCATGCTCCGCACTTGTGACAGAACGATCTAGCCAAACATGGAACCAGCAGAAACGAACACTGTTTCTTCCAAACTCTCGCTAGTCAGAATCTCCCACTGGAATCCTGCCCAGGATGCATCTCACAGAATTCAAGGAAGTGTCTCGAAGTTTGAAGGTATCAGTTCCAGAAAAAAAAATTGTGCAATTACAACCACAGTTACAAAAGGTCAATTTGTTGTTAGCCCATGTCCTGTGTCTCAGAAGAGACCCAGCTCTATGACCTGTACCCAAGGAGGAGGCCCAGCTCAGTGATTCATGTCCTTCGTCTAAGTAAAGTGCAGGCTCTGAATTTCTGAGTACCAAGTCCAGCCTCTGATGTTCTGAGTTCCATGTCCAAGCTCTGATGTTCCCAGTTCCAAGTTCGGGTTCTGAGTTCCACGTTCCGAGTACCAAGTCAGGTTCTGAATTCCAAGTTCCAAGTCTGGGTCCCGAGTTCCATGCTCCAAATCAGCGTCCCGAGTTCCAAATTGCAAGTCCAGGTCCCGAGTTCCAAGTTCCAAGTCTGGGTCCGGGTTTCAAGTTCAGGTCTTGAATTCCATGTTCTGAGTTCCGTGTCCGGGTTCTGAGTTCGACATTCCGATTTCCAAGTCCGAGTCCCGTGTTCCAAGTCTGGGTCCTGAGTTCCAAGTCCGGGTCCCGAATTCCAAGTTCCGAGTATGAAGTCTGAGTCCCGAGTTCCAACATCCAAGTTCTAAGTCCTGGTCCAGAGTTCCAAGTTGTGAGTTCCAAGTCCGGGTCCCTAGTTCCAAGTCCAGGCACTGATTTTCCAACTTCCAGGTCCCAGTCCCGTATTCCAAGGTCCAAGTCCGGGTCCCGAGTTCCAAGTTCCATGTGCAGATCCCAAGTTCCAAGTCTCGGTCCCGAGTTCCAAGTCCAAGTCCAAGTCTAGCCACGCTTAATATTGCTTCTGCTTGGCTCACACCTTGATTTCCCTCTGAACAATCCTTCCTTCCCGGCTTTCCTACTAATAATCAGTAAACTACATTCTTGTTAATGCTACAAACCGTGTTTGTGTCCTGCTTTTGGGTCCAACCATGCTCCGCACTTGTGACAGAACGATCCAGCCAAACAAAGAACCAGCAGACACAAACACTGTTTCCCGAAGTCTTGCTAGTCAGAATCCTGCACTGGAATCCTGTCCAGAATGCATCTCACAGGATTCAAGCAAGTGCCTTGAAGTTTGAAGGTATTAGTTCCAGAAAAAAAATTTGCACATTTACAACAATTTTACAAATGGTCAATTTGCTGTTAGCCCATATCCTGTGTCTAAGAAGAGACCCGGCTCTATGTCCTGTACCCAAGGAGGAGGCCCAGCTCAGTGATTCATGTCCTTCATCTAAGTAAATTCCAAGCTCTGAATTTCTGAGTTTCAAGTCCAGCCTCTGACACTCTGAGTTCCATGTCCAGGCTCTGATGTTCCCAGTTCCAAGTTCCAAGTACGGGTCCCAACTTCCGAGTTCTGAGTTACATGCTCCGAGTTCCATGGCTGGGTCCCGAGTTCCATGTTCCGAGTTCCAGGTCCGGGTCCTGGGTTCCAAGTTCCCAGTCCCACATCCGGGTCCCGAGTTCCAATTCCGAGTTGCATGTCCTGGTCATGAGTTCCAAAATCGGGTCCCGAGTTCCCAGTCATGTCCCCAATTCTAAGTTCCGAGTTCCAAGTCCGGGTACCGAGTTCCAGTTTCCGAGTTCCATGTCCGGGGTCCCGAGTTCCACGTTCCGAGTTCCAGATCCGGGTTTGAGATCCACGTTCTGAGCTCCAAGTCAGTTTTTGAATTCCAAGTTCCAAGTCCGGGACCCGAGTTCCAAATCTGGAATTCCCAGACTGAGTTTCAGGTCACGGTCTCGAGTTCCAAGTCCGGGTCCCGACTTCCAAGTTCCGAGTCCAAGTCAGGGTCCCGAGTTCCATTTTCCGAGTTCCAGGTCCGGGTCCCGAGTTCTGAGTTCCAAGTCCAGTTCCGGGTCTCGAGTTCCAAGTTCGGGTCACGAGTTCCATGTTCCAAATCCGCATCCCGAGTTCCAAATCTGGGTCCCAAGTTCCAAGTTCCAGGTCCGGAACCAGAGTTCCAATTCTGGGTCCCGAGTTCAAAGTTCCGAGTTCCAAGTCTGGGTACCGAGTTCCAGGTCCGGCTCCTGAGTTCCAAGCCCGGGTCTCGAGTTCCAAGTCAGGTCCCGAATTCCAGGTTCCGAGTTCCAAGTCCAGGTACCGAGTTCCATGTTACCAGTTTCAGGTCCGGGTTCCAAGTACGACGTTCCGAGTTCAAAGTCCGGGTCCCGAGTTCCAAGTTCCGAGTTCCAATCCGGGTCCCAAGTTCTGTGTTCCAAGTTCCGAGTTCAGAATCTGGATCCCGAGTTCCAAGTCCGGTTCCCGAGTTCCATGTTCTGAGTTCCATGTCCGGGTCGCGAGTTCCAAGTTCGAAGTCCAAGTTCGGGTCCCAAGTTCCAAGTTCTGAGTTCCAAGTCCGGGTCCGAGATTGACGTCCGGGTCCTGAGTTTCGATTTTCAGGTTCCAAGTCCAAGTCTAGCCACGCTTATTCCTGCTTCTGCTTTGCTCACTCCTTGATCTCCCTCTGAACAATCCTTGCTTCCCTGCTTTCCTAGTAACGATTAATGTACTCTATTATTGTTAACGCTACAAAACGTGTTTGTGTCCTGCTTTTGGGTCCGCCTGTGCTCTGCACTTGTGACAGAATGATCTAGCCAAACATAGAACCAGCAGACACACTGTTTCCCGAACTTTCGCTAGTCAGAATCCGCTACTAGAATCCTGCGCCGAATGCATCTCACAGAATTTAAGAAAGTGGTTTGAAGTTCGAAGATATCAGTTTCACAGAACAAAAAATTACGCACTTACAACAACGGTTACAAAAGGTCAATTTGTTGTTAGCCCATGTACTGTGTCTAAGAAGAGTACCGGCTCTATGTTCTGCACCAAAGCAGGAGGCCCAGCTCAGTTTTGCATATCCTGTGTCTATAAAAGTACAGGCTCTGATGTTCCGAGTTCCAAGTCCAGCCTCTGATGTTCTGAGTTCCATGTCCAGGCTCTGATGTTCCCAGTTCCAAGTTGCAAGTCTGGGTCCCGATCTCCAAGTTCCGAGTTCCGTGTCTGGGGTCCCGAGTTCCACGTTCCAAGTTCCAGATCCGAGTTTGAGATCCATGTTCCCAGTTCCAAGTCAGTTTTTGAATTACAAGTTCCAAGTTCCAAGTCCGGGACCTGAGTTCCAAGTCTGGAATTCCCAAACTGAGTTCCAGGTCCAGGTCTCGAGTTCCAAGTCCGGGTCCCAACTTCCAAGTTCCGAGTCCAAGTCAGGGTCCCGAGTTTCATTTTCCGAGTTCCAGATCCGGATGCCGAGTTCTGAGTTCCAAGTCCAGTTCCGGGTCTTGAGTTCCAAGTTCGGGTCACGAGTTCCATGTTCCAAATCCGCTTCCTGAGTTCCAAGATCCAAAACTGGGTCCAAAATTCCAAGTTCCAAGTTCCAATTCCGGGCCTCGAGTTCCATGTTCTGAATTCCATGTCCGGGTCCCAAGTTCCAGATCCACATCCCGAGTTCCACATTCCAAGTTCCAAGTCCTCGTCCTGAGTTCCAAGTCTGGGTCCTAAGATCTAAGTCCAGGTCCCGAATTCCAAGTTCCGAGTATGAAGTCTGGGTCCCAAGTTCCAACATCCGAGTTCCAAGTCCGGGTCTCGACTTCCATGTCCAGGCTCTGATGTTCAGAGTTCCAAATCCAGGCACTGAAGTTCCCAGTTCCTAGTCCAGGCACTGATTTTCCAATTTCCAGGTCTGACTCCCGAGTTCCAAGTTCCAAGTCCCGGTCCCTAGTTCCGAGTTCCACGTTCCAAGTCCAAGTCCGAGTCTAGCCACGCTTATTACTGCTTTTGCTTTGCTCACACCTTGATCTCCCTCTGAACAATCCTTGCTTCCCTGCTTTTCTATTAATGATCAGTAAACTCTACTCTTGTTAATGCTACAAAACATGTTTGTGTCCTGCTTTTGGGTCCACCCGTGCTCCGCACTTGTGACACAATGATCTAGCCAAACATAGAACCAGCAGACACAAACACTGTTTCCCGAACTCTCGCTAGTCAGAATCCGCTACTAGAATCCTGCCCCAAATGCTTCCCACAGAACTCAAGAAAGTGACTCAAAGTTCGAAGCTATCCGTTTAGGAAAAATAAATGGCGCAATTACAGCAACAGCTACAAAATGTCAATTTATTGTTAGCCCATGTACTGTGTCTACGAAGAGTCTCGGCTCTATGTTCTGTAACAAAGGAGGAGGCCCAACTCAGTTTTCCATCTCCCTTGTCTGAGAAAATTACTGGCTCTGATGTTCCGATTTCCAAGTCCAGCCTCTGATGTTCTGACTTCCATGTCCAGGCTCTGATGTTCCCAGTTCCAAGTTGCAAGTCTGGGTCCTGACCTCCAAGTTCCAAGTTCCGTGCCCGGAGTCCCGACTTCCAAGTTCCGAGTCCAAGTAAGGGTCCCGAGTTCCATGTTCTGAACTCCAGGTCCGGGTCCCAAGTTCAGAGTTCCAAGTCCAGTTCCGAGTCTCGAGTTCCAATTTCGGGTCACGAGTTCCATGTTCCAAATCCGCGTCCTGAGTTCCAAGTTCTAGGTCCAGGTCCCGAGTTCCAAGTTCCAAGTCTGGGTCCCGAGTTCCAAGTCCGGGTCCCAAGTTCCATGTCCGGATCCTGCGTTCCGAGTTCCGAGTTCCAATCCAAGTCAGAGTTCCGAGTTCCACTTAACGAGTTCTAATTCCGGGCCCCGAGTTCCAAATTCCAAGCTCCAATTCCAGATCTGGAGTTCCAAGTTCCGAGTTGCAAGTGGTGAGTTCCAAGACCGGGTCCCAAATTCCAAGTTCCGGGTTCCAAATCTGGGTACCGAATTCCAAGTTTCAGGTCTGGGAGCCGAGTTCCAATTCCAGGTCCCGAGTTCGAAGTTCTGAGTTCCAAGTCTGGGTATCGAGTTCCAGGTTCCGAGTTCCAGGTCCAGGTCCCGAGTTCCAAGTCTAGGTCCCGAGTTTCAAGTCAGGTCCCAAATTCCAGGTTCCGAGTTCCAAGTCCGGGTACCGAGTTCCATGTTCCCAGTTCCAGGTCCAGGTCCCGAGTACAACGTTCCAAGTTCCAAGTCCTGGTCCTGGGGTCCAAGTTCCGAGTTCCAATCCGGGTCCCAAGTTCCGAGTTTCAAGTTCCGAGTTCCAAGTCCGGGTCCCGAGTTCCACGTTCGAAGTCCAAGTTCGGGTTCCAAGTTCCAAGTTCTGAATTCCAAGTCCGGGTCCCGAGATTGACGTCCGGGTCCTGAGTTTCGGATTCCAGATTCCAAGTCCAAGTCCAAGTCTAGCCACGCTTATTCCTGCTTCTGCTTTGCTCACTCCTTGATCTCCCTCTGAACAATTCTTCCTTCCCTGCTTTCCTAGTAACGATTAATATACTCTATTATTGTTAATGCTACAAAACGTGTTTGTGTCCTGCTTTCGGGTCCACCTGTGCTCCGCACTTGTGACAGAATGATCTAGCCATACATAGAACCAGCAGACACAAACACTGTTTCCCGAACTCTCGCTAGTCAGAATCCACTACTAGAATCCTGCGCCGAATGCATCTCATAGAATTCAAGAAAGTGGCTCGAAGTTTGAAGATGTCAGTTTCTCAGAAAAAAAAATTGTGCAATTACAACAGTTACAAAAGGTGAATTTGTTGTTAGCCCATGTACTGTGTCTAAGAAGAGTACCAGCTCTATGTTCTGCACCAAAGGAGGAGGCCCAGCTCAGTTTTACATATCCTGTGTCTATAAAAGTACAGGCTCTGATGCTCTGAGTTCCAATTCCAGCCTCTGATGTTCTGAGTTCCATGTCCAGACTCTGGTGTTCCCAGTTCCAAGTTCCAAGTCCAGGTACCGACTTCCAAGTTCCGAGTTCCGTGTCCGGGGTCCCAAGTTCCACATTCTAAGTACCAGGTCCGGGTCCCGAATTCCAAGTTCCGAGTTCCATGTCCAGGTCCTGAGTTCCAAGTTCCCAATTCCAAGTCCAGGTCCCGAGTTCCAAGTTCCAAGTCCAAGCCCAGGTACCAAGTTCCAAGTTGCAAGTCCTGGTCCCGAGATCCAAGTTCCAAGTCAGTGTTCCGAGTTGCAGGTCCGAGTTCCATGTCCAAGTCCCGAGTTCCAAGTCCAAGTCCGAGTTCCAAGTCCGGGTCCCGATATCCAGGTTCCAAGACCAATTCCGGGTCTCTAATTCCGAGTTCCAAGTCAGTGTTCTGAGTTCCAGGTTCCAAATCCGCATCCTGAGTTCCAAGTTCCATGTCCAGGTCCCGAGTTCCAAGTTCCAATCCCAAGTTCCAAGTTCTGAATTCCAAGTCCGGGTCCCGAGATTGACATCCGGGTCCTGAGTTTCGAATTCCAGGTTCCAAGTCCAAGTCCAAGTCTAGCCACGTTTATTCCTGCTTCTGCTTTGCTCACTCCTTGATCACCCTCTGAACAATTCTTGCTTCCCTGCTTTCCTAGTAACGATTAATATACTCTATTATTGTTAACGCTACAAAACGTGTTTGCGTCCTGCTTTTGGGTCCACCCGTGCTCTGCACTTGTGACAGAACGATCTAGCCAAACATGGATCCAGCAGACACAAACACTGTTTCCCGAACTCTCGCTAGTCAGAATCCGCTACTGGAATCCTGCCCAGAATGCATCTCTCAGAATTCAAGAAAGTGGCTCGAAGTTCGAAGATAATCAGTTTCACAGAAAAGAAAATTGCACAATTACAACAACAGTTACAAAAGGTCAATTTGTTGTTAGCCCATGTCCTGTGTCTAAGAAGAGTCAAGGCTCTATGTTCTGTACCAAAGGCTCTATGTTCTGTTTCCATCTCCTGTGTCTAAGAAAAGTACAGGCTCTGATATTCCGAGTTCCAAGTCCAGCCTCTGTTCTTCTGAGTTCCATGTCCAGGTTCTGATGTTCCCAGTTCCACGTTCCAAGTCCGGGTACCAACTTCCAAGTTCCGAGTTTCGTGACTGGGGTCCTGAGTTCCACATTCCAAGTTCCAGGTCCGGGTCCTGAGTTCCAAATTCCGAGTTCCAGGTCGGATTCTAAGTTCCAACTTCCGAGTTCCAAGTCCGGGACCCGAATTCCAATTTCTGAATTCTAAATCCGGGTCCAGAGTTCCAAGTCTGGTTCCCGAGTTCCATGTCCAGGTCCTGAGTTCCAAATTCCGAGTCCCGAGTTCCATATCCCAGTCCTGTGTTCCATGTTCCGAGTTGCATGTCCGGGTCCAGAGTTCCAAGATCCGAGTTCCAAGTTCCAGTCCCGTGTTCCATGTTCCAAGTTCCATGTCAGGGCCCCAAGTTCCATGTTCCCAGTTCCAGGTCCGGGGCCTGAGTTCCACGTTCCGGGTTCCAAGTCCGGGTCCCGAGTTCCCAGTTCCCAGTTCCAATCCGGGTCCCAGGTCCCGAGTTCCGAGTTCTAAATCTGGGTCCCGTGTTCCAAGTCTGGTTCCCGAGTTCCATGTTCCGAGTTCCAAGTGGGGTCCGGAATTCCAAGTTCCGAGTATGAAGTGGGGTCCCGAATTCCAAGTCCTGAGTTCCCGGTCTGAGTTCCATGTCCGGGTTCGGAGTTCCAAGTCCAGGTCCCGAGTTCCAAGTTCCGATATCCAAGCTCCAAGTCAGTATTCCGATATCCAGGTTCTAAGTCCATTCCTGGTTTCTAGTTCCAAGTTCCAAGTTCCCAGTCAGTGTTCCGAGTTTCAGGTTCCAAATCCGCGTCCCGAGTTTCACATTCCATATCCAGGTCCCGAGATCCAAGTTCCAAGTCCCGGTCCCGTGTTCCATGTTCCGAGTTCCATGTCAGGGTCCCAACTTCCATGTTCCGAGTTCCATGTCCGGATCCCGAGTTCCTTGTTCCCAGTTCCAGGTCGGAGTCCTGAGTTCTGTGTTCCGGGTTCCAAGTCCGGGTCCCAAGTTCCAAGTTCCAAGTTCTAAATCCGTGTCTCGAATTCCAAGTTCTGAGTTTCCAGTCCAAGTTCCACGTCCAGGTCCTGAGTTCCAATTCTGGGTCCTGAGTTCCAAGTTCCAAGTCCAAGCCCAGGTCCCAAGTACCAAGTTCCAAGTTCCAAGTCCTGATCCCGAGATCCAAGTTCCGAGACCCAAGTTCCAAGTCAGTGTTCTGAGTTCCACGTCCGAGTTCCATGTCTGGGTCCCGAGTTCCAAGTTCCGAGTTCCAAGTCCGGGTCCCAAGTTCCAAGTTCCAACTCCACGCCCTGGTCCCAAGTTCCAAGTTCCATGATCCAAGTTCCAAGTCAGTCTTCCGATTTCCAGGTTCCAAATCAAATTCCGGGTCTCGAGTTCCAAGTTCCAAGTCGGTGTTCTGAGTTCCAGGTTCCAAATCCGCGTCCCGAGTTCTAAGTTCCATGTCCAGGTCCTGAGTTCCAAGTTCCAAGTCAGGGTCCCTAGTTCCAAGTTTCAAGTCCGGGTCCCGAGTTCCATGTACAGGTCCTGAGTTCCGAGTCCCAGGTTCCAGGTCCAAGTCCAAGTCTAGCCACGCTTATTCCTGCTTCTGCTTTGCTCACTCCTTGATCTCCCGCTGAACAATCCTTGCTTCCCTGCTTTCCTAGTAATGATTGATAAACTCTATTATTGTTAACGCTACAAAACGTGTTTGTGTCCTGCTTTCAGGTCCACCTGTGCTCCGCACTTGTGACAGAATGATCAAACCAAACATAGAACCAGCAGACACAAACACTGTTTCCCGAACTCTCGCTAGTCAGAATCCGCTACTAGAATCCTGCCCCGAATGCATCTCACAGAATTCAAGAAAGTGACTCAAAGTTCAAAGATATCAGTTTCACAGAGAAAAAAGATTGTTCACTTACAACAGCAGTTACAAAAGGTCAATTTGTTGTTAGCTCATGTACTGTGTCAACGAAGAGTACCGGCTCTATGTTCTGCACCAAAGGAGGAGGCCCAGCTCAGTTTTGCATATCCTGTGTCTATATAAGTACAGGCTCTGATGTTCTGAGTTCCAATTCCAGCCTCTGATTTTCTGAGTTCCATGTCCAGGCTCTGATGTTCCCAGTTCCAAGTTCCAAGTGCAGGTACCGACTTCCAAGTTCTGAGTTCCGTGTTCAGGGTCCCAAGTTCCACGTTCCATATCAAGGTCCGGGTCTCGATTCACAAGTCCAGGTCCCGAATTCCAATATCCGAGTTCCAGGTCCGGGTCCCGAGTTCCAAATCCGGGTCCCGAATTCAAAGTTCCGAGTTCCAAGTTCAGAGTTGAAGTCTGGGCTGTGAGTTCCAAGTCTGGGTCCCGAGTTCCGAGTTCCAAATCTAATTCCGGGTCTCGAGTTCCAAGTTGCAAGTCTGGGTCCTGAGTTCCATGTTCCAAATCCGCATTCTGAGTTCCAAGTTGCAAGTCCAGGTTCCGAGTTCCAAGTTCCAAGTCTGGGTCCCGAGTTCCAAGTCCGCGTCCTGAGTTCCAAGTCTGGGTCCTGTGTTCCAAGCCCAGGTCCCCAATTCCAACTTCCGAGTATGAAGTCTGGGTCCCAAGTTCCAACATCCGAGTTCCAAGTCCGGGTCACGAGTTCCACATCCAGGCTCTGATGTTCAGAGTTCCAAATCCAGGCCCTGAAGTTCCCAGTTCCAAGTCCAGGCACTGATTTTCCAATTTCCAGGTTTTTGTCCCGAGTTCGGAGTTCCAAGTCCGGGTCCCAGAATCCAAGTTCCATGTGCGGGTCCCGAGTTCCAAGTCCCAGTCACGAGTTCCGAGTCCACATTCCAAGTCCAAGTCTAAGTCTAGCCACGCTTATTACTGCTTTTGCTTTGCTCACACCTTGATCTCCCTCTGAACAATCCTTGCTTCCCTGCTTTCCTACTAATGATTAGTAAACTCTATTCTTGTTAATGCTACAAAACGTGCTTGTGTCCTGCTTTTGGGTCCACCCGTGCTCCGCACTTGTGACAGAACAATCCAGGCAAACATGGAACTAGCAGACACAAACACTTTTTCCCGAACTCTTGCTAGTCAGGATCCCCCACTGGATTTCTGCCCAGAATGCATCTCACAGAATTCAAGAAAGTCACTCGAAGTTCGAAGCTATCAGTTTAGGAAAACCAAATGGCGCAATTACAACAACAGCTACAAAAGGTCAATTTATTGTAAGCCCATGTACTGTGTCTCAGAAGACTCTCGGCTCTATGTTCTGTACCAAAGGAGGAGGCCCAGCTCAGTTTTCCATCTCCCTTGTCTGAGAAAATTACTGGCTCTGATGTTCCGAGTTCCAAGTCTAGCCTCTGATGTTCTGAGTTCCATGTCCAGGCTCTGATGTTCCCAGTTCCAAGTTGCAAGTCTGGGTCCCGATCTCCAAGTTCCGAGTTCCGTGTCCAGGGTCCCGAGTTCCATGTTCCGAGTTCCAGATCCGGGTTTGGGATCCACGTTCCCAGTTCCAAGACAGTTTTTGAATACCAAGTTCCAAGTTTCAAATCCGGGACCCAAGTTCCAAGTCTGGAATTCCTAGATCCAGGTCCAGGTCTCGAGTTCCAGCCAAACATAGAACCAGCAGACACAAACACTTTTTCCCGAACTCTTGCTAGTCAGAATCCGCTACTAGAATTCTGCCCCGAATGCATCTCACAGAATTCAAGAAAGTGGTTCGAAGTTCAAAGATATCAGTTTCACAGAAAAAAAAATTGTGCAATTACAACAACAGTTACAAAAGGAGAATTTGTTGTTAGCCCATGTACTGTGTCTAAGAAGAGTACCGGCTCTATGTTCTGCACCAAAGGAGGAGGCCCAGCTCAGTTTTGCATATCCTGTGTCTATAAAAGTACAGGTTCTAATGTTCCGAGTTCCAATTCCAGCCTCTGATGTTCTGAGTTCCATGTCCAGGCTCTGGTGTTCCCAGTTCCAAGTTCCAAGTCCAGGTACCGACTTCCAAGTTCCAAGTTCCGTGTCTGGGGTCCCAAGTTCCACGTTCTAAGTTCCAGGTCCGGGTCCTGAGTTCCAAGTTCCGAGTTCCAAGTCGGGTCTCAAGTTCCGAGTCCGGGTCCCTAATTCCAAGTTCCGAGTCAAAGTCCGGGTCGTGAGTTCCAGGTGCGGGTCTCGAATTCCGAGTTCCAAGTCTAATTCCGGGTCTCGTGTTCCAAGTTGCAAGTCTGGGACCTGAGTTCCATGTTCCAAATCCGCGTCCCAATTTCCAAATTGCAAGTCCAAGTTCCGAGTTCCAAGTTCCAAGTCTGGTTCCCGAGTACCAGGTTCGGATCCTGGGTTCCAAGTCCGGGTACTGAGTTCGAAGTTCAGAGTTCCAGGTCTGGGTCCCGAGTTGCAAATACTGAGTTCCAAGTCCGGGTCCCGAGTTTCAAGTTCCGAGTTCTAAGACCGGGTCACAGGTCTGGGCCCCAAGTTGCAAATACCGAGTTCCAAGTCTGGGTCCCGAGTTTCAAGTTCCGAGTTCCAAGACCGGGTCCCGAGTTCCAAGTGGGGTCCGGAATTCCAACTTCCGAGTACCAAGTGGGGTCCTGAATTACAAGTTCCGAGTTCCAAGTCCTCGTCCCAAGATCTAAGTTCCAATTCAGTGTTCCGAGTTCCAGGTCCGAGTTCCATGTCCAGGTCCCGAGTTCCAAGTCCGGGTCCCGAGATCCAAGTTCCAAGTCAGTGTTCCAATATCCAGGTTCCAAGACCAATTCTGGGTCTCTAGTTCCATGTTCCAAGTCAGTATTCTGAGTTCCAGGTTCCAAATCCACGTCCTGAGTTCCAAGTTCCATGTCCAGGTCCCGAGTTCCAAGTTCCAAGTCCGGGTCCCAAGTTCCAACTTTCAAGTCCGGGTCCCGAGTTCCATGTATGGGTCCCGAGTTTCAAGTTCCAGGTTCCACGTCCAAGGCCGAGTCTAGCCACGCTTATTCCTGCTTCTGCGTTGCTCAATCCTTGATCTCCCTCTGAACAATCCTTGCTTCCCTGCTTTCCTAGTAACGATTAATAAACTGTATTCTGGTTAATGCTACAAATGTGTTGTGTCCTGCTTTTGGGTCCACCCGTGCTCCGCACTTGTGACAGAATGATCTAGCCAAACATGGAACCAGCAGACACAAACACTCTTTCCTGAAATCTCGCTAGTCAGAATCCTGCACTGGAATCCTGCCCAGAATGCATTTCACAGAATTCAAGAAAGTGACTCGAAGTTCGAAGTTATCAGTTTCAGAAACAAAAAATTGCGCAATTACAACAACAGTTACAAAAGATCAATTTGTTGTTAGCCCATGTCCTGTGTCTAAGAAGAGTCCAGGCTCTATGTTCTGTACCAAAGGCTCTATGTTCTATTTCCATCTCCTGTGTCTAAAGGAAGTACAGGCTCTGATATTCCGAGTTCCAAGTCCAGCCTCTGTTCTTCTGAGTTCCATGTCCAGGTTCTGATGTTCCCAGTTCCACGTTCCAAGTCCGGGTACCAACTTCCAAGTTCCGAGTTTCGTGTCAGGGGTCCCGAGTTCCACATTCCAAGTTCCAGGTCTGGGTCCTGAGTTCCAAGTCGAGTTCTAAATTCCAACTTCCGAGTTCCAAGTCCGGGACCCGAATTCCAATTTCCGAGTTCTAAATCTGGGTCCCGAGTTCCAAGTCCGGTTCCCAAGTTCCATGTCCAGGTCCTGAGGTCCAAATTCCGAGTTCCAAGTCCGGATCCCGAGTTCCATATCCCGGTCCTGTGTTCCATGTTCCCAGTTGCATGTCCGGGTCCAGAGTTCCAAGATCCGAGTTCCAAGTCCCAGTCCTGTGTTCCATGTTCCGAGTTCCATGTCAGGGTCCCAATTTCCATTTTCTGAGTTCTACGTTCCCAGTTCCAGGTCCGGGTCCTGAGTTCCACGTTCCGGGTTCCAAGTCTGGGTCCCGAGTTCCGAGTTCCAATCCAGGTTCCGAGTTTCAAGTTCCGAGTTCTAAATCTGGGTCCCGTGTTCCAAGTCCGGTTCCCGAGTTCCATGTTCCGATGTTCCAAGTGGGGTCCGGAATTCCAAGTTCCGAGTACGAAGTGGGGTCCCGAATTCCAAGTTCCGAGTTCTCAGTCCGAGTTCCATGTCCGGGTCCTGAGTTCCAAGTTCCAAGTCCAAGTCCCAAGTTCCAAGTTCCGAGACCCAAGTTCCAAGTCAGTGTTCCGATATCCAGGTTCTAAGTCCATTCCTGGTTTCTAGTTCCAAGTTCCAAGTTCCAAGTCAGTGTTCCGAGTTCCAGGTTCCAAATCCGCGTCCCAGGTTTCACGTTCCATAGGTCCCGAGATCCGAGTTCCAAGTCCCGGTCCCGTGTTCCATGTTCTGAGTTCCATATCAGGGTCCCGACTTCCATGTTCCGAGTTCCATGTCCGGGTCCCGAGTTCCATGTTCCCAGTTTCAGGTCGGAGTCCTGAGTTCTATGTTCCGGGTTCAAAGTCCGGTTCCCGAGTTTCGAGTTCCAAGTTCCGAGTTCTAAATCCGTGTCTCTAATTCCAAGTTCCAAGTTTCCGGTCCGAGTTCCATGTCAGGGTCCCGAGTTCCAAGTCCAAGCCCAGGTCCTAAGTTCCAAGTTCCAAGTCCTGGTCCAGAGATCCAAGTTCCAAGTCAGTATTCCGAGTTCCAGCTCCGAGTTCCATGTCTGGGTACCAAGTTCCAAGTTCCAATTTCCAAGTCCGGGTCCTGAGTTCCAAGTTCCAGCTCCAAGCCCGGGTCCCAAGTTCCAACTCAGTGTTCCGATATCCAGGTTCCAAATCCAATTCTGGCTCTCGAGTTCCAAGTTCCAAGTCAGTGTTCCGAGTTCCAAGTTCCAAATCTGCGTCCCGAGTTCTAAGTTCCATGTCCAGGTCCCGAGTTCCAAGTTCCAAGTCCGGGTCCCTAGTTCCAAATTTCAAGTCCGGGTCCCGAGTTCCACGTACAGGTCCCAAGTTCCGAGTTCCAGGTTCCAGGTCCAAGTCCAAGTCTAGCCACGCTTATTCCTGCTTTTGCTTTGCTCACTCCTTGATCTCCCTCTGAACAATCCTTGCTTCCCTGCTTTCCTAGTAATGATTAATAAACTCTGTTCTGGTTAATGACCAAAATGTGTTGTGCCCTGCTTTTGGGTCCACCCATGCTCCGCACATGTGACAGAACAATCTGGCCAAACATGGAACCAGCAGACACAAACACTGTTTCCCAAACTCACGCTAGTCAGAATCCGCTACCGGAATCCTGCCCAGAATGCATCTCACAGAATTCAAGAAAGTGGCTTGAAGTTTGAAGATATCAGTTTGAGAAAAAAAAAAATTGCACAATGACAACAACAGTCACAAAAGATCAACTTGTTGTTAGCCCATGCCCTGTGTCTAAGAAGAGTCCCGGCTCTATGTTCTCTAACAATTGAGGAGTCTCAGCTCAGTTTTCCATCTCCTGTGTCTAAGAAAAGTACAGGCTCTGATGTTCCGAGTTCCAAGTCCAGCCTCTGTTCTTCTGAGTTCCATGCCCAGGCTCTGATGTTCCCAGCTCCAAGTCCGAGTACCGACTTCCAAGTTCCGAGTTCCGTGTCCGGGGTCCCGAGTTCCAAGTTCCAAGTTCCAGGTCCAAGTCCTGAGTTCCAAGTTCCGAGTTACAAGTCCAGAGCCTGAGTTCCAAGGCCCGATCCCAAGATCCATGTTCCCAGATCCATGTCTGGTTACCGAGTTCCATGTTCCCAGTTCCAGGTCCGGGTCCTGAGTTCCAAGTTCCAAGTCGGGTTCTGAATTCCACCTTCCGAGTTCTAAATCCAGGTCCCGAGTTCCAAGTCCGATTCCCAAGTTTCATGTCCAGGTCCTGAGTTCCAAATTCTGAGTTCCAAATTCCGAGTTCCAAGTCCGGGTCCCGAGTTCCATATCCCGGTCCCGTGTTCCATGTTCCGAGTTCCATGTCCGGGTCCAGAGTTCCAAGATCAGAGTTCCAAGTCCCGGTCCCATGTTCCACGTTCGCTGTCAGGTTCCCGAGTTCCATGTTCCCAGTTCCAGATCCGGGACCTGTGTTCCACTTTCCGGATTCCAACCCGGGTCCCGAGCTCCAAGGACCGAGTTCAATCTGTGTCCTGAGTTCCAAGTTCCAAGTTCCGAGTTCTAAATCCGCGTCCCGAGTTCCAATTTCGGTTCCCGAGTTCCATGTTCCGAGTTCCTAGTGGTGTTTGGAATTCCAAGTTCCGAATACCAAGAGGGGTCCCGAATTCCAAGTTCCAAGTTCCTGGTCCGAGTTCCAAGTTCCGAGATCCAAGTTCCGAGTCAGTGTTCCGATATCCAGGTTCTAAGTCCAATTCCGGGTCTCTAGTACAAGTTCCAATTTCCAGGACAGTGTTCTGCGTCCCAGGTTCCAAACCCGCATCTCGCATTCCAAGTTCCATGTCCAGGTCCCGAGATCCGAGTTCTAAGTCCCGGTTCTGTGTTCCATGTTCCGAGTTCCATGTCAGGGTCCCGACTTCCATGTTCCGAGTTCCATGTCCAGGTCCCGAGTTCCATGTTCCCAGTTCCAGGTCGGAGTCCTGAGTTCTATGTTCCGGGTGCCAAGTCCGGTTCCCGAGTTCCGAGTTCTAAATCCATGTCTCGAATTCCCAGTTCCGAGTTTCCCGTCCGAGTTCCATGTCCGGGTCCCGAGTTCCAAGTCCAAGCCCAGGTCCCAAGTTCCAAGTTCCAAGTCCTGGTCCCGAGATCCAAGTTCCAAGTCAGTGTTCCGAGTTCCAGGTCCGAGTTCCAACTCTGGGTCCCAAGTTCCAAGTTCCGAGTTCCAAGTCCGGGTCCCGAGTTCCAAGTTCCAACTCCAAGCCCAGGTCCCAAGTTCCAAGTTCCGTGATCCAAGTTCCAAGTCAGTGTTCCGATTTCCAGGTTCCAAATTCAATTCCGGGTTTTGAGTTCCAAGTTCCAAGTCAGTGTTCCGAGTTCCAGGTTCAAAATCCACATCCCGAGTTCTAAGTTCCATGTCCAGGTCCCGAGTTCCAAGTTCCAAGTCCGGGTCCCGAGTTCCGAGACTGTGTCCCGAGTTCCATGTCCGGGTCCTAAGTTTCGAGTTCTGAAACCAGGTTCCAAGTTCCATGTTCTGAGTTCCATGTCTGGGTCGCAAGTTCCAAGTTCCGAGTTCTAAGTCTGGGTCCCGAGTTCCAAGTTCGAATTCCAAGTTCGGGTCCCACGTTCGAAGTCCAAGTTTGGGTCCCAAGTTCCAAGTTCTGAGTTCCAAGTCCGGGTCCTGAGTTTGAAGTCCGGGTCCTGAGTTCCGAATTCCAGGTTCCAAGTCCAAGTCCAAGTCCAGCCACGCTTGTTCCTGCTTCTGCTTTGCTCACTCCTTGATCGCCCTCTGAACAATCCTTGCTTCCCTGCTTTCCTAGTACTGATTAATAAACTCTATTCTGGTTAATGCTACAAAATGTGTTGTGTCCTGCTTTTGGGTCCACCTGTGCCGCACACTTGTGACAGAATGATCTAGACAAACATAGAACCAGCAGACACAAACACTGTTTCCCGAACTCTCGCTAGTCAGAATCCGCTACTGGAATCCTGTCCCAAATCCATCTCACAGAATTCAAGGAAGTGGCTCGAAGTTCGAAGGTATCAGTTTCACAGAAAAAAAATTGCGCAATTACAGCAGTTACAGAAGGTCAATTTGTTGTTAGCCCATGTACTGTGTCTAAGAAGAGTCCAACTTCTATGCTCTGTACAAAATGAGGAGGCCTAGCTCAGTTTTCCATTTCCTGTGTCTAGAAAAGTAGAGGCTCTGATATTCCGAGTTCCAAGTCTAGCCTCTGTTGTTCTGAGTTCCATGTCCAGGCACTGATGTTCCCAGTTCCAATTTCCAAGTCCGGGTAGCGATTTCCAAGTTCCGAGTTCTGTGTCCGGGGTCCTGAGTTCTACGTTCCAAGTTCCAGGTCCGGGTCCTGAGTTCCAAGTTGCGAGTTCCAAGTCGGGTTCCGAATTCCAAGTTTCAAGTTCCAAGTTCTGAGTTCCGAGACTGTGTCATGAGTTTCATGTTCCGAGTTCCATGTCTGGGTCCCGAGTTCCATGTACCGAGTTGCAGGTCCAGGTCCCGAGTTCCACGTTCCGAGCTCCACGTCCAGTTCCTGAGTTCCATGTTCCGAGTTCCATATCTGGCTCCCGAGTTCCATGTTCCGGTCTGCATGTCCGGTTCCCGAGTTCCATGTCCGAGTCCCGAGTTCCAAGTCCCGGTCCCGAGTTCCAGATTCCCAATTCCAGATCGGGGTCCTGAGTTCCAAGTCAGAGTCTTGAGTTCCAAGTACGGGTCCAGAATTCCAAGATCCGAGTACGAAGTCTGGGTCCCGAGTTCCAGCGGCCGTGTTCCAAGTCCTGGCCCAGAGTTCCAAGGTCTGAGTTCCAGGTCCAGTACCCGAGTTCCATGTCCAGGCCCTAATGTTCAGAGTTCTAAGTCCAGGCTCTGAAGTTCCCAGTTACAAGTCCAGGTACTGATTTTCCAATTTCCAGGTCCGGTCCCGAGTTATAAGTTCCATGTCAAGTCGGGGTCCCAAGTTCCAAGTTCCGAGTTACAAGTCCAGGTCTCGAGATCCAAGTACCAAGTCCAATTCTGGGTCTAGAGTTCCAAGTTCCAAGTCACTGTTCCGAGTTCTAGGTTCCAAATCAGCGTCCCGAGTTCCAAGTTCCATGTCCAGGTCCTGAATTCCAAGTTACAAGTCAGGGTTCCGAGTTCCAAGTTCCAAGTCCAGGTCCCGAGTTCCAAGTTCCATGTCCGGGTCCCGAGTTCCGAGTTCCAGGTTCCAAGTCCAAGTCCAATTCTAGCCATGCTTATTCCTGCTTCTGCTTTGCTCACTCCTTGATCTCCCTCTGAACAATCCTTGCTTCCCTGCCTTCCTAGTAACGATTAATAAACTGTATTCTGGTTAATGCTACAAATGTGTTGTGTCCTGCTTTTCGGTCCACCCGTGCTCCGCATTTGTGACAGAATGATCTAGCCAAACATGGAACCAGCAGACACAAACACTGTTTCCCGAACTCTCACTAGTCAGAATCTGCTACAGGAATCCTGCCCAGAATGCATCTCACAGAATTCAAGAAAGTGGCTCAAAGTTCGCAGATATCAGTTTCAGAAAAAAAAATTGCACAATTACAACAGTTACAAGAGTTCAATTTGTTGTTAGATCATGTACTGTGTCTAAGAAGACTACCAGCTCTGTGTTCTGCACCAAAGGAGGAGGCCCAGCTCAGTTTTGCATATGCCATGTCTAGAAAATGTACCAGCTCTGATGTTCCGAGTTCCAATTCCAGCCTCTGATGCTCTGAGTCCATGTCCAGGCTCTGATGTTCCCAGTTCCAACTTCCAAGTTCTGAGTTCTGTGTCTGGGGACCCAAATTCCACGTCCCAAGTTCCAAGTTCCAAGTCGCGTCCCGATTTAAAAGTCTGGGTCCTGAATTCCAAGATCCGAGTTCCAGGTCCGGGTCCTGAGTTCAAAGTTCCGAGTTCCAGGTCCGGGTCCCGAGTTCCAATTTCCGAGTTCCAGGGCCGGGTCCCGAGTTCCAAGTTCCAAGTCTAATTCCTGGTCTCGAGTTCCAAGTTGCAAGTCTGGGTCCTGAGCTCCATGTTCCAAATCCACGTCTCGAGTTCCAAGTTGCAAGTTCAGGGTCTGAGTTCCAAGTTCCAAGTCTGGGTCCCGAGTTCCAGGTGCGGGTCCTGAGTTCCAAGTTCCAAGTTCCAGGTCCGGGTCCCGAGTTCCATGTACCCAATTCCAGGTCGGGATCCTGAGTTCCAAGTCGGGGTCTTGAGTTCCAAGTTTGGGTCCCGAATTCCAAGTTCCGAGTACGAAGTCTGGATCCCCAGTTCCAACATCCGAGTTCCAAGTCCTGGCCCAGAGTTCCAAGGTCTGAGGTTCAAGTCCGGGACCCGAGTTCCATGTCCAGGCTCCGATGTTCAGAGGTCCAAATCCAGGCTCTGAAGTTCCCAGTTCCAAGTCCAGGTACTGATTTTCCAATTTCCAGGTCCAGGTCCCGAGTTCCAAGTTTCTTGTCCAAGTCCGAGTCCCAAGTTCCAAGTTCCGAGTTCCATGTCCGGGGTCCCGAATTCCATGTTCCAAATTCCAGGTCCGGGTCCTGAGTTCCAAGTTGCCAGTTCCAAGTCGGGTTCCGAATTCCAAGTTCCAAGTTCCAGGTCCGGGTCCTGAGTTCCAAGTCGGGTTGCAAGTTACAAGTTGGGTTCCGAATTCCAAGTTCCAAGTTCCGAGTTCCGAGACTGTGTGCCGAGTTCCATTTCTGGGTCCCAAGTTCCATGCACCGAGGTCCATGTCCAGGTCCCGAGTTCCATGTCTGGATCCCGGTTCCAAATCCGGTTCCTGAGTTCCATGTTCCGAGTTCCAAGTCCCGGTCCCGAATTCCACGTTCCGAGCTGCATGTCCGGTTCCCGAGTTCCATATTTCGAGTTCCATGTCTGGGTCCCGAGTTCCAAGTCCGAGTCCCGAGCCCCAAGTCCTGCTCCCGAGTCCAATATTCCCAATTCCAGGTCGGGGTCCTGAGTTCCAAGTCGGGGTCTTGAGTCAAAGTCCGGGTCTCGAATTCCAAGTTCTGAGTACGGTCTGGATCCCGAGTTCCAACATCCGAGTTCCAAGGTATGAGGTTCAAGTCCGGGATCTGAGTTCCATGAACAGTCTCTGATGTTCAGAGTTCCAAATCCAGGCTCTGAAGTTCCCAGTTCCAAGTCCAGGTACTGATTTTTCAAATTCCAGGTCTGGGTCCCGAGTTCCAAGTTCCATGTCCAAGTCCGGGTCCCAAGTTCCAAGTTACAAGTCAGGGCCCCGAGATCCAAGTTCCACGTCCAAGTCCAGATGCCAAGTTCCAAGTTCCGAGTTACAAGTCCGGTCCCAAGATCCAAGTTCCAAATCCAATTCCGGGTCTCAAGTTCCAAGTTCCAAGTCACTGTTCCGAGTTCCAGGTTCCAAATCAGCATCCGAAGTTCCAAGTTCCATGTCCAGGTACTGAATTCCAAGTTCCAAGTCCGGGTCCCGAGTTCCAAGTTCCATTCACAGGTCCCGAGTTCCGAGTTCCAGGTTCAAAGTCCAGGTCCCGAGTTCCATGTCCGGGGTTCCAAATTCCACGTTCCAAATTCTAGGTCCGGGTTCTGAGTTCCAAGTCACATGTTCCAAGTCGGGTGCCGAATTCCAAGTTCCAAGTTCCGAGTTCCGAGACTGTGTCCCGAGTTCCATGTCTGGGTCCCGGGTTCCGTGTACCGAGTTCCAGGTCCAGGTCCCGAGTTCCACGTTCCGAGTTCCATGTCCGGATCCCGAGTTACAAGTCTGGTTCCTGAGTTCCATGTTCTGAGTTCCATGTCCAGGTCCCGAGTTCCAAGTTCAAGTCACGAGTTCCAAGTCCTGGTCCCGAGTTCCATGTTCCCAGTTCCAGGTCCGGGTCCCGAGTCCCACGTTCCGAGTTCCAAGTTCGGGTCCCGAGTTCCAATCCGGGTCCCAAGTTCTGAGTTCTAAATCCAGATCCCGAGTTCCAAGTCCGGTTCCCGAGTTCCATGTCCAGGTTGCGTGCTCCAAGTTCCAAGTTCTGAGTTTCAAGTCCGGGTCCTGAGATCCGAATTCCAAGTTCCAAGTCCAAGTCCAAGTCTGGCCATGCTTATTTCTGCTTCTGCTTTGCTCACTCCTTGATCTCCCTCTGAACAATCCATGCTTCCCTGCTTTCCTAGTAACGATTAATAAACTCTATTCTGGTTAATGCTACAAATGTGCTGTGTCCTGCTTTTCGGTCCACCCATGCTCCACACTTGTGACAGAACAATCTAGCCAAATATGGAACCAGCAGACACAAACACAGTTTCCCGAACTCTCGCTAGTCAGAATCCGCTACGGGAATCCTGCCCAGAATTTATCTCACAGAATTCAAGAAAGTGGCTCGAAATTCGAAGATATCAGTTTCAGAAAAAAAAATTGCGCAATTACAACAGTTACAAAAGTTCAATTTGTTGTTAGCCCATGTACTGTGTCTAAGAAGAGTACCGGCTCTATGTTCTGCACGAAAGGAGGAGGCCCAGCTCAGTTTTGTATATCCTGTGTCTATAAAAGTACAGGCTCTGATGTTCCGAGTTCCAGTTCCAGCCTCTGATGTTCTGACTTCCATGTCCAGGCTCTGATGTTCCCAGTTCCAATTTCCAAGTCCGGGTACTGACTTTCAAGTTCCGAGTTCCGTGTCCGGGGTCCCAGGTTCCACGTTCCAAGTTCCAGGTCCAGGTCCTGAGTTCCAAGTTCCACGTCGGATCCCGATTTACAAGTCCGGGTCCCGAATTCCAAGATCCGAATTCCAGGTTGGCATCCCGAGTTCCAAGTCCGGATCCCGAATTCCAAGTTCCGAGTCAAAGTCCGGGTCATGAGTTCCAGTTTCCAAGTTCCAGGTCCGGGTTCCGAGTTCCAACTCTAATTCTGGGTCTCGAGTTCCAAGTTGCAAGTCTGGGTCCTGAGTTCCAGGTTCCAAATCTGCATCCCGAGTTCCAAGTTGCAAGTCCAGGTTCCAAGTTCCATGTTCCAAGTCTGGGTCCCGAGTTCCAGGTTTCAAGTCTGGGTACGAGTTCCATGTCCAGGTCCCGAGTTCCATGTTCCCAGTTTCAGGTGCGGGTCCTGAGTTTCAAGTTCCGAGTTCCAGATACAGGACCCGAGTTCCAAGTTCCCAATTCCAGGTCGGGGTCCTGAGTTCCAGGAGGGGGTCTTGAGTTCCAAGTCCGGTTCCTGAATTCCAAGTTCCGAGAACGAAGTCTGGATCCTGAGTTCCAAATTCCAAGTTCCAAGTCCTGGTCCAGAGTTCCAAGGTCTGAGGTTCAAGTCCGGGACCTGAGTTCCATGTCCAGGCTCTGATGTTCAGAGTTCCAAATCTAGGCTCTGAAGTTCCCAGTTCCAAGTCCAGGTACTGATTTTCTGATTTCCAGGTCCGGGTCCCGGGTTCCAAGTTCCAAGTACCATGTCCGGGTCCCGAGATCCAAGTTCCAAGTCCAATTCCGGGTCTCGAGTTCCAAGTTCCAAGTCACTCTTCCAAGTTCCAGGTTCTAAATCGGCGTCCCGAGTTCCAAGTTCCATTTCCAGGTCCTGAATTCCAGGTTACAACTCCAGGTCCTGAGTTCCAAGTTCCCTGTCCGGGTCCCGAGTTCCGGGTTCCAAGTCCTAGTCTGAGTCTAGTCATACTTATTCCTGCTTCTGCTTTGCTCACTCCTTGATCGCCCTCTGAACAATCCTTGCTTCCCTGCTTTCCTAGTAACAATTAATAAACTCTATTATTGCTAACTCTACAAAACGTGTTTGTGTCCTGCTTTTGGGTCCACCTGTGCTCCGCACTTGTGAAAGAACAATCTAGACAAACATAGAACCAGCAGACACAAACACTGTTTCCCGAACTCTCGCTAGTCAGAATCCGCTACGAGAATCCTGTCCCAAATGCATCTCACAGAATTCAAGAAAGTGGCTCGAAGTTCGAAGGTATCAGTTTCACAGAAAAAAAATTGCACAATTACAGCAGTTACAAAAGGTCAATTTCTTGTTAGCCCATGTACTGTGTCTAAGAAGAGTCCAGGCTCTATGTTCTGTACAATAGGAGGAGGCCCACCTCAGTTGTCCATTTCCTGTGTCTAAGAAAAGTAGAGGCTCTGAAATTCCAAGTTCCAAGTCCAGCCTCTGTTGTTCTGAGTTCCATGTCCAGGCACTGATTTTCCCAGTTCCAATTTCCAAGTCCGGGTACCGACTTTCAAGTTCTGAGTTCCAAGTCCAGGGTCCCGAATTCCACATTCCAAGTTCCAGGTCCGGGTCCTGAGTTCCAAGTCGGGTTCCGAATTCCAAGCCAAGTTCCAAGTTCCGAGTTCCAAGACTGTGTCCCGAGTTCCATGTTCCAAGTCCCATGTCTGGGTCCCGAGTTCCATGTTCCGAGTTCCAGGTCCAGGTCCCGAGTTCCATGTCCGGATCCTGAGTTCCAAGTCCGGTTCCTGAGTTCCATGTTCCGAGTTCCATGTCCGGGTCCCGAGTTCCAAGTCTGAATCCTGATTTCCATGTTCCTAGTTCCAGGTCCGGGTCCCGAGTTCCACGTTCCGAGTTCCAAGTCCGGGTTCCGAGTTCCAAGTCCGGGTTCCAAGTTCCAATCCGGGTCCCAAGTTTCAATCCGGGTCCCGAGTTCCAAGTCCGTTTCCTGAGTTCCAAGTCCGGGTTGCGAGTTCCAATCTGGGTCCCAAGTTCTGAGTTCTAAATCTGGGTCCCGAGTTCCATGTCCGGTTCCCGAATTCCATGTTCTGAGTTCCATGTCCAGGTTGCAGGTTCCAAGTTCCGAGTTCCAAGACTGTGTCCCGAGTTCCATGTTCCAAGTTCCATGTCTGGGTCCCGAGTTCCATGTACCGAGTTCCAGGTCCAGGTCCCGAGTTCCATGTCCGGATCCTGAGTTCCAAGTCCGGTTCCTGAGTTCCATGTTCCGAGTTCCAAGTCCGGGTCCCGAGTTCCAAGTCCCGGTCCCAAGTTCCATGTCCGGGTCCAGAGTTCCAAGTCTGAATCCTGATTTCTATGTTCCTAGTTCCAGGTCCGGGTCCCGAGTTCCACGTTCCGAGTTCCAAGTCCGGGTTCTGAGTTCCAAGTCCGGGTTGCGAGTTCCAATCTGGGTCCCAAGTTCTGAGATCTAAATCCGGGTCCCGAGTTCCATGTCCGGTTCCCGAATTCCATGTTCTGAGTTCCATGTCCAGGTTGCAGGTTCCAAGTTCCAAGTCTGGGTCCTGAGTTTGAAGTCCGGGTCCTGAGCTCCGAATTCCAGGTTCCAAGTCCAAGTCCAAGTCTAGCCATGCTTATTCCTGCCTCTGCTTTGCTCACTCCTTGATCTCCCTCTGAACATTCCTTGCTTCCCTGCTTTCCTAGTAATTATGTCCTCGTTGTCCATGGGAATGGTACTGGAGGATTGGAGGGAGGCGAATGTTGTTCCCTTGTTCAAAAAAGGTAGTAGGGATAGTCCAGGTAATTATAGACCAGTGAGCCTTATGTCTGTGGTGGGAAAGCTGTTGGAAAAGATTCTTAGCGATAGGATCTATAGGCATTTAGAGAATCATGGCCTGATCAGGGACAGTCAGCATGGCTTTGTGAAGGGCAGATCGTGTTTAACAAGCCTGATAGAGTTCTTTGAGGAGGTGACCAGGCATATAGATGAGGGTAGTGCAGTGGATGTGATCTATATGGATTTTAGTAAAGCATTTGACAAGGTTCCACACGGTAGGCTTATTCAGAAAGTTAGAAGGCATGGGATCCAGGGAAGTTTGGCCAGGTGGATTCAGAATTGGCTTGCCTGCAGAAGGCAGAGGGTGGTGGTGGAGGGAGTACATTCAGATTGGAGGATTGTGACTAGTGGTGTCCCACAAGGATCTGTTCTGGGACCTCTACTTTTCGTGATTTTTATTAACGACCTGGATGTGGCGGTAGAAGGGTGGGTTGGCAAGTTTGCAGACGACACAAAGGTTGGTGGTGTTGTAGATAGTGTAGAGGATTGTCAAAGATTGCAGAGAGACATTGATAGGATGCAGAAGTGGGCTGAGAAGTGGCAGATGGAGTTCAACCTGGAGAAGTGTGAGGTGGTACACTTTGGAAAGACAAACTCCAAGGCAGAGTACAAAGTAAATGGCAGGATACTTGGTAGTGTGGAGGAGCAGAGGGATCTCGGGGTACATGTCCACAGAAAGTTGCCTCACAGGTGGATAGGGTAGTTAAGAAAGCTTATGGGGTGTTAGCTTTCATAAATCAAGGGGTAGCGTTTAAGAGTCATGATGTAATGATGCAGCTCTATAAAACTCTGGTTAGGCCACACTTGGAGTACTGTGTCCAGTTCTGGTCACCTCACTATAGGAAGGATGTGGAAGCATTGGAAAAGGTACAGAGGAGATTTACCAGGATGCTGCCTGGTTTAGAATGTATGCATTATGATCAGAGATTAAGGGAGCAAGGGTTTTACTCTTTGAAGAGAAGGAGGATGAGAGGAGACATGATAGAGGTGTATAAGATAATAAGAGGAATAGATAGAGTGGATAGCCAGCGCCTCTTCCCCAGGGCACCACTGCTCAATACAAGAGGACATGGCTTTAAGGTAAGGGATGGGAAGTTCAAGGGGAATATTAGAGGAAGATTTTTCACTCAGAGAGTGGTTGGTGCGTGGAATGCACTGCCTGAGTCAGTGGTGGAGGCAGATACACTAGTGAAGTTTAAGACACTACTAGACAGGTATATGGAGGAATCTAAGGTGGGGGCTTATATGGGAGGCAGGGTTTGAGGGTCGGCACAACATTGTGGGCCGAAGGGCCTGTACTGTGTTGTACTATTCTATGTTCTATGTCTTTCCCGAACTCTCGCTAGTCAGAATCCGCTACAGGAATCCTGCCCAGAATGCATCTCACAGAATTCAAGAAAGTGGCTCGAAGTTCGAAGATATCAGTTTCAGAAAAAAAATTGCGCAATTACAACAGTTACAAAAGTTCAATTTGTTGTTAGCCCATGTACTGTGTCTAAGAAGGGTACCAGTTCCATGTTCTGCACCAAAGGAGGAGACCCAGCTTAGATTTGCATATCCTGTGTATATAAAAGTACAGGCTCTGATGTTCCGAGTTCCAATTCCAGCCTCTGATGTTCTGAGTCCATGTCCAGGCTCTGATGTTCCCAGTTCCAACTTCCACGTCCAGGTACCGACTTCCACCTTCCGAGTACCAAGTGGGGTCCCAAATTCAAAGTTCCGAGTTCTATGTCCAGGTCCCGAGTTCCAAGTTCCGAGTTCCAAGACCGGGTCCCGATTTACAAGTTCCAAGTCCAAGCCCAGTTCCCAAGTTCCAAGTTCCAAGTCCTGGTCCCAAGATCCAAGTACCGAGATCCAAGTTCCAAGTCAGTGTTCCAAGTTCCGGGTACGAGTTCCATGTCCGGGACCCGAGTTCCAAGTTCCGAGTTCCATGTCTGGGTCCCGAATTCCAAGTTGCAAGTCCAAACCCGGGTCCCAAGTTCCAAGTCCGGGTTCCGAGATCCAAGTTCCAAGTCAGTGTTCCTATATAATGGTTCCAAGTCCAATTTCGGGTCTCCAGCTCCAAGTCAGTGTTCCGAGTTCCAAGTTCCATGTCCAGGTCCCGAGTTCCAAGTTCTAAGTCCGGGTCCCAAGTTCCAACTTTCAAGTCCGCGTCCTGAGTTCCATGTACGGGTCCCAAGTTCCGAGTTCCAGGTTCCACGTCCAAGTCCGAGTCTAGCCAGGCTTATTCTTGCTTCTGCGTTGCTCACTCCTTGATCTCCCTCTGAACAATCCTTGCTTCCCTGCTTTCCTAGTAATGATTAATAAACTCTATTTTGTTAATGCTACAAAATGTGCTGTGTCCCACTTTTGGGTCCACCCGTGCTCCGCACTTGTGCCAGAACAATTTAGCCAAACATGGAACCAGCAGACGCAGACACTGCTTCCCAAACTCTCGCTAGTCAGAATCTGCTACGGGAATCCTGCCCCGAATGCATCTCACAGAATTCAAGAAAGTGGCTCGAAGTTCGAAGATATCAGTTTCAGAAAAAAAAATTGTGCAATTACAACAGTTACAAAATGTCAATTTGTTGTTAGCCCATGTCCTGTGTCTAAGAGTCCAGGCTCTATGTTCTGTACCAAAGGAGGCTCAGCTCAGTTTTCCATCTCCTGTGTCTAAGAAAAGTACAGGCTCTGATGTTACCAGTTCCACGTTCCAAGTCCGGGTACTGACTTCCAAGTTCTGAGTTTCGTATCCGGGGTCCCGAGTTCCACGTTCCAATTTCCAGGTACAGGTCTTGAGTTCCAAGTTCCAAGTCGGGTTCTGAATTTCAGGTTACGAGTTCCAAGTCCGGGAACTGAGTTCCAAGTCCAGTGTCCCAAATTCCAAGATCCGAGTACAAGTCCGGATCCCGATTTCCAGTTTCCGAGTTCCACGCCTGGATCGCGAGTTCCGAGTTCCATGTCCAAGTCCGGGTCCTGAGTTCTGAGTTCCAAGTATGGGTCCCGAGTTCCAAGTTCCGAGTTCGAATCTGGGTCCCGAGTTCCGAGTTCCAACTTCTGAGTTCTAAATCCGGATCCCGAGTTCCAAATCTGGGTACCGAGTTCCATGCCCGGGTCCTGAGTTCCATGTTCCCAGTTGCAGGTCCGGATCCTGAGCTCCACGCTCCGGATTCCAAGTCCGGGTACCGAATTCCGAGTTCCAAACCGGGTCCCAAGTTCCAAGTTCCGAGATCTAAATCCGGGTCCCGAGTTCCAAGTCCGGTTCCCATGTTCCATGTCCGGGTTCTGAGTTCCCAGTTCCGAGTCCAGGTCCCGGGTTCCTAGTCTAGGTCACGAATTCCAAGTTCTGTGTTCCAAGTCTGGGACCTGACTTCGAAGTTCCGAGTTCCAAGTCCAGGTTCCGAGTTCCACGTCTGGATCCTGAGTTCCAAGTCCGGATCCCGAATTCCAAGTTCCGGGTTCTAAGTCTGGGTCCCGAGTTCCAACTTCTGAGTTCCAAGTCCTGGTCCCAAGTTCCAAATCCGGGTCACGAGTTCCATGTCCAGGCTCTGATGTTCAAAGTTCCAATTCCAGGCTCTGAAGTTCTGAGTTCCAAGTCCAGGCACTGATGTTCCAATTTCCAGGTCCGGGTTCCAAGGTCCAGGTTCCGAGTTCCAATCTGGGTCCTGAGTTCCGAGTTCCAAGTTCCAGGTTCTAAATCGGGGTCCTGAGTTCCAAGTCGGGTTCCCAAGTTCCGTGTCCGGATCCCGAGTTCCAAGTCTGGGTGCCAAGTTCCAAGTCCCGGTCCCAAGTTCCATGTTCCGATTTCCAAGTCCCGGTCCCTTGTTCCATGTTCTGAGTTCCACGTCAGGGTCCCAAGTTCCATGTCCAGGTCCCGAGTTCCATGTCTGGGCCCCGAGTTCCAAGTCCATTTCCTGAGTTCCATGTTCCGAGTTCCATGTCCAGGTACCGAATTCCAAGTCTGAATCACGATTTCCAAGTCCTGGTCCCAAATTCCAAAATCAGAGTTCCAAGTCCGGGTCCCGAATTCCAAGTTCTGAGTTCCAAGTCCTGAGTTCCAAGTCCAATACCGGGTCTCGACTTCCAAGTTCGAAGTCTGGGTCCTGAGTTCCATGTTCCAAATCCGGGTCCCGAGTTCCAAGTTCCAAGTTTGGGTCCTGAGTTCCGAGTTTTAAATCCGGGTCCCGAGTTCCAAGTCCAGTTCCCGAGTTCCATGTTACCAGTTCCAGGTCTGGGTCCCAAGATCCACGTTCCGAGTCCAAGTCCGGCCCCGAGTTCCAATCCAGGTCCCAAGTTCTGAGTTCTAAATCCGGGTCCCGAGTTCCAAGTCCAGTTCCCGAGTTCCATGTTCTGAGTTCCATGTCCAGGTCACGTGTTCCAAGTTCTGAGTTCCAAGCCCGGGTCCTGAGTTTGAAATCCGGGTCCTGAGATCCAAATTCCAGGTCCCAAGTCCAAGTCCAAGCCTAGCCATGCTTATTCCTGCTTCTGCTTTGCTCACTTCTTGATCTCCCCCTGAACAATCCTTGCTTTCCTGCTTTCCTAGTAACGATTAATAAACTCTATTCTGGTTAATGCTACAAATGTGTTGTGTCCTGCTTTTGGGTCCACCCGTGCTCCGCACTTGTGACAGAATAATCTAGCCAAACATGGAACCAGCAGAGACAAACACTGTTTCCCGAACTCTCGCTAGTCAGAATCCGCTACAGGAATCCTGCCCAGAATGCATCTCACAGAATTCAGGAAAGTGGCTCGAAGTTCGCAGACATCAGTTTCAGGAAAAAAAAATGCGCAATTACAACAGTTACAAAAGGTCAATTTGTTGTTAGCCCATGTACTGTGTCTAAGAAGTGTACTGGCTCTATGTTCTGCACCAAAGGAGGAGGCCCAGCTCAGTTTTGCATATCCTGTGTCTATAGAAGTACAGGCTCTGATGTTCCGAGTTCCAATTCCAGCCTCTGATGTTCTGAGTTCCATGTCCAGGCTCTGATGTTCCCAGTTCCAAGTTCCACATCCAGGTCCTGAGTTCCAAGTTCCGAGTTCCAGGTCCCGAGTTCCATGCTCCCAATTCCAGGTTGGGGTCCTGAGTTCCAAGTCGGAGTCCTGAGTTCCAAGTCCAGGTCCCAAATTCCAAGTTCCGAGTACGAAGTCTGGATCCCGAGTTCCAACATCCGAGTTCCAAGTCCTGGTCCAGAGTTCCAAGTTCTGCATTCCAAGTTCGGGTCCCAAGTTCCAAGTTTCAAATCCGGGTCCCGAGTTCCATGTACGGGTCCCGGGTCCCAAGTTCCGAGTTCCAGGTTCCACATCCAAGTCCGAGTCTAGCCATGCTTATTCCTGCTTCTGCGTTGCTCATTCCTTGATCTCCCTCTGAACAATCCTTGCTTCCCTGCTTTCCTAGTAACGATTAATAAACTCTATTCTGGTTAATGCTACAAAATGTGTTGTGTCCTGCTTTTGGGTCCACATGTGCTCCGCACTTGTGACAGAATGATCTAGCCAAACATGGAGCCAGCAGACAAAAATACTGTAGCAAAGGAGGAGGTTCAGCTCAGTTTTTCATCTCCTGTGTCTAAGAAAAGTACAGGCTCTGATGTTCCGAGTTACAAGACCCGCCTCTGTTGTTCTGAGTTCCATGTCCAGGCTCTGATGTTCTCAGTTCCACGTTCCAAGTCTGGGGTCCGACGTTCGAGTCCGGGGTCCCGAGTTCCACGTTGCAAGTTCCAGGACCGGGTTCTGAATTCCAAGTTCCGAGTTCCAAGTTCTGGACCCGAGTTTCAAGTTCCGAGTTCCAAGTCCAGGGTTCCGAATTCCAAGATCCGAGTTCCAGGTCTGGGTCCCGAGGTCCAAGTCCGGGTCCCGAATACCAAATTCTGAGTTCCAAGTTCCGAGTACAAGTCCAGATCCCGAGTTCCAGTTTCCAAATTCCACGTCCGGGTCCCGAGTTCCGAGTTCCAAGTCCAAATCCGGGTTTTGAGTTCTGAGTTCCAAGTATGGGTCTCGGCTTCCAAGTTCCAAGTCTGGGTCCCGAGTTCCATGTTCCAAATCTGGGTCTCGAGTTCCGAGTTTTAAATCCTGGTCCCGAGTTCCAAGTCCAGTTCCCGAGTTCCATGTTCTGAGTTCCATGTCCAGGTCCCAAGTTCCAAGTTCTGAGTTCCGTGTCCGGGTACCGAGTTCCAAGTTCCGAGTTTAAAGTCAGTCCGGATTCCGAGTTCCAAGTGCCAAGTTCCCAGTTCCAAGTTCCGAGTCCAGGTTCCGAGTTCCTAATCTAGGTCCCGAATTCCAAGTTCTCTGTTCCAAGTCCGGGTCCCAAGTTCTAAATTCTGAGTTCCAAGTCCGGGTCCCAAGTTCCAAGCCTGGGTCCAGAGTTCCAAGTCCGCATCCCGAGTTCCAAGTCCGTGTCCCAAGTTCCAAGTTCAAGTTCGAGTCCCCAGTTCCTAGTTACGAGTTCCAATACTTGGGTCCCTAGATCCAAGTTTCAAGATCCAAGTTCCAAGTCCAGTTCCGGGTCTCGAGTTCCAAGTCAGGGTTCTGAGTTCAAAGTTCCAAATCCGCATCCTGAATTCCAAGTTCCATGTCCAAATTCCGAGTTCCAAGTTTCAAGTCCAGTTCCCAAGTTCCATGTCTGGGTCCCGAGCTCCGAGTTCCAGGTTCCAAGTCCGAGCGTAGCCACGCTTATTCCTGCTTCTGATTTGCTCACTTCTTGATCTCCCTCTGAACAATCCTTGCTTCCCTGCCTTCCCAGTAATGATTAATAAACTCAATTCTTTTTAACGATACAAAACACATTTGTGTCCTGCCTTTAGGTCCATCCCTGCTCCGCACTTGTGACAGAACGATCTAGCCAAACATGGAACCATCAGACACAAACACAGTTTCCCAAACTCTCGCTAGTCAGAATCTCCCACTGCAATCCTGCCCAGAATGCATCTCACAAAAAATCAAGAAAGTGACTCGAAGTTCGAAGGTATCAGTTCCAGAAAAAATATGTTCCTGTCAGAATTAAAGGCAAATTGAATAGGAATAAGGAACCTTGGTTCTCAAGGGATATTGCAACTCTGATAAAGAAGAAGAGGGAGTTGTATGAAATGTATAGGAAACAGGGGGTAAATCAGGTGCTTGAGGAGTATAAGAAGTGCAAGAAAATACTTAAGAAAGAAATCAGGAGGGCTAAAAGAAGACATGAGGTTGCCTTGGCAGTCAAAGTGAAGGATAATCCAAAGAACTTCTACAAGTATATTAAGAGCAAAAGGATTGTAAGGGATAAAATTGGTCCTCTTGAAGATCAGAGTGGTCGGCTTTGTGCGGAACCAAAGGAAATGGGGGAGATCTTAAATAGGTTTTTTGCGTCTGTATTTACTAAGGAAGCTGGCATGAAATCTATGGAATTGAGGGAATCGAGTAGTGAGACCATGGAAACTGTACAGATTGAAAAGGAGGAGGTGCTTGCTGTCTTGAGGAAAATTAAAGTGGATAAATCCCCGGGACCTGACAGAGTGTTCCCTCGGACCTTGAAGGAGACTAGTGTTGAAATTGCGGGGGCCCTGGCAGAAATATTTAAAATGTCGCTGTCTACGGGTGAAGTGCCGGAGGATTAGAGGGTGGCTCATGTTGTTCCGTTGTTTAAAAAAGGATCGAAAAGTAATCCGGGAAATTATAGGCCGGTGAGTTTAACGTCAGTAGTAGGTAAGTTATTGGAGGGAGTACTAAGAGACGGAATCTACAAGCATTTGGATAGACAGGGGCTTGTTAGGGAGAGTCAACAGGACTTTGTGCGTGGTAGGTCATGTTTGACCAATCTGTTGGAGTTTTTCAAGGAGGTTACCAGGAAAGTGGATGAAGGGAAGGCAGTGGATATTGTCTACATGGACTTCAGTAAGGCCTTTGACAAGGTCCCGCATGGGAGGTTAGTTAGAAAAATTCAGTCGCTAGGTATACATGGAGAGGTGGTAAATTGGATTAGACATTGGCTCGATGGAAGAAGCCAGAGAGTGGTGGTAGAGAATTGCTTCTCTGAGTGGAGGCCTGTGACTAGTGGTGTGCCACAGGGATCAGTGCTGAGTCCATTGTTATTTGTCATCTATATCAATAATCTGGATGATAATGTGGTAAATTGGAACAGCGAGTTTGCTGATGATACAAAGATTGGAGGTGTAGTAGACAGTGAGGAAGGTTTTCAGAGCCTGCAGAGGGACTTGGACCAGCTGGAAAAATGGGCTGAAAAATGGCAGATGGAGTTTAATACTGACAAGTGTGAGGTATTGCACGTTGGAAGGACAAACCAACGTAGAACATACAGGGTTAATGGTAAGGCACTGAGGAGTGCAGTGGAACAGAGGGATCTGGGAATACAGATACAAAATTCCCTAAAAGTAGCGTCACAGGT
The DNA here is from genome assembly GCF_030028105.1 of Mobula birostris. NCBI lineage: Eukaryota > Metazoa > Chordata > Chondrichthyes > Myliobatiformes > Myliobatidae > Mobula > Mobula birostris. Next base: position 62,376,589 of record NC_092370.1, read on the forward strand.
AGATAGGGTCGTAAAGAGAGCTTTTGGTACATTGGCCTTTATTAATCAAAATATTGAGTATAAGAGCTGGAATGTTATGATGAGGTTGTATAAGGCATTGGTGAGGCTGAATCTGGAGTATTGTGTTCAGTTTTGGTCACCAAATTATAGGAAGGATATCAATAAGGTTGAAAGAGTGAAGAGAAGGTTTACAAGGATGTTGCCGGGACTTGAGAAACTCAGTTACAGAGAAAGGTTGAATAGGTTAGGACTTTATTCCCTGGAGCGTAGAAAAATGAGGGGAGATTTGATAGAGGTATATAAAATTATGATGGGTATAGATAGAGTGAATGCAAGCAGGCTTTTTCCACTGAGGCAAGGGGAGAAAAAAACCAGAGGACATGGGTTAAGGGTGAGGGGGGAAAAGTTTAAAGGGAACATTAGGGGGGGCTTCTTCACACAAAGAGTGGTGGGAGTATGGAATGAGCTGCCAGACGAGGTGGTAAATGCGGGTTCTTTTTTAACATTTAAGAATAAATTGGACAGATACATGGATGGGAGGTGTGTGGATTGATATGGTCCGTGTGCAGGTCAGTGGGACTAGGCAGAAAATGGTTCGGCACAGCCAAGAAGGGCCAAAGGGCCTGTTTCTGTGCTGTAGTTTCTATGGTTTCTATGGTTAATTACAGCAGTTACAAAAGGTCAATTTGTTGTTAGCCCATGTCCTGTGTCTAAGAAGAGATCCGTTTCTATGTTCTGTACCAAAGGAGGACGCCCAGCTCAGTTTTCCATCTCCTGTGTCTAAGAAAAGTACAGGCTCTGATGTTCCGAGTTACAAGTCTAGCCTCTCATGTTCTCAGTTCCAAGTTCCAAGTCCGGGTCCCGACTTTCAAATTCCGAGTTCCGTATCCGGGGTCCGGAGTTCCACGTTCCAAGTTCCAGGCCTGGGTTCTGAGTTCCAAGTCCGGGTCCTGAGTTCCAAGTACAGGTCCGAAGTTTCAAGTTCTGAGTTGCATGTCCGGGTCCCGAGTTCCATTTCCAGGTCCCAAGTTCCATGTTCCCAGTTCCAGGCCCGGGTTCCGAGTTCCATGTTCCGAGTTCCATGTCCCGGTCCCGAGTTGCATGTTCCGAATTCCATGTCCGGGTCCCGAGTTCCATATTACCAGTTCCAGGTCCCGGTCGAATTCCAAGTTCTGAGTTCCAAGTCCGGGTCCCGAGTTCCAAGTTCTGAATTCCAAGTCCGGGTCCTGAGTTCCGAATTCAAGGTTCCAAGTCCAAGTCCAAGTCTAGCTACGCTTAATCCTGCTTCTGCTTTGCTCACTCCTTGATCTCCCTCTGAACAATCCTTGCTTCCCTAGTAACGATTAATAAACTCTATTCTGGTTAATGCTACAAAATGTGTTATGTCCTGCTTTTGGGTCCACCCATGCTCCGCACTTGTGACAAACGATCTAGCCAAACATGGAACCAGCAGACACAAACACTGTTTCCCGATCTCTCGCTAGTCAGAATCCGCTACAGGAATCCTGCCCAGAATGCATCTTACAGAATTCAAGAAAGTGGCTCAAAGTTCGAAGATATCAGTTTCAGAAAAAAAAATTGCGCAATTAAAACAGTTACAGAAGTTCAATTTGTTGTTAGCCCATGTACTGTTTCTAAGAAGAGTACCGGCTCTATGTTCTGCACAAAAGGAGGAGGCCCAGCTCAGTTTTGCATATCCTTTATTTATAAAAGTACAGGCTCTGATGTTCCGAGTTCCAATTCCAGCCTCTGATGTTCTGAGTTCCATGTCCAGGCTCTGAGTTCCAAGTTGCAGGTCCAGGTCCTGAGTTCCAAGTTCCGAGTCGAAGTACGGGTCGTGATTTCCAGTTTCCAAGTTCCAGGTCTGGGTCCCGAGTTCCGAGTTCCAACTCTAATTCCGGGTCTCGAGTTCCAAGTTGCATGTCTGGGTCCTGAGTTCCATGCTCCAAGTCTGCAACCCGACTTCCAGGTTGCAAGTCCAGGTTCCGAGTTCCAAGTTCCAAGTCTGCGTCCTGAGTTCCAAGCTCCAAGTCTGGGTACCGAGTTCCATGTCCAGGTCCCGAGTTCCATGTTCCCAGTTCCAGGTTCGGGTCCTGAGTTCCAAGTTCCGAGTTCCAGGTCCAGGTCCCGAGTTCCAAGTCCGGGTCCCGAATTCCGAGTTCCAACTCTAATTCCGGGACTCGAGTTCCAAGTTGAAAGTCTGTGTCCTGACTTCCATGTTCCAAATCTGCATCACGAGTTCCAAGTTGCAAGTCCAGTTTCCGAGCTCCAACTTCCAAGTCTGGGTCCCGAGTTCCATGTTCCCAGTTCCAGGTCCGGGTCCTGACTTCCAAGTTCTGAGTTCCAGGTCCGGGTCCCGAGTTCCATGTTCCCAATTCCAGGTCGGGGTCCTGAGGTCCAAGTCGGGGTCTTGAGTTCCAAGTCCGGGTCCAGAATTCCAAGATCCGAGTACGAAGTCTGGGTCCTGAGTTCCAACATCCGAGTTCCAAGTCCTGGTCCAGAGTTCCACATTCTGCGTTCCAAGTCCGGGTCCCGAGTTCCATGTCCAGGCTCTGATGTTCAGAGTTCCAAATCCAGGATCTGAAGTTCCCAGTTCCAAGTCCAGGTACTGATTTTCCAATTTCCAGCTCCGGGTCCCGAGTTCCAAGTTGCGAGTTACAAGACCGGGTCCAGAGATCCAAGTTCCATGTCCAAGTCCGGGTCCCAAGTTCCAAGTTCCGAGTCCAATTCCAGGTCTCGAGTTCCAAGTTCCAAGTCAGTGTTCCGAGTTCCAGGTTCCAAGTCCGGGTCCCGAGTTCCAAGTTCCATGCCCAGGTCCTGAGTTCCAGGTTCCAAGTCCGGGTCCCGAGTTCCAAGTTCCATGTCCAGGTCCCGAGTTCCGAGTTCCAGGTTCCAAGTCCAAGTCTGAGTCTAGCCACGCTTATTTCTGCTTCTGCTTTGCTCACTCCTTGATCTCCCTCTGAACAATCCTTGCTTCCCTGCTTTCCTAGTAACGATTAATAAACTCTATTCTGGTTAACACTACAAAACGTGTTTGTGTCCTGCTTTTGAGTCCACCCGTGCTCCGCACTTGTGACAGAACGATCTAGCCAAACATAGAACCAGCAGACACAAACATTGTTTCCCGAACTCTCGCTAGTCAGAATCCGCTACGGGAATCCTGCCCCGAATGCATCTCACAGAATTCAAGAAAGTGGCTCGAAGTTCGAAGATATCAGTTTCACAGAAAAAAAATTGCGCAATTACAACAACAGTTACAAAAGGTCAATTTGTTGTTCATCCATGTCCTGAGTCTAAGAAGAGACCCGTTTCTATGTTCTGTACCAAAGGAGGAGGCCCAGCTAAGTTTTCCATTTCCTGTGTCTATGAAAAGTACAGGATCTGATATTCCGAGTTCCAAACCCGGGTCCCAAGTTCCAAGTTCCAAGTCCGGGTTCCGAGATCCAAGTTCCAAGTCAGTGCTCCTATATCCTGGTTCCAAGTCCAATTTCAGGTCTCTCATTACAAATTCCAACCTGTGTTCCGAGTACCAGGTTCCAAATCCGCATCTCGAGTTCCAAGTTCCATGTCCAGGTCCCGAGTTCCAAGTTCTAAGTCCGGGTCCCAAGTTCCAAGTTTCAAGTCCGGGTCCCGAGTTCCATGTACGGGTCCCGAGTTCCGAGTTCCACGTCCCACGTTCAAGTCCGAGTCTAGCCACGCTTATTCTTGCTTCTGCATTGCTCATTCCTTGATCTCCCTCTGAACAATCCTTGCTTCCCTGCTTTCCTAGTATTGATTAATAAACTCTATTCTGGTTAATGTTACAAAATGTGGTTTGTCCTGCTTTTGGGTCCACACGAGCTCCGCACTTGTGACAGAATGATCTAGCCAAACATGGAGCCAGCAGACACAAATACTGTACCAAAGGAGGAGGCTCAGCTCAGTTTTTCATCTCCTTTGTGTCTAAGAAAAGTACAGGCTCTGATGTTCCGAGTTCCAAGTCCAGCCGCTGTTGTCGTGAGTTCCATGCCCAGGCTCTGATGTTCCCAGTTCCACGTTCCAAGTCCGGGGTCCCGAGTTCCACGTTCCAATTTCCAGGACCAAGTCCTGAGGTCCAGGTTCCGAGTTCCAAGTCAGGTTCTGAATTCCAAGTTCCGAGTTCCAAATTCTGGACCCGAGTTCCAAGTCCAGGGTCCCGAATTCCAAGATCCGAGCTGCATGTCAGGTTCCCCAGTTCCATGTTTCGAGTTCCATGTCCCGGTCCCGAGTTGCATGTTCTGAGTTCCATGACAGGGTCCCAAGTACCATGTTCCCAGTTCCAGGTCCAGGTCCCGAGTTCCAAGTTCCGAGCTCCACGTATGGGACACAAGTTCCAAGTTCCTAGTTGCATGTCCGGGTCCTGAGTTCCAGGACAGTGACCCGAGTTCCAAGTCGGAACCAAAATTTCAGGTTCCGGGTTCCAAGTCCGGGCACCGAATTCCAAGTTCCGAGATCCATGCCTGGGTCCGGAGTTCCAAATACCGAGTTCCATGTCGGGTCCCGACTTCCAAGTTCTGATTTCCAAGTCTGGGTCCCGTGTTCCATGTCCGGGTCCCGAGTTCCATGTTCCCAGTTACATGTCTGTCTCCCGAGTTCCATGTTCCCAGTTTCATGTCCGGGTCCCGAGTTCCATGTATCGACTTCCATGTCCCGGTCCTGAGTTGCATGTTGCAAGTTCCATGTCCGGGTCCCAAGTTCCATATTCCCAGTTCCAGGTCCGGGTCCCGAGTTCCAAGTTCCGGGTTCCAAATACGGGTCCTGAGTTCCAAGTTCCGAGTTCCATGTTCCAGGACCGTGACCCAAGTTCCAAGTCGGGTCCAAAATTCCAAGTTCCAACTTCCAAATCCGGGTACCGAGTTCCAAGTTCTGAGTTCCAGGTCCGGCTCCCGAGTTCCAAGTCCGGGTCCCGAGTTTCAAGTTCCGAGTTCCGAGACCGGGTCCTGAGTTCCAAGTGGGTTCCCGAATTCCAAGTTCCAAGTTACAAGTCCAGGTCCCGAGTTCCAAGTCTGGGTCCCGAGTTTCAAGTCCCGAGTTACGAGACCGGGTCCTGAGTTCCAAGTGGGTTCCCGAATTCCAAGTTCCGAGTTACAAGTCCAGGTCCCGAGTTCCAAGTCCGGGTCCCGAGTTCCAAGTGCGTGTCCCAAGTTCCAAGTTCGAGTCCCCAGTTCCTAGTTCCGAGTTCCAATACTGGGTCCCTAGATCCAAGTTCCAAGTCCAATTCCGGGTCTCGAGTTCCAAGTCAGGGTTCTGAGTTCCAAGTTCCAAATCCGCATCCCGAATTCCAAGTTCCATGTCCAAGTCCCGAGTTCCAAGTTTCAAGTCCGGGTCCCAAGTTCCATGTCTGGGTCCCGAGCTCCGAGTTCCAAGTTCCAAGTCCAAGTCCAAGTCCGAGTGTCACCACGCTTATTCCTGCTTCTGATTTGCTCACTTCTTGATCTCCCTCTGAACAATCCTTGCTTCCTGCCTTCCCAGTAATGATTAATAAACTCAATTCTTTTTAATGATACAAAACATATTTGTGTCCTGTCTTTAAGTCCACCCCTGCTCCGCACTTGTGACAGAATTGTGACAATTACAGCAGTTACAAAAGGTCAATTTGTTGTTAGCCCATGTCCTGTGTCTAAGAAGAGACCCGTTTCTATGTTCTGTACCAAAGGAGGATGCCCAGCTCAGTTTTCCATCTACTGCGTCCGGGTCCCAACCTTCAAGTTCCAAGTTCCGTGTCCGGGGTCCCAAGTTGCACGTTCCAAGTTCAAGGTCCGGGTCCTGAGTTCCAAGTTGCGAGTTCTAAGTCAGGTCCCGAATTCCAAGTTCCGATCCCGAGATCCATGTTCCGAGTTCCATGTCCGGGTCCCGAGTTCCAAGTTCCAAGTCCGGGACCCGAGTTCCATTTCCAGGTCCCAAGTTTCATGTTCCCAGTTCCAGGTCCGGGTTCTGAGTTCCATGTCCGGTTCCTGAGTTCCAAATACAGGTCCGAATTTCCAAGTTCCAAGTTGCATGTCCGGGTCTCGAGTTCCATTTCCAGGTCCCAAGTTCCATGTTCCCAGTTCCAGGTCCGGGTCCCGAGTTCCAAATACCGAGTTTCAAGTCCCGATCCAGAGATCCATGTTCCGAATTCCATGTTCGGGTCCCGAGTTCCAAGTACAGGTCCCGTCTTCCATGTCCGGGTGCCGAGTTCCATATTTCCAGTTCCAGGTCCGGATTGACTTCCAAGTTCCGAGTTCCACGTACAGTTCTCGAGTTCCGAGTTCCAGGTTCGATGTCCCAGTCCGAGTCTAGCCACGCTTATTCCTGCTTCTGCTTTGCTCCCTTCTTGATCTCCCTCTGAACAATCCTTGCTTCCCTGCCTTCCCAGTAATGATTAATAAACTCAATTCTTTTTAATGATACAAAACATATTTACGTCCTGCCTTTAAGTCCACCCCTGCTCCGCACTTGTGACAGAATTGTGACAATTACAGCAGTTACAAAAGGTCAATCTGTTGTTAGCCCATGTCCTGTGTCTAAGAACAGACCCATTTCTATGTTCTGTACCAAAGGAGGATGTCCAGCTCAGTTTTCCCTCTACTGTGTCCGGGTCGCAACCTTCAAGTTCCGAGTTCCGTGTCCGGGGTCCCAAGTTGCACGTTCCAAGTTCCAGGTCCGGGTCCTGAGTTCCAAGTTGAGAGTTCCAAGTCGGGTCCCGAATTCCAAGTTCCGATCCTGAGATCCATGTTCCGAGTTCCATGTCTGGGTCCCAAGTTCCATGTTCCCAGTTCCAGGTCCGGGTCCCCAGTTCCAAGTACGGGTCCTGAGTTCAACGTTCCGAGTTGCATGTCCGGGTCTCAAGTTCCAGGACCGTATCCCGAGTTCCAAGTCGGGTCCAAAATTCCAAGTTCTGAGTTCCAAACCCGGGTACCGAGTTCCAAGTTCTGAGTTCCAGGTCCGGCTCCCGAGTTCCAAGTCCGGTTCCCGACTTTCAAGTTCCAAGTTCCGAGACCGGGTCCCAAGTTCCAAGTGGGGTCCCGAATTCCAAGTTCCGAGTTCCAAGTCCAGGTTCTGAGTTCCAAGTCCGGGTCGCGAGTTCCAAGTCCGAGTCCCAAGTTCCAAGTTTGAATTCCCAGTGCATAGTTCTGAGTTCCAAGACCGGGTCCCGAGATCCAACTTTAGAGATCCAAGTTCCAAGTCCAATTCCGGATCTCGAGTTCCAAGTCAGGGTTCCGAGTTCCAAATTCCAAATCCGCATCTCGAGTTCCAAGTTCCATATCCAAGTCCCGAGTTCCAAGTCCTGATCCAGAGTTCCATGTACCGAATTCCACATCCGGGTCCTGAGTTCCAAGTACAGGTCCCGTCTTCCATGACCGGGTGCCGAGTTCCATGCTCCAAGTTCCATGTCTGGGTCCCAAGTTCCATCTTCCCAGTTCCATGTCCAGATCCCGAGTTCCATGTTCCCAGTTCCATGTCCGGAGCCCGAGTTCCATGTTCCGAATTCCATGGCCAGGTTCTGAGTTGCATTTTCCGAGTTCCATGTCCAGGTCCCAAGTTCCAGGTTCCCAGTTCCATGTCCAGGTCCCGAGTTCCAAGTACAGGTCCTGAGTTCAAGGTTCCCAGTTGCATGTCCGGGTACCGAGTTCCAGGACCGTGACCCGAGTTCCAAGTCCAGTCCAAAATTCCAAGTTCCGAGTTCCAAGTCCGGGTACTGAGTTCCAAGTTCCGACTTCCAAGTCCGGGTCCCGAGTTTCAAGTCCCGCAGAGAGCTATGTTCCGAATTCCATGTCCAGGTCACGAGTTCCAAGTACGGGACCCGTCTTCCATGTCCGGGTCCCGAGTTCCATGTTCCCAGCTCCAGGTCGACTTCCAAGTTCCGAGTTCCATGTACAGCTCTCGAGTTCAGAGTTCCAAGTTCCATGTCCAAGTCCCGAGTTCCAAGTTTCAAGTCCGGGTCCCGAGTTCCATGTCCGGGTCCCGAGCTCCGAATTCCAGGTTCCAAGTCCAAGTCCGAGTGTAGCCACGCTTAATCCTGCTTCTGATTTGCTCACTTCTTGATCTCCCTCTGAACAATCCTTGCTTCCCTGCTTTCCCAGTAATGATTAATAAACTCAATTCTTTTGAAAGTTACAAAACATATTTGTGTCCTGCCTTTAGGTCCACCCATGATCCGCACTTGTGACAGAATGATCTAGCCAAACATGGAACCAGCAGACACAAACACTCTTTCCCGAACTCTCGCTAGGCAGAATCCCCCACTGGAATCCTGTCCAGAATGCATCTCAGAGAATTCAAGAAAGTGACTCAAAGTTCGAAGGTATCAGTTCCAGAAAAAAAAAATTGCGCAATTCCAGCAGTTACAATAGGTCAATTTGTTGTTTGCCCATGTCCTGTGTCTAAGAAGAGACCCGTTTCTATGTTCTGTACCAAAGGAGGATGCCCAGTTCAGTTTTCCATCTACTGTGTCCGGGTCCCGACCTTCAAGTTCCGAGTTCCGTGTCCGGGGTCCCGAGTTGCATGTTCCAAGTTCCACGTCTGGGTCCCGAGTTCCATGTCCCAGTTCCAGGTCTGGGTCCCGAGTTCCATGTCCTGGTCCCAAGTTGCATGTTTCAAGTTCAATGTCCGGGTCCCAGGTTCCATATTCCCAGTTCCAGGTCCGGGTCCAAGTTCCAAGCTCCGGTTTGCATGTCCGGGACCCGAGTTCCAGGACCGTGACCAGAGTTCCAAGTCGGGTCCAAAATTCCAAGTTCCGAGTTCCAAGTCCAGCTACCGAGTTCCAAGTTCCGAGTTCCATGTCTGGGTCCCGAGTTCCAAATACTGAGTTCCATGTCGAGTCCCGAAATTCCAAGTTCCGATTTCCAAATCCAGGTCACGAGTTCCAAGTCCCGGTCCCGAGTTCCATGTTCCGAGCTGCATGTCTGGTTCCCTAGTTCCATGTTCCAAGTTCCATGTCCCGGTCCCAAGTTCCAAGTACAGGTCCCGTCTTCCATGTCCGGGTGCCGAGTTCCATGTTCCCAGTTCCATGTCCGGGTCCCGAGTTCCATCTTCCCAGTTCCTTGTCCAGGTCCTGAGTTCCATGTTCCCAGTTCCATGTCTGGGTCCCGAGTTCCATCTTCCCAGTTCCTTGTCCAGGTCCTGAGTTCCATGTTCCCAGCTCCAGGTCCAGGTCCTCAGTTCCAAGTACAGGTCCTGAGATCAAGGTTCTGAGTTGCATGTCCAGGTGTCAAGTTCCAGGACCGTGACCCGAGTTCCAAGTCGGGTCCAAAATTCCAAGTTCCGAATTCCAAGTCCGGGTACCGAGTTCCAAGTTCCGACTTCCAAGCCCGGGTCCCAAGTTCCAAGTCCCAATCAAGAGATCTATGTTCCGAATTCCATGTCCGGGTCACGAGTTCCAAGTACGGAACCCGTCTTCCATGTCCGGGTGCCGAGTTCCATGTTCCCAGTTCCATGTCCGGGTCCCGAGTTCCATGTCCTGGTCCTGAGTTGCATGTTCCGAGTTCAAAGTCCGGGTCCCAAGTTCCATATTCCCAGTTCCAGGTCCGAGTCGAGTTCCAAGTCAGGGTCCCGAGTTCCATGTCCAGGTCCTGAGTTCCGAATTCCAGGTTCCAAGTCCAAGTCTGAGTGTAGCCACGTTTATTCCTGCTTCTGATTTGCTCACTTCTTGATCTCCCTCTGAACAATCCTTGCTTCCCTGCTTTCCCAGTAATGATTAATAAACTCAATTCTTTTTAAAGTTACAAAACATATATGTGTCCTGCCTTTAGGTCCACCCATGATCCACACTTGTGACAGAACGATCTAGCCAAACATGGAACCAGCAGACACAAACACTCCTTCCCGAACTCTCGCTAGGCAGAATACCCCACTGCAATCCTGTCCAGAATGCATCTCACAGAATTCAAGAAAGTGATTCGAAGTTTGAAGGTATCAGTTCCAGAAAAAAAATTGCACAATTACAACAACAGTTACAAAAGGTCAATTTGCTGTTAGCCCATGTTCTGAGTCTAAGAAGAGACCCGTTTCTATGTTCTGTACCAAAAGAGGACGCCCAGCTCAGTTTTCCATCTCCTCTGTCTAAGAAAAGTACAGACTCTGATGTTCCGAGTTACAAGTCTAGCCTCTAATGTTCTCAGTTCTAAGTTCCAAGTCCGGGTCCCGAGCTTCAAGTTCCGAGTTCCATGTCCGGGGTCCCGAGTTCCACGTTCCAAGTTCCAGGTCCAGGTCCTAAGTTCCAAGTTCCAAGTACGGGTCCAAGTTCCAAGCTCTGATTTGCATGTCCGGGTCTTGAGTTCCAGGACCATGACCAGAGTTCCAAGTCGGGTCCAAAATTCCAAGTTCCGAGTTCCAAGTCTTGGTCCCGAGTTCCAAATACTGAGTTCCATGTCGAGTCCCGAATTCCAAGTTCCGATTTCCAAGTCAGGATCCTGAGTTCCAAGTCCCGGTCCCGAGTTCCATGTTCTGAGCTGCATGTCTGGTTCCCCAGTTCCATGTCCCGGACCCGAGTTGCATGTTCTGAATTCCATGTCCTGGTGTCGAGTTCCATATTCCAGTTCCAGGTTTGGGTCGAGTTCCAAGTTCTTAGTTCCATGTCCGGGTCCGGAGTTCCAAATACCGAGTTCCATGTCGGGTCCCGAGTTGCATTTTCCCAGTTCCATGTCCAGGTCCCAAGTTCCATGTTCCCAGTTCCAGGTCCGGATCCCCAGTTCCAAGTACGGGTCCTGAGTTCAAAGTTCCGAGTTGCATGTCTGGGTCCCGAGTTCCAAGTCGGGTCCAAAATTCCAAGTTCCGAGTTCCAGGTCCGGGTCCCGAGTTACAATTTCTGAGTTCCATGTCCTGGTCCCGAGTTGCATGTTCCGAATTCAATGTCCGGGTCCCGAGTTCCATACTCCCAGTTCCAGGTCCGGGTCAAGTTCCAAGCTCCGATTTCCATGTCCGGGTCCCGAGTTCCAGGACAGTGACCAGAGTTCCAAGTCAGGTCCAAAATTCCAAGTTCCGAGTTCCAAGTTCGGGTACCGAGTTCCAAGTTCCGAGTTCCATGTCTGGGTCTCGAGTTCCAAATACTGAGTTCTATGTCGAGTCGCGAATTCCAAGTTCCTATTTCCAAGTTCGGGTCCCGAGTTCCAAGTCCCAGTCCCCAGTTCCACATTCCGAGTTCCATGTCCCAGTCCCGAGTTGCACGTTCCAAGTTCCATGTCCGGGTCCCGAGTTCTATTTCTAGGTCCCAAGTACCATGTTCACAGTTCCAAGTCCGGGTCCCAAGTTCCAAGTCCTGATCCCGAGATCAATGTTCCGAGTTCCATGTCCGAGTCCCGAGTTCCATGTTCCCAGTTCCAGGTCCGGGTCCCGAGTTACAAGTTCCGAGTTCCAAGTCCGAGTCCCGAGTTCCAAGTCAGGGTCCCGAGTTCCATGTTCCCAGTTCCAGGTCCGTGTCCTGAGTTACAAGTTCCGAGTTCGAAGTCCGGGTTCCGAGTTCCGAGTTCCAAGTCCCGATCCCAAGATCCATGTTCTGAGTTCCATGTCTCGGTCCCGAGTTCCATGTTCCCAGTTTCAGGTCCGTGTCCCGAGTTACAAGTTCCCTGCTCGAAGTCCGGTTTCCGAGTTCCATGTCCAGGACCCGAGTTCCATGTCCCCAGTTCTAGGTCCTGAGCCCGAGTTCCATGTTCCAAATTCCATGTCCAGGTTCCGAGTTGCATTTTCCGAGTTCCATGTCCAGGTCCCAAGTTCCAGGTTCCCAGTTCCAGGTCCAGGTCCCGAGTTCCAAGTACAGGTCCTGAGTTCAAGGTTCCGAGTTGCATGTCCGGGTACCGAGTTCCAGGACCGTGACCCGAGTTCCAAGTCGGGTCCAAAATTCCAAGTTCCGAGTTCCAAGTCGGGGTACCGAGTTCCAAGTTCTGAGTTCCATGTCCGGGTCACAAGTTCCAAGTACGGGACCCGTCTTCCATGTCCGGGTGCCAAGTTCCATGTTCCCAATTCCATGTCCGGGTCCCGAGTTCCATGTCCGAGTCCCGAATTCCATATTCCCAGTTCCAGGTCCACTTCCAAGTTCCGAGTTCTATGTACAGCTCTCCAGTACCGAGTTCCAGGTTCCATGTCCCAGTCCGAGTCTAGCCATGCTTATTCCTGCTACTGCTTTGCTCCCTTCTTGATCTCCCTCTGAACAATCCTTGCTTCCCTGCTTTCCCAGTAATGATTAGCAAACTCAATTCTTTTTAATGCTACAAAACATATTTGTGTTCTGTTTTTAGGTCCACCCATGTTCCGCACTTGTGACAGAACGATCTAGCCAAACATGGAACCAGCAGACACAAATACTCTTTCCCAAACTCTCGCTAGGCAGAATTCCCCACTGGAATCCTATACAGAATGCATCTCACAGAATTCAAGAAAGTGACTTGAAATTCGAAGGTAACAGTTCCAGAAAAAAAAATTGCGCAATTACAACAACAGTTACAAAAGGTCAATTTGTTGTTTACCCATGTCCTGTGTCTAAGAAGAGACCCGTTTCTATGTTCTGTACCAAAGGAGGACGCCCAGCTCAGTTTTCCATCTCCTGTGTCTGAGAAAAGTACAAGCTCTGATGTTCCGAGTTACAAGTCTAGCCTCTGATGTTCTCAGTTCAAAGTTCCAAGTCCAGGTCCTGACTTTCAAGTTCCGAGTTCCATGTCCGGGGTCCGAGTTGCACGCTCGAAGTTCCAGGTCCGGGTCCTGAGTTCCAAGTTCCGAGTTCGAAGTCGGGTCCCGAATTCCAAGTTCCAAGTCCGGGTCCCAAGTCCTGATCCCGAGATCCATGTCTGGATCCCAAGTTCCATGTTCTCAGTTCCAGGTCCGGGTCCCAAGTTACAAGTTCCGAGTTCAAAGTCCGGTTTCCGAGTTCCATGTCCAAGTCCCGAGTTCCATGTCCGGGTCCCGAGTTTCATGTCATGGTCCCGAGTTGCATGTTCCGAGTTCAATGTCCGGGTCGAGTTCCAAGTTTCAACTTCCAAGTCCGGGTCCCGAGTTCCATTTCCAGGTCTCAAGTTCCATGTTCCCAGTTCGAGGTCCGGGTCCCAAGTTCCAAGTTCCGAGTTCCAAGTACGGGTCCAAGTTCCAAGCTCTGATTTGCATGTCCGGGTCTTGAGTTCCAGGACCATGACCAGAGTTCCAAGTCGGGTCCAAAATTCCAAGTTCCGAGTTCCAAGTCTTGGTCCCGAGTTCCAAATACTGAGTTCCATGTCGAGTCCCGAATTCCAAGTTCCGATTTCCAAGTCAGGATCCCGAATTCCAAGTCCCGGTCCCGAGTTCCATGTTCTGAGCTGCATGTCTGGTTCCCCAGTTCCATGTTCTGAGTTCCATGTCCCGGACCCGAGTTGCATGTTTTGAATTCCATGTCCTGGTTTCGAGTTCCATATTCCCAGTTCCAGGTTTGGGTCGAGTTCCAAGTTCTTAGTTCCATGTCCGGGTCCCGAGTTCCAAATACCGAGTTCCATGTCGGGTCCCGAGTTGCATTTTCCCAGTTCCATGTCCAGGTCCCAAGTTCCATGTTCCCAGTTCCAGGTCCGGATCCCCAGTTCCAAGTACGGGTCCTGAGTTCAAAGTTCCGAGTTGCATGTCTGGGTCCCGAGTTACAATTTCCGAGTTCCATGTCCTGGTCCCGAGTTGCATGTTCCGAATTCAATGTCCGGGTCCCGAGTTCCATATTCCCAGTTCCAGGTCCGGGTCAAGTTCCAAGCTCCGATTTGCATGTCCGGGTCCCGAGTTCCAGGACCGTGACCAGAGTTCCAAGTCAGGTCCAAAATTCCAAGTTCCGAGTTCCAAGTCCGGGTACCGAGTTCCAAGTTCCGAGTTCCATGTCTGGGTCCCGAGTTCCAAATACTGAGTTCTATGTCGAGTCGTGAATTGCAAGTTCCTATTTCCAAGTTCCGGGTCCCAAGTTCCAAGTCCCGGTCCCCAGTTCCACGCTCCGAGTTCCATGTCCCGGTCCTGAGTTGAATGTTCTGAATTCCATGTCCGGGTCCTAGTTCCATATTCCCAGTTCTAGGTCCAGGTCGAGTTCCAAGTTCTGAGTTCCATGTCCGGGTCCCGAGTTCTATTTCCAGGTCCCAAGTACCATATTCACAGTTCTAGGTCAGGGTCCTGAGATCCAGGTCCAGGTCCCAAGTTCCATGGTTCCAGTTCCATGTCCGGGTCCCGAGTTCCAAGTACGGGTCCTGAGTTCCAAGTTCCGAGTTCCAAATCCGGGTACTGAGTTCCAAATTCCGAGTTCCAGGTCCGGCTCGCGAGTTCCAAGTCCGGGTCCCGAGTTTCAAGTTCCGAGTTCCAAGTGGGGTCCCGAATTCCAAGTTCTGAGTTACAAGTCCAGGTCCCGAGTTCCTAGTCTGGGTCCCGAGTTCCAAGTCCGTGTCCCAAGTTCCAAGTTCCAAGTTCAAGTCCGAGTCTCCAGTTCCTAGTTCCGAGTTCCAAGACCGGGTCCCGAGATCCAAGTTTCGAGATCCAAATTCCAAGTCCAATTCCGGGTTTCCAGTTCCAAGTCACGGTTCCGAGTTCCAAGTTCCAAATCCGCATCCCGAGTTCCAAGTTCCATGTTCAAGTCCCGAGTTCCAAGTTTCAAGTCCAGGTCCCTACTTTCAAGTTCCGAGTTCCGTGTCCGGGGTCCCGAGTTCCACGTTCCAAGTTCCAGAACGGGCCCTGAGTTCCAAGTTCCGAGTTCCAAGTCGGGTCCTGAATTCCAAGTTCCGAGTTCCAAGTCCGGGTTCCGAGTTCCAAGTCCCGATCCCGATATCCATGTCCGGGTCCCAAGTTCCATGTTCCCAGTTCCAGGTCTGGGTCCCGAGTTCCAAGTTGCAAGTTCCAAGTCCGGGTCCCAAGTTTCATGTTCCCAGTTCCAGGTCCAGGTTCCGAGTTCCATGTCCGGTTCCTGAGTTCCAAGTACAGGTCCGAAGTTCCGAGTTGCATGTCCGGGTCCCGATTTCCATTTCCAGGTCCCAAGTTCCATGTTCCCAGTTCCAGGTTCGGGTCCCGAGTTCCAAATACCGAGTTCCAAGTCGGATCCCGAATTCCGAGTTCCAATTTCCAAGTCCGGGTCCCGAGTTCCAAGTCCCAATCCAGAGATCCATGTTCCGAATTCCATGTCCGGGTCCCGAGTTCCAAGTACAGGTCCCGTCTTCCATGTCTGGGTGCGGAGTTCCATGTTCCCAGTTCCATGTCCGGGTCCCGAGTTCCATGTCCAGGTCCAAGCTCCATGTTCCCAGTTCCAAGTCCGGGTCCCCAGTTCCCAGTAGGGGTCCTGAGTTCAAAGTTCCGAGTTGCATGTCCGGGTCCCGAGTTCCAAGTGGGTTCCCGAATTCCAAATTCCGAGTTCCAACACCAGGTCCCGAGATGCAAGTTTCGAGATCCAAGTTCCAAGTCCAATTCCGGGTCTCGAGTTCCAAGTCAGAGTTCCGAGTTCCAAGTTCCATGTCCAAGTCCCGAGTTCCAAGTTTCAAGTTCGGGTCCCGAGTTCCATGTCCGGGTCCCAAGCTCCGAATTCCAGGTTCCAAGTCCAAGTCCGAGTGTAGCCACGCTTATTCCTGCTTCTGATTTGCTCACTTCTTGATCTCCCTCTGAGCAATCCTTGCTTCCCTGCTTTCCCAGTAATGATTAATAAACTCAATTCTTTTTAAAGTTACAAAACATATTTGTGTCTTGCCTTTAGGTCCACCCATGATCCGTACTTGTGACACAACGATCTAGCCAAACATGGAACCAGCAGACACAAACACTCTTTCCCGAACTCTCGCTAGGCAGAATCCCCCACTGGAATCCTGTCCAGAATGCATCTCACAGAATTCAAGAAAGTGACTCGAAGTTCGAAGATATCAGCTCCAGAAAAAAAAATTGCGCAATTCCAGCAGTTACAAAAGGTCAATTTGTTGTTAGCCCATGTCCTGTGTCTAAGAAGAGACCCGTCTCTATGTTCTGTACCAAAGTAGGATGCCCAGCTCAGTTTTCCATTGACTGTGTCCGGCTCCGACCTTCAAGTTCCGAGTTTCGTGTCCGGGGTCCCGAGTTGAATGTTCCGAGTTCCATGTCCGGGTCCCGAGTTGCATGTTCCGAGTTCAATGTCCGGGTTCCAAGTTCCATATTCCCAGTTCCAGGTCCGGGTCAAGTTCCAAGCTCCGATTTCCATGTCCGGATCCCGAGTTCCAGGACCGTGACCAGAGTTCCAAGTCGGGTCCAAAATTCCAAGTTCCGAGTTCCAAGTCCGGGTACCGAGTTCCAAGTTCCCAGTTCCATGTCTGGGTCCCGAGTTCCAAGTACTGAGTTCCATGTCGAGTCCCGAATTCCAAGTTCCGATTTCCAAGTCCTCGCCCAAATTCCAAGTCCCGGTCCTGAGTTCCATGTTCCGAGCTGCATGTCTGGTTCTCCAGTTCCATGTCACGGTCCCGAGTTGCATGTTCTGAAGTCCGTGCCTGGGTCCCGAGTTCCATATTCCCAGTTCCAGGTCCGGGTCGAGTTCTATGTCCGGGTCCCGAGTTCTATTTCCAGGTCCCAAGTACCATGTTCACAGTTCCAGGTCCGGGTCCGTAGATCCAGGTCCGGGTCCCGAGTTCCATGTTCCCAGTTCCATGTCCGGGTCACGAGTTCCATGTTCCCAGTTCCATGTCCAAGTCCCGAGTTCCATATTCCCAGTTCCAGGTCCGAGTCGACTTCCAAGTTCCGAGTTCCATGTACAGCTCTCAAGTTCCATGTCCCAGTCCGAGTCTAGCCACGCTTATTCCTGCTTCTGCTTTGCTCCCTTCTTGATCTCCCTCTGAACAATCCTTGCTTCCCTGCTTTCCCAGTAATGATTAGTAAACTCAATTCTTTTTAATGCTACAAAACATATTTGTGTCTTGCTTTTAGATCCACCAATGCTCTGAACCTGTGACAGAACGATCTCGCCAAACATGGAACCAGCAGACACAAACGCTATTTCCCAAACTCTCGCTAGGCAGAATCCCCCACTGGAATCCTGTCCAGAATGCATCTCACAGAATTCAAGACAGTGACTTGAAATTCGAAGGTATCAGTTCCAGAAAAAAAAATTTGCGCAATTACAACAACAGTTACAAAAGGTCAATTTGTTGTTAGCCCATGTCCTGTGTCTAAGAAGAGACACGTTTCTATGTTCTGTACCAAAGGAGGACGCCCAGCTGAGTTTTCCATCTCCTGTGTCTAAGAAAATTACAGGCTCTGATGTTCCGAGTTACAAGTCTAGCCTCTGATGTTCTCAGTTCCAAGTTACAAGTCCGGGTCCCGACTTTCAAGTTCCGAGTTCCGTGTCCGGGGTCCCGAGTTGCACGTTCCAAGTTCCAGGTCCGGGTCCTGAGTTCCAAGTTCCGAGTTCCAAGTCTCGATCCCGAGATCCATGTTCCGAGTTCCATGTCTGGGTCCCGAGTTCCATGTTCCTAGTTCCAGGTACGGGTCCCGAGTTACAAGTTCCGAGTTCTGTGTCCAGGGTCCCGAGTTGCACGTTCCAAGTTCCAGGTTCGGGTCCTGAGTTCCAAGTTCCGAGTTCCAAGTCGGGTCTCGAGTTCCAAGTTTTGAGTTCCAAGTCAGGGTCCCGAGTTCCAAGTCTCGATACCGAGATCCATGTTCCAAGTTCTATGTCCCCAGTTCCATGTCCAGGACCCGAGTTCCATGTCCTGGTCCCGAGTTGCATGATCCGAGATCAATGTCTGGGTCCCGAGTTCCATATTCCCAGTTCCAGGTCTGTGTCCCGAGTTACAACTTCCGAGTTCCAAGACCGGGTTCTGAGTTCCATGTCCCCAGTTCCATGTCCAGGTCCCGAGTTCCATGTCCTGGTCCCGAGTTGCATGTTCCGAGTTCAATGTCTGGGTCCCGAGTTCCATATTCCCAGTTCCTGGTCCGGGTCGAGTTCCAAGTTTGGAGTTCCAAGTCCGGGTCCCGAGTTCCATTTTCACGTCCCAAGTTCCATGTTCCCAGTTCGAGTTCCGGGTCCCAAGTTCCAAGTACAGGTCCAAGTTCCAAGCTCCGAGTTGCATGTCCGGGTCCCGAGTTCCAGGACCATGACCAGAGTTCCAAATCAGGTCCAAAATTCCAAGTTCCGAGTTCCAAGTCCAGGTTCCGAGTTCCATGTCTGGGTCCCAAGTTCCAAATACTGAGTTCCATGTCGAGTCCCGAATTCCAAGTTCCGATTTCCAAGTCCGGGCCCAAATTCCAAGTCCCGGTCCTGAGTTCCATGTTCTGAGCTGCATGTCTGGTTCTCCAGTTCCATGTCCCGGTCCCGAATTGCATGTTCTGAAGTCCGTGTCCGGGTCCCGAGTTCCATATTCCCAGTTCCAGGTCCGGGTCGAGTTCCAGGTCCAGGTCGAGTTCCTTGTCTGGGTATCGAGTTCTATTTCCAGGTCCCAAGTACCATGTTCACAGTTCCAGGTCCGGGTCTGTAGATCCAGCTCCGGGTCCCGAGTTCCAAGTTCCTAGTTGCATGTCCGGGTCCTGAGTTCCAGGACCGTGACCTGAGTTGCATGTCGGGTCCAAAATTCCATGTTTTGAGTTCCCAGTCCAGGTCCCAAGTTCCAAATACCGAGTTCGATGTCGGGTCCCGAATTCCAATTTCCGATTTCCAAGTCCGGGTCCCGAATTCCAAGTTCCGAGTTCCAAGTCCGGGTCCCGAGTTCCAAGTTCCGAGTTGCATGTCCGGGTCCCGAGTTCCAATTTCCGATTTCCAAGTCCGGGTCCCGAATTCCAAGTTCCGAGTTCCATGTCCCCTTCCCGAGTTGCATGTTCTGAATTCCATGTCCGGGTCCCGAGTTCCATATTCCCAGTTCCAGGTCCAGGTCGAGTTCCAAGTTCTGAGTTCCATGTCCGGGTCCCGAGTTCTATTTCTAGGTCACAAGTACCATGTTCATAGTTCCAGGTCTGGGTCCTGTTACCAGGTCCAAGTCCCGAGTTCCAAATACGGGTCCTGAGTTCCAAGTTCCGAGTTGCATGTCCCGAGTTCCAGGACCGTGACCCGAGTTCCAAGCAATGTCCAAAATTCCAAGTTCCGAGTTCCATATCCGAGTCCCAAGTTCCAAATACCAAGTTCCTAGTCGGGTCCCGCATCTCAAGTTCCAAGTTCCAAGTCCGGGTCCCGAGTTCCAAGTCCCGATCAGGAGATCCATGTTCCGAGTTTCATGTCCGGATCCTGAGTTCCAAGTCCCAAGTACGGGTCCCATGTTCCATGTCCAGGTCCCGAGTACCATGTTCCCAGTTCTATGTCCTGAGCCCAAGTTCCATTTTCAGAGTTCCATGTCCAGCTCCCAAGTTCCATGTTCCCAGTTCCATGTCCTGAGCCCGAGTTCCATTTTCAGAGTTCCATGTCCAAGTCCCAAGTTCCATTGTCCCAGTTCCATGTCCGGGTCCCGAGTTCCAAGTTCCAGGTCCGGCTCCCAAGTTCCTAGTCGGGTCCCGAGTTCCAAGTCCGTGTCCCAAGTTCCAAGTCCGAGTCCCCAGTTCCTAGTTACGAGTTCCAAGTCAGGGTTCCCAGTTCCAAGTTCCAAATCCGCATCCCGAGTTCCAAGTTCCATGTCCAAGTCCCGAGTTCCAAGTTTCAAGTCCGGGTCCCGAGTTCCATGTCCAGGTCCCGAGCTCCGAATTCCAGGTTCCAAGTCCAAGTCCGAGTGTAGCCACGCTTATTCCTGCTTCTGATTTGCTCACTTCTTGATCTCCCTCTGAACAATCCTTGCTTCCCTGCTTTCCCAGTAATGATTAATAAACTCAATTCTTTTTAAAGTTACAAAACATATATGTGTCCTGCCTTTAGGTCCACCCATGATCCACACTTGTGACAGAACGATCTAGCCAAACATGGAACCAGCAGACACAAACACTCTTTCCCGAACTCTCGCTAGGCAGAATACCCCACTGCAATCCTGTCCAGAAAGCATCTCACAGAATTCAAGAAAGTGATTCGAAGTTTGAAGGTATCAGTTCCAGAAAAAAAATTGCACAATTACAACAACAGTTACAAAAGGTCAATTTGCTGTTAGCCCATGTTCTGAGTCTAAGAAGAGACCCGTTTCTATGTTCTGTACCAAAAGAGGACGCCCAGCTCAGTTTTCCATCTCCTCTGTCTAAGAAAAGTACAGACTCTGATGTTCCGAGTTACAAGTCTAGCCTCTAATGTTCTCAGTTCTACGTTCCAAGTCCGGGTCCCGAATTTCAAGTTCCGAGTTCCGTGTCCGGGGTCCCGAGTTGCACGTTCCAAGTTCCAGGTCCGGGTCCCGAGTTGCATGTTCCGAGTTCAATGTCCGGGTCCCGAGTTCCATATTCCCAGTTCCAGGTCCGGGTCAAGTTCCAAGCTCCGATTTCCATGTCCGGATCCCGAGTTCCAGGACCGTGACCAGAGTTCCAAGTCGGGTCCAAAATTCCAAGTTCCGAGTTCCAAGTCCGGGTACCGAGTTCCAAGTTCCCAGTTCCATGTCTGGGTCCCGAGTTCCAAATACTGAGTTCCATGTCGAGTCCCGAATTCCAAGTTCCGATTTCCAAGTCCGGGTCCAAATTCCAAGTCCCGGTCCTGAGTTCCATGTTCCGAGCTGCATGTCTGGTTCTCCAGTTCCATGTCACGGTCCCGAGTTGCATGTTCTGAAGTCTGTGCCTGGGTCCCGAGTTCCATATTCCCAGTTCCAGGTCCGGGTCGAGTTCTATGTCCGAGTCCCGAGTTCTATTTCCAGGTCCCAAGTACCATGTTCACAGTTCCAGGTCCGGGTCCGTAGATCCAGGACCGGGTCCCGAGTTCCATGTTCCCAGTTCCATGTCCGGGTCACGAGTTCCATGTTCCCAGTTCCATGTCCAAGTCCCGAGTTCCATATTCCCAGTTCCAGGTCCGAGTTGACTTCCAAGTTCCGAGTTCCATGTACAGCTCTCAAGTTCCATGTCCCAGTCCGAGTCTAGCCACTCTTATTCCTGCTTCTGCTTTGCTCCCTTCTTGATCTCCCTCTGAACAATCCTTGCTTCCCTGCTTTCCCAGTAATGATTAGTAAACTCAATTCTTTTTAATGCTACCAAACATATTTGTGTCTTGCTTTTAGATCCACCAATGCTCCGCACCTGTGACAGAACGATCTCGCCAAACATGGAACTAGCAGACACAAACACTATTTCCCAAACTCTCGCTAGGCAGAATCCCCCGCTGGAATCCTGTCCAGAATGCATCTCACAGAATTCAAGACAGTGACTTGAAATTCGAAGGTATCAGTTCCAGAAAAAAAAATTTGCGCAATTACAACAACAGTTACAAAAGGTCAATTTGTTGTTAGCCCATGTCCTGTGTCTAAGAAGAGACACGTTTCTATGTTCTGTACCAAAGGAGGACGCCCAGCTCAGTTTTCCATCTCCTGTGTCTAAGAAAATTACAGGCTCTGATGTTCTCAGTTCCAAGTTCCAAGTCCGGGTCCCGACTTTCAAGTTCCGAGTTCCGTGTCCGGGGTCCCGAGTTGCACGTTCCAAGTTCCAGGTCCGGGTCCTGAGTTCCAAGTTCCGAGTTCCAAGTCTCGATCCCGAGTTCCATGTCTGGGTCCCGAGTTCCATGTTCCTAGTTCCAGGTACGGGTCCCGAGTTACAAGTTCCAAGTTCTGTGTCCAGGGTCCCGAGTTGCACGTTCCAAGTTCCAGGTCCGGGTCCTGAGTTCCAAGTTCCGAGTTCCAAGTCGGGTCTCGAGTTCCAAGTTTTGAGTTCCAAGTCAGGGTCCCGAATTCCAAGTCCTGATACCGAGATCCATGTTCCAAGTTCTATGTCCCCAGTTCCATGTCCAGGACCCGAGTTCCATGTCCTGGTCCCGAGTTGCATGATCCAAGATCAATGTCTGGGTCCCGAGTTCCATATTCCCAGTTCCTGGTCCGGGTCGAGTTCCAAGATTTGAGTTCCAAGTCCGGGTGCCGAGTTCCATTTCCAGGTCCCAAGTTCCATGTTCCCAGTTCGAGGACCGGGTCCCAAGTTCCAAGTTCTGAGTTCCAAGTACAGGTCCAAGTTCCAAGCTCCGATTTGCATGTCCCGGTCCCGAGTTCCAGGACCGTGACCAGAGTTCCAAGTCCGGTCCAAAATTCCAAGTTCCGAGTTCCAAGTCCGGGTTCCGAGTTCCATGTCTGGGTCCCAAGTTCCAAATACTGAGTTCCATGTCGAGTCCCGAATTCCAAGTTCCGATTTCCAAGTCCGGGTCCAAATTCCAAGTCCCGGTCCTGAGTTCCATGTTCCGAGCTGCATGTCTGGTTCTCCAGTTCCATGTCCCGGTCCCGAGTTGCATGTTCTGAACTCTGTGTCCGGGTCTCGAGTTCCATATTCCCAGTTCCAGGGCCGGGTCAAGTTCCATGTCCGGGTCCTGAGTTCTATTTCCAGGTCCCAAGTACCATGTTCACAGCTCCAGGTCCGGGTCCGTAGATCCAGGTCCGGGTCCCGAGTTCCAAGTTCCTAGTTGCATGTCCGGGTCCTGAGTTCCAGGACCGTGACCCGAGTTCCATGTCGGGTCCAAAATTCCATGTTTTGAGTTCCCAGTCCGGGTCCCAAGTTCCAAATACCGAGTTCGATGTCGGGTCCCGAATTCCAAGTTCCGATTTCCAAGTCCGGGTAACGAGTTCCAAGTCCCGATCCAGAGATCTATGTTCTGAATTCCATGTCCAGGTCACGAGTTCCAAGTACGGGACCCGTCTTCCATGTCCGGGTGCCGAGTTCCATGTTCCCAGTTCCATGTCCGGGTCCCGAGTTCCATGTTCCCAGTTCCAGGTCCGAGTCGACTTCCAAGTTCCGAGCTCCATGTACAGCTCTCAAGTTCTGAGTTCCAGGTTCCATGTTCCATTCCGAGTCTAGCCACGCTTATTCCAGCTTCTGCTTTGCTCACTTCTTGATCTCCCTCTGAACAATCCTTGCTTCCCTGCTTTCCCAGTAATGATTAGTAAACTCCATTCTTTTTAATGCTACAAAACATATTTATGTCTTGCTTTTAGGACCACCAATGCTCCACACTTGTGACAGAACGATCTCGCCAAACATGGAACCAGCAGACACAAACGCTATTTCCCAAACTCTCGCTAGGCAGAATCCCCCACTGGAATCCTGTCCAGAATGCATCTCACAGAATTCAAGACAGTGACTTGAAATTCAAAGGTATCAGTTCCAGAAAAAAAATTTGCGCAATTACAACAACAGTTACAAAAGGCCAATTTGTTGTTAGCCCATGTCCTGTGTCTAAGAAGAGACACGTTTCTATGTTCTGTACCAAAGGAGGACGCCCAACTCAGTTTTCCATCTCCTGTGTCTAAGAAAATTACAGGCTCTGATGTTCCGAGTTACAAGTCTAGCTTCTGATGTTCTCAGTTCCAAGTTCCAAGTCCGGGTCCCGACTTTCAAGTTCCGAGTTCCGTGTCCGGGGTCCCGAGTTCCACGTTCCAAGTTCCAGGTCCGGGTCCTGAGTTCCAAGTTCCGAGTTCCAAGTCGGGTCTCGAATTCCAAGTTTTGAGTTCCAAGTCAGGGTCCTGAGTTCCAAGTCCCGATTCCGAGATCCATGTTCCAAATTCCATGTCTGGGTCCCGAGTTCCATATTCCCAGTTCCAGGTCCGTGTCCCGAGTTACAACTTCCGAGTTCCAAGACCGGGTTCTGAGTTCCATGTCCCCAGTTCCATGTCCAGGTCCCGAGTTCCATGTCCTGGTCCCGAGTTGCATGTTCCGAGTTCAATGTCTGGGTCCCGAGTTCCATATTCCCAGTTCCTGGTCCGGGTCGACTTCCAAGTTTGGAGTTCCAAGTCCGGGTCCCGAGTTCCATTTTCACGTCCCAAGTTCCATGTTCCCAGTTCGAGGTCCGGGTCTCAAGTTCCAAGTTCTGAGTTCCAAGTACAGGTCCAAGTTCCAAGCTCCGATTTGCATGTCAGGGTCCCGAGTTCCAGGACCGTGACCAGAGTTCCAAGTCCGGTCCAAAATTCCAAGTTCCGAGTTCCAAGTCCGGGTTCCGAGTTCCATTTCCAGGTCCCAAGTTCCATGTTCCCAGTTCGAGTTCCGGGTCCCAAGTTCCAAGTTCTGAGTTCCAAGTACAGGTCCAAGTTCCAAGTTCCTAGTTGCATGTCCGGGTCCTGAGTTCCAGGACCGTGACCCGAGTTCCATGTCGGGTCCAAAATTCCATGTTTTGAGTTCCCAGTCCGGGTCCCAAGTTCCAAATACCGATTTCGATGTCGGGTCCCGAATTCGAATTTCCGATTTCCAAGTCCGGGTCCCGAATTCCAAGTTCCGAGTTCCAAGTCCGGGTCCCGAGTTCCAAGTTCCGAGTTGCATGTCCGGGTCCCGAGTTCCAGGACCGTGACCCGAGTTCCAAGCCGGGTCCAAAATTCCAAGTTCCGAGTTCCATATCCGGGTCCCAAGTTCCAAATACCAAGTTCCAAGTTGGGTCCCGCATTTCAAGTTCCAAGTTCCAAGTCCGGGTCCCGAGTTCCAAGTCCCGATCAGGAGATCCATATTCCGAGTTTCATTTCCGGATCCTGAGTTCCAAGTCCCAAGTACGAGTCCCATGTTCCATGTCCAGGTCCCGAGTACCATGTTCCCAGTTCCATGTCCAGAGCCCGAGTTCCATTTTCAGACTTCCATGTCCAGGTCCCAAGTTCCATGGTCCCAGTTCTATGTCCGGGTCCCGAGTTCCAAGTTCCGAGTTCCAGGTCTGGCTCCCAAGTTCCTAGTCCAGGTCCCAAGTTCAAGTCCGAGTCCCCAGTTCCTAGTTACGAGTTCCAAGTCAGGGTTCCCAGTTCCAAGTTCCAAATCCTCATCCCGAGTTCCAAGTTCCATGTCCAAGTCCCGAGTTCCAAGTTTCAAGTCCGGGTCCCGAGTTCCATGTCCAGGTCTCGAGCTCCGAATTCCAGGTTCCAAGTCCAAGTGTAGCCACGCTTAATCCTGCTTCTGATTTGCTCACTTCTTGATCTCCCTCTGAACAATCCTTGCTTCCCTGCTTTCCCAGTAATGATTAATAAACTCAATTCTTTTGAAAGTTACAAAACATATTTGTGTCCTGCCTTTAGGTCCACCCATGATCCGCACTTGTGACAGAATGATCTAGCCAAACATGGAACCAGCAGACACAAACACTCTTTCCCGAACTCTCGCTAGGCAGAATCCCCCACTGGAATCCTGTCCAGAATGTATCTCACAGGATTCAAGAAAGTGATTCGAAGTTTGAAGGTATCAGTTCCAGAAAAAAAAAAATTGCACAATTACAACAACAGTTACAAAAGGTCAATTTGCTGTTAGCCCATGTCCTGAGTCTAAGAAGAGACCCGTTTCTATGTTCTGTACCAAAGGAGGACGCCCAGCTCAGTTTTCCATCTCCTGTGTCTAAGAAAAGTACAGGCTCTGATGTTCTGAGTTACACGTCTAGCCTCTAATGTTCTCAGTTCCAAGTTCCAAGTCCGGGTCCCGACCTTCAGGTTCTGAGTTCCGTGTCCGGGGTCCCGAGTTCCAAGTTCCAGGTCCGGGTCCTGAGCATGAGTTCCATGTTCCGAATTCCATGTCCAGGTCCCAAGTTCCAGGTTCACAGTTCCAGGTCCCGAGCTCCAAGTACAGGTCCTGAGTTCAAGGTTCCGAGTTGCATGTTCGGGTACCGAGTTCCAGGACCGTGACCCGAGTTCCAAGTCGGGTCCAAAATTCCAAGTTCCGAGTTCCAAGTCCAGGTACCAAGTTCCAAGTCCGGGTCCCGAGTTCCAAGTCCCGATCCAGAGATCTATGTTCTGAATTCCATGTCCGGGTCACGAGTTCCAAGTACTGGACCCGTCTTCCATGTCCGGGTGCCGAGTTCCATGTTCCCAGTTCCATGTCCGGGTCACGAGTTCCATGTCCGAGTCCCGAGTTCCATATTCCCAGTTCCAGGTCCGAGTCGACTTCCAAGTTCCGAGTTCCATGTACAGCTCTCAAGTTCCGAGTTCCAGGTTCCATGTCCCAGTCCGAGTCTAGCCACGCTTATTCCTGCTTCTGCTTTGCTCCCTTCTTGATCTCCCTCTGAACAATCCTTGCTTCCCTGCTTTCCCAGTAATGATTAGTAAACTCAATTCTTTTTAATGCTACAAAACATATTTGTCTCTTGCTTTTAGGTCCACCAATGCTCCGCACTTGTGACAGAACGATCTCGCCAAACATGGAACCAGCAGACACAAACACTATTTCCCAAACTCTCGCTAGGCAGAATCCCCCACTGGAATCCTGTCCAGAATGCATCTCACAGAATTCAAGACAGTGACTTGAAATTCAAAGGTATCAGTTCCAGAAAAAAAATTTGCGCAATTACAACAACAGTTACAAAAGGTCAATTTGTTGTTAGCCCATGTCCTGTGTCTAAGAAGAGACACGTTTCTATGTTCTGTACCAAAGGAGGACGCCCAGCTCAGTTTTCCATCCCCTGTGTCTAAGAAAATTACAGGCTCTGATGTTTTGAGTTACAAGTCTAGCCTCTGATGTTCTCAGTTCCAAGTTCCAAGTCCGGGTCCCGACTTTCAAGTTCCGAGTTCCGTGTCCGGGGTCCCGAGTTACACGTTCCAAGTTCCAGGTCCGGGTCCCGAGTTCCATGTACTGAGTTCCATGTCCCGGTCCCGAGTTGCATGTTCTGAATTCCATGTCCAGGTCCCGAGTTCCATATTCCCAGTTCCAGGTCCGGGTCGAGCTCCAAGTTCTGAGTTCCATGTCCGGGTCCCGAGTACTATTTCTAGGTCCCAAGTACCATGTTCACAGTTCCAGGTCTGGGTCCGATTACCAGGTCCAGGTCCCGAGTTCCAAATACGGGTCCCGAGTTCCAAGTTCCGATTTCCAAGTCCGGGCCCAAATTCCAAGTCCTGGTCCTGAGTTCCATGTTCCGAGCTGCATGTCTGGTTCTCCAGTTCCATGTCCCGGTCCCGAGTTGCATGTTCTGAAGTCCGTGTCCGGGTCCCGAGTTCCATATTCCCAGTTCCAGGTCCGGGTCGAGTTCCAGGTCCAGGTCGAGTTCCTTGTCTGGGTACCGAGTTCTATTTCCAGGTCCCAAGTACCATGTTCACAGTTCCAGGTCCGGGTCTGTAGATCCAGCTCCGGGTCCCGAGTTCCAAGTTCCGAGTTCCAAGTACGGGTCCCGAGTTCCAAGTTCCTAGTTGCATGTCCGGGTCCTGAGTTCCAGGACCGTGACCTGAGTTGCATGTCGGGTCCAAAATTCCATGTTTTGAGTTCCCAGTCCAGGTCCCAAGTTCCAAATACCGAGTTCGATGTCGGGACCCGAATTCCAAGTTCCGATTTCCAAGTCCGGGTCCCGAGTTCCATGTTCCGAATCCCATATCCGGGTCCCGAGTTCCAAGTACGGGTCCCGTGTTCCATGTCCGGGTCGCAAGTTCCATGTTCCCAGTTACATGTCCGGGTCCCGAGTTTCATGTTCCCACTTTCATGTCCGGGTCCCGAGTTCCATGTACTGAGTTCCATGTCCCGGTCCCGAGTTGCATGTTCTGAATTCCATGTCCGGGTCCCGAGTTCCATATTCCCAGTTCCAGGTCCGGGTCGAGTTCCAAGTTCTGAGTTCCATGTCCGGGTCCCGAGTTCTATTTCTAGGTCACAAGTACCATGTTCATAGTTCCAGGTCTGGGTCCCGTTACCAGGTCCAAGTCCCGAGTTCCAAATACGGGTCCTGAGTTCCAAGTTCCGAGTTGCATGTCCGGGTCCCGAGTTCCAGGACCGTGACCCGAGTTCCAAGCAATGTCCAAAATTCCAAGTTCCGAGTTCCATATCCGGGTCCCGAGTTCCATATCCGGGTCCCAAGTTCCAAATACCAAGTTCCTAGTCGGGTCCCGCATTTCAAGTTCCAAGTTCCAAGTCCGGGTCCCGAGTTCCAAGTCCCGATCAGGAGATCCATGTTCCGAGTTTCATGTCCGGATCCTGAGTTCCAAGTCCCAAGTACGGGTCCCATGTTCCATGTCCACGTCCCGAGTACCATGTTCCCAGTTCCATGTCCTGAGCCCGAGTTCCATTTTCAGAGTTCCATGTCCAGGTCCCAAGTTCCATATTCCCAGTTCCATGTCCTGAGCCCGAGTTCCATTTTCAGAGTTCCATGTCCAGGTCCCAAGTTCCATTGTCCCAGTTCCATGTCCGGGTCCCGAGTTCCAAGTTCCAGGTCCGGCTCCCAAGTTCCTAGTCGGGTCCCGAGTTCCAAGTCCGTGTCCCAAGTTCCAAGTCTGAGTCCCCAGTTCCTAGTTACGAGTTCCAAGTCAGGGTTCCCAGTTCCAAGTTCCAAATCCGCATCCCGAGTTCCAAGTTCCATGTCCAAGTCCCGAGTTCCAAGTTTCAAGTCCGGGTCCCGAGTTCCATGTCCAGGTCCCTTGCTCCGAATTCCAGGTTCCAAGTCCAAGTCCGAGTGTAGCCACGCTTATTCCTGCTTCTGATTTGCTCACTTCTTGATCTCCCTCTGAACAATCCTTGCTTCCCTGCTTTCCCAGTAATGATTAATAAACTCAATTCTTTTGAAAGTTACAAAACATATTTGTGTCCTGCCTTTAGGTCCACCCATGATCCGCACTTGTGACAGAACGATCTAGCCAAACATGGAACCAGCAGACACAAACACTCTTTCCCGAACTCTCGCTAGGCAGAATCCCCCACTGGAATCCTGTCCAGAATGCATCTCACAGAATTCAAGAAAGTGATTCGAAGTTTGAAGGTATCAGTTCCAGAAAAAAAAAATTGCACAATTACAACAACAGTTACAAAAGGTCAATTTGCTGTTAGCCCATGTCCTGAGTCTAAGAAGAGACCCGTTTCTATGTTCTGTACCAAAGGAGGACGCCCAGCTCAGTTTTCCATCTCCTGTGTCTAAGAAAAGTACAGGCTCTGATGTTCTGAGTTAAAGTCTAGCCTCTATTGTTCTCAGTTCCAAGTTCCAGTCCGGGTCCCGACCTTCAAGTTTTGAGTTCCGAGTCCGGGGTCCCGAGTTCCACGTTCCAAGTTCCAGGTCCGGGTCCTGAGTTCCAAGTCAGGTCCCGAATTCCAACTTCCAAGTTCCAAGTCCGGGTTCTGAGTTCCATGTCCAGGTCCCGAGTTCCATGTCCCCAGTTCCATGTCCGGGTCCCGAGTTCCATGTCCTGGTCCCGAGTTGCATGTTCCGAGTTCAATATCCGGGTCCTGAGTTCCATATTCCCAGTTCCAGGACCGGAGCATGAGTTCCATGTTCCGAATTCCATGTCCAGGTCCCAAGTTCCAGGTTCACAGCTCCAGGTCCCGAGTTCCAAGTACAGGTCCTGAGTTCAAGGTTCCGAGTTGCATGTCCGGGTCCTGAGTTCCAGGACCATGACCCGAGTTCCATGTCGGGTCCAAAATTCCATGTTTTGAGTTCCCAGTCCGGGTCCCAAGTTCCAAATACCGAGTTCGATGTCGGGTCCCGAATTCCAAGTTCCGATTTCCAAGTCCGGGTCCCGAATTCCAAGTCCCGGTCCCGAGTTCCATGTTCCGAATCCCATATCCGGGTCCCGAGTTCCAAGTACGGGTCCTGTGTTCCATGTCCGGGTCGCAAGTTCTATGTTCCCAGTTACATGTCCGGGTCCCGAGTTTCATGTTCCCAGTTTCATGTCCGGGTCCCAAGTTCCATGTACTGAGTTCCATGTCCCGGTCCCCAGTTGCATGTTCTGAGTTCCATGTCCGGGTCCCGAGTACTATTTCTAGGTCCCAAGTACCATGTTCACAGTTCCAGGTCTGGGTCCCGTTACCAGTTCCAGGTCCCGAGTTCCAAGTACCGAGTTGCATGTCCGTGTCCCGAGTTCCAGGACCGTGACCCGAGTTCCAAGCAGGGTCCAAAATTCCAAGTTCCGAGTTCCATATCCGGGTCCCAAGTTCCAAATACCAAGTTCCAAGTCGGGTCCCGCATTTCAAGTTCCAAGTTCCAAGTCCGGGTCCCAAGTTCCAAGTCCCGATCAGGAGATCCATGTTCCGAGTTTCATGTCCGGATCCTGAGCTCCAAGTCCCAAGTACGGGTCCCATGTTCCATGTCCAGGTCCCGAGTACCATGTTCCCAGTTCCATGTCCAGAGCCCGAGTTCCATTTTCAGAGTTCCATGTCCAGGTCCCAAGTTCCATGGTCCCAGTTCCATGTCCGGGTCCCGAGTTCCAAGTTCCGAGTTCCAGGTCCGGCTCCCAAGTTCCTAGTCCGGGTCCCGAGTTCCAAGTCCGTGTCCCAAGTTCCAAGTTCAAGTCCGAGTCCCCAGTTCCTAGTTACAAGTTCCAAGTCAGGGTTCTCAGTTCCAAGTTCCAAATCCGCATCCCGAGTTCCAAGTTCCATGTCCAAGTCCAGAGTTCCATGTCCAGGTCCCGAGCTCCGAATTCCAGGTTCCAAGTCCGAGTGTAGCCACGCTTATTCCTGCTTCTGATTTGCTCACTTCTTGATCTGCCTCTGAACAATCCTTGCTTCCCTGCTTTCCCAGTAATGATTAATAAACTCAATTCTTTTTAAAGTTACAAAACATATATGTGTCCTGCCTTTAGGTCCACCCTTGATCCGCACTTGTGGCAGAACGATCTAGCCAAACATGGAACCAGCAGACACAAACACTCTTTCCCCAACTCTCGCTAGGCAGAATCCCCCACTGGAATCCTGTCCAGAATGCATCTCACAGAATTCAAGAAAGTGACTCGAAGTTTGAAGGTATCAGTTCCAGAAAAAAAAAATTGTGCAATTACAACAACAGATACAAAAGATCAATTTGTTGTTAGCCCATGTCCTCTGTCTAAG
The DNA here is from genome assembly GCF_030028105.1 of Mobula birostris. Classification (NCBI taxonomy): domain Eukaryota; kingdom Metazoa; phylum Chordata; class Chondrichthyes; order Myliobatiformes; family Myliobatidae; genus Mobula; species Mobula birostris. Next base: position 62,407,267 of record NC_092370.1, read on the forward strand.
AGACACGTTTCTATGTCCTGTACCAAAGGAGGATGCCCAGCTCAGTTTTCCATCTCCTGTGTCTAAGAAAAGTACAGGCTCTGATGTTCCGAGTTACAAGTCTAGCCTCTGATGTTCTCAGTTCCAAGTTCCATGTCCGGGTCCCGACCTTCAAGGTCCGAGTTCCGTGTCCGGGGTCCCGAGTTCCACGTTCCAAGTTCCAGGTCCGGGTCCTGAGTTCCAAGTTCAGAGTTCCAAGTCGGGTCCCAAATTCCAAGTTCCGAGTTCCAAGTCCGGGTCCCTAGTTCCACGTTCCCAGTTCCTCTCCGGGTCCTGAGTTACAAGTTCCGAGTTCCAAGTCCGGGTTCCGAGTTCCATGCCCTGGTCCCGAGTTGCATGTTCCGAGTTCAATGTCCGGGTCCTGAGTTCCATATTCCCAGTTCCAGGTCCGGGTCAAGTTCCAAGTCCGGGTCCCGAGTTCCATTTCCAGGTCCCAAGTTCCATGTTCCCAGTTCTAGGTCCGGGTCCCAAGTTCCAAGCTCCGAGTTCCAAGTACGAGTCCAAGTTCCAAGCTCCGATTTGCATGTCCCGGGCGCGAGTTCCGGGACCGTGACGAGAGTTCCAAGTCGGGTCCAAAATTCGAAGTTCCGAGTTCCATGTCTGGGTCCCGAGTTCCAAATACTGTGTTGCATGTCGAGTCCCGAATTCCAAGTTCCGATTTCCATGTCCCGGTCCCGAGTTGCATGTTCTGAATTCCGTGTCCGGGACCCGAGTTCCATATTCCCAGTTCCAGTCTGGGTCGAGTTCCAAGTTCTGAGTTCCATGTCCGGGTGCAAAGTTCTATTTCCGGGTCCCAAGTACCATGTTCACAGTTCCAGGTCTGGGTCCCTAGATCAAGGTCCGTGTCCCGAGTTCCAAGTTCCGAGTTCCAAGTACGGGTCCCGAGTTCCAAGTTCCTAGTTGCATGTCCGGGTCCCGAGTTCCAAGTTCCTAGTTGCATGTCCGGGTCCCGAGTTCCAGGACCGTGACCCGAGTTCCATGTCGGGTCCAAACTTCCATGTTTCGAGTTCCCAGTCAGGGTATCGAGTTCCAAGTACTGAGTTCCAAGTCCGGGTCCTGAGTTCCAAATTCCGAGTTCCGTGTGCAGGTTCCCGAGTTGCACGTTCCAAATTTCAGGTCCAGGTCCTGAGTTCCAAGATCCGAGTTCCAAGTTGGGTCCCAAATTCCAAGTTCCGAGTTCCAAGTCCGGGTCCCGAGTTCCAAGTTCTGAGTTGCATGTCCGGGTCCCGAGTTCCAGGACCGTGACCCGAGTTCCAAGCCGGGTCCAAAATTCCAAGTTCCAAGTTCCATATCCGGGTCCCAAGTTCCAAATACCAAGTTCCAAGTTGGGTCCCGCATTTCAAGTTCCAAGTTCCAAGTCCGGGTCCCGAGTTCCAAGTCCCGATCAGGAGATCCATATTCCGAGTTTCATTTCCGGATCCTGAGTTCCAAGTCCCAAGTACGGGTCCCATGTTCCATGTCCAGGTCCCGAGTACCATGTTCCCAGTTCCATGTCCAGAGCCCGAGTTCCATTTTCAGAGTTCCATGTCCAGGTCCCAAGTTCCATGGTCCCAGTTCCATGTCCGGGTCCCGAGTTCCAAGTCCAGGTCCGGCTCCCAGGTTCGTAGTCCGGGTCTCAAGTTCAAGTCCGAGTCCCCAGTTCCTAGTTACGAGTTCCAAGTCAGGGTTCCCAGTTCCAAGTTCCAAATCCTCATCCCGAGTTCCAAGTTCCATGTCCAAGTCCCGAGTTCCAAGTTTCAAGTCCGGGTCCCGAGTTCCATGTCCAGGTCTCGAGCTCCGAATTCCAGGTTCCAAGTCCGAGTGTAGCCACGCTTATTCCTGCTTCTGATTTGCTCACTTCTTGATCTCCCTCTGAACAATCCTTGCTTCCCTGCTTTCCCAGTAATGATTAATAAACTCAATTCTTTTGAAAGTTACAAAACATATTTGTGTCCTGCCTTTAGGTCCACCCATGATCCGCACTTGTGACAGAACGATCTAGCAAAACATGGAACCAGCAGACACAAACACTCTTTCCCGAACTCTTGCTAGGCAGAATCCCCCACTGCAATCCTGTCCAGAAAGCATCTCACAGAATTCAAGAAAGTGATTCGAAGTTTGAAGGTATCAGTTCCAGAAAAAAAATTGCACAATTACAACAACAGTTACAAAAGGTCAATTTGCTGTTAGCCCATGTCCTGAGTCTAAGAAGAGACCCGTTTCTATGTTCTGTACCAAAGGAGGACGCCCAGCTCAGTTTCCCATCTCCTGTGTCTAAGAAAAGTACAGGCTCTGATGTTCTGAGTTAAAGTCTAGCCTCTAATGTTCTCAGTTCCAAGTTCCAAGTCCAGGTCACGACCTTCAAGTTCTGAGTTCCGTGTCCGGGGTCCCGAGTTCCAAGTTCCAAGTTCCAAGTTCCAGGTGCGGGTCCTGAGTTCCAAGTCAGGCCCCGAATTCCAAGTTCCGAGTTCCAAGTCCGGGTCCCGACTTTCAAGTTCCGAGTTCCGTGTCCGGGGTCCCGAGTTGCACGTTCCAAGTTCCAGGTCCGGGTCCTGAGTTCCAAGTTCCGAGTTCCAAGTCTCGATCCCGAGATCCATGTTCCGAGTTCCATGTCTGGGCCCCGAATTCCATGTTCCTAGTTCCAGGTACGGGTCCCGAATTACAAGTTCCGACTTCTGTGCCTGGGGTCCCGAGTTGCACGTTCCAAGTTCCAGGTCCAGGTCCTGAGTTCCAAGTTCCGAGTTCCAAGTCGGGTCTCGAATTCCAAGTTTTGAGTTCCAAGTCAGGGTCCAGAGTTCCAAGTCCCGATCCCGAGATCCATGTTCCAAGTTCCATGTTTGGGTCCCGAGTTCCGTATTCCCAGTTCCAGGTCCGTGTCCCGAGTTACAACTTCCGAGTTCCAAGACCGGGTTCCGAGTTCCATGTCCCCAGTTCCATGTCCAGGTCCCGAGTTCCATGTCCTGGTCTCGAGTTGTATGTTCCAAGTTCAATGTCTGGGTCCCGAGTTCCATATTCCCAGTTCCTGGTCCGAGTCGAGTTCCAAGTTTTGAGTTCCAAGTCCAGGTCCTGAGTTCCAAGTACGGGTCCCGTGTTCCATGTCCGGGTCGCAAGTTCCATGTTCCCAGTTACATGTCCGGGTCCCGAGTTTCATGTTCCCAGTTTCATGTCCGGGTCCCGAGTTCCATGTACTGAGTTCCATGTCCCGGTCCCCAGTTGCATGTTCTGAATTCCATGTCCGGGTCCCGAGTTCCATATTCCCAGTTCCAGGTCCGGGTCGAGTTCCAAGTTCTGAGTTCCATGTCCGGGCCCCGAGTACTATTTCTAGGTCCCAAGTACCATGTTCACAGTTCCAGGTCTGGGTCCCGTTACCAGGTCCAGGTCCCGAGTTCCAAATACGGGTCCCGAGTTCCAAGTTCCGAGTTGCATGTCCGGATCCCGAGTTCCAGGACCGTGACCAGAGTTCCAATCCGGGTCTAAAATTCCAAGTTCTGAGTTCCATATCCAGGTCCCAAGTTCCATGTACCCAGTTCGAGGTCCGGGTCCTAAGTTCCAAGTTCCAATTACGGGTCTAAGTTCCAAGCTCCGATTTTCATGTCTGGGTCCCGAGCTCCAGTACCGTGAAAAGAGTTCCAAGTGGGGTCCAAAATTCCAAGTTCCGAGTTCCAAGTCCAGATACCGAGCTCAAAGTTCTGAGCTCCATGTCTGGGTCCCGAGTTCCAAATACTGAGTTCCATGTCGAGTCCCGAATTCCAAGTTCCGGTTTCCAAGTCCAGTTCACGCGTTCCAAGTCCGGGCCCCGAGTTTCAAGTTCCGAGTTCCGAGACCGGGTCCCGAGTTCCAAGTTGGGTCCCGAACTCCAAGTTCTGAGTTACAAGTCCAGGTCCCGAGTTCCTAGTCCGGGTCCCGAGTTCCAAGTCCGTGTCCCAAGTTCAAGTTCGAGTCCCCAGTTCCTAGTTCCGAGTTCCAAGACTGGGTCCCGAGATCCAAGTTTCGAGATCCAAGTTCCAAGTCCAATTCCGGGTCTCGAGTTCCAAGTCAGGGTTCCGAGTTCCAAGTTCCAAATCCGCATTCCGAGTTCCAAGTTTCAAGTCCAGGTCCCGAGATCCATGTCCGGGTCCCGAGCTCCGAATTCCAAGTTCCAAATCCAAGTCCGAGTGTAGCCATGCTTCTTCCTGCTTCTGATTTGCTCACTTCTTGATCTCCCTCTGAACAATCCTTGCTTCCCTGCTTTCCCAGTAATAATTAATAAACTCAGTTCTTTTGAAAGTTACAAAACATACTTGTGTCCTGCCTTTAGGTCCACCCATGATCCGCACTTGTGACAGAACGATCTAGCCAAACATGGAACCAGCAGACACAAACACTCTTTCCCGAACTCTCGCTAAGCAGAATCCCCCACTGGAATCCTGTACAGAATGCATCTCACAGAATTCAAGAAAGTGACTCGAAGTTCAAAGGTATCAGTTCCAGAAAAAAAAATTGCACAATCACAACAACAGTTACAAAAGGTCAATTTGTTGTTAGCACATGTCCTGTGTTTAAGAAGAGACACATTTCTATGTTCTGTACCAAAGGAGGACGCCCAGCTCAGTTTTCCATCTCTTGTGTCTAAGAAAAGTACAGGCTCTGATGTTCCGAGTTACATGTCTAGCCTCTGATGTCCTCAGTTCCAAGTTCCAAGTCCGGGTTCCGACCTTCAAGTTCCGAGTTCCGTGTCCGTGGTCCCGAGTTCCACGTTCCAAGTTCCAGGTCCGGGTCCTGAGTTCCAAGTTCCAAGTCGGGTCCTGAATTCCAAGTTCCGAGTTCCAAGTCCGGGTCCCTAGTTCCATGTTCCCAGTTCCTGGTCCGGGTTCCGAGTTACAAGTTCCGAGTTCCACGTCTGGGTGCCGAGTTCCGTCTTCCCAGTTCCATGTCCGGGTCCCGAGTTCCATGTTCCCAGTTCGAGGTCCAGGTCGACTTCCAAGTTCCGAGTTCCATGTACAGCTCTCCAGTTCCGAGTTCCAGGTTCCATGTCCCAGTCCGAGTCTAGCCACGCTTATTCCTGCTTCTGATTTGCTCACTTCTTGAGCTCCCTCTGAACTATCCTTGCTTCCCTGCTTTCCCAGTAATGATTAATAAACTCAATTCTTTTTAATGTTACAAAACATATTTGTGTCCTGCTTTTAGGTCCACCCATGCTCAGCATTGTGACAGAACGATCTAACCAAACATGGAACCAGCAGACACAAACACTATTTCCCAAACTCTCGCTAGGCAGAATCCTCCACTGGAATCCTGTCCAGAATGCACCTCACAGAACTCAAGACAGTGACTTGAAATTCGAAGGTATCAGTTCCAGAAAAAAAATTGCGCAATTACAACAGTTACAAAAGGTCAAGTTGTTGTTAGCCCATGTCCTGTGTCTAAGAAGAGACACGTTTCTATGTTCTGCACCAAAGCAGGATGCCCAGCTCAGTTTTCCATCTCCTGTGTCTAAGAAAAGTACAGGCTCTGATGTTCCGAGTTACAAGTCTATACTCTGATGTTCTCAGTTCAAAGTTCCAAGTCCGGATCCCGACTTTCAAGTTCCGAGTTCCGTGTCCGGGGTCCCGAGTTGCACGTTCCAAGTTCCAGGTCCGGGTCCTGAGTTCCGAGTTCCAAGTCTGGGTCCTGAGTTCCATGTCCCCAGTTTCAGGTCCGGGTCCCGAGTTAAATGTTCCAAGTTCAATGTCAGGGTCCTGAGTTCCATATTCCCAGTTCCAAGTCAGGGTCAATTTCCAAGTTTCGAGTTCCAAGTCCGGGTCCTGAGTTCCATTTCCAGGTCCCAAGTTCCATGTTCCCAGTTCGAAGTCCGGGTCCTAAGTTCCAAGGTCCAAGTACGGGTCTAAGTTCCAAGCTCCGATTTTCATGTCCGGGTCCCGAGTTCCAGTACCGTGAAAAGAGTTCCAAGTGGGGTCCAAAATTCCAAGTTCCGAGTTCAAAGTTCTGAGTTCCATGTCTGGGTCCCGAGTTCCAAATACTGAGTTCCATGTCGAGTCCCGAATTCCAATTTCCGATTTCCAAGTCCGGTTCACGAGTTCCAAGTCCGGGCCCCGAGTTTCAAGTTCCGAATTCCGAGACCAGGTCTCAAGTTCCAAGTGGGGTCCTGAATTCCAAGTTCTGAGTTACAAGTCCAGGTCCCGAGTTCCAAATTCAAGTTCGAGTCCCCAGTTCCTAGTTCCGAGTTCCAAAACTGGGTCCCAAGATCAAAGTTTCGAGATCCAAGTTCCAAGTCCAATTCCGGGTCTCGAGTTCCAAGCCAGGGTTCCGAGTTCCAAGTTCCAAATCCGCATCCCGAGTTCCAAGCTCCATGTCCAAGTCCCGAGTTCCAAGTTTCAAGTCCGGGTCCCGAGTTCCATGTCCGGGTCCCGAGCTCCGAATTCCAGGTTCCAAGTCCAAGTCCGAGTGTAGCCACGCTTATTCCTGCTTCTGATTTGCTCACTTCTTGATCTCCCTCTGAACAATCCTTGCTTCCCTGCTTTCCCAGTAATGATTAATAAACTCAATTCTTTTTAAAGTTACAAAACATATTTGTGTCCTGCCTTTAGGTCCACCCATGATCCGCACTTGTGACAGAACGATCTAGCCAAACATGGAACCAACAGACACAAACGCTATTTCCCAAACTCTCGCTAGGCAGAATCCCCCACTGGAATCCTGTCCAGAATGCATCTCACAGAATTCAAGAAAGTGACTCGAAGTTCAAAGGTATCAGTTCCAGAAAAAAAAAATTGCGCAATTACAACAGTTACAAAAGGTCAATTTGTTGTTCGCCCATGTCCTGTGTCTAAGAAGAGTCCAGGCTCTATGTTCAGTCACAAAGGAGGAGGCCCAGCTCAGTTTTCCATTTCCTCTGTCTAAGAAAAGTACAGGTTCTGATGTTCCCACTTCCAAGTCCAGCCTCTGATGTTCCGAGTTCCACGTCCGGGTCCCGAGTTCCATGTTCCAAATCCGCGTCCCGAGTTCCAAGTTGCAAGTCCAAGTCCCGAGTTCCAATTTCCAAGTCTGGGTCCCAAGTTCCAACTTGCAAGTCCGGGTCCCAAGTTCCAAGTCCAGGTCCCGAACACCAAGATCAGAGTTCCCGGTCCGGGTCCTGAATTCCAAGATCCAAGTCCAATTCCAGGTCTCGAGTTCCAAGTCAGGGTTCCGAGTTCCAAGTTCCAAATCCGCATCCCGAGTTCCAAGTTCCATGTCCAAGTCCCGAGTTCCAAGTTTCAAGTCCGGGTCCCGAGTTCCATGTCCGGGTCCCGAGCTCCGAATTCCAGGTTCCAAGTCCAAGTCCGAGTGTAGCCACGCTTATTCCTGCTTCTGATTTGCTCACTTCTTGATCTCCCTCTGAACAATCCTTGCTTCCCTGCTTTCCCAGTAATGATTAATAAACTCAATTCTTTTGAAAGTTACAAAACATATTTGTGTCCTGCCTTTAGGTCCACCAATGATCCGCACTTGTGACAGAACGATCTAGCCAAACATGGAACCAGCAGACACAAAACTCTTTCCCAAACTCTTGCCAGGCAGAATCCCCCACTGGAATCCTGTCCAGAATGCATCTCACAGAATTCAAGAAAGTGACTCAAAATTCAAAGGTATCAGTTCCAGAAAAAAAAATTGCGCAATTACAACAACAGTTACAAAAGTTCAATTTGCTGTTAGCCCATGTCCTTTGTTTAAGAAGAGACACGTTTCTCTGTTCTGTACCAAAGGAGGACGCCCAGCTCAGTTTTCCATCTCCTGTGTCTAGGAAAAGTACAGGCTCTGATGTTCCGAGATACATGTCTAGCCTCTGATGTTCTCAGTTCCAAGTTCCAAGTCCGCGTCCCGACCTTGAAGTTCCGAGTTCGGTGTCCGGGGTCCCGAGTTCCACGTTCCAAGTTCCAGGTCCGGGTCCTGAGTTCCAAGTTCCGAGTTCCAAGTCGGGTCCCGAATTCCAAGTTCCGAGTTCCAAGTCCGGGGTCCCTAGTTCCATGTTCCCAGTTCCTGGTCCGGGTCCCGAGTTACAAGTTCCAAGTTCCAAGTCTGGGTTCTGAGTTCCACGTCTGGGTGCCGAGTTCCATGTTCCCAGTTCCATGTCCAGGTCCCGAGTTCCATGTTCCCAGTTCCACGTCCGAGTCCTGAGTTCCATATTCCCAGTTCAAGGTCCAGGTCGACTTCCAAGTTTCGAGTTCCATGTACAGCTCTCAAGTTCCGAGTTCCAGGTTCCATGTCCCAGTCCGAGTCTAGCCACGCTTATTCCTGCTTCTGATTTGCTCACTTCTTGATCTCCCTCTGAATATTCCTTGCTTCCCTGCTTTCCCAGTAATGATTAATAAACTCAATTCTTTTTAATGCTACAAAACATATTTGTGTCCTGCTTTTAGGTCCACCCATGCTCCGCACTTGTGACAGAACGATCTAGCCAAACATGGAACCAGCAGACACAAACACTATTTCCCAAACTCTCGCTAGGCAGAATCCCCCACTGGAATCCTGTCCAGAATGCATCTCACAGAATTTAAGAAAGTGACTTGAAATTCGAAGGTATCAGTTCCAGGAAAAAAAATTGCGCAATTACAACAACAGTTACAAGATCAGCCACGTTTCTATGTTCTGTACCAAAGGAGGACGCCCAGCTCAATTTTCCATCTCCTGTGTCTAAGAAAAGTACAGGCTCTGATGTTCCGAGTTACAAGTCTAGCCTCTGATGTTCTCAGTACAAAGTTCCAAGTCCAGATCCCGACTTTCAAGTTCCGAGTTCCGTGTCCGGCGTCCCGAGTTGTACGTTCCAAATTCCAGGTCCGGGTCCTGAGTTCCAAGTCGAGTCCCGAATTCCAAGTTCCGAGTTCCAAGTCGGGTCCCAAGTTCCAAGTCCCGATCCCGAGATCCATGTTCCGAGTTCCATGTCTGGGTCCCGAGTTCCATGTTCCCAGTTCCAGGTCCGGGTCCCAAGTTATAAATTCCGAGTTCCAAGTCCGGATTCTGAGTTCCATGTCCAGGTCCCGAGTTCCATGTCCCCAGTTCCATGTCCGGGTCCCAAGTTCCATGTCCTGGTCCCGAGTTGCATGTTCCGAGTTCAATGTCCGGGTCCCGAGTTCCATGTTCCCAGTTCGAGGTCCGGGTCCCAAGTTCCAAGTTCCGAGTTCCAAGTACGGGTCCAAGTTCCAAGCTCCAATTTTTTGTCCGGGTCCCAAGTTCCAGGACTGTGACCAGAGTTCCAAGTCGGGTCCAAAATTCCAAGTTCCGAGTTCCAAGTCCGGGTACCGAGTTCCAAGTTCCGAGTTCCATGTTTGGGTCCCGAGTTCCAAATACTGAGTTACATGTCGAGTCCCAAATTCCAAGTTCCGATTTCCAAGTCCGAGTCCCAAGTCTCGGTCCCGAGTTCCATGTTCCGAGCTGCATGTCTGGTTCCCCAGTTCCATGTTCCGAGTTCCATGTCCCGGTCCCGAGTTGCATGTTCTGAATTCTGTGTCCAGGTCCTGAGTTCCGTATTCCCAGTTCCATGTCCGGGTCCTGAGTTCTATTTCCAGGTCCCAAGTACCATGTTCATAGTTCCAGGTCCGGGTCCCGAGTTCCAAGTTCCGAGTTCCAAGTACGGGTCCCGAGTTCCAAGTTCCTAGTTGCATGTCCGGGTCCCGAGTTCCAGGACCGTGACCCGAGTTCCATGTAGGGTCCAAAATTCCATGTTTCAAGTTCCCAGTCCGGGTCCCGAGTTCCAAGTACCGAGTACCATGTCGGGTCCCGAATTCCAAGTTCCGATTTCCAAGTCCGGGTCCCGAGTTCCAAGTCCCGATCAAGAGATCCATGTTCCTAGTTTCATGTCCAGATCCTGAGTTCCAAGTGCCAAGTACGGGTCCCGTGTTCCATGTCCAGGTCCCGAGCACCATCTTCCCAGTTCCATGTCCAGAGCCGAGTTCCATGTCCAGGTCCCGAGTTGCATTTTCCGAGTTCCATGCCCAGGTCCCAAGTTCCATGGTCCCAGTTCCATGTCCGGGTCCGGAGTTCCAAGTACAGGTCCTAAGTTCCAAGTTCTGAGTTCCAAATCTGGGTACCAAGTTCCAAGTTCCGAGTTCCATGTCGGGTCCCGAATTCCAAGTTCCGATTTCCAAGTCCGGGTCCCGAGTTCCATGTTCCGAATTCCATGTCTGGGTCCCGAGTTCCAAGTACGGGTCCCGTGTTCCAGTTCCGGGTCCCAAGTTCCATGTTCCCAGTTACGTGTCCGGGTGCCGAGTTCCATGTTCCCAGTTTCATGTCCGGGTCCGGAATTCCATGTACTGAGTTCCATGTCCCGGTCCCGAGTTGCATGTTCCGAGTTCCATGTCCAGGTCCCGACTTCCATATTGCCAGTTCCAGGTCCGGGTCGAGTTCCAAGTTCCGAGTTCAAGTTTGGGTCCCGAGTTCTATTTCCAGGTCCCAAGTTCCATGTGCTCAGTTCCAGGTCCGGGACCCGTTTCCAGGTCCAGGTCCCGAGTTCCAAGTTCCGAGTTCCAAATATGTGTCCCGAGTTCCAAGTTCCGAGTTGCGTATCTGGGTCCCGAGTTCCAGGACCGTGACCATAGTTCCAAGTCGGGTCCAAAATTCCAAGTTCTGAGTTCCAGCTTCGGGTACTGAGTTCCAAGTTCCGAGTTCCATATCTGGGTTCCGAGTTCCACATCGGGTCCCGCATTCCAACTTCCGAGTTCCAAGTCCGGGTCCCGAGTTCCAAGTCCGGATCAAGAGATCCATGTTCCGAGTTTCATGTCCGGATCCTGAGCTCCAAGTTCCAAGTACGGGTCCCGTGTTCCATGTCCAGGTCCCAAGTTCCATGGTCCCAGTTCCATGTCCGGGTCCCGAGTTCCAAGTACGGGTCCTGAGTTCCAAATCCGGGTACCGAGTTCCAAATCCGGGTACCGAGTTCCAAGTCCGGGTCCCAAGTTTCAAGTTCCGAGTTCCGAGACCGGGTCCCGAGTTCCAGGTTCCAAGTCGAAGTCTGAGTGTAGCCACGCTTATGCCTGCTTCTGATTTGCACACTTCTTGATCTCCCTCTGAACAATCCTTGCTTCCCTGCTTTCCTAGTAATGATTAATAAACTGTATTCTTGTTAATGCTACAAAACGTGTTGTGTCCTGATTTGGGTCCACCCATGCTCCGCACTTGTGACAGAACAATCTAGCCAAACATGGAACCAGCAGACACAAACACTCTTTCCTGAAATCTCGCTAGTCAGAATCCTGCACTGGAATCCTGCCCAGAATGCATTTCACAGAATTCAAGAAAGTGACTCGAAGTTCGAAGTTATCAGTTTCAGAAACAAAAAATTGTGCAATTACAACAACAGTTACAAAAGTTCAATTTGTTGTTCGCGCACGTCCTGTGTCTAAGAAGAGTCCAGGCTCTATGTTCAGTATCAAAGGAGGAGGCCCAGCTCAGTTTTCCATTTCCTCTGTCTAAGAAAAGTACAGGTTCTGATGTTCCCACTTCCAAGTCCAGCCTCTGATGTTCCGAGTTCCAAGTCCGGGTCCCAAGTTCCAAGTCCAGGTCCCAAACACCAAGATGAGAGTTCCCGGTCCGGGTCCTGAATTCCAAGTTCCGAGTCCAAGTCCGGGGTCCTGAGTACCAATTTCCAAGTTCCAGGTCTGGGTCCCGAGTTCCAATCTCCAAGTTCCAGGTCCAGGTCCCGAGTTCCGAGTACCAAGTCCATTTCCGGGTCTGGAGTTCCAAGTACCAAGTCTGTGTCCGAGTTCGATGTTCCAAATTCGCGTCCCAAGTTCCAAGTTGCAAGTCCAGGTCCCGAGTTCCAAGTTCCAAGTCTGGGTCCCGAGTTACAAGTTCCAAGTCCGGGTCCAGATTTGAAAATCGGGGTCCCGAGTTCCATGTCCTGGCTCGAGTTCCATGTTTTGAGTTCCAGGTCCGGGTCCCGAGTTCCAAATCCTCCACTGGATTCCTGCCCAGAATGCATCTCACAGTATTCAAGAAAGTGACTCGTAGTTCGAAGGTATCAGTTTCAGAAAAAAAAATTGCGCAATTACAACAGTTACAAAAGGTCAATTTGTTGTTAGCCCATGTACTGTGTCTAAGTAGAGTACCGGTTCTATGTTCTGCACCAAAGGAGGAGGCCCAGCTCAGTTTTGCATGTCCTGTGTCTAGGAAAAGTACAGGCTCCGATATTCCTTGTTCCAGTTCCAGCCTCTGATGTTCTGACTTCCATGTCCAGGTTCTGATGTTCCCAGTTCCAAGTTCCAAGTCCAGGTCCCGACTTTCAAGTTCTGAGTTCCAAGTCCGGGTCCCGAGTTCCAGTTTCCGAGTTGCAGGTCCAGGTCCTGAGTTCCAAGTCCAATTCCGGGTCTCGAGTTCCAAGTTCAAAGTCTGGGTCCCGAGTTCCATGTTCCAAATCCGCATCCCAAGTTCCAAGTTGCAATTCCAGGCCCCGAGTTCCGAGTTCCAAGTCTGGGTCCCGAGTTCCATATTTCAAGTTCCATGTCCGGGTCCCAAGTTCCAAGTTCTGAGTTCCAGGTCCGGGTCCCGAGTTCCACATTCCGAGTACCAAGTCCGGATCCCGAGTTCAAAGTTCCGAGTTCCAATCTGGGTCCCAAGTTCTGAGTTCCAAGTTCCGAGTTCTAAATCCGGATCCCAAGATCCAAGAGTTGCATGTCCAGATCCCAAGTTCCATGTTCCCAGTTCCTGGTCTGGGCCCCGAGTTCCAAGTACGGGTCTCAAGTTCCAAGTTCTGAGTAGCATGTCCGGGTCTCGAGTTCAAGGACCGTGACCCGAGTTCCAAGTCGGGTCCCAAATTCCGAGTTCATAGTCCGGGTACCGAGTTCCAAGTTCCGAGTTCCAGGTCCCGGTCTCGTGTTCCAAATCTGGGTCCCGAGTTTCAAGTTCCGAGCTCCAAGACTGGGTCCTCAGTTCCAGGTGGGGTCACACATTCCAAGTTCCGAGTTACAAGTCCAGGTCCCGAGTTCCAAGTTCTGAGGTTCGCGTCCGAGTTCCTTATCCAGGTCCCGAGTTCCAAGTTCAAGTCCGAGTCCCCAGTTCCGAGTTCAAAGGCCGGGTCCCGAGATCTAAGTTCCAAGTCCAATTCTGGGTCTCGAATTAAAAGTCAGGGTTCCGAGTTCCAAGTTCCAAATCCTTGTCCCGAGTTCCAAGCTCCACCTCCAAGTCCTGAGTTCCATGTCCGGGTCCTGAGTTCCGAGTTCCAGGTTCCAATTTCAAGTCCGAGTGTAGCCATGCTTATTCCTGCTTCTGCTTTACTCACTTCTGGATCTCCCTCTGAACAATTGTTGCTTCCCTGCTTGCCCAGTAATGATTAATAAACTCAATTCTTTTTAATGCTACAAAACGTGTTTGTGTCCTACTTTTGGGTCCACCCGTGCTCCGCACTTGTGACAAACATGGAACCAGCAGATACAAACACTGTTTCCCGAACCCTCGCTAGTCAGAATCCCCCACTGGATTCCTGCCCAGAATGCATCTCACAGAATTCAAGAAAGTGACTCGAAGTTCGAAGGTATCTGTTCCAGAAAAAAAAATTGCGCAATTACAACAACAGTTACAAAAGGTCAATTTATTGTTACCCATGTCCCATATCTGAGAACAGACCCGGCTCTATGTCCTGTACCCAAGCAGGAGGCCCAGCTCAGTGATTCAGGTATTTCATCTAAGTAAAGTCCAGGCTCTGAATTTCTGAGTTCCAAATCCAGCCTCTGACGTTCTGAGTTCCATGTCCAGGCTCTGATGTTCCCAGTTCCAAGTTCGAAGTCCGGGTCCCGAGTTCCAATTTCCGAGTTCCAGGTCCGAGTCCCGAGTTCCAAGTCCAGTTCCGGGTTCGAGTTCCGAGTTCCAAGTCTGGGTCCCGAGTTCCATGTTCCAAATCAGCGTCCCGAGTTCCAAGTTGCAAGTCCAGGTCCCGAGTTCCAAGTTCCAAGTCTGGGTCCAGGTTTCAAGTTCAGGTCTTGAATTCCATGTTCCGAGTTCCAAGTCCGGGTCCCGAGTTTGACATTCCGAGTTCCAAGTCCGAGTCCCATGTTCCAAGTCTGGGTCCTGAGTTCCAAGTCCGGGTCCCGAATTCCAAGTTCCGAGTATGAAGTCTGAGTCCCGAGTTCCAACATCCAAGTTCTAAGTCCTGATCCAGAGTTCCAAGTTGTGAGTTCCAAGTCCGGGTCCCTAGTTCCATGTCCAGGCTCTGAAGTTTGCAGTTCCAAGTCCAGGCACTGATTTTCCAACTTCCAGGTCCCAGTCCCGTGTTCCAAGGTCCAAGTTGGGTCCCGAGTTCCAAGTTCCATGTGCGGATCCCAAGTTCCAAGTCCCGGTCCCGGGTTCCGTGTTCCACGTTCCAAGTCCAAGTCTAGCCACGCTTATTATTGCTTCTGCTTTGCTCACACCTTGAAATCCCTCTGAACAATCCTTCCTTCTCGGCTTTCCTACTAATGATCAGTAAACTACATTCTTGTTAATGCTACAAACCGTGTTTGTGTCCTGCTTTTGGGTCCAATCGTGCTCCGCACTTGTGATAGAACGATCCAGCCAAACATAGAACCAGCAGACACAAACACTGTTTCCCGAAGTCTTGCTAGTCAGAATCCTGCACTGGAATCCTGTCCAGAATGCATCTCACAGAATTCAAGCAAGTGCCTTGAAGTTCGAAGGTATCAGTTTCAGAAAAAAAATTTGCACATTTACAACAATAGTTACAAATGGTGAATTTGCTGTTAGCCCATATCCTGTGTCTAAGAAGAGACCCGGCTCTATGTCCTGTACCCAAGGAGGAGTCCCAGCTCAGTGATTCATGTCCTTCGTCTAAGTAAAGTCCAGGCTCTGAATTTCTGAGTTCTATGTCCAGGCTCTGATGTTCCCAATTCCAAGTTACAATTCCGGGTCCTGAATTCCAAGTTCCGAGTTCCAAGATCTGGTCCCGAGTTCCATGTACAGGCTCTGATGTTCAGAGATCCAATTCCAGGCTCTGAAGTTCCCAGTTCTAAGTCCAGGCACAATTTTCCAATTTCCAGGTCCGGTCCCGAGTTCCAAGTTCCAAGTCCGGGTCCCGAGTTCAAAGTTCCATGTGCGGGTCCCGAGTTCCAAGATCCACGTTCCAAGTCCAAGTACGAGTCTAGCCATGCCTATTCCTGCTTCTGCTTTGCTCACACCTTGATCTCCTTCTGAACAATCCTTGCTTCCCTTCTTTCTTACTAATGATTAGTAAACTCTATTCTTGTTAATGCTACAAAACGTGTCTTTGGCCTTCCTTTGGGTCCACCCGTGCACTGCACTGAAGACAGAATGATCCAGCCAAACATGGAACCAGCAGACACAAACACTTTTTCCCAAAGTCTTGCTCGCCAGAATCTCCCACTGGAATCCTGCCCAGAATGCATCTCACAGAATTCAAGAAAGTGGCTCGAAGTTCAAAGGTATCAGTTTAAGAAAAAAAGTTGCGCAATTACAACAGTTACAAAAGGTCAATTTGTTTTTAGCCCATCTCCTGTGTCTCAGAAAAGACCCGGTTCTATGTTCTGTACCAAAGGAGGAGGCCCAGCTCAGTGTTTCATGTCCTTCGTCTAAGTAAAGTCCAGGCTTTGAATATCTGAGTACCAAGTCCAGCCTCTGATGTTCTGAGTTCCATGTCCAGGCTCTAATGTTCCCAGTTCCAAGTTCCATTCAGGGTCCCGACTTCCAAGTTTCAGCTTCCATGTCCGGGTCCAGAGTTCCATGTTCCGAGTTCCAAGTTCCGAGTCCAAGTCTGGGGTCTCCAGTTCTAATTTCCAAGCTCCAGGTCCAGATCCCGAGTTCCAAGTCCAATTCCAGGTCTCGAGTTCTAAGTTCCAAGTCTGTGTCCTGAGTTCCATGTACCAAATCCGCGTCCTGAGTTACAAGTTCCAAGTCCGGGTCCAGATTTGAAAGTTCGGGTCCCGAGTTCCATGTCCTGGCTCGAGTCCCATGTTCCAAGTTCCAGGTCCGGATCCTGAGTTCCATGTTCCGAGTTCCAAGTCCGGGTCCCGAGTTCCAAGTTCCGAGTTCTAATCCGGATCCCGAGTTCCCAGTGCCAAGTCTGGGTCCCAAGTTCCAAGTCCTGGCCCCGAGTTCCAAGTCTGGGTCCTGAGTTCCATTTCCAGGCTCTGATGCTCAGAGTTCCAATTCCAGGCTCCCCGGTCCCGAGTTCTGAGTTCCACATTCCAAGTCCAAATACGAGTCTAGCCAGGCTTATTCCTCCTTCTGCTTTGCTCACACATTGATCTCCCTCTGAACAATCCTTGCTTCCCTGCTTTCCTACTAATGATTAGTAAACTCTATTCTTGTTCATGCTACAAAATGTGTTTTTCACCTTCTTTTGGGTCCACCTGTACTCTGCACTGGTGACAGAACAATCCAGCCAAACATAGAACCAGCAGACACAAACACTGTTTCCTGAACTCTTACTAGTCAGAATCCCCCACTGGAATCCTGCCCAGAATGCATCTCACAGAATTCAAGAAACTGACTCAAAGTTTGAAGGTATCAGTTTAATAAAAAAAATTGCGTAATTATAACAATAGTTACAAAAGGTCAATTTGTGTCAGCCCATGTCCCGTGTCTGAGAAGGGATCCAGTTCTATGTCCTGTACCCAAGGAGGAGGCACAGTTTAGTGATTCATGTCCTTCGTCTAAGTAAAGTCCAGCCTCTGATGATCTGAGTTCCATGTCCAGGCTCTGATGTTCTCGACTTCCAAGTTCCGAGTTCCATATCCGGGTCCCGAGTTCTATGTTCAGAGTTCCATGTCTGTGTCCCCAGTTCCATGTTCTGAGTTCCAGGTCTGGATGCCGAGTTCCAAGTTCCGAGTTCCAAGTCCGGGTCGCAAGTTCAAAGTTCCGAGTTCCAATCTGGGTCCCGAGTTCCAGGTCCGGGTCCCGAGTTCCAAGTTCTGAGTTCCAATCCGGGTCCCGAGTTCCAAGTTCAGAGTTTTAAATCCAGGTCCCGAGTTCCAAGTCCGGTTCCCGAGTTCCATGTCCAGGTCCCAAGTACCAATTTCCAATTTCCAGGTCCTGGTCCTGAGTTCCAAATTCCGAGCTCCAAGTCCGGGTCCCGATTTCCAAGTCCGGGTTCCAAATTCCAAGTTCCGAGTTCCATGTCTGAGTTCCAAGTCCGGTTCCCAAGTTCCAAGTTCCGATTTCCAAGTCCGGGTCCGGAGATCCAAGTTCCATGTCCAATTCCGGGCCTCGAGTTCCGAGTTCCAAGTCTGGGTATCAAGTTCCAGGTTCCAAATCCGCATCCCGAGTTCCAAGTTCCAAGTCCAGGTCCCGAGTTCCAAGTTCCAAGCCTGGGTCCCGAGTTCCAAGTTCTGTCCGGGTCCCGAGTTCCATGTCCGGGTCCCGAGTTCCCAGTCCGGGTCCCGAGTTCTGAGTTCCGAGTTCTGAATCCCGGTCCCGAGTTCCAAGTCTGGATCCCGGTTTCCATATTCCGAGTTCCATGTCCGGGTCCCGAGTTCCAAGTTCCGAGTTACAAGTCCTGGTCCCAAGATCCAAGTTCCAAGTCCTGAGTTCCAAGTTCCGAGTTGCAAGTGGCAAGTACCAAGACCGAGTCCCAAATTCCAAGTTCTGAGTTCCAAGTCCGGTTACCGAGTTCCAAGTTCCAAGTTCCAGGTCCGGGTCCTGAGTTCCAAGTTCTGAGTTCCAAGTCTGGGTACCGAGTTCCAGGTCCGTGTCTGGAATTCCAAAACTGGGTCCCAAGTTCCAAGGTGGGTCCCAAATTCCAAGTTCTAAGTTCCAAGTCTAGGTACCAAGTTCCAGGTCTGGGTCCTGAGTTCCAAGTCCGGGTCCCGAGTTCCATATTCCAAGCTCCAAGCCCCTGTCCCGATTTCCAAGTCCGGGTTTCGAATTCCAAGTTCCCAGTACCAAGTCCGAGTTCCAAGTGGCGAGTTCCAAGAGCGGGTCCCAAATTCCAAGTTGCAAGTTCCAAGTCCGAGTACCAAGTTCCAAGTTCCAAGTTCCAGGTCCGGGACCCGAGTTCCAATTCCGTGTCCTGAGTTCCAAGTTCCGAATTCCAAGTCCGGTTACCGAGTTCCAAGTTCCAAGTTCCAGGTCCGGGTCCTGAGTTCCAAGTTCTGAGTTCCAAGTCTGGGTACCGAGTTCCAGGTCCGTGTCTGGAATTCCAAAACCGGGTCCCAAGTTCCAAGGTGGGTCCCAAATTCCAAGTTCTAAGTTCCAAGTCTGGGTACCAAGTTCCAAGTTCCAGGTCCGGGACCCGAGTTCCAATTCCGTGTCCTGAGTTCCAAGTTCCGAATTCCAAGTCCAGGTACCGAGTTCCAAGTTCCAAGTTCCAGGTCCGGGTCCCGAATTCCAAGACCGGGTCCCGAGTTCCAAGTCGGGTTCCAAATTCCAAGTTCCAAGTACCAAGTCTGGGTACCGAGTTCCGAGTTCTGAGTTCCAGGTCTGGGTCCCGAGTTCCAAATCCCAAGTTCTAAGTCCAGCTCACAAGTTCTAAGACCAGGTCCCGAGGTCCAAGTGGGGTCCCAAATACCAAATTCCGAGTTCCAATTCAGGGTCCCGAGTTCCAAATTCCGAGCTCCAAGTCCGGATCCTGATTTCCAAGTCCGGGTTCCGAATTCCAAGTTCCCAGTTCCAAGTACGGGTCCCGAGTTCAAAGCTCCGAGTTCCAAGTCTGGGTCCCGAGTTCCAAATTCCGAGTTCCAAGTCCGGGTCCCGAGTTCTGAGTTCCAAGTCCGGGTCCCGAGTTCTGAGTTCCGAGCTCCAAGTCCAAGTCCCGAGTTCTAAGTCCGGGTCCTGAGTTCCAAGTACCGAGTTCTAAGTTCCGAGTCCAAGGCCAGGTTCTGAGTTCCATGTTCCAAATTCCAAGTCCAGCCTCTGATGTTCCGAGTTCAAAGACCAGGCCCTGATGTTCCGAGTTCCAGGTACAGGCTCTGATGTTCCAAGTTCCAAGACCAGGCTCTGATGTTTCAAGTTCTGATTTGCAAGTCCGGGTCCCAAGTTCCACGTTCTGAGTTCCGTGTCCAGGTCCCCAGCTCCAAGTTCCGAGTTCCAAGTCCGGGTCCCGAGTTCCAAGTCCGGGACCTGAGTTCCAGTTTCCGAGTTCCAAGTCTGGGTCCCGAGTTCCAAGTCCAGGCTCTAATGCTCCGAGTTCCAAGTTCAGGCTCTGATGTTCCGAGTTAAAAGTCCAGGCTCCAATATTACTAGTTCCGAGTCTGGGTCCCCAGTTCCGAATTCAAATCCGGGTCCCGAGTTCTATGTTCCGAATTCCAAGTGTGGATCTCAAGTTCCAGAATCTGAGTACCAAGTCCAGGCCAGAGTTCCATGTTCCGAGTTCCAAGTCCAGGCTTTGATGTTCCGAGTTCCAAACCCATGCTCTGATGTTCCAAGTTCCAAGTCCAGGCTCTGATGCTCCGAGATCCAAGTTCCGAGTTCGAGGTCTGGGTCGCGAGTTCCAAATTCTGCGTTCCAAGTCCAGGTCCCGAGTTCCAAGTCCAGGCTACGATGTTCTGAGTTCCAAGTCCAGGCTCTGATGTTCCGAGTTCCAAATCCAGGCTCTGATGTTCCGAGTTCCAAATCCAGGCCCTGAAGTTCTGAGTTCCAAGACCAGGCCCTGATGTTCTGAGTTCCAAGTCCAGGTCCCGAGCTCCAAGTTGCATGTCTGGGTCTCAAGTTCCAAGTCCGGGCCCCGAGTTCTAATTCCACATTCCAAGTCCGGGTCCCGAGTCTAGCCACGCTTATTCCTGCTTCTGTTTTGCTCACTCTTTGATCTCCCTCCGAACAATCCTTGCTTCCCTGCTTTCCTAGTTACGATTAATAAACTGAATTCTTGCAAATGCTACAAAACGTATTTGTGTCCTGCTTTTGGGTCCACCTGTGCTCCGCACTTCAGGCAGAACGATCTAGCAAACATTGAACCAGCAGGCACAAACCCTGTTTCCCAAACTCTCGCTAATCCGAATCCCCCATTGGAATTCTACCCAGAATGCAACTCACAGAATTCAAGAACGTGACTTGGAGTTCAAAGGTATCAGTTTAGGAAAAAGAAATTGTGTAATTAAAACAAGAGTTATAAAAGCTCAATTTGTTGTTAGTTCGTTTTGCCTGCCGAAGCGGGTCCCTCAAGTTAACCCGCTGGAGTGAGACGAGAGCTGCCGTCTGTAGCTCCTGGGCTGCATGAAGGGCTTGCCATACTTGGAGCCATTTTGTGTCAAGGTATGCACTGTCAGTCGTTGTGTGGTACCGTCGCTTCCTGTCCTCGTCTCCGCTGAGTAGGCCCGGCCGTTTTGCCACTACTCTGAGTTAGGAACTGTCTCGTTGTCTCCACGTCTCTGCTGGGTCGGTCCGGCCGTTTCCCACTACCCTGAGTGGGGAACTGTCTCTTCGTGTTCTCGTCACCACTAAGTAGGTCCTTTGTCTAAGAAAAGTCCAGGCTCTGATGTTCCGACTTCCAAGTCTAGGCACTGATGATCCAAGATCCAAGTCCCGGTCCCGAACTCAAAGTTCCAAGTTACAAGTTACAAATTTCAAGTCTGGGTCCTGAGATCCATGTTCCGATTTCCATGTCCGGGTCCGGAGTTCAATGTCCGAGTCCCGAGTTCAAAGTCCGGATCCCGAGATCCAAGTTCTGAGTTCCAAGTCCGGGTCCCGAGTTCCAAGTCAAGGCTCTGATGTTCCAAGTTCCAAGTCCAGGCCCTGATGTTCTGAGTTCCAAGTCTGGGTCCCGAGTTCCAAGTTGCATGTCTGGGTCCCGAGTTCCAAGTCCGGGCCCTGAGTTCCTAATTCCACGTTCCAGGTTCAAGTCCGAGTCGAACCGCACTTATTCCTGCGTCTGTTTTGCTCACTCTTTGATCTCCCTCTGAACAATCCTTGCTTCCCTGCTTTCCTAGTTACGATTAATAAACTGAATTCTTGTAAATGTTACAAAATGGGTTTGTGTCCTGCTTTTGGGTCCACCTGTGCTCCGCACTTGTGACAGAACGATCTAGCCAAACATTGAACCAGCAGGCACAAACACTGTTTCCCGAACTCTCGCTAGTCAGAATCCCCCATTGGAATCCTGCCCAGAATGCAACTCACAGAATTCAAGAACGTGACTCGAAGTTCGAAGGTATCAGTTTAGGAAAAAGAAATTGTGTAATTAAAACAACAGTTATAAAAGCTCAATTTGCTGTTAGTCCGTTTTGCCCGCCATCCAAAACCCCTCCGCAGCCAGGGTCGTAGATAATGTGATCAGATCTGTTATTCCCTGGGTCCCTTTACATTTAATTTGTGTCATGATCAGGACCGTTGACTCCCTGTTTTCCGTAATTCATTGTTTCCCCGTGGTTCTTCAGCTCTGTAATTAAAGGCACTTGAATCTCAGCTGAACGTGCAGTATTTAGTGTCGGGCTTACAGCTACTCAGTGCTAGATCGTCATCGAACATCACTGAAGCAAGTGCGAGCAAGTCACACTGCCAGAACGAGCCAAGTTACATTGCAGGAGCTAATCAAGTCTCCTCTCCGTAGCAAGTCCCAGTAAGTCGTCGCTCCTCGCCAGAGACAGCCTGTTAAGTTACCTTGCCTGATCGAGCCACTAAGGTACCCCGCCAGAGCACGTCTGTAAAGTTAATCCACTGGAGTGAGACAACAGCTGCTTTCTGTAGCTCCTGGGCTGCGTGAAGTGCTTGCCACTACATGGAGCTATTTCGTGTCAAGGTATGCACTGTCAGTCATTGTGTGATACCGTCTTTTCATGTCCTTGTCTCTGCTGAGTAGACCCAGCCCTTTTGCCACTACTCTGAGTTAGGAACTGTCTCGTCGTCTCCTCCTCTACGCTGGGTCAGTCCGGCCATTTGCCGCTACCCTGAGTGGGGTACTGTCTCTTCCTGTTCTCGTTTCCATTGAGTACATCCTTTGTCTATGAAAAGTCCAGGCTCTGATGTTCTGAGTTCCAAGTCCGGGTCCCGAATTCCAAGTTCTGAGTTCCAAGTTCTAAGTTCCAAGTCCGGGTCCCGAATTCCAAGTTCTGAGTTCCAAGTTCTAAGTTTCAAGACCGGGTCCCGAGTTCCAAGACCGGGTCCCAAGTTCCAGGTCCAGGTCCCGACTTCCAAGTCCGGGTCCCGACTTCCCAGTTCCGAGTTGCAAGTCTGGATCCCAAGTTCCGAGCTCCAGCTTACAAGTCCGAGTCCGAGTCTCGCCACGCTTATTCCTGCTTCTGCTTTGCTCACTCTTTGATCTCCCTCTGAACAACCTTTGCTTTCCTGCTATCCTAGTAACCATTAATAAACTCTATTCTTGTTAATGCTACAAAACGCGTTGTGTCCTGATTTTAGGTTCACCCGTGCTCTGCACATCGGATAGAAGGATCTAGTCAAACATTTAACCAACAGACACAAACACTGCGTCCCGAACTCTCGCTCGTCAGAATCCCCCACTCGAATCCTGCCCAGAATGCATCTCACAGAAATCAATTAAGTGATTCGAAGTTCGAAGGTGTCAGTTTAGGAAAAAAACCTTGTGTAATTACAACAGTTTTAAAAGCTCAATTTGTTGTTGGTCCATTTTGCCCGCCAGCTTAATCACCCTCCGCCAGCCCAATCACCCTCCGCCAGCCCGGGTCGTAGATAATGTGGGCAGATATGTTATTCCCTGTGTCCCTTTACATTTACTTTGTGTCAGGACCGTTGACTCCCTGTTTTCCGTAATTCTTTGTTTTCCCTTGGTTCCACAGCTCTGTCATTAAATCACTTGAATCTTACCTGAACATGCAGTATTTATTGTTGGGCTTACAGCTACTCAGTGCTAGATCATCATCAGATGTCACTGAAGCAAGTGCGAGCAAGTCACCCTGCTGGAACGAGCCAAGTTACATCGCCAGAGCTAATCAAGTCTTCTCCCCATAGCGAGTGCCAGTAAGTCGCCAGAGACAGCCTGTTAAGTTACCTTGCCTGATCGAGCCATTAAGGTACACCGCCGAAGCGGGTCCGTCAAGTTAACCTGCTGGAGTGAGACAAGGGCTGCTCTCTGTAGCTCCTGGGCTGCGTGAAGGGCTTGTCAAGGTATACACTGTCAGTCATTGTGTGGTACCGTTGCTTCCTGTCCTCGTCTCCACTGAGTAAGTCCGGCCGTTTTGCCACTACTCTGAGTTAGGAACTGTCTCATCATCTCCACGTCTCCACTGGGTCAGTCTGGCCGTTTCCCGCTACCCTGAGTGGAGAACTGTCTCTTCGTGTTCTCATCACCACTGAGTAGGTCCTTTGTCTAAGAAAAGTCCAGGCACTGATGATCCAAGATCCAAGTCAGGGTCCTGAGTTCAAAGTACCAAATTCCAAGTTACAAGTTTCAAGTCAGGGTCTCGAGTTCACGTTCCGAGTTCCAAGTCCGGGACCGGAGTTCCAAGCTCCGAATTCCAAGTCTGGGTCACGAGTTCAAAGTTCCAAGATCCAAGTTCCGAGTTACAAGTCTGGGTCCAAGTTCCAAGTTACAAGTCCAGGTCTCGAATTCCATGTTCAAAGTCCGGGTACCGTGTTCCAAAGTCCAAGTCTGAGTCCAAACTTCCAAGACGCATCCTGAGTTCCGAGTTCCACGTTCCAAGTCCATTGACTCCCTGTTTTCCGTAATTCATTGATTCCCCGTGCTTCTTCGGCTCTGTATTTAAAGGCACTTGAGTCTCAGCTGAACGAGCAATATTTAGTGTCCGGCTTGCAGTTACTCGGCGCTAGACTGTCATCGGAGTACTACTTGGAGCCATTTCGTGTCAAGGTATGAACTGTCTATCATTGTGTGGTGCCGTCTCTTCGTGTCCATGTCTCCGCTGAGTAGGCCAGGCCATTTTGCCACTACTCTGAATTAGAAACTGTCTCCTCGTGTCCCCCTCTCCACTGGGAAGGTCCGGCAGTTTTCCACGTTCCAAGTTCCGAGTTCCAAGTCCGGGTCCCGAGTCCAGCTCCCGAGTTCCAAGTTCCGAGTTGCAAGTTCCGACTTCCAAGTTCCAAGTTCCAAGTCCAGGTCCCGAGTTCCATGTTCCGATTTCCATGGCCAGGTCCCGAGCTCCAAGTCCCGAGTTCCAAGTCCCAAGTTCCAAGGTCAGGTCCCAAGTTCCAAGTCCTAAGTTCCAAGTCTGGGTCCCGAGTCCAGATCCCGAATTCCAAGTTCCAAGTTGCAAGTTCCGACTTCCCAGTTCCGTGTTCCATGTCCGGGTCTCGAGTTCCAAGTTCCAAGTCTGGGTTCCGAGTTCCAAGTCCGGGTCCTGAGATCCATGCTCCAATTTCCATGTCCAGGTCCGGAGTTCAATGTCTGAGTCCCGAGTTCAAAGTCCGGATCCCGAGGTCCGAGTTCTGACTTCCAAGTCTGGGTCCCAAGTTCCATGTTCTGAGTTCCAAGTCAAGGCTCTGATGTTCTGAGTTCCAAGTTCAAGCCCTGAAGTTCAGAGATCCAAGTCCAGGCCCCGAGTTCTAGTTCCACATTCCAAGTCCAAGTCCGAGTCTAGCCACGCTTATTCATGCTTCTGCTTTGCTCACTCTTTGATCTCCCTCTGAACAATCATGCTTCCCTACTTTCCTAGTTACGATTAATAAACTGAATTCTTGTAAATGCTACAAAACATGTTTGTGTCCTGCTTTTGGGTCCACCTGTGCTCCGCACTTCGGACAGAATGATCTAGCCAAACATTGAACCAGCAGGCACAAACGCTGTTTCCCAAACTCTCGCTAGTCAGAATCCCCCATTGGAATCCTGCTCAGGATGCAACTCACAGAATTCAAGAACGTGACTCGAAGTTCGAAGGTATCAGTTTAGGAAAAAAAAATTGTGTAATTAAAATAACTGTTATAAAAGCTCAATTTGTTGTTAGTCCGTTTTGCCTGCCGTCCAAAACCCCCTCTGCCAGCCAGGGTCGTAGATAATGTGGTCAGATCTGTTATTCCCTGGGTCCCTTTACATTTAATTTGTGTCATGATCAGGACCGTTGACTCCATGTATTCCATAATTCATTGTTTCCCCGTAGTTCTTCAGCTCTGTAATTAAAGGCACTTGAATGTCAGCTGAACGCGCAGTATTTAGTGTCGGGCTTACAGCTACTCAGTGCTAGATCATCATCGGACGTCACTGAAACAAGTGCGAGCAAGTCACCCCTCCGGAACGAGCCAAGTTACATCGCCAGAGCTAATCAAGTCTCCTCCCCACAGCAAGTCCCAGTAAGTCGTCTCTCCTCGCCAGAGCCAGCCTGTTAAGTTATCTTGCCTGATCGAGCCACTAAGGTACCCTGCCAGAGTGCGTCCACGAAGTTAGCCCACTGGAGTGAGACAACGGCTGCTGTCTGTAGCTCCTGGGCTGCATGAAGTGCTTGCCACTACATGAAGCCATTTCGTGTCAAGATATGCACTGTCAGTCATTGTGTGGTACTGTCTTTTCATTTCCTCATCTCCGCTGAGTAAACCAGGATGTTTTGCAGCTACTCTGAGTTAGGAACTGTCTCGTTGTCTCCTCCTCTCCGTTGCGTCGGTCCAGCCATTTGCCCCTACCCTGAATGGGGAACTGTCTCTTCCTGTTCTTGTTTACACTGAGTAGGTCCTGTGTCTAAGAAAAATCCAGTCTCTGATGTTCCGAATTCCAAGTCTGGGTCCCGAATTCCAAGTTCCGAGTTCCAAGATCCAAGATGCAACTCTGGGTCCCGAGTTCCAAGTTCCACGTTCCATGTCTGGGTCCTGAGTTCCAAGTTCCAAGTCCGGGTCCCGAGTTGCATGTTCCAATTTCCATGTCCGGGTCCCGAGCTCCAAGTCCCAAGTTCCAAGTCCGGGTCCCGAGTCTAGCCACGCTTATTCCTGCTTCCGCTTTGCTCACTCTTTGATCTCCCTCTGAACAATCCTTGCTTCCCTGCTTTCCTAGTTACGATTAATAAACTGAATTCTTGCAAATGCTACAAAACGTGTTTGTGTCCTGCTTTTGGGTCCACCTGTGCTCCGCACTTCGGACAGAATGACCTAGCCAAACATTGAACCAGCAGGCACAATCACTGTTTCCCGAACTCTCGCTCGTCAGAATCCCCCATTGGAATCCTGCTCAGGATGCAACTCACAGAATTCAAGAACGTGACTTGAAGTTCAAAGGTATCAGTTTAGGAAAAAAAATTGTGCAATTAAAACAACAGTTATAAAAGCTCAATTTGTTGTTAGTCTGTTTTGCCCGCCATCCAAAACCCCTCCGCAGCCAGGGACATAGATAATGCGGTCAGATCTGTTATTCCCTGGGTCCCTTTACATTTAATTTGTGTCATGATCAGGACCGTTGACTCCCTGTTTTCTGTAATTCATTGTTTCCCCGTGGTTCTTCAGCGCTGTAATTAAAGGCACTTGAAACTCAGCTGAACGCGCAGTATTTAGTGTTGGGCTTACAGCGACTCAGTGCCAGATCGTCATCGGACGTCACTGAAACAAGTGCGAGCAAGTCACTGCCGGAACGAGCCAAGTTACATCGCCGGACCTAGTCAAGTCTCCATAGAAACCATAGCAACCAGAGAAACTACAGCACAGAAACAGGCCTTTTGGCCCTTCTTGGCTGTGCCGAACCATTTTCTGCCTAGTCCCACTGACCTGCACACGGACCATATCCCTCCATACACCTCCCATCCATGTATCTGTCCAATTTATTCTTAAATGTTAAAAAAGAACCCACATTTACCACCTCGTCTGGCAGCTCATTCCATACTCCCACCACTCTCTGTGTGAAGAAGCCCCCCCTAATGTTCCCTTTAAACTTTACCCCCTCACCCTTAACCCATGTCCTCTGGTTTTTTTTCTCCCCTTGCCTCAGTGGAAAAAGCCTGCTTGCATTCACTCTATCTATACTCATCATAATCTTATATACCTCTATCAAATCTCCCCTCATTCTTCTACGCTCCAGGGAATAAAGTCCTAACCTATTCAACCTTTCTCTGTAACTGAGTTTCTCAAGTCCCGGCAACATCCTTGTAAACCTTCTCTGCACTCTTTCAACCTTATTAATACCCTTCCTGTAATTTGGTGACCAAAACTGAACACAATACTCCAGATTCAGCCTCACCAATGCCTTATACAACCTCATCATAACATTCCAGCTCTTATACTCAATATTTTGATTAATAAAGGCCAATGTACCAAAAGCTCTCTTTACGACCCTATCTACCTGTGACGCTACTTTTAGGGAATTTTGTATCTGTATTCCCAGATCCCTCTGTTCCACTGCACTCCTCAGTGCCTTACCATTAACCCTGTATGTTCTACGTTGGTTTGTCCTTCCAACGTGCAATACCTCACACTTGTCTGTATTAAACTCCATCTGCCATTTTTCAGCCCATTTTTCCAGCTGGTCCAAGTCCCTCTGCAGGCTCTGAAAACCTTCCTCACTGTCTACTACACCTCCAATCTTTGTATCATCAGCAAACTTGCTGATCCAATTTACCACATTATCATCCAGATTATTGATATAGATGACAAATAACAATGGACCCAGCACTGATCCCTGTGGCACACCGCTAGTCACAAGCCTCCACTCAGAGAAGTAATTCTCTACTACCACTCTTTGACTTCTTCCATTGAGCCAATGTCTGATCCAATTTACCACCTCTCCATGTATACCTAGCAACTGAATTTTCCTAACTAACCTCCCATGCGGGACTTTGTCAAAGGCCTTACTGAAGTCCATGTAGACAATATCCACTGACTTCCCTTCATCCACTTTCCTGGTAACCTCCTTGAAAAACTCCAATAGATTGGTCAAACATGACCTACCACGCACAAAGCCATGTTGACTCTCCCTAATAAGTGCCTGTCTATCCAAATGCTTGTAGATTCTGCCTTTTAGTACTCCTCCAATAACTTACCTACTACCGACGTTAAACTTACTGGCCTATAATTTCCCGGATTACTTTTCGATCCTTTTTTAAACAACGGAACAACATGAGCCACTCTCCAATCCTCTGGCACCTCACCTGTAGACAGCGACATTTTAAATATTTCTGCCAGAGCCCCTGCAATTTCAACACTAGTCTCCTTCAAGGTCCGAGGGAACACCGTGTCAGGTCCCGGGGATTTATCCACTTTAATTTTCCTCAAGACAGCAAGGACCTCCTCCTTTTCGATCTGTACAGTTTCCATGATCTCACTACTTGTTTCCCTTAATTCCATAGACTTCATGCCAGTTTCCTTAGTAAATACAGACGCAAAAAACCTATTTAAGATCTCCCCCATTTCCTTTGGTTCGGCACATAGCCGACCACTCTGATCTTCAAGAGGACCAATTTTATCCCTTACAATCCTTTTGCTCTTAATATACCTGTAAAAGCTCTTTGGATTATCCTTCACTTTGACTGCCAAGGCAACCTCATGTCTTCTTTTAGCCCTCCTGATTTCTTTCTTAAGTATTTTCTTGCACTTCTTATACTCTTCAAGCACCTTATTTACTCCCTGCTTCCTATACATGTCATACAACTCCCTCTTCTTCTTTATCAGAGTTGCAATATCCCTTGAGAACCAAGGTTCCTTATTCCTATTCACTTCGCCTTTAATCTTGACAGGAGCATACAAATTCTGCACTCTCAAAATTTCTCCTTTGAAGGTTTCCCACCTACCGATCACATCCTTGCCAGAGAACAACCTGTCCCAATCCACGCTTTTTAGATCCTTTCTCATTTCTTCAAATTTGCCCTTCTTCCAGTTAAGAACCTCAACCCTAGGACCAGATCTATCCTTGTCCATGATCAAGTTGAAACTAATGGTGTTATGATCACTGGAACCAAAGTGTTCCCCTACACAGACTTCTGTCACTTGTCCTAACTCGTTTCCTAACAGGAGATCCAATATTGCATCCCCTCTAGTTGGGCCCTCTATATATTGATTTAGAAAACTTTCCTGAACACATTTTACAAACTCTAAACCATCTAGACGCCTAACAGTATGGGAGTAACAATCAATATATGGAAAATTAAAATCCCGTACCACCACAACTTTATGTTTCCTGCAGTTGCCTGCTATCTCTGCAGATTTGCTCTTCCAATTCTCGTTGACTATTGGGTGGTCTGTAATACAATCCCACTAATGTGGCCATACCTTTCCTGTTTCTCAGCTCCACCCATAAGGACTCAGTAGACAAGCCCTCTAATCTGTCCTACCTGAGCACTGCTGTAATATTTTCCCTAACAAGCAATGCTACCTCTCCACCTTTCATTCCTCTGCCTCGATCACATCTGAAACATTGGAACCCTGGAATATTAAGCTGCCAGTCCTGCCCCTCCTGTAGCCAAGCTTCACTAATTGCTATAACATCATAATTCCATGTGCCAATCCACGCCCTCAACTCATCTGCCTTCCCCGCAATACTCCTAGCATTGAAATATATACACCTCAGAAGATTTTTATCATCACTCTCAACCTTTCTATTAGTGGATTTGCTTGAACTTTTAACATCATTTATTTTCTCCCTAGCCACACTGTCAGGTCTGGCACTCTGGCTCCCATCCCCCTGCAAATCTAGTTTAAAGCCTCCCCAATAGCACTAACAAACCTCCCTGAAAGGATATTGGTCCCCCTGTAGTTCAAGTGTAACCCGTCTCTCTTGTACAGGTCCCACCTGCCCCAGAAGAGGTCCCAATTATCCTGAAATCTGAAACCCTGCCCCCTACACCAGTTCCTCAGCCACTTGTTCATCCTCCAGAGCATCCTATTCCTACCCTCACTGGCACGTAGCACAGGTAACAATCCTGAGGTTACCACCCTCGAGGTCCTGCTTTTCAACTTCCTATCAAGCTCTCTATACTCACTCTCCAGGACCTCCTCACTTTTCCTTGCTATGTCATTGGTACCGATGTGGACCACGACATCTGGCTGATCATTCTCCCACTTCAGAATGTCATGCAATCGATCAGAGACATCCTTGACCCTGGCACCCGGGAGGCAACAAACCATCCTGGATTCTCTGTCACGACCACAGAACCTCCTATCTGTACCTCTAACTATCGAGTCCCCAATCACTACCGATATCTCCTCCTCATAGCAAGTCCCAGTAAGTCGTCTCTCCTCGCCAGAGCCAGCCGGTTTCGTTACCTTGCCTGATTGAGCCACTAAGGTACCCCGCCACAGCGCGTCCGTGAAGTTAGCCCACTGGAGTGAGACAACGGCTGCTGTCTGTAGCTCCCGGGCTGTGTGAAGTGCTTGCCACTACATGAAGCCATTTCATGTCAAGGTATGCACTGTCAGTCATTGTGTGGTACTGTCTTTTCATTTCCTCGTCTCCGCTAAGTAAACCAGAACGTTTTGCCGCTACTGTCAGTTAGGAGCTGTCTCGTTGTCTCCTCTTCTCCGCTGAGTCGGTCCAGCTGTTTGCCACTACCCTGAGTGGGTTCTTGTTTCCATTGAGTAGGTCCTGTGTCTAAGAAAAATCCAGGCTCTGATGTTCCGAGTTCCAAGTCCGGGTCCCGAATTCCAAGTTCCGAGTTCCAAGTTCTAAGCTTCAAGACCAAGTCCCGAGTTCCAAGCTCCGAGTTCCAAGTCCGGGTTCCGAGTTCCAAGTCCAGGTCCCGACTTCCAAGTCCGGGTCCTGACTTCCAAGCTCCAAGTTGAAAGTCTGGATCCCAAGTTCCAAGTTCCAGGTTACAAGTCCGAGTCCGAGTCTAGCCACGCATATTCCTGCTTCTGCTTTGCTCACTCCTTGATCTCCCTCTGAACAATCTATGCTTCCCTGCTTTCCTAATAATGATTAATAAACTCTATTCTTGTTAATACTACAAAACGCGTTGTGTCCTGCTTTTGGGTCCACCAAAGCTCTGCATATCGGACAGAAGGGTCTAGCCAAACATTTAACCAACAGACAAAAAACACTGTTTCCCGAACTCTCGCTCTTCAGAATCCCCCACTCGAATCCTGCCCAGAATGCATCTCACAGAAATCAATTAAGTGATTCAAAGTTCGAAGGTGTCAGTTTAGGAAAAAAACCTTGTGCAATTACACAAACAGTTATAAAAGCTCAATTTTTTGTTAGTCCGTTTTGCCAACCGGCCTAATCACCCTCCGCCAGCCCGGGTCATAGATAATGTGGGCAGATATGTCATTCCCTGGGTCCCTTTACATTTACTTTGTGTCACCATCAGGACCATTGACTCCCTGTTTTTCGTAATTCTTTGTTTCCCCACATGGTTCCTCAGCTCTGTAATTAAAGGCACTTGAATCTTACCTGAACACGCAGTATTTATTGTTGGGCTTACAGCTACTCAGCACTAGATCATCATTGGATGTCACTGAAGCAAGTGCGAGCAAGTCACCCTGCTGAACGAGCCAAGTTACATTGCCGGAGCTAATCAAGTCTTCTCCCTGTAGCGAGTGCTAGTAAGTCGCCTCTCTTTGCCAGAGACAGCCTGTTAAGTTACCTTGCCTGATCGAGCCATTAAGGTACACCGCCGAAGCGGGTCCGTCAAGTTAACCTGCTGGAGTGAGACGAGGGCTGCTCTCTGTAGCTCCTGGGCTGCATGAAGGGCTTGCCACTACTTGGAGCCATTTCGTGTCAAAGTATGCACTGTCAGTCGTTGTGTGGTACCGTTGCTTCCTGTCCTCGTCTCCGCTGAGTAGGTCCCGCCGTTTTGACACTTCTCTAAGTTAGGAACTGTCTCATCGTCTCCCTGCCTCCGCTGGGTCGGTCCGGCCGTTTCCCTCTACCCTGAGTGGGGAACTGTCTCTTCGTGTTCTCAACACCACTAAGTAGGTCCTTTGTCTAAGAAAAGTCCAGGCTCTGATGTTCAGACTTCCAAGTCCAGGCACTGATGATCCAAGATCCAAGTGCGGGTCTCGAGTTCAAAGTTCCGAGTTCCAAGTTCCAAGTCCGGGTCCCGAGTTCAGAGTTCCACCTTCCAAGTCCGGATCCCGAGTTCAGAGTCCCAAGTTCCAAGTCCAAGTCTGAGTCCAGCCACGCTTATTCCTGCTTCTGCTTTGCTCACTCCTTGATCTCCCTCTGCACAAATCTTGCTTCACTGCTTTCCTAGTAACGATTAATAAACTCTAATCTTGTTAACGCTACAAAACGCGTTGGTGTCCTGCTTTTGGATCCATCCGTGCACGCACTTGTGACAGAATGATCTAGTCAAACGCGGACACAGCAGTAACAAACATTATTTTCTGAACTCTCGCTAGTTAGAATGCCCCACTGGAATCCTGCCCAGAATGCAACTTACAGAATTCAGGAAAGTGACTCGAAGTTCTTAGGTAGCAGTTTAGGAAAAAAAATTGTGCAATTACAACATTTACAAAAGGTCAATTTGTTGTTAGCCCGTTTGGCCCACTGGACGAAACCCCCTCCGCCCGCCCGATAACGCGGACAGATCTTTTAGATTGCCTGGAGGCTCCCATTGGGTGGGGGATATCCTCACTGTCCTTATCGGTTATCCCTGGGTACCTTTAAATTTACTTTGTGTCACAATCAGGACCGTTGACTCCTTGTTTTCCGTAATTCATTGTTTCCCAGTGTTTCTTGGGCTCTGTAATTAAAGGCACTTGGAGTCTCAGCTAAACGAGCATTATTTAGTGTCCGGCTTACAGCTGCTCAGTACTAGACCTTCATCGGACGTCATCGAGGCAAATGTGAGCTAGTCACCCTGTCAGAATGAACCAAGTTACATCGCCCAAGCTACTCAAGTCATATCCCCGAAGCGAGTGCCAGTAAGTCGCATCTCCTCACCGGAGCCGGCCTGTTAAGTTACCATGCCTGACCGAACCGCTAAGCTACCTGCCCGGAGCAGGTCCATCAAGTTAACCCGCTGCAGTGAAGCAAGAGCAACTGTCTGTAGTTCTTGGGCGGCGTCAAGAGCTTGCCACTACTTGGAGCCATTTCGTGTCAAGGTATGAATTGTCTGTCGTTGTGTGGTACCGTCTCTTCGTGCCCACGTCTCCGCTGAGTAGGCCAGGCCATTTTGCCATTACTCTGAGATAGGAACTGTCTCCGCGTGTCCCCGTCTCCGCTGGGAAGGTCCGGCCATTTGCTGTTACCCTGAGTGGGGAACTGTCTCTTCGTGTTCTCGTCTCCACCGAGTAGGTCCGGCTGTTTGTTTCGACTCTGAGTTGGAGAATCCTGTCCCTCAGTGTTCCGTGTCCTGTGTCCAAGGAGAAGTTCCGGCTCGGTGTTCCATGTCCTATGTCGAAGAAAAGTCAAGGATCTGTTGTTCCGAATTCCAAGTTCAGGCTCTGGTGTTCCGAGTTCCAAGTCCAGGCTCTGATGTTCCGACTTCCAATTCCGGGTCCCGAGTTCCAAGTTCCGAATTCCAAGTCCAGGCACTTATGTTCCGAGTTCCAGGTCCAGGCACTTGTTCCGAGTTCCAATCCCGGGTCCCCAGTTCCATGTTCCAATTTCCAAGTCTGGGTCACGAGTTCCAAGTTCCAAGTTCCAAATCCAGGTCTCGAGTTCCAAGTTCCAAGTTCGAGTCCCAAGTTACAAGTCTGGGTCCTGAGTTCCATGTCCGGGTCCAGAGTTCCAAGCTCCAAGTTCCAAGTCCGGGTCCCGAGTTGCAAGTTCCAAGTCCGGGTCCCTAGTTGCAAGTTCCAAGTCTGGGTCCCGAGTTCCAAGTTCCAAGTCCGGGTCCCGAGTTCCAAGTTCCAAATTCGGGTCCCGAGTTCCAAGTTCCAATTTCCAAATCCGGGTCCCGAGTCCCAAGTTACAAGTCTGGGTCCTGAGTTCCATGTCCGGGTCCAGAATTTCAAGTTCCAAGTTCTATGTCCGGGTCCCGAGTTCCAAGTCCCAAGTCCAAGTCCAGGTCCCAAGTTCCAATTCCAAATCCAGGTCCCGAGTTCCAAGTTCGGGTCCCGAGTTCAGAGTTCCAACTTCCAAGTCCAAGTCCGAGTCTAGCCACACTTATTCCTGCTTCTACTTTGCTCACCCCTTGATCTCCCTCTGCACAAATCTTGCTACCCTGCTTTCCAGTAACGATTTATAAACTCTATTCTTGTTAATGCTACAAAACATGTTTGTGTCCTGCTTTTGGGCCCACCCGTGCTCCGCACTTGTGACAGAACAATCTAGCCAAACGTGGACCCCGCAGACACAAATACTGGTTTCTGAACTCTCACAGGTCAGAATCTCCCACTGGAATTCTGCCCAGAATGCAACTTACAGAATTCAAGAAAGTGACTCGAAGTTCAAAAGTGTCAGTTAAGGAAAAAAAATTGCGAAATTACAACAAGTTAAAAAAGGTCAAGTTATTGTTAGCCCGATTTGCCTGCCGGCCAAAATCCCCTCCGCCCACCCATGTTGTAGATAATGCGGGAAGATCTGTTATTCCTGAGTCCCTTTAAATTTACTTTGTGTCACTATCAGAACCGTTGACTCCTTGTTTTCCGTAATTCATTGTTTCCCCGTGTTTCTTGGGCTTTGTAATTAAAGGCACTTGAGTTTCAGCTGAACGAGCAGTATTTAGTGTCAGGCTTACAGCTACTCAGTTTAGATCATCATTGGATGTCACCGAAGCAAATGCAAGCAAGTCACACTGTGGGAATGAGCCAAGTTGCATCGCCAGAGATACTCAAGTCTTCTCCCCGAAGCAAGTGTCGGTAAGTCGCATCTCCTCGCTGAAACCAGCCTGTTACGTTACCTTGCCTGATCGAGCCGCTGAGCTACCCCGCCAGAGCGGGTCCATCAAGTTAACCCGCTGCAGTGAAAGCAGAGCCGCTGTCTGCAGTTCCTGGGACGCGTCAACGGCTTGCCACTACTTCGAGCCATTTTGCGTCAAGGTATGAACTGTCTATCGTTGTGGTACGTCTCTTCGTGTCCACGTCTCCACTGAGTAGGCCTGGCCATTTTGCCACTACTCTGAGATAGGAACTGTCTCCGTGTGTCCCCGTCTCCGCTGGGAAGGTCTGGCCGTTTGTCCGTAGCCTGACTGGGGAACTGTCTCTTCGTGTTCTCATCTCCACTGAGTAGGTCAGTCTGTTTGCCGTGACTCTGAGTTGGGAAATCCTGTCTCTCAGTTTTCCAAGTCCTGTGTCTAAAGAAGTGTCCCGGCTATATGTCCTATGTCCAAGGAGGAGTCCCGGCTCAGTGTTCTGTGTCCTGTATCTAAGAAAAGTCCAAGCTCTGATGTTCTGAGTTCCAAATCAAGGCTCTGATCTTTCGAGTTCCAAGTCCCAAGTTCCAAGTCCGGGTCCCCAGTTCTAAGTTCCAAGTTCTATGTCCGGGTCCTGAGTTCCAAGTTCTAATTTCCATGTCCAGAGCCCGAGTTCAAAGTTCCAAGTTCCAAATCCAGATCCCGAGTTCCATGTCCTGGTCCAGATCCCGAGTTCCATGTCCTGGTCCAGATCCCGAGTTCCATGTCCTGGTCCAGATCCCGAGTTCCATGTCCTACGTTCCAATTTCTATGTCCGGGTCCCGAGTTCCAAGTTCCAAGTCTGGGCCCCGAGTTCCATGTCCCACGTTCCAATTTCTATGTCCGGGTCCAGAGTTCCAAGTTCCAAGTCTGGGCCCCGAGTTCCATGTCTGGGTCCAGAGTTCCGAGCTCCAAGTTCCAAGTCCGGGTCCCGAGTTGCAAGTTCCAAGTCCGGGTCCCGAGTTGCAAGTTCCAAGTCCGGGTCCCGAGTTGCAAGTTCCAAGTCCGGGTCCCGAGTTGCAAGTTCCAAGTCCGGGTCCCGAGTTGCAAGTTCCAAGTCCGGGTCCTGAGTTCCAAGTTACAAGTTACAAGTTCCAAGTCTGGGTCCTGAGTTCCAAGTTACAAGTTACAAGTTCCAAGTCTGGGTCCTGAGTTCCATGTCCGGGTCCCGAGTTACAAGTTCCAAGTCCAGATCCTGAGTTCCAAGTTACATGTTCCAAGTCTGGGTTCCAAGTTCCATGTCCGGGTCCCAAGACCAGATCCCGAGTTCCAAATCTGGGTCCGAAGTTCCAAGTTCCGTGTTCCATGTCCGGGTATCGAGTTCCAAGTCCGGGTCCCGAGTTCAGAGTTCCAACTTCCAAGTCCAAGTCCGAATCCAGCCACGTTTATTCCTGCTTCTGCTTTGCTCACTCCTTGATCTCCCTCTGCACAAATCTTGCTTCACTGCTTTCCTAGTAATGATTAATAAACTCTATTCTTGTTAACGCTACAAAATGTGTTTGTGTCCTGCTTTTGGATCCACCCGTGCACGCACTTGTGACAGAATGATCTAGCCAAATGTGGACCTAGCGGTAACAAACATTATTTTCCGAACTCTCGTTAGTTAGTATGCCACCTGGAATCCTGCCCAGAATGCAACTTACAGAATTCAAGAAAGTGACTCGAAGTTCTCAGGTAGTAGTTTAGGGAAAAAAAAAATTGTGCAATTACAACATTTACAAAAGGTCAATTTGTTGTTAGCCCGTTTGGCCCACCGGACGAAACCCCCTCCGCCCACCCGATAATGCAGGCAGACCTTTTAGATTGCCTGGAGGCTCCCATTGGGTGGGGGATATCCTCACGGTCCTGATCGGTTATCCCTGTAAATTTACTTTCTGTCACGATCAGGACCGTTGACTCCTTGTTTTCCATAATTCATTGTTTCCCAGTGTTTCTTGGGCTCTGTAATTAATAGTGTCCGGCTTACAGCTGCTCGGTGCTAGATCTTCATCGGATGTCACCGAGGCAAATGTGAGCTAGTCACCCTGTCAGAATGAACCAAGTTACATCGCCCAAGCTACTCAAGTCATATCCCCGAAGCGAGTGCCAGTAAGTCTCATCTCCTCGTCGGAGCCGACCTGTTAAGTTACCATGCCTGACCGAACCACTAAGCTACCTGCCCGGAGCAGGTCCATCAAGTTAACCCACTGCAGTGAAGCAAGAGCCACTGTCTGTAGTTCCTGGGTGGCATCAAGGGCTTGCCACTACTTGGAGCCATTTCATGTCAAGGTATGAACTGTCTATCATCGTGTGGTACTGTCTCTTTGTGTCCTGAATTCCAAGTTCTGAGTTCAAGTCCATGACCAGAGTTCCAAATCCTTGTCCCGAGTTCCAAGTTCTGAGTTCCAGGTCCGTGTCCCGAGTTCAAAGTTCCGAGTTCCACGTCCAGGTCCCAGGTCCCGAGTTCCAAGTTCCTAGTCCGGGTACTGAGTTCCATGTTCCCAGTTCCAAGTCCAGGCTCTGATGTTCCGGATTCAAAGTCTTGGCCCTGATGTTCCGAGTTCCACGTCCAGGCTCTGACTTTCCGAATTCCTGTCCAGGCTCTGATGTTCCGAGTTCGAAGTCCAGTCACTGATGTTCCGAGTTGGTAGTCCAAGCACTGATGTTCTGAGTTCCAAGTCGGCATCCCCAGTTCCAAGTTCCAATTCTGTGTCCAATTTCCAAGTTCAAAGTCCGGGTCTCTAGTTCCAAATTCTAAGTCCGAGTCCCGAGTTCCAAGACGGGTCCTTAGTTCCAAGTTCCACGTTCCAAGCCCGTTGACTCCGTCTTCCGTAATTCATTGATTCCCTGTGTTTCTTCGGCTCTGTAATTAAGGGCACTTGAGTCTCAGCTGAACGAGCAATATTTAGTGTCCGGCTTGCAGCTACTCGGCGCTAGACTGCCAACGGAGTACTACTTGGAGCCATTTCGTGTCAAGGTATGAACTGTCTATCGTTGTGTGTTACCGTCTCTTCGTGTCCACGACTCTGCTGAGTGAGCCAGGACATTTTGCC
The DNA here is from genome assembly GCF_030028105.1 of Mobula birostris. NCBI lineage: Eukaryota > Metazoa > Chordata > Chondrichthyes > Myliobatiformes > Myliobatidae > Mobula > Mobula birostris. The sequence continues at coordinate 62,444,816 of NC_092370.1, forward strand.
CCTACTCTGAGTTAGAAACTGTGTCCTTGTGTCCCTGTCTATGCTGGGAAGGTCCGGCCGTTTGCTGCTACCCTGAGTGGGGAACTGTCTCTTCGTGTTCTCGTCTCCACTGAGTAGGTCCGGCCGTTTGCCGCGACTCTGAGTGGAGAAATCCTGTCTCACAGTGTTCCGTGTCCTGTGTCTAAAGAAGAGTCCTGGCTATATGTCCTGTGCCCAAGGAGGAGTCCCGGCTCGGTATTCCATGTCCTGTGTCGAAGAAGAGTCAAGGCTCTATGCCTGTGCCCAGTAAGGAGCCCCAGCTCAGTGTTCCATTTCCTGTGTCTAAGGAAAGTCCAGGATCTGGTGTTCCAACTTCCAAATCCAGGCTCTGGTGTCCCGAGTTCCAAGTCCGGTTCCCGAGTTCCAAGTCCGGGTCCCAAGTTCCAAGTCCGGGCTCTGATCTTCCACGTTGCAAGTCCAGGCTCTTACGTTCCGAGTTCCAAGTTTCAAGTTCCAAATCCAGGTCGAGCGTTCCAATTTCCAAGTTCCATGTCCAGACCCGAGTTCCAAGTCCCGAGTTCCAAATCCGGGTCCCAAGTTCCAAGTCCGTGCCCCGGTTTCCAAGTCCCAAGTCAAAGTCCAGTTTCCAAGATCCATGTTCCGAGTTCCAAGTCCGAGTCTAGCCACACTTATTCCTGCTTCTGATTTGCTCAATCCTTGATCTCTCTCTGCACAATCCTTGCTTCCCTGCTTTCCTAGAAATGATTAATAAACTGAATTCTTGTTAACGCTACCAAACGTGTTTATGTCCTGCTTTTAGGTCCACAGGTGCGCCGCACTTGTGACAGAATGATCTAGCCAAACATGGAACCAGCAGAAACAAACACTGTTTCCTGAACTCTCACTAGTTAGAATCCACCACTGGAATCCTGCCCAGAATGCAACTTACAGAATTCAATAAAATGAATCGAAGTTCTCAGGTAGTAGCTTAGGAACAAAAAATTGTTCAACAACAACAGTTACAAAACATCAATGTGTCATTAGCCCATTTTGCCTGCCAGCCAAAACCACCTGCCCCCGCCCGGGTTGTTGATAATGCGGGCAGATCTTTTTGATCGCCTGGGGGCTCCCATTGGGGAGGCGGGCGGTACTGTCACAATCCTGATCGGTTATTTCCTGGGTCCCTTTAAATTTACTTTGTATCACTATCAAGACCGTTGACTCCTTGTTTTCCTTAATTCATTGTTTCCCCTTGTTTCTTGGGCTCTGTAATTAAAGGCACTTGAGTCCCAGCTGAATGAGCAGTATTTATTGTCAGGCTTACAGCTATTCGGTGCTAGACTGTTATCAGATGTCATTGAAGCAAGTGTCAGCAAGTCACCCTGCCGGAACGAGCCAAGTTACATTACCGGAGCTACTCAAGTCTTCTCCCCGAAGCGAATGCCAGTGAGTCGCCTCTCCTCACCAGAGCCAGCCTGTTAAGATACCTTGACTGATCGAGCTGCTAATGTACCCCGCCGGAGCGCATCCGTCAAGTTAACCCGCTGGAGTGAGACTACAGCTGCTGTCTATAATTCCTGGGCCGCGTCAAGGGCTTGCCACTACTTGGAGCCATTTTGTCTCAAGGTATGAACTGTCCATCGTTGTGTGGTACCGTCTCTACGTGTCCACGTCTCAGCTGATTAGGCCAGGCCATTTTGCTGCTACTCTGAGTTTGGAACTGTCTCCTCGTGTCCCCATCTCCACTGGGAAGGTCTGGCCGTATGCCGCATCTGAGTTGGGGAATCCTGTCTCTCAGTGTTCCGTGTCCTGTGTCTAAAGAAGATTCCCAGCTCTGTGTCCTGTGTCCAAGGAGGAGTCCCGGCTCAGTGTTCCGTGCCCTGTGTCTAAGAAGAGTCCCGGCTCTATGTCCTGTATCCAAGGAGGAGCACCGGCTCAGGGTTCCCTGTCCTGTGTCTAAGATAAGTCCAGGCGCTGATGTTCCGTCTTCCAAGTCCAGGCTCTGATGTTCCGTCTTCCAAGTCCAGGCTCTGATTTTCCGAGTTCCAAGTCCGTGCCCAAGTTCCAAGTTCCACGTCCGGGTCCCGAGTTCCAAGTCCAAGTCTAGCCACACTTATTCCTGCTTCTGCTTTGCTCACCCCTTGATCTCCCTCTGCACAATCCTTGCTTCCCTGCTTTCCTCGTAAAGATTAATAAACTCTATTCTTGTTAGCGCTACAAAATGTGTTTGTGTCCTGCTTTTGGGTCCGCCCATGCTCCGGACTTGTGACAGAACGATCTAGCCAAACGTGGACCCAGCAGACACAAACACTGTTTTCCGAACTCTCGCTACTCAGAATCCCCCACTGGAATCCTGCCCAGAATGCAACTTACAGAATTCAAGAAAGTGACTCAAAGTTCCCAGGTATCAGTTTAGGAAAAATAAACTGTGCAATTATGACAGTTACAAAAGGTCAATGTGTTGTTATCCCGTTTTGCCTGCTGGCTGCATTTGAAATAGCAATGAGGATGATAGAATTCAAAGTTCAAAATTCAAATTAAATTTATTATCAAAATGAATATATGGCGCCATATTTAATACAAACCTGAGATCCATTTTCTTACAGGCAAACTCAGTAAATCTGAGAACATCATAGAATCAATGAAAGACTGCACCCAGCAGGGCCGACAACAAACTGTGCAAATACAAAAGACCAAAAAAAAATAAATAAGTAATAAATACCAAGAACATGAGATGAAGAGTCCTTGAAAGTGAGTCCATAGGTCGTAGTAACAGTTCAGTGGTATATTTGCCAAAAGTTTTGAGTAATATGATTCCATTCATTTGTGTTAATGTTGTGTTAATGGGGTTCAAGGGTCAAAGTTATCATAGTCATGATTTGGATTGTTTGGGCTAAGGGAATGACAGTCAACAGGCCTTCATCGTAAGTGAATAGTAACTCAATCTGCTGTGGCAAACAGATTAAACTGTAGAATCCAAGTAGAGAAAGACTTGCAATTGCTATTTGGCCTCAAATTTGAAATAACTGAGCAAGCAGGATACAGACCATTATAGGGACCATGCATTACTCAAAGTTCAAACTAAATTTATAATCAAAGTACATCTATGTATGACACCACATACGACCCAGAGATTCGTTTTCTTGTGGGCACTCACAGAAACTACACAGAAACTACCATACACAATGAAGTTGAAAGACAACCAATGTGCAAAATACAACAAGCTGTGCAAAGTACAAAAAGAGAAAAAAAAATCAAAATAATAATAAATAAATATGAAATAAATATCATAACATGAGTTGTATCCTTGAAAGTGAGTCCATGGGTTGTGGAACCATATCAGTGTTTGGGTGAGTGAAGTTATCCCCTGGTGGCTGAGGGGAAATAACTATTCCTGAACCTTGTGATGTGGGACCTGAGTCTCTTGTGCCTCATTCCTGATGGCAATAGCAAGAAGAGAGCATGACCTGGATGGTAAAGGTCCTTGATGATGGATGCATCTTTCCTGCGCAGCACTCCATGTTCAATGGTCGGGAGGGTTTTACCCATGTTGGACTGGGCTGTATCCACTACTTTTTATAGCCTTTTCCTTACAAGTGCATTGGTGTTTCCATACCAGACCGTGATATAACCAGTCAGTATACTCCCTACTGTGCATCTATAGAAGTTTGTCAAAGTTTTAGATAACATCACGCGCTCCATGAAAATGCTGAGTCAATGATGTTGGTGAGAAGGTTCCCACAGAGATTACAGCTCCACTCAGAGAGCCACAAATGTTATCATACACAATAAAATACCACAACATATATTTTATTTGATCTGTTCACAGTAAAGTGCAATTGTTGTTACCAATACAGGACTAATGTTAAATCATTTGAATCAGTATCCCAGGATTAACTGTCATCACATTATGACAGTAAGTCTACTCCATCTTGAGCACAAGCCTCACCAGTACCTGAAATATCTTCAAGGAGCAATGCCTCAAAAGGTGGCATCCACTATTAAGGACCACCCCCACCCCATCACTGAGGACATGCCCTCTTCTCATTGCTATCTTCAGGGAGGAGCTAGAGAAGCCTAACTACCTCATTACATTTTTTTCTCTTTTTGCACTACTTATTTAATTTAACCTTTAAAAACACACACACACACACACACACACACACACACACACACACACACACCTGACTGTTATTTACAGTCTTTATTCTATGTATCGTAATGTACTGCAGCTGCATAATAACAAATTTCATGACATATGCCAGTGAACTGTATATTCCTAGACAGTTCTGACGTTTTATATTCTGTGTTTTTCACTCTTTTTTGTGCCATTTGCATGAGTTGTTCTTTGCGCTTTGGGGGTTCGATATTTTTCTTTGAATGGATCCTGTGGTTTTCTTTGTTTCAAGGTTGTCTGTGGGAAGACAAATCTCAGCATTGTATTCTGCATGCATACTTTGTAATAAATACACTTTGAATCTCTGATATTAAACCTAATTCTGATTCTGACCTCAAGAGTAGATAGAACAGGTTTACATCACAATTGCCACAAAGTAGTATGAAAGGAGCTGTACTCAATAAAGCACAGAAATAACAGCAGAGAAATAACTCCAGACATACTTTTTTGGGCATATTAACAGTTTTGTGGGTCAACCTCAAGGTGGTTTGTCACATAAAAACAGGAACTTCAATTGCACCTCTCACAGAATCCTGGAGGATCTCAGCAGGTCAGGCAGCATCAATGGAATAATAAATAGTCAATGTTTTGGGCCGAGACCCTTCATCAGGATGGAAAGGAAGGAGGATGATGCCAGAATAAAAGGTGGGGGAGAGGAAGGAGGACAAACTAGAATGCGATAGGTGATGCTAGGTGGAAAGGGAAAGGGCTGGAGAAGAAGGAAATTGATAGGAAGGAAGAGTGGACCATGGGAAAAAGGGAATAAGGAGGAGTACCGGTGGAGGTGAGGAGAAGAGATAACAGGCCAGAATGAGGAATAGAAGAAAGGGGAAGGGGAAAGGGAAAAGAAGAAGAAGAAGAAGAAATAGATAAAAAGATTACCAGAAGGAGAAATCAATGTTCATGCCATCAGGTTGGAGAATAGCTATACAGAATACGAGGTGTTTCTCCTTCACCCGGAGAGTGGCCTCATCGGGGCAGAAGAGGAGGCCATGGACTGACATGTCAGAATGCAACTGGGGATAGGAATTAGAAAGGTTTGCCACCAGGAAATTTCACTTTTGGCAGATGGAGTGGAGGTGCTCAACAAAGTGGTCCCCCAATGTATGTTGGGTCTCATTAACATAGAGGAGGAGGCTGCACTGTATACAGTAGATGACTCCAACAGAATCGTAAGTGAGGTGTTGCCTCACCTGGAATGACTGTTTAGGGCCCTGAATGGAGGTAAGGGAAGAGGCAAATGGGCAAGTGTAGCATTTCTGTCACTTGCAGGGATATGTGTCAGGAGGGAGATTAGCGGGAAGGGACAAATTGACAGGTGAATCATAGAAGCAGCAATCCCTGCAGAAAGCAGAGAGTAAGGGAAGGGAGGTAAAGATGTGTTTGGTGGTAGGATCCCATTGAAGATGGCAGAAGTTGCAAAGGATGTGCATTGGCTGTGGAAGCTTGTGAGGTGGTAGGTGAGGACAGGAGGAACTCTGTCTTTACTAAGGCAGTGGGAAGATAGGATAACTGCAGATGTCTGAGAAATAGATGAGATGTGGGTAAGGTCAATATCAATGATGAAGAATAAGACCTGGGAAGGAAAATCTCATCCTGGGAATTTATGTGGCGGAGATGGAGGAACTGAGAAAAGGGAATAGTATTCGTACAGGAGACAGGGTGGGAAGAAGCCATGCGAATCAGTAGGTTTATAAAAGATGTTGTTAGACAACTTGTCTCTAGAGACGGACACAGAGAGATCTAGAAAGGGGACAGAGGTGCTAGAAATGCAACAAGTGAATTTAAGGGCAAGATGGAATTTGGACGCAAAGTTGATGAAATTGACGACCGCAGCATGGTGCATGAAGCAGCACCAATACGGACAGAGTTGTCTGGTTTCCTGTGTGAGCATGCCATGGAATGGGTAGTATTAGTTACATTTCAGTGTCCCCTCCTGGTCTGCTGCAATTTCTCACAGATCTTGACTTGTAGCTGTGGTCTTTACAAACAGGTCTGAAAGGGGCATACTACAGTACCAGTGACATGAATAGATGCTGAAACGATGGACAGACAGTGCTATCAGAGGAACCTGAACTGGCTGATGAAGAACAGTTCCCACGGACACATATCCTTTGGGCATGTGAGCATAGAGATCCTTCAGAGCTATGTCCATGTGTTCCTGGCAGCAAGTGGCCCTGGAGGCCTATGTTAGTACATGAGTGCAATTTCTGAATGCCTTGCTCTAGAAAGCCTGCAGAGCAAGCAGATGTCTGTGCTCACTGGAGGCTTGGAGGCAGCCTATCCTGGTTTTGGAGACCTTTCACTGTATGTGAGATGGTGGGTGAGAAAGGGCTTGTTTGTTGTTTTTTTTTACTGTTGTTACCGGTGTTTGTGTTGTTCTGCTGAACACTGTAGGCATGCTATGAAGATACTGTAAATTGTGGTGACACTAGTGGGCTGCCCCAGCACATCTTTAGGTGTCTTGGCTGTTAATTCAAACAACATATTTTACTTTAAGTTTCAATATATTTACAAGTGATAAATAAATCTGAATCTGAATCTAAATAACCACTGGTGAATTTTGTTCCACGCATGTTAAACTTGACACTCAAAAAGTTAACATAAATAATGTCAGTAAAAGCTATGAAAAATAGCAAAATTTAAATCAAAAATGATGTACTATCTTCTACAGCCAAGGTGAAACAAGCCTAACTTCAAAAGATCTGATGCAGTGGATGAAATTGAGCGAAACATTTTTTCAGCCAATATTGAGTCTCAAAATCAGAGGTATGAAGAGAACATCTGCTAAACCCAGAAGGGCCAATATGGACCCAGAATTAGTCTCACTTCATTAAAAAATAGGCTCTGGTCCCTCTGTGGTTACTTAATCATTCTGGCTTTGATGACAAAAATACTGGTAAAACAGCATCGGGGAGAGGAAGTCAGAGTTCCATGAATAAAGTGAACTCAAAAGGCATCTCATCACCAATTGGTTATCATGTATAAACATTGCAACAAAATTTGATAAAGCAACAATGCCTAAATAGGACTCCAAAATTTACAGAGGCACGGTTATAGAAGCAACACCATAAGCTCAGCCTGTAGCCACACACTGAAGTTTGATTTCCAGTGAGAGAAATGTACTGAAATGGACAGTTTTCAGCAGAAGAGCATATCTACAGTTATGAAGCCCTCCTCAAGCAAGGCCTTCAGAACCAATGACAGCAGGTTTCTCATTTTTTTATTACTTTATAATTCGTAAAATCATTAAGTCAGCTCTAGTACTTGGAAAAAAACCTTCAAGTGATACATGAAAATAATCTAGTGAAAAATATTCTGAACACTTGTGTCTTCTTCTCAGGACCTCTCCCTTACATGGTCCCCTTACCCATCTTTCTCACTCAATTAAGTAAATAAAACTGATCAAACTATTACACAGTATTAATCTGTGCTGGTTTAGCTGTATTAAAAAACTGAGAAATCCTGATTATCGCCAGAAATTTTGGTTGCAAATCCATGCAGATTATCCATTATCCACCAAGTAGAACTTTTAATGACAAGCCTGACATTAAGTGACAGGTGGTGATCTTTCCTTGAAGAAGATATGCTGGCAACCAGGGTCATATTGACATGTTGGAGCAAGGACCTTTTGCATATGGTTGCTATGATAGCTAATTTTAGAATGGTTCTCTGGCTGTGAACACATCTATACTTCAACATAAAGATGTTCTCAATTACGATTCTTCAGTAGAGCATCTCACATATTTTCAGTAACTGACATTTGCAAATATAAGTATTACTGTCCATTTGTCATGGTGAAAGCTGGCAACTGAACCCAAGTGCGGAGGAATGACAGACTCCCATGTAGAGAAAGAAATATACGTTTATACACAGGAATTCAAACAGAACAGCAATGGCATGACCATGCAACACTCTGAGATGAAACATTCTCAACACAAGGTCCCCACGATAAGCGCTAATCAGGAATCCGCTTTAAATAATCTCAGAACACAGAAAACCCATGCCAGTCAAAATAAACTTGACAACGTTAAGGAGAAAGCACAAGGACTTAACAACTCTATTTAAGACAACAATTAGTAAATACAGGTGCTCGAGAAACCTCGGAGCCCAGCGTTCTATGGCTCACTGTAGAGGCCTGCAGGGCTCGATGACAATATTACTACCATATAATAATGATTTTGGAGAAATCTCTATTTAGATTTTAGGGTGATCCCAACAAAATAATTTTTTCAGGTATTCATAGTCAAACCTAATCTTGTCTACGTGTAGTGCAGATAGTAGACAGAAGTTGAAACATAATTTCCTTAACTCAGAAATGGCAAGGAACTTATATCACTCTCCAGCCAGTTTGAACTTAGCACATAGCAGGAAATGAAAGTGGGACACACTTGCACTTAATGAATGAAGTGACACATTTTGAGATAGAAATAATTTATTTAAAAAATCTTTTGTGTAATTATTTTAAATTCACTGACAAATATTTTACATTTGTGGTTTTGTGATAACTAGAGCAGAAAAGCATGTATCTAAACTAAAATATTAAAACTAACTAAATTACAAAAGAAAATAGGTAGGACATATATTAATTTATGTTTTCATTCTTCTCCTCCTCCTTTTTCTAATTACTAAAATAAACTAGAATGTTATTAATATTTCTATAATCACAGATTAAACTGTTTGGGTTTACTCATCTGCAGACACCTTGTTACATGCCAAAAATGTGTTGTTTCCAGCACTGCCACAATCACAGCACAATATGATTAAGGTTGTGAGCTAATGGGTCCTGTTACACAGTATAATAAATTAGAATGATAGGCAAATGTCTCCTGGAATCTATTTTAATCCTAACAATTGGTGCTATCATTCCCATCCATAGTGGTCAGAGATATTAGTTGGTTGCTGCTTGTAACTTTCCACGTACTCATCCAATTCAAAATAATGTACTGGCAATTCATTTGTGCCATGTTTAAAGACTTTTTTATAATCATTTTAGCAACACCTTGAGATTTTTTTAATGCTTTTTAATTTGTTTAGTGTTTATTTTTATCACAGCTGGGACTACTCTATTTTATATCAGTTGAATTATATCAAGAATAATGGAGATATACAACAGTGACTGTGCAGCAAGGTCAAAACATAGATTTAGAATACCTCATGATGTTCTAAGGTTATGAACCGTGCGGGACTCATGCTAGTTTGTGCTTTATGAACCACAACAATGAGTGGAAATCTGATTAGATTTTAATTCGCATTTGGTTTCTGAGGTTCATTATTACTTTTTGCTCTGCAACTGTATCTAATTTTTCAATATGTCTTAGATATTCTATATCTAATATATTTGCCCTTGTGACTGCAGCTGTCAGTGACAATATTAGCAGCAGATGTTCTCTGTTCATAAAAAGCCTACATAAACCTTGTAGGCATCACAAGCTTTAGATATGCTTCATTCTTTGTATTATTGCCATTATTGAACTCTATAATTGCTCGGTAAGTAAATACTTTGAATGTGCTCCCTCTTTCACACTTACATGCTGCCACATACGTTAGTATGTCTTCACCATTGATATAGCAATCTAAAGATATCTTCACATAGTGCTTAGTTAGTAAATCAGGAAACCTGTGTCCAAAAACTAAGTCTGTTTAAACTAAATGGATACCTCGGCATTCAAATGTTGGCAACAGCACATGAAAATATGTTAAACTGTTATTTTGAGATTTTCATGCCTTTTCTCTAGAAAATAATTTTGTTATCTATTGAGTTTGTATGTGCTAAATGCTTCAATAACTTTCCCAGGTAACCGATATGTTATGATTATTAATATTTGTGCGAAAGGCAAACAGAAAATGCTTAATTGATCATCAGGCATTATCATTGCGGAGTAAACATTTCAGGCCAATGTCCTTTCATCAGAAATAGGATAAGATGCAAATCATACATGTTTTAAGTTGCAGAGAAGGGCATCTAGTGGAAAGAACAACGTGACTGTCTTTGACATTTTCAATAAGCATCCCAGTTATTCTCAACATTCCCCAAAAGATAAAGAGGTGTCACAGCACAAAGAATAGAATAGATGAAATATAGTATCATATTATGTATTTATTCTTCTATTTTATATTCTTTTGCTAAAAATTTCTACAGTAGATCTCTTGCAGGGGAATTATTATTACTCTACTCCTGAGTATCCAGCTTCAGTATTGGTGATGTAAACTGATATCCCATTGTACAAGATATAGCTTTCCCCATTAGTTTTAGCACTATCTTTAAAGACAATACACAGACAGCTGCCAACTTAGAAAAACTTAGAACTTAAGTAGTCTGTAAATAAATAACAGTATAATATTTCTTTCCTAAAATTACAAACTCTGATACAGATACATTTGAGTACATATACACAACTACACATATTGGTTGGCTTTATATCGACATAAAAAAGATAAAAATTTTCCTCCTGATCAACTGAGCTTTTCAATTGAGCAGTAACGCTCACAAATCAAAAAGGTCCCAGTTCTGATCCAGATTCATACTGTACTTAGTCAGATCTGCCTGAGCCAGATCCCCACTGTTTAAGAAGAAATTGCTCTACATACTCACACCTCGATCATGTGAGAATAGCATTGAGTTTGGCTGTGACCTCCAGACTTCGTAATAAAAACATTCACTGCTTTACCTAAAATAGATCTTTAAAGAATGGAATTAAAGGCAACTGGAAACAGCAAGTTGCTGTCATTTCTAGGTAGAAAAAAATAGTGAGGGAAATATTCCACCCAAGATGTTCATTATCCAATGAGCTGCAAGGATTAGCCTACAAAAGGCTGAAATGTTCTGAGCTATTTTCAGACAAAGACTTGTTAAGCAATTCATTAGTTAGATTTGTGACAGGTACCCAAATAAATCACTGGCATATTTTAAAACAGTCTAGATAAGAGAGAATTGTATGACCAGTTAACATATGATCTCCATGTCATCTCCACAGAATTCACATCTGATGTTGCTGACAGCAATGTAGATATTTCTTTCCACATTCATAACTTACTGCTTTATTTTAAAGACATTGCAACATTTTGAATTCAAACAATAATTCAAGACAAATTTAAATGGACTTTATAGTAACTCTTTTGTTTAAAAATGCTTGAATAACAACGTGCAAGAACTGGAACAGCTCTTAGTACCAGCTCAGAATTCAGGAGGAAATAGTTAGTCCAGGTTAGACTAGATAAGATCACATTAATTGTCTCATACCTGATTCTATGCTGTGTAGATTGATCACAGTAGGTGGAGTCTGTAAAATTGATCACCGCTTTATTGGAGAATTTGGGTGTTCTCTTTCAACACTATCATACATTCCTTCAGTGTTGGAGCAAAAAATCTGAAACAGAAACAGCAAATGTTGGAAGCACTGCAAATCAGGTAGCCTTCAGGGGGTGAACTGACATTTCAGGTCAAGGATCTTCATCAGAAGTGATTAAGCATGAGAGCAGAGAAGGGGTAGAGAAATTAGAGGAAGTGTCTGTGGGAAGGTTAGACAAAAGGTCTATGTTAGGATGTAGACTAAAATTGTCAAACTACATTTAAAATCAGCACTTAGAAGCAATGAGAAAACAAATTCAGAAGGGACTGTCCCTTCCATGACTTACTGGTACACTTTTCCCTCTTCACCAACCACTTGCTTTTTCGTGGCACTTCCCTATATAACTGAAGAGATGCAATGCTTGCCTTTAAAACATTTCCATTGTCCAGAAATCCTAAAACTCATTTGAGATGAAGCAGCAATTAACTTGCACTTCTTCCAATTTAGTGTAAGGCTTTTGGTGCTCCTGATAAAATTTCCTCTGCACTGGAGATGCCAAATGCAGATTGGATTGACTATTTTTCAATCCTCAGGGAATGACCCAAATCCCTAGGTCTGTCACTTTGATTCTCCATCCCACTGACCACTTTTGTCTTCAGTCACCTACATTGCTCCAACAACATCAACATAAGATGGAAGAACAGCACTTTGTCTTCTCTGTGGGTATGAAGGAAACCTCAGGGCTCAATATTGAATTTAAGAACTTCAGATAACCACTCCTTTTTTAACCCCTCTTCACAGATGATTTCTTGATTTTAAAGCTGCAAATTTTAAAGCAATTATTACCGTGACAATTTTGATGACCCGAGTTTCAGATTTTCCCTCTGTTTCATCCATGCTTCTCCTTTTTGACACCTAAAACAAATCTATTTTCTTATTTTTCCAGTTCTGATGAAGGTTCCCTGAGATGTCAACTGCTTCTCCTTACAGACTCTACTGCATATCTGAGGGCTTTGTTCACTCTTTATGCTGTGAAGTTTTGTTTGTTGCAACAAAAATACTAATGAGAAAATGAGAATTGCACTTGTCTGGCACACTTCACATTACCAGGATATTCTGAAGTGCTTTGCAGCTAAAGACAAACTTTTGAACTGTTTTAAGACATGCAACAATCAGTTTATACATAGTAAGATTGTAAAAAAGAAATGTGATGTTTCAGGTGTAAGTATAGTTCAGGACAACGGGCAATTGTAATTTGTATTTTGTTAAGGAGAGGGACCAAAGGGTAGCAGTTGAGGAAGGTGGGTCATGGTGTTCTACAGGCTCAATGTTGGGATTCCTACACTTCCCCACTGTTCACAATTTTCCTTAATATTTTGGAATCACAATCAAATCAACTTCAACCAAGATAAAGTGAGAGGTATTACATTCTAGTAGAAAGAAGAGAAAGGTCACTTATTACTTGGAAGCTGTGAGTCTGGATGGGGATAGAACCAAGGGATCTTGAGGTGCAAATATGGGATTTTTCCTTCATTTGTTCATCCACAGAATATACTGTAAGAACAGCAAGGTTATGGCAGAGTGATGCCGGGGGTGAGGGGGGGTGGGGGTTGGAGGCTGTGGGGTGTCATTAAATAGATTCAAAACATGGATTGATCAATTTCTGGATATTAAGGGAATCAAGGGATCTGGGGATAGTGCAGGAAGATAGTGAGGGAGAAGATCAGCCATGATTTTGATAAAAGGAAGAAGGCTACTCTTATTTCTGTTTCTTATGTCTTTTACACCCAGCATATTAAACAATAATTTTGTAGAAGAAAAACTGAATTAATGCTCAAGGTTAATGCCTTTTCATTGGGAATGGAAAGAGTCAGAGAATCATAGAGCTGTACAGCACAGAAATAGGCCCAAATTGTATTAGGACCATGTTCCCCTGCTTCTTTTCTACTCAAGTACCTGTCCAAATACCTTTTAAAATTTAAACAATGTATTGTATGTACGTGTACCACTGCCTCTGGCTACTTGTTTCACATCACCACTTCCTGTGTGAAAAACATGCCCTCAGATCTCCTATAAATTTCTTCCCTCTAATCATAAACCTATGCCTCCTAGTTTTAGACTCTCTCGTCCTGAGAAAAAAGACTCTCTCATTTATACCCCTCAAAATCTTATAAACTAAATAAAGTGTTCCTTCAGCCTATTCAAACTCTCTTTGTAATTAAAGCTCAACATCCTGGTGAATCTCACTTCAGCATTTCTAATGCTACCACATCCTTCATATAGTGTGGCAATCAGAACTGTAAGCAATACTTCTAAAGTGGCCTAACCAAGGCTTTGTACAGTTGCAATACGACATCCCAAATCTTACACTTAATCCTTCAGGCCATGAAGGCAAGCACACCAAATGCCTTCTTTATCACCTTAGCTACTTGTGTCAATATATTCAGGTAAGTATAAAATATGCACCCCAAGATTTCTCTGTTTATCAACACTCTTAAGGTCCCTGCCACTTACTCTGTATATCTTGCCAGTATTTTATGTCCCAAAACGCATCACTTCATACTTGCATGAATTAAATTCTATCTACACCTTTCTGTCTAACAATTCAGATGATCAACATCCCTCTATATCCTTTGACTTATTTATGATCTCTGATGGATAACCCAAACTCAGACCGACCAGAGAGGAGAAACCTGCCTTTGTTGCCCAGGAACTCCAAAAATTCAACTTTGATATTATTCCTCTGAGTGAGACCCGCAGAGCTGGAGAAGGGCAACTAAAGGAGGAGCAAGGTCAATACACTTTTTTCTGGAAAGGACTTGATCTTGAACAACTGAGGATCAAAGGAGTAGGTTTTGCCATCCGAAACAGCCTACTTCAGAAGCTGACAGAGCAACCACTGGGAATCAACGAACGTCTCATGACTCTGCGAATCCAGCTTGTCAACAACCAACATGCCACCATCATCAGCGCCTATGCTCCAACTCTGGACGCTGAAGACGAAGTAAAGGTGAACTTCTACGCCCAACTTGACGATGTCCTTCCCCCTGTTCCCAACAACGACAAGATCATTCTCTTGGGAGACTCTTCAATGCCAGAGTCGGGAAAGATCATAGGCTCTGGACTGGAATAATAAACAAGGAAGGAGTTGGCAAGGTCAACACCAATGGAACACTCCTCCTCACCAAATGTGCTGAACACAACCTGGTGATTACAAACACCCTATTTCTCCAGAAAAACAAGCACAAAGTCTCCTGGCAGCATCCACACTCCAAACACTGGCACATCATCGTACAATCTCGGGACCAACAAGATGTACTGATAACAAGAGCTGTTACTGGTGCCGATGAGTGCTGGACAGACCAGTGACTCATCTCGTCCACCAAGAGAATGAAGATTCTGCCCAAGATGAAACACCAAAATCAGAACACTATTAAGAAATTCAGTGTTGACATCCTTCAAGACATCAACCATGTACAGAAGTTCCAACAAAATCTGCAAGGACAACTGCATCAACAGATCCCACCATCTATAGAAGAACACTGGAATCAATTGAAGAACACTATTATCACCTCCTGCAAAGAAACAATTGGGTTCAAGATGAAAAAACATCAGGAATGGTTCGATGATAACGACAAACTACTTCAACTCATCGACGAAAAGAGAAAAACTTTCATCACCTTACAAAATGACCAACAATCAGCTACCAAAAGAAAACGCTATCAGGAATGCAAGTCTGCAGTCCAGAAGAGCACCCAAAACCTGAAAAACCAATGGTGGAGGAAGAAAGCTCAGGAAATCCAACAACTAGCAGAAGCCAAAATACTCAAGGCTTTTTCAACGCAACTAAAGCTATTTTTGGCCCATCCACTCACGGTCAAGCCCCTCTCAAAAGCAAAGATGGTTCAACTATCCTGAAGAGCAATGCTGACATCAATTCTAGATGGAGAGAAAACTTTGAAGATCTTCTAAATCAAATGGTCTCATTTGACAGGAATGTGATTAACAACGTTCCAAAACAGCCTGTTGACGACTCCCGAAGCAAAATACCAACACTTGAAGAAGTCAAGGAAGCCATCAAAACCTCAAAACCTTGAAAAACAACAAGGCCACTGAACTTGATGGAATACCAGCAGAGGTCTATAAAATTAGAGGTAACCTGCTTCATTACCAACTGCATCAACTTCTCATCAAGATCTGGATAAATGAAGACGTACCAGCAGACTTTAGAGACTCAGAAATCATTACCATCTACAAAAGGAAAGACGATCAATCCGAATGCGGAAACTATCGTGGAATTTCCCTGTTAGCAACAGAAGGAAAGATCCTCACCTGCATCATGAACAACCGGCTCAAGCCTTTAGCCGAGAAGATCCTTCCAGAGACTCAAGCCAGTTTTAAACCATCACGTGGAGCAATCAACATGACCTTCACAATGCGACAACTACAAGAAAAATGTCGTGAACAACTTCAACCTTTGTACATGGCATTCATCTACCTCACCAAAGCCTTTAACTTGGTATCAAGGGAACTCCTATGGGTTATCATATCTACCTGTGGATGCCCTGAAAAGTACATTCGAATCCTGAGACTCCTCCACAATGGCGTGCTTGCCACAGTCATGGTCAGCAATAGTAACTGTAAGCCTTTTCAAGTTAGATCAGGAGTAAAACAGAGACGCATGATTGCCCCAACTTTGTTCACCATATTCATTGCAACAATCATCTACATCATCAAGAATGACCTACCCCCAGGGATTGAAATTGTCTACAGAACAGAAGGCAGACTTTTCAATCTTGCCCATCTCAAGTCCAAAAACAAGACATCCACGAGTTCCCTCATTGAGTTCCAATACGCAGATGACAACAGTGTTGCAGCTCTCTCAGAAAACCACCTACAACAGATTCTGACTGCCTTCAACTGTGCAATCATGAAACTTGGACCTACCATCAATTCCAAGAAGACTCAGATCATCTACCAACCATCACCAACTGAGACAAATCAGATAAAACCATCAATTCAACTTGGCGAAACAACCCTGGAAAACGTGGACCACTTTCCATATCTTGGAAGTCACCTCTCCTCCAAAGTTGACCTTAATAATGAGATCCAACATCTTCTTAAATGCGCTGGAACAGCTTTTGGATGTCGCCGAACAAGCATCTTTCATGATTGTGACATCTGAACAGACACCAAAATGTTAGTGTACAAAGCAGTGGTGATCCCAACACTCCTGTATGCATCGGAAACCTGGACAACATACCAAAGACATCTGAAGGCACTTGAAAAGTTCTATCAACACTGTCTTCAAAACATCTTAAATATCAGCTGCGAAGATAGAAGAACTAAACTCAGCGTGCTAAATGAAGCAGAAACAACAAGCATTGAAGCCTACATCATCAAGAGCCAACTAAGATGGAGCAATCATGTTGTTCGGATGAAAAACGAACATCTGCCGAAACAAATCTTCTACTCCCCGCTTAAAGAAGGCAAACATAAAAAAGGTGGACAACAGAAGAAATTCAAAGACATCCTAAAAGCGAACATGAAGAAAGGTAACATCGACATTAACAATTGGGAAACCAATTCCAAGCACAGGAAACTTTGGCAGGCCATCATCTGAGAAGGAACAGCAACTTTCGAAGCCAACAGATATGCAGAATTAGAAGAAAAGAGGAGAAAATAGAAAGAGAGGCAGCAACAACCAAAGCCCGATTTGCCATCTGGAACTACCTGTCCTGAATGCAGAAGAACTTTCAAAGCCAAGATTGGACTCATAAGCCACCTAAGAGCCCATAAGTAGATCAACAGAATGAAGACCATCATCCTTGATCTCGAGGGATAGCCACATGACGACGATCCATAACTCCATGAATTTACACATTGTCAGAAAATTTACTGATCAGGCTAACCTAGATTCCAATCTGTCTCATAAGATGATAAGGCATAGAAGAATTAGATCTGCCCGGCCATTCAAAAATGGCTGATTTATTTTGCCTCTCAACCCATTTCACTTGAATACCCCAAGCCACCCCGTAACCTTTGACGCTCTTACTAGTCAAGAACCTATCACCGTCTGCTTTGACTTGGCCTCCACAGCTGACTATGGTAATGAATTCCATAGATTTATTACAATCTTGCTAAAGAAATTCCTCCTCATCCCTGTTCGACAGGGGCACCATTCTATTCTGACTCTGTGCCCTCTGGTCCTCAACTCTCCCACTGTTAAAATAGAAACACCTTCTCCATGTCCATTGTATCTATATTTCAATATTTGATAGGTTTCAATGAGATTCCGTCATTCCTCCAAACTCCAGCAAGTACAGACCCAGAGCCATCTAATGCTTCTCATACTTTAACCGTTTCATTCCCCAGATCATTCTCATAAGCTTCATTTGGACTCTCTCCCATGCCAGCACATCCTTTCTTAGATATGGGGCCTGAATTAGATCTTTGTGTGGAGCAACATGACATAGTCCTGAATGAACATTTCACCTGTCTTTACAGTAGAGATACACACAGAGATTTCAGAAATGTAAATAATTAATGGAGAGGTCTTGATGGTAACATCTACTTAAAACATGTGAAGAAAGATAGATCTCAGGGCCAGATCAGGTACACCCTATCCTTGTTATATGCGGGGTATACGTTCCTCGCAGTCGACGCGAAATGTGAATAATTATTTAAATGGAGAAAATACAGATGCGTTCCAGAGGGCTTCCTAAATATATTTTATCTGTAATTTATTCACATTTTCATACCAATACGGCACAAAAGCAGTATCACAACATAACATTTGTATTATATTTCATGAATTTAAGATAATAGTCAATGTAATAGATCACAGAAAGTTAACATCCTAGGGTGTACAGTACTCACCAACCGTGGCAGGTGTGTTCACTCTGGGAGAGGAGTGATTGTTGTGGTGTCGGGCAGATTCATGTGGATAAGGTGGATGGTTGTGGTCATCAGGATCATATCAAGCACCGCAAGGAAAACTCACAGAACTCTTAGAACTGCCGGCAGCAGGAGATGACACCGATTTGAAGAAAGTGATGAGGGTGGTTTGCTTGGCAGCATTTTACTTTTCAGCATAAATTTGCTTGTAGGGAAGAAGGGTTGAGCGCAGGGAACGACTGAAATGCTGACACCGTTCTAAACTTGGGTTCATATCCATCGCCATTTGTGCCAAGTGTTCCGACTTCCACCATTCACTCACCACTCAACATAGTCATAGTCATACTTTAATGATCCCGGGGGAAATTGGTTTTCATTACAGCTGCACCATAAATAATTAAATAGTAATAAAACCATAAATAATTAAATAGTAATATGTAAGTTATGCCAGGAAATAAGTCCAGGTCCAGCCTATTGGCTCAGGGTGTCTGACCCTCCAAGGGAGGAATTGTAAAGTTTGATGGCCACAGGCAGGAATGACTTCCCATGATGCCCTGCGTTGCATCTCAGTGGAATGAGTCTCTGGCTGAATGTACTCCTGTGCCCAACCAGTACATTAGGTAGTCGATGGGAGACATTGTCCAAGATGGCATGCAACTTGGACAGCATCCTCTTCTCAGACACCACTGTCAGAGAGTCCAGTTCCATCCCCACAACATCACTGGCCTTACGAATGAGTTTGTTGATTCTGTTGGTATCTGTTACCCTCAGCCTGCTACCCCAGCACACAACAGCAAACATGATCGCACTGGCCACCACAGATTCGTAAAACATCCTCAGCATCGTCCGGCAGATGTTAAAGGACCTTAATCTCCTCAGGAAATGGACGGCTCTGGCCCTTCTTGTAGAAAGCCTCAGTGTTCTTTGACCAGTCCAGTTTATTGTCGATTCGTATCCCCAGGTATTTGTAATCCTCCACCATGTCCACACTGACCCCTTGGATGGAAACAGGGGTCACCGGTACCTTAGCTCTCCTCAGGTCTACCACCAGCTCCTTAGTCTTTTTCACATTAAGCTGCAGATAATTCTGCTCACATCATGAGACAAAGTTTCCTACCGTAGCCCTGTACTCAACCTCATCTCCCTTGCTGATGCATCCAACTATGGCAGAGTCATCAGAAAATTTCTGAAGATGACAAGACTCTGTGCAGTAGTTGAAGTCCAAGGTGTAAATAGTGAAGAGAAAGGGAGAGAAGACAGGTCCCTGTGGAGCCCCAGTGCTGCTGATCACTCTGTCGGACACACAGTGTTGCAAGCACACGTGCTGTGGTCTGCCAGTCAGGTAATCAAGAATCCCTGACACCAGGAAAGCATCCACCCGCATCGCTGTCAGCTTCTCCCCCAGCAGAACAGGGCGGATGGTGTTGAACGCACTGGAGATGTCAAAAAACATGACCCTCACAGTGCTCACTGGCTTCTCCAGCTGGGCATAGACAGGGTTCAGCAGGTAGACGATGGCATCCTCAATTCCTAGTCAGGGCTGGTAGGTGAACTGGAGGGGATCTAAGTGTGGCCTGACCATAGGCCGGAGCAGCTCCAGAACAAGTCTCCCCAGGGTCTTCATGAAGTGGGAGGTCAAGCCACCGGTCTCTAGTCTCTAATCATTGAGGCCACTGGGGCGCAGCGTCTTCGGCACAGGGACGAGGCAGCACGTCTTCCACAGCACAGGAACCCTCCGGAGGCTCAGGATCAGGTTGAACACATGGCAAAGTACTCCACATAGCTGAGGGGCACAGGGTTTGAGCAACCTGGTATTGACACCATCCGGTCCTGCAGCCTTGCTTGGGTTCAGACGTTTCAGCTGCCTTCTCACCTGTTCAGCTGTGAAGCCCACCGCGGTGGTTTCGTGTAGGGAAGGGGTGTAGTCATGAGAGCAGGGTGGGGGACTGTGAGGAGGGGTAGGAGGGGAGAGTGCAATACGTGTTGGTTGGGGGCCGACAACAAACTCCCGGGATTTTAAAAATCGTCTGTTGCCTGCAGCATTTGAGAGATAGTTCGCCGTAAAAAAATACGTACGTCTTGAATGTGGATCACACCGGTCGAGTGGTTGAATCAGCGATCTTGTGGTTAGGTGGTAGGAAACGCACTGTTATGTTAGGATGAATGCTGTCCAAATGTTTAGGATGGGCTGGCACATTGTCAACCAACAAAAGAACTTTAAAGGCAAGATTCTGTTCCTGGCAGTAGCGTCCCACAAGTCTGTTATCTTCAGCCGATGCTGCGCTGTTTATAATTTCCAACCTTTTTTCAAGTGTTAAAGCGGTTTTCTGCCGCTCGGCTGATGGCCAGCACATGACATCGGACGCTTAGGAGGCACATTTAAATATTTCAATCACAAAATCACTGTACCGTAGGTAAAACCAAGAAAAGCTTAAGAGCGCAAGATCACGCATCAACACCTTGCGAAAACCAGTGCGAGACTGGCGGGAGTGAGATTGTGAGGCGATCGCACTTCACTTGTATTGGCGGGAAAGCGGTGCTTCTCGTCCCAGTGAGATTGTGAGACGAGCGCACTTCATTTGTATTGGCGGGAAAGCGGTGCTTCTCGTCCCAGTGAGATTGTGAGGCGGTCGCGCTTCACTTGTACTGGCGAGAAAGCGGTGCTTCTCGTCCCAGTGAGATTGTGAGGCGCGCGCACCTGACAGACATCCCACCCTGCAAAAACTCATTTTAGGGAGGTAGCAACCCCGCCCCCCGCAACCCCATATCCCTCCCCCTCCCCCCGCCCGTCGACCTCCAAGGGTGTATGTAATACTTTGTTTCGTGATTTTGTCTAATCTGTAAACCAAGTTGGTTATACGCAGAAAATGTGACCTTAAAATATGTACTTATATTATCATGTTTATTCTATTACAAGTCGCCATCTCCAAAGGGATCCTACCACTAAACTGATATTTACCTTCCTCCCTCCTCTGCTTTCCACAGGGATCACTCCCTCCACAATTCCCTAAACCATTCATCGCTCCCCTTTAATCTCCCTCAAGGCACTTACCCTGCAAGAGGCCTAAGTGCTACATCTGCTTGTCAGGGCATATTCTGTTAGAATAGAAACACCTTCTCCATGTCCATTGTATCTATATTTCAATATTTGATAGGTTTCAATGAGATCCCGTCATTCTTCTAAACTCCAGCAAGTACAGACCCAGAGCCATCAAATGCTCCTCATACTTTAACCCTTTCATTCCCCAGATCATACTCATAAGCTTCGTTTGGACTCTCTCCCATGCCAGCACATCCTGTCTTCGATATGGGGTCTGAAAGACATCTTTTTGTGGAGCAACATGAGATAGTCCTGAATGAATGTTTCATCTGTCTTTACAGTAAGATACACACAGAGATTTCAGAAATGTAAATAATTAATGGAGAGGTCTTGATGATAACATCTGCTTAATAGAAGTGAAGAAAGATAGATGTCAGGGCCAGATCAGGTACACCCTATCCTCGTTATATGCGGGGGATACGTTCCTCGAGGTCGACGCAAAATGTGAATAATTATTTAAATGGAGAAAATACGGATGCGTTCCAGAGGGCTTCCTAAATATGTTTTATCTGTAATTTATTCACATTTTCATACCAATGCGACACAAAAGCAGTATCACAAGACAACATTTGTGTTATACTTCAACAATTTAAGGTAATATTCATTGCAATAAATCATAAAAATTTAACATCCTAGGGTGTACAGTACTCACCAACAGTGGCAGGTGTGTTCACTCTGGGAAATGAGTGGTTGTTGTGGTGTCGGGCAGCTTCACATGGATAAGGTGGATGGTTGTGGTCGTCAGGATCATATCAAGAACAGCAAGGGGTGAAGGAAGACTCACAGAGCTCTTAGAACTGCCCGCAGCAGGAGATGACACCGGTTTGAAGAAAGTGTTGAGGGTTGTTTGCTTGGCAGCATTTTATTTTTCAGCAGAAATTTGCTTGCAGGGAAGAAGGATTGAGAGCAGGAAACGACTGAAATGCTGACTCAGTTCTAAGCTTGGGTCCATGTCCATCGCCATTTGTACCAAGGGTTCCGACTTCCACCATTCACCCACCGTTGGTAAACTCCCGAGATTTTCAAAACCGTCTGTTGCTTGCAGCATCTGAGAGATAGTTGGCCGTAAAAAAATACGTACGTCTTAAATGTGGGTCAAACCGATTGAGTGGTTGAATCAGCGATGTTGTGTCAGGCGACAGGAAACGCACTGTTATGTTAGGGTGAATGCTGTCCAAATGTTTAGGATGTGCTGTCCAAATGTTTAGGATGGTCTAGCGCATTGTCAAGCAACAAAAGAACTTTAAAGGCAAGATTCTGTTCCCGGCAGTAGCGTCCCACAACTCTGTTATCTTCAGCTGATGCTGCGCTGTTTATAATTTCCAACCTTTTTTCAAGTGTTAAAGCGGTTCTCTGCCGCTCGGCTGATGGCCAGCACATGACATCGGACGCTTAGGAGGCATACTTAAATATTTCAATCACAAAATCACTGCACCGTTGGTAAAACCAACAAAACTTTAAGAGCGCAAGATCATGCATCCACAACTTGCGAAAACCAGTGCGAGACTGGCGGGAGTGAGATTGTGAGGCGAGCTCACTTCACTTGTACTGGCGGGAAAGCGGTGCTTCTCGTCCCAGTGAGATTGTGAGGCGATCGCACTTCACTTGTACTGGCGGGAAGGCGGTGCTTCTCGTCCCAGTGAGATTGTGAGGCGAGCTCACTTCACTTGTACTGGCGGGAAAGCGGTGCTTCTCGTCCCAGTGAGATTGTGAGGTGGTCGCGCTTCACTTGTACTGGCTGGAAAGCGCTGCTTCTCGCCCCAACAGTGAGATTGTGAGGCGCGCGCACCTGACAGACATCCCACCCTGCAAAAACTCATTTTAGGGAGATAGCAACCCCGCCCCCCGCAACCCCATATCCCTCCCCCTCCCCCCGCCCGTCGACCTCCAAGGGTGTATGTAATACTTTGTTTCGTGATTTTGTCTAATCTGTAAACCAAGTTGGTTATACGCAGAAAATGTGACCTTAAAATATGTACTTATATTATATTATCATGTTTATTCTATTACAACTGTAAGCAAGTCGCCATCTCCAAAGGGATCCTACTACTAAACATATATTTACCTTCCTCCCTCCTCTGCTTTCCACAGGAATCACTCCCTCCACAATTCCCTAGTCCATTCATCCCTCCCCTTTAATCTCCCTCAAGGCACTTACCCTGCAAGAGGCCTAAGTGCTACACCTGCTTGTCAGGGCATATTCTGTTAGAATAGAAACACCTTCTCCATGTCCATTGTATCTATATTTCAATATTTGATAGGATTCAATGAGATCCCGTCATTCTTCTAAACTCCAGCAAGTACAGACCCACAGCCATCAAATACTCCTCATACTTTAACCCTTTCATTCCCCAGATCATTCTCATAATCTTCGTTTGGACTCTCTCCCATGCCAGCACATCCTTTCTTCGATATGGGGCCTGAGAGACATCTTCTTGTAGAGCAACATGAGATACTCCTGAATGAACGTTTCATCTGTCTTTACAGTAGAGATACACACAGAGATTGCAGAATGTAACTAATTAATGGAGAGGTCTTGATGTTAACATCTGCTTGAGAGAAGTGAAGAAAGATAGATCTCAGGGCCAGATCAGGTACACCCTATCCTCGTTACATGCAGGGGATACGTTCCTCGCAGTCGACGCAAAATGTGAATAATTATTTAAACGGAGAAAATAGGGATGCTTTCCTAAATATATTTTATCTGTGATTTATTCACATTTTTATACCAATTCGACACAACAGCAGTATCACAAGACAACCTTTGTATTATACTTCATCAATGTAAGGTAATATTCAATATAATAAGTCATAGAAAGTTAACATCCTAGGGTGTACAGTACTCACCAACACTGGCAGATGTGTTCGCTCCGGGAAATGAGTGGTTGTTGTGGTGTCGGGCAGCTTCAAATGAGTAAGGTGGATGGTTGTGGTCGTCAGGATCATATGAAGCACAGCAAGGGTTGAAGAAAACTCACAGAACTCTTAGAACTGCCCGCAGCAGGAGATGACACCAATTTGAAGAAAGTGGTAAGGGTTGTTTGCTTGGCAGCATTTTATTTTTCAGCAGAAATTTGCTTGTAGGGAAGAAGGATTGAGGGCAGGGAACAACTGAAATGCTGACTCAGTTCTAAACTTGGGTCCATGTCCATCGCCATTTGTACCAAGGGTTTCGACTTCCACCATTCACTCACCGTTGGTAAACTCCCGGGATTTTCAAAACCGTCTGTTGCTTGCAGCATCTGAGAGATAGTTGGCCGTAAAAAAATACGAACGTCTTAAATGTGGGTCAAACCGGTCGAGTGGTTGAATCAGCGATGTTGTGTCAGGCGACAGGAAATGCACTGTTATGTTAGGATGAATGCTGTCCAAATGTTTAGGATGGTCTAGCGTATTGTCAAGCAACAAAAGAACTTTAAAGGCAAGATTCTGTTTCCTGCAGTTTTGTCCCACAACTCTGTTATCTTCAGCTGATGCTGCGCTGTTTATAATTTCCAATCTTTTTTCAAGTGTTAAAGCGGTTCTCTGCCGCTCGGCTGATGGCCAGCACATGACATCGGACGCTTAGGAGGCACATTTAAATATTTCAATCACAAAATCACTGTACCGTAGGTAAAACCAACAAAACTTTAAGAGCGCAAGATCACGCATCCACAACTTGCGAAAACCAGCGCGAGACTGGCGGGAGTGAGATTGTGAGGCGAGCTCACTTCACTTGTATTGGCGGGAAGGCGGTGCTTCTCGTCCCAGTGAGATTGTGAGGCCAGCTCACTTCACTTGTACTGGCGGGAAAGCGCTGCTTCTCGTCCCAGTGAGATTGTGAGGCGGTCGCGCTTCACTTGTACTGGCTGGAAAGCGCTGCTTCTCGTCCCAGTGAGATTGTGAGGCGCGCGCACCTGACAGACATCCCACCCTGCAAAAACTCATTTTAGGGAGGTAGCAACCCCGCCCCCCGCAACCCCATATCCCTCCCCCTCCCCCCGCCCGTCGACCTCCAAGGGTGTATGTAATACTTTGTTTCGTGATTTTGTCTAATCTGTAAACCAAGTTGGTTATACGCAGAAAATGTGACCTTAAAATATGTACTTATATTATCATGTTTATTCTATTACAAGTCGCCATCTCCAAAGGGTTCCAACCACTAAACAGATATTTACCTTCCTCCCTCCTCTGCTTTCCACAGGGAGCATTCCCTCCACAATTCCCTAAACCATTCATCGCTCCCCTTTAATCTCCCTCAAGGCACTTACCCTGCAAGAGGCCTAAGTGCTACACCTGCTTGTCAGGGCATATTCTGTTAGAATAGAAACACCTTCTCCATGTCCATTGTATCTATATTTCAATATTTAATAGGTTTCAATGAGATCCCGTCATTCTTCTAAACTCCAGCAACTACAGACCCAGAGCCATCAAATGCCATACTTTAACCCTTTCATTCCCCAGATCATACTCATAAGCTTCGTTTGGACTCTCTCCCATGCCAGCACATCCTTTCTTCGATATGGGGTCTGAAAGACATCTTTTTGTGGAGCAACATGAGAAAGTCCTGAATGAATGTTTCATCTGTCTTTACAGTAAGATACACACAGAGATTTCAGAAATGTAAATAATTAATGGAGAGGTCTTGATGATAACATCTGCTTAATAGAAGTGAAGAAAGATAGATCTCAGGGCCAGATCAGGTACACCCTATCCTCGTTATATGCGGGGGATACGTTCCTCGAGGTCGACGCAAAATGTGAATAATTATTTAAATGGAGAAAATACGGATGCGTTCCAGAGGGCTTCCTAAATATGTTTTATCTGTAATTTATTTACATTTTCATACCAATGCGACACAAAAGCAGTATCACAAGACAACATTTGTGTTATACTTCAACAATTTAAGGTAATATTCATTGCAATAAATCATAAAAATTTAACATCCTAGGGTGTACAGTACTCACCAACAGTGGCAGGTGTGTTCACTCTGGGAAATGAGTGGTTGTTGTGGTGTCGGGCAGCTTCACATGGATAAGGTGGATGGTTGTGGTCGTCAGGATCATATCAAGAACAGCAAGGGGTGAAGGAAGACTCACAGAGTTCTTAGAACTGCCCGCAGCAGGAGATGACACTGGTTTGAAGAAAGTGTTGAGGGTTGTTTGCTTGGCAGCATTTTATTTTTCAGCAGAAGTTTGCTTGTAGGGAAGAAGGATTGAGGGCAGGAAACGACTGAAATGCTGACTCAGTTCTAAGCTTGGGTCCATGTCCATCGCCATTTGTACCAAGGGTTCCGACTTCCACCATTCACTCACTGTTGGTAAACTCCCGGGATTTTCAAAACCGTCTGTTGCTTGCAGCATCTGAGAGATAGTTGGCCGTAAAAAAATACGTACGTCTTAAATGTGGGTCAAACCGATTGAGTGGTTGAATCAGCGATGTTGTGTCAGGCGACAGGAAACGCACTGTTATGTTAGGATCAATGCTGTCCAAATGTTTAGGATGGTCTAGCGTATTGTCAAGCAACAAAAGAACTTTAAAGGCAAGATTCTGTTTCCTGCAGCTTTTGTCCCACAACTCTGTTATCTTCAGCTGATGCTGCGCTGTTTATAATTTCCAATCTTTTTTCAAGTGTTAAAGCGGTTCTCTGCCGCTCGGCTGATGGCCAGCACATGACATCGGACGCTTAGGAGGCATAGTTAAATATTTCAATCACAAAATCCCTGCACCGTTGGTAAAACCAACAAAACTTTACGAGCGCAAGATTACGCATCCACAACTTGCGAAAACCAGTGCGAGACTGGCGGGAGTGAGATTGTGAGGCGAGCTCACTTCACTTGTACTGGCGGGAAGGCGGTGCTTCTCGTCCCAGTGAGATTGTGAGACGAGCTCACTTCACTTGTATTGGCGGGAAGGCGGTGCTTCTCGTCCCAGTGAGATTGTGAGGCGAGCTCACTTCACTTGTACTGGCGGGAAAGCGGTGCTTCTCGTCCCAGTGAGATTGTGAGGTGGTCGCGCTTCACTTGTACTGGCGGGAAAGCGCTGCTTCTCGTCCCAGTGAGATTGTGAGACGAGCTCACTTCACTTGTACTGGCGGGAAAGCGGTGCTTCTCGTCCCAGTGAGATTGTGAGGTGGTCGCGCTTCACTTGTACTGGCTGGAAAGCGCTGCTTCTCGCCCCAACAGTGAGATTGTGAGGCGCGCGCACCTGACAGACATCCCACCCTGCAAAAACTCATTTTAGGGAGGTAGCAACCCCGGCCCCCGCAACCCCATATCCCTCCCCCTCCCCCCGCCCGTCGACCTCCAAGGGTGTATGTAATACTTTGTTTCGTGATTTTGTCTAATCTGTAAACCAAGTTGGTTATACGCAGAAAATGTGACCTTAAAATATGTACTTATATTATCATGTTTATTCTATTACAAGTCGCCATCTCCAAAGGGATCCTAACACTAAACTGATATTTACCTTCCTCCCTCCTCTGCTTTCCACAGGGATCACTCCCTCCACAATTCCCTAGTCCATTCATCCCTCCCCTTTAATCTCCCTCAAGGCACTTACCCTGCAAGAGGCCTAACTGCTACACCTGCTTGTCAGGGCATATTCTGTTAGAATAGAAACACCTTCTCCATGTCCATTTTATCTATGTTTCAATATTTGATAGGTTTCAATGAGATCCCGTCATTCTTGTAAACTCCTGCAAGTACAGACCCAGAGCCATCAGATGATCCTCATACATTAACCCTTTCATTCCCCAGATCATTCTTATAAGCTTCGTTTGGACTCTCTCCCATGCCAGCCCATCCTTTCTTAGATATGGGGTCTGAAAGACATCTTTTTGTGGAGCAACATGAGATAGTCCTGAATGAACGTTTCATCTGTCTTTACAGTAGAGGTACACACAGAGTTTTCAGAAATGTAAATAATTAATGGAGAGGTCTTGATGATAACATCTACTTAAGACATGTGAAGAAAGATACGTCTCAGGGCCAGATCAGGTACACCCTATACTCGTTATATGTGGGGGATACGTTCCTCGCAGTCGACGCAAAATGTGAATAATTATTTAAATGGAGAAAATACGGATGCGTTCCAGAGGGCTTCCTAAATATGTTTTATCTCTAATTTATTCACATTTTCATACCAATACGACAGAAAAGCAATATCACAAGATAACATTTGTATTATACTTCATCAATTTAAGGTAATATTCAATGTAATAAATCATAGAAAGTTAACATCCTAGGGTGTACAGTACTCACCAACAGTGGCAGGTGTGTTTGCTCCGGGAAATGAGTGATTGTTGTGGGGTCGGGCAGATTCACATGGATACGGTGGGTGGTTGTGGTCGTCGGGATCATATCAAACACCGCAAGGGGTGAAGAAAGGCTCATACAACTCCTAGAACTGCTAGCAGTAGGAGATGGGACCGATTTGAAGAAAGTGGTGAGGGTTGTTTGCTTGGCAGCATTTTATTTTTCATTAGAAACTTGCTTGCAGGGAAGAGGGATTGAGGGCAGGGAACGAATGAAATGCTGACTCAGTTCTAAACTTGGGTCCATGTCCATCGCCATTTGTGCCAAGTATTCCGACTTCCACCATTCACTCACCGTTGGTAAACTCTCGGGTTTTTCAAAACCGTCTGTTTCTTGCAGCATCTGAGAGATAGTTCTCCGTAAAAAAAAACGTACGTCTTAGGTCGAGCGGTTGAATCAGCGATGTTGTGTTAGGCGGCAGGAAACGCACTGTTATGTTAGGATGAATGCTGCCCAAATGTTTAGGATTGGCTGGCACATTGTCAAGCAACAAAAGAACTTTAAAGGCAAGATTGTGTTCCCGACAGTAGAATCCCACAACTGTATTATGTTCAGCTGATGCTGCGCTGTTTATAATTTCGAACTTTTTTCAAGTGTTAAAGCGGTTCTCTGCCGCACGGCTGATGGCCAACACATGACATCGGACGCTTAGGAGGCATGGTTAAATACTTCAACCACAAAATCACTGCACCGTAAGTAAAACCAACAAATGTTTAAGAGCATCCACACCTTGCGAAAACTAGCGCGAGACTGGCAGGAGTGAGATTGTGAGGCGATCGCACTTCACTTGTATTGTCGGGAAGGCGGTGCTTCTCGTCCCAGTGAGATTATGAGACGATCGCACTTCACTTGTATTGGCGGGAAAGCGGGGCTTCTCGCCCCAACAGTGAGATTGTGAGGCGATCGCACTTCACTTGTATTGGCGGGAAAGCGGTGCTTCTCGTCCCAGTGAGATTGTGAGGCGAGCGCACTTCACTTGTATTGGCGGGAAAGCGGTGCTTCTCGTCCCAGTGAGATTGTGAGGCGAGCGCACGTCATTTGTATTGGCGGGAAAGCGGGGCTTCTCGCCCCAACAGTGAGAGTGTGAGGCGCGCGCACCTGACAGACATCCCACCCTGCAAAAACTCGTTTCAGGGAAGTAGCAACCCCGCCCCCCGCAACCCCATATCCATCCCCCTCCCCACCCCCCGTCGACCTCCAAGGGTGTATATAATAATTTGTTTTGTGATTTTGTCTAATCTGTAAACCAAGTTTTGTTATACGCAGAAAATGTTACACTAAAATATGTACTTATATTATCTTATATTATATTATCATGTTTATTCTATTAAAACTGTAAGCAAGTCTACAGGGAGTTTGGCCTCATCTCGTAGGACATCAATAGAGTAGCTCCTTAGCAGCTAGCCATCTAGTTTAAGTAACGTTAGCTACACTAATGTTAGAATGACACGTGTTAAACTCACCTCAACATGCCGTTTACATTTTAACCCACCATGGGCAATGGAAAAGTCACAGTTGCAAACAGTGCAGTGAGGCGAGCAACATTGTCATTATTTCTGAGGTCGACTGTAAAGCCCACCCACAGAGAAAACTGATAGGTCTTCCTAGCACGGAGAGAGATGAATCAGGATGCTCGCTCTCGCTCTCCCTCTTCCTCTCGCTCTCTCTCGCCCTCTCCCTCTCAAAAAAATCGATTTCCGGGATATTGTCTAAAATTTCCAGGCATCAGGGAGCTGCTATCAATAAACCGGACACTCCCAGAACTTCCAGGAGAGGTGGGATGTCTGTGACATGTTATTGGCAGGAAAGCGGTGCTCCTCGCATAACTGTGAGTTTTGGACGCATATAAGGAGACGTTAGTAGAAATAGGTTCCTTGCATAATTGTGAATCCGCAATGTCTGCAGACGCATAGAACCAGGATAGGGTGTACTGTATATCCAAGAACTTTATGGGGATGCCAGAGAAGAAACTGGCATACCTGGCTGAGATATTTGCATCATTGTTAGAGATGGGAGAAGTGTCAAGATAAAAGGTGGATAATGTTGTAGCTTTATTTACAAAGGGTGACAAAGAAAAGCCTGGAAACTGTGGACCTAGGGATTGTTACAGAATAGAATGATCTTGGAGTATAAGTACATGGTTTCCTGAAAATGACATTGCAGGTAGGCAGGGTTTATGTCAGTTGCAATGTAAAAAAGGGACAAAATCGTAAAGGGTGATGGTGACTGAATGCGTTATATTTCAATGCACGCAGTATAAAGAATAAGTTAGATGAACTTGTAGAAGATACATATTGGCATGTATAACTGAATCATCGCTGAAAGAAGATTATACAGCAACTGGGAGCTTATTGTCCAAGGATACGCATAGTATTGAAAGGACGTACAGGTAGTTAGAATGGGTAGGGAGGCTCTGTAACTAAAAAAAATGAAATCAAACCCTTAGAAAGAGGGGGTATTGGATTGAAAGGTGTTGAATCATTGTGGGTAGAGCTAAGAAAGTGCAAGGGTAAAAAGACCCAGATGGGAGTTATGTACAGACCACTGAACATTAGCAAAGATGTGGTCTACAAATTACAATGGGAGATAGAAAATCCATGTCAAAAGGGCAATGTTGTGTTACTCATGGGGGATTTCAATAAGCAAGTAGGTTGGAGAATCAGATTGGTGCTGGATCCCAAGAGGGGGGATTTGTAGAATGCATACGAGATGGCATTTTGGAGCAACTCATGGCTGTGCCCACTAGGGGATAAGCTATTCTGGATTGGGTGTTGTGCAATGAACTGGAATTGATTAGAGAGCTTAAACTAAAAGAACCCTTAGGGATGAGTGATCACAATATGAAAGAATTCACTCTTCAATTTAAGAAGAAGAAGCTAATGTCTCCCATCAAGAAGGCCTCAAATTTCTTGCCTTCTTTCTTGATAAAAGAACCAACCAATCACCCTCTACCTCCACCTTCCTCCATCTAGCAGAACCAGTCCTCACCATGAACAATTTTTCCTTTGGCTCCTCCAACTTTCTCAAACCTGAGGGGTAGCTATGGGCCCCAAATATGCCTGTCTCTTCGTCGACAACATAGGACAGTTCATGTTCAAAGCCTTCCCTGGTTATATTCCCCAACTCTTCCGCCACTACATTGATGCCTGTATTGTTGCTGCTACTTGCACTCATGCTAAGTTCACCAAATTTATCAACTTTGCCTCAGCTTCCACCTTTCACTTGGTCCTTCTCTGACACCTCCCACTCCTTTCTCAATCTCTGTCTCCCTCTCTGGAGACAAACAGTCAACCGGCATCTTTTATAAACCTATTGAATCCTACGGTTATCTCAACAATAATCCTTCCCACCCTATCTCCTATAAAAAGGCTATTCCCATTTCTCAGTTTCCTCACCTCTGCCGCATCTGTTCCCAGGAGGTGGCTTTTCTTTCATCAGAGATGTCCTCCTTCTTTAAAGAATAAGGTTTCCCTCCCTCCACTATTGATGCTGTTCTCAACC
Organism: Mobula birostris; assembly: GCF_030028105.1. Classification (NCBI taxonomy): domain Eukaryota; kingdom Metazoa; phylum Chordata; class Chondrichthyes; order Myliobatiformes; family Myliobatidae; genus Mobula; species Mobula birostris. The sequence continues at coordinate 62,477,057 of NC_092370.1, forward strand.
ACATTTCCTCCATTTCCAGTGCATCTGCGTTCACACCATATTCCCCCTGCCTTTATAGTGAAAGTTCCTTTTGTCCTTACCTGACACCCCTTCAGCCTCTGCATCCAACACATAATCCACCACAACTTCTGCCATCTCCAAAAAGATCCTACCACTAAACATATATTTACCTTCCTCCTTCCTCTGCTTTCCACAGGAATCACTCCCTCCACAATTCCCTAGTCCATTCATCCCTCCCCTTTAATCTCCCTCAAGGCACTTACCCTGCAAGAGGTCTAAGTGCTACACCTGCTTGTCAGGGCATATTCTGTTAGAATAGAAACACCTTCTCCATGTCCATTGTATCTATGTTTCAATATTTGATAGGTTTCAATGAGATCGTGTCATTCTTCTAAAATCCAGCAAGTACAGACCCAGAGCCATCAAATGCTCCTCATACTTTAACCATTTCCTTCCCCAGATCATTCTCATAAGCTTCGTTTGGACTCTTCCCATGCCAGCACATCCTTTCTAAGGGATGGGGCCTGAAAGACATCATTTTGTGGAGCAACATGCGATAGTCCTGAATAAACGTTTCATCTGTCTTTACAGTAGAGATACACACAGAGATTTCAGAATTGTAAATAATTAATGAAGAGGTCTTGATGATAACATCTACTTAAAACATGTGAAGATAGATCGATCTCAGGGTCAGATCAGGTACACCCTATCCTCGTTATATGCGGGGGATACGTTCCTCGCAGTCGACGCAAAATGTGTATAATTATTTAAACGGAGAAAATAGGGATGCGTTCCAGAGGGCTTCCTAAATATATTTTATCTGTGATTTATTCACATTTTTATACCAATACGAGACAAAAGTAGTATCACAAGACCACATTTGTATTATACTTCATCAATTTAAGATAATATTCAATATAATAAATCATAGAAAGTTAACATCCTAGGGTGTACAGTACTCACCAACAGTGGCAGGTGTGTTCGCTCCGGGAAATGAGTGGTGGTTGTGGTGGCCGGCAGCTTCACATGGATAAGGTGGATGTTTGTGGTCGTCAGGATCATATCAAGCACAGCAAGGGGTGAAGAAAGACTCACAGAGTTCTTAGAACTGCCCGCAGCAGGAGATGACACCGATTTGAAGAAAGTGGTGAGGGTTGTTTGCTTGGCAGCATTTTATTTTTCAACAGAAATTTGCTTGCATGGAAGAAGGATTGAGAGCAGGGAATGACTGAAATGCTGACTCAGTTTTAAACTTGGGTCCATGTCCATCGCCATTTCTGCCAAGAGTTCCGACATCCACCATTAACTCACCGTTGGTAAACTCCAGGGATTTTCAAAACCCATGTTGCTTGCAGCATCTGAGAGATAGTTCGCCGTAAAAGAAAATACGTACGTCTTAAATGTGGATCACACCGGTCGAGTGGTTGAATCAGCGATGTTCTGTTAGGCGGCAGGAAACGCACTGTTATGTTAGGATCAATGCTGTCCAAATGTTTAGGATGGGCTGGCGCATTGTCAAGCAACAAAAGAACTTTAAAGGCAAGATTCTGTTCCCGACAGTAGCGTCCCACAACTCTGTTATCTTCAGCTGATGCTGCGCTGTTTATAATTTCCAACCTTTTTTCAAGTGTTAAAGCGGTTTTCTGCCGCTCGGCTGATGGCCAGCACATGACATCGGACGCTTAGGAGACACAGTTAAATATTTCAATCACAAAATCACTGCACCGTAGGTAAAACGAACAAAAGTTTAAGAGCGCAAGATCGCGCATCCAAACCTTGCGAAAACCAGTGCGAGACTGGCGGGAGTGAGATTGTGAGACGATCGGACTTCACTTGTATTGGCGGGAAAGCGGTGCTTCTCGTCCCAACAGTGAGATTGTGAGGCGAGCGCACCTGACAGACATCCCACCCTGCAAACACTCATTTCAGGAAGGTAGCAACCCCGCCTACCGCAACCCCATATCCCTCCCCCTCTCCCCGCCCGTCGACCTCCAAGGCTGTATATAATACTTTGTTTCGTGATTTTGTCTAATCTGTAAACCAAGTTGGGTATTCGCAGAAAATGTGACATTACTTATATTATCTTATATTATATTATCATGTTTATTCTATTACAACTGTAAGCAAGTTCACAGGCAGTTAGGCCTCATCTCGTAGGACATCAATAGAGTAGCTCCTTAGCAGCTAGCCATCTAGTTTAAGCAACGTTAGCTACGCTGTTAAACTCAGTTCAACATGCTGTTTACATTTTAACTCACCATTGGCAATAGAAAAGTCACAGTTGCAAAGAGTGCAGCCAGCAACACTGTCATTATTTTTCAGGTCGACTGTAAAGCCCACCCACAGAGAAAACTGATAGGTCTTCTTAGTATGAAGAGAGGCAAATCAGGATGTTTGCTCTCCCTCTCTCTATCCCTCTGGCTCTCTCTCGCCCTCTCCCTCTCAAAAAAAATCGATTTCTGGGATGTTGTATAAAATTTCTGGGCATCACGCGGCTGCTATCAATAAGCTGGAGACTCCCAGAAGTTCCGGGAGAGCTGGGATGTCTGTGACATGCATTGGCGGGAAAGTGGTACTCCTCGCATAACCGTGACTTTTGGACACATATAAGGAGATGTTGGTGGAAATAGGTTCCTTGCATAATTGTGAATCCGCATTGTCTGCAGATGCATAGAACCAGGATAGGGTGTACTGTATATCCAAGAAGCTTATGGGAAACTGGAGAAGAAACTGGCATACCTGGCTGAGATATTTGCATCATTGTTAGAGATGGGAGAAGTGTCAAGACAAAAGGTGGCTAATGTTGTGGCTTTATTTAAAAAGGGTGACAAAGAAAAATCTGGAAACTGTGGACCTAGGGATGGTTATAGAATAGAACAATCTTGGAGTATAAGTACATGGTTTCCTGAAAATGACATTGCAGGTAGGCAGGGTTTATATCAGTTGCAATGTAAAAGAGGGACAAAATCGTAAAGGGTGATGGTGACTGAATGTGTTATATTTGAATGCACGCAGTATAGAGAATAAGTTAGATGAACTTGTAGAAGATACAGATTGGCATGTATTACTGAATCATGGCTGAAAGAAGATTATGCAGCAACTGGGAGCTTATTGTCCAAGGATACACATAATATCAAAAGGACATACAGATAGTTAGAATGGGTAGGGAGGCTCTGTTACTAAAGAAAAATGCAATCAAACCCTTAGAAAGAGGGGGCATTGGATTGAAAGGTGTTGAATCATTGTGGATAGAGCTAAGAAAGTGCAAGGATAAAAAGACCCTGATGGGAGTTATGTACAGACCTCTGAACATTAGCAAAGATGTGGTCTATAAATTACAATGGGAGATAGAAAATCCATGTCAAAAGGGTAATGTTGTGTTAGTCATGGGGGATTTCAATAAGCAGGTAGTTTGGGAAAATCAGATTGGTGCTGGATCCCAAGAGGGGGCATTTGTAGAATGCATACGAGATGACGTTTTGGAGCAACTCATGGCTGTGCCAACTAGGGGATCAGCTATTCTGGATTGGGTGTTGTGCAATGAACTGGAATTGATTAGAGACCTTAAAATAAAAGAACCCTTAGGGATCAGTCATCATAATATGATAGAAATCACTCTGCAATTTAAGAAGAAGAAGCTAATGTCCCCCATCAAGAAGGCCTCAAAGATCTTGCCTTCTTTCTTGATAAAAGAACCAACCAATCACTCTCCACCTCAACCCTCCTCCATCTCGCAGAACTGGTCCTCACCCTGAACAAGTTTTCCTTTGGCTCCTCCCACTTTCTCTAAACTTGAGGGGTAGCCATGGGCCCCAGCTATGCCTGCCTCTTCGTTGACAACATAGGACAGTTCATGTTCAAAGCCTTCCCTGGTTATATTCCCCAACTCTTCTTCCACTACATTGATGCCTGTATTGTTGCTGCTTCTTGCATGCATGCTGAGCACGCCAAATTTATCAACTTTGCCTCAACTTCTACCTTTCACTTGGGCCTTCTCTTACACCTCCCACTCCTTTCTCAATCTCTCTGTCTCCATCTCTGGAGACAACCTGTCAACCGGCATCTTTGATAAACCTATTGATCCTATGGTTATCACGACAATAATCCTTCCCACCCTATCTCCTATAAAAATGCGATTCCCTTTTCTCAGTTTCCTCACCTCTGCCGCCTCTGTCCTCCTTCTTTAATGAATGAAGTTTCTCTCCTTCCACTTTGAATGCTGTCCTCAACCACATTTCCTCCATTTCCAGTCCATCTGCGTTCACCCCATCTTCCAGCTGCCTTTATAGTGAAAGTTCCATTTGTCCATACCTATCACCACATCAGCCTCTGCATTCAACACATAATCTTCCACAACATCTGCCATCACCAAAGGGATCCTACCACTAAACATATATTCACCTTCCCCCCTCCTCTGCTTTCCACAGGGATCACTCCCTCCACAATTCCCTAGTCCATTCATCCCTCCCCTTTAATCTCCCTCAAGGCACTTACCCTGCAAGAGGCCTAAGTGCTACACCTGCTTGTCAGGGCATATTCTGTTAGAATAGAAACACCTTCTCCATGTCCATTGTATCTATATTTCAATATTTGATAGGTTTCAATGAGATCCCGTCATCCTTCTAAAATCCAGCAAGTACAGACCCAGAGCCATCAAATGCTCCTCATATTTTAACCCTTTCATTCCCCAGATCATTCTCATAAGCTTCGTTTGGACTCTCTCCCATGCCAGCCCATCCTTTCTTAGATATGCGGCCTGAAAGACATCTTTTTGTGGAGCAACATGAGATAGTCCTGAATGAACGTTTCATCTGTTTTACAGTAGAGATACACACAGCGATTTCAGAAATGTAAATAATTAATGGAGAGGTCTTGATGATAACATCTGCTTAATAGAAGTGAAGAAAGATAGATCTCAGGGCCAGATCAGGTACACCCTATCCTCGTTATATGCGGGGGATACGTTCCTCGAGGTCGACGCAAAATATGAATAATTATTTAAATGGAGAAAATAGGGATGCGTTCCAGAGGGCTTCCTAAATATGTTTTATCTGTAATTTATTCACATTTTGGTACCAATGTGACACAAAAGCAGTATCACAAGACAACATTTGTATTATACTTCATCAATTTAAGCTAATATTCATTGTAATAAATCATAGAAATTTAACATCCTAGGGTGTACAGTACTCACCAACAGTGGCAGGTGTGTTCACTCTGGGAAATGAGTGGTTGTTGTGGTGTCGGGCAGCTTCACATGGATAAGGTGGATGGTTGTGGTCGTCACGATCATATCAAGCACTGCAAGGGGTGAAGGAAGATTCACAGAGCTCTTAGAACTGCCGGCAGCAGGAGATGACACCGATTTGAAGAAAGTGGTGAGGGTTGTTTACTTGGCAGCATTTTATTTTTCAGCAGAAATTTGCTTGTAGGGAAGAAGGATTGAGGGCAGGGAACAACTGAAATGCTGACTCAGTTCTAAACTTGGGTCCATGTCCATCGCCATTTGTACCAAGTGTTCCGACTTCCACCATTCACCCACCGTTGGTAAACTCCCGGGATTTTCAAAACGTCTATTGCTTGCAGCATCTGAGAGATAGTTCGCATCTTAAATGTGAATCAAACCGGTCGAGTGGTTGAATCAGCGATGTTGTGTTAGGCGGCAGGAAATGCACTGTTATGTTAGGATGAATGCTGTCCAAATGTTTAGGATGGGCTGGCGCATTGTCAAGCAACAGAAGAACTTTAAAGGCAAAATTCTGTTCCCGGCAGTAGCGTCCAACAACTGTGTTATCTTCAGCTGATGCCGCGCTGTTTATAATTTCCATCTTTTTTGCAAGTGTTAAAGCGGTTCTCTGCCGCTCAGCTGATGGCCAGCACATGACATCGGACGCTTAGGAGGCATAGTTAAATATTTCAATCAGAAAATCACTGCACCGTAGGTAAAACCAACAAAAGTTTAAGAGCAACACACATCAAAGTTGCTGGTGAACGCAGCAGGCCAGACAGCATCTGTAGGAAGAGGTGCAGTCGACGTTTCAGGCCGAGACCCTTCATCAGAACTAACTGAAGGAAGAGTGAGTAAGGGATTTGAAAGTTGGAGAGGGAGGGGGAGATCCAAAATGATAGGACAAGACAGGAGGGGGAAGGATGGAGCCAAGAGCTGGACAGGTGATAGGCAAAAGGGGATATGAGAGGATCATGGGACAGGAGGTCCGGGAAGAAAAACAAGGTGGGGGGGGACCCAGAGGATGGGCAAGAGGTATATTCAGAGGGACAGAGGGAGAAAAAGGAGAGTGAGAGAAAGAACGTGTGCATAAAAATGAGTAACAGATGGGGTACGAGGGGGAGGTGGGGCCTTAGCGGAAGTTAGAGAAGTCAATGTTCATGCCATCAGGTTGGAGGCTACCCAGACGGAATATAAGGTGTTGTTCCTCCAACCTGAGTGTGGCTTCATCTTTACAGTGGAGGTTAGTTTAAGAGCGCAAGTTCACGCATCCACACCTTGCGAAAACCAGTGCGAGACTGGCGGGAGTGAAATTGTGAGGCGATCGCACTTGACTTGTATTAGCGGGAAAGCGGTGCTTCTCATCCCAACAGAAAGATTCTGAGGCGGGCGCACTTGACTTGTATTGGCGGGAAAGCGGTGCTTCTCGTCTCAACAGTGAGATTGTGAGGCGGGCGCACTTGACTTGTATTGGCGGGAAAGCGGTGCTTCTCGTCCCAACAGTGAGATTGTGAGGCGAGCACACCTGGCAGACATCCCAACCTGCAAACACTGATTTCAGGGAGGTAGCAGCCCCGGCCCCATCAACACCAAATTCCACCACCCCCATGTCGACCTCCAAGGGTCTTTGTTTAGTGATTTTGTCTAATCTGTAAACCAAGTTGGGTATATGCAGAAAATGTGACAATAAAATATGTACTTATATTATATTATCATGTTTATTCTATACAACTTTAAGCAAGACTACAGGGGGTTTGGCCTCATCACGTAGGACATCAATAGAGTAGCTCCTTAGCAGCTAGTCAGCTAGTTTAAGTAACGTTAGCTACGCTTATGTTCGAATGACACCTGTTAAACTCACCTCAACAAGCCGTTTATATTTTAACCCACCATGGGCAATAGAAAAGTAGGGAGCAACACTGTCATTATTTTTGAGGTCGACTGTAAAGCCCGCCCACAGAGAAAACTGATAGGTCTACTTAGCACCAAGAGAGACCAATCAGGATGCTTGCTCTCGCTCTCCCTCTCAAAAAAAATTGATTTCCGGGAAATTGTATATAATTTCCAGGCATCAGGGAGCCGCTATCAATAAGCGGGAGACTCCCAGAACTTCCGGGAGAGGTGGGATGTCTGTGACATGTATTGGCAGGAAAGTGATGCTTCTCGTCCCAACAGTAAGACTGTGAGGTGTGCGCACATGACTTGTATTGGCGGGAAAGCTGTGCTCCTCGCATAACTGCGAGTTTTGGATGCATATAAGGAGTCGTTGGTAGAAATAGCTTCCTCACATAATTGTGAATCCGCATTTTCTGCAGAAGCATAGAACCAGGATAGGGTGGACTGTATATCCAAGAACCTTATGGGGAAGCTAGAGAAGAAACTGGCATACCTGGCTGAGATATTTGCATCATTGTTAGAGATGGGAGAAGTGTCAAGATAAAAGGTGGATAATGTTGTAGCTTTATTTAAAAAGGGTGACAAAGAAAAGCCTGGAACCTGTGGACCTAGGGATTGTTATAGAACGGAACGTTCTTGGAGCATAAGTACATGGCTTCCTGAAAATGACATTGCAGGTAGGCAGGGTTTATGTCAGTTGCAATGTAAAGGAGGGACAAAATTGTAAAGGGTGATGGTGACTGAATGCGTTATATTTCAATGCACGCAGTATACGGAATAAGTTAGATGAACTTGTAGAAGATACAGATTGACATGTATAACCGAATCATGGCTGAAAGATGATTATACAGCAACTGGGAGCTTATTGTCCAAGGATACGCATAATATCAAAAGGACATACAGGTAGTTAGAATGGGTAGGGAGGCTCTGTTACTGAAAAAAATGAAATCAAACCCTTAGAAAGAGGGGGCATTGGATTGAAAGGTGTTGTATCATTGTGAGTAGAGCTAAGAAAGTGCAAGGGTAAAAAGACCCTGATGGGAGTTATGTACAGATCTCTGAACATTAGCAAAGATGTGGTCTATAAATTACAATGGGATATAGAAAATCCATGTCAAAAGGGCAATGTTGTGTTAGTCATGGGGGATTTCCATAAGCAGGTAGTTTGGGAAAATCAGATTGGTGCTGGATTCCAAGAGGGGGCATTTGTAGAATGCATATGAGATGACGTTTTGGAGCAACTCATGGTTGAGCCCACTAGGGGATCAGCTATGCTGGATTGGGTGTTGTGCAATGAACTGGAATTGATTAGAGAGCTTCAGATAAATGAATCCTTCAGGATCAATGATCATAATATGATATTCACTCTGCAATTTAAGAAGAAGAAGCTAATGTTCCCCATCAAGAAGGCCTCAAAGCTCTTGCCTTCTTTCCTGATAAAAGAACCAACCAATCACCCTCTACCTCCACCCTCCTCCATCTAGCAGAACTGGTCCTCACCCTGAACAAGTTTTCCTTTGGCTCCTCCCACTTTCTCTAAACTTGAGGGGTAGCCATGGGCCCCAGCTATGCCTGCCTCTTCGTTGACAACATAGGACAGTTCATGTTCAAAGCCTTCCCTGGTTATATTCCCCAACTCTTCCTCCATTACATTGATGCCTGTATTGTTGCTGCTTCTTGCACGCATGCTGAGCTCACCAAACTTATAAACTTTGCCTCAACTTCCACCTTTCACTTGGTCCTTCTCTGACACCTCCCACTCCTTTCTCAATCTCGCTGTCTCCAGCTCTGGAGACAAACTGTCAACCGGCATCTTTTATAAACCTATTGTATCCTACCGTTATCTCAACAATAATCCTTCCCACCCTATCTCCTATAAAAGTGCTGTTCCCTTTTCTCAGTTTCCTCACCTCTGCCGCATCTGTTCCCAGGAGGTGGCTTTTCTTTCATCAGAGATGTCCTCCTTCTTTAATGAATGAGGTTTCCCTCCCTCCAATATTGATGTTGTCCTCTACCACATTTCCTCCATTTCCAGTGCATCTGCGCTCACCTTATCTTCCCCCTGCCTTTACAGTGGAAGTTCCTCTTGTCCTTACCTGTCACCCCATCAGCCTCTGCATCCAACACATAATCTTCCACAACTTCTGCCATCTCCAAAGGGATCCTACCACTAAACATATATTCACCTTCCCCCCTCCTCTGCTTTCCACAGGGATCACTCCCTCCACAATTCCCTAGTCCATTCATCCCTCCCCTTTAATCTCCCTCAAGGCACTTACCCTGCAAGAGTCCTAAGTGCTACACCTGCTTGTCAGGGCATATTCTGGATTTAGGGTGTATAGCAAAATATTAACTGCAACAACTAACTTCAGCAACCAATCTTTAGACTTGGTCATGGACTCAAAGCTGCTTAATGTTCCTTGGCATTGTCTGCAGTGTGGATACGAAGAAGGAGGTGTGAAAGTTATATGTAATTCAAAGGAATCATTGTCGATATATTGTAAATATTGAATTGTCCTTTGATCTTCAGCATATAAAATGTCATTCAATGTTAGGTTGAACAGGCCTCTTCCTTCAGAGAGTGTCCCAACTTTGTTGAATAAAAGACTACTTCATATCTATCAGCTTTGTCTCTCCAGTGACTTTGTTTACTGTACAAAACTGCTCATACATCTCCTTTACCTCCATTCAGGGCCCCAGGCAATCCTTCCAAGTGAGGCAACAGTTCACCTGCAAATCTGCTGGGGTCGTATATTGTGTCCAGTGCTCTCTATGTGGCCTCCTTTACATTGGTGAGACCCGTCATAAATTGAGGGACTGCTTCATCAAACACCTCTGCACCATCCACCACAAGCAGGACTTCCTGGTGGCCAAACATTTTAATTCCAGTTCCCAGTCCCATTCTGACATGTTGGTCCATGGCCACCTTGTGTAATTGGATTGTAGATTTTCTCACTTGCAGACCCCAGTCAGTTTGGATTGGCAACAATATCTCCTCTATGATCTCTATCAGCACAGGTGAACCACAGGGCTGTGTGCTTAGCCCCCTGCTCTACTCACTTTACACTGAGACTCTGTGGCTAAGCACAACTCCAATACCATATTCAAGTCTGCTGATGATGCCACTGTTGTGGGCTGAATCAAAAGTGGAGATGAATCAGCATAGAGGAGGGAGATTGTAAATTTGGCTGAGTGGTGTCATAACAAGAACCTTTCACTCAATGGTAAGCAAGACCAAAGAATTGATTGTAGACGTCAGGAGTGGGAAACTGGAGGTCCATGAGTCAGTCCTCAGTGAAGGATCAGAGGTGGCTCTTCACACGGCCTTACACGACCTGGACAACACAAAATCCTATGTCAGAATGCTGTTCATCAACTATAACTCAGTATTTAATAACATCATTCCCACAATCCTGATTGAGAAATTACACAACCTGGGCCTCTGTATCTCCCGCTGCAATTATATCCTCGCCTTCCTAACCAGAAGACCACAATCTGTGCGGATTGGTGATAACATCTCCTCCTCACTGACACACCTAAGGGGTGTGTGCTTAGCTCAGTGCTCCACTGTCTCTATACCCATGACTGTGTGGCTAGCCATAGCTCAAACACCATCTCTAAATTTGCTGATAATATAACCTTTATTGGTAGAGTCTCAGATGGAGATGAGAGGGTGTACAGGAGTGAGATATGCCAACTACTGGAGTGGAGTCGCAGCAATAACTTGGCACTCAACATCAGTAAGATGAAAGAGCTGATTGTGGACTTCAAGAGGTGTAAGACGAAGGAACACATACCATTCCTCGTAGAGGGATCAGAAGTGGAGAGAGTGAACAGTTTCAAGTTCCTGGGTGTCAAGATCTCTGAGGACCTAACCTGGTCCCAACATATTGATGTAGTTATAAAGAAGGGAAGACAGCGCATATATTTCACTAGGAGTTTGAAGAGATTTGATATGTCAACAAATACATTCAAAAACTTCTATAGATGTACTGTGGAGAGCATTCTGACAGGCTGCATCACTGTCTGGTATGGAGGGGGGCTACTGCACAGGACTAAAAGAAGTCGCAGAGTCGACACCGTCTTGGGTACTAGCCTACAAAGTACCCAGGACATCTTCAGGGAGCGGTATCTCAGAAAGGCAGCGTCCATTATTAAGGACCCCCAGCACCCAGGGCATGCCCTTTTCTCACTGTTACCATCAGGTAGGAGGTACAGAAGCCTGAAGGCACACACTCAGTGATTCAGGAACAGCTTCCTCCCCTATGCCATCTGATTCCTAAATGGACATTGAACCCTTGAACACTACCTCACATGTTTACTATCTATTATTTCTGTTTTTTGCGCAAATTTTAATCTATTCAATATACGTATTCTGTAATTTATTTATTATTATTATTATTTTATTCTTTTTCTATATTATGTATTGCATTGAACTGCTGCTGCTAAATTAACAAATTTCACAACACATGTTGATGATAATAAACCTGATTCTGAGATGGGCTAGCAACTTTAAATCCTTGAGTGTTACTGTTTCAGAGGATCTGTCCTGGACCCAGTACATAACAGCAATTGTGAAGAAAGCACAGCCGTGCCTCTACTTCCTAAGGAGTCTGCGGAGATTTGGCGTGACATCTGAAACTTCGACAAACTTTTATGGATGTGCAGTGGAGAGTGTATGGACTGGCTGCATTGTAACCAGCAATGCCTTTGAACGGAAAATCCTACAAAGTGTAGTAGATTTGGCCCAGTACATCATAGGCAAAGCCCTCCCAACCATTGAGCACATCTACATGAAATGTTGTCATAGGAAAGCAGCATCCATCATCAGAGTTTCCCATCACCAAGGTAATGCACTTCTCTTGCTGCTGCTATCAGGTAGAAGGTACAAGAGCCTCAGGACTTGTGCCATTAGGTTCAGGAACAGTTACCACCCCACAACTATCAGATTCTTGAACAAAAGGGGATAACTACACTTACTTGCCCATCTATTGAGAGGTTCCCATTCTTTATCTTATTATCTCGTGTTCTAATTATTTATTGCTATTTATTTACATTTGTATTTGCATAGTTTGTTGTCTTCTGCACACTAGATGATCTTTCATTGATCCTGTTATAGTTGCTACTGTATAGATTTGCTGAGTTTCCTTCAGGGAAAATGTTGCCTGACAAATTTGTTAGAATTCTTTGAAGAAATTACAAGCAAAATTATGCTGTATACTTGGATTCACAGGAGGCCTTTGACAAGGTGCCACACATGAGGCTGCTCAATAAGGTAAGAGCTCATGGTATTACTGTACTGGAAAGATACTACCATGGATAGAGCACTGGCTGATTGGCAGAAGGCAAAGAGTGGAAATAAAGGCAGCCTTTTTTTGTTGGCTGCTGGTGACTAGTGGTGTTCTACAGGGGTCTGTGTTGGACCCGCTTCTTTCTACATTGTATGTCAATGATTTGGATGACAGAATTGACGGCTTTGTGGACAAGTTTATGGATGATACAAAGACAGGTGGAGGGGCAGGTAGTGTTGGAGAAGCAGGAAGGCTGCATAAGAACAGACAGATTAGGGGAACGGACAAAGAAATGACAGATGGAATACAGTGTTGGGAAGTGTATGGTGAGTACTTAGATAAAAAAAAATAAGAGCGAAGAATATTTTCTCATTGGAGTGAAAATTCAAAAATCCAAGATGCAAAGGGCCTTGGGAGTCCTTGAGCAAGATTCCCCAAAGGTTAATTTGCAGGTTGAGTCGGTGGTAAGGAAAACAAATGCAATGTTAGCATTAACTTCAAAAGGACTAGAATATAAAAGTAAGGATGTAATGTTGGGGCTTTATAAGGAACCGGTAAGGCCTCATTTGAGTATCGTGTTCAGTTTTGGGCCGCTTATCTAAAGAAGGGTGTGCTGACATTGGAGACGGTTCAAAGGAAGTTCACAAATAAGATTCTGGGATTGAAAGGGTTATCATATAAGGAGCATTTGATGGATCTGGGCTTGTACTCACTGAAGTTCAGAAGAATGAGGGAAGATCTCATTAAACCTGATGAATGTTGAAAGGCCTCAATAGAGTGAATGTGGAGAGGATGCTTCCCATGGTGGCAGAGTCCAAGACCAGAGGACACAGCCTCAGAATAGAAGGAGATCCATTTAGAATGGAGATAGGAAGGAATTTCTTTAGCCAGAGAATGGTGAATCTGTGGAATTCATTGCCACAGGCAACTGTGGAAGCCAAGTCATTGGGTATATTTAAGGCAGAGATTGATAGATTCTTCATTAGTCAGGACATGAAGGGACACGGGGAGAAGGCAGGAGATTGGGGCTGAGAGGAAAATTGGATCAGCCATAATGAAATGGTGGAGCAGACTTCATGGGTCAAATAGCCTAATTCTGCTCCTATATCCTATGGTCTTATGGTGAAGTAGGATTTTGTCACAGTGATCATCAGCAGTCAGGACATTGTTAAGTTGAGGTGTTACGTTGCAGCTGTACAAGATGTCAGTGAGGTCACATTGGAATTTTGGTCCAGTTTTGGTCATCCTGCTCTAGGGCAGATATTGTCAAGCTGGAAAGAGTAAGGAGGATATTTACAAAGATACTGCTGGAGAAAGTTTGAGCAGGTCAGGACTGTTTTCATTAGACTGTAGGAAAATTATAGGTGATCTTGTAGAGCTGTATGAAATCATGAAGGGCATAGATAGGGTTAATGTGCACAGTCGTCTTCCCAGGTTTGGAGAATCAAGGACGAGTGGGCATAGGTTTAAGGTGAGAGGGAGAGATTAATTGGAAACAAAGCAGCGAGTTTTTCACTCAAAGGATGGTCAGTATTGGAATAACCTGCACAAGGAAGTGGTTGAGACAGCTACTTTAACAACATGTAAAATGAGTTTGCACAGGTACATGAAAAGGAAAGGTTTAGGGGAATATGCAGCAAACACAGGCAAATGGGTCTAGTTTAAACATGACTCATGGTTGGAAAACACCATTTGGGCTGTCGTGCCTGTTTTCATACTGGATGACTCTATACCATGTCTATTGTCCTGTCTTCATCAATTTTCTTAATTACCTCCTCAAGAAGCAATCACAGTCGTGAGCCAGGATTTCTCCTGCAAAAAAAAAACTATGTTGACTCCTCCATACAGTCTCTCTTGCTCCAAGTGAACATAAATCCTGTCCTTTAGAATCTTTTTCCAATAGTTTCCCTACCACTGGCTTAAGGCAAATTTTGGAGATTTGCCACAGGCTATTTTTAAAAAGCAAACCAAGAACCAGGGTTTATTTCTGGTGATAGAATGCAGTTAGGAGGTTTTTCTAAACATAAACTATCCTTGGGCAAACTGAAGAGAAGTTTTTATAGGTCATAGAAAGTTTGGATTTTAATTCCATTGCAAGTACTTCAATGCAAAAATCTATTCACAATCCAGTACAGTACAGAGGAAGTGCTGCACTACCAGAGGTATCAACTTGTGCATTACAGAGTATATAACTTTTACAGCGTACATAGCTTATTGCAGAGTGTAAAACATTATAAGTTGGGATGATATCACAAATGCCAGAGTATACATTTCAGGAAAGGATGAAAATATTCAAAAAGTGGTCACTAGGAAATTTAATGAGAAATTCGGAAGAAAGCATATTAACCAAAGAAGGGAGAGAATGCAGAACCCATACCACAGGGTTTGAAAAGAATAGTATAGATGTATTTAAGAAGAAATGAATGAGCATCTGAGGATGTGAAGGGGTTCACTGAACATGTGGGGGTTCTAATTGAGCCTAAATGCCAACTGGTTAGGCTGAATTGACTGATTCTCTGCCATATATACACTATAATCCACAAGTTAATAACTCTGGTAGTGCAGTACTTCTTTTGTATCTCACTGAATTGTCACTTAGATTTTTGGAGTACTTGGAATGAATTTAAAACCACAACCTTCTCACTCTGAAGGAATAGTAGCACCAATTAATCCACAGCTAACACAGAATGCTACAGTCTTCCTTTTAAAGCCTGTAAAACTCTAGTGATTTCAACCTGCATCCTAAATGTATCAGGTGACTAGAGTGAGTGCTGATGAACAAAGCTCTGACCCCATATTGTTATCAGTGTCAGCACAAGATGAATTTAACCCTCAGCCCTCATTTCTGGCTGATAGCAGGATGCCCACCTGATTATGTCAGACATCTGGCAGCTTCCCACTTTATGCATGCAATTTCTGGCAGGTCAACAGAAGTCTATTTAAAGTAAGAATTAACCTCTTAAGGTGATGTTCCATGCCCTCCTTCAAAGTTCATTTCTAAGCGAGCTAGAGAATATTCTGTTACAGTTCTATGGTTTATAGCAGGCATGTTCAGAGCAGTTTTACCTGCTAAACACAGTGACAGTAGGGGGCCCATGAATTCTGTCACCGCCATAATTTTGACATCCTGAGTTTACCCTATTCTATCTCAGTCATTAATGTGAATGAAAGTTTATTGAAATTGAGTTAAAATTGTTCAAAATAGCACTGAGTTTTTTAAATTTGATTTTTTGGTGTTTTTTTGGGGGTTTTGGGAACAGAGATGGGAGTTAGGAGTCAGGTTATGGGTTTAGGAATGGAGATGTGGGGGAATTAGAGGAATAAGAAGACAGGTTGGAATCTTTGGACTCCGATCCATGTTCGAAGTACAGTGACACAACACTGAAGGACATGGGACGTCTGCAGACCAAGCCAGGATG
Organism: Mobula birostris; assembly: GCF_030028105.1. Taxonomy (NCBI): domain Eukaryota; kingdom Metazoa; phylum Chordata; class Chondrichthyes; order Myliobatiformes; family Myliobatidae; genus Mobula; species Mobula birostris. Next base: position 62,492,890 of record NC_092370.1, read on the forward strand.
TCTAGCTGACAGACCAGTGTGAATGAAGGATGGTGGCTCCCCTAGGGACAGCAAGTTGTTGGCGGATTCCAGAGTTGGCATTCCATGCTGGCAAGAGGAATGAGGTCCAATGACCCTCTGAGTTTGCGAATCGGTAAGACCGCAAGAAGGTGGGTCCTGTGGTTAATGCTGAAATTCGAGGACTGAAGATCAAATTGGAAGTCTGGAAATTGAGATCCATTGGCCAGTGCTTGGGTCTTTGAATCTCTGCGGGTATGCTGGTGTAGTCAATGGGCCCACATCTGAATCTGGATCCAACTCCACTGTATGCTGAAGAATAAGGATAGTCTGGGGGTTAGAGGACTCTGTATGTGCCTGGGAAGGATGGTGAATGCGGCTTGTTTTGCTGTTGTTATTTTGTTGTGTTCTGTGTTGTTCTGCTGAGCATTGTGGGCACACTCTGTTGGCACTGGAATGTTTGGTTTCACTTGCGGGCTGCCCCCAGCACATCCTCAAGTGTGTTGGTTGTTGTTGTAAATGATGCATTTTCGTCATTGTCGTCGTCGTCATGGCTATCCCTCGAGGTCAAGGATCATGGTCTTCATTCTGTTGATCTACTTATGGGCTCTCAAGTGGCTTATGAGTCCAACCTTGGCTTTCAAAGTTCTTCCGCATTCAGGACAGGTAGTTCCATATGTCAGATCGGGCTTTGGTTGTTGCTGCCTCTCTTTCCATTTTCTTCTCTTTTCTTCTAATTCCTCACGTCTGTTGGCTTTGAAAGTTGCTGTTCCTTCTCAGATGATGGCTTGCCAGAGTTTCTTGTCCTTGGCATTGGTTTCCCAATTGTTGATGTCAATGTTACATTTCTTCATGTTGGCTTTTAAGACGTCTTTGAATCTCTTCTGTTGTCCGCCTCTTTTACGTTTGCCTTCTTTAAGCTGGGAGTAGAAGATTTGTTTCGGCAGACGTTCCTCTTTCATCTGAACAACATGACCGCTCCATCTTAGTTGGTTCTTGATGACGTAAGCTTCAACACTTGTTGTTTTTGCTTCATTTAGCAAAACAGTAACTGTGAGCCTTTTCAAGTTAAATCAGGAGTAAAACAGGGATACGTGATTGCCCCAGATTTGTTCACCATCTTCATTGCGACAATCATCCACATTATCCCCCAGGAATCAAAATTGTCTACTGAACAGATGGCAGACTTTTCAATTTTGCCCATCTCAAATCCAAAACGAAGACATCCACAAGTTACCTCATCAAGTTCCAATACGCAGATGACAACGGTGTTGCAGCTCTCTCAGAAAACCACCTACAACAGATTCTGACTGCCTTCAATCGTGCAATCACGAAACTCAGACTTACCATCAATTCCAAGAAGACTCAGATCATCTACCAACTGTCACCAACTTAGACAAATCAGATAAAACTATCAATTCAACTTGGCGAAACAATCCTGGAAAACGTGGACCACTTTCTGTATCTTGGAAGACACCTCTCCTCCAATGTCGACCTTAATGACGAGATCCAACATCATCTTAAATGGATTTTACTGTATGTTTCAATATGCATGTAATACATAAACTTGAATCATAAATCTTGAGGCTTAGATTTTCTTCTTGTTAATATGCATCTACTTTTATTGCTCAATGGTCATGAAATAAAAAGGGGGGCCCTTTCAGCTCCAATTTTGCAGTGCCCAAGGAAGTTATGTTGTCTACAGATCTCTCGTGTAGTACTGCAGGCCAATCAAATTAAATGGAGGTGTTCCATTTAAGCTTCCAGCACAATCCATTTCTGAGCAACTGGTGCACAAATTCATATAACTGAGATATTAAATTCGGCAGAAAATTAAGAAGAAAGCAGAAATGACAAAGCAGCAATTCAAATAATTATTGCTACTTTATTCATTGGCAGAAATATTGAAAGTTAATCAGTCAAAAATGGTTCATATGTGCTGCAATGCAAACAGTATCTATTCGCAATCCTTTATCTTTCTCTAAATAGCAATATTCAAAGTAGCAGGGACCCCTGCTGTTCAAAAGATTCATTAATGACCTTGACTGAAGTTCTGACCAATTCTATGGAAGACGTCAGAATGCACTGGCTCTACTAAGGATTTAAATTCTGGCATGCTATATATGTCCACTCTTCCTTTGGCAGGTACTGGCACACAAAAGGGAGACAACCTGCATGTGACAGTTTGCAGTACAAGCATTTATTTTTCAAAGTGCGTCATTCATAGAATGAAAGAAATTTGCCAAATGAAACCATTTGGTCCAGTGAGTCTCACAGTGTTGTAAAAGACAAAATTTAGCCCTCAGCTCCCATGCCACCTTCTATCATTAGGTCCATTAAGCCTTCACTTTTCAAATGCATATCCAAGTAGTAGTTTTTTTAAATGTTAGAGGTTTTTCTCCATCACTATTACCAGTATTAAGTTCCAGTTACCTACATCACTCTGAATGAACAATATTTCCTTATCCCCCTCTAATCCTTCTATCAAAGACTTTAATTGTATGCCTCAGTTTTTTACCCTTCTGCTAATGAAAAGAGGTGTTTCCTCATTGCTTAATCTAGGTACTTCATGGATTTATATTCCTCAATTCAATTTTCTGCAAGCCTCCTCCATTCCAGGAAAAAAAAATCTTGCTGTCTAATTTTTTTTCTCAGTTTCCAATCCTGGCACATCCTGCAGAATCATTGCTCCACCCGGTCTGGTGCAGTCACTGTAATGACCAGAACTCTATGTAATACTCTAGCTGCAGCTGGTATTCCATTTAGATTGGGCATAACTTATCTGCTTTTGTACTTTGTCTCTCAGTAGATAAGGGAAAATAAGGAACAATAAGTGGCAAAAGAACATTTGACTTACTTATTGCGGCTCCTGGATAGAGGACCTTAGGGCAAGATTGATGTATTGAAGGGAAATGATGATTTGCTGTGTTCTTTGTTTCATAGAGACATGGCTAACTTCAGACATACCAGGTACAGTGATCGAGTCCAAGGGGTTCTCAATCCACTGGATGGACCAAATTGCTGATTTGGACAAGGCAAAAGTTTTATGATATACTCTTCATAGTGCTCTAATATAGTGGTCTTGTCGCACTCTTGTTTTCCTGACCTGGGGCATCTAATGATAAAGTGCTGTCTATTCTGCTTACTGACAGAGTTCTCTTCCATGATCCTGACCACAGTTTACATACCGCCAAAGGCAGATGCTGAGCAAGCATTGAGTGCCATGGTTAACAAACAAGAAATAGCCTACTCCAATGCTTTTCAAATCATTGCCGGGGATTTCAATCAGGCTTGCTTGAAAAAATCTCTGCCCAATTATCATCAATATATCACCTACAGCATCAGAGGTCCAAACCAACTCAAACACTGTTACACTATGATCAGGAATTCCTGCTGTTCCATCCCTAGACTGTATTTTGGGAAATCTGATCATCTGACAGTCCTCCTCCTACCTGCATACAGGCAGAGGCTAAGGAGCAAGGTTCCAGAGATAAGGACAACAATGAGGTGGTTGCAGGAGACAGAGGAGCAGCTATGGAAATGCTTCAAATCAGTGGACTGGGCCATGTTCGAGGACACATCAGAGGATCTGAACAAACTCATCATGGTTGACTTGTACTTTATAAGGTCATTTGTGGGCAAATGTATCCCGACTGGATGAACCAAGAGATGCACCACCTGCCGAGGACTAGATCAGTGGCATTCAGGTCTGGCATCCAAGTAAAATATAAGAAGTCCAGGAATAACCACTGGAAAGCTTACTTGGTTCCACTCACATATGAAGTAGCAATTCCAGACCAAACTTAATCACAGAAGGATGTTCAACAGCTGTGGCAGGGCTTGAATGCTATTACCTCTTAAAAGTAAAACCAAGTGACATATGTAACAACAATTTTTCACTCCCAGATGAGCTCAATGCTTTTTATGCTTGCATTGACCAGCAAAACATAGAGGTACCTCTTGAACTCCTACAGCCCCCAACAACCCTGTGATTTCACCTTCTGAGACTGTGCGAGTGCTTCCTTCAGGAGGGTGAACCCATGGAAAGCATCTGGTCCAAGTGGTGTACCTGGCCAAGTACTGAAGACCTATGCTAATCAACTGGACAGAGTTTTCATTGATATTTTGAACTTCTTGCTTCAGCAGTCTGAGGTACCCACCTGCTTCAAGCAGGCTTCAATTTTACTGGTGACCAAGAAGAACGTGGTGACCTGCCTCAATGTCTATCATCCAGTAACACTTATACCCACAGTGATAAAGTGTTTTGAAAGGTTGGTGATGAAGCATATCAACTCCTGCCTGAGCAGCAACTTGATTCTGCTCTAATTTGCTTACATTCACAACAGGTCAGCAGCAGACGCCATTTCATTGGCTCTTCACTCAACCCTGGAACATCAGGACGCTGAAGATGCAGTGAAAATGCAATGAGGATGCTCTTCATTGACTATAGCTCTGCATTCAACACTATCATCACCTCAAAAATAAGCCGTAAGACCTGGGCCTCAATGTTTCCTGCACAACTGGATCCTGGATTTCCTCACTTTCAGACCCCAGTCAGTTCGGATTTGCAAAATATCTCCTCCACAACAGCCGTACTCATGACTGTGAGGATAAGCACAGCTCCAATGCCATATTCGAATTTGCTGATAGCACCACTGTCGCTGGCTGAATCAAAGGTGGTCACAAATCAGCATACAGGAGGGAGAGAGAAAACCTGGCTGAATGGTGCCACAACAATCTCTAACTCAACGTCAGCAAAACCAAAAAGCTGATTATTGACGACAGGAGGAGGAAACTAGAGAAACATGAGCCTGTCCTCATCAGAGATCATAAGTGGAGAGGGTCAGTAATTTTAAATTTCTCGGCACTACCATTCAGAGGATCTGTCCTGGGTCCAGCACATACAAAGAAGGCACGGCAGCTCCTCTACTTTCTTAGAAGTTTACAACTATTAGTCATTTCATTTAAAACTTTGACAAAACTTCTATAGATGCATGGTGGAGAGTATACTGACTGGTATGGGAGCACCAATGCCCTTGAATGGAAAAGCCTGCAAAAAGTTGTGTATACAGCCCAGTCCATCAAAGGTAAAACCCTCTCCACCTCCCCACATCTACAAGCAGTACCGTCACAGAGAAAGTATCATCCATCACCAAGGCTCCCTACCATCCAGGTCATGTTTTCTTTTTGCTGCTGCCATCAGGAAGGAGATACAGGATCTTTATGTCAGGATCCACCAGGTATAAAAAAAGACAAACTAATGTTAGCTGAGTAAAGAATTATATATTATAATGAAATACAGAACAAATTAGAACATTATTAATACTACTACAGAACTACTAAAATGCGCATTAGTTCATAATAGTTATCAATGCAGGACTTCATCCAATGTACACTGCTGTGCTCTTTTGATTGACTGTAAATGAACAAAATTAGCACAAACACCTCATGGAGAAAATGGACTGTCTTCATACAATGTTTTTGATGACTCCATCCTCAAAATCTTCATTTTCATTGTAACATTCAAGGTGATTGTCAATACCTTCCGACTCTCTGTAGCTCCTAACTTGCTGAAGTACTGAAATCCTTTCATTTTCACTCCTGGCCGTTACTCGCATCTCCAAGCCTGAATGTTTGAAACCACAGTGCGCAAAACCTTTCTGAATTATCTTACTACTTACTTCTCACTAAATACCAGTGACAAAAATCACTGCTTTTTGAACACGAACAGGCGCAGCTGACACTATTTAAAATCAGTTCACTCTAAGCATGGTGCAGCATCTAAAGGACACACAAATGCACGCAATTGATGTTGGTTAGAAAGTGTTCAGCAACAATCTCCTGTCCCAATTAAGTGGCATGGTGTCTGAAATAAATGAAGGGAATCCCGGCTATTTTCTCGATTAGTTGTTGTTCAAGAGTTGTCCCAAATATGTGTCTGTACCCATTAACTGATGGCCCAATTAACTGGAATCCACCAAATTCTCTTGGTAGAACCTTACATTTCTCTAGTTGAATTCCATTTCTCATTTAAATGGCAAGCAAAAACAAACCATCTGTAAATTCTTGCAATTAAAAGCTTTCCTCTTCACTGTTGGTCATAAGGCCTATTTTTGTATATAAGCAAACTTTATTGTATCTATATTTTCAAAGTATAAAGCTGGAATGAAGGAACAATGTACTGAACCTTGTGGAACCTCAGCTGCAAGTCAGTGGTGAAGAAGGCGAGTGCAATGTTGGCATTCATTTGTAGAGAATAGAGTATAGGAGCAGAGGTGTGATGTTGAGGCTTTATAAGGTGCTGGTAAGACCTCACTTGGAGTACTGTGGGCAGTTTTGGTCTCCTTATTTAAGAAAGGATGTGTTGACTTTGGAGAGGGTACAGAGAAGATTCACTAGAATGATTCTGGGAATGAGAGGGTTAACATACGATGAACATTTGTCCGCTCTTGGACTGTATTCCTTGGGGTTTTGAAGAATGAGGGGGGACCTCATAGAAACATTTTGAATGTTGAAAGGCATGGACAGAGTGGATGTGGCAAAGTTGTTTCGCATGATGGGGGAATCTAGTACGAGAGGGCATGACTTAAGGATTGAAGGGCGCCTATTCAGAACAGAGATGCAAAGAAACTTTTTTAGCCAGAGGGTGGTGAGTCTATGGAATTTGTTGCCACGGGTGGCAGTGGAGGCCAGGTCATTGGGTGTATTTAAGGCAGAGATTGATAGGTATCTGAGTAACCAGGGCATCAAAGGCTATGGTGAGAAGGCGGGGGAGTGGGACTAAATGGGAGAATGGATCAGCTCATGATAAAGTGGCAGAGCAGACTCGATGGGCCGAATGGCTGACTTCTGCTCCTTTGTCTTATGGTCTTATAGTCTTATGATCTTATTTTAGACTATAAGATATAGGACCAGAATTAGGCCATTTGTTCCATGGTGTCTGCTCCGCTACTTCATCATGGCTGATCCAATTTTCCTCTCAGCCCAAATCTCCTGCATTCTCCCTGTATCCCTTCATACCCTGACTAATCAAGAATCTATCAACTTTTGCCTTAAATATACATAAAGACTTGGCCTCCACAGCTGCTTGTGGCAAAGAATTCCACAGATTCAGCATTTTCTAGCTAAAGAAATTCTCTATTTTAAAAGAATGTCCCTCTATTCTAAGGTGGTGTCCTGTGGTCTTAGACTGTCCCATCAGAGGAAACATTCTCTCCATATCCACTCTATCAAGACCTTTCACCATTCGATTGGTTTCATGAAGTCAACCCTCATTCTTCTGAATTCTAGTGAATATAGGCCCAGAGACATCAAATGCTCTTAATATGACAAGCCATTCAATCCTGAAATCATTTTTATGAACCTCCTTTGAACTATTCTAAAATTAGGGGCCCAAAACCACTCACAAGCGAAGCATCACCAGTGCTTTATAAAGTCTCAACATTACATTCTTGCTTTTATATTTTAGCTTTCTGAAATGAAGGCTAACATCGCATTTGCTTTCCTCACCACAGACTCAACCTGCAAAGTAACCTTCAGGGAATCCTGCACGAGGACTCCCAAGTCCCTTTGTGCCTCAGCTTTTTTTTGTATTTTCTCTCCATTTAGAACGTAGTCAACACTTTTATTTCTTCTATCAAAGTGCATGGCCATACACTTCCCAACACTGTATTCCATCTATCATTTGTTTGCCCATTCTCCTAATCTGTCTAAGTGTTTCTGTAGCCTCTCTACTTCCTCAAAACTACCTGCCCTTCCACCTATCTTCATCATCATCCAAATTATTGACATATAACGTAAAAAGAATCAATCACAACACAGTCACCAGCAACCAACCAACCAACCAGAAAAGGCTCCCTTTATTCCCCGTTTTTGCCTCCTGCCAATCACTCACTGCTTTATCCATGCTAGAGTCTTTCTTGTAATGCCATGGGCTCGTGGCTTGTTAAGCTGGCTCATGGCTTGTTAAGCAGCCTCATGTGTGGCACCATGTCAGATTTTCACCTTCTGAAAATCCAAGTTCACAACATCAACCAATTCTCCTCTGTCTGTCCTGTGTGTTATTTCTTCAAAGAATTTCAACAGATTTATCAGACAAGATTTTCCATTGAGGAAAACATGCTGACTACAGCCTATTTTATCATGTGCCTCCAAGTACCCTGAGACTTCATCCTTAATAATCAACTCCAACATCTTCCCAACCACTGAGGTCAGACTAACTGGCCTACAGTTTCCTTCTGCCTCTCTCCCTTCTTGAAGAGTGGAGCTACATCTGCAATTTCCAGTCTTCCAGAACCATTGCAGAATCTATTGATTCTTAAACAATCATTACTAATACTTCCACAACCTCTTCAGCCACCTCTTTCAGAACTCTGGGGTGTACACCATCCTGTCCAGGTGTCTTATCTACCTTCAGACCTTTCAGCTTCTCAAGAATCTTCTCTCTAGTTAAGGTAACTTCACACACGTTATGACCCCTGACATCTGGGACTTCCACCATACTGCTAGTGTCTTCCACTGTGAAGAATGATACAAAATACTTATTCAGTCCATCTACCATTTCATTGTCCCCCATTACTACCTCTCCAGCATCATTTTCCAGGGTTCTGATATCCGTTCTCACCTCTCTTTTACACATTATGTAAGTGAAGAAACTTTTGGTATCCTCTTAATATTACTAGCTAGCTTACTTTTGTATTTCATCTTTATATTTTAATGACTTTTTTAGTTGCTTCTGTTGGTTTTTAAAAGCTGCCCAATCTGCTAACTTACCACTAATTTTTGCTCTATAATATGCCCTCTCTTTGGCTTTTATGTTGGGTTTGACTCCTCTTGATAGCCATGGTTGTATCATCTTGCCTTCTTCCTCTTTGGGATGTATATATCCTATGCCTTCCGAATTGCTTCCAGAAATTTCTGCCAGTGTTCCTTTGCCATCATCCCTGCCAGTGTTCTTTTCCAATCAAGACTACCCACCCCACCTTGAAGAGAGCCCAATGATCCAAAAATCTTATGCCCTCCCCCCTACACCAACTCCTTACCCACTTTTTAAACTGTATAATCTTCCTAGTTCTCGCCTCACTAGCACATGGTATGGATAGCAATCCTGAGGCTACGTCCACACTAGACCGGATAAATCCATAACCAAAGCTTTCTCTCTTTGTTTTGACCCTCCGTCCACATTGAAATGGTGTTTTCCTCCCCCAAAACGGAGCTTTTCAGAAACGCTCTCCTGAGTGAATAAATCTGAAAATGCCTAACGGCTGGTGTAGTGTGTACGGGGTAACCGGCTCTTTTTAAAAACGCTGTCATGACATGCCGGCGGAGTGGCATTTCATTGTTTTCTTGAACGCAACTTCCAACACCACAACAATATCTGACAAAGATGTGTAACAGCCTAATGTAACATTGTATGGAAATACAAGATAACACTGATGCAGACATGTTTTATACATTTAACAAGGTGATTTATTAATGTATTGCTTGTGCAAACATTCAATAGATGCAATTGGCACTACTTCCAAAATGTTATTTTTAAGTAGTAGCTTATGTTTGGTATAGAGGTGAAAATGTTAAGGCCAAAAAAGGAAAATTGTAAGTTTTGCTTTTACTCAGGTAAAAATAAAATCACTTTTGCCCAGTAGCTCATTTTATTGCACATGTTAAATACAGCAAAATAATACAGAAAGACATGGCAAAAGTAAAGGCAAACAAATGAGGTAACAGCAAATTTCACTTTTGCCCAGTAACAAGCCTTATTGCATTTAGTTATAACTGTCATCTCTTTCATCGGTGAAGAGACTATGGCTGTAGGAAATGTTTCCAGGGTGACCCCTCTGTGGGAGTGGAGAAGATGTTGGTGGGGCCACCCGGGGGTCTGTGTGTACGTATGTGTAGCTACTGTAATAGCTGTGAGGACGGTGTTGTGGCGGTGAAAAGTACTGGGGGGGGGGGGGGGGGAGGGGGAGCCATCATATTCCTCATCATTGTAAATCCCTCTGCAACAGAGTTAGTCAGTTTTCAATGTTCGTCGTCAGCCAGGTCATACTATCCGTAAACTCCTTGTCACTTGCCTCCATACGCTCTAGTATTTTTTTTAGTTTTAAGTCCTCCTGCGTGAGAGCCAACAACTGTCCGTCGTTTGGCAATTTCCTTTTAAGTTTTTCCAGCCTGTAACTGGACAAACACGCACCAAGTATACCATATCCTCTTTGCTTGTTTTCTGTAGCTGTGTCCTGCGCATGCCCAGTAGTAGATTCACCCAAATACCTATTTTAATGTGGATGGAGGAATTTTCAAAAACGCCTGGTGTGGACACCTATCGTTTTTACGCGAAACCGGCGTTTTAAAAATTATCCAGTCTAGTGTCGACGTAGCCTGAGATCACAAACCTTGAGGTCCTGCTGTTTAACTTAGCACTTAAGTCCCTGAACTCCCTTTGCAGAACTTTGTAACCACCCATATCATTGGTACCTGCATAGGCCATGACTTCTGGCTGTTCACCTTCCCACTTAAGAATGCCGAGGATCGATCCATGCTATCCCAGACGTGGGAGGCAACATACCAACTGGGACTCTTGTTCTAGCCCACAGAGCCTCCTGTCCATTCCCCTAATGAATCCCATTTCACCGTAACATGTCAGTTCTCTACCCTTCTCTTCTGAGTCGCAGATCCAGACCTCAGTGTCAGAGACCCGACCACTATAGGACATAGAATAGTACAGCACGGTACAGGGTCTTCGGCCCACAATGTTGTGCCGACCCTCAAACCCTGCCTCCCATCTAACCCCCCACCTTAAATTCCTCCATATACCAGTCTAGTAGTCTCTTAAACTTCACTAGTGTATCTGCCTCCACCACTGACTCAGGCAGTGCATTTCACGCACCAACAACTCTCTGAGTAAAAAACCTTCCTGTAATATCCTCCTTGAACTTCCCACCCCTTACCTTAAAGCCATGTCCTCTTGTATTGAGCAGTGGTGCCCTGGGGAAGAGGCGCTGGCTATCCACCCTAGCTATTCCTCTTATTATCTTGTACACCTCTATCATGTCTCCTTTCATCCTCCTCCTCTCCACTTAGGTGGGTAAAACTTCTTTTTGACTGTCCAAAACAGTAAACTAAGGCACCCACAAGGTGATTGATCATTAGTTAATCATTGTTCTTAGTCTATACCCCCAGTTACCTGTTCCTTCACTCCATCATTCCCCCTTTTTATCAAACCATGATAACCAATCAAACGGGGGACGAGAAGGGCATTATCAATCTTTCCGTGAAAAATCAGCAGCCAGCATTTAGGCGGGTCATTGTCACACAGCAAGCAATAATTATAACAATGAGAATAATCAGCCCATGCAGTAAATAAGACCCCCATGATCCTCCCTGCAACCATCCTAACCAGCCATCCCCCTTCCCTGAAATCATCCAATTGTTTCTTAATAGACTGAATGGCATGTGTCACATTGTATGATTCATCAGTAACATGGGTGATACATTTGTCTCCGACTACGGCGCATACCCCTCCCTGTTGGGCCAACTGATAATCCACAGCATACCTGGTCTGCTGTGCGTAGAGTCGCAACTCCACCAATTCTCTGTTAACAGCCTCCAGGCCTTTCACCGTACTATTTCCCAATGCCGCCGGCCCACAAATGAGGTAGTTGCGGTTCTTCGTAGCAATCGTTCCTGCCGAACCCCCTAGAGACAGAGAGTGCTCAGAAACCCATAGCCCAGAGCAACAGGACTCCTCCAGTCAGCACAGAATTCCTTACTCACGGCTCGAGCTGTCAGTCGCCGTCGAACATGGGCAATCTGGGGGCAGGGAACAGAAAGTGGTCCAATCGTTCCTACTACAAGGAGGGTAGGCAGAGTGGTGGTAGCCGTAGTATAGGTACCATTGAACAATAACACATATCCTGTCTTGGCCCGGTAACAGGTATTTTTGTAACTCACTATTTTATCATACCACAAGTACTCCTGTGGATACCGGGAGGAGTATTCAAAAGTCCCTGAACCTGCCGACACATAAGTCCCATTGCAATATCCACATACATACTGAATTCCCTTAAAGAGGGGCACGCATTGTTCGTGGATATATTCGCAAGAGAATATTCCCTAGTTTATCCGACATCGGCGGTCCGGATAATTTCTCTTCAGGCAAGGTATCTCCAGAGGAACCCTGACGAGGACGCACCCCTCCCCTTCTCCCGCAAAACAGAAGGGATAATCCCCGATGCCCTCGACAGTAGTCTCGCCACCCACTCTCTTAAGACACTTTCCCCTGACCCCCCCCTTTTAAAACTTCCCCTTACATTCTGCCCCTGACTTATCCTCCATTATTAAGTCATGTTCCGCCCAATTTAGCCCTGATGGGTAAGCAACAAACAATGCTTCTACAGATTGTACCAAAGGATAACATGTAGTACGGTTACCATGCAGATGCTTATGAGTCTTATAAAGTAAATTGTCCTCCAGGCTTAATACCGTGGGGGCAATTATAACAATGAAAAGTCTAATAATAGTCATTAGTCCACCTGCGAAGCCCATCATTTGTAATCACTTAGGTGGATCCAGCGGCTGTGCCCTCGAACCTTAACGGCCGTCGGTGTTTGCAGTAGTATCTGGAATGGCCCTTTCCACCGGGATCCAAGCCTGGAACGCTCCCAATCCCTGATCAGTCTCGGCCTGAAACGTCGACTGCACCTCTTCCTAGAGATGTTGCCTGGCCTGCTGCGTTCACCAGCAACTTTTATGTGTGTTGCTTAAATTTCCAGCATCTGCAGAATTCCTGTTGTTTCAGTACCGAATCTCCAATTTTCAACTCCGGCCACTCCGTTCCCTGACCTCTAGACTCCAGGTACCTGGGAGTGAAGAAACTTTAGAGAGGATGTTAGTTGGCAAAAGTGCTTCTGCAGTTCGTCCCCCGTGACATTTAGATCAATTTGGGTGGGAGGCTGCATGTCAGCGTCCCATGGGGTCCTTCCAGGACGCCCATAAACGATTTCAGCTGCAGATACCCCTGTAGTGGAATGTGGGGTAATTCTCATATGGTATAAAGCCAGCGAAAGGACCTTCAGCCAACTCAGTCCAGTTCCGGACATTAACTTAGGCAGCTTGTGTTTCAGGGTGCCATTGGCTCGTTCCACTATTCCTACAGCCTTCGGGTGGTAAGCACAATGAAACTGCTGTTCGATGCGCAGCACCTCATGTATTCTTCATTTATATTTCCCACAAAGTGAGGGCTATTACCCGAATTTATTTGTCTGGGCACTCCGAATCTTGGTATAATCTCTGTAAGTAACAGCCTTACCACCGTAGAAGTTTTATTATTGGTGATCGAAAAGGCTTTAATCCATTTACTGAACATATCTACAATCACTAAGCAATGCTTATTGTAACAGTGTACGTGCGGTAGTTCGATAAAATCAAGCTGAATACATTCAGAAGGGCCACTTGGCAAGGGGTTTTTCCCTGGGGCACACTTTACTCCCTGTGTTTGTCTTTTGCCAAATCAAACGGGCTTGTATTTTTGCTGCAGCAGCCTCCTCCAGCCTGGGGTGCCACCATGTGTGGAGTAAAATATTACTCATTCCCCCCTTGCAAGGTGGGTGTCCCTATGCAAGCAATCGAGCAACATAGACAGCAATGCATCAGGAATACAACTGCGGTATGCCAGAGGCCTGTGGGCACCGAATGCGTACATCCGTGTGTCTTCCAAAGTTGCTTTTCTGAATCAGGGGCGTCCCCCTGGAGTTTTTGAACTGTAGCCCTGTTTGGAGTGCCCGGTGCTCGTGGTGTTTTAGTCAGGGTGAAGGCACTCTGCAGTTAAAACCATAGCCGTTGCCTCCTGCGCAGCCTGCTTAGCTGCCAAATCGGCCCTGTTATTACCTTTAGTCACTGCAGATTCGTCTTTTAGATGAGCCGAACATTTAATAATGGCTAATTTTTTGGAGAGGAGTATGGCCTGGAGGAGGTTCCTGGCATTCTGGATGGGGCTTCCGGAGGTGAGAAACCCTCGTTGCGCCCAGAGCTGTCCAAAGTCATGGGCCACCCCAAATGCGTAACGGGAATCTGTATGAACATTGGCCTTTTTGTCCTTGGCTAAAATACAGGTGCGTGTGAGAGCAAAAAGTTCTGCCCTTTGGACAGAAACTTGGGGCTGGAGAGCGCCACTTTCGAGATTGCGGACGTCGTCGACAACAGCGTAGCCGCAGGGGCGCTCCCGTCTCAGAGACTGTGGAACTGCCATTCACGTACAGAGTGAGCTGTGCCCCTAGAATAGCTGCATTTGAGAGGTCTGGGCGCGGTGAGGTGAGGAAATGGTTTCGTAGCAGACAGTCACGAGGAGGCTCAGTCAACTCAACAGGTGCCGTCTCTAAAAATGTAGCGGGGTTGATGGTATCACAGTATGCAAAGGTGAGAAGTGGGTTATTAAGCAATGCTATCTCATAACGGCTTAGTCTGGCCTGAGTAAGATGTTGGGTTTGGTGGGTGGTCAGCAGAGCTATAATAGTATCGGACGAATACACTGTAACTGGCTGTTGGAGGGTGATGTTGGAAGCAGCCGTAACTAGGGAATAAATGGCCGGGAGCATCTGCGAAGGGGGGGGGGTATTCCCTGCGCTACGGGGTCTAACTTAGTGGAATAATAGGCAACAGGCCTGCGTCCATCCCCATGAGTCTGAGTGAGCACTGCGGTGGCACAGCCATCTAAAACATTCACAAAAAGCTGGAACGGACGGTCGTAGAGTGCGCGGCCGAGAGCAGGCGCTCTCGAGAGATTTTTTCAATTCCTCAAAGGCTTCTTTCCGTTGCTCAGTTAGCTCTAGAGGCCCCTTAAGCGCACTGGAAGCCAGAGGACTCAAATGTCTTGTCAGGGCACATAAGAGATCCCTCCCGGCTAGATTGACCCCTGTGTCCAGGGTCATAGCAAATTGTATTATGTCCTGCCGTCCCTGGTAAGCTACCTGCAGTGGAATGGTGAGGGGGTAGGATTTTTCCTGTCCTATCAGGCCAATGAGTGTTATCGAAAACTTGGATAGGGCAAAGCTTTTCTGGGTAACACAAGAAGCCTCTAGGGTCGATGTAGTGGTGCCGGTGTCTATCATAAAGGGTATGAGCTGACCTTCTACGGAAAGGCTGGTAATCGGTTCCTCCGCTGGGTGGCCTGTGAGGGCAGGGAATAGTCGCTGCCCTCCTCTTACATTCCTATTTTCACTGGCTAGTCAACTGGAGCAGGGGTTGCCAGCAGTAAAGGGCTGGCGCCTGCCAAACTGTCGGGATTGCTATTGGCGTTGGGGGCAGTCGCGCTGCCAATGATCAGCCGCTCCGCACCCCCAACACCCTGTAAGGTGGACGCTAGTCAGGGCAGGTGGCCGCTGGGTCGGTTGGGGGCGGCCCCTCGGTGCAGGGTGGCCCCTGGGCCGTGTCACGTACCCCGTGACGGGGATAAAGAAACCAGCAGAAATAGAAACCACTTTGGAGTCTTGTATTGCTATAAACTACTAATATTTATTAGTAACTACGCAATACAGTTAAATCAATGTAGATAAATCACACAGGTTAGCAATGATCATATATATAAGTACGTAAATCAGTAAGTGTGGAAATATATGTATGAAAACCATGATTCTTTAAGTCTAGGGGTAAAAAGATACAGTCTTACGATGTTGGGTAAAGTTCAATTCAGTTCAATTCGTGGTATGTAGTTGAATAGCGATGAAGAGAGAGAGTGAGTTGAGTCTTCAGGTGAGCTGATGCTGTCGATCTTCTCGTCGTCCTCCGAAATCCTTCACAAGTCACCGACTGTGACTTTAACCAGGGGGACCGGTTTTCCTGTGGTGGAGCTATCACCCCGGTAAGGGTGGACACATAGACAATTCCCCACCAGTCAACCCCTTCCTCCTCAAACTGGAATAGCAATTTGGATCGATCTGCCTGATCGATCCTCCAAAATCCACTTTCTCTGCGGGAACAACAATGCTCATTCAGTGTCCAGATCATGTGTCTGAGGTTTGTATCATCTGACCTCCTATTTATTTCACCAGGCTGAGCATCACCTGTCATTCAAAGAGTCTCTCCTTCCTTTGTCTGCAAAGAAATGCAAGCAGGCAACAAGTCCTTGAAAGTAACATCAGCAACCTGCCTTCGGTCACCATAGCAACCTTCGAGCTGCTCCGTGCTGTCTCCAAAACCTTTGCTGAACATCTACGCTCTGTCCGCCAGAGAAAGCAGGATCTCCCAGTGGCCACACATTTTAATTCCACATCCCATTCCCATTCTGACATGTCTATCCACGGCCCCCTCTACTGTAAAGATGAAGCAACACTCAGGTTGGAGGAACAACACCTTTTATTCCGTCTGGGTAGCCTCTAACCTGATGGCATGAACATCGACTTCTCTAACTTCCGCTAATGCCCCACCTCCCCCTCGTACCCCATCTGTTACTTATTTTTATGCACACATTCTTTCTCTCACTCTCCTTTTTCTCCGTCTGTCCCTCTGAATATACCTCTTGCCCATCCTCTGGGTCCCCCCCCCCCTTGTCTTTCTTCCCAGACCTCCTGTCCCATGATCCTCTCGTATCCCCTTTTGCCAATCACCTGTCCAGCTCTTGGCTCCATCCCTCCCACTCCTGTCTTCTCCTATCATTTTGGATCTCCTCCTCCCCCTCCAACTTTCAAATCCCTTACTCACTCTTCCTTCAGTTAGTCCTGACGAAGAGTCTCGGCCTGAAACGTCGACTGCACCTCTTCCTACAGATGCTGCCTGGCCTGCTGCGTTCACCAGCAACTTTGATGTGTGTCAGTAGAAATACAAAGTTACTTCCAATGCCTTAAAGTGACAGTCCAACTGTTAATCTTCGTCCGTCTCGCTCTCTCTCTCTCTCTCTTTTTCTCCCCCCCCCCCCAAAAGCACAGTTAATAGGGGTAATCCAGAATCCCCTCACAGCCGGAACCTGAGGTATCTCCCTCCTCGGAGGCAAGGATGGGCGCTGCACCGTTTCATGCTTTACTCTGGTTGGCTTGGAATCTCTGCCGTGATTCCGAAAATGCTCAGCTGCGCTTTTCATGGCCTGCTTGTTCCTATTGGGCCAGTCCATATCAGTTCTAATAGCTTTGGACACATCCTCGGGGAGACAGTGCAATATCATCGAATTAAATTGGGGCGAGGCATTGCCGGCATTATAAGTGGCATCTCCACTGTAGGTTGCATAAAGGAAGCAGAAGCATTCCCAAAAATCGTAGCTGTCCTCTCCCGCCTTTGGGCGGCATTCGAGGACCTTAGCGATATCTACAGGGCACTGCAAAGCCTTCCTTAGAGCCTTCTTTATCTTATCCACCTGTTCTGCGGGCGGGGTTGCGGAGGCAAAGGACTCCCAATTGGCATGATCCCCTATGGCTTCTCTCCATTTCTCCTGCTCACTGGTTGTAAGAGCCATGCAGCACAAGCTAAAAAGATCCTGGGGAGTTGCCTGAAACATTTGGATTGTACCAATGATATAATCGATAAATCCCTCGGGATCATTTTTCCTGTTCGGGGCCTGATTCATGATCATACACATTTTTTGGGGCTTCCAAGGAGTATAAGCCTGCATGGTAGTCCCTTGGCCCTGCTGTCCTACCCTAGGATTGGGAATGGTCCTGTCGGGAAATTGCCCCGTACTTCCTAATCAGGTGGGTCAGCCACCTCCTTTTCTCACTCCCACCTCAGGGTCCTGACCTTCGCGTGGGGGAATTCCCCTCTTAACAACCAGTCTAAGGCAGGGTGCTGAGACAGGCAAATTGTCACAAGTGTACCCTAAAATGTATTTACAGCATCCGGATAGATTGCAGGGGAGAGCCACTTCCCCTGTGTTTGGCCAAACGTCTGCTCTGCCCTGTGCTGGTCAATTTACTGCGCTACGCGCCCCGGCCCTCCACGCCAATTAGAATTAAATTGTAATAGGTTACTGCCACTAAACCGCTGATCAATTTGCTGTAACACACTCAAAGAAAAATGTAATAGATCACTACCGATCCACTGCCCAATTTCTTAGCACCGGCAGGCTTTGATACTCGCAATATTTCGTCGGGGACTGTAACTCCTTACCTTACCTTATGCTTCGTCAGGGACTCGAACCCCTCTTTTAGCCTGTGGTACTGGGGCGATCCTCAACTCGGGTTTCGAAAGGAATCCGTCAGAGGATTACCCGCCAGACGAGGGGATCGTCAAGATGGGCAATTAATGAGAAAGGTCGAGGTAAATCTTACCTTTTGAGCCCACCCGTCTCAGGTCACCGCCACCGAATCGAACTCTGATGCCGTCTCACGGGACCCTCGTCTTGGACTCCTGGCTTTGGCTCGCCAAATTGTCTGACTGGATCAACTTATGCAAAGACAATAATACCACAAATACACTAAAACACATAATTCTTTTTCAGACCTTTATTCTTTACTCATAACATGCTATGGGGGAAGTTACAGACTGATCTCCCAAAACGAGTCCAGACACTGCCCCTGAATTACATAATTCTCCACAATTTGTAACATTGATCAGGTAGCAGGAAATCTTACCATTACAAGTTTAGACAATATTAGAATCATTTCAATCACATGCTAAGATACAATTATATGTAAAATAATCATTGGTTAGTTCATTATAATTATTTTAAGCCAAAGCTAGCCCATCAGTTCCTCATTTGGACACCTTCCCCTTTTCTCCAGAACATTCTAGCCCTTTCACTATACTTCCCATATTTAACTATACCTTGAGATGCTTCTGCATGATCAGATAGTTCCTTATTTGAGCCTTTGCCTACCTTTAGAGAACAATGACTAGTACGTCACCAGTTGCTGGGTAAAGCTTCTTTTTGATTGTCCAAAACAGTAAACTAAGGTGCCCACAAGATGATTGATCACTAGTTAATCATTGTTCTGAGTTTATACCCCCACTTACCTATCCCTTCACTCCATCACCACCACCAGCCTTCATATTAAACACATAATTCTCCGCAACTTCTGCCATCTTCAACGGGATCCTACCACCAAGCACATTCTTCTCTCACCCCCACTTTCTACTTTCTGCAGGGAAGGCTCCCTATGTGACTCCCTTGTCCATTCATCCCTCCCCACTGATCTCCCTCCTGGCACTTATCCTTGCAAGCATTAGAAGTGCTACACCTGCCTCTACACCTCCTCCCTCACTACCATTCAGGGCCCGAAACAGTCCTTCCAGGTGAGGCAACACTTCACCTGTGAGTCTGTTGGAGTCATATACTGTGTCTGGTGCTCCCAGTGTGGTCTCCTGTATATCGGTGAGACCTGACGCAAATTGGAAGATTGCTACGCCAAGCACCTACACTCCGTCCACCAGAAAAGGTGGGATCTCCCTGCAGCCACCCAATTTAATACCGCTTCCCATTCCCAATCCAATATGTCTATCCATGGTCTCCTCCATTGTTGTGACGAGGCCACACTTAGTTTGGAGGAACAACACACTATATTCTGTTTGGGCAGCCTCCAATCTGATGGCATGAACGTCGATTTCTCAAACTTCCAGTAATGCCCCCTCCCCCCTTCATCATTCCCCATTCCCTTTTCCCTCTCTCACCCTATGTCCTTACCCGCCCATCACTTCCCTTTGGTGCTCCTCCCCACTTTTCTTTCTTCCATGGCCTTTTGTCCTCTTCTATCAAACTCTCCCTTCTCCAGCCCTGTATACCTTTCACAGATCAACTTCCCAGCTCTTTACTTCATCCCTCCCTCTTCAGGTTTCACCTATCACCGTGTGTTTTGCTCTCCCCTCCCCCCACCTTTCTCTCTCTACTCCTGCCGAAAGGTCTTGGCCCGAAATGTCAACTGTACTCTTTTCCATAGATGCTGCATGGCCTACTGAGTCCCTCCAGCATTTTGTGTATGTGACTTAACTACCTTTAGACCTTTCAGTTTCTGAAGCACCTTTCCACTTGTAACAGAACTCCACTCACCTCTGCCCCCTGATGCTCTCAAACTTCCAGCATACTACTTTCGTCTTCCACAGTGAAGACTGATGCAAAATACTTGTTCAGTTTGTTCACCATTTCCTTGTCTCCTATTATTACATCTGCAGTGGTCCAATATCTACCCTTGCCACGCCTTACTCTTTATGTATCGGACAAAACACTTGGTATCTTCTTTGATATTTTTGGCTAGCTTACCCCTTCATATTTCAACATTTCTCCCCTCATGGCTTTTTTTTAGTTGCTTTCTGTTAGTTTTTTAAAAGTTTCCTAATCTCTACCTTCCCACTAATTTTTGTTCTATTTTTCTTGTCAGTCACAGTTGTGTCATCCCGCCTTTAAAATACTTCTTTAGACTGTATCCATCCTGTGCCTTCCAAATTGCTCCCCAAAACTTCAGTTATTGCTGCTCTGCCATCCTCCCTGCTGGTGTCCCCTTCCAATCAACTTTGGCCAGCTCCTCCTTCATGCCTCTGTAATTCCCTTTACTCCACTGTAATACTGATATACCTGACTTTAGCTTCTCCCTCTCAAATAGCAGGGTGAATTCTATCATATTATGATTACTGTCTCCTAAGTGTTCCTTTACCCTCAGATTCCAAATCAAATTCGGTTCATTGCACAATACCCAGTCTAGAATAGCTGATTCCCAAGTAGGCTAAACCACAAGCTGCTCTAAAATGGCATTCTACAAATTCTCCCTCTTGGGATCCTGCGCCAACCTGATTTTCCCAATCTACCTGCATATTGATATCCTCCGTGACTGTTGTAACATTGCCTTTTTGACATACCTTTTCTATCTCCCATTCTAATGTGTTGCCCATTCTGGCTACTGTTTGAACACCTCCATATAACTTGAATGCAGGGCCTTTTTGCCCTTACAGGTTTTTGACCCTACCCACAGGGATTCTACTTCTTCCAATGCAACTTCACCTCTTTCTGAGGATTTAATTTAATTTTTTACCAACAGAGCCATGCCACCCCCTTTGCTTCCCTGCCTGTCCTTTTGATACAACATGTATCCTTGGGTGTTAAGCCCCAACTGTAATCTTCTTTCAGCCACAACTCAGTGATGCCCACAAAGTCATACCTGCCAGTCTCTAACAGCACTACAAGATCATCTACCTTATGACATGTACTGTGTGCATTCAAGTACAACACCTTCAGTCCTGAGGTGCCCTATCATCTGCCTATCCTTTCTGACAGTCTCACTACACTGCCTCTGCTTGTAAGCCAACAGCCCTATCACTCCTGTTCCCATTTCACTGACAAATAGTTTAACCCTCCCCAGCAGCTCTAGCAAATCTGGATATTGTTCCCCCTTGGGTTCAAGTGTAACCCATCCCTTTTGTACAGGCCATACCTTCCCCAGAAGAGATCCCAATGATCCAGAAATCTGAAACCCTATCCCCTGCAAAAGTTTCTCAGCCACACATTCATCTGCCAAATCATCCTATTCTTATCCTCACTGGCATGTGGAACAGGCAGCAATCCAGAGATTGCTACTTTGGAGGTCCTGCTTTTCAGCTTTCTACCTAGTTCCCTAAACTCTCTCTTCAAGATGACCTTACTTTTCCTACCTATGTCATTAGTGGCAATATGTACCAATACCTCTGACTGCTCATCCTGCCCCTTTAGAATGTCGTGGACCCTATCTGAGATTTTTCTGACCCTGAGTTCATCTGGATGTGAAGCCCTGCTGTCAGCTATTTTGCTTGATTTCACATTGTAAGAGGTGATAGCATTCAAGCCCTGCCACAGCAGTCGAGCATTAATCTTTGATTCAAGTTTAGTCTGTAATTGTCACTTTGCACATGAGATGACATTCCGGAGATCATACTGGACCTCTTTTAACTTTCTTGGTTGCCAAACTTGACAAGGCCTTCAGCAGATTGCATGTTTCATGGTTCATCCTGGGCTTCTGGTTGGGGCTCTGAATTACTTTGTGGGGACACACTCATCTACAACTGTTTCTATGAAGTCCGTGACAACTGTGGTGTATTCATTCAGATCCTCAGAGAACCCCTGAACACAGCCTAGTGCACCGATTTAAAGCAATCCCATAGCCACTCCTCTGCCTCCTGCAACCACCTACCTGTTGTCCGAATCTCTGGAGCTTCACTCTTTAGTCTCTGCCTGTATGCAGGTAGAAGAAGGACAGCCAAGTGATCAGATTTCCTGAAATGCAGTCTGGGCATGGAATAATATGCATTCCCTATCTTAGTACAGCAGTGGACTAGTACGTTGGGACCTCTGGTGGTGCTACAGGTAATATGCTGATGGTAATTGAGATTTCTTCAAGAAATATGAAGCTATCAGGCAGGAACTTGGAAGCATAAATTGTGAACAGATATTCTCAGGGAAATGTACAGCAGAAATGTGGCAAATGCTCAGGGAATATTTGAATGGCGTTCTGCATAGGTACGTTCCAATGAGACAGGGAAAGGATGGTAGGGTGCAGGAACAGTGGTGTACAAAGGCGGTTGTAAATCTAGTCAAGAAGAGAAGAAAAGCTTATGAAAGGTTCAAAAAACTAGGTAATGATAGAAGATTATAAGGCTAGCAGGAAGGAGCTTAAGAATGAAATTAGGAGAGCCAGAAGGGGCCATAAGAAGGCCTCGGAGAACAGGATTAAAGAAAACCCCAAGGCTTCTACAAGTATGTGAAGAGCAGGAGGATAAGACCTGAGACAATAGGACCAATCAAGTGTGACATTAAAAAAGTGTGCATGGAACCAGAGGAGATAGCTGAGGTATTTAATGAAAAGGATCTTGACAATTGAGGGATGACTTACAGTGGATTGAAAAGCTTGAGTATATAGACATTAAGAAACAGGATGCGCTGGAGCTTTTGGAAAGCATCAAGTTGGATAAGTCTCTAGGACCAGACAAGATGTATCCCAGGCTACTGTGGGAGGCAAGGGAGGAGATTGCTGAGCCTCTGACAATGATTTTTGCATCACCACTGGGGATGGGGGAGGTTCTGGAGGATTGGAGGGTTGCAGATGTTGTTCCTTTATTCAAGAAAGGGAGTAGAGATAGCCCAGGAAATTATAGACCAGTGAGTCTTACTGCAATGGTTGGTAAGTTGCTGGGAAAGATTCTGAGAGGCATAATATGATTAGGAATAGTCAGCATGGCTTTGTCAAAGGCAGGTCGTGCCTTAGGAGCCTGATTGAATTTTTTGAGGATGTGACTAAACACATTGATGAAGGTAGAGCAGTAGATGTAGTGTATATGGATTTCAGCAAGGCATTTGATAAGGTACCCCATGAAAGTCTTATTGAGAAAGTAAGGAGGCATGGAGTCCAAGGGGACCTTGCTTTGTAGATCCAGAACTGGCTTGCCCACAGAAGGCAAAGAGTGGATGTAGACGGGTCATATTCTGCATGGAGGTTGGTAACCAGTGACGTGCCTCACTGGTTAGGGATCTGTTCTGGGCCCCCTTCTCTTTGTGATTTTTATAAATGACCTGGATGAGGAAGTGGAGAGATGGGTTAGTAAATTTGCTGATCACTCAAAGGTTGGGGGTATTGTGGATAGTGTGGAGGGCTGTCAGATGTTACAGCGGGACATTGATAGGATGAAAAACTGGGCTGAGAAGTGGCAGATGGAGTTCAACCCAGATAAGTGTAAGGTGGTTTATTTTGGTAGGTCAAATATGATGGCAGAATATAGTATTAATGGTAAGACTCTTGGCAGTGTGGTGGATCAGAGGGATCTTGGGGTGCAAGTCCATAGGACGCTCAAAGCTGCTGCGCAGGTTCACTCTGTGGTTAAGAAGCCTACAGTGCATTGGCCTTCATCAACTGTCGGATTGAGTTTAAGAGCCAAGAGGTAATATTACAGTTATATAGGACCCTGGTCAGACCCCACTTGGAGCACTGTGCTCAGTTCTGGTCACCTCATTGCAGGAAGGATGTGGAAACCATAGAAAGGGTGCAGAGGAGATTTTCAAGGATGTTGCCTGGATTGGGGAGCATGCCTTATGAAAACAGGTTGAGTCAACTTGGCCTTTAGTCCTTGGAGCGACGGAGGATGAGCGGTGACCTGATAGAAGTGTATAAGATGATGAGAGGCTTTGATCATGTGAATAGTCAGAGGCTTTTTCCCAGGGCTGAAATGGCTATCACAAGAGGTCACAGTTTTAAGGTGCTTGGAAGTAGGTACAGAGGAGATGTTAGGGGTAAGTTTTCTATGCAGAGAGTGGTGAGTGCGTGGAATGGGCTGCCGGCGATGATGGTGCAGGCGGATACAATAGGGTCTTTTAGGACAGGGGTCCCCAACCTTTTTTGCACCACGGACCAGTTTAATATTGACAATATTCTTGCGGACTGGCCAACTGGGGGGGGAGTTCAAGTAGGGTTAAACTCACCTCAACATTTCTTTTACAGTTAGGATTGCCACCTTTCTCACTCCCAAATAAGGGACAAAAGTAGCAGTCAAATACGGGAGACTTGGGTTTACCCCGAGAAAGACTACCATGACCATGAAGCCTTGTGTGGGCACCTCTGTGCGCATGCACATATGTGACATGCGCATGCGTGTATGTGCCGATTTTTTTTCCACAAATCGGTTTTGGCTTAATCTTCCCGACTATACTGTACATACATTATTTCTACTTTATATAGGCTGTGTATTTATCATATCATTCATGATTTCACTATATGTTAGTGTTATTTTAGGTTTTATGTGTTATTTGGTATGATTTGGTAGGGTATTTTTTGGGTCTGGGAATGCTCAAGAACTTTTTCCCATATAAATTAATGATAATTGCTTCTTCACTTTATGCCATTTCGGCACAAAAGGTTTCATTAGAACGCTCTAGCTTAGCGGGGGAAATACGGGACAAGGGCGGTCCCATATGGGACAAACCAATTTAGCCGAATATAGGGATGTCCCGGCAAATATGGAACAGTTGGCAATCCTATGTTCAAGTTCAACAGTGTGTGACAGGGAATGAGGAAAGGTGCAGCTGACTCATACCACGGCCCGGTAGCACAAGCTTTGCGGCCCGGTGGTTGGGGACTGCTGTTTTAAGAGATTCCTCGATAGGTACATGGAGCTTAGAAAAATAGGGGGCTATGGGTAACTCTAGGTAATTTCTAAATTAGGTACATGTTCGGCACAGCATTGTGCGCCAAAAGGCCTGTATTGTGCTGTAGTTTTTCTATGTTTCTAAACATTCTTAATGTTAAAAGGCCTGAACAGATTAGATATGACTAAGTTATTTCCCATGATAGGGGAGTCTAGGACAAGACGGTACATCTTCAGGATTGAAGGACATCCATTTAGAACAGAGATGCGGAGAAATTACTTTAGTCAGAGGGTGGTAAATCTGTGGAATTTGTTGCCATGACCAGCTGTGGAGGTCAGGTCATTAGGTGTATTTAAGGCAGAGATAGATAGGTTCTTGATTAGCCAGGGCATCAAAGGGTATTGGGAGAAGGCATGGGAGTGGGGATGACTGGAAGAATTGGATCACCCCATGATTGAATGGCAGAGAAGACTCAATGGGCCGAATAGCCTACTTCTGCTCCTCTATCTCATGGTCTTACGGAGAGCATATAAACAGTTTATCATGAAACAGACACCTCCAGCTTTTGCTTTTTCCAAATTAGCGGTTTTGTCCATCCTGTCGATCAAGAAGTCTTTGGGTGTGATCGCCGTATGTGGCAAAGTCTGAGTAAGTCACGTATCATTAAAACACAGAATACAACAATTTCTCATTTCTCTTTGATGCAGCAATCTTGTCCTCAGGTCATCAATTTTGTTCTCCAGCAACTGTACATTTGCTAACAATATGCTGGGTAGAGGGGCCCTCATCCCTCTCCATTTCAGTCTGGTTTGGAGTCTTCCCCTCCTGCTTCACTTCCGACAATGCAATGAACCTTCGTCTACTCAAAGGTGTAATACCTGCTTGCTGAAAGTTAAGTCCACTGAGCCCTTCAAAAGATCATGAAATGCTGATTATGAACCACGCGAAGATATATCGCGATGAACTGAAAATTTGAAGGTAATTGTGAATATTCAGCAGGCTGGTTGGAGAAATAGAAGAAAAGGCACGGCATTAAATTGTTAAAGCATCTGCTGATCAGAAAAATCTAGCACCAGAACAACTCTATGAGTCTGATTGTTTTTATACCTTTCATAACAGCATTACATTTTAAAAGTATCATGGATGAAAATCTAACATCAGAACAAGTCTACAATGCTGATTGTTTTATACTTTACATAAAACCTAAAAAAAATGTAAAATACCACTACCATGTACTGAAACCTTTCATTCAAAACATGGCATCGTAGGTGGAGACTGAAAGCCTGGCGTCATTTGTTGTTGTTCAACAGTTGATTCAGGCATTTTCCTGATGCTGCTGTGCTGCTTTTGTTACACTGCAAACATGATATTAAAGGAATGTAATTTTTACTGTAAGTACACGTGTGCTGAACAAGTGTAAGATAAAGACTGCTTACCAGTAACATATAAATTCAGAGTCAGAAATTATGGCAATCCTAAACTATCTCATTATATGTTCCAAAATCCAAAACACTTCCAGCCCCAAGCATTTTGGATAAGGGGTACTCAATCTGTACTGTGGATTTTGGTTAATTGGGACACATCAGGACCATTTTGGCCCAATTAAGTCGCTGCCCCAATTAGCTGAAGTTTCAAGGAAAGTTATAAAAAGACAAACTACCATTTAATTGTGTAATAAATTATGTATTTAAATGAAATACAGAACAGATTAGAATATTACTGATACTGCTACAGTACTATAGAACTATGTATTGGTTCCTAATAGTTATCAATGGAGAAATTAACCCAGTGTATGCTGCTGTGTTCTTTTGACTGTAAATAACAAAATCAGCGCAGACCCCTACTGCAGATAATGGACTGCTTTCATACAATGCATCCTCCAAATCTTCATTTTTATTGTAACGTGCAAGATGATTGCCAATGCCTTCAAATTCTTCTTAGTGCCTAACTTGTTGAAGCAACGAAATCATTTCATTTTCACTCCCAGCCATTTCTAGCATCTCCAAGCCTGAATGCCTGAAACCAGTGAGCAAAACAGTTTTGAATTGTCTTAAACACAAAATACTCTGCAGATGCTGGGGTCAAAGCAACACTCACAACACGCTGGAGGAACTCAGCAGGTCAGGCAACATCCGTGGAAACGATCAGTCAACGTTTCAGGCCAGAACCCTTCATCAGGACTGAAGAGGGAAGGGGCAGAGGCCCTATAAAGAAGGTAGGAAGGAGAAGGCTGGTAGGTTCCAGGTGAAAAACCAGTAAGGGGAAAGATAAAGGGGTGGGGGAGGGGAAGCAGGGAAGACCTTTGCTGCCTATCCCCTCCCTGCTTCCCCTCCCCCACCCCTTTATCTTTCCCCTTACTGGTTTTTCACCTGGAACCTACCAGCCTTCTCCTTCCCACCCTCTCCCAACCTTCTTTATAGGGCCTCTGCCCCTTCCCTCTTCAGTCCTGATGAAGGGTTCCGGCCCGAAACGTTGACTGATCGTTTCCACGGATGCTGCCTGACCCGCTGAGTTTCCCCAGCATGTTTTGAATTGTCTAACTGTTTATTTCTTGCCAACAAAAATCACTGCTGTTTGAACATAAACACAAAGAACTGATGCTATTTAAAAACTGTTCTCTCTAAGTACAGTGTAGTGTCTAACGGCCACACAAATGCATGTGACTGATGCTAGTTAGAAACCGTTTGGCAAAAGTCTCCTGTCCCAATTAAGTGGTGCTGTGTCCAAAGTAAACAAAGGGAGTCTCAGCTATTTTCTCACTAACATATAATCAATCTATGTATACAAGATGTTTTATGTGATTATGTTTGTTGTGTCCTTTATCTTCATGTGTTTTTACATGCTGCATTGGATCCAGAGTAACAATTATTTTGTTCTCCTTTACTGGAAATGACATTGAACAAGCTTGATACTTGAATCTTAATTAGGAGTCAAATTGCAGAAAAATGCAAACAATCTAGAGTAGGGAGAATGGAGGGCTACAATGCTACGAGACTGGGAAAATAACAGTATCAATGGCAAAGAGGAAAAATAATATTTTTGATTGTGTACAGGAGAACTTTCCCATTCAGAATGCTTCCGGCCCATTGGGAAACTAACGGGCCAACTAGATCACACGCAAAGGAAAAGGACCAACATCTGCAAACAAATTTCATGGATGACTAAAGACATGTAGATTAAAATATGAGGAAATGCAAAATTAACCATGATTATACTGAACATGCAAAAGCCGTTGAATGGTTTTCTCATGCTGATATTCTTACCATTTCTCTATATCCCTATAATGATTGCTGGCCTTATAATTAAACAGAGAACCAACATTAATACAATAACCACAAAAAAAACTGAATAAGGAAATGAGATGCACAAAAAGAGGATATTGGTGCAGCACTGTGAAATAAAGAACAGGGAACTATAAAGTATAAGATATAAAGCTATAAAATATAGATAGTAAAAGCACTGTCAAGAAGCTATGTGACTGGTTAGGAGCCAAAAAGATTATAATGTAAAGTCAGGAAACCAGGGTGAGGTACTAGTTGAGAATGTCACACTAAATGACAAGATCTTAAAATGTTTGGCAGTGTTCTGGCTGGGAGTAAAGATCAACACTGCAGGAGATTTGTCAGAATTTTCCACCCTTCCTCAGATGTGAGAACCACCATCATCATCAGGTGCCATGCCCAGAATGGGCTTTGACTGCCATGACCCACTGTTACGAACCCATAGGTTTTGTTTATTGTGGACTTTCACTTTAAAAGAGCGCTTCAGTGAGGCAGGACTATGATGTTGTTCAGTGACCGATATGCAGCTTGTTTACCTTTAAAAAGGTGGGGGAGGGGAAATATATATATATATATGAAAAAGGGTAGCAGCTCCAGCCTGTCGAAGCTGGGGTTTTGGAACTCTGCTATACCCACAAGGGTGGGTTGTTCATCGATCCAGTGCACATCGAATGTGTGGCTGTCACTTCGTACAACCCATAGGAGTGTATTAAGGAATGTCCTGTGGGACCACTCGAAGTTAACCCTTGCCTGGGTATGTTATGTGGTAACCCCTTTGAAGACGACATTCCTGTGACAGATCACTCTGGTGGTAATTTGTATGTGGATTTGGAACAGCTTGACAGAGGATCTTCGACAGCTGATATTTATTAATTACCATCGTGGAACCTGTGGAATTCGACGTAATTGTCTTCTCTCTACGTTTCACCCTGGATTACAAATATCTCTCCCCCATCATTCTTTCCCTGGATGAACTGAACTTTCCTACTTTACCATCTGAAGACTCTAAGCCTTGTTCCCCCGAGCTCAATAGTCTGGGAGTTATATTTACACACACATACACATAACACTGTTAACTTTTGTTTACCTTGGTTAAGTTGCTATATTATAAGTAGGTACTAATAAAGATAGTGGTTTTAACATCAAAACCAGACTCCAGTGTGAACTCTATTGCTGCTAGTTTGTTTCTAAAATGTTACAGTTCGTAACACCCACACACTCCTGTTTCGGGTCAAGTGGATCAATTCATTGGTATTCATTTCCAGTTCTCTGGCTGCTGTCTCCATCATCATTTGTCTTTGCCATCCTTTTGCTTTCTTCCCTTCAATCTTTCCCATAATTACCATGCATTCTAACTCCTCTTTCCTAATCACACATCCAATGAAGTTAAGTTGCCTTTCCATGGTCTCATACATTATTTCTTTTTGTGCTTGCTCTGTTCATGACATCCTCGTTAGATGTTCGTTTCATCCATGATATTCTTTGCATCCTCCTCAAAAACTACATCTCTGCTACTTCAATTCGTTTCCTCATGTTACTAGATATTGTCCAACATTCTGATCCATATAACATAACTGAATAACCGTAACATTTCAGTACTCTGAGGCGGTTGTCATGCCTAGTTTAGTTTTGGTCAGTATACTCTTCGTTCTCATAAAGGTGTCTTTTGCCATCCCTATTCTTCTTTTGAAGTGAGTCAGTTTATGAAAATTAAGAGAGGCGTTAGACAAGGGTGTGTTTTCTCCCCTGATTTGTTTAATGTGTACAGTGAAACAATATTACAAAAAATAATCACATCTTGGAAATCAAAGTTGGCAGTGAAAACTCAATAATTTCAATAATTTCAGATACGCGGATGACACTGTGTTAATTGCAAGTACGGAGGAAGAACTACAAAACTTAATTGATATAGTTGTTGAAGAAAGTGCAAAAATGGGTCTATCTATCAATTGCAAAAGACAGAATGTATGGTGATATCCAAAAAGAAGGAGAATCCTATCTTCAGGCTGAGAATAAACAGGGAAGACATAAAACAAGTACAGATGTGAGAATAGTGTGTCAGAACTGGAGGTTTGCAACTGTTGTAGCCTGGTCAAAAGAAGGGAGAGATTTTACTTATTACCCTGGGCTGTCTTTCAGAGCTCTTATATGATTTTCTTGTGAATTTGGACCGATGAAAAAGGATCTATCACATTTAATAAAATAACCTGGAACTCAGAGAATACCTCTAAGTAAACGAGAGTGAAAAATCTTGTTAAGTTTAGGTCATTAAATAGTTAATCATTTAACTGAATTGTGGAATGCCTTTGAAAATTCACGTAACCCTCATAATTCCATGGATTCATAATTCCAGATATTCATGGATTCATTTATTATTCATCACCAGTTTTCAGGTTTATACTGTTTGTTGAATGATCCCTATCTCTCTAATCTCTTTCATCTGTAAATCCCTTCAAGATCTCAGCTTTTCTCCAGTTTTGGTTTCTTATCTCCAATACTGCAGTCAGCTATCTTTTTTTATTTCATATAATGTTTACTGATTTAATCAATGACATTTATGAGACTGAAATAATACCAGAAGAGATGAAAAAAATCAGTATTTATCACTCTTCCTAAGAAACCTGGAGCAATAGAATGTGAATTACATAGGACCATAAATTTAATGAGTCATATCACCAAGGTACTTCTAAGAATTTTGATGACAAGAGCCAAAAGTAAGATACAAGCTGAAATAGGTAAAGAACAATGTGGTTTTGTGAAAGACAATGGTACAAGAAATGCAATATTGATGTTAAGGATACTATCAGAATGAGCTATTCAAGTGTAAAAAGATTTGTTTGTTTTATCAACTACACAAAAGCATTTCATAAAGTGAAGCACAATAAGTTATTTGAAATATTACATAAAACAAGTGCAGAACTTTTGCTGCTTAGGAAGCTGGGTGACATCAGATGGCTGGTGCGACATGGACATCAAAAGAAGAATAGAGATGGCAAAAGACACCTTTATGAGAATGAAAAGTATACTGACCAATGCTAAACTAGGCATGACAACCTGCCTCAGAATACTGAAGTGTTACGTTAATCCAGTTATGTTACATACCTCAGAATGTTGGACAGTATCTATTAACATGAGGAAACGAATTGAAGCAGCAGAGATGTGGTTTTTGAGGAGGATGCAAAGAATATCATTGACGAAACGAATATCTAAAGAGGATGTCATGAACAAAGCAAACACAAAAAGAGAAATAATGTATGAGATCATGAAAAGGCAACATAACTTCATTGGACACGTAATTAGGAAAGAGGAGTTAGAATGCATGGTAATTGTGGGAAAGATTGAAGGGAAGAAAGCAAGAGGAAGACAAAGACAAATGATGATGGAGACAGCAGCCAGAGAACTGGAAATGAATACCAATGAATTGATCCACTCGACCCAAAACGGGAGTGTGTGGGCCATGGCAGTCAAAGCTCAAACTGGGTACGGCACCTGATAATGATGTTTCAGTTAAGGCCTATGTGACATTCTTCCTATTCCAAATAATGTTGTTGCTATTGTGTACTACACCTGAGTTATTTTTGTCTTCAAGTTTAATTACCTAGCAAGATACAGAGGGTTTTAATTTCTGTTCCATTGGGCTTCAGCAAACTCACGTCCACAGACATCCCACCTCTCCTGGGAGTCTCCCGCGTATCAATTGTGGCTCCCTGATGCCCGCAAATTATATACAATGTCTCGGAAATCAATTTTTTAGAGGGGGAAAGTGAGAGGGAAGAAAAAGAAAGAAAATGAATGAATCCTGCTTGATCTCTCTTTGTGGTAAGTAGACCTATCAGTTTTCTCCATGGGCGGGCTTTACAGTCGACCTCTCTCTTCCATATTCCATCAGTTCAGTTACTGCCGTCTGTAATGACGCTGAAATCATCCAGACAACTGTTGGTGATGAAGTACAAAAGCCTGGCAAAGAAATTCCCAAGGCTGGCGGTGACAACCTGACTATGTGAGGCTGTCCTATACGGGCAGGGCACGTTGGCGTCTTAAAGGGGATTAGAGCGGGGTTTAAATTGGAGCGAAATTCCAAAACAGTCCGCTGAGATACCTTCAAAAACGCGCTCGCAAGCAAATTCTTCGTTTTTTTTTTCCTGAAACACT
The DNA here is from genome assembly GCF_030028105.1 of Mobula birostris. NCBI lineage: Eukaryota > Metazoa > Chordata > Chondrichthyes > Myliobatiformes > Myliobatidae > Mobula > Mobula birostris. The sequence continues at coordinate 62,525,332 of NC_092370.1, forward strand.
TCCACTTACAGGTACATCGAAGCCCGTGATGGGCTGGGTTTAAGCGCAGCCGTTTTCAGAAGAAAAACCGATTTTAATAAATACCCGGCCCCCACCGAGGTCTCATCATTAGGGCAGCGAGCTCTTTACCTGTGCTGCGCACTTTATATGCATTTTGAATTACACTTTATTAACTAATATGGTAACATATTGTTTTATATGGTGTGCATGATATATGTATTGTGGCTACACCGTGGTCCAGACAGAGGTTATTTCCTTTGTGGACAATCAGCCAGATAACAATAAACTTTAACTTTAAGATACAGAACTTCTAAATCACTCATTTAAAATCCCCCATTTTGATGTAAGAAAGTAAGTTCTGATCCTGACTATTGCAGGCAATGTGTGTTTGTGTGTGACTACGGACGTATATGCAATCAGACATTGTCCAAATGGACGTTAAGCAACACATGTCTGTAATAAGGATACACCTTATACTTTTATTTCTTTTAGTGACCACAACATATTAGGGAGGCTTAGCACAGGGAAGGCTGCTCAAGTATTGCACAGTTCTTTTCAGCAGAAAACCAAACTCTGATAGAGAAGGTCACTAGAGCTGAGGTGTACTTTACATCTTTCATCGTTGAGCATAACCTGCCATTCCAGGTGTGTAAGCACACAGGCAAGCTACTATGCCTGCTCATCAACCAAGACAGCAGCTATTGTGAACATGGCATATTAAGACAGAATTCAGAAGTCAGCTGTCTCACAAAACACTTGTGAATCTGATGTCTTGCAAAATTAACAAATTCATTGACACAGACTGCTATGAGGTTAAATGAGTTTTTGCAGGGTGGGATATCTGAGTCCAACTTGTTAAAAAAACAAGAAACGGAACTGGAAACGACGCAAGCGTTGTTCACAACTAATCAGACCTATCCTGCCTTGGTCTAGGTGACTAAAGCTACTCCTACGTGATCTGAGAAGTCATCCGACTGGGATATTGGCCTTTCCACACAGGCTGCCTGGATATTTCCAGCGCGGCCAGACACCTGACCAACGGGCTTGGCCTGCCGCCCACACCTCGCGCGATGACGCGCAGGAAGCCCACGTTCCATTGCCTAATAAGGGCACATCTCAAGCTCCACTGCGCGCGCCCGATGCTATTGGAATGCAGTCATCGCGTCATCGGCTGTACCATTTAGGTCCACCAGGGTAAAGATAGAACCGCTGTTGTTTGTTAAAGGGGAAAAAAACAGCAGCCATAATGGGGAATTGTTAAATCAGAGTATTAAAGTATATGCTTCAGCCCTTATTCCTCAATATAAAACGGCTTACGTACTGCAAAGTGAAATAACAGTGGTGAGTCGAAGTGATATCCCCCTCCAGTAAATACCGGAAGCAGCTGAAGGCATTTCCGGCGGTTGGTCCCGGTTCTGTGTTATCGGGGAAGTGGGGCGGCGGCGCTGATCGGCTGCAGGAGGTAGAGTGTTTGTTCTTCGTGAGCTTGGGTAAGGGAATTCATCCTTTAATCCCCATCCCAGGCGTTTGAGAAATAGCAGTTGTAATCCTCGCGGTCGAAGCGAGTCTGAGCTCGGAGGACAGAGTTTGGGGAAAGCGGCGGCTGTGTCGGCCGCCGCCCATCGGTTCCTGGCTTCGGCTCTAGTCTGTGATTAAGGCCATGAGTAATGATAAACTGCTTCCAAAACTAAACACTGCATTCTGGAAAAAAAAAGATGTTACTTAGGTCCGGCAGCATCTGCAGACTGTTGTAGTGCTAATGGACGATTTACTAATAATTTGAAGATGTTGATTTTTATCTTAAAGCGTTGTTTTCACTGTTAGGGTGCATGCAATTTGTTAGTACACCTCTTTTACAAACAAGGTAGATGAGAATGGTTAAAGGTTGTAAGTACTATTGAGAAGTGGTACGTTTTGATAGAAAAAGTTGGTGTGATATTCATATATGGCAGGAAACAACTACTAAGCCTTAGCATCGTTAAGTTTGAATTAACTGATTCTTTTAGTTCATTGGTAGTCAAAATTCCAACTTTATTTAAAAATATTTGCAAAAAGAAAACAACTTGTACTAAACTTATTTTTTCTGCATGTAATCGATCAGGGATCTGCCACACTTTTCCACAGAAGACACTTAATTCCTGTTTTTTTTACAGTTTGCACCTGCTTAGATTTCAGTGACTTGTTATAACCTTCAGAAAATTGTCATTTCGTTACGTTTTAAGTTTCTGCAAATCCTGAGAATCTGCTTTTGAGAAAATGGTGTAGCTCACTTTCTGCTTCTAAATCTGCAGGTGGTGAGTGGTTAAGTAGTACGTTGTAGAATCATTGCCGCTTATGTTTTTCAACTTGCATTAACTTTGCCATCAGTTAATAAACAAGTACTGAAGTTCACAAAGTAGTCCCATATTTTGTTCTGTGCTGAGTTGGGTGGGCTTAGGAGGTGTTTTGACCTTTGATTACAGGCTGCAATAACTCAAGTCAAAGGAAAAAGTATTGTAAAGAGTAAAATACCAGAGGATGGTTTGGGCTTCTTTTACGATGTGCTCAAAATTCAGTGCCTTGAAGAAAAGAGAACTTGGTCTTCCTATCTGACAGATTGTGTCTTTTTTTTAAGGCTAAGTTCTGATATTGACATTGTGATCAATTACATGCAAAAACTAATATAAGTTGGTGTTTTCTTTTGAAAATAGTTTTAACTAGACTTGGAAATATGCCCACCGTTGAACCTGAAAGAATCAGTTTATTCTTCAAACTATTAATATTGCTAAGGTTTAGTAATTACTTCAGACTATTCTGTAGGCTGAAAGAGGATGAGCATCTATGGTTCTGGTGCTCCTGAAGGTACTGCTGTTACTGTTCTGGAAGAGATGTAATGATTTTTTTGAGAGAGCCTTGAACAGTTAAAATGGCTGATTTTCCAGGAAAGATTTGGTGAGTAATGAGTGCAGTGTTTGAAATAGCTATAGAAGGAGATGCACTGGTAACTGGCTAGGCTGCTGAGTACATTCCTGAAGAGAAATGCAATGCTTTGCGGAAAGAGCAAAATTATTGTTTTAACAAACAAGGGCGAAAATAGTTGGCAGCATGACTGGTATTGCTGCTTTAGATTGAAGTTGAGATCTCATGCCAGTTTGTTCTGAATTTGAATGTGAGTTTTATTGAGTTAACTAAACCAGAATTAGTTTGTGAGGAACAAAAGGTTATAAAAAGATCAAACTTTGGATTCATATTTTCATCATTTGAGTGAATTGTGAATAGTATCACTCAGTTACCTGGAATGCACTTACAGGCTTATAAAGACAGTCAACTTTGGTGTAGACGTTGAAATATGCAGGAGTTCAGATGTACATGCATGTGAGCTTTTCTGCCCTAGAACCTACTGTTAAGTTGTTCTTTTATATCTCTGCTCTCTCATCTTCAACCCTTCTGCCAAATAAAACAGCTTCCCACCACCCACTTGCCCTGACATCTTGATTTATACACTGCCATCAAATTTCCCCTTGACCTTCTAATTAATCTACCCTTGTAATTAAAGTCTCTTCTTACTAGGATTCATTCTTGTGAATCGCTTGTGGACCTTTTGTTGTGTTGATAGCCTTCCAATGTCTCAGTCAGAATTAAACACTATGCTGGTTGGAGCTTGACCAGTGTTTTCATAAATGTTCATCTTAAATTCATTGTTTTAATGCTCTGTATTGTCTTTAAATTGAATTGAGAGGAAGTTCTTGGTGAATGGGTTGAAGTGACTTAACTTGGGGTTTGTAAATGTGGGTGACAAGATTGAACTTCTCAGACATGCAAAAAGGTGAATGATTTTACTGCATAATTGACTATGTCCACCCCTCCCTTGTGCAAAGACATACTGTAAATTTTCTTTGAGCAGTTTTTCATTAAAATGTGAATATTTATAAAGGTCGGTAATGGGTTCTGTTCTTGAAGGAGTTAAGCATGAATCTTATGAGCACAATGTTCAGTCTTTCTTTGCACAGTACATGCTGAAGCCTGTCTCTGTTTTTAAAAAAATGAGTCATAGCCCAGCACTTGTTTTGGAAAGTGATTCTTGTATTCAAACTTAAGCTGTAACTGAAGTTAAGGGATGCTCTTGGTCCTTTGACCTTTTACAAATCAGTAAGGAATTTAATTTTTAATACTGGAAATTTGCAGTTGTTCGTCCTTGGTTAAACCTTTTCAGCCATAAATAGGAACAAAAAGAAAAGCTGTCAACAATGTTTCAGTGACTGCATTAGCTACATTGCTCTTTAGAATGCCCAGAAGTAGTTGCACACTATATCAACTTTGGAGAACAAAGTAGCTTTGGAAGATGTAGCAGCTTCTGAAAATTTAATATGGCAAATTTATTCTAAAATCTTTCCCATCGTTTGCAACATACTGCAAGTTGAAGTATTGCTTTGGAAACTTGATAGCACAAGTCTTGTCTGAGAATGCTGCACTGTCTGGCATGTTGCACTCTGCATACTATTAAGTGAATAAAGGGATTCAAGGAATATTTCAAATGTAATGGACCTCCCCCTGATTTAAAGGTGAATTTATATTCCTCCAACTCAATGAAATGATCTAATTAATCACTGTCACTGCTGCTTGTGGGAGTCTTTTGGACATGTGACCATGGCATTGTTTTATTACAACAGAGTGATAGCAGTTAAAATTAGTTTTGGCTAAAGCATTTTGGGAGGTTTCTTCGCAAAAGATGCACAAATGCAAGCCTACTGCAAATGTTCTGTGCACTTTCATTAAAGGACAGCATGGATTACACAAAGCAATTGAGCTTTGTAGTTAAATACATCATGTGATGTAGCTTTTTGTTGAGACTAGTACCCTTTCCAAATACCAAATATGTAAAGGCATGTACTTGTGCAGTTACCATAGATACCTCTGAAATGGTGGTGTTAAATTTCTTCACTCTTGCTATTTCCTACAGATGTACATAACCATAGTCCAGTTTGCAACTTTTCTAATTTCTAGAAGGCACAGTTGTGAATCTTCAAACCAGGAGAGGTCTTCAAAATTGATGGTAGGGCTTAGTAATGCAATTTGTTTTGATTGACTGCCAATTATGGAGCAGTTGGTTTAAAGGCTGCAGAGTATGATATTGCCTAATAATAAGAATTTATGAAGCAACAAATATTGTAATATCTATGAGAATTTTTAAATAGAGGCTTTGTTAAAAGGGCGTAACATTGGCCAGAAAGTGGGTGAATTGCCTTGGTTGGACCTTAAATTCTAAAAGAGTTCAACGTGCCTGATCATTTGAGACTGCTAGTATTGTATGAGACTATGAGCTAATCAGAAACATTTTTGGAAAATTATTCACTGAAGATATTAAGAACATTTCTTGGGCACTTGTCAAGTTTTTGTTTTCTAGAATGGGAGCTTTGGTTGATCTTAGTTTACCTAAAAGATGGAGATGGGCTATGGTATTGAAATTTTGGAATCCTTATGATAGTGGTTTCACGTGATAGCAGCTACATATTCAGAATTTGTACTTAATGTAGAAATACTGTTATTGTCCAAGTTAAAGCAATGAGGCCTTGAATGTGAAAGTGTTGCTTTTAATACTTCAGCAGAGGTTGGAGAAGCAATGGTAATAGACTTAATGGGTTACTTCAGCAGCCAAATTGTTCTGATATCAAAGTTCATTTTAGTGGGGTGCAGATCAACCAGATGGCTGCAGTTAGATTCACCATTAAATCTGACTACATCCCGACAACTGGTGAGTGTTCCATTTCAATATAGCCGTGATAGGTCAACATGGCTCATCACACCATTCATAGATTCTGTTCATTGCCACATGTCAAAAAGAGTTCAGAGGTGGTGTTCAAGGATAAGGTGAAGTGGTGAGCTAATACTTGTTCATTGCCTGGTGTAGTGTTCTGATTGGTATCTGCAGTTGTTAGCTGAACCTGGATCTTTTAGGTTAACATTCATATTCGAGTTGTGAATAAGCCAAACATATTTTATTGATTTAATGACACAGCGCAGCCCTTTGAGCCATACCAGCAACCCGTGACAAACCAGATTAATTAGATTACAAGCCAGGTTACAATCACCAGTTAACCTAGTTGGTAAATGTTTGGACTGTGGGAGAAAACCAGAGCACCTGGAGGAAACCTATCCATTCTACGGAGGGGGCATATAGAGAATGTTGAAATTGAACTTTGGGTCGCCCCGCGCTGTAATAGTTGTGTTAATCGCCATGCTACAGTGGCCTGTACGAAGAGCCATCAGAACAGGATAGCATCCCATAAAACTTGACCTGTTTGCTTTGCTGAACATCCATACAATGATGCTTCAGGTTCCTTGATATTGTGCTCTTTCAAATGTGAATAATGGTTAAAGGCAGGTGAGGGCTCTGACATGCACACACCCCCACCCCTTCGGTTGTCCATTGAGATCCGATGCCGACATTCACTCCTTTAACGGTGAGATCTTTGACTCTACAGTACTGTCCTGGACCCGCAAGCTCTATTGCAGGTGGGACATGTATATGTGGTAGTGGTGGCAACCATGGCTGCATTTCTCCTGGCTCTCTCCTGCTGTCTCCTGGTTGTTCTTTCCATCTCCAGAATACGAACCCCGTCCCTACACAGCTGTCGCCAAGTGGTACAGTCGGCAGCAACATCCTCCAGGGCCTCGGGTCTGATCTTGCACTTCCTTAAAGCATTCTTCATCTGATCCTTATAGCACTTCTTCGGCCCTCCAGCTGAGCGTCGACCATGATGTAGCTGGCCGTATCAGGTTTCCCTCGCCATCCAAAGGTAGAGTGTTTCTATGAAACGGTTCGTAAGCTGGAATGTCAGAAAGTGAAGAAGCAATTACCATTTATTTATATGGGGAAAATCTGAGCATTCGCAGACCCAAAAAATAACCTACCAAATCATGCCAAATAACACACAAAACCTAAAACATTAACATATGGTAAAAGCAGGAGTGATATGATAAATACACAGCCAAAATTAAGTAGAAATACTTTTCTGCAATCATTGCACTGTCCACCGTAGCGAAAATCTCACGCAAGCGCTCTTGACAGAAGCACTCTCTCCAGTAACCTTTGCTATGAAGCTGCCAAATCATACCAAATAACACATAAAAATACACAGCCTATATAAAGTAGAAATAACGTATGTACAGTGTAGTATCACTTAACGGAATCGGGAAGACAGCGAGCACACTGGTGGTGTGTTAAGCTGAGTCGTCGGAGGTTGGGGTGGTGGGACTCTGGAGTGTCATCTCATCGTCGTCTGTTTCCATCAAGGCAGGCAGGTCGTCTTCTATGTCTGCCTGCCTCGATGTCGGAGGTCGATGTTCGTCGTCTGCTATGGTTGATGTGGAAGGCTTGAAAAACGACAGTATGCTTTACTGCTTAACCTCGTGCATTTTTCTATCATACAGTTCTTTGTAAGCACTCAAACCATCCTGCAAATATGCCCTAAACCTACGTACTCTTTCAAAATTAAAGCCATATTTTTCTGCAATCATTGTCAGTTGCAGCAAAAATCTCGCGCAGTTGCTTTACGTTCAGTTCCTGGACGACTTCACTTTCGGTCCGTTCGCTACTGCATTCAGTTTCGATTGTTTTCCTCTTCCAATTGCATCAACTCTTCATCTGTCAGTTCTTGGTCTTGGGATGCCAAAATCTCTTCAATATCATCTTCGTCAACTTCCACAAGTCAAACTCAGGTTGTCCTTACTTCGTTCATCACGATCAAAACGCTTAATTATGTCTAGTTTTACACTAAGTGTAACACCCTTACGAGCTCTTTTAGGCTTTTCCGATACCTTAGAACTCATCTTGCTAACAGATGCTCAAAATAAATCCACATAAAGCACAGGTGCTCACAGGCACACGTTTAAGCAGTGCCAGCTAGAATGCAGTTCCAGGGGAGGAGCTTGGCTGCCTTTTTTTTGTAACAGTTTGAAAACACCTTCTGTTGGCGAAAGCAGGTAACTAATGTAGGTCTTTTGTTACAGCGAGGTTTTGTAAAGCGAATGTTGGAAAAACGGGTGACACCTGTAATACTGCAGGGTAGTCAACATGGGGGCATCAGGTGCCCCAGCCACTGCAGCTGACACTGGGTGATCATGGCCTCAATACTCCTGCAGCTAGTCTTTACAAGTATTTCAGTTTGAGGCACCCGCTCACACCAGGTAATTCTCAGGATGCGCTGTAGATTACCCAAGCTTCACAGCTATAAAGGAGGGTGATGACACAGACCGTTTGGCATACGACGACCTTTGTGGAGGGACGAAGGCTCCTGTTCTGAAAGACTCTACGCGGAAGTCTCCCAGAGGCAGCTGATGCCTGTTTAATGCTGCTCTGGATGTCGTCGTCAATGCCGTTATGCTCATAGAGAATGCTTCCCAGATATTCAAAAGATGGCACTACTGACAGCTTTTCATCACCAACAGTGAAGGCAGGTAAGAGTGGGTGGGACACTGGTTATCCATTGGCAAACCAATTCTGTCTCAGTGGTATTGACAGTCAGCCCCATCCTGCTGTACGCTCTCACCACCACAACAAGGGCAGTCTGAAGGTCCTCCGGAGTATGGACCACAAGAGCGCAGTTGTCTGCATACTGCAGCTACAGAGTTTGGTGGTTGTGTGGAGCCTCCTGATGTCATAGAGGTTGCCATCTAATCTGACGTCCACTGCCATACTGCTGCTGTCACTGCGCAGGTGCACACACCCCCACCCAGTATTGCTGAGACTTCCTAGGCTTGCATGTATGCTTTTGCCATCTGAATGGAAATACGTGATCCATTGATTCTGAATCCTCATTTTTGTCTCCTAGCATTTGTGTTTTCTCCACTGTTAAAATGGTTACAAAATTAGTTCTTGGCCTATTTACGATTGTCATTGCCCAAGTCTCTCAGTCTAATAATGCCTCACACTGGTTAAGTTCTAACACAGACCCAAAGAACAGATTTTTTTTTAATGGAGATGATACAACTGCAGTGAAAATTGTATTTAATAGGGAAAATTAACGAAAATAAATGATCTAATTTGGACCAAAATTCTAATTCAGTATTTTTTTTATGGAAAGATGTTGTAAGGAGAGTGGAAAAAAAGAGGTTGCATGTAGTGCCAGTCAGCCACTCCTTTTTTGGAAGTTTCTGTGGCCAAATCTGATAATATCCAATGATTAATTTCCCTTTGGCTGAGGGATACATTTTGATTAAGAGCATTGCTTGCCTGCTCAAACACACAAGCTTGGAGTCTATTCTGATATCAATGAGTCATTGCACTGTCTTCCAAGAACATGAACCATCACTGAAATATTTTCTTGTAGGATTAAGGTCAATTCATATCAGTGAAGATCAAGAAACTTCATAAATATGTAGTGTCACATGTTTGCTTTTCCCCCTCCTTTGTCCTTGAGACATGACAAATGATTGATCTCTGGGAAATCTGTCAAACTTAACAAATGTTCCATTGGTGAGCTATGATGTGACATGCTTTTTGCAATTATGCAAGTATTTCTGACTTGTTTGTCTTTTAGGATAGCTGGCTAACAAGTTAGGAATACAACAATTTCGTATTCCATTTTGAGATCATATATCAACTAAGACAACACAATTGTTAAAAAGCAAGGTGAAAATTTACTAATAGACATAACAACAGAATTAGGCTGTTCCGCTAATCAAATTTACTCTGCCATTTGATCATGGCTGATATAGTTTTCCCCTCAAGATTATTCTCGCCTTCTCCCTGTAAACATTTTTATCCTCAGTCCAGAACCTATCAACCTCTGCTTTATATCTACCCAATAACTTTGCCCCTACAGCTGTCCAGCAATGAATGCCATCACCATCTCTCCAAAGAAATTCCTCCCCATCTCTCCTCTAAAGGGTCATCTATTGAGGCTGTGCCCTCTGTTCTTGGATTCTCACACTCATGGAAAATTCCATGAGGATGTCACGTAGCATAGTAGTTAGTATGATGCTATTACAGCTCGTGGCATCGGACTTCAGTTCTGTCATCCTCTGTAAGAAAGTTTGTATATTCTTCCTCTGGCTGCTCTGTTTTCCTCCCACAGTCCAAAGACGTAGCACTTAGTCTGTTGTCATTATAAATTGTTCTGTGATTAGGCTGGAATTAAATTGGTGAGTTGCTTTTTGGGGGGCTGATGGGGCCAGAAGGACCTGTTACATGTATCTCTAAAATATATATAAAAAAAAATCCTCTGCTCATCCTTTCTAAGGATTTCAATATTCACTAGGTTTCAATTAGATTCCCCAAGTTACTCTTCTCAGAATCAGGTTTAGTATTGCTGACATATGTTGTGAAATTTGTTTTTGTGGCAGTAATACATAATTTTAAAAAAACTATAACTTACAATAAATATATAAATTAAGTAGTGCAAAAGGAGAACAAAAAATGTAGTGAGGTAGTGTTCATGGGTTCATTATCCATTCAGAAGTCTGATTTGGGGCAGCGGGGGGAAGAGAAGAAACTGAAATGTTGACTGTGTCTTCAGGCTCCTGTACCACTACCTTCATGGGAGCAATGAGAAGAGGGCATACTATGGGGGTCCTTAATGATAGATGCTGCCTTCTTGAATCATTGCTTTTTGAAGGTGTACTCTATACTGGAGAGGTGAGTGCTGGCTGAGTTAACAACTTTCTGCAGCTTTCTCTGATCATTTGCAGTGGCTCCTCCAACAGTGATGCAGCCAGTTAGAATGTGCTCCATAGTACACCTGTAGAAATTTGCAAGGCTTTAGTGACATAGTACGTCTTCTCAACTTCTAGTAAAATATAGCTGTCACTAAACTCTAGCAAGTACAAGCCTGGAGCCATCAAGAACTTTTTTTATTCCTGAGGTTAGTCATACTTGTAAACTTTCTCTGGACCCTTTCCAATGCCAGCATATTCTTTCTCAGATATAGGGCCCAAATCTGCTCACAGTACTCCAAATGCAGTCTGACCAATGTCTTGTCTCAGTATTATGTCTTTGCTTTTATGTTGTAGTCCTCTAGAAATGAATGAAGTCAACTTCTGATTTCATTTACCTGTGTCAGTTGCTAAATTCAGTGTCTTGAATTTATTTAGTTTGGTTTGTATTGCATATTCTGTTTCCTATCTGTATTCTGAAAATAACTTTCCCTGGAATGCAGTCTAATCACAAACATTAGAAAATTTGCAGATGCTGGAAATCCAAGCAACACACACAAAATGCTGGAGGACCTCAGCAGGCTGGGCAGCATCCATGGAAATCAGTATAGTTGATATTTTGCATTGAGACCCTCGGCCCAAAACGTCAACTGTTCTCTTTTCCATAGATGCTTCTTGGCCTGCTGAGTTCCTCCAGCATTTTGTGTGTTCCCTGGAATGTAAGGCACTTAAAAGGCATAATCATTAAACTAATGGAAAGTAGTACAATTAAAATACAGATTTAATTGATTGGACTAGTTTCAGTTTTTCTGCTATTGTGAATCTTACCGTGAAGAAGCTGAGTGTGTGCATCCTTTTAGGCTTGATCTAGAAAATCAGCTAAAGTAGGTCAGTTTTTTTAAGATCACATATCTAATTTGAATGCATGCTCTAAAATTTCAATTCATTGCATTGGTATCATTCATGCCCTGAATGCCCAGTAGCTCAGTTATACCAAGCTATCTGTTCCTCCCTGAGACAGAAATATTGCAGTAAGACCTTCAATACAGTGTATTCTTCCTAGTCTAGCCAGTATCTGCCTATTAATTAAAACTAAATTATTAGCCCCATTTTCTGATAAATGTATTCAAATTGATGTTTGAAATATTGGACTATAAAACTCTGGGACCACTTGAAGATATGAAAGATTCAATTGTGAATACAGTTCTTTCTCTTAATCTTAAAGAAAGTTGTTGCAAACTTGTTCAGTATCCAATTATTTAAAACATCTTTTTGTTAATGATGCAACTAGCTACAAGGCGTAATGTTTGAGGAATCATCGCCAAGGTCTTCAAAAGCTATTTTATTCTTGTGCTTTAATCTGTTATGCAGTAATCTGTTTTCATGAGTATATTTGAGCATTATTCGAAATTGTGCAGAGGAAAAATGGAAGTACATCATTCTCATTCTTGCCCTCATTCACCTGCATATCATCCCCCTCAGTTTGATCCACCTATCACCCAGCAGCTCTTGCTCCACCCCTTCTCTCCACCTTTTACACTGGCCATATTCTCTTTCTTTCCAGTCCTGATTAAGGGTCTCAGTCTTAAACATTGTTCATCCATTGATGCTGCCTGACCAGCTGAGTTCCTCCAGGATTTTGTGTGCTAGAACTGGCACTAAAGGTATCAGTTACTTTTTTTAGTACTCTGTAAATTCACCTAAAGCTAAACTGCAATTTAATGTTACCAAATGTCCTTCTCTGTAGTATTAAAATTCTTGATAATATATTAACATTTTGATAATATATCAACATGTTGCCTTGTCATTCACGGTCACAACTGAATTACTTCTGAAGTCATTTTATTTTAGTGTTTTTGGGTTATCACTAAGCATGGTATTCTTGTCCTGTGTAAAAGCAAGTGTGGTTTGAAATCTGCCCTGGCATATTTTCTTTTTGTCATAGGGTCCCCTGAATTAAGTAGGTAGTTTCCCAGAACTTTTCATTAGATTTGTGGGAAGGAGATTTGGGTGGGTATCAAAGATTCATTGTATGCTGTTTACAACTCTTGAGATTTGCCTTCTCCAGATAGCCTCAAAATAAAGTAAAACATTGAAGTCAGTTCAAAGAGAAACAGCAACCCCATCCCCTCACACACAAGAACTAAGGCAACGTGATCATTGACCCCCCCCCCCCCCCAATTCCCTCACCCTGCACAGAAAAATGAGAAAGGATGGGTGAAATCACACAATATAGAAACCGTTGGACTGAAAAAGTCCATAGTCCAAATCTGTAAATAAAGAACCTCAGAACCTCCATAACGTCCTCCAACATCATCGAAAGAGAAAGTCGCTGTACAAACACAGAGGCCTAACTCCTACTCTGGCAGTAGAGGGATTTCATCAGTGATCAAAAAATGGGTAGCGCTGAATTCTTGCTCACGTTCCGCACTCGCCTCGACATTTTAATCTTCCTTGAAGCTTTAAACTGTGAATAATGGATGCCTTAATCAGCCAAATGAAGCTGAACATCAGCTCATGCTCTGTCTTGAAGTTTCTTCACCTCAATGTCTTAAGGGTTGGAGCCCACGCTCACTTCCCGGAATATTCTCAGAAACAGCAAAGCACTGGATCAGTCAGTGGATCTCTAAACTGTAAATCACAGGCTCTAACAGTTCCAGAAACACACTTAACATGAAAAGCAGACTTAAAAGCAAGTTTAATACTGCTTTGCTACTTGCAGTAGTTAGAGTTGGATTTTTTCTGCCACTTTTTTGCTGTTTCTGAAGCAACATTTAGGGTAGATAAATTTTCCAACAGCTTAACCACATACAGCATGTAATAAAATAGCTGCATGTGTGATGTATCACTAAGCAATTGTGGTCCAACTTTAATACTTGTATGCAGCCTAAAACTGAATCAAGTGCTAGCTTGATGGATGCTGCTTCTAAGCATCTGCCTGCTGAACAGAACCTATTCCCATTTAGATTAGCAGGGCAGCACTGAGGATAATGTTCTTTGATTTCTCAAATGCCTTCAGTACGATACAACCCTCATTGCTGGGAGAAAGCTCTGTTCAGTGCTGGTTGGCACTTCTTTTGTATCCTGGATAATGGACTACCTGACTGGCAGACCACAGTTTGTGCAGCTTCAGAGCTGTATGTCAAACATGGCTGTAAGCAGCACGGGAGACTGTATTGGCTCCCTTCCTGTTTACCTTGGACTCTAGATACAACACTGAGTCATGTCATCTGCAGAAACTCTCTGATGACTCAGCAATAGTTCGGTGTATAAAAGGGAGGACAGAAGGATGAATACAGGGCCCTGAAGGACTTTGTCAAATAGTGCAAGCTAAATTACCTGCAGCTCAACATCAGTAAGATGGTGATGGACTTTAGGAAGACTAATCCTGCATTGCTCCCTGTTATTATTGATGAGAACCTACAATTATCTGGGGGTGCACCTGGATGACAGACTTGAGTAAAACTCCAACACAGAGACTGTTTACAAGAAGGGCCAGAGTCGACTCTGCTTCCTGAGGAGACAGGTCCTTTGGCATATGCAGGCCTCTTCTTCACATGTTCTACCAGTCTGTTGTTGCCAGTATAATCTTCTGTGCACTGGTGAGCTGGGGCAATAGCATCAATACGCGTGATGCCAACAGGCTCAAACTGGTCAGAAAGGCTAGCTCTGTTATAGGAGTCAAACTGGACACCCTGGAGGCTGTGGTAGAACAAAGAATCCCATGGAAAATCCTGGCAATTCTGGACAGTGTTTCTCACCCTTTGCATGCCATCTTGGCCAAACAAAGGTGCATTGTTAGTAATAGACTGAGACAATTGCATTGCTCCAAAGAGCACTATATGAGGTCATTCTTACCCTTGGCCAGTAGGCTCTATAATGGTGCAACTTGTAGCCTGGGAGGTGATGCGCCCCTCCTGTTAAACTGTTTGAAGTAACTTTTTATTCTAATATTTGTACATCTGTGCATTTGTAATGCTACTGTGACACTAATTTCCTTTGTGGTCGATAAAGAATCTATCTGCTCCATCACAATTAATTTAATTTTATCAGCTTTAGACAGGCAAAGCATGGGAAACTATTTAAGTATCCTTTTTGCAATCTTTGGGACTCTCCTTCAAAGCAAGTTAGTCCTGTCTATGTAACAACAGTAGTTAAACATCAGGCAATGTGTTATTTTAATGCTTCCCTATTTACTGTCAAGAGCATTGGAATAGCTTATAGGCTATAAAATCTTGAGAGTAGCTCATCATTCAAGTATCTGGATCTGCATCACAGAACTAAGGTGGCCTTATATTACCACCAAGCTGTTTTGTTTTTGGAGTCTGCAGCATCTTTCAACTCCACTATTTAAAGCCACCTTGCTGATGGCTGATTAAATGTCATGTTTCCCTCCACATCACTGCATATAGGCTAGAAATACGTTTAGAGGATTTCTCACTGTATATTAACTGAATCCAGTGTTAAACTGAAAAATACTATCAATAAATCTAGTTCTGAAAGAATCCATCTGTTTGAAATCTGGTGCCTATTTTATATTTTTTGAGAGGTTTGTCGTTCATCTTCAGAATTGTATAATCTCATCTGTTTCTCTCCCTAGATACGATACACGGTCACCATGTCAAGCAAAAAAGCCAAGGGAAAGACCACCAAGAAGCGCCCTCAGCGCGCAACTTCCAATGTATTTGCTATGTTTGATCAGTCGCAGATTCAAGAATTCAAGGAGGCTTTCAACATGATTGATCAGAATCGTGATGGCTTTATTGATAAAGAGGATTTACATGACATGTTGGCTTCTCTTGGTAATTTTAACATTATCCTTTGTAATTATTTTGCCTCAAGATAACTGAATAATTGTTCGCTCATTTTAAAATTGTATCTGATTGGTTGCCAACTTGGTTGCTTCGTTCCTTAGCAAGAATTGGTTCACATCTCTTGTTTTGTAATGTTCTTTATTTCCTCTTTTTTGTGAAAATGTTGCATCCTGCTAGTGCCCTAAACATTAAATGCAGAGAGCCCAAGTTTAATATTTCCAGTAGCAAACTGATATGGGCCAATTGGAAGATTCTGTGTTGTGTTATAATTCCATTTGAAGAATTGAAAAGAAAACCTGGTCTCTTTGCCAAATAATATTTTCCAATGCTTGAATGCTCTGTGCAGTCTGAATTTATTCCTCTGACACATTGTGATTTCCATTAATTTATCATTATGAATGTACTGCTTGTATGACAAGTACAACTCAATATATAAATCCTTTGCAGGGAAGAACCCAACTGATGAGTACCTAGAAGCAATGATGAATGAAGCCCCGGGGCCCATCAATTTCACCATGTTTTTGACAATGTTTGGTGAAAAACTCAATGGAACAGATCCTGAAGATGTAATCAGAAATGCTTTTGCCTGCTTTGATGAAGAAGGAACAGGTAATTAGGAAAACCTTTGAGGCACTGCTGCCTTGCCCTTCATGACTGGCAGAATTGTTCCTGTGCCTTCACAGTTGCAAGTTACCACGGTGCATCCGTTTGAAGTAGACATGGGAGATGTCAGAAACCCAGATCCCTACATAATTCCCAGTACATCTGGGATGAACTATTCTAGGAGCACGTTGTTTTGCATGTGTTCCCCTAAGGCAGGTTTCCTGACACCCATTTTGAGGGTTGAATTTTTTGAAGCACTTCAAAGTTCAAAATAAATTTATTATCGAAGTATGTGTATGTCACCAAATACAACCCTGACATTCATTTTCTTGTGGGCATGCACATTAAATCCAAGAAACACAATAGAATCAAAGAAAGATTACACCCAACAGGATGGACAGCTAATGTGCGAAGGATAGCAAGGTGTGCAAATACAAATGAGAAAATTAATAATAAATATAGAGAACAGAAGATAAAGAGCCCTTGAAAATAAGTCCATATGTTGAGTGGCTGAAGAATTGGAGCAGAGGGTAGGGATTCAGATTTCTGGATAATTGGATCTATTTCTGGGGTAGATGTGACCTGTACAAAAGGGACAGGTTGCACTTGAATCCAGCAGCTGGGGCGGGGGGGTGGGGGGAATGCAATATTAGTGTAGGACATTTACTAGAGTTGTTGGGAGTGGTTTAAACCAATATTGCATGAGGATGGGAACCAATATTGCATGAGGATGTGCCCGCAGGTTTACAAGTAGATGATGGGTGTAACATGAAAGTTAGGAAGGACAAACCAATGATTAGATGCAGACAGCAAAAAATTTGTTCCACAGAAGCAAAATTCAAAAGGATGAAGAATGCAGGACTGAAGGTACCGTATTTAAATGCACATAGCATTCGGTATAAGGTGGACAAACTTGTGGTACAATTAGAGAATGGTTGGTATGACAGTGTGGACATTACTGAGTCAAGGCTGAAAGAAGGCCATAGTTGTGAGCTTAACATCATAGGATATACTTTGTATCAAAAAGACAGGCAGGAAGGCACAGGTGATGGTGTGGCTCTCTTGGTAGGAGATGGAATTATGTCTTTAGAAAGAGTTAACAAGGTCAGAGAATATTGAATCTTTGTGGGTGGAGTTAAACTGCAAGGGTTTAAAAACCATTATGGGAATCATAGGCCTCCAAACAGTAGGCAAGATGAGGGGTTGAGATTGCACAGGGAGCTGGAAAAGGCATGCAATAGGTAATGTCACAGTTGTAACGAGGGACTTCAATATGCAAGGGAATTGGGAAAATCAGGTTGGTGTCAGATCACAAGAGGAAATTTGTGAATACCTACAAGATGGCTTTTTAGAGCAGCTTGTGCTTGAGCCTACTAGGGGAATGGCCATCTTGGATTGAGTGTTGTGTTATAACCTGGATCTTGTGAGGGAGCTCAATGTAAAGGAACCCTTGGGAGGCATTGATCATAATGTGATTGAATTCGTACTGCAATTTCAGAGGGAGAGGCATGAGGGAGGAGCCTGCCAAGTGAACTGGAGGAGGAGACTGGCGGGGGTGACAGCAGAGCAGAGATGGCTGAAGTTTCTGCGAATAGTTCACAAGGTGCAGGATATGCATGTCCCACAGAAGTAGTTCTCAAATGGCAGGGGTTAGACAACCGTGTGGTTAAGGACTGCATAAAAGCCAAGGAAAGGGCATATAAGATAGCAAAAGTGAGTGGGAAATTGGATGATTGGGAAGCTTTTAAAATCCAACAAGTCAACTAAACAGCTATAAGAAGGGAAAAGCTGAAATGACGGTAAACAAGCTGATAATATAAAGCAAGATACTAAATTTCTTTTCCGGTTACATGAAGTGTAAAGAGGAGGTGAGAGTTGATGTTGGTCTGCTGGAAAATGATGCGGGTGAGGTAGTAATGGGTGTTACGTACCCCGTAACTGGGTTGCCAAACCAGCAGAAATGGATCACTCAGTTGGAGTCTGGATTACTAGAACTAAGAAAGTTTTATTAAAGAAACAAGCAACACAGTACTCTAATCAAAAGGATAATGAATGCAACAGCTCAGCAATGATAAACACACATGTACACAGAATTAAGATAACAAGATTAATCAAGCTCTATCGTTGTCTAGGGGTAAATGACCAGTTTCAAAGTGACACAAAGTCCAGTTCAATTTAGTTCGCAGTAATCGTTGCCATGGCAATGGACAGTGGGGGGGAGGAGAGAGAGCAAAACGAATGAATATTCAACACAGCTTCCACACACAGACCTTCGCAGTCAGCTGTCGGGCGAGTCCTTTGTGATGTCATCTGAGGTCACCGACCATGACCCCTCCATTTCCAGATACGATCGTTTCCCTGCGCTGAACCTGGCACCCAGGCAAGTGTGAACACACACCAGGTTCCTGCCGATCGTGCCTTCCACCCTGTGCGTTTATGGCTTGATCCCGCGATCAGCCGTCCAAAAGCTTCCCACCGACTTGTGAGAGGCGCACCGCTTCCAGGGTCTCGTTACCTCGGGTGTCGTGTGTGTCCTGCCTTCTGTCTGTCTGTATCTTCTTTTACGGCGGTTGGCATCCAGCTTAATGGTGCATTACCACCACCCCTGTTCCAGAATGTGCACTAGACATACATTCTAAATCCCTTCACTCAATCGCGCGCGCACACGCACACACACACACACACACACACACACACACACACAAACCTACACTTCACCCTCCCATCTTTGACCATCTTAGTATCCTATTCCTGTTTATTCGTCATATTCTATTAAAAAAAACCCTGTACCCCTTAAAAACGCTAAAAATACCCGGACTTGTGCTCTTCTCACCCATGCCCAGCAACCCTTTTAATGTGAATTCCTGCATCCTCAACTCCCTTAATTTATTTCTCATCATCTCTCTCTGTATCCCATACTTCCTGCAACTCAGAACTACATGTTCTACTGATTCCTCTTCCTGACATTCCTCTCACAATCCTGTCTGGTGTTTCCCTACCATTTTCAATGTTTTGGTTAATGCACAATGCCCCAGCTTTAACCTAGTCCACACAATTTCCTCTCTTCTGTTTCCATTACCTACCCTAGTAACTGCAGCACTCTTTTGTATTTGATATAAATGCCTCCCTTTCCCCTCCCTGTCCCATCTTTCTTGCCACATTCGGTTGACTTTTTCCCAGATTACACACTTAACCTCTGCTTTACTGATGCTAATGTGCATTTCCACATTTTCTTTCTTTAACGCCCTCTTTGCCAACTCATCCACCCTCTCATTCCCCTTCACCCCACATGTGCTGGAACCCATAGAAATTTTACCTGACCTCCCTGATTTGCAATTCTTGTAACTAACTGAAGGACTTCATAAAGTACATCTTGCTGACTGTTTGTGTGAAAAGACCTTAAACTTGCTAGAACTGAGGATGAATCTGAACATATCAGTGCTTTGGCTTGTCTGGCTTTCTGCACCAATTGCAACGCAACCAACACTGCCAGCATCTCCACTGTAAACACCCCTAACTTATTAGATGTTCTTCTGCTGATTCCAATTTCTTTTCCTGGTATTACCACCCCAAACCCTGTCACTCCTGTTTCAGGTTCCTTCACACCATCCGTATAAATGTGAGTATAATCACTATACTTTTCCATCACATGACAGTTAAATGCACTTACCAAATCTGTCCTGCCTTAGCGAACCTGTCCCTTTTTATCCCCCTGCTGGGGAATCGCCTGTCCATCACTTGAAACAGTTCAGGGTTCAAAGGGGGGGCCGTTCTAGACAGCTCTCTCCTTCTGTTATTCTCTCTCCTGTCCCTTCATTACACATCTCCAAATGCTGCTCCATTGTTTCCCTTATCTATCTCTCTCTCTCTCTCTCCTGAAGACAGGTGGCAGACCAACTGCTGATCACACAGGACAGCTAACATCTTAATCTATTGTGTATTCTTGTCACATGGGGGACAAAGAAATGGCAGAAATACTAAATGTGTGCAGTGCATCAGTCTTCACTGTAGAAGACAAGCAGTGTGTCAGAGGTCTGTGGGTGTCAGGGAGCAGGAGTGAATGCCATTGCTATTACAAAGGAAAAAGTGCTAGGCAGTCTCAAAGGACTTTAAGGTGGATAAGTTCATCTAGACTAGATGGGCTACATCCTAGGGTCCTGAGAGAGGTTGCTAAAGAGATTACTGATGCATTGGTCATGATCTTTCAAGAATCATTTGATTCTGCCATGGTCTCAGAATTGGATTGCAAATGTCACTTCGCTCTTTAAGAAGGAAGGAAGACAAAAGAAAGGAAATTGTAGGCCAGTTAGCCTGACCAGTGGTTGGGAAGTTGTTGGAGACGATTATTAAGGGTGAGGTTTCAGGGTACTTGGAAACTAATGATAAAATAAGTCAGTCAGCATGGTTTCTGTGAAGGTGAAATCTTGCCTGACAGGAAGCGACAAGCTGAGTGGACGAAGGAGAGGCAGTGTGTGTCACTCACTTGGTTTTTCAGAAGGCATTTGATAAGGTGCCACATGAGGCTGTTTAACAAGATAAAATCCTATGGTGCTACAGGAAAGATACTGGCATGGATAGAGAAATGGCTGACAGGCAGGGAGCAGTGAGTGGGAATAAAAGGAACTTTTTCTGGTTGGCTGCCAGTGACTAGTGGTGTTCCTCCGGTCCCAATACTGATTCCTCTACTTCTCACATTGTTAATGGTTTGGATAATGGAACTGCTGGCTTTGAGCAGAGGATACAAAGATGGATGGAGGGGTAGGTAGTGCTGAGGAAGCAATGTGATTGCAGCAGAATAATTGGCAAAAAGTAGCAGATGGAGTACAGTGTCAAGAAATGTATGATGCATTTTGTTGAAAGGAACAATCGTGCAGACATTATTATATAAATGGGGAGAACGTTCAAACATCAGAGCCAAATTTTAGAAAAGTCACACTGCTGTTCATGGAGGATCTGGCCTTGGTAGAAATTGTGTGTAATAATTGGGAGAAGGTAAGGATATTGAAATAAATTTTAGATTTATTTGTGGATTTCTGTTCATAATTTTCTGGAAAATGTTATTTTACCCACCCCTCCTTTGTCAAATATCTGAATAAGGAAATGGGTAACATTTCCTGTACCCATACTTTGTAAATGTTGTTTTTGTACTGTGCTCCTAGAAGCAATGTGAATGGCTTGAATATTTTTTGTTTGAAGAAGCTGACTCTTAGGGTGCTTAGTGTTGTCTCTGAGGTTAAAAACGTATGAGCATGTATGAAGGCATTTTGCAAGTTATGCTAATGATGTTCTGTTGAAAAACTAATTTGCTTTTTATTGCTGCAAATATTTTTACAGGTTATATCCAGGAAGACTACCTGAGAGATCTGCTGACAACAATGGGAGATCGATTTACTGATGAGGAAGTTGATGAACTTTTCCGAGAAGCACCAATTGACAGCAAGAGCAACTTCAACTATATTGAGTTTACCCGTATACTGAAACATGGTGCTAAAGACAAAGATGACTAAAGAAATCAAAAGCTCCTATTCATTCTTTTACTTAGCAAAATTTACATCTATTGGATTATATTGCATGCCTTCCAAAATACTGCTTTTCTCATATTTATATTTTTCCAGTCATGTTGGCACACTTTGCACATGTTTGGAGTAAGTGCAAGATAAGTGGCAGGGAACAAAGTATAGAAGTGGATCATAAATGAAATGCCTTTTCTGAAACTTTTTTTTAACTTAAAATCTTTTAAAATTGTCATCTTAGTGTGGTTTGCAGTACAATAGGAAGGGAAAATGTACCCACACTCAGTATAATCTGATCAAAGTAGTTCAGTTCAAAAAGAAAACTACTCTTAGATTAATTTAAGATTATGTCCGAAAAAAGCAGCTTTTTGTATTGGAGATCATGATATAATGGTGAGAGCACTCAGTATGCAAGTTTCAGTATGTTGTCTTGTTTAGTTTAGATGGCTCCTCTTGAAGCTAAATTTGCTGAAAAGTCATCTAATCAGTCTGGTATTTTGCAATACTTGATTGCTGTAAAGCTTAGAGTGGATCTATATCTTGGTATTATGAAAAATTTATCCAAAGGACAAAACTTCAATTTAATGTTCAGATTTTATTCCGTTTTTTTTCTGTTGTATCTTAAGTAGCACCAAGTGTCCTGTGTGATGCTGGTTGGTGTAGAATTGTTTTGCCTTATTTTTGATTGTACTTCCTGTTCAGATTTATGTCCTTGTCAAATATGACTTGAAAATAAAAGAGAAAAATGCACTAAATGTGTGTTTAAATTATTTAAATAGTATAGCTGTTAAAGATTAGAATCATCCTTCAATAAAATACTATCCAGATACAATTAGGTATGATTTGGTGTGATCATGCTTTTTCCAAGCATTCATTTCTCAATCAGATTCTTAAATCGTGCAATTTGTTTGATCACAGCTAAGACTTGATAAACGTCTCAATTGATTTGGACAGCATGCACCTATAAAGCAAAACCATCAGTGTTTGCACAGTAGGTAAGATTTTAGAACTGACTATTTAAACCTGGGTCTCAAAAAGGAATTGGAGAGGTACTTGGAAAATAATTTGAAAGAATTGGGACTGATTTCTCAGTACTGTACTTAAAACATGACTGAAACAAAATTGATGAGTTGACTTTGTTCCATGGCAATACTGTTTTAACACTGATTCAGCAGCTTAAAAAATTCCTGAATTAATTCCTAAATTTATTCTTGTATTTTCATTAAAATCAACCCAATGGTTTATCAGGAAGGATGTATGGTACTTATCAGTTAGCAGTGGCAGGTTCTATCTATATTTCATGCTACCTACAAATGTGTAAATGGGCATTGTAGATTTTTTTACTTGTATGTTCAGCAGAAATGTGGCATGCTCGAGAGTATAATGCAGAATCAGGCCATTATACCACATCCTCCAAGCGTGCTTCATAAAGTTTACGAATATATCTCTGAAGCCCACTAATGGATTATTAATTAGATCATAGTTTTGGCCTTGGAAACAATGCAAAGTTGAGTAATTTTGTGTAAACCTCAGTCTGAAGAGTTAAATGTTTTGTCTTTGACTTACAAAATGTTATGATCACATTAAACTTGTTTGACTTCCCTAGTACAGGATGGAGTTTAAAGTGAAATAAATATTAAAATTGTGTTACAAAAAATAGCAGGGCTGCTCGTTTAAAGCTCTGGGGTTATGTATAGAGTAAGCTTTGTCACCGGACAATGAAATGGGGCAAGTGTACCTTTTTCATAATTTACAATTTACACACTGCAGTGCAAAAGTAGTTGGTTATCCCTTCACATACAATTTCCAAACTTATCTCGGCTTGGAAACAGTACCACTTAAAAACTCTCCAAACTGCATGTTGTGCAAGAAGGCAAAAAAAAACATCATTGACAAGAAAATCTGCAGATGCTGGAAATCCAAAATGCTGAAGGAACTCAGCAGGCCAGGCAGCATCGATGGAAAAGAGTACAATCAACATTTCAGGCTGAGAACCCTTCATCAGGACTGGAGGGGGAAAAAAAGGTGGCGGAGGGGAGGAAGAAACACTAGGTGATAGATGAAACTGGGAAGGCAAAGGGGTGAAGTAAAGAGCTAGGAAGTTGATAGGTGGAAGAGATAACAGGGCTGGAGAATAGGGGATTTGATAGGAGAGGACAGAAAGCCATGGAAGAAAGAGGAGCACAAGAGGAAAGTGATGGGCAGGTAAGGAGATGAGGGGAGAATGGGGGAGGGGCCTTACCGGAAGTTCAAGAAATTGATGTTCATGCCTTCAGGTTGGGGGATACCCAGATGGAATATAGGTGTGGCTCCTCCAACTTGAGTATGGACCTACATTTTGGAATAGGAAGTGGAATTAAAATGGCTGGCTGCTTCGAAATCCTGGTTTTCTGGCACATGGAGTGTAGGTACTCGGTGAAGTGGTCTCCCAGTCTATGTTGGGTCTCACTGATATACAGGCAGCCACACTAGGAGCACCGAACACAGTATATAACCCCAACAGACTCACGGATGAAGATGTCGCCTCACCTAGGACTGTTTAGGGCCCTGAATGGTGGTGAGGGAGGAGGTGTAGGGGCATGTGTAGCACTTGTTCTGTTCACAAGGACAAGTGCTGGGAGGGAGGTCAGTGAGGAAGGATGAATGGGCAAGAGAGTCACATATGGATCCCTATGGAAAGCAGAAAGTGGAGGAAGGGAAATATCTGCTTGGTGGTTGGTGGGATCCCGTCGGAGATGGCAGAAGTTATGGAGAATTACGTGCTGGATGCGGAGGGTGGTGAGGTGTTAGGTGAGGACAAGAGGAACCCTATCCCTGGTAGGGTGGCGGGAGGATGGAGTGAGGGAAGACAGGCACAAAAAGGAAGAGATATGTTTCAGGGCAGCATTTGGTGAAGGAAAGGAAACCCCTTTCTATGAAGAAGGACATCTCTTTAGTTCTGGAATGAGCAGCCTCATCCTGAGAGGAGGTGCAATGGAGGCGGATGTATTAAGAGAAGGGAATGGCATTTTTACAAGTAAAGGGTGGAGAAGAGGTATTGTTCAAGTAGCTGTGAGAATCAGTGGGTTTATAATAGACATCAGTAGATAAGCTGTCTCCGGAGATAGAGACAGAGAGATTGAGAAAGGGGATGGAGGTGCTGGAAATGGTCAGGTAAATTTGAAGACAGGCTGGAAGCTGGAGGCAAAGTTGATGAAGTTGACAAGCTCCACATGGACGCAGGAAGCAGCATCAATGCAGTCATCGATGTAGCGTAGGAAAAGGTGGGGAATGATACTAGCACACACGAGGAAATCTGCAGATGCTGGAAATTCAAGCAACACACACAAAAAATGCTAGTGAACGCAGCAGGCCAGGCAGCATCTATAGGAAGAGGTACACTCGACACTTGACACTTCGGGCTGAAACGTCGAGTGTACCTCTTCCTATAGATGCTGCCTGGCCTGCTGCGTTCACCAGCATTTCGTGTGTGTGTTGAGTGATACTAGTGTAAGCTTGTGTAAGTTGTTCCACGTAGCCAACAAAAAGGTAGGCACAGCTAGGACCCATGTGAGTACCCATGGCTTCAGCTTTTGTTTGAAGTGAGTGGGAGGAGCCGAAGGAAAAATTATGGAGAGTGAGGTCAAGTTCCACTAGATGGAGGAGAGTGGTGGTGGAGGGGAACCAGTTTGGTCTGGTGGCCAGAAAGAAATGGAGAGAGTTGAGATCTACCTGTTGGGGAATGGAGGTGTATAGGGATTGCACATCCATAGTGAAAATAGAGGGGTCCAGTAAACTTGAAATCATTGAAAAGATCAAGATCATGTGATATGTCATGGATGTAGCTAGGAAGGGACTGAGCCAGGGGGGAGAAAACTGAGTTGAGGTATGCAGATGCAAGTTCAGTGAGGTAGAAACAAGCAATTCAGTTCAATATAATTTAGTGACAGGCTCGATCAGCAAAATAGCAGAGATCACCTGTCTTAGAGCTGCAGACCATGCTATTTGTATGTTTGTCACTGGACTACTAAGTTGTGCTGTTTTCCAAGCTCTTTAGCTGTAATCAGGAGCAGAAAGTGCAGCATCCCCACTAACTCCTGCAAATTCCTAGTCCATGACTGTTCAAAGTGAGAGGCAACATTTGGAGTGCACCGCAAACCTTGAGTTTGTGTTAGAATACTATATAACTTCCCAAGTGACCTGTCCACCACCTTAGCTTTCAACTTTTCCTTGCTCCATTGAACTATCTATGTGGGCATAGGGGTTGCTTTGAAACCCACAGAACTGTGTGAAGCAAGTCAAACTCAATCCCAAGTAACTGCCTGAAAAGGAGGGCAGCGTAATTTATAAATATCTTTTAAAATTCCCTTTATTGAAAAAACTCTGTTTTTACCATGCAGTCTTTAAATGTTAAATCTTTCATTTGGGTGTTCTTTTTTAAGTCTAGCCTATGTAGTTAGTGTGTTACAGAAGGGTGAATTGGGTGGGTGATATCTGTTGGTTTACCTGTGGGGGAGGAGGTTGTTGGCAAGGCAGCTTAGAAGTGATTTACTCTAATATTTGTACTCCCAGTCGGTGGTTCTCAGTGTCTCCTCCACAGGCATCAATTGACAACACGTACATAAAAATAGGATCAGGGGTTGTATGTCTAGGGTTTAATAAACTATGGACTTGGCTTGCTGGCTCCTATTCAAAGGATAGGGTACTGGAAGGATCAACAGTTCATACAGAACTTTGAATCAAAAGGAGTCAATGATGTCTGTGGACAGGTAGTGTCTGGTTGGGAGGCTGTAATATGGGAATAGGTCAGTAAACTTGTGGACATTTGCAAATATTGATTTTTGAACAATGCTAAAACATGGTAAGTCAGTACTGTATGTGTATAAACTTAATGTAATCTCATGCTGTATACTTGTACTTCTGGCACTAGGTGTCACTAAAGAAAGTGAAGGACATCTAAGATTCATGATTCAAAATTGTTTAATGTAATTTCCTGTACACAAATGAAAAGGAGAATGAAATAATTGTTACTCCAGGTCCAATGCAGCACAAAGGATAAAGAAAATAATAATAATAAAATATAATAAATATAAACACATACGATAACCTATATACATAGATTGAATGTATGTCCATACAGTGACGCTAGGCTGTACATTAGACAAATGACAGATTGCAGTACAAGCAAAAAGTGAAAATGTTAAACCTGAAGCAAGGAAAATACTGTAAATTAACATATAAGTAAGTTCGCATCTTTAAAAGTTGGAGGCCAGGGTTTTTCAGTTCCAGACATGGATGTTGCCCATTCTTGTATCCACTATCAGTAAAGTGCTGTAAAAGCATTCTCTTTGAGTATTTGTTGAGCTGCTAGTGGAGCATTCAAATAGTTCATGCAGAGTGAGCAATGTGTGTCTTACTTCTCGGGGAGTTCCTTTGACTCCTATCACTGGGCCATTAGATGGATTGCTGTTTTGCTGAACAGCTTGCAAACCATGAGATTTCCAGCAACCACAGTATGCTGCATTTGCTGCCTTTCAAGTCACTTTCTCTAACCTAATGTTGATTTTATTTTGATAATGCTCCTGTAGCATGCTTGGGATATCTTGTATTTTTACACAGTTAAAATTCTTTTTTTAACATTACAGTACAGAAATCCAGTGTAAGCAAATTAAGTGCTCATATGCTTAGCCAGAGTTTCAGTCATAATATTTGCTAACACTTGTATTTGTCTGCTAACCTTGACCGTCTTCTAACTCCTCACATCTGATCATAATCCCAGCAACATGGATGACTTCTCATATCTCAGTGGCCTATTCTCAGTGAAGACAGACATCAATAATATGCATCAAGTCATCTTTGGTACCCCAACATTTGGTCAACTAAGGAAAAGGATATATGGCTATCAATACCACAGACCCAGCACAAATCCCATGTCAGTAGTGATCCTTGCTCTCTATGCTTTCGATGTTGCACTACCTACAACAGGCATTTCAAGATACTAGGAAGACAGCACAAACTCTCCACGAGTTCCTTCATATCCAATAGAAAGATATGCAAATCAGTACCTTCTCCCAGGCCAACATATCACACATTGCAAAATGAAACTAGAAAATCAAGGATCAACTTTATTTGCTGTATATATTTACATATATTAAGAATTTACTGTGGTATATTGGTGCAACATAAAACAATAATCAACAACATTTAACAATTATATGAAAATGCATAAAATAAAACAAATAAGACACTTGCAACAACTAATTTGTTAGGACTTTTTTTCTCAAGAGTGTTGAAGGCTGATGGAAGAATTGAGAGGTGCAGACAGCAGTTTTCCAATGGTGAAAATGTCAAATAAAAGAGGGCATTGCTTTCAGGTGAGTGTGGGAATGTTTAAAGGAGATTTGTAAGGTAAATTTTTACATAGGGTGATAGTAATCTAGAATATGCTGATTGGGGTTAGGTGGAGCTAATGGAGTGCAGAAACAGAACAATATTAACATTTAAGAGACAATAGTACAGGCACAAGAACAGGCAAAACAGATGGAGGGATATGAATCCTGTTGTGGATTGTTCCTGTGCAGTAGGGTTTTATGTACATTGATACATAAAAAGCTGAACCTAATGGCTGCAGATTTAACCCAATGGGACAGCAAGAAAATGCATATTATGATTTAAAATTTTACAGTTACAAAGGGTGTACATTTTACTGCCTTACTGCCTGTAATCTTCAGAACTAAAGAGAAGCTATTCAACCTCCTGCACATACACTCTAGAACCAAGGTTAGCCAACCCTCCGTAGATGAACTGCATTAATGCTGATGGTTGCGCATGACTGAGGTTGAGCTCAAAGTCATCATCACTACTTTGATAAAACATACAAAAAAGTGAAACTTATAGTCAACAACTTCTAGACAAAGGTTATCCATCAAATTGTCCCTGCTGCACAGCGCTGCTCTCCAACAATAAGCGTTCACAAGATGACCCTGGAAAACATGGACCACTGGCTATATCTCGAGAGCTGCTTATAGATGAAAGCAAGCATCAAAACTGAAAATTCATTAGCAGCTTTTAGGCCCCAGTACCAGCTGGTTAAGCTTTACTAAGCAAAAGAATCATTGAAAATTGTGACCTCAAATCTGAAAACAAAATTTGTGATCTACTGGAGAGAAGCGATATCATGAGATATGTACAACATGGAACATGTATGTTAAGGCACTGAAAAAAAATCATTATTCCTTGAACAGTGACTGCTGAACACAGAGTCTGGGAAAGCACTGAGCGCCCAAGTCAGCAAATGAGTACATTGCAGAGGCCGTGAATAAAGAAAGTAGGCAGTGCACAACATCCTAAACAACTCCTTCCATCACCATAAGACCATAAGACATAGGAGCAGAATTAGGCCATTCGGTCCTTCGAGCCTGCTCCACCATTCCATCATGGCTGATCCATTTCCCCCTCAACCCCATTCTCCTGCCCTTGCCCCTTAACCTTTCAAGCCCTGCCTAATCAAAAACCTACCAACCTCAGTCTTAAATATACCCAGTGCCCTAATTTCCACAGCCGCCAGTGCCAACAAATTCCACAGATTCACCACCCTCTAGCTAAAGAAATTCCTCCTCATCTTTGTTCTCAGTGGATGTCCCTCTATTCTGAGGTCATGCCCTCAGGTCCTAGACTCCCCCACCAAAGGAAACATCCTCTGCACATCCACTTTATCTCCAGACTTTTCAACATTCAATGGGTTTCAATGAGATCCTGAGACCCTCCCTCATTCTTCTACATTCCAGCAAGTACTGGCCCAGAGCCATCAATTTTTAGCTATCAAATTGCTCCTCATTTGATAAACTTTTCATTCTCATGAACCTCCTGAACCCTCTCCAATGTCAGCTCATCTTTTCTTAAATAAGGGCCCCTATCCTGCTCAAAATACAAGTGAGGCCTCACCAGTGCCTCAGTATTCCATTCTTACTTTATATTCTAGTCCTCTTGAAATGAATGCTTGCATTGCATTTGCCTTCCTCACCAGGGACTCAACCTGCAAATTAGCCTTTAGGGAATCCTGCATGAGGACTCCCAAGTCCATTTGCACCTTGGATTTTTGAATGTTCTCCCCGTTTATAAAATAGTGTATACTTTTATTCGTTCTACCAAACTGCATGACCATACATTTCTTGACAATATATTCCATTTGTTGTTACTTCTTTGTCCACTTTACTAATCTGTCCAAGTCTTTCTGCAGCCTCCCTGCATCCTCAACACTACCTGCTCCTCCACCTATCTTCGTTTCATCTGCAAACTTGGCCCCAAAACCATCAATTCTGTCATCCAAATCATTGGCATATGACGTAAAAAGAAGTCCCAACACTGACCCCAGTAGAACACCACTAGTCACCAGCAGCCAACCAGAAAAGGCTCCCTTTCTTCCCATGCTTTGCCTCCTGCCAATCAGCCAATGCTCTATCCATGGTAACATCTTTCCTGTAATTTCTCATCTTATTTTGTTCAGCAGTCTCACATGTGGCACCTTGTCAAAGGCCTTCTGAAAATCCAAGTACACAGCATCCACCAATTCTCCTTTGTCTATCCTGCTTGTGATTTCCTCAAAGAATTCTGACGGATTTATCAGGCAAGGTTTTCCTTTAAGGAAACCATGTTGAC
This sequence comes from Mobula birostris, assembly GCF_030028105.1. Classification (NCBI taxonomy): domain Eukaryota; kingdom Metazoa; phylum Chordata; class Chondrichthyes; order Myliobatiformes; family Myliobatidae; genus Mobula; species Mobula birostris. The sequence goes on from NC_092370.1 coordinate 62,555,531, forward strand.
TTCGCCTATTTTATCATGTGCTTCCATGTACCCTGATACCACATCCTTAACAATTGACTCCAACATCTTCCACGACTTCACTTCTGTTGTAAGTGATCTGGATTTTGATTCTGATTGTCAGCAAAAACTTGGGCGGCTGAGAACCCTTTTTCCATGCACTGTCTATGATGCTATGACCTCCTTATGTGGCTTGATGTGATAATGTTTTAAAATATTTCCTGTGAACTATATTAATAGGTTATTGTTTCTGTAAGTATAGTTCAACAGTGCTGGGAATACAGGTAATAAATGACATCCTTGCGATAGTGAAAAATAATGTCATTGAATTTGACATCTTTGCAATAGCGGGAAAAAATCAGCCTGGATTTCCAGTATTGATTACTCTCTCATGATAAGCTTGCACCATATATGAAAAGATGGGGATGGATAGTGTTCAGGTGTCACTATTCATCATCAAATCATGCTTGGGTAAAATACTACAGAAAGAATGATATTTTATAAACATATTTTTTACATCCCTTGCAGATTTTCTCATGTAAAGTGCAGTCATTGTTGTAAACACTCCAACTAATTTGTGCCAGCAAGTCCCCACAAGAAGTAATACGATCGTAACCAAATAGTCTCTTTGGCATACTGATTGTGGAACACATTTTCCTCAAGACATAAGTGAAAACATCCTTGCTCTGTGAAACTAGATCATGTTATCATTTATGTGCATCTGAAAGGCTGTAAGCTTAGTTCCCCTGCTCTGATCGATTTAGATTTATGACTGGGTGGCTCAGCACAGCTCCAATGCCATATTGAAGTCTGCTGATGACATCACTGTCATAGGCCGAATCAAAACCGGTGATGAATCAGCATGTATCTCGGAGGGAGATTGAAACTCTGTCTGAGTGGTGCCACAACAACAACCTCTTACTCAATGTCAGCAAGACCAAGGAGCTGATTATAGACTCAGGAGAAGGAAACCAGAGGTCCATGAGCCAGTCCTCATCAGAGGATCAGAGGTGGAGACGGTCAGCAACTTTAAATTCCTCGCTGTTATTATTTCGGAGGACCTGTCCTGAGCCCAGCATGTAAGTACAATTACAAAGAAAGTACGACAGCGTCTCTACTTCTTTAAGAGTTTGCGGAGATTCAGTACGATATCTAAAACTTTAACAAACTTCTACAGATGTGTGCAGAGTATGTTGACTGGCTGCATCGCAGTGTGGTATGGAAACACCCATGCCCTTGAATGGAAAATGCTACATGAAGTAGTGGATACTGACACCCAGCCCTCATTACCATTGATCACACCCACATTTTTCTTTTAGTTTCTGAAGGGGGGTTTGAGCTTGTAAGATGACAACAAAATAAAATAATGTAGGGAATCAATGAAATCAAGAGAGATTTGCAATGGAAAATATTGATGGGATACAGATCAATAAAAGGTGTCAACACTCGGATACAACAGATAGGTAGCTATTATTCATGGGTGAATTGTACAATTCCTTCATCCTTGGGGCAATGATTTATGACAGATCTTGCCATTGAGTCAGTCCAGAAGTCAGAATTATCTACAGGGTACTGTATTTAGGGTTGAACCCGCGACATTGTGGCTGAACATGTGTAACTGTACCAGAGCTTTATTGGCTTGCACACATCCAATTTCCATCACTTCCAACTCATTCAGCATTTTGCTGGGAGGATTCTAATTTGCACTATTTTTCTGTCCACCATAACTTGCCAGTAAAACAAAGTGTCAAAACCTTTCATGATCTCATCCTTCCCTTTCTCTTTAACTTCGCCCCAGTCTATTTATTCTCTGACAACTCTGTTTTCTTTCAATTTCAGTGTCTTCGGTTCCAATTTCTTTTGGAACTGTTCCCACCCTACAAATACTCACCATCCCCTTAACCTTTCAATGTCTAAAATATGAAAATCTGTTTCCAATCTTTTTTTGCCTCTCCCTTTCTTACTGGCCCCTTTAGGAGATTTCATTGATTAGGCTTTTGGGCAATCAATTTTAATGATTTCCTAGATTCAGTATAATTTTTTTAAGTAATAATTATGCACCTGTCAAGCACTTCAGGATGTCTCACAATGTTAATAATGTCATGCAAATGCAAATTATTGTTTGCTGAATTACACAGAAATTACAACATAAAGCAGGAAGTTCAACCCAGCAAAATCTGCTGCTGTTTATCTTTCATATCAGCAGTGATCCTAATCCCATGCAACAATATCCTTTTATCCTTCACTCACTATCTAATCTATTCTTAAATTTTGACAATTGCTGTTTTAATCACTAAATCCAGTTGTAAATTCCACATCCTCTGTGTGGGGAAAAGTTTTTTCTTGTTTCCTGTCTCAAATCTCTTAACACTTAATCATATCTATGTTCTCTTGCTTTGAATTCCTGAATGTCTGGAAACAGTGCTCATCTCCACTGAGTCACCAATGTCAGACTGAACGCATACTCAGAAGAAAATAGGGATGTAAGAATGATGCCACAGTTACAGAGAATTATCACCTCAAATGCATCTCTCCCATTTCACTCACATCTGCTCTCACCCCATCCTCCCGCCACCCCACTAGGAATAGGGTTCCCCTTGTCCTAACCTACCACCCCACCAGCCTCCAGGTCCAACATATAATTTTCCGTAACTTCTGCCACCTCCAACGGGATCCCGCCACCAAGCACATCTTTCCCTCCCCCACCTTCTGCTTTCCGCAGGGATCATTCCCTATGCAACTCTCTTGTCCATTCGTCCCCCGCATCCCTTCCCACCGATCTCCCTCCCGGCACTTACCCTTGTAAGCGGAACAAGTGCTACACCTGCCCTTACGCTTCCTCCCTCACCACCATTCAGGGCCCCAGACAGTCCTTCCAGGTGAGGCGACACTTCACCTGTGAGTCAGCTGGGGTGATATACTTCGTCCGGTGCTCCCTGTGTGGCCTTCTATATATATCGGTGAGATTGGACGCAGGCTGGGAGACGGTTTCGCTGAACACCTATGCTCTGTCCGCCAGAGAAAGCAAGATCTCCCAGTGGCCACACATTTTAATTCCATGTCCCATTCCCATTCTGATATGTCTATCCACGGCTTCCTCTACTGTCAAGATGAAGCCACACTCAGGTTGGAGGAACAACACCTTATATTCCATCTGGGTAGCCTCCAACCTGATGGCATGAATATTGACTTCTCTAACTTCTGTTAATGCCCCTCCTCCCCTTCACACCCCATCTCTTATTTATTTATTTAATATATATATTTAATATTTTTTTATTTATTTCCCCTTTTTTTTCTCTCTCTCTTTTTTCTCCCTCTGTCCCTCTCACTATAACTCCTAGCCTGCTCTCCACCCTCCAGGCTCCCCTCCCCGCTTCTCTTTCTCCCCAGGTTTCCAGTCCCATAATCCTCTTCCTTCTCCAGCCTGGTATCTTTTTTTGCCAATCAACTTTCCAGCTCTTAGATCCACCCCTCCTCTCCCACTTTCAAATCTCTTACTATCTCTTCTTTCAGTTAGTCCTGACGATGGGACCCGGCCCGAAACGTCGACTGTACCTCTTCCTAGAGATGCTGCCTGGCCTGCTGCGTTCACCAGCATTTTTTGTGTGTGTTGCGAGGGGAAATACAGTGTACTGCTTAGCCTTTCTTGTAAGCTATTTCACATGCGTACAACAAGTTCACTTTGCTGACTGGCATTTTCACAAGTTTGGACCTTCTTAACACTTTGGTTTTGCAACTTTGTAGATATGGTTTTTTTAAACTGAAGAACATGTGACATCTGGCTCAATTCTTTGATGACTTCTGTTTCCTCTTCAGTGGTTGGCCTTAGTTCCACTATTAGAATAAATTCATTATCATGTATTTTTCTTGTATGATCTAACACACCCCTAAATGCAATTGGTAACAGTAACAGCCAATGTGGATAGTTCTGTCACTTCCTCCAATTTGAACAAATTAATGTTTATTTCACGGACTTGAAATGTCTCACGAATATCACAGAGGCATATTGTACTTCTTGCTGTTCGTAGTGTCTTTCTCATGTTGCTTCATCTGCTTCCCCTTGACTTTTCCCAATGAGTTGTCAGGATTTTACTTCTTAACAGACATATGAATTAAGAGTAAATCTAAAATACAGAGCTAATATCATCATCTCGGATAACACCATCTCAGATCACAAGACCCTGCAGCGGATACTGAGGACAGCTGAGAAGATCATCAGGGTCTCTCTTCCCGCCATTACAGACATTTACACCACACGCTGCATCCATAAAGCAAACAGCATTACGAAGGACCCCGCGCCCCCCTCATACAAACTCTTCTCCCTCCTGCCATCTGGCAAAAGGCACCGAGGTATTCGGGCTCTCACGACCAGACTATGTAACAGTTTCTTCCCCCAAGCCATCAGACTCCTCAATACCCAGAGCCTGGATTGACACCAACCTACTGCCCTCTACTGTGCCTATTGTCTTGTTTATTACTTATTGTAATGCCTGCACTGTTTTGTGTACTTTATGCAGTCCTGGGTAGGTCTGTAGTCTAGTGTAGTTTTTGTGTTGTTTTATGTAGTTCAGTGTAGTTTTTGTATTGTTTCATGTAGCACCATGGTCCTGAAAAACGTTGTCTTGTTTTTACTGTGTACTGTACCAGCAGTTATGGTCGAAATGACAATAAAGAGTGACTTGTCTTGACTTGACTAATAACTATGTATCCTTGGTTTGAATTCCTAAATGTTTGGCAATATCCTCCTTATCTATACTGTCAGTAAGTTCTACATGTAATCCAACAATATTGTCTTTTCAGCTCTGGGGATGATACTTTACCCCCAATCCCCACCACCAAGATATCTCTTCTTTCAGTGTTTGCTCATAGAAGAGTTTCAGAGCAGCAGTCATCTATACTGTTTTATCAATTTCTGCTGCTGTGTCTAGAAAGTTATCATCCATTAGCTCAAGTTAAGAATTGTGTTCTTGCTACCTAGGTCCAAATATTCATATTGTAAACTAAGTAAACATTTCTGTCTGTGTTTATTTGAAGGACTGAGCGCCAATTGTGTCATTGCATTCTGGAAGCTGCCATAGCTGCTACATAATCTAATTGCATTATGAGCTGTGTGTAGTACAGTAGAGCTGTTGTCTCCTTTTTACTATGACTCCATTCTTCTCTATCATGTCTAATTCTTCTGAAATTTGAAATGTTAGCAAATATGGCACCAACCAACATTTATATTGTTATGATTGAATTTCTAGCCCATAATTGCAGTATCTTTAAAGCATCTTTAATTTTTCTTCTTGCTTATGAATGGTATTTTCGAGTGTGATTTTGCAGAGTAATCACTAGCTCTATATCTCAATTCATCTTTATTTCCCCTACTCAATCCATAGTCACTATATGTTCATAAGATCGTAAGATATAGGAGCAGAATCAGACCAGTTAGCCGATCGAGTCTGCTCCACCATTTCATCGTGGCTGATCCACTTACCTCTCAAATCCAATCTCCTGTTTTCTCCTATATTGTTTCATGCCCTGACTAATTAAGAACCTTATTAACTTCTTCCTTAAATATACCCAATGGCTTGGCCTCCACAATCACCTGTGGCAGTGAATTCAGAATCGGAATCAGAATCAGGTTTATTATCACTGGCATGTAACGTGAAGTTTGTTAACTTAGCAGCAGTAGTTCAATGCAGTACATGATATAGAAAAAAATTATTAATAAATAAATAAATACATACGTACATAAATAAACCAATTACAGTACAGTATACTTATATTGAATAGATTTTAAAAATGCAAAAAAACAGAAATACTGTATATTAAAAAAAAATGAGGTAGTGCCCAAGGGTTTAATGTCCATTTAGGAATCAGATGGCAGAGGGGAAGAAGCAGTTCCTGAATAGCTGAGTGTGTGCCTTCAGGCTTCTGTACCTCCTACCTGATGGTAACAGTGAGAAAAGGGCATGCTCTGGGTGCTGGATGTCCTTAATAATGGACGCTGCCTTTCTGAGACACCGCTCCTTGAAGATGTCCTGGATACATTGTAGGCTAGTACCCAAGATGGAGCTGACTAGATTTATAACCCTCTGCAGCTTCTTTTGGTCCTGTGCAATAGCCCTGCCCTCCCCCATACCAGACAGTGATGCAGCCTGTCAGAATCCTCTCCATGGTACATCTATAGAAGTTTTTAAGTGTATTTGTGACATGCCAAATGTCTTCAAACTCCTAATGAAGTATAGCTGCAATCTTGCCTTCTTTATAACTGCATCGATATGTTGGGACCAGGTTAGTCTGAGAATTCCTCCTCATCTCCGTTCTAAATGGATGTCCCTCTATTCTGAGGCTGTGTCCTGTGGTCTTAGATTCCCCCATCATAGGAAATATCGTCTCCACATCCACTCTATCAAGGCCTTTCAATAGGTTTCAATGAGATCCCCAATCAATCTTTTGAATTCCAGTGAGTACAGGCCCAGAGCCAGCAAACGCTGCTCATATGATAAGTCTTTCAATCCCAGGACCATTTTTGTGAACATCCTTTGAATCCTCTTCAATATCAACACATTTTTTCTTAGATAAGGGGTCCAAAACTGCTCACAAACTCCAGGTGAGGCCTCATGTGCTTTATAAATCCTTAGAATTACATCCTTGCTTTTATATTCTGATCCTTTTGAAATGAATGATAGCATTGTATTTGCCTTCATCACCACTGACTCAACCTGCAAATTAACTTATAGGGTATCCTGCACAAGGACTCCCAAGTATCTTTGTAACTTGGACTTTTTAATTTTCTCCTCATTTAAAAAAATAGTCTGTGCTTTTATTCCTTCTGTCAATTGCATGACCATATACTTCCCGACAACGTACTCCATTTGCCACTTCTTTGTCCATTCGTCCAATCTGTGCAAGTCTCCCTGCTTCCTCAACGCTTTCAAAAGCCTTCTGAAAATCCAAGTACACAACACTCACCAATTCTCCTTTGTCCATCCTGCTTGTTATTTCTTCAAAGAATTCCAACAGGTTTTTCAGGCAAGCATTTCCCTAAAGGAAACTATGTCAACTTCAGCCTATTTTATTATGTACCTCAACACATTATCCTTAACAATTGACTGCAACATCTTCCCAACCACTGAGATCAGACTAACTGGCCTATAATTTCCTTTCTTCTGCTTCTTGAAGAGTGGAGTGACACTTATAATTTTCCTGTCCTCCGGAACCCTGCCTGAATCCATTGATTCTTGAAAGACCATTACTAATGCCTCCACAATCTCTTTAGCCACCTTTCTCGGAACCCTGAAGTGCAGACCATCTTGTCCAGGTGACTTACCTAACTTCAGACCTTTCAGTTTCCCAATCACCTTCTCCCTAGTAATGGAAGCTTCACACTTCTGTCCCCTAATACTCTCTAACTTCCAGCATACTGCTGGTGTCTTCTACAGTGAAGACTGGTGCAAAATATTTATTCAGTTCATCCAGCATTTCCTTGTCTCCCATTACTACCTCTCCAGCATCATTTGTCAGAGGTCGGATATCTACTCTCACCTCTCTTTTATACTTCATATATCTGAAGAAACTTTTGGTATCCTCCTTAATATTTTTGGTTAGCTTACCTTGGTATTCCATCTTTTCCTTCTTTATGACTTGCTAAGTTGCCTTTTGATGGTTTTAAAAAGCTTCCCAATCCTCTAAATTCCCACTCATTTTTTCTCTATTAAATGGCTTCTGTTTGGCTTCTATGTTGGCTTTGACTTGTCTTTTTCTTTGAGATGTATCTATTCTGTACCTTCTGAATTGCTCCCAGAAACTCTAGCCATTGCTACTCTGCCATCATCCCTACTAGTTCCTTTTCAATCAATTTTGGCCAGCTCCTCTCTCATATTTCTGTAATTCCCTTTACTCCACTGTAGCATTGATACATCTGAATTTAGCTTCTCCTTCTCAAATTGCAGGGTGAACTCTATCATATATATGATCATTTCAGGGTTCCTTTACCTTAAGCTCTGAAATCAATTTCCATTCATTGCACAACACCTGATCCAGAATAGCTGATTCCCTAGTGGGCTCAAAAAGGCACCCCTAGCTGCTCTAAAAAGGCATCTTGAAGGCATTCTACAAATAGCTCCTGTTGGGATACTGCACCAACCTGATTTTCTCAATCCACCTGCGTATTGATATCCCCCATGACTATTGTAACGTTGCCCTTTTGACATGCATTTTTGATCTCCCGTTGTAATTTGTAGACTACAACTATGTTACTATTCGGGGGCCTGTATATAACTCCCATTTGATTTTTCTTACCCTTGCAGTTTCTTAGTTCTGCCCACAACAATTCTATACCTTTCGAACCTATGCCACCTCTTTCTAATGATTTGATTTCATTTTCATTGTTTATTCATAGCTCTAATTGACTATTATCATAAACAATGAATTTTATTTAATTCAGAAGTTTCAGTATCTGAGTATATCTCAACAGTGTATTTTTTGTCAAAGTTATTTGGCAGAATTTATTGCTATAGTTGTTTCTACCATGATTGAACAATCTTCTGTTTTATACATCTTCACCTTTATTAAATCTTGAAATTTTACCATTTCCTGCCATTATTACTAGTAGAGAAAAAGCTCTATCCCAATCAACTTCTGTGGTATGCAAACTCCCTCTGCATTTTTTGATGAATAGATTTCCATTTTGGAAAACAATCACATTTCTATGTCTGCTCTGGTTATCTGTTTTGAGTTTGGGTTCATATGCCATTATTTTCTGCCCCTTATTCTAACAAATGTAATGTAGTATATGGTGACATATATGTACCTTGATAATAAATTTACTTTAGTTTACTTTGTTTTCTTCAACACCAGACCAGCAGTGAATAGCTGTCATTGCATCTCTAGCAAAGATTGACAGTTTGTATATTTGTAATGTGGACTTTGTTACAAATTTTCATCTGTTATGGCTGATATGGACAAAATTCATTGACATTTTAAAATTCCTTGCCATTGAGGTTGCAACTTTGTAAGACAGGACTAATGTAAGATTCTCTGTGCATAACACAAATCTATCCTACTGCATACAACTTAATAATTCACCAGAACTGTTAAACCTGGATAAATCCTCTGTTGTAAAAATGCATCTTTCTGCTATTTCAAATAGTTATGAATCAAAGTAATCCTGCAATTTCTGCACTACCATTGTGCATAAATCATCTTCAGCTTTCTGTGAGACTATCAGATTAATAATTATGCAATTGCTCTCAGAACTGATCTCTGATCAGCATACTCTTGTGCTCTTTTACAGCAATATTCTTTGTAATGCATTTTCATTATACTGTAAACCTGAATCTCTGAAAGATAGTTAGCAGTAAAGAACACCAAATTATTTCCACTTTCAGTATGATGTGAACAGCTCAAGTGCTGAATTCTACATGGCTACGTTGCTTATATATCCTGTGGCATTCAACTTGCCATTTTGTCTATTTTACTATCTAAACAGTGACCGTTTGCACTCAAGACTATATTGCAAATTGTCAATTCTCTTGTTTCATTATGAATGTCTCTTTTTCTCTTACAGGGCTGCTAATCAACACTGCTTTTCGTAAACAACAGGAATTCTGCAGAAGCTGGAAATTGAAGCAACACACATCAAAGTTGCTGGTGAATGCAGCAGGCCAGGCAGCATCTCTAAGAAGAGGTACAGTTGACGTTTCAGGCCGAGACCCTTCATCAGGACTAACTGAAGGAAGTAAGAGATTTGAAAGTGGGAGGGGGAGGGGGAGATCCAAAATGATAGGAGAAGACAGGAGGGGGAGGGAGGAGCCAAGAGCTGTACAGGTGATTGGCAAAAGGGATATGAGAGGATCATGGGACAGGAGGCCCAGGGAGAAAGACAAGGGGGGGGAACCCAGAGGATGGGCAAGAGGGACAGAGGGAGAAAAAGGAGAGTGACGGAAAGAATGTGTGTATAAAAATAAATAACGGATGGGGTACAAGGGGGAGGTGGGGCATTAGTGGAAGTTAGAGAAGCCAATGTTCATGCCATCAGGTTGGAGGCTACCCAGACAGAATATAAGGTGTTGTTCCTCCAACCTGAGTGTGGCTTCATCTTTACAGTAGAGGAGGCCGTGGATAGACATGTCAGAATGGGAATGGGATGTGGAATTAAAATGTGTGGCCACTGGGAGATCCTGCTTTCTCAGGCGGACAGAGCGCAGGTATTCAGCAAAGCGGTCTCCCAGTCTGCATCGGGCCTCGCCAATATATAGAAGGCCACATCGGGAGCACAGGACGCAGTATATCAGCCCAGCTGACTCACAGGTGAAGTGTCGCCTCTCCTGGAAGGACTGTCTGGGGGCCCTGAATGGTGGTAAGGGAGGAAGTGTAAGGGCATGTGTAGCACTTGTTCTGCTTACAAGGATAAGTGCCAGGAGGGAGATCAGTGGGGAGGGATGGGGGGGACAAATGGACAAGGGAGTCGCATAGGGAGCGATCCCTGCAGAAAGTGGGGGGGGGAGGGAAAGATGTGCTTAGTGCAGTAGCAGTGAGGTCGGAGATGGTATTAAACAGGAAATTAGAAATGTGTGCAATAAAGGAACAGCAGTTATAATGGGTGACTTCAATCTACATGTAGATTGGGTGAACCAAATTGGTAAAGGTGCTGAGGAAGAGGATTTCTTGGAATGTATGCAGGATGGTTTTTTGAACCAACATGTTGAGGAACCAACTAGAGAGCAGGCTATTCTGGACTGGATTTTGAGCAATGAGGAAGGGTTAATTAACAATCTTGCCGTGAGAGGCCCCTTGGGTAAGAGTGACCATAATATGGTGGAATTCATTAAGATGGAGAGTGACATAGTTAATTCAGAAACAAAGGTTCTGAACTTAAAGAGGGGTAACTTTGAAGGTATGAGACGTGAATTAGCTAAGATAGACTGGCAAATGACACTTAAAGGATTGACGGTGGATATGCAATGGCAAGCATTTAAGGGTTGCATGGATGAACTACAACAATTGTTCATCCCAGTTTGGCAAAAGAATAAATCAAGGAAGGTAGTGCACCCGTGGCTGACAAGAGAAATTAGGGATAGTATCAATTCCAAAGAAGAAGCATACAAATTAGCCAGAGAAAGTGGCTCACCTGAGGACTGGGAGAAATTCAGAGTTCAGCAGAGGAGGACAAAGGGCTTAATTAGGAAGGGGAAAAAAGCTAATGAGAGAAAACTGGCAGGGAACATAAAAATGGACTGTAAAAGCTTTTATAGATATGTAAAAAGGAAAAGACTGGTAAAGACAAATGTAGGTCCCCTGCAGACAGAAACAGGTGAATTGATTATGGGGAGCAAGGACATGGCAGACCAATTGAATAATTACTTTGGTTCTGTCTTCTGTCTTCCAGAAATAGTAGGGGACAGAGGGTCCAGTGAGATGGAGGAACTGAGCGAAATACATGTAGTAGGGAAGTGGTGTTAGGTAAACTGAAGGGATTGAAGGCAGATAAATCCCCAGGGCCAGATGGTCTGCATCCTAGAGTGCTTAAGGAAGTAGCCCAAGAAATAGTGGATGCATTAGTGATAATTTTTCAAAACTCGTTAGATTCTGGACTAGTTCCTGAGGATTGGAGGGTGGTTAATGTAACTCCACTTTTTAAAAAAGGAGGGAGAGAGAAACCGGGGAATTATAGACCGGTTAGCCTAACGTCGGTGGTGGGGAAACTGCTGGAGTCAGTTATCAAGGATGTGATAACAGCACATTTGGAAAGCGGTGAAATGATCGGACAAAGTCAGCATGGATTTGTGAAAGGAAAATCATGTCTGACGAATCTCATAGAATTTTTTGAGGATGTAACTAGTAGAGTGGATAGGGGAGAACCAGTGGATGTGGTATATTTGGATTTTCAAAAGGCTTTTGACAAGGTCCCACACAGGAGATTAGTGTGCAAACTTAAAGCACACGGTATTGGGGGTAAGATATTGTTGTGGGTGGAGAATTGGTTAGCAGACAGGAAGCAAAGAGTGGGAATAAACGGGACCTTTTCAGAATGGCAGACGGTGACTAGTGGGGTACCGCAAGGCTCAGTACTGGGACCCCAGTTGTTTACAATATATATTAATGACTTGGATGAGGGAATTAAATGCAGCATCTCCAAGTTTGCGGATGACACGAAGCTGAGTGGCAGTGTTAGCTGTGAGGAGGATGCTAAGAGGATGCAGGGTGACTTGGATAGGTTGGGTGAGTGGGCAAATTCATGGTAGATGCAATTTAATGTGGATAAATGTGAAGTTATCCACTTTGGTGGCAAAAATAGGAAAACAGATTATTATCTGAATGGTGGCCGATTAGGAAAAGGGGAGGTGCAACGAGACCTGGGTGTCATTATACACCAGTCATTGAAAGTGGGCATGCAGGTACAGCAGGCGGTGAAAAAGGCGAATGGTATGCTGGCATTTATAGCGAGAGGATTCGAGTACAGGAGCAGGGAGGTACTACTGCAGTTGTACACGGCCTTGGTGAGACCACACCTGGAGTATTGTGTGCAGTTTTGGTCCCCTAATCTGAGGAAAGACATCCTTGCCATAGAGGGAGTACAAAGAAGGTTCACCAGATTGATTCCTGGGATGGCAGGACTTTCATATGAAGAAAGACTGGATGAACTGGGCTTGTACTCGTTGGAATTTAGAAGATTGAGGGGGGATCTGATTGAAACGTATAAGATCCTAAAGGGATTGGACAGGCTAGATGCAGGAAGATTGTTCCCGATGTTGGGGAAGTCCAGAACGAGGGGCCACAGTTTGAGAATAGAGGGGAAGCCTTTTAGGACCGAGATTAGGAAAAACTTCTTCACACAGAGAGTGGTGAATCTGTGGAATTCTCTGCCACAGGAAACAGTTGAGGCCAGTTCATTGGCTATATTTAAGAGGGAGTTAGATATGGCCCTTGTGGCTACGGGGGTCAGGGGGTATGGAGGGAAGGCTGGGGCGGGGTTCTGAGTTGGATGATCAGCCATGATCATAATAAATGGTGGTGCAGGCTTGAAGGGCTGAATGGCCTACTCCTGCACCTATTTTCTATGTTTCTATGTTTCTATCCCATTGGAGGTGGCGGAAGTTACGGAGAATAATATGTTGGACCTGGAGGCTGGTGGGGTGGTAGGTGAGGACCAGGGGAACCCTGTTCCTAGTGGGGTGGCGGGAGGATGGAGTGAGATCTGTTGTGCGTGAAATGGGGGAGATGCGTTTGAGAGCAGAGTTGATGGTGGAGGAAGGGAAGCCCCTTTCTTTAAAAAAGGAAGACATCTCCCTCGTCCTGGAATGAAAAGCCTCATCCTGAGAGCAGATGCGGCAGAGACGGAGGAATTGTGAGAAGGGGATGGCATTTTTGCAAGAGACAGGGTGAGAAGAGGAATAGTCCGGATAGCTGTGAAAGTCAGTAGGCTTATAGTAGATATCAGTGGATAAGCTGTCTTCAGAGATAGAGACAGAAAGATCTAGAAAGGGGAGGGAGGTGTCGGAAATGGACCAGGTAAACTTGAGGGCAGGGTGAAAGTTGGAGGCAAAGTTAATAAAGTCAATGAGCTCAGCATGTGTGCAGGAAGCAGCGCCAATGCAGTCGTCGATGTAATGAAGGAAATGTGGGTGACAGATACCAGAATAGGTACGGAACATAGATTGTTCCACAAAGCCAACAAAAAGGCAGGCACAGCTAGGACCCATACGGGTGCCCATAGCTACCCCTTTAGTTTGGAGGAAGTGGGAGGAGCCAAAGGAGAAATTATTAAGAGTAAGGACTAATTCCGCTAGATGGAGCAGAGTGGTGGTAGAGGGGAACTGGTTAGGTCTGGAATCCAAAAAGAAACAGAGAGCTTTGAGACCTTCCTGATGGGGGATGGAAGTATATAGGGACTGGACATCCATGGTGAAAATAAAGCGGTGTGGCCAGGGAACTTAAAATCATCGAAAAGTTTAAGAGCGTGAGAAGTGTCATGAACATAGGTAGGAAGGTATGCAGAAACAAGTTCAGTGGGGCAGGAGCAAGCTGAGACAATAGGTCTGCCAGGACAAGCAGGTTTGTGGATCTTGGGTAGGAGGTAGAAACAGGAAGTGCGAGGTGTGGGAACTATAAGGTTGGTATCAGTGGATGGGAGATCCCCTGAGCGGATAAAGTTGGTGATGGTGTGGGAGACAATGGCCTGTTGCTCCTTAGTGGGGTCACGATCAAGGGGTAAATAAGAGGATGTATCCGCGAGTTGTCACTGTGCCTCGGCAAGGTATGGGTCAGTACGCCAGACTACAACAGCACCCCCCTTATCGGCAGGTTTAATAGTAAGGTTAGGATTAATGCGGAAGGAGTGGAGAGCAGAGCGTTCGGAAGGGGTGAGGTTGGAATGGGAACAAGATGCTGTGAAGTTGAGATGGTTGATGTCCCGTCGGCAGTTAGCAATAAAGAGATCCAGAGCAGGCAGAAGACTAGAGCGGGGTGTCCATGAAGAAGAGGAGGGTTGAAGATGGGTCATCAGTGGGGGTGGAAGAGTCCTTGCCGAAGAAGTAAGCTTGGAGACGGAGACGGCAGAAGAAGGGTTCTGCATCATGGCAAACACTGCTTTTCTTAATTGTTTCTTAATAATACAAAACACAGATTTACCAATTCATTGTACTGTAACTAAAACAGTTGTTTTCACCTCTTCCGGTAAAAAAAATAATCTTTTGTCTTAGACCCTAGACCATAAGACCATAAAATGTAGGAGCAGTATTAGAGCATTTGACCTATTAAGTTTGCTTTGCCATTTCGTCATGGCTGATCCATTTTCCCTCTTAGCCCCAACTTCCTGACTTCACTTTGTATCCCTTCATGCCCTGACTAATCAAGAATCTATCAACCTCTGTCTAAAATATACCCAATGTCTTGGCCTCCACAGCCACCTGTAACACTGAATTCCACAGATTCACGACTCTCTGGCTAAAGAAATTCCTTCCCATCTCCATTCTAAAAAGATGTACCTCTATTCTGAGGCTGTGCCCTCTGGTCTTAGATTCCTCCACCAGAGGAAACATCCTCTCCACATCCAGTCTATTGAGGCCTTTGAACATTTGATAGGTTTCAATAAGGTCACTCCTCATTCTTCTGAATTCCTGTGATTAGAGGGCCAGAGCCATCAAACGCTCCTCATATGATGAGCCTTTCAATCCCGGAATCATTTTCGTGAACCTCCTTTGAACCCTCTCCAATGTCTTGAATGCTATCAAACACCAAAGTTTTGCTGTTTATCCTCCTGGGCCCAATAAGCACTGGTTGTTTTGACTGTCCGTGTTATCTGTTGTGTTGAGAAGTGGTCTGTGAGACACTGTTCTGGACCTTTTAATAACTACATAATTTAATTTTCTTGTAGACCTCAGGAACTTCAAGATTACTTACAGTATATTATGCATAAAATTACCTTACATACACTTAGAAACATTGTATACAGTACTACAATGTTTAACAGAATTGTTACTGCATATATTTTTTTCTTGATGTAGTTTTACATTGGAGAAGAAATATCAGAAGCTCTTAAGCAAAGTGCACAAATGAGCCGGTTTGGGAGAGTTATTCATGATATACATCCACATGAAATGTTTATCTGTGAGGCTGCTGTTACAAATGAAGGTCTAACACCACATGTTGCACAGAGGAAGTGCAGGCTGCAAATTTTGACACTCTTATAAAAGCTCATTCTCCTACTGCAGTGCCACTCTCCCAGAACATGATCCCAGATATAATGATCCCTTTTTGATTCCTGCAGTCTATCTACACTATCTGGCCTCAATCTCTTGTGTGTTACCACTCCTCCATACACACTTTTGGCTGCTAGAGAATCTGGAATTTGAGCTGGTCACAGAATCACAGAAAAGTATAGATAGATGGCAACTTTATCAGCGGTCCTCAACCACCGGGCCGCAGACTGGTACCGGGCCGCAAAGCATGAGCTACCGGGCTGCAAGGAAACGATATGATTTGGCAATATGAGTCAGCTGCACCTTTCCTCATTCCCTGTCACGGCCACTCTTGAGCCATTACGCACGCAAGGTCATTACCCGCGCATCATCCATGTCAGCGTGGGAAGGAGATCAACTTCTCAAGCTTGCAAATGACGGCGGGATGAAAAATATGTTTGACAGAACACCTCTGCCAGCACTCTGGATCAAAGTCAAGGCTTAATATCCTGAGATAGCCATGAAAGCACTGAAAACGTTGCTTCTATTTCCAACATTTTTCTGCGAAGCGGAGTTTTCTGTAATGAATGCAACGAATACTAAATTGCGGAATAGACTGGACATAAGGAACCCCCTTCTAGTATCGCTGTCTCCCATCACCCCTTGATAGGACTGTCTTGCTGCAGGAAAACACGCCCAGGGCTCCCACTGATTCAGCGATTTTGGTGCGTTGCAATGATTTTACATGTTCATACGGGGAAAATATGTGCTGTGTGTTTAATATCCAAACGTTACTTAAAATATTATGATGCTATTGACTTACTTATATATCCATATAATGATTACAGCACGGAAACAGGCCATCTCTGCCCTTCTAGTCCGTGCCGAACGCTATTCTCACCTAGTCCCACCGACCTGCACTCAGCCCATAACCTTCCATTCCTTTCCTGTCCATATACCTATCCAATTTTTCTTTAAATGATAATATCGAACCTGCTTCTGCCAATTCTTCTGGAAGTTTGTTCAACACTTACTTCAAGCACCACTGTCCTCCCCTGATAATTGACTTACCACTATATTCATGTGAGGAAAATATGCGCTGTGTTTAATATTAAATTCGTTAGATAAACCCTTTTAGAAACGAAATTGAGTCTGTTAGCCACTGATCACCTATATTCTGGTTGTGTTTAACACCCCCCCCCCCGCCACGGACAGAAGCGCCAAAAACGTTTTGCAGGAAAAAAATCGGCAGGTACACGCATGCGCAGGGCACGCATGTGCACTGGTGCCCACGCAAGGCTTCATGGTCATTGTAGTCTTCTTGGGTAAACACCACGTATTTGACTGCTACTCTTGTCCATTGGCAACTCTACCCGCCCCACCTGGTCAGCCGGTCTGCATGAATACTTTCAATATTAAATCGGTCCGCAGTGCAAAAAAAGTTGGGGACCCCTGTCCTAAAGGAAATTACAATGTCACAGTAACATCACAAGTACACAGATATACAAATATTAGAGGAGAAGTAAGAAAGAATAAAAAATAAGTTACCTCAAACAGTCTAACAGTAGGGGGTCATCACTTCCCCAGCTATAGGTTGACTCATTATAATGTTGCAAGGAACGGGGCGAACCCAAATGCAGGACACTGGCACGGAGATTGAGTTCGGATGCAGACAAGGGTGTGAGAGTGGCTGGAGCTGAATGGTAAACAGGAGGGTGAACAGAAAAGCAGGAGGCATGCAGAACTTATCTTGATGCAGAGCGTAGAAAGGCAAGCAGTAGACAATACTTTTCTTGATACAGAGAGACAGAGTTACACAGGTAAACCTCGGTACTGAAGTAAAACTTAGAATACTTATCTTGACAAGGAGTGACAGAGTTACACAAGTAAACCTCGGTACTGAAGTAAAACTTAGCATACACAATCCTAAGGGCAGGAATGTTAATCACCACACTGGTTAAAACAACGATCTGGTAACGGGTGGATGCAAAGCCAGGGTTTTTGTGCTGCAGGTCTTGATGAGAACCAGGTGTGCCGCCATCAAAACCAGTGTGCAAAATACAACAAACTGTGCAAATACAAAATGAAAGAAATAATAATAAGAAGAGCATGACCCTCCATTAAAGACATCTCCATGATCTGAGTAGACTAGATGTTGATAAGGAAGCATCGAACGCCTGGCTCAGTGTTAGAGACATCTTCCCAGAAACAGAAGCTTTCCTTGTGACAATACAGGACCAGGTGGTTAACACAAAAAGTATCGAAAATACATAATAAAAAGACAAACAAATTCAAAATGATAAATGTAGAAAATGCCAAGAGAAACAGAAACAATCCAACACATTACATGATCCTGTAGCAGTTTAACACAATCTGATTACTTATACAGGCACAATCAAGTGGCAAACATCATTCACCAAAAGCTTGCTTTAAAATACAAACTCATAAATGAAATCACACCTTACCATAAATACAAGCCTATTCCAGTTTTAGAGTCAGAAAACCGCAATTTATATTACAACCGATCAGTCATTGCAGTTCAGACAATCCAGAATAACTGTCTGGTTATAATAATACAGGATAAACCAGCAAGAACAACTTATTTAACAGAAATAGTCATTCCAAGCACACATATCTTACAGAAATCAGTAAGTGAAAAACACCAGAAATATGCTGAATTAAAAGAGGAAATTGAAAGGTTTTGGAACACGAACAAGGTATACATTGTCCTGACAGTAATATCTACAACTGATATCATCCCATAGGCACTACACAACAGCATTAAACAATTAGGGCTATACAGTAATATCTATATATATCTTCAGAAAGCCACAATACTAAACACCACTAGATTAGTCTGAAAGTTCCTTGCAAGCTCCATTTTAAATATACCCAATTATTGGTCCTCCGTAGCCATCTGTGGTAATGAATTCCACAAATTCACCACCATCTGGCTAAAGAGATTCCTCCTTATCTCTATTCTAAAGGGATTTCCTTGAATTCTAAGCTGTGCCTTCTGGTCCGAGACTCCCCACTACAGGAGACATCCTCTCCACCTCCTGTCAAAGAAAAGTTTAGATAGGTACATGGATGGAAGGGATATGAGGAGCTATGGTTCAGGTGTGGGTTGATAGACAATAGACAATAGACAATAGGTGCAGGAGAAGGCCATTTGGCCCTTCGAGCCAGCACTGCCATTCACTGTGATCAAGGCTGATCATCCACAATCAGTACCCTGTTCCTGCCTTCTCGCCATATCCCTTCATTCCTCTATCTTTAAGAGCTCTATCTAACTCTTTCTTGAAAAGAATCCAGAGAATTGGCCTCCACTGCTTTCTGAGGCAGAGCATTCCACAGAGCCACAACTCTCTGTGTGAAAAAGTTTTTCCTCAACTCCGTTCTAAATTGTCTACCCCTTATTCTTAAACTGTGGCCTCTGGTTCTGCACTATCTTTAGGATAGTCGATATAGTCGATATAGACTATCTTTAGTCGATAGGACTAGGCAGGTTAAATGGTTTGGCATGGATAAATGGGCCTGTAGTTTTCTACGACTCTATGACTCTATCCGGGCCTTTTCAATATTCAATAGGTTTCAATGGGATTCATCCTCATTCATCTAAACTCAAGTGAGAACAGACCGAGAGCCACCAAACACTACTCTTTACTTAACTATGTTTGTATTTCATTCCAAGAATCATTCTCATAAATCTCCTCTAGATCCTCCCTAATACTAGAACATTCACTCTCAAATATGGCACCCAAAACTGCTCACAATACTCCAAATGTATTGCATATTATTGTAATCAATATATTTCTTAAAGCCATGTATTTGACCAGCTTATGGTTCCCAACTCTGAACAAGGAGTTCCCAGAAATAAGAGTAATATCAACATTTTGTTCTGTCTCCTAGTTCTGCACACAGCTCTGACTTGGGTTGCTAAGCCAACACAACCCTGCTGCCTCTCCTGCCTAAAGTTTGTGAATGACATGACTTATCTTTAATAATGATGTGACTTACTATCAAAGAGAGGTGGACCTTCTTGCAGAATGGTGTGCTCATAACAACTTGGAAACTTGGAGCTTAATGCTATCAAGACAGTAGAAATGAGGATTGACCTGCTGACATCGAATTAATGGTTATACCGTATCTGTGCTCAAGTTGTTCAAGTTCCTGGGGACTATCATTACCAATACATTGGAGGGGTCAAGCACATTATTCTCATCATTCGCAAAGTCCAGCAGAGATTGTTCTTCCTATGCCAGCTTAGGAAATATAACATTTCAGGGCATATTCTGATTAATTTTTACTCAGGATTGAGAGTGTTGTAACCACCTCTATCACCGTTTGGTTTCCTGTCACTTCCTCCTTCTCCAAATCCAGGTGGCAGCGAGTGGTCCACACAGTAGAGAAGATCATCGGCTGTCAGCTACTGACATCAAAAGACCTGTTCATCACCAGAGTGAAGAAAAGAGGTGAAAAGATTTCTGCTGACTCTACCAACTTTAGCAACAACTCCATCACCACCATGACTACACATCATCCCTGAAGCTTCTTTCCTGTAGCTACTCAGTTTCTCAACAAAACTCACTCAGGTGTAATACCCTAATTATTCCTGCACAACAGATGCTGTTTTCTCCCGGTAGGGATTAGTTTTTAGTTCCAAGTGCTCCTGCCATGTTTTGTCACCCTGCAACCTTATCCTTCAATCTCTTTGAATTATGGAGGACAGCATATGTATAAATGTCTCTCTCCAGCAGACTTCATCATGACTCCAGTATTTCTATTATTTTTTTAATGTTTCTTAATTGTACATATGATTTTTTTTGTGTTTTCTCGCTGAGCAGCAGTGAACCATCTGATTGGCCTATCAGAGTTCTCTTTGGGAACTAGTTGACTTGATCATCATTTTTGATCTGGCTATTGTTCACGATTGTACTTAATTAAAAAAAATCCGTTAAATGGTTTTTCCTGCTCTCCTTGTTCTGTCGATAATTACTGAATCTGTTCATACTTTCACATTTATTTAAGTTTGACATTTGCACATGTGACCATTCTGCTAATTGTTGATTGCTCATGTCTGTTTGCACTATTGTCTTGTAAATTGTTTGTTGCTATTGTTGATTGTCTGTTATGGTTTTGTCCTGTGTTGCATGTTTGGCACCGAACCACAATGGTTTCAATGCCAGTTTCACATATTGGCAATGAAGTGATTCAGATTCCGATTCAGACCCTGTTTAGAAGGCATTTCTGAAATGCATTTATATTGCTATTGGGTGGAACAGAATCAGAAATGGTTGTGAAGCTTTTAGAGGTCATGTAACAGTTAAGTACTCATGCATTAATAATGCCCATTTTGTCAAATGTAAAGTGGCCCCAATGACAATAGACAGAAAGCCAGCTTCAAGTCAGCTGAACATTCAGAAGAATATTTAATTAACAGAAGGAGAATTATAATATGGAGCCAATGGGAACCAACGTATATCTGAAATATGAACACTTTTTAGGGAGCACTTGCAGGGGGTTCTGGATAGGTTTGTCCATTGATACAAGGAAAGGGTGGTAGGATGAAGAAACTAAGGTTGACAAGTGAAGTGGAACAACTAATCAAGAGGAAGAAAGAAGCTGTCTTAAGGTTTAGGAAGTTGCTGCACAGTTTGTGAGAGTGTATAAAAGGTGCAGGCTGTGTTGGCCTTCACTAGTCAGGGTTTGATTTCAAGAGCTGTGAGATAATGTTGAAAGTTTTGTGTTTAGTTCTGATCACCTAATTATAGGAAGAACGTGGAAACGTCAGAGACGGTACTGAGGAGATTTACCAGGATGAGGCCTGGATTGGAGAGCACGTCTTAGAAGGACAGGCTGAGCAAGCTAGGGCTTCATTTTTTGGAGCAAAAGAGGATGAGAGGTGACATAATAGAGGGCTGAAATCAGTGTGAGAGGTTGGTAACACAGCACAAAGTTTCAAAAGAGTTCAGGAGCTTTCAACTTTCTTTTGGAGGGCTGAAATTAGTGCGAGGCCAATAAAAGAAAGGGAGGTGTAAGCGGAGCTGTCATTGTTGGAGTGGTCCGGCTTTGGCTCAACAGGCCTAGGCAAGCACTAGGAGGTTCTGAGTAAGTAAATAAGAGTTTCTAGTCATGATGAGGGCTACAAATTACAATGGGAGACAGAAAATGCATGTCAAAGGGGCAATGTTATGATTCTCATGGGGGATTTCAGTATACAGGTAGATTGGGAAAGTCTGATTGGAGCTGAATCCCAAGAGGGGGAATTTGTAGCTTTTTAGAGCATTCCTCCATCGTGTTCAGCTGTATGATATAAATATTGAATTTATCATTATTTAATGCACTTTCTTCATTGCCATAGACTATTCCCATTATAAAGTGACTACACTTGCAAATAATAATCCAGATTGGATGAAAAACGTTTATAAATGGCACAGTGTCGCATAGAATCTAAGAAAAGATGTGCTGGAATCGGAGGGGGATGAAATGAGTTTCACAAAGATGATTTTGGGAACGAAAGGGTTATCATACAAGGAAAATTTGATGGCTCTGTGCTTGTACTCACTGGAATTTAGAAAGATGAGGGAGGATCTCATTGAAGTCTTTTAGATGTTCAAAGGCCGTCTTCAGAGTAGATGTGGAAAGGATGTTTCCCATGGTGGGGGAGCCTAGGACAAGAGGGCACAGCCTCAGGATAGAGGGGTGTCCATTTAAAACAGATGCGGAGGAATTTCTTTAGTCAGAGGGCAGTGAATTTGTTGAAGTTGTTACCACAGGCAGCTGTGGAAATCAGGTTGTTACTGGACAGACCCACAGAAAAAAATTCTTCATATTGTATCTTGTAGACGAACAAAATGTAATACCCTGTTCCAAAATTTGTTCACCTCACTTTAATTCAGTTATCAAAAAGGGTAATGATGGATCAGCAGTAAGGGTCTTAGTTTGGAGTAGGCCAATTTCATTAACAAGGAAAGACCTGGCAAAGGTACATTGGGAGCACCCACTTGCAGATAGGTTTGCACTTGCATAAAAGGGAGAATTCAAATGACAAATAGCTGGAGTTTGGGGCCAATTTGTTCTTGTAAAGGTAAAAACAAGGGATATCAGGTAAAAGTAACCCAGGATATTGAGGGATATTGAGGGTTGGATAGGGAGAAAAGGAAACATATGGAAAGAAACATAAAAGGTCTAAGGACAGAGAGACCTGTCAAGAGTATAAAAGTTGTAGGGAGGCACATAAAAAGGAAATTAAGAAGGCTAAGAGGTCATGAAAAATCACTACCAAAAAGGGTTAGAGCAAATCTAAAGATATTCTATGAGTATATTATATGCTAAAGACTAACCAAGGCAAGAGTTAGGCACATTAGGGGCAATCTGTGGATTAGTTAGCATCTCTCTGCGCCTTGTGTCACGTCGGGTAGAAACCTTGCCATTTCTTTAGCATCTGTCTGTGTTTTTTACAAGGCTGAGTTGCTTGTTCGATGCTCAACCCAGAATAGATGGAAAGCATGCAAAATGCTGGCCAGATTCGATACCAGGACAACTTGCCTCATAGTCCAGTGCGGATGTCACTACACCACTGGCTGGCTTAATCTGTACATACAGCAATAAACTATAGGTGAGGTGTTAAAAGATTGTCTTTATTTTATTGGTATTCAGAAAGGAAATAAACTTTGTAGTTGGAGAATTCATTGAAGGGGTTGGTGAAATTCTAGTGCAGTCTCCATAAAAAAGTGCCTTGGTGAGCTAAGGATGGATAATATTCAGGACTGGATGGGTTCTGTCAGAAGCAAGAGAAGAAATTCTTGGTTCAACCATCAGGCTTTTGAACCAGAGGGGATAACTTCACTCAACTTCACTTGCCCCATCTTTGAACTGTTCCCACAACTTATGGACTCACTTTCAAGGACTTTTCATCTCATGTTCTCGATTATTTATAGTTTATTTATTTTTTATTATTGCTATTTCTTTTTTCTCTTTTTCTTTTTGTATTTGCACAGTTTGTTGTTTTTGTTTTTTGTTTGCACGTTGGTTGTTGTCTACCTGTTGGGTGTGGTCTTTCATCGGTTCTTTTGTGTTTCTTGTACTTCCTGTGAATGCCTGCAAGAAAATGTATCGCAGGTTTGTATTTGGTAACATATATGTATTTTGAAAATAAATTTACTTTGAAATTTGAATTTTGAAAAAAAAGCAGTTAAAATTTAATCCAGACAAATCTGATATAATGCATTTTATGCTGTAATGAGGCTAGGGAAAAAAAACATTGGATGGTAGGGTCTTAGGGAGTATAGGAGACCTTGGAGTACATGTCCCTAGATCTACAAAGTTGGCAATGCAGGCAGGTAACATGGTTAGGATGGCACATAGGATACTGACCTTTATTAATCAGGAGATTAAGTACCAAAGTAGGAAGGATATGCTCCAACTTAATATAACCTGATCAGACTTCAGCTGGAGGACTGCATGCAGTTCTGGCCACTAAGCTATGGAATGGATAGAATAGCACTGGAGATGATGCAGAGGAGATTCATGAGAATATTGGCTGTGATAGGACAGTTCAGTTATGAGGAAAGACCAGAGAGACTGGGTCTGTTCTCTTTGGAGCAGAGAACGTTAAGAGGAGACGTGAATAAAGTGCATCAAATTATGATGGATATAGACAAGTGAATCAAAGCAGCATCACCAGAGGTGAAGTGGGAGTTGTTGAGTTGGGGGGGGGAGTGTTAAAATACTCCAAAGGGACCAAATGACTGAATGACTTGTATCAATAGCAATTTGTGTCTTCACATAGGACATCATCCCTGTAAGGCCTGGAAAAGGCATGAAAGAGTTTTTCAATGATTCATAGGGTTCATTGGCATGTTGAAGGTTTACACAAATGAAGATGTGAGAAAATATTGGAATCGGAGAAAAAAGCTGAAGTGTGGGAAGTCTTAGTAATGAAAATAGAAAATGCTTTCAAAGCATAATGCTGGTTAGGCCCAAAAATAAAAAATAGAAATCAGGTTTTCCTTGAGATTGAAATGAACTTGAAGATTAATGGAAGGAAAGGCTAGTGGATGACAGAAAATAAGAAAGGATGCTATGGTAGCAAGTTTCCTGCACAGAGAACTTTACTCTGGTGCCTGCTCTGGAAATTGGCGTGTCCATAACTCCTAATGAACCTGATCTAGAAAAGTGGAATGAGTCTGCAGAGATGGAATCATCAGCCAGAAATTCCAATGATTTTTTTTTCTTTCCACCACCAATTAAAAGCTGCTCATGAGTTGCTATATCAAAGTGAGATAAACTTTTCCTAACCCAGAAATTCTCTTTCTATAAGTTTGCTGATTTTCTCCATCTATAAATTTGCTGATGATGCAGCCATTGTTGGTAGAGTCTAAGATGGAGATGAGAGGGTGTACAGGAGTGGGATATACCAGCTAGTTGAGTGGTGTCACAGCAACAACCTTACACTCAACGTCAGTAAGACGAAAGAGCTGATTGTGGACTTCAGGAAGGATAGGACGAAAGACAACATACCAATCCTCATAGAGTGATCAGAAGTGGAGAGAACAAGCAGCTTCAAGTTCTTGGGTGTCAAGATCTCTGAGGATCTAATCTGGTCCCAACATACTGATACAAATATAAGGAAGGTAAGACAGTGACTATACTTTGTTAGGATTTTGAAGAGATTTGGTATGTCAACAAATACACTCAAAAACTTCTATAGATGTACTGTGGAGAGCATTCTGACAGGCTGCATCACTCTCTGGTACGGGGGGTGGGGTGGGGTGCTACTGCACAGGACCAAAAGAAGCTGCGGAGGGCTGTAAATTTGGTAAGCTCCATCTTGGGTACTAGCCTACAAAGTACCCAGGACATCTTCAAGGAGCAGTGTCTCAGAAAGGCAGGGTCCCTTATTAAGGACCTCCAGCACCCAGGGCATGCCCTTTTTTCACTGTTACCCTCAGGTACAGAAGACTGAAGGCACACACTCAGTGATTCAGGAACAGCTTCTTCTCCTCTGCCATCTGATTCCTAAATGGACATTGAACCTAAAAATACTGCCTTACTTTTTAAATACATATTATTTCTGCTTTCTGCATGATTTTTTATCTATTCAATATACATATATTGTGGTTGATTTATTTATATATTTTTTCTTCTATATTATGTACTGGATTGAACTAACAGACATCAAAGTTGCTGGTGAACGCAGCAGGCCAGGCAGCATCTCTAGGAAGAGGTACAGTCAACGTTTCAGGCCGAGACCCTTCGTCAGGGCTAACTGAAGGAAGAGTGAGTAAGAGATTTGAAAATTGGAAGGGGAGGGGGAGATCCAAAATGATAGGAGAAGACAGGAGGGGGAGGGATGGAGCCAAGAGCTGGACAGGTGATAGGTGATAGCCACACTCAGGTTGGAGGAACAACACCTTATATTCCGTCTGGGTAGCCTCCAACCTGATGGCATGAACATCGACTTCTCTAACTTCCGCTAATGCCCCATCTCCTCCTTGTACCCCATCTGTTATTTATTTTTATACACACATTCTTTCTCTCACTCTCCTTTTTCTCCCTCTGTCCCTCTGAATATACCTCTTGCCCATCCTCTGGGTTCCCCCCACCCCCGCCTTTCTTCCCGGACCTCCTGTCCCGTGATCCTCTCGTATCCCTTTTGCCAATCACCTGTCCAGCTCTTGGCTCCATCCCTCCCCCTCCTGTCTTCTCCTATCATTTTGGATCTCCCCCTCCCCCTCCAACTTTCAAATCTCTTACTCACTCTTCCTTCAGTTAGTCCCGACGAAGGGTCTTGGCCTGAAACATCGACTGTACCTCTTCCTACAGATGCTGCCTGGCCTGCTGCGTTCACCAGCAACTTTGATGTGTGTTGCTTGAATTTCCAGCATCTGCAGAATTTCTGTTGACTGCATTGAACTGTTGCTGCAAATTTAACATATTTCGCGACACATGCCAGTGATAATAAACCTGATTCTGATTCTTGGACAAGGCTGTTGAATATAACTTCTCTCACTGCAGAGTGGAAGTGTGTATTTTTAATCTTTCTGCTTTGGGGGAGAAAACTGAAGCAAGCTATGATGTTTAAGCAATAGACCATAAATGAAAGGCATTTAATCCATGACACTTATATACTGTATGCAAACAACAGGAATTCTGCAGATGCTGGAAATTCAAGCAACACGCATCAAGGTTGCTGGTGAACGCAGCAGGCCAAGCAGCATCTGTAGGAAGAGGTGCAGTTGACGTTTCAGGCCGAGACCCTTCGTCAGGACTAACTGAAGGAAGAGTGAGTAAGGGATTTGAAAGTTGGAGGGGGAGGGGGAGATCCAAAATGATAGGAGAAGACAGGAGGGGGAGGGATAGAGCCAAGAGCTGGACAGGTGAAAGGCAAAAGGGATACGAGAGGATCATGGGACAGGAGGTCTGGGAAGAAAGACAAGGGGGGGCGGACCCAGAGGATGGGCAAGAGGTATATTCAGAAGGACAGAGGGAGAAAAAGGAGAGTGAGAGAAAGAATGTGTGCATAAAAATGAGTAACAGATGGGGTACAAGGGGGAGGTGGGGCCTAGCGGAAGTTAGAGAAGTCAATGTTCATGCCATCAGGTTGGAGTTTACCCAGACGGAATATAAGGTGTTGTTCCTCCAACCTGAGTGTGGCTTCATCTTTACAGTAGAGGAGGCCGTGGATAGACATGTCAGAATGGGAATGGGATGTGGAATTAAAATGTGTGGCCACTGGGAGATCCTGCTTTCTCTGGCGGACAGAGCGTAGATGTTCAGCAAAGCGGTCTCCCAGTCTGCACCGGGTCTCGCCAATATATAAAAGGCCACATCGGGAGCACCGAACGCAGTATATCACCCCAATCCACTCACAGGTGAAGTGTTGCCTCACCTGGAAGGACTGTTTGGGGCCCTGAATGGTGGTAAGGGAGGAAGTGTAAGGGCATGTGTAGCACTTGTTCCGCTTACACGGATAAGTGCCAGGAGGGAGATCAGTGGGGAGGGATGGGGGGGACGAATGGACAAGGGTGTTGTGTAGGGAGCGATCCCTGCGGAACGCAGGGGGGGGGGGAGGGAAAGATGTGCTTAGTGGTGGGATCCCGTTGGAGGTGGCGGAAGTTACGGAGAATAATATGTTGGACCCGGAGGCTGGTGGGGTGGTAGGTGAGGACCAGGGGAACCCTATTCCTAGTGGGGTGGCGGGAGGATGGAGTGAGGGCAGATGTACGTGAAATGGGGGAGATGCGTTTAAGAGCAGAGTTGATAGTGGAGGAAGGGAAGCCCCTTTCTTTAAAAAAGGAAGACACCTTCCTCGTCCTAGAATGAAAAGCCTCATCCTGAGAACAGATGCGGCGCAGACGGAGGAATTGCGAGAAGGGGATGGCGTTTTTGCAAGAGACAGGGTGAGAAGAGAAATAGTCCAGATAGATGTGAGAGTCAGTAGGCTTATAGTAGACACCAGTGGATAAGCTGCCTCCAGAGACAGAGACAGAAAGATCTACAAAGGGGAGGGAGGTGTCGGAAATGGACCAGGTAAACTTGAGGGCAGGGTGAAAGTTGGAAGCAAAGTTAATAAAGTCAACGAGTTCTGCATGCGTGCAGGAAGCAGCGCCAATGCAGTCGTCGATATAGCGAAGGAAAAGTGGGGGACAGATACCAGAATAGGCACGGAATATAGATTGTTCCACAAACCCAACAAAAAGGCAGGCATAGCTAGGACCCAAACAGGTGCCCATAGCTACACCTTTAGTTTGGAGGAAGTGGGAGGAGACCTCACTTCCTCCAAACTAAAGGTGTAGCTATGGGCACCCGTATAAACTAAAGGTGTAGCTATGGGCAGCTCTGGGTAGCCTCCAACCTGATGGCATGAACATCGACTTCTCTAACTTCCGCTAAGGCCCCACCTCCCCCTTGTACCCCATCTGTTACTCATTTTTATACACACATTCTTTCTCTCACTCTCCTTTTTCTCCCTCTGTCCCTCTGAATATACCTCTTGCCCATCCTCTGGGTCCCCCCCCCTTGTCTTTCTTCCCAGACCTCCTGTCCCATGATCCTCCCGTATCCCCTTTTGCCTTTCACCTGTCCAGCTCTTGGCTCTATCCCTCCCCCTCCTGTCTTCTCCTATCATTTTGGATCTCTCCCTCCCCCTCCAACTTTCAAATCTCTTACTCACTCTTCCTTCAGTTAGTCCTGACGAAGGGTCTCGGCTTGAAACGTCGACTGCACCTCTTCCTAAAGATGCTGCTTGGCCTGCTGCGTTCACCAGCAACTTTGATGTGTGTTGCTTATATACTGTATGTACTGTTTTGGTGTCCCCCCTTCCTAGGCTGGCTGACTGTTTTAAAATCTGGTCCTACATTCATAAATGTGTTATTTTAAACATTTTACAGTTTACAGTCTTTCACCTTGTGCCAGCTAAGACGTGGTGTATTGTTATTTGATGATTTTCAAAAAGAAGGTCATAAATAAAAAGTGTCCGATATATCAGGACAAGATATTCCTGCAGTTTGAAAACATTTTATGCAATGTGAGCAACAAAACTTGTTTTCTGTTTGATAAATCCTCTGAAGTGTAAATGGTGTTTTAATCTGAAAGGTATTTATAAGGATATACTCTGTCATTGAGTGAACAGTGCCCATTCTATTTTGTCTGTGAATTGGTTAAGCCCAGCATATGGCCCCAAATCATGGAAACTGTGAGGCTAGAATGAGAAGTCTAACATTGTGTTGACAGGTAGTAAAATTCAAATACATGAGACAGTGTTTTTAGCCTAAATTGATGAATAATTAACTATGCTTTCAAGAGTGCTTTCAATGGAACAAATCATCAAGGACAGAATCTTCAGTAACAGCAAGTTAGGGTTATGCTTCAGTAGCAACCAGTGACATTTTCTTCAGATTTTTTGTTCAGTACTTGCATTCCTTGAGAGCTCTAAATAATCTCTTCTCTGTGGCAAGCAACTATTTCAAGGACAGTCTTCCATGCTGTGTAGGGAAGTTCTTGGCTGTAAATGCATGATCTGCCTAGAATTTCAAAGTCATCTGACTTTGGGGGCTGCTTCCAGCACATCCTTTGTTTGAGTTGGTTGTTAAGCAAATGATGCATTTCACTGTATGTTTCAATGTACATATGATAAATAAATTAATTTGAACCTTCTTATTCCAGCTTTTCCCCCAATAAATTACCCTAGACATGCACTGACTAATAGATGTTATTACGTATACATAACAAATGTGATCAGTCAGTAACCTCTCCAGAATCATCTTCTTAGGCAGTGCGTTAGAGCCAAGGATAACTTCTTTGCACTCCAAATCTCAGAGTACTGAGATTTCTGATGAGGTCAGTCTGGTTCTTGCAGAAACCACCCCCCAGTTGGGTCAGGAGATGTTTGATGGGATGGACGAGTGGGTAACTTTGGTACTTTAATGCTTCTCCTTCACTTTTCCCTGGGGCTTCCCTTACATGGTCCTGTGCCAACACAAATGTTCCTTTTCCACTTTTATCAGTCACAAGACCAGAATTTTCCAGAGTCAAGTGGGGATGCTATATTTTCTCAAGGAGGCTTTATGAACTTCCATGAATCTTTTCCTCCACCCAGCTGATATGCCTTTATATGACAGGGTTCAAGATACTGAGTCTTCTATATTGGGAGTTCGGTGTCAAACATAATTTGGCTACTGGAGTTGACAGTGTGTCATTAGAGCTGCAGTGTCATAGTCATAAAAAAGTAATGCACAGAAACAGGCCCTTTTGCCCATCTAGTCTGTAGAATCTCTTAGAATTCTCCTTCATCTTCTCTGCTAGGTCAGCCTCATTCCTCCTTTTATCTCTCCCGATTTCCTTCTGAAGTGTTCTCTTGCATTTCTTATATTCCATAAATACCTCATTTCTTCCTACCTGCCTATACCTCCAATGCACCTCCATTTTGGTCTTAACCACAGCCTCAATATCTCTTGAGAACCTGACTAGTAATGCCACCCTTCCCCCTTTAACCCCTCCCTGTCTGTCACATCTAAAACAATGGAACACTGAGCTGCCAGTCCTGCCCCTCCTGCAACCAATCTCACATGGCTACAATATCAGATGAGGGGTGATTGATAAGTTCATGGTCTAAGGTAGAAGGAGTCAATTTTAGAAAACCTAGCACATTTATTTTTCAACATAGTACCCTCTTACATGTACACACTTCATCCAGCGGTCGTGGAGCATATGGATCCCTTCTTTGTAGAAGTGGTCCACAGCAGGGGTGATTGATAAGTTCGTGGCCTAAAGCAGAAAGAGGTGAGTTACAGTATTAACTTCAAACTTTCTGCATTATCACTCAAAGAGTTGAACTGCATGTGCATGTAACGAGAGCGTCTTGGACCTCCAGGTGATCCACAGCAGGGGTGATTGATAGGTTCGTGGCCTTAGGTGGAAGGAGATGAGTTATACAGCTCTTGTTACAGGCACGTGCAGTTCAACTCTGAGTGAAAATGCAGAAAGTTTGAAGTTAATAACTCATCTCCTTCTACCTTAGGCCACGAACTTATCAACCACTCCTGCTGTGGACCACTTTCTGGAGGTCCAAGACGCCGACTTCTACAAAGAAAGGATCCATATGCTCCACGACCGCTGGACTAAGTGTGCAAATGTAGGAAAAATAAATATGCTAGGTTTTCTAAAATTGACTCCTTCTGCCTTAAGCTACAAATTTATCAATCACCCCTTGTAATTCCATATGTTGGTCCATGCCCTGAGCTCATCTGCATTTCCTACGATACTTCTTGCATTGAAATATATGTAGCTCGGAACATTAGTCGAACAATGCTCAACCTTTTGATTCCTGACCTTGTCTGAGGTCTTAACAAAATCTGTCTCCACAACAGCTCGACTATCTGTCCTGGCACTCTGGTTTCCATCCTCCTGCAACCCTAATGTAAACCCCACCTCCCATGCAGCACCCACCAGGATAATAGACCCCTCCAGTTCAGGAGCAAACTGTCTCTTCTGTACATGTCCCACTTTCCCTGGGAGAGAGCCCAATGATCCAAAATTCAAATGCCCTCCCTCCTACTCCAATGCCTTAGCCACATGTTAAACTGTATGGTCTTCCTATTTCTGGCCTCACTAGCAATACTGAGATCACAACCCTTGAAGTCCTGTCCTTGAACCTAACTCCCTGAACTCACTTTGCAGAACTTTGTCACCCTCCCTACCTATGTCATGGTACCTACATAGACCATGACCTCTGGCTGCTCAGCCTCCCACTTAAGAATACTGAGGACTCAGCCTGCGATGTCCTGGACCCTGGCACCTGGAAGGCAACATACCATCCGGGTATCTCACTCTTGTCCACAGAACCTCCTCCCTGTTCCCCTACTAACTAATCTCCTGTCACCACAGCTCACCTCTTCTCCCCTTCCCTTCTGAGTCACAGAGTCAGACTCAGTGCCAGAGAACTGACGTCAGCAACTTTCCTCTGCTAGGTCATCTACACCATCAGTATACCTGTAACTGAGGGGGATGGCCACAGGGGTACTCTGCACTGACTGTTTAGCCCCTCTCCCCTTCCTGACTCTCACTCAGTTTCCTGTGATCTGCACCTTGGGTGTAAGTACCTCTCTATATGTCCTATGCAACCCCTTGGCCTCCTGAATGTTCCGGAGTTCATCCAGCTCCAGCTGCAAATCCTTAACGCGAAGTATTAGAAGCTGCAGGTGGATGCATTGCTTGCAGGTCAAGTCATCAGAGAGACTGGAGGTCTCCATGACTTGCGTGACTGGAGGTCTCTCAAGAGGAGCAGTCAACTATTTTGCCTGGCATCCCTACTGTTCTAAATGTGTAAATATAATGAAGGAATCAATTAATAAACTTGGGGAAAAAAATCTACCTACAGCTCTTTTACCTTCTCTCGCTCAAGCCTCTCTATGCTGAACGTTCGAAGAGCTAAGTTCTTAAATAACCACTCTAACACTGTCCACTCCAACAAAGGCTGCTCCAAAAATGGCAGCTCAACTTGCTCCTGCCTTATTTTATTTGTTCTTGTCAATCAATTCTAATCGTTGATTGGCCGCTGTTCAAGCACCAAACTGCTGTGAATTGATGCCTTATGCACTCTGCTGCTGGAAGTGTTGGCCTGTATAAGAGGACTGTGAAGTTAGTTGCTTTTCCAGCCAGGGTATCTGAAGGATTTTGCAGATACAATATTGGTGGTACCTCTCCAGTTCTTGGAAGTGCCTGCTTAATGTCATCCACATTTCAGAAGGATATTGCAGAAGAATATTGGAGGGTAGGAATCACCTCTAACACAAGAGGTTATGCAGATGCTGGACATTCTGAGTAATGACTACAAAGCACTGGAGGAGCTCAACATGTGAGGCAGCACTGATAGAGAGGAATAAACAGTCACCATTTCATGCCGAGTCCCTTTGTCAGGACCAACTGTTGAGATGTTGAACATATTGAGATGCAGTGGCTTGCATTTTGCCAACACTGTGTTTAATTAGTGGACAGAAAAAACCCTAAATTTTCTTTTAAAAAAAGGTCTACAGTGTGGTTTTTATTCAATAATTCCTGACTTCCAGATATAACAACTTCCACTAAGCAGAACACCAAACCTGAAATCATTATGCTCTGCATAATGGAGACACAAGAGACAAGAGAGTCCAGTTGAAGGGTCTTGACCTGAAATATTGTCTGTCCAGTTCCTCTACAGAAGCTGCCTTACCTGCTGATTTTCTCCAGCAGTTTGTTCCATACTCTACATAATACTGTTTATTGAGGCTTTACCTTACGGCCACCTGGACAATTCAGAAGCTAATATTGTTCAAATCCAACACATAAAATGTGTTGGATTTGTATGTGAAACTGTTTGGGTCATTTCTGTGAGCCATGAATTCTCAGACTGGTTTTATAATCTTTATTATTTTTGTTCATCTTAAATAATCTTATTATTTTTGAAAGCATGCAGTTAGGCAATGGATTGAGGAAAGCAATAAATAATGAAGGGAGCTTCTAATTCAATAGGAAATAAACTGAATAGAGACAAATTATGCTTTCCCAAGTATCACTCATTTGGCATGCTGAACGTAGACCTTTTGGCACACAATTTTATGCTGACCCTTTAACCAATCCCTCCACATCTAACCATTCCCTTCACATAGCCCTCCATTTTTCTTTTATCCATGTGCCCTTTTAAGATTCTGTTAAATGTCCCCTGATGTATCAGCTTCTATCACCAGCCCCGGCAGTGTGTTCCATCTACCTACCACTCTGTGAGACAAACCTACATCAGACGTACCCCTATACTTTCCTCCAATCACCTTAAAAGTAAAACATACATGTATATGTGTTTGAAACAAGGACCAGGTTGAGCTGATAGTAGACTTTGTGCTTTTAAATGCTTGCTCACATCTCTGATAGTACGCTCTGTGGCAGGTACATCGAGGAACCAAAACTCTTGTTCAGTACAGTGCCACTTAGTGATATAATTTTGCATTTGGAATTTTTGGCTTATCTGTGCTGCCTATATTTCATGTAATGTGTCCACTCCTCTGTATTTACAATTAAATAGAATCTTCTCAACTAATTAACTGAGTTGTATTCAACTTGGAAATGAGCTTAAATTTACGAATATAGATTTGAGCCTTATAACAACTGCAAGCTTTTCTTTGATGTCAAGACTCTAACTTTATCGTTGGATTCCTGCTAAAGTTAAATTTCACCCTTAATGTCAGCAGAGAATAGAGAAGCAACATTATATATTTTTAAAAATATTTAACTGGGAATGTGTCTATATATTCTGGTGGTTTAAATAGGATGAAAAAAATTACACGGTACTATTTAGAGAAGGACAAGGAATCCCTTCCCCTATCTTGGTAAACATTTTCTGCCTTTAAGTTAATGCCATCAAAGCAATCTAGATGGTTCAAATTACTTGCTGTCTGAACACATTTGCTTGCAAAACAACACAGATTATACATAAAAGTTAACTGACATGCTATGAAGGGGATTCCCTGACAAAGGGTGCAATGTTTACACAAGTTCCAAAGGTCCTGCAGAATACAGAAGAGATGGCTTGGAGTTAATCTTATTGATCTTTCCAAGAGAATATGGACAGGAAAATGATTACAGATAATTTAATTATCATATTTAAGAATTGAAATATCTGGTGACAAATATTCTTAGAAATGTACAAAACACATCATGAAATGTGACAATTTTTGAATATTGAAATAATTAATGTAATGTAATGTAATGCAAGAATATCTGTGCATTATTATGTTTTTACAATTTTCCAAGCAGTTCCTTTGGGATACTTTATTATGCTGAAGATGCATATATAAACTACTGTCATTTCAGCACAGAGTATGCACCTTCCAAACTTAATCTGACTCAGACAAAGTAAAATCTTTCCTATGGTATCATCTTGGAGTCAAGGTAAAACAAACATCATTTGGTGTCCTATTTCAGTCCCAGCAAGTGAAGGATGGAGAAGCAATCAGAATCTGATAGTAAACTGTTTACATGAATCAGACCTTTTTTCTGCACTTCATGTACAGCCAGAAATAATGTTTTCCTATTTCAGATTAGCATTTCTTGTGAGCATCTGTGCTCAAGAACAACTTGCAGAAGAATTCTGGTGTTCGCTATGTGGGGTTGGCAGCCACTTCAGCCATTTATCCTCCAATGATGTTTTTAATTTCACCTGAGAATATTACAATAGGCCCAACTGGGCTGTGCCTGTGCTATGACAGGAAGCTGTTGGCTTGGAGGGCAGCCGCTCATGGGAAGGGAGCAGAGTAACCCTACAGTTTGGAATGAGCTTTACAGAGTTAATCAGGTCCAGCAGTGGGGGTTGGAAGGTAGATAAATAAGAAGCCTGACACTTTGGGAAAAAAGGCATGGGTTGGAGACAGGAGAATCAGAATCAGGTTTAATATCACTGGTATAGGTCATGAAATTTGATAACTGTGCAACAGTGGTTCAATATAATACATGATAAATATAGGGGAAAATTGAATTACAGCATGAATATATATGTATATTAAATAGTTAAAGTAAGATAAATGGTGAAGAGATAGAAATTTTAAAAAAAGTATTGAGGTAGTGTTCATGGGTTCAATATCCATTCAGAAATCAGGTGGCAGCGGGGAAGAAGCTGTTTCTGAATCACTGACTGTGCGCCTTCAGGCTTCTGTACCTCCTACCTGATGGTAACAATGAGAAGAAGCATGTTTTGAAAGACAGTTGTTTTGGAGTGGTGGGAAAGGGGCAAGAGGATAGAGAACATAACTGAGAGACTTTCAGTTTGCAAGTGGTGTAGATAAAATAGCAGTGTTTTTCTTTGGAAGAGAGTGGATTGGGGAAGTGGATCATTTGATCAGTGTCTCTGATTCAGATGATCACCAGGTCAGGGTAGGTCTGAAGATTAGGGTGTTTGGGCTGGAATCGGTGCTCATTAGAGGTAAGGACCTGAAAAATAATACATTAACAGTCCAATACTATGCTGTCCAACCACCTTGTTGTAGTATTCCCAACAAACTGCACCCCAAGAACAAAATGGGTCATATTTCCTTGTCCTATTCCAAAATGAGCATTGCACAAGGAATGACATCATGTCACACGTCACCAAAGTAGAACTCATATCAAGGCACAAGGGTGACTCATGGCCAGAAGAACCATGTCAAATTACCACAGTGAGTGATGTGAAACAATGGCTTCTATTGTGTTTCACTCCAGACAAAAAAAATCAATTTGTCGTTGCAACTGGGTCACCTTTTCACAAACTGATGCATCACTGACCCTGGCTTCATCTCCGGCAGAGCAGTTGTTATCTAATTTCTAAACACAGGCATAGAAAATAGAAAAGGAAAATACTTCTACATCTGGAATTTTCCACATTGTAAGTGTAACACGCTGTAAGGTTTTGCTGCTAATGTAATGGCCTCTCTGTAATGATTCACTGCTAATGCAATGGTTTCCCTGTAGCAGCTGTG
This sequence comes from Mobula birostris, assembly GCF_030028105.1. Lineage (NCBI taxonomy): Eukaryota > Metazoa > Chordata > Chondrichthyes > Myliobatiformes > Myliobatidae > Mobula > Mobula birostris. Next base: position 62,592,183 of record NC_092370.1, read on the forward strand.
TTTGCGTTGTGACTAGAGATACTGGGGGCTTTGGAATGTGCGCTATCCAATGAGAAGCATGTTGTTTCTGTCCTGTGAGCCTGAGAGAAAGGATTCGTGGTCTTTTGTTGGCAAGAGATGAAGAGAGAAGACGCGAGTGGAGAGAGTTGGTAGACCGCCGGAGCGGACTTGGAGTGAGGGTCCAAGGGTTGGCGATGCTCAAAGGAGTTCGATGGGGAATGAATGGATGGAACCGTGAGCTGCATTAGATTGTTTCATGAGAATGGGCCCTCTTCTTTGCCCTTTTCCTTTTTTTTGTTTCTTTACTAACCATGTAGTCAAATTAACAATTATAAAGCTCAATCGTTTAATAGCACATAATGTACTGTTTGTTATTTCATGATACTGGTTTGTAACAAGGGAACCCATGACGCAGCATCCACCCAAACAAGATTTCTCGAGCTTGGCTGGGCTGGAGGCTGCTTTTCCCTAGATTAAGCCACTAGGAGAACATGAGGGTTACATAAGCATCTGATTTTGGCAACATAAGTAGTCTGTAGAAATGAATTAGGGTCTGGCAATTTTTTACAAAGTGCAATAGAATATCACTCAGTGCTTTCCACTGACAAGTAATGGAATGGAGTTCAGGCAGAAGCCCATCTTTGCCGCATTCTGTCAAGAGTAGGCCTCAAGCCTCTCTATTTAGATGAGGACAGGATTAAACTGCCAAAGCTATCCCCTCAGGATCAGACCTGGCCGGTGCATATTCCTGATAAAGGAGAAAAAAATTGACATGAAAGGTAAAGGGAAGACCACAGAGGAAGTGATCTACAGAAATGGAGTGGGAAGGGGTTGAGTTGATAGGACTGTGAGAAGAATAAAATGGGATTATTTATAGAACACTGTAGCACAGAAACAGGCCCTTTGGCCCATTTAGTCCATGCCAAACTGTTATTCTGCCCAGTCCCATTGGCCCACACCATGGACCATAGCCTCCATACCTCTCCCATAACATCCGAACATCTTAAATGTTGAAATCAAATCCACATCATCAGTGCTTGATCATCACCATCTGAAATTCTGCCAACAATACTGTAGTTGTGTCACCAGAAAATGTATAAATGGCATTTGAGCTGTGCTTAGCCACACAATTGTTGGCATGGAGAGTGTAGAGCAGTGGGCTAAGCATGCATCCTTGAGGTAAACCACTGTTGAATGTAAGTGAGGAGAAGATGTTATTTTTGATCTATACAGGCTGTGGTCTCCCGTGAGGGAGCTAAGGATCCAGTTGCAGAGGGAGGTACAGTGGTTTAGGTTTTGGAGATTGTTGGTTAGAACTGAGGGTCTGAGTGTGTTCAATGCTAACCTGCCATCAGTAAACAGCAGCCTGATGTCAGTCCAGGAGATCGAAGGCCAAGTGGAGAGCCAGTGAGATTGTATGTGATGTAGACCTATTGTGGTGATAGGCAAATTGCAATGGGTCCAGGTCCTTGCTTAGGCAGGAATAGATTTTAGCTATGACCAATCTCTCAAAGCTTAGCCCACTGCTCTATTCTCTCTACACCCACGACTGTGTGGCTAGGCACAGCCCAAATGCCATCTATAAATTTGATGATACACCATTGTTGGCAGAATTTCAGATGGTGACGAAAGGGCGTACAGAAGCAAGATATACCAATTAGTGAAGTGGTGTCACAGCAACAATCTTGCACTCAGCGTCAGTAAGACCATAGACTTGATTGTGGACCATAGAAAATGTAAGATGAGGGAACACAAACCAATCCTCATAGGGGGATCAGAAGTGGAGATAGTGAGCAGTTTAAAGTTCCTGGTGTCAATATCTCTGAGGACCTAACATGGACGGACGCAGCATATTGATGCAGCTATTAAGAAGGCAAGACAGCAGCTATATTTCATCTGGAGTTTGAGAAGATTTGTATTGTCAACTAAAACACTTGAAAACTTCTATAGATGTACCGTGGAGAGCATTCTGACAGGCTGCATCACCATCTGGTATTGGAGGCTACTGCACAAGATCTAAATAAATTGCAGAAAACTGTAAAATCAGTCAGTTCCATCATGGGTACTAGCCTCCATAGTATCCAAGACATCTTAAAGGAGCAGTACCGTGAGAAGGTGGCGTCCATCATTAAAGACCTCCACCGCCTAGGACATGCTGTCCTTTCGTTGTTGCCATCAGAAAGGAGGTACAGAAGCCTGAAGGCACACACTCACTGATTCAGGAACAGCCTCTTCCCCTCTGCCATCTGACTTCTAGATGGACATTGGACCAATGAATGCTACCTCACTAATGTATTTATTTCTGTTTTTTTTGTATTACTTACTTTAATTAACTGTTTTATATATATATTTAATGTAATTCCATTTTTTCTCTATATTTATTTATCATGTATTTCATTGTACTGCTACTATAAAGTTAACAAATTTCATGACACATGCTGGTGATATTAAAGCTGATTCTGATGTGAGTGACACTGGCCGATAGTCTTTGAGGCAGCTTACCCTTCTCTTCTTGGGCATTGGTATGATTGTCGCCCTTTTGAAACCAATGGGAACCTCTGACTGCAGCAGTGAGAGATTGAAGATGTCCTTGAATACTCCCACCAATTGGTTGGCACAGGTTTTCAGAACCACGGCAGGTACACCATCAGGGCCTGATGTTGCAGGATCAGCTAATATAGAATTAAACAGCAGAGCCAAGTGGTCATTTCCTGCTTCGCTCTCTTCAGGAGAGGAAAAGACTTGATTACAATGAAGGATGAGTAGGCCCCATGAACCGATTGCATTCTCCTCACTAGTTCCTTTGAAGTGGACTCAGCCACCTGCCAAAGGGTTTCAGCCTGAACCGTTCACTGTACTCTTTTCCTAGATGTTGCCTGGCATGCTGAGTTCCCCCAGCATTTTGTGTGTGTGCTCTCCATCTATCATGTGAGTTTAAGAGTGTCCTGTATTAAATCCTTATCTGAGACAGGAAATAGCACAGTTACTTGGAGCAGTTAGTCAAAATATTTTTTTGAAAGCAGACAACAATAGAAATACTCAGACAGTTTTGGTGGGGCAACACAGTAGTGTAGCAGTAAGCATAACAACATTAAAGTGCTAGTATCCCTGGTTCAATTCCTGCCTCTGCCTGTAAAGAGCTTGCATGTTCTCCCCGTGATCACGTGGATTTCCTCTGGGTGCTCCGGTTTCCTCCCACATGGTCACATGAGTGTCATGGGGAGGGTGGTGCTGCGGGCTCGTTGGGCTGAGAGGGGCAGTAACCATGCTCTATCTCTAAACAAACAAACAAATAAATAAATAACCATTCTCTATCTCTAAATAAACAAACAAACAAATAAATAAATAAACACCTCTTCAGTGATTGAGAAAAATGGTAAAACAGAGTTAACGTTGATTTGCAAAATCTCTTGAAATATTCAGGACTTAAGATGTTATAATAGGCTAAATTGGGGATAAAATATAAAAGGGAAAGTATGGTCAGGCAGAACAGAGAGGAGATTAAATGCAAAGCAGTAATGGGCCAGGGGAAGGCCTAATAGATTCAAGTGGAGAAGGTGAAAATGACAAAACTATCATTATCATTAAAATAAAAACCAAATATACAATATGCTGGCTGACTGAAATAAAAAATTCTGGAAATTCTCAGCAGATGAATTATTACTTGCAATAGAGAATAAGCTGTTTTGTAATGGCCTATTACCAAAATGATTCTGGAGAAAGGAAATCAATACAAATGAGACACAAATAAGAATGCAGATAGCCAAATGGAGCGAAGTACAAAAAATCTTGGCTGTTACAGCAAAGGCACTCTAAAATGTGATCGCCCAATCTGTGTCGGGTCTCACCACTGTAAAGGAGACAGCACTGGGAGCACGGGATGCAATAGATAGATTCACATGTGAAGTGCTGTGTCACTTGGATTGACCCTGAATGGATTTGAGGGAGGCGGTGCTAGAGCAGGCGGAACATTTTGTCTAGAGGGAGAAATTGGTGAGTAGAGGTGAGTAGATAAGGTATTTTCAAAGAGAACGATACCTGTGGAAAGTGAAGGGGATGATAAGTCTGGTGATGGGATCCTGTTGGAGAAAGCAGACATTGTGGAGAGTGATATGTTAGATGCAGAGGATCGTGGGGTGATATGTGAAGACAAGGGAAACCCTAGGCAACACCAACGAAATGCTGGTCATGCAGCATCCTTGGAAACCTATGGAACTCAGCATTTCGGGCAAGATCCTTCTTCAGGACTGAGAAAGAAGGGAACTTATTCTTGTAATGATGGGGGGGGAGGGTTAGGACTGGGGGTAGATCTATGGGAAACCAAAATTTAAAGTAAATTCATTATCAAAATACATATATGTTACTGTATGCTACCTTGAAATATATTTTCTTGCAGGCATTTACAGGACAAAAAGAAACACAATAGAATTTTATTCAAAACTATACGTAAGAAGGCAAGGACGGGCAAACCACCGATGTGCTAAAGAAAAACTGTACAAAGAAAAATGATACAGAGAACATGACTTTTAAAGAGACATTGAAAATTCAATAGATCAGAGAAGCAGTTCAGAGTAGTGGTGAATGAAGTTAGTTCAGAATAGTAGTGAATGAAGTTATCTACGGTGATAGTTGTGTGGTAATAACTCTTCTTAAACCTGGTCATGTAGGATCAAAGGTTATGTACCCTTCGTCCAATGGTAATAGTGGAAGAAAAGTGCAAAGTCTGGTTTGTGGAGGTCTTTGGTGAATGGATGCCGCTTTCTTGTGCCAGCGCTCCATGTAAATGTGCCCAATGGTGGGGAAGGATTTGACTGTGATGGACTGGGCTGCATCCACCACTTTCTGGCGCCTTATTAGTCCTGGGCACTGGTGTTTCCATACCTGTCGCAGCCCTCCCTCTCATCTCGTTATACTAGCTATCTTCCCTCTACACCTTCCGCCCTGACGCAGGGTCAGGACCTGAAACATTAACCATCCCTTTACCTTCACAAGTGTTTCTTGACCAACTGAACTCCTTCAATATTTTGTGTTTTGCTCTAAGTTCCTGCATCTACAGTCCCATGTATTCTATATTTTTGCTCTTTTCCAAGGATCGTCACCTTGTTGTGGTGGAGAGGCTTGTGATTTCCAGACATCCAGAGAGCAATGCTGTCTAGGGTTTAATCATCTGGTTCTTAGCTCCTGGTGGGGTTACCCATATTGGTAAGGTCAAGGTGGAGTTTACAGACTTCGATCAAGACCTCAGCAATAAAGTTAGTGGAAGATGATGGCACATCACAACAGTAGTGAAGGTAGAGGAAGGCTGCAACAGTAAATGGTCCACAGTCATCTTGCATGCCATGCCACTGGACTCTGACCTGAAGCTGTCAAGAGTTGTATTGTGGCTGCCTGTGCAACCCCCTCCCCGCATTAAACAAAGTCACATACAGGCATCCTCCAGTATGGGAATCCACCCACCTGACATAACTTTTCCTAAACATGTAGTGAAAGCTTTTTCACAGTAGTTTAAGTGCATCAGCTTTCCACCCCATTAATGTGTATCATACTATTTCAGTATTGTTCTCCCCATGACTGAGTGGCTTTCCTCCAGGTGCTCCAGTTCCCTCCCACATTCCAAGGACATGCAGTTGGGGTTGGTGAGCTGTGGGTATGCTATATTGGTGCTGGAAGTGTGGCAAAACTAACGGGCTGCCCAACACAATCTTCACTGATTTGATTTGATGCAAACGACACAATTCATGGGATGTTTTGATGTATATGTAACAAATAAAACTAATCTATTTTTTTTCTTTTCAGTGATGATGATGGCATTTGAATCCTCCCTGTCATCATTCAGTATTAAAGGGATATTGTGGTGTCTTCTCCTGTGAAAAGTGATGTCGTTTCTTCATCACCTTTCAGGGCAATGGCTGAGATAGTGATAGTGAGGTAAGTGATAGATGGAACAAGGTGACAAGGAGGATGGTGGGCCGATGGAGCTAGTTGGGGGAAGGGAGGTGTTGTTGCAAGACAGAGGGTGATGGGTGAAAATGGAAACAGGTAAGGGAAGGGTGATGGCAAGATGAAACCCAGATGGATAGGCATGTAGGCGTTAGGCAGATAGAAACAGGAAAGATGACTAACGGAAGGGAGGTCCCAGGTGGAAAGGTTGCTCTAGCAGCCAGTGGGTTGATCATGCAAAAGGATTATAGATCACATTGACAAGGAAAATATGAATTTGAACCACGAGAATGAGAAGGAGGTGTGGAATTGTAATGATAAGTTCTTGAGTTTTTTTAGTTCAAAAGTGCTGTTTGTCTGTTTGCTTTCTGAGCGAGAAATTATATGAAGCATTATGGAAAGCCTAACCTGAGAATTTAAAATATCCCATCATCTTGAAAGTAAAACAAATAACTTCTAGCAAGTCATTTTATTTAATTCTGATCTTCAAAGTTTGTTTTAGAGTTCAAGTAAACTTTTTGTGACTGAACGTTACAGCACGTATGATGTCATTACATAACTTGCATACCTAAAGCTTAACTAATTGATAATATCCAATCTCCCACTCATGGGAAAGTGAGTGAAGAGGTTTGTTGTATCATAGACAAAGTAAACTGGTTGAAGGACATAGGGAATAGCTGCATACTTAATAATGTTCTTTCACAAACCCTTACTGACAGTTACACCATCTGCCTTCCTCAGAGATTTGTTACTATTTTATATCTGCTACAGAATGACAGCAAGGCATGAACCTCACTAATGGGTCCAAACAAATCCAATCACAGTGCAGACTGGAGTAAAACAAGGCTTTGTCATCTCACAATCCTTTTTCAATCATCCCTGTTACAACCCTCACCTCACCTTCAACAAGCTTCCCTACTTGTTAAGAGTTAAATCTTCAGGGTGAATGAAAAACTGTTCAATCTTTGTCACTTCAAAACGAGGCAGAAGATCATTCTGACTTCAGTCATTCATTTATAGTGCACAGATGATTCTTGCACATGTGGAGATTGGAAGACAATGCTGGGCATTCTTTTTCATTCCTCCCCTCCCCCCCCACCCCCCCCCCCCCGCCACCCCATCGGACAGAAAGTATGTACTCCAGGCTCAAGGACAGTTTTTACCCCACTGTTGTAAGACAATTGAATGGTCCTCTTAGAGTCATAGAGTCATAGAAAAGTACAGCACAGAAACAGGCCCTTCGGCCCATCTTGTCCATGCCAAATCATTTAAACTGCTTACTCCCATCAGCTTGCACCTGAACCCCTCCATACCCCTCCCATCCATGAGCCTATCCGAACTTCTCTTAAATATTGAGACCAAGCTTGCATGCACCACTTGTGCTGGCAGCATGTTCCACACTCTCACAACCCTCTAAGTGAAGATGTTTTCCCCTCATGTTCCTCTTAAACATTTCACCTTTCATCCTTAATCCATGACCTCCAGTTGTAGTCTATAAGACCATAAGACCATAAGACAAAGGAGGACAATCCATGACCTCTCTAAGTAGGCCATTCAGCCCATTGAGTCTGCTCCACCATTTTATCATGAACTGATCCATTCTCCTATTTAGTCCCACTTCCCCGCCTTCTCACCATAACCTTTGATGCTCTGGCTACTCAGATACCTATCAATCTCTGCCTTAAATACACCCAATGACTTGGCCTCCACTGCTGCCCGTGGCAACAAATTCCATAGATTCACCACCCTCTGACTAAAAAAATTTCTTCGCATTTCTGTTCTGAATGGGCACCCTTTAATCCTTAAGTCATGCCCTCTCATACTAGACTCCCCCATCATGGGAAACAACTTTGCCACATCCACTCTGTCCATGCCTTTTAACATTTGAAATGTTTCTATGAGGTCTCCCCTCATTCTTCTAAACCCCAAGGAATACAGTCCCAGAGCAGACAAACGTTCCTCATATGTTAACCATATAGTCCCACCCAACATCAGCGGAAAAAGCCTGCTTGCATTTACCTAATCTATACTCCTTATAATTTTGTATACCTCTATCAAATCTCCCCTCAATCTTCTATGTTCCAAGTAATTAAGTTCCAATCTATTCAATCATTCCAGGTTCTCCAGTCCTTGTAACATCCTTGTAGATTTTCTCTGTACTCTTTCAATCTTTTTTACATCTTTCCTGTAGGTAGGTGACAAAAAATACACACAATACTCCAAGTTAGGCTTCATCAACGTCTTATACAACTTCAACATAACATCCCATCTCCTGTTCTCAATACTTTTTGATCTATGAAGACCAATGTGCCAAAAGCTTTCCTTACGACCCTATCTACCTGTGCTGCCTCTTTCAATGAATTATGGACCTGTATTCCCAGATCTCTTTTTCCACCGCACTCCAAAGTGCCCGACCATTCTCTGTGTAACGACACACCCTGGTTTGACCTACCAAAGTGCAACACCTTGCGCTTGTCTACATTAAATTGCATCTGCCATTTTTCCAGCTGGTCCAGATCCCGCTGCAACCTCTGATAGTCTTTCTTGCTATCCACTATGACTGAAACTACTTGACTAACCTTCCATGTGGTACCCTGTCAGATGCCTTGCTAAAGTCCATGTAAACAACATCCACTGCCTTGCCTTCATCAACTTTCCTGGTAACTTCCTAAAAAGACTTTATAAGATTGGTTAGACATGACCTACCATGCACAAAGCAATGCTGTCTATCTTTAATCTGCCCATGTCTATCCAAATATTCATATAGTTATACTTCCTATAACTTTTGCACTATTCATGTCAGGCTCATCAGACTATAATTTACTAGTTTATTTTTAGAGCCATTCTTATACAGTGGAACAACATTAGCTATCCTCCAATCCTCCTATACCTCATCTGGCACTAAGGATAATTTAAATATGTCTGTTAGGGTCCCGGCAGTTTCTGCACTTGGCCCCCATTTGGTGCAAGGGAACACCTTGTTAGGCCCTGGAGACTTATCTACTCTAATTTGCCTCAAGCAGCAAACACCTCTTCCTCTGTAATCTGTATTGGGTACAATAAGTTGAACTTGTACAAAAAGATGGACTTTTCCCCTATAATCTACCTCATCTTGGCTTTACGCCATATTGCTTGTTTGTTGTGCGGTTTCTCTGTAAACATAAACAGCGTGTTCCGCATTACGTTTGCTTTCCCCTCGATGTACTGGTGTAGTGAAATGATCTGTATGGATGGCATGCAAAACAGACTTCTTTACTGATGTTGGCTGGCCTGCTAAGCTCCTCCTGCATTTTGTGTGTTGTACCTTGGTACATGTAACAGTAATAAACCAATGACCAACCATCAATTAGTAATTACCAATTACCTCAGGACCTTTCTCTCAGTGAATGCACCAGCATTTCTTTGGCCAACTGAGAAAACAAGCCATATTTAAGTTTGCTGATGACACCACTGTTCTGGGCTGAACCAAAGGTGACAATTCAGCATAGAGGAGGGAGATTGAACTCCAGCTGAGTGGTACCACAACAACGTCTCACTCAATATCAGCAAAACCAAAGAGCTGATTATTGACTTCAGGAGGGGAAACCGGAGGTCCAGGAACCAGTCCTCAGAATCAGAATCAAGATTGTTTAAGGTTGTTTAATGTCATTTCCAGTACAGCAGTGTAAAGGAGAACAAAATAATTGTTAATCCAGAGCTGATGCAGCCCAAAAAAACACAATAAGATAGAGAACACAATAATAACAACACAATAAGTATAAATACATAAGATAGCTTATATAAATTGATTGTTGTATATCCATAAATGGGAAATGATAGAGTAGAGGTGGTTGGGAATGTGAAGGGTGGGTTATTGGGTGGAGGTGTTGATCAGCCTTTCTACATTGGGAAAGTAACTGTTTTGACTCTGGTGGTGCTGGTATGTTTACTACGTAGCCTCCTCCCTGAGGGAAGTGGGACAAACAGTCTATGAGCAGAGTGGGAGGGATTCTGCATAATGTCACTGGCTCCTTTCCGCACCTTTCTGTATATGTCCTTGATGGCAGGTAGGCTGGTGGTGCTGGTGATGCATTAGGCAGATTTGACTACCAGTTGTTCAGCCCTCCTGTCTGCAGCAGTGAAGTTTCCATACCATGCAGTGATGCAGCTTGTTAGCATGCTCTCTACTGCACATCTATAGAAGGACGTGAGTACAGAGGTGCATAGTCCAGCTCTCTTTAGCCTCCTCAGAAAGCAGAGACATTTGTGAGCTTTTCTAATTGTGTAGGATTTCTTCTGGAACCACTAGAGGTTTAGCGAGATGTGTACTCCCAGGAGTTTGAAACTGCTTGCAGTTTCCTCTGCATGCCATCAATATAAAGAGTGGTGCAAGTTATCTTGAAGTGGATAATCATCTTCTTTGGGTGTATGGCCATGCAGTCATGTGTGAGCAGAGTGCACAGCAATGGGCTATAGTTGCTGTCGTGCCTTCTTTGTAATTTCATCAATATGCTACGCTCAGGATAGATCTTCAGAGCCGTTGACACCCAGGAACTGGAAACTGCTCACCCTGTTTACTGCCGATCCCTCGATGAGGACAGGTGTGTGGTCCCTGAACTTCCCCTTCCTGAAGTTCACAATCAATTCCTTGGTCTTACTGACATTGACTGTAAGGTTGTTGTTATGACACCACTCAACCAGCTGATCTATCTTATTCCTCTACTCCTCATTACCACCTGAAATTCTGCCAACAATAGTTGTTTCATCAGCAAACTTATAGATGGCATTTGAGCTGTGCATTGCCACTCAAGAATGGGTGAAGAGAGAGTAGAGCAGTGGGCTAAGCACATATTCTTAAGGTGCTTCAGCGAGGAGGAAGTATTATTTCTGATCCGCACTGACTGTCATCTCCCAGTGAGGAAGACAAGCATCCAGTTGCAGAATGAGGTAGAGAGGATCGGAGGTGGAGAGGTTCAGCAACTTTAAATTCATCAACATTATAATTTCAGGTGATCTGTCCTGGGTCATGCACATAAGCGCCACTACAAAGATGGCATGGCAGCACCTCTACTTTCCTAGAAGTTTGCACAGATACGGAACGTCTTCTAAATCTTTGACAAACTTCTAGAGATGCACAGGGGAGCGTATACTGACTGTTTGCATCACGGCCTGTTATGGGAACACCGAAGTCGTTAAACTGAAAAACCTAAAAAATAGCGGATTGAGCGCAGTCCATCACAGGGAAAGCCCTCTCCACCATTGAACACATCTACGAGGAGCACTGTCACAAGAAATCAGTAAACATAATCAAGGACCCCCACCATCCAGTTCATGCTCTTTTCTCTCTGATGTCAGTAGGAAGGAGTTACAGGAGCCTCAAGCCCCACACCATCAGGTTCAGGAATAGTTGTTACCCCTCAGTCATCAGGCTCTTAAGCCAGAGGGGATAACTTCACTCATCCCAACACTGCACTGATTCCACAACATATGGACTCCTTCATTCCTTCATTATTTATTTATGTATGTATGTATGTATGAATTAATGTATTTATTCATCTATGTATGTATGTATAAATGAATGTATTTATTTATTTATTTGTTTGTTTATTCTTTTTGTATTTACACATTGTTGTCTTTTGCACACCAGTTGTTCTTCTGACTTTGTCACACATGGTTTTCCATTGATTCTATTGTGTTATTTTATATTTATTGTGTAGACCCATAAGAAATTAAATCTCAGGGTAGTATATGGGGACGTATATGTACTTTGATAATAAATTTATTTTGAACCTCGAAATCTGAAATCCTGAAAAATCACACCACTCTGAAGTTTCTGGAAGAACAGATTAAACATAATCAAAAATACCCTCAAAGTCCTTAAAACACCCTTAGCAGATTAAGGGCACCCCAAAAATACAATTGATTGAAATGTGCCAACCATGAAGGCATCAAGTTCCATTCTCCAACAACCTATTCTCCTGCCCTATATTGATCACACATAGGACTCTTCAACACACAGCAACACACACAAAATGCTGGAGGAACTCAGCAGGCCAGACAGCAACTATGGAAACGAGTGCAGTCGACGCTTTAGGCCAAAACCCTTCTGCAGGACTGGATAGGAAACAAATTATCCTCAGTCCTGAGGAAATGGTTAAAGAGAACAAGGTAAACACTATTTTTCAAATGGGTACTTGTTCTAAAATACAAGAGATTCTGTAGATGTTGGAAGTCCAGAGCAACACATACAAAATGCTGGAGGAACTCAGTGGATCAGGCAACATCTGTAAGTAAACAACCATCGTTTCCAGCCAAGGCACTTCATCAGGACTGGGAAGAAAGGGGGGAGATGACATGTGGCAGTGGGTGAGCGGAGTGGAGGGAATACAAGCTGGCAAATGACGGGTGAAACCAGGTGAAGGGGGAAGTGGATGGGTCGCAAAGAGGGATGAAGAAAGATGGTGGGAGGCGATTTATGGAAGAGGTGAAAGTTTGCAGATGATAGGAAGATAGGTGGAGGTGCAATAGTTTTGAGGAGACTGGGAGGCTACAGAAGGATTTAGACAGATTAGGAGAATGGCAAAGAAGTGGCAGATGGAATACAGTGTTAGGAAGTGTGTGATCAAGCACTTTGGTAGAAGAAATGAAAGGGTTGACTATTTTTTAAATGGAAAGAAAATACAAAAATCTGCAAAGGCATTTGGGAGTCCTTGTGCAGGATTCCCTAAAGATTAATTTGCAGGTTGAATCTGTGGTGAGGAACGCAAATGCGATGTTAGCATTCATTTCAAGAGGATGAGAATATAAAAGCATGGATTTAGTGTTGAGACTTTGTAAAGCACTGGTAAAGCCTCTCTTGGAATATTGTGAGCAGTTTTGGGCCCCTTATCTTAGAAAGGATGTGCTGAAACTGGAGAGAATTCAAAGGAGGTTCACAAAAATGATTCCAGGATTAAACTGCTTGTCATGTGAAAAGTGTTCAATGACACTGGACTGTATTCACTGGAATTTAGAAGAATAAGGGGTGACCTCATTGAATGGTGAAAGGCCTTGATAAAGTGAACATGGAGAGGATGTTTCATATGGTGGCAGTGTCTAAGACCAGAGGACACAGCCTCAAAATAGAGGGGCATCCTATTAGAATGGAGATGAGGAGGAATTTCTTTAGCCGGGTGGTGAATTTCTGGAATTTGTTGCCATAGGCAGCTGTGGAAGCCAAGTCTTTAGGTATATTTAAGGCAGAGACTGATAGATTTTTGATTAGTCAGGGCATGAAGAGATATGGGGGAGGTGAGGCAGGAGGTATCTGATAGGACAGGACAGTGGACCATGGGAGAAAGGGAAGGAGGAAGGGCACCAGAGAGAGGTGATGGGCAGGTAAAAAAGAAGGCGTAAGAGGGGAGCCATAATGGGAAATTGGAAAATAGAGAAGGGAAAAGGGGGAGAAATCACTTGAAATTAGAGAAATCGATGTTCATGTTATCTGCTGATCCTACATAGGACTCTTCAACCCACAGAACCAGATGGAAAGTAAATTATCCTCAATCCTAAACACAAGAGATTCCGTAGAAACTGCAAGTCCAGAGTAACATATAATTCTGCAGATGCTGAGAATTGCAACATTTTATGTCACATCATGGGTGTTAATGGTGGAAACCAATTTAATCCAATGCTGATTCAAAATGAAGTTAAGGTAAACTTCTTTAAAGCAGGCCAAGCCAATCCAAGCAGTTCGTCAGCATTTGCTATTTACAATGTGCTCATGTCCTAACTATTCCACCTTCTGATAAGACCTGAAATGCTAAATCTGCTTCTTTTTCTTCTGGTGCTGCATGACCTTGTATCTGCAACGTGTTTTTTTTTACTCTGCCAATGAACTCCTAATTGTGCATTAACATCCAATTCGGAAGTGTATAAACACCAAATATGAAACTGTATCTTTGGTCTAGATTACTGTCAATCTTCATTGTAGTTATCCTTCAAGAATCAGTCAATTCTGGAATGGTTCTGGAGGATTGGAAAATTGCAAACATCTCTCCACTCTTTAAGAAGGAAGGGAGGCAACAGACAGGAGGTGCAGGCTAGTTAGCCTGAAGATGTTGGAGTCCATTATTAAGGGTGGAGTTTTGGGCTAGTTAGAGGCACATGATAAAATAGGCCAAAAGCAGTATGGTTTTCTTAAGTGGAAATCTTGTCTGACAAATCTCTTGAAATTCGTTGAGGAAACAACAGGCAGAATAGACAAAGATGGATAGTGCATGTTGTTTACTTGGATTTTCAGAAGGTCTTTGATAAGATGCAACTCATGAGGCTGCTAATCAAGATAAGCGCCCATGGTATTACAGGAAGGATGCTAGCATGGACAGAAGATTGGCTGACTGGCAGAAGGCAAAGTGTGAGAATGAAGGGGGCCTTTTCTGGTTCACTGCCAGTGACTGGTAGCATTCCACAGGGGTCGGTGTTGGGACTGCATCTTTTCACGTTATATGTCAATGATTTTGTTGACAGAATTGATAGCTTTGTGGCCAATTTTGCAAATGATAGGCCGAGGAGCAGGTAGTTCTGAGGAAGCAGGAAGCCTCCAGAGGAGGTTCATGAGAATAATACTCAGGAAGAAAGAGATAACAAATGAGTATTTGATGGCTCTGGGCCTGAAATTGCTGGAATTTAGAAGAATGTGGTGGTGGTGGGGGGGGGGGGGATCTTACTGAAATCTATCATATATTGAAAGGCCTAGAAAGCTGGATGTGGAGAGGAAGTTTCCAATTGTGGGGAATCTAGGATCAGAGGTCAGTCTCAGAATAGAAGGACGTCTCTTTAAAACAGATATGAGGAGGAATTTCTTTAGCCAGTGGGTTTTGAATCTGTGAAACTTATTGCAGATAGCTGTAGAGTCCAAGTCATTGGGTATACTTAATGGTGGTTGATTGAAGAAAAGTATATTTTAAGAGGAACTGTCGTATGTTGAAAGATTGGAGCGACTGGGGTTGTATACACTGGAATTTAGAAGGATGAGAGGGGATCTGATTGAAACATGTAAGATTATTAAGGGATAGGACACGCTAGAGGCAGGAAACATGTTCCCGATGTTGGGGGAGTCCAGAACCAGAGGCCACAGTTTAAGAATAAGGGGTAGACAATTTAGAACAGAGTTGAGGAAAAACTTTTCTTCAATCAACCAAAGGCACATTGAAAGAGGTGGTATATATGAAGGGTAAAGGTCCCAAATTAGGATGGAACTCCCAGAACATTAGTAGACAATGACTAATATTGTGTACTAATATTCTGGGACATCACAAGTGGTAAGATTCATTGTTTTCCTTCTACTCATTAAAAACCATAGTGGAAGGAGACTGTCAATTTTGTTTATCGCCCATTCAACAAACTCATAATTCAGTTATTAACGTACAGCATTTGTAAATTCACAGTTAAGTGCAGTATATCTTACACTGTATTTCTTTCATTGGGTTCCTTTGGACTTATGTGCATATCAGGTTCTGTTTGAAACGCAAACACGAGGAAATCTGCAGATGCTGGAAGTTCAAGCAACACACACAAAAATGCTGGTGAACGCAGCAGGCCAGGCAGCACCTATTGGAAGAGGTACAGTCAATGTTTTGGGCCAAGACCCTTCGTCAAGACTAACTGAAAGAAGAGATAGTAAGAGATTTGAAGTGGGAGGGGGAGGGGGAGATCCAAAATGATAGGAGAAGACAGGAGGGGGAGGGATGGAGCTAAGAGCTGGAAAGTTGATTGGCAAAAAGGATACGAGGCTGGAGAAGGGAGAGGATCATAGGATGGGAGGCCTAGGGAGAAAGAAAGGGGGAGGGGAACCCAGAGGATGGGCAAGGACAAAGGGAGAAAAAAGAGAGAGGGAAAAAAAGGGGGGAGGAGAGAGAGAGAGAGAGAGAGAGAGAGATAAATAAATTAGGGATGGGGTACAAAGGGGAGGTGGGGCATTAACAGAAGTTAGAGAAGTCAATGTTCATGCCATCAGGTTGGAGGCTACCCAGACAGAATATAAGGCATTGTTCCTCCAACCTGAGTGTGGCTTCATCTTTACAGTAGGGGAGGCCGTGGATAGACATGGTCCCAGCGGCCACACATTTTAATTCCACGTCCCATTCCCATTCTGATATGTCTAATAATACCCTTTTGCCAATCAACTTTCCAGCTCTTAGCTCCATCCCTCCCCCTCTTGTCTTCTCCTATCATTTCAGATCTCCCCCTCCCCCTCCCACTTTCAAATCTTTTACTATCTCTTCTTTCAGTTAGTCCTGATGAAGGGTCTCGGACCGAAACGTTGACTGTACCTCTTCCTAGAGATGCTGCCTGGCCTGCTGTGTTCACCAGCATTTTTTGTGTGTGAGGCTTTGTTTGAAATCATATTTGTACTCTAATGGGACATAAATGAATAAACTGATTTCTGTAAATTACACCAGACAAGCTATTGCAGTTTACGTTGATTGTCATCACTTTGCCAAATGTCCATAGATAGGTCAACTGATTAGGCAAGAAATAGGCAGATAGAAGATAACTGGGGGAAATGTGACATTATACATTCCAGAAGGATAATCCCACATTTTCCCATCTGCTGACTATATAATAAACTGAGGGTGACTGATGACATGCTGAAGGGATTATTCTGCAAACAGAGGTAGCTAGAACTAATTGGCATGGTTTCAGAACAATACAGAAATGAAGAAGAACTTCTTTTTGAGTTAAAACTCTGAAGTTTTCTGTCCTGGAGGCATATGGGTGGCGTCATTAAATAAAACAGAGATTTGCAGCATTTTGTCAACTGAAAGATAATCAAGGGTTATATGGACAGAGTGAGAAAGTGGTGTTGCCAAGCTTTTACGCAGCTATTGTCCAATCAAATGGAGAAGCAGTTATAAGGAACCGATTGGAGCATTTACGTTCCTGCTGCTTTAGTTCCTTATTCCTGTCCGATTAGGGACAAGATCTGTAGCATAAGTACTATAGTTTGAAATATTGAGCAAAACACAGTTTGTGAAGATCTATAGCAGCCTTTTTATAGTTGAATATGCGTACTCACTTAGACGCATGAACTAATTTTAAACATCCTGATCAAAATAATCTAATTTAATTCTGGGTATTTCTGGGTTATATTTAATGTATGCCTCGCTGTCATTACGCCATGCTGCCTCTTAACTATCTCTACTGCTTGCACTGAAACTTTAACCGTTTGCCATGGAATGTTTAAGGACGCGACACCTCGGTGATGCAATTCGAATAACAGTAATGTGTTAACAGTCTCATGCTGTCTGAGAACTACTGATGAAGGTGTGACAATTGTTGAAAACAACCTAATTTTCAGAGAACAATAGGATCAAGCACCCCACTGTCGGCTTCTTTGTGAGCATTCTCAACTCTTACAACCGGTCTTGAATGGGGCAAGATAACGAGGGACAATCCAGGAACTATTCAGTCACAAATGACTGGTAAATGCAAATCAGTTTTTGTTCGCATCAAGCCGCTGCTTGGCAATAACCGTTAATGTTAGCATATAGCGTTTTAAAAACTAATCTTTGTCTCTCTCATCCGATTTGAACAATTTTTGGGGTGCAGTTTCACAAAGTCTCATCTTGAAATTGGAAAAAAAATCATTTTGGAAAGGGCCCGAGAAAACCCTTGCTTTTAACTTGCTTTTGATTAAAAGGAATAAAATAGTTCCTTAGTTTAAAAACACACCAGATCCTGTTGCTGAAGAAATGGACACGGTAATATTTTAATAGCAAACAGACAGATTCACCTCTTCCATGTGGTGAAGATGACTGAGCAGCGGTTCTAAACATCGAGCATGGCTCATTAGCACATTTCTAAAATCCTTTTACTCTGAAAATTATGGCAATATTTGAGAAATTACATCCGCTGTTTTACTTTAATGATCGGCCAAACGTATCAGCTTAAAAAATTTGGAAACCGTTTTGATTAACTCGTGGATCAATGACCACAAAGCACAGTCTCGAGCCAATGCAACATGTGGAAACAAAAGAGCAGGCAAGTGCGGAAGTGGAGCGAACAAGCGTTGCATAAACTTAAAAAAAAACAATAGGAGTTCTTTTATCAAGGAGCATCGGCGGCGCTGCCAAGTTTAATATTTAATCCCATCCACTTCAAATAAAACTTTAAAAAATATTTTCCTTGCTCCACGGGGGAGTTTGGCCAACCGTCATCTGAGTGTCTCGCTACACTGCTTTCGCCGGATATTAACCAGCGAAGCACAAAGAAACTACAACCACTTTAATTATAAACAGTTTCGTTTGATTTACTTGTAACTAACTACAAAAAGAGGTCCAGCGTCCCCTCCCAGTGTTAATTTTCGCCTATCAAGAACACAACACTTTTTCAAAAAGTACTAAAAACAAGTCTGGATTGGATTGCAACACCGTATGCAAATAGGAACATTTTTTTGAATGGGGTTGTGCTGATGTCAGTGAGGAGATTTTGCTCTCTCTTGCGCCGCCACGGCCTTCGTTTGGGGGCGGGTCCTGAGCCGAGGCAACAGCTGTCAGGAGAGAGCTGTCAGCTCCTGCGGAGGCAGTCAGTACGGCGAGGCGAGCCGAGCCGAGCGGAGCCGAGTACTTCCGAGCGCCAGGTAGTAGCGATGTGTTTACCTTTTGTTTAACTCATCCAGCGAGCAACACGCTGGGGTAGAGTGAGCAGGAGTACCCACCGTTTGTGTACGTCGATACTCACAAGAAGTTGGGTTTTCTCAATAGTAAAAATAAATTGATATTTTCCCTGCTTCGCTCCCTAGTTTTTAAACTTGGAAACTTGTTGGAAAAGATTGTTTTGATTTATTGGCTGTTTCCTCCTCCCCACGTCCCAGTTTGCCTGGAGACACATTTGTGGAACAGGATGAAAGCTAAGAAAGGTAGGTGAAAGCTGCGTTACTTGTCCACGCTGCTGGCACGTTGTCAAGTCCTGTTCATTTCCGTCTTGAGCTACTCCGCCGTCTATCCAGGCTTTTTTTTGTTATTTAATTCAACATTTTAATCATCTTATTCTTGGAAGTGGAGGTATGGATGAGGGGCGGTATAATCGATCAGTTGCCGACTGAGAATTAGGAAATAATGCAGTTTGGAAGGAGGAGGTGCTGAGATGCTTTGTTTGGGGTTTCAGCTCGTGGAAAAAAAACTTTTTCCTGTGACTAAGCTTGAACCATAAATGAAAAGTTTCATATGACGATGTTTAAACCCTACTGATTCATCGTGTTTTCCCTTCTCTGTGTTACTCTGTTTAAAAGCGAAGTTTATACATGCAATGGATCCCAGGGGCTTTGAGTGTTGCTGGTTAGGGGGATTTCCTATCGATTGGAAAGACAGAGTGACCTAACGCAGCATTCAATGATGCATTTCTTTTTCCGAAATGAGTCGAAGGCCAACATAGAAACAACTTTCTAAAAAATCTCTATTGTACGTGGGCGGTATCTGGAAAATGATTTACAAGGACGGTTATTTTCTGTTAGTCTACAAAGCCTCCACTTATTAAACGCTCAACCGTGTATAACGTACTTTTGTTTTATCGTGCATTCACTCATTTAAAGTAAGTACTTCGGATTTCAAAGGACGAGACCCCGACAAATTCTGTCAGCATTTTGTTAAGTATGTTGAGTTGTGTGGGATCGGACACATTGCGGTAGTTTTATGTGTTAGTTTCTGGAACTTTTAAAAATTATTTTCTTCAGGAATTTGTTGGAATGTAAAGTTTTTAAGCCCTCCCCCGCCCCGTCTTGAACTATAGCCAAGTAAAAGAATGTTTGTGACAGGTCCCAGTATGCAGTATCTTTGTCTGTTTCAACGGTATTTTGTAAGCAAACTTATAATTTTAAGTAACGGGGTAAAACACTTTTTAAACAAAGAATGCTAAAAGTTTGTTTCTTTTTCTGTGTCGGAAACATTTTAAACTATTTGTTTTTTAATAGTTTACTGCTACAGTACTCTCTGACTTACGAGGGTAGTTTTCAAGTCAGGATGGGATTGGGATTCGAATTCATGTAACATAAGTTAGCAACACGTGTTTGAAGAGGCCACAGTTTTATTTTGATTCTCAAAACTGATTAGGTAGACTGCGTAAAATGGAACACCAACTACCCAAAGGATTACTCTTTATCCATGGATGCCAGTTTCTTCGGGACTTGGTGCTAAGTCAGCATGGGGAAGCACATGTAATTTTGGAAAATTTCTGTTCTTTTGTTCTGGAACAAGCAGATAATGGCTGCTGTAGGCGCTGGGAAAGAGCATGTATCACTTTACAAACTGACAGTCCGATCGGGTTCAATTCAAACTCAGCCAACCAGAGGTTTCCCTGAACGGGGGCCGAGCTTTAGAGGATTTGTTCCTTGATTGGATTGAAAAATCTCTGAGGTTCACGGGGTAGTTTGAGGACAGAGGGCCTGCTCGTGGTTTATTTAACCATTCCTCCCGTCTCTTGGGCTGTAAACATCTCGAGCATGTTGTAGTCTCCAGATGACACCTCCAGTTAATTACATAATTTGTGTTTGTTTCCGAAAACTTGTATTTTCTCAACTCAAACACTGCCAGGGCCCCGAGTAGAACGCTAAGTCAGTAATATTTGGTGAACATCTGCATGAAGTGTCTAAAAGTACAAATAAAGCAGGCCATTTAATTGCCGGATCTGATTCCTTCCTTTACCCACTTCGCTTCCACCCCCTTTAAGTCTAGGCATATAAATGACAGGAGGCACTGAATGTGTTAAGGGCATACGTGCTGGGGCACTGCTGCAAGGCGGGTTTTTATTGATTTTGGTTTCTCCGCTCATGCCAGCATGCCATTTTAAAACTTCTTTACAGCAATGGGGCCGGTGAATGTGTTAAGGGTATACGTGCTGGGGCACCGCTACAAGGCGGGTTTTTATTGATCTTGGTTTCTCCGCTCATGCCAGCATGCCATTTTAAAACTTCTTCTTCACAGCAATGGGGCCGGTGTGCGGTAGTGAGACTGATGAGGACGAGAGTCTGGAGGTCCCGCTTGATCTCTCTCACTCAGGGAAGCGGCGGAGACGGGGGAACTTGCCTAAGGAGTCTGTACGGATTCTGAGGGATTGGCTATACGAGCATCGCTATAAGGCGTATCCGTCTGAACAAGAGAAAATTCAGCTGTCGAGACAGGCACAGCTATCTGTACTGCAGGTGAGTGAATCAGACCACTACCCGAGCTGCAAGCGCTATCGGTCATGATCACTGCAATATTTAGTTTTTGTTGACCCTTTCTCAGTGTTGGAACTGACATCCTACAGATTGGTGATGTCTGCAGTTGCTGGCTAATGAAGGATTGCGGTTTGGGTCTCTGACGAATAATGCAGTCGGGGATGTGTTTATGCGTTTAAGCTGACTTTGAATTCAGTGATACGAATAATAATTATTGCAGTTGTACGTGTAACTCTTAAAAATATTTGTTTATTCTCAACCTGGATTTTTAAATTGCTTATCTCTTTTAGCTGATATGCTCCTGTCTCAGAGTAGGGGAGTATCACCCCACAATTGGGTACTTTACCAGTCCAGCTTTACCATGGTCTATACTGGATATGATAGGCCTAGGGAGAGTGGGCGTGTTGACGATGTTTCCAATATTGCAGGGTCTAGGACCGGCCTCAGAATAGAAAGATGTACCTTTTGAATAGAGATCAGTAGGATTTTTTTCAGCCAGAGGGTGATGAATCTGTAGAAATCATTACCATAGATGACCATGTAGGCCAAGTCATTTGGGTATACTTAAAGCTGAGTTTGATAGGTTCTTGATGAGTGAGTGTGAGAAGAATGTGGTTAAGAGAGAAATAATCAGCCATGTTTGACTGGGCTTGTAGACACCGATGGGCTGAATGGCCTAATTGTGCTACCTTCTCCTATGGGTGCCATGGTAGCATAGTGGTTAACACATTGATTTACAGTACCAGCGACTCGGGTTCAATTCCCACCACTGTCTGTAAGGAGTATGTACGTTCTCCCCATGGGTTTACTTCATGTGCTACCAGTTGGTAGGTCATTGTAAATTGTCCTGTGATTAGGCTCAGATTGCACTGGGGGAGCGCTGGTCAAGGGTGCTCGAAAGGCCTATTCTGCATTGTGTGTCACTAAGTAAATAGATGGGAAACTTGTGGAACCCAGGCATGAACAGGCTCAGCTTTACAGAGCTCCACAGCTAAGTGAAGGCTGATCATGGCTGGGTAGCAGGGGAGGAAGATTGGGTGACTGAATGAAGCAAATGTGCCATCTACTTTTTTAACCATGCTTATTCTTGCATTAATTGCCCAGCTGATTCTTTGGTGTGAGCTGCCTTTGAAGCACCAAGGATTGTGGTGATTTTGAGGTCAGAATGTCTGTTAAGAGCTGTAGGACATTGATTGACACCAGTGGTTGTGTATGGTCATGTCAGATTGGTCAGTGAAGGGGAAACCCACTGGTTATAAATTTGTAATGCTGCAACACTTGAGCTATGTAGACGTGGAAGTTGCTGGGCTGGGAGCTGTGATCGAATTGAACGTGGTAAGCTGCTGCAGTGATGTTCTGTTCTGTCACTAATGGAGTAAGTGGTTTCTGAAACCAGTGCCAATTAAGCAAACTTTCTTCTTGAAGAATGCTGAGTATTTTGTAAGATGCTGCAATGACAAATAGATGCAATCCTTCTGACTTGGCTTCCATCTGAGTTTTTACATATTTCATTACAAGTAAATTTCAGTTTATCGTTAAACTCACACAACATAAAGTAATAATAGCATATGTAAATTAACAAATAATATGATGCATTTATAATACAAGTTTAAAAAGTAAACAGTATTATGCTACAGGTGCTTTATTTTTGATGAAACCTGGCTGGTGGCAGGGAGTTCATGGCTGGGGGGTGTGGTGGGGGGGGGGGAGAAGCTGAATCCCATTCTAACAGTACTTGTCCAAATGCTCCGATCCTTCCAGCCTGATGGTAGTGTGTTGAGATATTTGGGCAGATGAAAGGCATCAATGGCGATGTTAAGAGTCCCATGTACGCAGTACTAATGATAACTATATCTCAGATGGGTAGAAGAGAGGGCCCAGTGATCACCTTAGAGTGCTCTTGACCCTTTGTAGGGTCTTGCGGTCAGATGCCTTGGGATTCCCACACCAGACAGTGATGCTCCTGTAAAAATTGGTGAGAATGGGTGTGAGGGGCTCACTTGCCCCAATCTCCTTAGGAAGGAGATGCTGCTGTACTTGACTAAAGAAATGGTGTTGAGTGACCAAGTAGAATTGTCCACTATGTACACTTCCAGGCATTTGGTGCTCCTAATTCCACGGAGGAGCCTTTTATGTGCACTGTGGTGGTGGTCAGCTTGCTCCTTCCTAAAGTCCACAATCATCTCATTCATTTAAACATTACAAAGTAGAAAAGTAAATTTGTTGTTATAATATATATCACCATTTAAAACCCTGAGATTCATTAAATTGTGTGCATGCACAATAAATCCAAGAACCACAATAGAGTCAATGAAAATCAGCACCCAACAGGGTGGACAAACAACAAATGTGCCAAAGACAACAAACTGCAAATACAAAAGAAAGAGAAAAGATAATAATAAATAAAGCAATAAATACCAGGAACCTAAGATGAGTCCATACGTTAGTCGAAAATTCAATCTGCTCTACCAGCTCTGTACGCCATCTTGTCATCGTTAATTGATGAGGCCAATCACTGTTGTGTCATCAGCAAACCTGATTCAGTTTAAACAGGATCTAGCAGTACAGTCATGCATCAACCGTGGGCTGAGCACGCTGGACTGGTGCTTAGCGTGATGGAGTTAGAGATGTTGCTGCCAATTCAGACAAGATGGCATTTCGGCCCACTGCTTTTTTGATGCCTCTGTTCCCACATTGATATTTCCTATTGCTTTTTTCCCCTCCATAGCCTTACTTGCATACTAGGGGCAATTTTAAGTGGTCAATTAATCAACCAACTTGCACATCCCTCGAATATGAAAGGAAGCTGAAGTGCCTGGGAAATCACATGTAGTCGCTGGGTGAATATGTAAAAACACAGGACCCAAGGCCAGAAATGAACTCAGGTCTCTGGAGCTTGGGGTAGCTTTTTGGATTGCACGGAGGCAGTGGTGTCTAGGACCTGAGATGCCAACTTGAAGTCACTAAACAAAATGTTGATTGACCAATTCACGTCTACATTGTAGCAAAGGGTGAAGCCTCCGTGTTGATACGACTTGTTCAATACTAATTAAAAAGTTCATTGGTCTTTTGCTCACACATCTTTGTACTGATAATCAGGGGAATATAACAAAGAATGACTTGATGAAGATTCTGGGAAAGTATTTTCACCTTCTACACTCTTTTGGGGAAATAAGCCCAAGATTTGTTAATTAGTTATGGCGCAGGTGCCTCATTAGCCATCAACTCTGCCAGCCCCTTTTTAGAACAATTCAGTCTGTCTCATCCACAACCCCCCTCCTCTTTCCATGTAGCCCAGCAAATCATCTTCTGTCAGAACTTGTATTTGAACAAAATCTTTTGAAGTCCTGATTGACTCCATTCATTCCACCACTTAAACACAGTAAGTTCTGGATTATAACTACTATTTTTTGTTTTGTTCGTGTACTCCCAATTTTCTGGGTGCCACTCTGAATTTGTGTAACTTTGTCTTTGAGTCATTAACCAACGGGAGTTGATTCTATCTAGGTACATCAGTCATGATTCCCTCTGTCAGATCTTTTCATCCTTTCTTTGCTTCCAATTTGGGGATGTAACAGAAATCCATCAAGCATGGAGCCATTGTCTCGTTGAGGCATCCTTTCTGTGATCTTTGAATCCTTCCTAAAGTGTGGTGACTTGAATCTGGTTGTGGCCTGACCAGTTTTACAAGGTTCTGTGTAATTTTCCTGCTTTTGTACACCATGTCTAGGAGCTTTTGATTGTTTTCCTAATGTGTCCAGACACTGTCAAAAAAATTATGCATTGGTATCCTCAGGCCTCTATATTTCTGCACCCCTTCCAAAACCATGTCCCTCTCACCATTCACCACACCCATTGAGAACCGTTTCCAGTTTTATTCATACTTGTAAGTAACTCCATATGTAGTAAGATTGTTAACACTTTAATTGCCTTTTGAAATGGCCTAGTAAGTTACTGTTTAGGGGCTGGCAAGGCAAAAGAGGTGGACAATAAATTCCACCTTTATCAGAGATAGAAATTAACAAACTACCTTGTACACTGGGAGTCCTAATGCATGCTTGTAAATGGAAATTAGCCTTTATGTGTAGTTAGTATGGTGCTAGTGGAGCAATATTCTCATTGATTTATTACTTTTAAGACAACATTCCTTTGCCTTGAGTTGTTTTCATTATCCAATGAAATAACTAACTCAAGGTCTGTTAGATGATTTATTGATGGAGAGAAGTTTGTGGGAAATAGGTAGGATTTGAGGCTTGTTTTCAAGAAGGTAGAGTGATATGGAAAGATTTTGAGCAGCTGAGCTCATGTCCTTTGCAGGCAAGGGCTGACCTTATATTAGAAGGTATTTAAGACCATGGTTGGAAGAGTAGAGAAATTTGGAGGGTGATGGGACTGGATGAGATTATTGATATGGGGAAGGGAAAGACCATGGTGAAAACTGAATGAGCGTTTTAAATTAAGATGGTTTATTTAGCTTAGAACCAGAGTGGGTTCATGAGCACAGGTGATGTATAAATGCAATTTGGTGTAACTCTTGAAAGCTAAACCTGGGTTGTGGTATCTTAGAACATGAACACCTAGTTTTAATCCAGTGAGGTTCCAGGATGAATTTAGGTGAATACTGATAATATGGTGATTGGATATAATTATTCGCAGGTTATCAGTGCGACGATCATTGGGATTTGTTAATCATTTAGATTTTATTTTATCCAGAAAGCTTCACACATCCATTTACTAATGTGACAGTGCGCCAGAGCCTCAATTTTAGGCCTGCTTGAATATTCTTATGCACCTTGTTTGTGCAGACTTTCGCACACATCATCAAATGAGCTCTGTACACTGTCCATTCTCTGCTGGCAGAATTGTTGGCAACAGTTTTGGTGTATGCTGTTCAGCTGAATTTTGAAAGATGCCCTCCAAGGGGGCACCACTGACTTGGATCTTAAATCCATCCCTTCAGACACCCTAGGCCCATCTTTTGTGAGCCTGGAGTTTCAAAGTAGATTTACTACTTGGCTTAGGAAGAGCATTTTGGGCACACATTGTGCTCCAAATTGCACCTTGTTTTTCAAATTGATTCATGCTTCAGTGTCCAATCAGCTTATGTATTACTAAATAAAACAAAAATCGCTGGTATTGCTTAGAACAATTATTTGATATTTCTAATCTTTAGTATAGTTTCCATAGTGACAACTTACTTATATACCTTGAGGTAACTTTCTAGGGTGCATTGAGAGAAGTCTTGAGTAATGCCTTGGAGAGAGTTGGGAATAAGCAGAGGCTGTTATAAAGGATTTCCATTAGATAAGGCCTAAATGGCTGAAGGTTCCGCTGGTTTCAGCAGTAATGGGGTTCCGCTGGTTTCAGCAGTAATGGACACAAACATTATTGGAAGAATATTAGAAATATCACAGAGGTCTTTTTTGCATGATGTTGAAACAGCTCTGCTGGGTTTTGAACAGTGTGAGTATCTTTGAAGTTTGATAACGTGATGCTTTGTTGTTGCCCTCAATGGAGAAGGAATTTCATATGAGGATGAGCTGAGATGCTGGAGGTTAATTTTACACTGAAGATCGGAGTGCAGGCTGTATATGAGAACACCAGCATTGAAGTAGTATAAACAGACAAGCAGCTGTGGTGCCTGGCACTGTGGCAGTCTGGTCTGGTTTTATTAATGTAACAAAGATTAAATTCTTTCCAAAAATCACCTTAACCACCTGTGTGTAACCTGAATTTTAATTATTTAAATAAAACTATCCAGAGCCAAACTGGCTGCGGGAATTGCTTTGATCTGGGCAATATAGGTCAATTCTTTTTTTTCTTTGCCTGCTTTTACTAAAATTGAGTTTTCAAGTAGTTCAGTGCCTTTCTGTACATGAAGGACATAGTTAATCAAAAACACAGAGCCTTTATATTTATGGACGAACATGAGTCTTTCCTTTTTTGATCTCTCTTGGACTTCATTTTTGCCTGCAAGAGTGATTTGTTTTCTAACTTTGCCACCACTTTCCTGCAATAACCCTGAATCCCTGGATTTCCCCTGTTTATCCAGTTGATCACCAGTACCTTTCACTCTCTTAAATTGGCAAGCCTTTATCTTTCCAATTAGTCTTAGAACAACGATACAGTCCCTTTGTTCCAGCTAGCCCAAGCTGACCATGGTGCCCGTCTATTCCTTAACCCCCCCCCCCGCCATCCCCTGATGAAAAGTCCTTGCATTGCTGCTTAGCATGGCATCATTGTTGACATAGTTATGTTGCACCTGGGCTGCAACACTAACTAATTGTGTATGTTATGTAAAAGCTATGCCAATTGTGAGGAGTGTGCATCCAGTACTGATGCCTATGAAACTACTATTCATGGCCAACCAATCCAAAGTTGATCTGTTCTGTTTTATTGTCTTCCATTCATTAGCTAATCCCCCTATCTTCCACTTCCACATCCTCTTGTGTAGTATCTTATCAAAGGTCTTTTGATGGTCCAAGTGCATCATATCTGTTGGTTCTCACTTATTTAATCTGTTAAATACAACCTTAGAAATAGATTTCTCCAACATGATTGCCCTTTCATGAAATCAATTTTTTGATGTTCTGTAAGTGTCCTGAACCTCCTTAACAAAATAATGCCTACTACTGATATTGACTTAACTGATTTCTAGCTCACTCCCTTTCTTTAATAGTAGATGGACATGTATCTGTTGCATGTAACACACATCAAAGTTGCTGGTGAACGCAGCAGGCCAGGCAGCATCTCTAGGAAGAGGTACAGTCGACGTTTCAGGCCGAGACCCTTCGTTAGGACGAACTGAAGGAAGAGTTAGTAAGAGATTTGAAAGTGGGAAGGGGAGGGGGAGATCCAAAATGATAGGAGAAGACAGGAGGGGGAGGGATGGAGCCAAGAGCTGGACAGGTGATTGGCAAAGGGGATATGAGAGGATCATGGGACAGGAGGCCCTGGGAGAAAGACGGGGGGGTGGGGGGGACCCGGAGGATGGGCAAGGGGTATAGTCATAGGGACAGAGGGAGAAAAAGGACAGTGAGAGAAAGAATGTGTGTATAAAAATAAATAACAGATGGGGTACGAGGGGGAGGTGGGGCATTAGCGGAAGTTAGAAAAGTCAACATTCATGCCATCAGGTTGGAGGCTACCCAGACGGAATATAAGGTGTTGTTCCTCCAACCTGAGTGTGGCTTCATCTTTACAGTAGAGGAGGTCATGGATAGACATGTAAGAATGGGAATGGGATGTGGAATTAAAATGTGTGGCCACTGGGAGATTCTGCTTTCTCTGGCGGACAGAGCGTAGGTGTTCAGCAAAGCGGTCTCCCAGTCTGCGTTGGGTCTCGCCAATATATAGAAGGCCACATCGGGAGCACCGGACGCAGTATATCACCCCAGTCGACTCACAGGTGAAGTGTCGCCTCACCTGGAAGAACTGTCTGGGACCCTGAATGGTGGTAAGGGAGGAAGTGTAAGGGCATGTGTAGCACTTGTTCTGCTTACAAGGATAAGTGCCAGGAGGGAGATCAGTGGGGAGGGATGGGGGGGACGAATGGACAAGGGAGTCGCTTAGGGAGTGATCCCTGCGGAAAGCAGAGGGGGGGGGAGGGAAAGATGTGCTTAGTGTTTGGATCCCGTTGGAGGTGGCGGAAGTTATGGAGAATAATATGTTGGACCCGGAGGCTGGTGGGGTGGTAGGTGAGGACCAGGGGAACCCTATTCCTAGTGGGATGGCGTGAGGATGGAGTGAGATCAGATGTACGTGAAATGGGGGAGCTGCGTTTGAGAGCAGAGTTGATGGTGGAGGAAGGGAAGCCCCTTTCTTTAAAAAAGGAGGACATCTCCCTCATCCTGGAATGAAAAGCCTCATCCTGAGAGCAGGTGCGGCGGAGACGGAGGAATTGCGAGAAGGGGATGATTTCATAACAATGATTTCCTAGGACTGAAAGGGTCTAGGCTGAAGTTACAGCTTAATTATGCCTACCCCCTTACCTATACAACAACATATTTGGCGTCAATCATCACATGAAAACAAAAAATTTCATTATCTTTTAACACAAAATCCAATTCCAAATATCATTTATTTACATTACTCTCATTCATTTTAAATAATGTATTTTATATTTGTTCATTATTTTAAAATAATTTTTTAAACTTGTTCAGTGTGGTGCATGTTTTTAAATTCTCACTACAACTGTTCCATAGATTTACCCTTCTGAAATACAATGATTTTTTACATTTGTTCTTATCCTTTGTTTTTGAAATATACATGTTCCTCTCAAATCGTGTTGACTTTCTCTCATTTTAAACAACTTTTGGATACATTGTGGTAGCTGTCCATTTTTTTACTTTATACATAATTTGTATTATTTTAAAATCTGTGAAGTCTCTGAATTTTAAAGTATTTAGTTGAATAAATAGTTGATTGGTTGGCTCATAATAACTTGTCTTATTTACAATTCATATGACCTTCTTTTGGAGTAGAAAAATAGAGTTTTTATTTGTTTTGTATGTATTTCCCCATATCTCTACACAGTAAGTCATGTATGGGGCTATAAGTGAACAGTATAATGTATACAAAGATTCCTGATTTAAGAAATCTTGCGCTTTGTTCAGTATTGCGATAGATTTTGACATTTTTGCTTTGACATAATTTATATGTGGTTTCCAGCTTAATTTATTATCTATTACCACTCCTAAAAAATTTTGTTTCAACTACCTTATGAACTTCAACATCAGTTATTCTAAGTTTACTATATGAGTTTGGTACATGGTTTCCAAATATTATGGATTTAGTTTTACTTAATTTCAGTGATAATTTGTTAGTATCAAACCATTTCTTTATAATTTTTAGTTCTTTCTCCGTTGTATCCAAAAGTTGTTTCAGATGTTTCCCAACATGAAATATAGTTGTATCATCAGCAAATAATACACATTTCAATGTCTGAGAGACCATACATATATCACTTATATACAAAATGAACAGCATGTATATAAAATTTTAATTGAATGCATGTTGCTCATTGAGTCATAAAGGGCAATTTGGATTATCTCTGGACATTGTAACACTGATGCTGTGTGTGACAGCATGTTGTACTACATTAACTGCCCAAGTAAGAGCACCTTTAGAGTTAATTGCTGAAGCTATTAACTCAGACAAGAGGGAAACATTGTTTCCTCATGCCGTACTGGAGTAAGAGCAAAATATAGACTCCATTGAACAGAGTGTTACTAATGCCTGCTTAATACCATTCTCTGTAATTCAGATGGATTCTGTGTCAGGTGTCAGTTTCTAGGCATTTTAACCTCCCATTTATAGTCCACAGTGTTGCTCCATGTAATCATACAGAAATTGGTTCTTAAGTTCCTTCAGTCCATGCTGATCATCAATCCCCCTGCTTACATTATTAGTATTTTTTGCCCTCTGCAATTTCCCATCGGCTCACATAGCTACAGGGAGCATATGCTAAACTCTGACGGACATACACTAGAATGATTGCAGGTCACTGGAGCTGTAAAGCAGCACCTATTACCCTAACCCACTCTGCTGTTGGTATATCTCCCCCTCAGTTTTAACTGATACATCTGACATTAAGTAGATATATTCAGTTGTAGAGTATGAAAGCATTTTTATGATGCACAATGTGGATTTTCTTGAATTATTATCCTGACTATTAAAATATAAATATTCTGCTGCTGAATATCTGCTCTATTTTTTCATTTCTGTGGAGTAATAGTTCATGTGATTATGGAGTTCTTTTCTCTGAGCATTTCTTGAATTTTGTTGAATTATTTAAATTTAATGATCTCAAAACATTATTTAGTACATTGTCTTTGTGCTGGTTTTTGAAAGAATGATTTAATTTTCCTTAACAACTAATGAAATTTTTTAAATGCACCTTCATACTGGGAATAGAACCTAATATTTCAAGCATCAAAATATACCTTGGTCCAGTTTAATACACACAGTATAGATTGTAACAACAACTTAGTCCCAAAGATGCAGCAGCTTTTACTTCACATGCCAAGCATCTGAATTTAGAGATGAGAAGCGTTGAAAGATGATTGCACCATTCATTTTTATATTTCAAGATTGCAATGATGGTCGCGAACACGAGGAATTCTGCAGATGCTGGAAATTCAAGCAACACACATTAAAGTTGCTGGTGAACGAAGGTTTCACCTGACGAAGGGTCTCAGCCTGAAACGTCGACTGTCCCTCTTCCTAGAGATGCTGCCTGGCCTGCTGCGTTCACCAGCAACTTTGATATGTGTTGCTTGCAATGTTGGTCCTAGGTTTCTGACAGCAAAGTTCCCTTGTATGGTCAGTAAGTTTTCTACAAAGAGGCTGTTCTGTTATTTTAGTGCGACTTTGGTCTATCCGGTGGCAGTGACAGAATGGAACTGGATGCTGGAATAGAGACTGTTATGGTTTGTTTATCTTATAGAACTTGTGTGTTGGGCTGGGCTGTTTGAAGCAGTTCAACCATCAAGCAGATACCACACTTTAACATAGAACTGCTTCAAACAGCCCAGCCCAACACACAAGTTCTAAGTGTGGCATCAGCTTGATGGTTGAACTTAAGCTCTGAGTTATTTAAGTTTGTTCTTGGCATGGGGTAAGAAGTAATTGCATGCAGAGTAGGTAGAGAAAGTAATATTTTAAGAAAGCAATCTTTAAAGTGGGTTAAAGCATATGATCCAGTTGGGGAAAAAGAAACATGCATATTGGTAACAGTTGTGGAAAGAAATATTTATCAATTTAACTGCTGAGTGTTCTGCTAATTTTTGCTTTTATTTCAGATACCATTTTCTGTAGTTTATTTGATTTTTATGTTCTCTGGGTTAATTCCTTGTGAGACTGGATATCTAAATTTAGTTCTTTTATTGTGGTTAGGAAAGGTTTAATAGGACGTTTCTAACTTGGCACTAGTGTAGCAGTTAACCTAACACTATTACAGAGCCAGTGACCTGGGTTCAGTTCCTGCCCATTGTCCGTAAGGAGTTTGTATGTTCTCCCCGTCAGTGGGAGGAAACCAGAACACCTGGAGGAAATCCACGCAAGGCCCAAAGATGAATGGGTTAGTAGGTTAACTGGTCATTGTAAATATTACTGTGATTAGACTAGGGTTAAATAGGTGTTTTGCTGGGCAGCAAATTCAAAGAATCTGTTTCATGCTATATCTAAAAAAAAAATTAGATGGGAATCTTAGTTGACATGGAATGCCATTTGGGCTGAAGGGGCTGTTTCTGTGCTCTGATTCTAAACTGTTCTGTTTGAAAAGGAAGTGGCTTGGTATATTTAAACTGAACTTAATATTACAAATAGCATTATGTTAATTTCTTTCTACAGTTTTCATATTGTGTTTTTCTTGTGTGCTGCACTTGATTGCCTCCTGTACTGGAGTAAAAATGTACTCAACCTGATTATCTTCTTGCCTGCTGCATTCCAGGTCTGTAACTGGTTCATTAATGCACGCCGCAGACTGCTGCCCGACATGCTGAGGAAGGATGGGAAAGATCCCAATAACTTCACCATCTCTCGGCGCGGGAGTAAGAGTGTGGAGCACACCCCCGCTCAGACGTCAGTGGCGTCCAGCAGTTTTGTCCAAGACCTTGATGAAAGATCGTTTGGATCCACAAGCTCCGGCCCTGATAATGGGGAGACCTCTCCATGCAGCACCTCTTCTTCAGGAGCGTTCCTGCCTAGGCCTTCAGTCATTTGCCACACTACCGTTTCGACACCGAATGATGTGCCTTTACACTACTGCCCACCCACCAGCTCAGATGGAGTGTCTAAAATGGATCTTTTGCCAACTGCAGGCTTGGTGCATACCAATCCTGGATGCTCCAAAGATGCCGTTCAGATTGGGTCCAACCCGTCCCACCAGAGTGGACTATTTAACACTCCTCCACCCACTCCTCCGGATCTCAATCAAGATTTCAGCGGATTTCAGCTGCTGGTGGATGTTGCGCTGAAACGAGCTGCGGAAATGGAATCCCAGTCCAAACCTGTGGCTTAGATCCTACCCATGCTGGCTGTCAAACTGACCTGAGGGAAGAACACTACAGGAAAAGCTTGTTCCATATGGTAAAAATAGATGCTTTATGCAGCATGATGCCTTCTTATTTGCACAAGGGAATCCCAAAAATTGGCTTCCTATCACAGAATTGTCTTAACAAATTGCTCACATGGAGACTGATGAATTCATGACTACTATAGATAGATGAACCTTTTGTTTTGTAGTTGTTGATAATGTGAGAATTTCCCATGATCATGTGATTCTTTACTTTCAGTCTGTGCAATATTTAGATATACAGAGCCTTCTTATAACTCTTTATCATTCCTGCATGGGAAAATAATGTGGCCTCATGCATTGTTTAGAATAACAGGTTTTTTTATATAATTATGTATTGTCACTGGGGTTAAACTGAGTTTTGATTATTCTTCAGTCTTTATTTCAGTGTAAGGCAATCAACCATGGACCTGGGTAACAGAACTTACTTGGTCTGCAGTACTGTGCAGACTTCTTTCTCTTTTCAGGTTCCAGTAGTCACAGCAGAACCTACACACACAAGCATTCCTGACTCTGGAGACATTGCTTGACTTGTGGCTTCCTTTCATTGGTGTGGTTCTGTTTTATGGCTGTCATACTTGCCCAACTCACTGTAAGGCTGCATCTGCACAAGAAGTGATGACCACTGGTTGAGACCAGAACCAACCCCAGAATATTTTGGTTCCCTGGTCACCAATATTTTTATGGTCAGGCTGAGTAAACTTTAAATTTAGCACAAAATTCTTGAATGTATGTCTCCTTATTGAGATATCCTTATCAAAACCATATTGATGCATGTGGTTTTGACTTTGCTTGTGTTTTTAGTGGGCACTGAATGCAGAGGTCTGGGTCATTCCCTTGTTAACCATGCGGTTGCTGTGCCTTGCTGGAACATTGCCTTTAAAACTGTGAGGTCTGGATGAGTTAATAATGGAGTTTGTGTATTGTCAGTTTGTCACTTTCCATTGTTCACTGTCTTGAGATATTTGAATGCAGATTGGAGATTTTTGGGGTCATCAATGATGGCTGTGCCTTTTGTGCTTTCTACATTTCTAGCTTGTAACTCATGAAGTTGAGACTGACTTTTAAGTGAAGGATGTTTTGTTTCTAAAACTGCTGTTACATAATTAATTGAGGTTCCACAAGGCCTTTCCTAAGCTTCACCATTGGAGGGAAGTACATGGGTGGTATTTGCTTGAGTTATGAGGAGCAGGGGAGAAGCTGTGCAGAACATCAGGACAAAAGTTTAAATACATCACTAAGTATGCTAGGAGGCTAGGAGACTGGTGAATATATTATTTAGCCACCCAGTGCCGGTTTTGGTTTCTGTCAGCCTGACAATGCACCTTATCCCAAAGACCAGGCCCTGTTGCATTTACATTCCTTCTCCAGTTTTGCAGTACTGCTGGATCCCCAACACAAAGCCCTGCCAGCAATATTCACTAAATTAAAAAAAAAACTAAACTTAGTTGCTGACTCTACAATTATTGGAGAAAATCCTTTTTTTGTGGCTAAATACCACTAGTAGCAATAATGTACTCTGCAACGCATTTAGCGGAGAGTGAGAGGCAAAACTAAATTCTCGTTTCAATTTCTAGTTTTAAAAAAACACAGCATTGAGGCCTAGATGAAGGACTTTCAGCTGAATTGGGATTTTTCTTTAGCTGAAGAGAATTTAAAGCTATTGAACGGTTGTCCTTCTCCCTTACTTTGTATTAATTTTACCCAGTTTATACTCCTGTTCACCCTTCTGTACTCTAGACACATAAATGCATGAATAGTGATGTTTTTGATTTTGCCAAGGTTTGCATATAAGAGCTGTAAAATGGTAAAACCAATGTAAGCTTTTTTTTTCAGGTAGTGCTGTGTATTAGAAAAAAGGTTCTGATTTTTGCTTAGGTTGGGAGATTTTTCAAATGAAGTGTGGTTGTACAAATTGACCACTTACATTTTTGAAACAGCCAGCAATGAGGCTACAAGAGGTCCTATGGTTACTTGAGGGTTATTGTATTTGGGTGAGAACCCAGTGGCATCTCTAATAGTAACAGCAACAATTGAAACTTTTATTCTGGTTCTTTCAATTGTGTGTGCCCTGCTTCTAAAATTTATAGTAGGAGTTGGACCTCTCCTGCACCTTCATTCCCACCTCCATAGCACCACAGCTAGAATTGTATCCTACCTCTTCTGGGTGCATCCTGTGGTTTGCTTTCTGGAGGTCCTAATGTGGTGGTTGGGTTGAGTCAAAAATCCAGCAGTAGGTTCTGAAAATACCTTTCAAAAGGGGAATCTTGTCTCCATATCTGTACCTCTTAAAGAATTATGACCAGTATGTTTGGGATACACTCTAGTTCTGTGACCTTTTTTGTTGTATATTTCATTATATCAGTGATGCTGGAGTCCTGTCATGCTGTTAATGATTGACATTTAAAAGGCAGCTGAGTTAACACACTGTTAAAATGACAATGTCTCTGAAATGGTCCTAAATTGAATTTCATTGCTGGTGTTATTCACTTTGCTTCTTTTTATAGTTGGTCAACAATATTGTGTGGAAGTATATTTCCTGTTGAAAATTAATCATAAATCTGTAACTTTTTTTATAAGAAAAAAGTAGAGTGTCTACTTTTAAACTAGATGTTATTTTTAACCCTTCAACCTAGAAGGTATTTGTACAGTTTTCATCACTGTGATCATCTGAAATTATAATGTATGAGTGTAGACTGTACTATATGAACCTGGTCCATTTTGCATTGATGTTTTGCCTTATTGACGAATCAGGATGCAAAGGCCTGTAAAGACTGACTAAAGCTGCAGTATTCCTCTTTGCCTTGCCACTGGATTCTGCAGGCAGGGTTCTTCTCACTTCCTAATTACAAGGTGGGGGCATCAGAATGCAGTTTCACAATGTACCCAATTTTGATTTAAAAATAATAAATTACTTTATTCCTATCTATTTGCTTTGTTTCTTCTCTTTAATGATGGACTTTATCTACTTTGGGATGACGCTGAGTGGATGTTGTTCTGAACAATAGTACCAAGGCTGAGAATGAATAAAGTAGCCAAGGCTGTGAAGAGGAGTGCACTGATACATGGAATATGTGGTTCTACACAGATAAAGTACTGTGGCAATGAATGCAACCTGAAGGTTTATTCAACTATATTACGCTCAGCACCACACCTCATCAGTAATCCCAGTATATTTGGAGCCTACGTTAACTAAGCATATTCCAATATTACTTTGGTTTAATAATTTTGTTAAATAGATGAGGGAAAATTCATTTTCAGAAATTAAAATCCTTAAATCTGTGAAAATAGGGATTTAACCTCATTTAAGAAATTGTGGACGTTGAGAATACAGCTAGATGATATGCATATTATGAATTATTAGATAAGTGTCAATGGATTTAAAACATTTTCATCTCTGACTTCTGTTAAATGGTGTAAACAAAATCTTCACATTAACACAATAGTGATTTGTACTTGTGTTCATCACACTGAACTATTCCAAATTGCTGGAGTTACCTTGTGCATTCATGGACTGGAGATAAAAGGCTTTCCTTACTGACAGACTTTGCCAAAGGTACAGGTTTCTAAGCTAAATAAGTAAAGGACATAAGAATAGACCATTTGATCCATTGAGTCTGCTCTGACACTTGGCTTGATCAATTTTGATGTCTAATGCTGTTTTCTTACTCTTTTACTCCATTCCCCTTTATATCTTTTTTACATTTAGAATTGAATCTACCACCTTAAAAATGTTCAGTGATTTGGTTTCTGCAAAATCCACAGGGTCATGTGCTTCTCTGTTGTGATATTTCTCATTTCACCAAAATCTTTTGTCTTTATAATCTGAAACTGTGATTCCATTTTGAAGACAACCCAATCAAGAATAACATCTCACATCCAGCCTATCTAACTACAGCATGTCAAAATTTAGTAAGCTTCAATTGAATCATTTTTCATTCTTTAAAATTCCAGTGCATACCAATTTGAGTAAACATCCTATTTGGCAGCCCTGCCATTTGATGGATCAGTCAAATAAGGGAATTTCCAAGTGTGGCACTGAAGTACATGTTCTTTAGTTGAATTAGCATTGGGGCTTTTTACACTTGGCTTCTGATCATCAGCCAGGATCATAACATGAAAAATTTTGTGTGTCAGGATGTGAATAATAACCACGTGGATGTGGAAATCCATTGTTGTCGATGCAAATGAGACCACAATGGAATGTGGAGAAAACTGACAAGGAAAATAAAAGCACAAGGACACAGCCCTGTGACCCAATTACTTTTTTTTAAAAGATCCTTTTCACCCTCCACCCTTGAAGTATGAGCATATTCAGCTATTCTATATATAGTTTTTTAAAAAAAACACAAGCTGCTGCAGGACCAACTTGGCAGGTCACACCACACCAGCAAAGGGAAATGGATAGTCAATGGCAGTCTAGATGGTCATCTAGATATTACCTTGTGAACACCTCATCTTTAATTTTAAATCTTCTTACCCAGGATATTTTCCCCAATAAGGTACATGAATACCAGACTCTGATTCACTCTGCAGTGTGTCAAATCATTGAACCACCTTCCATATGATAGATATGAGATTTGATTGACTAATGCCATTGTTCTGAAATAATGAGCATGCTACTTGGTCAAGTGGATTTGTGTTGATGCAACCAAACCCTATTGTGTAATTTATAGCAATGAGTTGTTTGGTTTGTTTAATATTTGCATGTTAACAGTAACAGGTCATTCCGATTTTTATTGCTAAAGGAAACTTTGCCCCAGAGTGTTGTGTCTGTACTTGGTAATGGTTTTATACTGGGAGTACAATGCAGGATGTTCTCTCAAAGCTGAGTGAAAGTGCTTCATTAGCAGGAAGTGTTGCCAATACTTAATTAGGGTCAATGTACAATAGCTAATTCAATCATTGACTTATCTGTAGTCAATACAATTCCTAGGTTCACATTCAGACCAAGATTATTGGATATACTAACAGCAACTTCTTTCTTATGCATCAAAGATTCTGAGAACCCTGAAGATTGATTGCATTGAAGGATGGTTGGCAGAGACTACTTCAGAACTCTACTTGAAGAGGGAGCTTAGTTTATTTTGGGAAATACCAAATATTCTCCTGCTGGAGCACCTTCCACATGATTTGTATGTTAAGTCTACAGATGAGATTTCTTCTTCAAATGAAACTCAACAAGTGTAATCTGCAGCTGTTAATGAATCCCAAGTGAAAAATAGAACAAAACTGTTATTTACAATGAGAAATTGTTCCCCAGTGATTTAAAGATTTAAAGCATCTCCTAAAAGTTTAAGGGTGATAAATTTCTGTAGAAGATGTGGTGAATTAATCTGTTGGGGTACCGATGAATTTGGTTAAGTCTTTCATCCACAAGGTGTAGATGTAATTGTTGAGCAATATGTCTTTGGCTTTCTGTCCATGTTTTGATCTATGTAACTCTGAAGTGCAAGATGATGATGTTTGATCACTGGGTAAATGATGAAGAAAACAGTATTTGGACTGCTTAATGCTATTTCGACTACTATAACGCTTTTATACTTTTATCTGAAATCTGATCCAGCTGACTATAAAAGTGCTTCTATGCAGAGCAATCATTTAGAGATCCAGCGTGCTCTCCACAAATAAATCAGGATCAGGTAGCAGTAGAATGCAAAGACAGAAATAGTATAAATTGCAAAGTAGTGCCAATAAAGGAAGGAATAATGAAGTAGAGTTCATGGACCATCATCAAGAACCTCCACCATCCAGACTACGCTCTCGCTGCTGCCAAAGGGAAGAGATGCAGGAGTCTTATGTCCCAAACCACCAGGTTCAGAAACAGTTATTTTCTCTCAATCGTCAGGTTCCTGAACCAGAGTGGTTAACTTCACTCACCCCAATCACTGAAGTGAATCCACATCCTATGGACTGGACTCGTTTTCAAGTACTCCACAGCTCACATCCTGAATATTTAGTATGTATTTATTTTTCTTTTTGTATTTTCTCTATTTGTTGTCTTACACATGGTTGTCAGCCTTTGTGCGAAGTTTTCCATTGATCGTATTGTGCTGCTTTGTGTCTACTGTGAATGCCTGCAAGAAAATGCCTCCTGAAGATGTTCTCAATGGTAGGACAGGTTGTGCCCACGATAGAGCTGGTTGTGTCTATGATCCTCTGCAGCATCCACATTGGAGGCTCCATACCAGGCTGTGATGCAGCTAGTCAGAGTGCTCTCCACCGTACATCTGTGGAAACTTGCAAGCGTTTGATGATGTACCAGATCTCCTCAATCACCCTTTCAACTGCTGACCCCTCAATGAGAAAGGTGTGTGTTTGCCTGAGGTCCACAGTCTATTCCTTTGTCTTGCTGACATTGAATGCAAGGCTGTTGTAACACCATTCAACATACTGATCTATCTCACTCTCGCATGCCTCCTTGTCGCTATCTGAGATTTTACTAAGATTGGAGTCATCTTCAAACTTATAGATGCAATTTTGGCAGTGCTTAGCCACACAGTCATGAGTAGAGCAGTGGGCTAAGCATTCCCGAAGTGCACAGTGCTGATTGCCAATGAAGAGGAGAAAGTGATGATCTGGAGGACCTGAGTTATAAGGAAAGTTTGAATAGGTTAGGATTGTATTCTTTAGAATATAGAAGATTTGGTAGAGGTATACACAATGAGGGGTATAGATAGGGTAAATGCAAGCAGGCTTTATCCACTGAGGTTGGGTGGGACTACAACCACAGGTCATCGATGAAAGGTGAGGAGTTTAAGTGGAATATGAGTGGAAACTTCTGCACTCGTGAGAGTTGCCAGCACAAGTGGTGCATGTGTGTTTGATTTCAATGATTAAGAGGCTTGTATAGGTGGGGATATGGAGAGCTATGGCACCGATGCAGATCAGTGGGAGTAGGCAAGTTAAATGGTTTTGCCGTGGAATAAATGGGCTGAAAGGCTTGTCTCTGTGCTGTACTTTTTTTTTAAACTCTATGATCTTATGGTTATTTGGACAAAGAAGTGTAACAAGTGCTTGTGGAATGTTTTGGGACTGGAAGAGATGAAAGGGAAAGTCAATAAGAAAATGCATCTATGATATAGAGTTAGCTGTGGTCATTTGATAATACCTCACTTCTAGGTCAAAATGGCATTTCAGGTCTTGTTGTTCAAGGATAGATAAAGCACAAAGAAAAAAATGAAATAATGCCCAAGTTCATTCATGTCCATTTAAAGCTGGGAGCGTATTGGCTAAAGTCGTATCAACAAAGTATCTTTGACAATGCGGCATTCCATCAGTGTTGTACACAAATGGCAGGCTAAAGCTGATGCCTTCATGGCAGATTGGACCTGAACCAGAGACATGATTACTGCCACTAAACCTAGGTTGACTCGTTATATTTCACACTTATGCTATTTAAGACTTGGAAGATGAATGATCTGTTATTCATCTCTGGAGGTTTTGTGTATCCATCACCCAACACCACATGATTTTGAACAGGGCTCTGATAGGGGAAACCTGGTTGATTTTTCCCATCTCAAAGGATACTGAAGCCGCTTGTTGAGGCTGTTGATCTCAATGATGGTTCACTGAGATCAGCTGATTTAGCACAAGTTGCAGAGCAGACCTGGTGTATTCTAATCTGAATTTATTTGGCTGGAAACTTGGTAAACCTAAGTGAAACAGAGGAATGTTGATTTCTGTGATCTGGTGACCTGGCAACCATTTTTATAAATTTTCAAAAATGTTAACCACATCTCTGAATGAATTAATTTAAAGTATCACCTGTGTTGTCTTACCCATAGTTGCCTCTGTTCTTAAGAGAAGAGGTTCAGTGGATATATGTAGTCTTAACCCCATTAATTGGCATAAATGAATATATGTTTGTGTGTTTATAATTTACACAAATATAGAGAACAAATGGTCTGACTGATAACTACAAAAGGTAAGTTTTGTGTAATTTGTATCTTATGTCAGTTCATGTGAACTTACTGGGTTGTGAAGTTACTTTATTTGTAGGACACAACAACGTAGCTGCTTCCTATATCTAATCTCTTTCAAATAGAGTTTTATTAATCCTGCTTATTCAACTTTTTTATATGCTATTGTAAGTTCAATTTAATATGAAACACAAATGCATTTCATATCTGTGTAGGTGAGCACTAACTCAGACTTTAGAATTGTAAACAGCAGCAGTCAACTGTTTCATTTTTCAACCCATGAGCAGTTTGTAACTATAAATATTTATTACAGGCAGAATGATGAGCCTTGTATTTATTTCATTATCAAGGGAGTGGTAAATGGGAAAAGCATATTCATCCCAGTGCATTTGGTGTTCCTTTTATTTAAAGAAAATAATTAGCTCCCTGATTACATGTGAGCATGGTGTTCAGTGTGAAAATAAGGTATTTAGTATTAATTCTGATCTCTGGTCCATCTTGTGTTAGCTGATCTCAGTTATATTAATAATTATAATTCTGCTTACTATCTCTAAACTATGTGATCCCATGACTAAATGGTATTGAGTTATCTCATTTGGGAGGTGCATATTTTAGATACCATATGAGAACAACACATGATTCAATGCAATACCATCTCATGGTTGAAAAGGCTCCTGGTATTCTCCTAATTCTTATGTTGCAAGAAATGTCTACATGGCAGGTGGTCGATGATAGATGAAGCTCAATGATATCCCTCCACAGAGGAATAGTATGGCAGGGATTGTAAGGGGCTTTGCGTTCACACAAATACCTAGTATAAACTACAAAGTGTTATCCTTAGATTATTGGCATTAATTTTACTTCTGATTCAGTTAAATAGTTATCTCATAAAAACTGACTTTGATGCTGAAGCAAAAGGAGTTGTATCCAGAGGGCTGGACTATTGAATTTCACCTCAGCCATCAGGGAATTTAAGTGCAAAATCAAAGCCAGAATAATAATAGTGACCATGAAACCACTGCAATGTCGTTAAAAGCCCATTTGGTTCACTGATATCCTTCAGAGACATTAATGAACTAAATCAGTTGCAGATAGACAATCTTTACCATATTCTCTAAATGTAACTCCAGTTAAACTCATAAACTTCCCGCAATATCCAGCGGACCACCAAGTCCAAGCACAATTTGGTTTGGACAGTAAACTAATGGTCTTGGCAGCAAAATTCTTCCTTTGGTGGTTCAATGAAAACAAAATAAAGAAATATAAGCAACAGACTTCAGTGGCTGTAAAAGGAGGAGAAGTAGCTGGAAGAAAAATTAATGTAACCAACTATAGAACAAGAAATATAAAAGAATAAGGATTTAATTTAATTATATATAAGCGGGGGTGGGGGGGGGTAGTTGTTGCATATCCAGCTTGACGGGGAGAGCCACACTCTCAAGGGAGCAACAATTGAAATTCTATATTCTCTATTCTATATGGTGAGATTTTTCTACCTGGTGCCTGAAAGGGTAGAGAAAGGAAATTCAAAAGCAACTTTTAAAAAAAAGATTAAACAAATATTTAATTTTAGGAAATTGCAGGACCATTAGGAAAAGTGTAAGGGAGTGCCACTAATTGGATAGTCCTTTCAGGAACTGTGGACTCGAAGGACATGCGAACCAAAAGCTTTGTTTAAAGCTATATGTTTCTGTAATAATAATAACAGGAAAGATTGTTCTATGTTTTCAAATATATTAAGAAGAATGCTTTGGGGAGTAAATATGGTTTTGTGGCGACCCACTTTCTGGCACACACGAACCGGCTCACAACAGCGCACGCAGCCAGAGGACCGGCCCCAAAAAGGGCGCCAGGCCATCTTCACCAGCAGGGGGAAAATCCCGAGCGCAGAAAGCGTCTGGGAATATGCGTTCCCCACAGCAATCCCGCCCCAGGGAGGGCGGGAATGGGAAGGCTTTAAAGCGGGCCGCGAAGTTTGAATAAATCTCTTTCATCGCAACTCTAACTCACCGACTCCGTGTGGTTATTCTAGCGCTGTGTGTAGCACATCGCTACAATTGGTGACCCCGACGGTCCAAACGATATTTGGACCAGAGATGACCGACGCTGCATCTGTTCACGCAGTTTCGTTAAAACTGCCAAGCTTCTGGACGCTGCGACCCCAATTATGGTTCGAACAAGCAGAAGCACAGTTCCACATTCGGCAAATAACCTCTGAGTCCACTCGCTACTACTACGTGCTGAGCTCACTCGACCAGGAGACAGCTGCACAAGTTGAGGAGTTTATACAGTCGCCCCCGGAGGACGGCAAATACACAGCATTCAAAGCCCTGCTCATAAGGACTTTCGGACTCTCACGGCGCGAACGAGCACGCCGCTTAATGCACCTGGATGGTTTGGGAGACAGGCCGCCGTCGGCATTAATGAACGAGATGCTGGCCCT
This sequence comes from Mobula birostris, assembly GCF_030028105.1. Classification (NCBI taxonomy): domain Eukaryota; kingdom Metazoa; phylum Chordata; class Chondrichthyes; order Myliobatiformes; family Myliobatidae; genus Mobula; species Mobula birostris. Next base: position 62,635,739 of record NC_092370.1, read on the forward strand.
GGCTGAAGGACACAAACCCTGCCTCATGTTTGAACAGCGTTCCTAGAGCAACTGCCCGAGGACATATGCCTGCTGCTGTCCGACGCAGATTTCAGCAACCCCCGGGAGGTGGCGGCCCGAGCAGATGTGCTGTGGAACGCCAGGAAAGAGAGAGGGGCATCCGTCGCACAGATCACCAAGCCGCGTGCCCAACGACAGACCAGACCAGGCCTGGCAGCAGAGCCTACAAAACCCGGTGACGGGAGTGAGGAGCCCAACGAACAATGGTGTTTCTACCACCAGCGGTGGGGCACAGAGGCCCGCTGCTGCAGACCACCCTGCAAATTCCCGGGAAACGCCAGGGCCAGCCGCCGCTGATGGCTACGGCGGCTGGCCATCAGGACAGCCTCCTGTACGTCTGGGACAAGCAGTCAGGACACCGCTTTTTGGTCAACACCGGAGCGGAGTTCAGCGTCTTACCTCCAATGAGTTACGACACCCGCAACAGAGAACCGGGACCCACCCTGAGGGCCGCTAATGGCAGCACAATACGAACCTACGACACCCACACGGTGCGGCTACAGTTCAGCTCCAGCCGGTTCACGTGGGACTTCACACTGGCCGCCGTGGCCCAACCACTGCTGGGGTCAGATTTTCTACGAGCCCACAGCCTGCTGGTTGACCTGCAAGGGAAGCGATTAGTCCACGCCAAGACTTTTCAAGCGTTCTCCCTGGGTGAAGCACAGTTGCCAGCCCCACACCTGAACTCCATCACGCTGTCCGACGATGAATTCACCAGGGTCCTGGCGGATTTCCCATCTGTACTGACACCGCAGTTCACGGCAGCCATGCCCAGACACGGAGTACAACACCACATCCCGACCCAGGGACCACCCCTCCACGCCTGCGCTCGAAGGCTTCCCCCAGACAAGCTCCGACTGGCGAAGGAGGAGTTCAAGAAGATGGAGGAATTAGGGATCATATGACGGTCCGACAGCCCATGGGCCTCCCCCCCTCCCCCCCCGCTTCACATGGTGCCCAAGGCAGCGGGGGGCTGGAGACCATGCGGTGACTACCGCAAACTGAACGAGGCTACAACGCCAGACCGCTACCCTGTGCCGCACATTCAAGACTTCGCAGCAAACCTACACGGCGCAAGGATCTTTTCCAAGGTAGACCTCGTCCGGGGATACCATCAAATCCCTGTACATCCGGACGACATCCCCAAAACAGCACTTATCACCCCGTTCGGACTTTTCGAATTCCTCCGAATGAGGTTTGGTCTAAAGAATGCCGCACAGACTTTCCAGCGGCTAATGGACGCGGTGGGACGCGACCTGGACTTTGCATTCATCTATTTGGACGACATCCTCACAGCCAGCAGTAGTCGGCAGGAGCATCTGTCCCACCTCTGCCAGCTCTACTCCTGCCTGAGTGAATTCGGCCTTACAATCAATCCAGCCAAATGCCAGTTTGGACTCGACACCAACAACTTCCTGGGCCACAGGATTACTAAAGATGGGGCAACCCCGCTGCCCGCCAAGGTAGACGCGGTCCGCCACTTCCCCCAACCCAACACAATCAAAGGCTTGCAGGAATTCGTGGGTATGGTGAATTTTTACCACCGTTTCCTCCCCTCAGCAGCCCGAACTATGCACCCCCTGTTCACCCTGATGTCGGGTAAGGGCAAGGACATTACCTGGGACGAAGAGGCCGCAACCGCTTTCGTTAAAACCAAAGAAGCCTTAGCAAACGCCGCGATGCTAGTGCACCCCACAACGGACGTTCCTACTGCCCTCACGGTGGACGCATCCAACACAGCGGTCGGTGGAGTGCTGGAACAACTCATTGAGGGTTGCTGGCAACCCCTGGCGTTCTTCAGCAAACACCTACAACCACCCGAACTCAAATACAGTGCTTTCGACCGGGAGCTATTGGCACTATACCTGGCAATCCGGCATTTCAGGTACTTCTTAGAAGGTAGGCCCTTCACCGCGTTCACAGACCACAAACTGCTTACCTATGCGTTCACTAAGGTGTCCGACCCCTGGTCGTCCCGCCAGCAGTGACATCTGCCCTACATCTCTGAGTACACGACGGACATCCGGCATGTCTCTGGAAAGAACAACGTCATGGCGGACGCACTTTCCAGACCTACCATACAGGCCCTGTCCCAGGGGGTGGACTATGCAGCGCTGGCAGAGGCACAGCAGGCAGACACTGAGATCCCCAGTTACAGGACTGCAGTCTCCGGTTTACAGCTTCAAGACCTCCCCGTAGGCCCAGGTGAGAGGACCCTACTGTGTGACGTAGCTACCGGCCAACCCCGCCCCGTCGTCCCAGCAGCCTGGCACCGGCGGGTTTTCGAGTCCATTCACAACTTAGCGCACCCCTCCATCAGGACAACCATCCGGCTGGTCGCCAACAGGTTCGTGTGGCATGGACTTCGTAAGCAGGTCAGTGAATGGGCCAAAACGTGCATGCAGTGCCAAACGGCCAAGGTGCAGCGGCACACCAAGGCTCCGCCGCAGCGGTTCGAACCCACCCGCCGGAGGTTCGACCACATTCATGTGGATATCGTGGGGCTCCTGCCAGTGTCGCGAGGAGCGTGGTACCTCCTAACTATCGTAGACCAGTTCACCAGATGGCCAGAGGCGGTCCCGCTCACCGACACCACCTCCGAACCCTGTGCCCGAGCACTGATCGCAACCTGGGTAGCACGCTTCACCGTACCAGCCCACATTACCTCCGACAGGGGCGCCCAGTTCACCTCCAGCCTGTGGTCGGCTGTGGCCAACCTTTTAGGATCTCAGCTACACCACACAACTGCCTACCATCCACAGTCGAACGGACTAGTGGAATGCTTCCACCGTCACTTGAAGTCAGCTCTCATGGCCCGCCTGGAGGGGCCTAACTGGGTGGACGAGCTTCCCTGGGTCCTGCTCGGAATCCGCACGGCGCCCAAGGAGGATCTGCACACCTCGTCGGCCGAGCTGGTGTACGGCGCACCCCTGGTCGTCCCAGGAGAGTTCATACCAGCCCCAAGGGGGCAAGAGGAAGAACCCACAACAGTCCTGGACAGACTACGGGACAGGCTCGGTAACCTGGCCCCCATCCCCACTTCACAGCACGGACAGAGCCCGACCTGCGTACCCAAAGACCCGCAAATCTGTAAGTTTCTTTTTGTACGACGGGGCGGACACTGGGCACCGCTACAGCGGCCCTACGAGGGACCGTTTAAGGTGATCAGGAACAACGGGTCCACGTTCGTGCTGGACATTGGGGGGAGAGAGGAGGTTTTCACGGTGGACCGACTCAAACCGGCCCATGTGGACTTGGCTCAACCGGTCCAGGCTCAGGCACCGCGGCGCAGGAGCAGACCTCCCAAACAGAGGCTGATCCAGACTGTGGACATTGGGGGAGGTATTGCCAGTTCTGGGGGGGGGGGGTTATGTGGCGACCCACTTTCTGACACACAGAAACTGGCTCACAACAGCGCGCGCAGGCAGAGGACCGGCCCCAAAAAGGGCGCCAGGCCATCTTCACCAGCAGGGGGAAAGTCCCACGCGCAGAAAGCGTCGGGAATATGCGTTCCCTACAGCAATCCTGCCCAGGGAGGGCGGGAACGGGAAGGCTTTAAAGCGGGCCGCGAAGTTTGAATAAATCTCTTTCATCGCAACTCTAACTCACCGACTCCGTGTGGTTATTCTAGCGCTGTGTGTAGCACATCGCTACGGTTTCTTTGGTAGAGCATGGAGGACTTTACATGAATACCTTTGAACTGAGAACAAGAATCCTGGCTAACTGCTCCTCCCTAGCCCAAGGGTGCTGCAGTTGCTTTCTAACTGCAGTCTGAGAAAATAGCTGAAGTTGCTTTTATGTTACAAAATGTATCTGACCTTGTACTACTTATGCCTGGGGCTGTATGACCCATAGAAAACATTCAGACCCAGAGGGAACCACATGCTTCTGTAAAATAAAGCTGGGAAGTCATTCTCATATATTTGTGCTTGCGTTTTACTCTGGAACCAGCAAGTACATCTGGAAACTGGCACCTCAGGTCAGGTTTAAAGAAAGGAGACAAGTGACATGATTGAATCACTCCTCTAAAACGACAATGAAAAAGAAACACATTAACGTTATGGAGATATGAGATGGAATCTGTCATTTAATACTCTGGGCTTGGTGTTTCTGTCAGAGCTTAGCCTTTCTAGGACCTCAGATGATTGTAAGAATGATTAACAAAATATGTACTATATTTATTGATTAGATAGGCTTTGACAGTAGGTTGGAAATGCCCTTATTTGTTAAAGCCCTGGTTTAATGTCTGTTTAGTTACTTGAAGGCTGATTTTTTCCCCTTCCCTCTTTGGAAATGTACCATTTTACAGTTGCAAGTGCTACTGTGAACTATTGGTACACGCTGATTTCTGGGTGGGTTTCAGAGTGTTGGCAATACTAAAGAGCAGCACATGTAAAGTTGCAATGTGATCTTGCAGTCATAGATTATGAGCTTCCATAATGCTGGAACAAAACTGATACTTGGTTACAGAGACAAGTCCAATGATACTGCCAGAGAGTGAAGAAACAAAGGAGCTTACATTCTGGTGTCTTTCATGAACTCAGACAATCCCCAAATTTTTTATAGCTGTATAGGTACTTTTCAAGTGTAGTCACTGCTGTAGAGAAATACATCACTAAATTTGCCTACATAAGACCCAAAACAAATTATAATAATCAGAAAGTATGCTTAATTCCCTTATTTGATGTTCTTTCTTCAAAGAGCACCAAAGGAGCTTTCACTTGAGAGAACAGAAGGGAAGCTGATTTTGTATCCCAAGGGAAGAATGCTACCTCCAACACTGCAGCACTCTTCAAACAATGTACTGAACACTCAGGCTGCAGCTTGTGTTGAAAGAATGCAGGGACATTTAGAACTGAAACCATAGTAGATTGCAGAACACTTGGTTTCAAAAGCAGATTCAAAAGGAAGGGGAGTTCATTTCAGCTCACATGGCTGAACTTAAATGTTCAAGCATTGTTAGTTCAGTGATGGGCTTAATGATGCACTGAGAGATTGTTTAGTTAGTGAAATGTTACAAGAAAGCATTCAAAAACAGCTCCTCACAACCCAATTGAAAGAGTAATTGAAGTCACTGTGTCAACGGAAACAGCAGCCAGAGATGTAATTGAGTAGCAATCTGGAATAAAAGTGAGTGTCAACAAAACTGTAATGTCTGAACTGAAACCTGCCTGACTGAACAACTATGTCAATATTGTAGCAGGGGCTCACATACACAAGACCAATGCCAGTTTAAAAGTGAAACTTCGGGGAACATGCAACAATGTAGGACACATACATGCAATATAGCATGTCGGCAGACAAAAATAAATGGACTGCACGGGGAAGAGAAAAGGATAAAAAGGCAAGTTGCAGTTTCAAAAAATGCACTAAACTATGTGCTATTGATGGAAAATTTGATAATGATGGCAGTGACTCAGGACTGCTTAGCCTTAAGATTTACAACATGAAAACTACCAAGAGAAAAGCAATATGGTTTACACCAGAAGTGAACAGCAAATTAATTAAAATGGAATTGGCCACTGGCTCAGCTGTTTCAGGTATTCCATAAACTGAGTTTGAACAGCATTTCAAAGATACTAAACAGAAGCCTGCGGTTATCCAACTAAGAACTTATACCAAGCTGGGTTCAGACAACACCACAATATCATTGAACAAGTCGGCATACATCAAATCAGGCTGAAAAATGGAGCAATTTTTATCAATTTATCTGCTGCATGACTCCATTTGGAACTAAGGCTTAATACTAGAACTAGACAGAACGATCCCATGTAAAAAGATCCTACGTCTCCTCCACAGAATGACAGGCACACATTCTTTCTTCACTTGACTAGGAATGCGACTGGACTTGACTAGGAAGCAACACCAGTCGCATTATGAAATTCTGCAATGGTGACCCCAGGGGTCAGTTCTGGCTCCAACCTTGTTCAATCACGACCTCAGTGACCTCCCTGAAACCAAATCTGCTAAATTTGGATATGCTGATGACTGGGACATAGCCTTCCAATTGAACAATGTCAAATCCATTGAAAAGAACCTTATCCAAGATATCAAATCCCTATCCAACTACTTCTCAAATTTGTATCTAAATATGAATGTCAACACAACAGTAACTTCCATATTTCAGCTGGACAACCGACTAACCAAGCTTAAACTTAATATCATACTATATGACAATCAGCTACCCAATGATCCAGACCCAAAGTACTTATGTGTCACACTTGATCGAGCTCTTTCATACAAGGTCCACCTTCAAAATGTTGTAAAGAAACTAAAATCCAGAACGTCTATGATCAGGAAGATAGCAGGAACCAAATGGATGCTAACCAGCCAGTCCTACAAGCATCTAGCCCAGCACTATATTTCCCAGTCACCGAATATTGCACACCCACTTAGGAAAGAAGTGCTCATACAAGCATAATCAATACATAGCACCATACTTCCATGAGAATAATCTCAGGAGCCCTAAAATCCACACCTGTCCAACAGCTCCCTACAATGAGCACTCCCAGAGATCTGTAGAAGAACAGTTTCAGCAAAATTCTACAAGCGTATCCAAAATATGCCCAACAACTTTCCAGTTCGTAAACTCAAAATGCTCCTTCAACTACCTGACTCAAATCCCGAAAACATTTCTACAACTTGAAAAACCTCAACTCCTATGACAAATACTGAATGGCACCAATACTGACACACCAACTGCCCCCCCCCCCCCCAGTGGAGATCTGATCAACAACCCCATCTTGCTCCTCCCAGGCTTTATTACAGCTACCAGAAAATAGACTCAGAGGTTGACATGCCAAAACAGCACAAACATTAAGCCGGTGGGGCACCTGAAAAAACCCTAGCTTGCCCTATGGTGCCCCAACCCAAGACGTCCTCCACCTGGTCCAAACATGCCCTCTCATCAAGATCTGAGACGGCTTTGCTGCGGTCCATTGATGTGGCCATGAGCTGGAGCAGTGGCTTGACAAAAAACAGAATTGTGAAGAGAAAAACACCTACCATACGAAACAACTGGAGAAAAGATAACTTCGGTGGGAATGACATTTGTAGCAGTGAAATACAACAAAGTCACAATGTCACGTTGGGCTTATATATGGTAAAAACAGAAGGACCAGCATTGTGGGGTCATGATTGACTGAGACAATTACAGTTTGATTTGCATGCCACATTCCCTGCAATAGAGTCAAGTGAATGTGAAGTAAGAAAGGTGCTGGATGATACAGCACAGTGTTCCAGGATGACACTGGAAAACTCAAACATATTAAGGGTAAATTAGTGTTAAATGAAAATGGCACACTTGAGTTTTGCAAAACCTGTCTGATTCCTTATATGATGAAGTAGCTAGTGTGTTAGAGTGCATGAAGGCTGAGGGAATCCTTTCTAAGGTTGACTGGGGCCCATGGACAACACCAGTAGATCCAATAGCCAAGAGGGATGGATCTGTCAGGATCTGTGGTAATTTTAAGGTCAATGTCAACTCAGTACTGAAAGTAGATCAGGATAGAGAATATCTTTGCAAACTTTTCTAGAGGAAAAAAATTCAACAAGGTGGACTTAGCAGAGGCCTATCTACAGATAGAGATGGAAGAAGTGTCCAAAGTGTTTCTGTTGTAGCGTGGATGAAATCACCGAAGAGACAGAGTCACTGGTAGACACGAAGCAGCTTCTTTATTCGACACAACAAGGTGCAGCAGGCATCATACGGATGGAGACACTTTCGGTGGAAAGGTCTGCTAGCCCAATGTGGGCTTGATATTTATATGCTAAACACAAAAGGCAATCACTACTTAAAGTTATAGACAATGCTTCCTTTTGAAGCTACATACAAAACATCACACCTCCTGACTTTATCCTTTCCTTCTGATGCCAACATGTCTGCGTTGGTATCCACAGCCTTTAGGGATGCAAGTTAAATCCACAATACATTTATTTGGCATTTTACGTGCTAACATAGAAGACAATTAATGTTTATAAAGTATAGATAATATTGTCCTCAAAACTACAGCATCTGGTCAAACTACGGCACCAGAAGCATCTGGTATTCACACCTTTTTAGGAAGCACATTGTTCTGAACTCAATCCACGGTACTTTGTCAGATAGAAGTCTGGTGGCCAGAGTCATTTAAGTGTAAATGAATCATCTACCCAAAAACTCACTCTAACAGTTTCTAATCATAAGCACTCAAAAGGGATTAATCGCTATAATAGGCTTATTTTTGGAGTAACGTCTGCACTTGCACTCTGGCGGAAAGCTCTGGACCAGGTGTTGCAAGGCTGCCCTGGCACCCAGTGTTACCTGGTTGGTATAATTGTTGCCAGTGAGGATGACAAGAGACATCTGCAAAAGCTGAAGACAATGTTAAAAAGATTAGAAGATTATGGGCCCAGCACAATGCAACAAGTGTGAATTATTTAAACCAAACATCGCTTACTGTGGTCATAACATTGGTGCAGAAGTTTTACACAAGTGTGCCGAGAGAATTCAAACAGTGTTGATTGCTCCAAGGTCAAAGGACATGTCAGTGTTTTTGCCCTTTTTAGGATTTGTCAATTACAATAACAGGTTCCTCCAAACCTGGCTGTATCCCTTGAACTCATTACTGCAGACCAGGAAGAAATGGCAATGGACAAAGCAGTGCGAGATGGCTTTCAAAAAAGCAAAGGAAATGGTGATTCAGACTCTGTACTCACACATTATAATCCACATCGTCCAGTGAAGCTTGCAGTGAAGTCCAGCTTCACCTTATGGTATAAGATCCGTTATAGCACATGTTCTGACTGATGGAAGGAATTGCCTCATTGCTTCTGTGTCATGTTTCCTTACCACTGCAGAGAAAAATTACGCACAGATTGACAGAGACACCTTGAGTCTGGTAAAACGTTTCAACCAGAATGGGAGAGAGTTTACCTTCATTACTGATCATCAACCACCATTTGACAAGCTTTTCCTTCAGTTAGTCCTGACGAAGGGTCTCTGCCCGAAACGTCGACTGTACCTCTTCCTAGAGATGCTGCCTGGCCTGCTGCATTCACCAGCAACTTTTATGTGTGTTACATCAACCACCAGTGTCCATTCTCAATCCACAGAAGGGTGTTCCACTAACATCAGCAGTACGAATGCTCTGTTTCTTGGAGGACACAATTACAAGATTGAATTCAAGAGGATGACCTTTCATGGAAATTCTGATGAATTGTCCTGTTTACCCTTGGAAAATGAAGTACCTGAAAAAATTACAAAAGAGACCATAGTTCTTGACATTTTCTCCCTAATGCAAATCAAAAGTCTCTCTATTATGGCAGAGATGATACAAAGAGAAACCAGCTCCACCCTCACAAAATGCTGGTGGAACTCAGCAGGCCAGGCAGCATCTATGGAAAAAAGTACAGTCGACATTTCAGGCCGAAACTCTTCGGCAGGACTGGAGATAAAAGATGAGGAGTAGATTTAAAAGGTTGGGTTGGGGGAGTGAAACACAAGGTGATAGGTAAAACCAGGAGGGGGAGGGATGAAGTAAATAGCTGGGAAATTGACTGATGAAAGAGATACAGGGCTACAGAAGGGGAGTCTGATAGGTGGGGATAGGAGGTCATGGAAGAAAGAAAGGCATGGGAGGAGCACCAGATGGAGGCGATGGGCAGGCAAGGTGAGAGAGAAAAGGGGTTGGGCACTGGATTCCTCTGACTCCGCCATATCTGCTCTCAGGATGAGGCTTTTCATTCCAGAATGAAGGCGATGTCCTCCTTTTTCAAAGAAAAGGGGCTTCCCTTCCTTCACCATCAACACTGACCTCAACTGCATCACTTCCATTTCGCTCATGACTGCTCTTACCCCATCCTCCCACCACCCTACCGGGGCTAGGGTTCCTCTTGTCCTCACCTACGACCCCACCAGCCTCCGCGTCCAGGACATAATTCTACGTAACTTCTGCCATCTCAGATGGGATCGCACCACCAAACACATCTTTCTCTATCCATCCCACTTTCTTCTCTCCACAGGAAGCGTTCCCTATGTGTCTCCCTTTTCCATTTGTCCCTCCCCACTGATCTCCCTCCTGGCACTTATCCTTGCAAGAGGAGCAAGTGCTACAGCTTCCCCTACACCTCCTCCCTGACTGCCATTCATGGACCCAAAGAGCCCTTCCAGGTGAGACGACACTTTACCTGTGAGTCTGTTGGGGTCATGTACTGTGTCCAGAGTTCCCAGTGTGGCCTCCTGTACATTGGTGAGACCCGGCGTAGATTGAAGAGACTGCTTTACTGAGCACCTACGCTCCATCCACCAGAAGAAGTGGGATCTCCCAGTGGCCACCTATTTTAATTCCATTTCCCATTCCCATTCCAATATGTCCATCCATCATGGCCTCTTCCACTGTTGCGATGAGGCCACACAACACCTTATATTCCCTCTGGGTAGCCTCCAACCTGATGGCATGAACATCGATTTCTTGAACTTCCGATAATGCCCGCCACCTCACCCTCTCCTTCATCAATCTCCATCCCCTTCTCCTTCTCTCACCTTATTTCCTTGCCTGCCCATCACCTCCTTCTGGTACTCCTCCCCCTTTTTCTTTCTTCCATGGCCTTCTATCCCCACCTATCAGACTCCTCCTTCTCCAGCTCTTTCACCAGTCAATTTCCCAACAATTTTCTTCACCCCTCCCCTTCCCAGTTTTCTTTATCTCCTTGTGTTTCTCTCTCCCCTCCCCCACCTTTTAAACCTACTCCTCAGCATTTTTTCTCCAGTCCTGCCAAAGGGTCTCGGCCCGAAACGTCGACTGTACTTTTTTCCATCGAAGCTGCCTGGCCTACTGAGTTCCTCCAGCATTTTGTGCATGTGTCGCTTGGATTTCCAGCATCTGCAGCTTCTCTTTTGTTTGTGAAGACCTCACGCTCACTCAGGTCTGTATGGCCACTCAAAATGCCTGGAATGTACAGTAGAAATTCTGTTTACCAGCACTGAGATGAACTTGCCCTTGATGGAGGCTGCCTTACGTGGGGATTGAGAGTTGCCGTACCATCTAAGCTGAGAGCTGAAGTTTCGGAGGAGCTACATGCATCTAGGCATGGTCAAAATGAAAGCATTGGCTCGGAGCTTTGTCCGGTGGCCTGGGATAGATCAGAAGAAGGATTAAAAAGAGAAAGCTCCTAAAAGGCATCCATTAGTCTTGAAAGACCATGGATCTGCGCGTGGAAAGTCTTCACTTTCCAGGGCGCAGGCCTGGGCAAGGTTGTATGGAAGACCAGCAGTTGCCCATGCTGCAAGTCTCCCCTCTCCACGACACCAATGCTGTCCAAGGGAAGGGCATTAGGACCCATACAGTTTGGCACCAGTGTCACCTCTGAGCAATGTGAGGTTAAGTGCCTTGCTCAAGGACACAACACACGTTGCCTCAGCTGGGGCTCGAACTCATGACCTTCAGGTTGCTAGTCCAATGCCTTAACTACTTGGCCATGTGCCCACACCTAGAAAGAAGAAAAAGGAAAAGAAAGAGAAGGATGACAAAAGTGCAATGGAAATGGAAAAGGAGAAATGAGACCAGATTTCTAGAGAAATTAGCAAATTCAGAGATACTCACAAGAAACTAGAAGAAGTAAAAGGAGGGCGAGAGACAAAAGAGAAGCAGAAAAGGAGAAGAATGGTGTCCAGAACCACTTTCTGCATTCTCACATTCAACTCCTATAAGCATCACGGAGGAAGCCCAGAACCTGTGATTATTTTCACAACCACAAGTAGAGTAATTCCCCCTGTCAGGAAAAATGTTATCCCACAAGAGTAAGAAAGCCTCCACAGCGATTAAATCTTGAGGCCTGAATGGGACAATTTAAGATTTACTATGCTGTGGATGTTTATATAGAGTTGTATTATATAGTATACTGTGTATATAGTTGCAGTGCATTCTATATTGAGTTGGAGTTTATGTCTAAGCAGGGAGGAATGTTGCGTATTTAATATTTCAGTAATATTAGAGTAATATTGTAAATATATTGTTTGATTAAGCATTCTTTGTTTACATAGTGCATTGCGGGTTTTATGTAAAAGTACATATATAGTATATGCAATTACATGCCTCACTTAAATTAAAAGAAATGAAGTTAGATTTGTATTCCTAGCTCTGACTTTTTCTTGCAGTTAGATTTTTTTGGAGTTACAAACTTAACACCACCCACCCTGCTCATGGACTGTTTGTCCCACTTCCATCAGGGAAGAGGCTACGTAGCATCCACGCCAGGACCATCAGATTCAAAAACAGTTGTGCTCAGCTCGTTGCTGTTCACATTGCTAATGCATGACTGTCACTGGATTCAACTCAAAGTATGCCGTCAAGTTTGCAGATGACCCAACAGTGGTTGGCCTCATCACCAACAATGATGAGTTGAAGTACAGTGAGGAAGTGGAGTGGTCTGGTGGATTGGTGTGAGAAGAACAACCCAAGTCTGAATGTGGAGAAGACAAAGGAAATCATGGTGGACCTCAAGAAGATGCAGATGAACTATCCCCCTCTGGCTCCTCTGTAGCGAGAGTAAAATGCACCAAATTCCTGGGAGTTCACATCACGGATGACCTCACCTGGTCCCTTAATATCACCTCCCTGAACAAGAAGGCACAGCAGCATCTTCACTTCCTAAGAAAATTGAGGAAAGTGAGGCTTCCGCACTCCACATCTTAACTGCATTTTATAGGAACACCATTGTGAACATCCTGACAAGTGGCACCTCTGTCTGGCACGTGAGCAGTCGAGTATTGGAGTGGAAGGCCCTGCAAAGGACTGTGAGAACAGCTGAGAAGCGTGTGGGGGTCTCCCTACCATCCATCAGGTACGTTTATCAGGAGCGCTGCATATGCAGGGCCCTTAGTATTATTAAGGATCCCACTCATCCATCCAGCGTCCTCCTTGACTTTCTACCATCAGGCAGGAGACTCCGATGCAGAAACAGTTTCCCCCTCAGGCTTCTGAGCCCCCTGCCGCATTGCATTTAAATGTCACTGCTTCATCTGTTCTGTACCTTACAATATTTGATTTATGCACTTTAGTTTAATCCATCTGTAGATTTCATCGATTCTTTCATAAGTTATTATCTGTTATGTATGTTATGTATACTACCGTGCTTTACACCCCGGTTTGGAGAAATACTGTCTCATTTGACGGTATCATCCGATTCCTAAACGGACATTGAAGCTTTGGACACTACCTCACTTTTTTAATATAGAGTATTTCTGTTTTTGCACATTTAAAAAAATCTATTCAATATATGTAATTGATTTACTTGTTTATTTATTATGTTTTATTATATTTATTATTATTTTTCTCTCTCTGCTAGATTATGTATTGCATTGAACTGCTGCTGCTAAGTTAACAAATTTCACTTCACATGCCGCTGATAATAAACATGATTCTGATTCTGGTATACATGTATATAGTTAAACGACAATAAATTCGACTTGACTTAATCTCCCCAAGCAGTAAAGCTGATTAATACCTCCATTGACTAACTCACCCCTCCCGAAATGTTGACTGTACCTCTTCCTATAGATGCTGCCTGGCCTGCTGCGTTCACCAGCATTTTTTGTGTGTGTTGCTTGAATTTCCAGCATCTGCAGATTTCCTCATGACCACTACTTTATCATGTTTTGTCAGCTTCCTTCTGTACAGACACTTCTATGCTCAGCGTCACTTTATGGACATACAAACAATCTACATATATAAGATACCTTTTATATTTATACTTATTGTGCTTTTATTATTACTGTTGTTTTATCTCATTGTGTTTTTTTTCTGTGCTGCTTCAGATCCAGAGTAACAATTATTTTGTTCTCCTTTACACTTGTGTACTGGAAATGACATTAAGCAATCTTGAATCTTGAATCAAAAGCATTGAATGATTGTTTATGGGAAGCTTTCCAGATCTTTCAGGTCACAGGCTCCAGCCACAGCTACAACTGTAGAATTTCTATTTAAGCAGCACCAATAAATGGCTATGGAGAAAACCTGAGGTGTTCCATGGCAAAACTTTAAATGAATTGTTTGACACAGCTTAAAATAAAGTGTGTGCAAGAGTAATAGTTGCCAGCTGAATAGACATGTAAACATTGATTGAATGTATGAGAGGATGGCACAACTGCCGGCTGGTATTCTCATACATGTTCTGTAAATTATCCTTGGTAAGTTTTTTAAAATCACTCCTCCACCCACCAAGTAATTTATCTGGGACTTGCAAAGGCTTTGTTAGCCCAGTTACATTCCTGAACCAACTGAGTTAAGGTGACTCTGAATTTAAGCTCCAATTAGAAATAAAGAACTTTGAAACCAAAAAAGCTAAACAGAATATGTAATACACGAGAGCAACATACACACAGGTGGTCTTCATTTCCCTATGTGCTGAGGCTTCTTTGTGAGTAGGAACTGCAAGAGCTGCCTGTTTATAATTGGGGTCTTTACAGATCTCACTAGGTGTGAAAGAAGAAGGATTCTGGATTTAAGAGTTTAGCCAGAAATTGCAATTAGCTTAATGATTTTCATAAATCACCAGAGACTGGATCAGTTCCAGTGAATTCCCAGGATAAAGTCTTTATGTGAGATGCTGATAAGCCATGCAACTTGAAGCCCATTTGGCAGATTTGCTGAATTATAAATAGAGCAGTCAAGCCATGCAGATCAGAGGTTCCCAGATCTAATCCCCCCGGACTGTGACAAGTTAACTAAGCTCTACTATGACAACAGCTGAGATTCACACGAGTGTACATGGTGAACTTTAGTCAGTGTGTACACTCGTGAGTCTTTGTGAGCTAACTAACCAGTGTCTTTTTTAGGATCTGTAATCTTAGTAAGAGTATACCCAACCATAAAATACGAAGAGAAGCCATCTGAATGAATTACCTAAAATTGGCTAAAGTCTCCAAAATTGTTCACTAGTAAGTGCTGGTACCTTTAGTAGAAAGGGCAAGTATAAGAATGAAGAAATGGGACAAAGAGCTTAAAATGTTGATTTAGATTACCAGATCAATGGGTCTTTCTGACTCTGAATGCTGAATGAAGTGCAGTATTAACAGCAAAGGAAAGAAATATATTTAAAATGCCATAGACATTGTTAAAAAGAGATTAGCTCTAAAGTCAGGACCATTAACATGTTAATACTTGTAGGAAACTAATGCAAAACCATTTAGGAAGTATGGCAATTTAAATTAGCCGTTTCAACCTGAAGTGCAGTAGCACAGAAAGTTTCCCAAACTTCAGTGAAGCTTGCTTGAAAGCAGAGCAAAGAAAAAGCATGGTTTATATATTGAGCAGCATGTTCTGTGCTTCCTCTTTTTACTTCCAATTCCAGCATATATTTTAATTCTGCAAATGTTATGGAAGTTTAAGATGTGATTTGATACAACAATTTAACTTCATGAAATATTATTTTAAGATTAGGATAAAATAATCACTTGCAATCTATAGAAACATGTTGGAATTTCTTAATTAAAATTATGATCAAATATACTACCTATTTAGAAATCTATCATGTGCACGTGTAAAGCCACTAATCCTTCACACTTCAGGATGCTTTGCTGATCATTTGTAAATTATGAAAAATATATGATGAAGAAAAGAACAGAAGAATATTCTAATAGAGTTAAATGAAGTAGAGTGAGAAGATCACATAGAACAGTAATAGTGTCATGGTCAGGTCCATGATGTCCACGTTCCGATTCATGGTCCGGTCAATCGATCTTTATTCCAGGTTTTCCATTGTTCTGTTGGGTGCTCTAATTAAGGCACATGATTCTCATTTGGGCAGACAGATAAATACCTCCGGAGACCAGGGCTTTGCTGCTGGATTGTTCCTGTCCAACCCCCCCGTCTGAATCCGGTCTCTGCCTCTTCCTTCTGAAGCCTTGCCTCGCTTGCAACCTTCACCTGCACTGCTGTCAGGTTTAACCGTCAGAGCAAGACTGGAGCCTTGCTGTGTCTAGATATGGAACTGTCTTTTGATGTTCGGAACTGTCTCTTTGTGTCCTCGCCTTCGCCAGGTAGATCTGGCTGTTTGCTACTACCTTGAGTTGGGAAATGTCTCTGTATCCATGCCTTGGCTAGGTAGGTTTGGCTGTTTGCCGCTACCAAGTGTTGAGAACCATCTAGTTGTGTTCAGCATTCTGTGTATGAGTCCCGGCCCTACGTCCTGTTCCCAAGGAGGGGTCTCGACTCTGTGTTCTGCATTCCTGCCCATGTGCTTCGCCCAGCCCAGGAGTACCTCGCCCAGCCTGGTGCTGAGGTTCCCTCATCCTGTGCTGGGGTTCCCTCGTCCTGTCCAGGAGTCTTTCGTTCTGTCCAAGCCACGTCCAAGAACCTCGTCCTGTCCAAGTCAAGGCTTTGTGTTCTCATCCTGTGCAGGAGTTCCACGTCCTGTCCTTGTCAAGATCCTTGTCCTGAGTCCTAGCCTAGACCCAGGTTCTGGTTCCGAGTCCCAACCAAGACCCAAGTTCCAAGTCCCAACCAAGAACCAGGTTCTGGGTCCTTGTCCAGGTTCTGGTTCCGGAGTTCCGTGTCACTAGTCCAGGCTTCCTGTTCCTAGTTCCTTGTCTGGGTTCTGTGTTTCTTGTCCATGTCCTAGCCCAGGCCCTACATCCTAGTCTCATGCAGCACCTGTGTCATATCCAGCATCGTTTCTTCCTGTCACACCTTGCTACCTCGATAATCCTAGTCCTGTTCCTAGTACTTCAGTGTCTGTGTCTTGCATTTGGTTCCACTCCCAGCACCACCCCCTTATGACAGAGAGGTTACAGGGAATGTCTGTAGATCTGTGATGTAGTGAGTGGGTACAGAGAGTGCACCCAGTGAAAGGTACATGAAATGTCTAAGGGTCTGTTACCCATGGTACAGTGAGTGTCTATGGTTCTGTAACCCTGTGAGATGGTAATGGAACGATGCAAGGTGTGTCTGTGGTCAGTCACTCTGAGTGTCAGGGATGAGTAACCCAATGAGAGAGTGCAGGGAGCATGTGTGGGTTTGTGACTGAGTGGGAGAGTGCAGCAAGTGTCTGCGGGTTTGTAAACCAATAACATAATGTAGATTAAAAATTGGTTCGAGGTAGGAAGAGGAGGGTGGTGGTTGAAGATTGTTTCTCAGACTGTAGTGTGCTGTGAATAGTGGCACTGGGGACTTTAATGGACAGAGGCACAGGAATTCCAGTGAGTAATTTGTTGAAAACAGTCTCACAGGTGGACAGGATAGTGAAAAAAGGCAGTCAGCACACTGACTCTCATAAGTCAAGGCATTGATTTCAGGAGCAGGGAAATTACATTGTAGTTATGTAAGTAACACACATCAAAGTTGCTGGTGAACGCAGCAGGCCAGGCAGCATCTGTAGGAAGAGGTGCAGTTGACGTTTCAGGCCGAGACCCTTCATTGTGTCCTGACGAAGGGTCTTGGCCTGAAACGTCGACTGCACCTCTTCCTACAGATGCTGCCTGGCCTGCTGCGTTCACCAGCAACTTTGATGTGTGTTGTTTGAATTTCCAGCATCTGCAGAATTCCTGTTGTTTGTAGTTATGTAAGTGTTGTTGAGGCTGCATTTGGAGTACTGTGTAGTTTTGGTCAACCTGTCATAGGAATAATGTGGTTAAACTAGAAAGAGTGAAGAAAAGATTTATAAGGATGTTGCCAGGACTTGAGGGCCTGATTTATAGGGAGAGATTGGGAAGGCTAGGTCTTTATCCTCTGGTGCATAGGGGAATGAAAGACTAAACATTTCTATAAATTATGAGAGACACAGACAAGGAAGATGGTAAGTCTCTCTGAGTAACAGTAATCCCCCAGCATAGGGCACAGATCTAGGGTGTGAGGGGAGATATTTAAAAAGGGTTTGAGGGATAACCTCACTCACACCGAGGTTGGTGAGTAATGGGAGGAGCTGCCTGAGGAAATGGTCGAGGCAGGTACAATAGTATTGTTTCAGAAACACTTGAATAGGTACATGCAGGTGGGGGGCTTAGAGCAATATGGGTTGAACTCAGAAAGTTAGTATTAGCTGAGTGGGCACTGTGGTCTACTTGAGCTGAAGGGCTTGTATTCATGCTATATTGCTCTATGACTGTAACATAAACATCATTACAGGCAAATTAGTCTGAATACATCCTCTGCGTAAACCTGCATTGTCTGAATGATGATCAGAAATAAGCGCAGGCAAAGTGCTTCATTGTTCAATAAAAATGTTACGACAATTTTAATTCCACAGTTTAATAAGATCTACCCTGGTAAGACCCAGTGTGCATTTTTTGAGCTGTATGTCGCTGTTAAGCTTTACTAAGCACGCTATAGCTGTTACTTTCCCAAAAATATTCTTAGGCTCGATAAACAGAAGAAGGGAAGCATGAATTCTTTTTATAACGTTTTTGTACACATCTGAAATTAAACCAGGTTTTCAACAAAGCTCCTTGGGCTCAAAGGATTACCCTCTTGTGTTCTGAGAGTGAACCAATCGATAAAAACAAGCCCGTTTCCAAACATTTTAATGAGATACTGACAACAATTTAGAACACATTATAACATTGTAAAATCAAGTCTATATATTATTACTCAATTCTTGTATACTTGCAGCTGCTCTGAAGTAGATAATGAGCCACTTGAGCCTCATTAAAAAGTCCAAAAGTCTTGCTGTGGAGCGTGTAACTGACAGTCACAAATTACGTAAAGATGGGCAGGAAATTGTTGAAACAAAACAGAAGGCTCCTGTCAAAAGTCTCTGACCACGTTCTGGCCAAGAACGCAATATGCACATTTTGCTGTAGTTATAGAGTCATGGAAAATTACAGCGCAAAAACCGGCCCTTTGACCCATCTAATTCGTGCTGAAGCATATAAACTGCCTAAACCCATCGACCTGCAATGGGACCATAGCCCTCCATCCCTTACCATCCACGTGCCTATCCAAACTTCTCAATTTATGCGACAGGTTTCCAATTTTCATGAATGATTTATTTCTTTTCAAATATGATAAAAGACACATTAATATTCTTGGTTGTTTGCCGGGATTTTCGCTGAGACGAGTCAAAGTTACACAGAAGTATAGAAACATAGAAAACCTACAGCACAATACAGGCCCTTCGGCCCACAAAGTTGTGCCGAACATGTCCCTACCTCAGAAATTACTAGGCTTATCTATAGCCCTCTATTTTTCTAAGCTCCATGTACCTATCCAAAAATCTCTTAAAAGACCCTATCATATCTGCCTCCACCACCGTTGCTGGCAGCCCATTCCACACATTCACCACTCTCTGAGTAAAAAACTTACTCTTGACATCTCCTCTGTACCTACTCCCCAGCACCTTAAACCTGTGTCCTCTTGTGTTAGCCCCAGTGGTCAGCAGCACTGGGGCTCCACAGGGGACTGTCTTGTCTCTCTTTCTCTTCACCATTTACGCCTCGGACTTCGACTACTGCACAGAGCCTTGTCATCTTCAGAAGTTTTCGGATGACTCTGCCATAGTTGGATGCATCAGCAAGGGGGATGAGGTTGAGTACAGGGCTACGGTAGGGAACTTTGTCACATGGTGTGAGCAGAATTATCTGCAGCTTAATGTGAAAAAGACTAAGGAGCTGGTGGTAGACCTGAGGAGAGCTAAGGTACCCGTGACCCCTGTTTCCATCCAGGGGGTCAGTGTGGACATGGTGGAGGATTACAAATACCTGAGAATATGAATCGACAATAAACTGGACTGGTCAAAGAACACTGACGCTGTCTACAAGAAGGGTCAGAGCCGTCTCTATTTCCTGAGGAGACTGAGGTCCTTTAACATCTGCCAGACGATGCTGAGGATGTTCTACGAGTCTGTGATGGCCAGTGCTATCATGTTTGCTGTTGTGTGCTGGGGCAGCAGGCTGAGGGTAGCAGACACCAACAGAATCAACAAACTTATTTGTAAGGCCAGTGATGTTGTGGGGATGGAACTGGACTCTCTGACGGTGGTGTCTGAAAAGAGGATGCTGTCTAAGTTGCATGCCATCTTGGTCAATGTCTCCCATCCACTACATAATGTAATGGGTGGGCACAGGATTACATTCAGCCAGAGACACATTCCACCGAGATGCAACACAGAGCGTCATAGGAAGTCATTCCTGCTTGTGGCCATCAAACTTTACAACTCCTCCCTTGGTGGGTCAGACACCCTGTGCCGATAGGCTGGTCCTGGACTTGTTTCATAATTTACTGGCATAGTTTACATATTACTATTTAACTATTTATGGTTCTATTACTATTTATTATTTATGGTGCAACTGTAGCAAAAACCAATTTCCCCCTGGGATCAATGAAGTATGACTACTACTACTACTATTTCAGCCCTGGGAAAAAGCCTCTGACTATCCACACGATCAATGTCTCTCATCATCTTATACACCTCTATCAGGTCACCTCTCATCCTCTGTCGCTCCAAGGAGAAAAGGCCGAGTTCACACAACCTATTCTGGAAAAGTGAAATGAAAGCAAAGAGCTGCTGTTTGCACTCAGCAGGCCAGGCAGCATCTGTGGAAAGAGAGCAACAGACGATCTGCTGGAGGAACTCGTCGGTTGAGGACGAGTCAATGTATCAGATCAATGTCATGGAGACAAATAATCTGTGGTGCGGATTCTCTGATTTCTCTCTCCGGTATTTCTCGCCTGGCGATTCTTCACAAGAAATAATGTTGGTGCTGTCACTTTCAAGTTTTTCAAGAGCGCGGGAATGTTCCGACCCTGAGGGCGAGGAACAATAAAAAATATTAATAATTAACAGCAAAATTCCCGCCCAGCATCCCTCCAGGTTCAACCCTGTACTGAAGCGATTCCTCGAACGGTTTAAATGTGTGTCGCAGGTGCTATGGAAGTGTGCACATTGGTATGTGTATGGGGTGTCTGGGTGAGCATATTTTTTCGGGGTCGCTGGTGGTTGACGGGAGGCTACCTGACTTCGCTGAGTTCCTCCAGCATTTTCTGTGTTTTGCTGAAGATATCCAGCATCTGCAGAATCTCTTGTATGACGGGATCCGTTTACGCCGTTAAACCGCCCATGCTCATTTAGCGCAGTTTTCATTTTCAGATTCTAATTTTGAGCTGCGGCAAACATTTATCTCCTGTTTGATACCATTGAACTGCTTGGAATTATTCACAGAAGGCGGTTGCTAATGTGGTTTGATTGTTTGGTTTGGATTTAAAGTGTCGGTGCCACTGTAATATATATATAAAAACAAGTGAGCGCGGTGTTCTGAGCCACATTCTCTGAATTCCACTGAATGTAAAATGAAGGGTGGGTGAAACTGCAGAACCATTGAGACTTGGCTCAGTTTTTAGCATCACAAAGGCAAAGGGATGATAACAAAGAAAACTGTGGTTTTGCAGGTTTGCTCCTGAATAGTTTGCAGTAATGTGACTCTCGAGCCGTTAAGTGCTACCACCAGTAAGCGCGCCTCTCGCTATTGTTGAAGATCACGAAACTACACCTTCCCCAGTCAATCTTTTGATTGTGCCCACCCAGTACATTATGTAGTGGGGCGTTGGAAACGGGTACACTTCACCTCCACTCTCCTCTAGGGGGCTTTGCAAAATGGGTAGTTCTAGGATTCCGCTACGTGCTGCGAAAGGCCAGTCATGGTGAATAAGTTCTTCAGTCTTAAATGCAATCACTTGTCAAATATATTCTACAGAACGGTCGTCGGGAGAAGGAAAGCAAACACCGAAACGCGCTTTTACTCGTGGGTTAACAGAAAGGATACAAGGATGTGTACGCAAACACGAAGAAATCTGCAGATGCTGGAAATTCAAGCAACACACACACAATGGTGGTGGAATGCAGCAGGCCAGACAGCATCCATAGGAAGAAGCACAGTCGAAGCTTCGGGCCGAGACTCTTTGTCAGGACTAACTGAAAGAAGAGTTAGTGAGAGGATAGTAAAGTTAGGATTGGTGCGGAGGGAGCAGAGAGCAGAGCGTTCAGAAGGAGTGAGGTTGGAATTGGAACAAGGTGTGGTGAAGTCCAGACGGTTGATGTCCCGTCGGCAGTTAATAGTAAGGTTAGGCCCCTTACTAACTCTTATTTTCAGTTAGTCCTGACGAAGGGCCTCGGCCCAAAACGTCGACTGTGCTTCTTCCTATGGATGCTGTCTGGCCTGCTGTGTTCACCAGCATTATTATGTGCATGTTCATGGCAGGCAGCAGGAGACAGTAAGATATTCAGACAGGGTGAATCTGAGAGAGAAATGCAGCACTGACTAAAAAGTAAATTTATGTTACCATATACTACCTCGTAATTTATTTTCTTCCAGCAAAGAAATACAATAGAATTTCAGGAAAAAGATACATAAACAAAGACTGACAACAATCAATGTTCAAAAGAAGACAAGCTATGCAAATAAACAATAAGACCGAGAACCAGCCTCGTAAAGAGCCCTTGAGAGTGAACATGAAAGAGAAATTCGTTACCAACGCTGACAAATCATTGTAGCCACTCATCCCAGCAACCAAACCAAAGAATGTTCCTGCTCCAGTCGGTGGGTTTATGAGGGGTTATTGACCAACTGTAATGGCTTAGAACATCTCAGTTCCATTCTCAATAAGTAATTATGTGGCTTACAGTAATTGGTATTTGCCTTATTGTTGTCAGGTGTACCGAGAGAAAAAAATGTTTTGCAGGCCATCGACACAGATGATTTCGCCATAGCAATAACATTGAGGTGTTACAAAGGAAACACAATAACAGAATGTAGAATGTAGTGCTTATAGTTTCAGAAAAAATACAGAGAAGTAATTAACCTACCGAAAACCCAGGATGTCATAAAGTTATAGAGACTACAGCATAGAAATTGTCCCTTCGGCCCATCTAGTCTATGCTCAACAATTACTCTGCCTAGTTCGATTAACCAGCACCTGAACCATAGCCCTCTGTACCCCTTCCATCCATGTACTTATGCAAACTTCTCAAATGTTGCAACCAAATCTGCATCCACCATTTCTGCTGGCAGCTCATTCCACACTCATACCATCCTCTGAGTGAAGAAACTCCCCCTCAGGTTCTCCTTAAATATTTTACATTTTACCCTTAACTTATGACCTCAGTAGAAATAATCTGCTTGCATTTACTCTGTCTACATGTCTCATAACTTTGTATGCCCTATCAAATGTTAGCTCATGCTCCATGGAATCAAGTCCTAACCTATTGAACCTTTCCCTATAACTCAGGTCATTAATTCCTTGTAAATTTTCTTGGTACTCTTTGAATCTTATTGATATTTGTCCTGTAGCTAGTAAATTCCTTAAGGTTGTTATAACCGGTGGTGATAGTGGGGATAAGCTCCTGCTACCTATTACTGTAAATGCACGTGTCTCAAATAGCTTCTGACAACCAAGTCTAGCTCATGTGTGGCTTAGCTACTAAGCCTTTTGGAATCATTTCTACTAATAGGAGAAGGGGCAAAGGTGGGGTTACTAGTGTTTAAAGCCAGTCACTTTGGGCAGATTGGGCTCCTGAGCTGTGCTTGGCAGCTCATCTCGGAGAAGGGAAGCTCTGAGCTGAAATCTCTTCTGCCTTGCAGCTATGCTCACCCATGGAGAAGGCTTGCAGCTACACTCACCAGTGGGGAAGCCTTGTAGCTACACTCACCCATGGGGAAGGCTTCAGGAGTAACTCTGAAGAAAACTCTGAAGTCCCTTAGGCAGTTCTAAGTTGAGTTTAATGCTGACTGGCAACTCCTGCAATGCCACTGGTGCCAAACTGCATCGGTCTCTGCCATTCAGTTGCGAGGAGAGGGGAAGCCTGCTACATGGGCAACAGCCGGGATGCAACATCCATGGTTGACCCTAACCAATGGAGGACCTGTAGGTAGGTGACCAGAACTGCACAATACTCAAAAATTTGGCCTCAACTATGCCTTATATATACAACTTCAACATAACATGCTAACTCCTGTACTGAATACTCTGATTTATGAAGGTTAATATGCCAAAAGCACTCTTTACAACTTTATCTACCTGTAATGCCACTTCAAAGAATTATAGATCTCTATTTCCAGATCCTTTTGTTCTTCCACACTTCTCAGTACCTTAACCTGGTTTGTCTTCCCAAAATGTAGTGCAGTTGTCTGCATTAAGTTGCATCTGCCACTTTTCAGCCCTGTTTTTTGGTTTTTAGTTTGCCACATTGTCATCCAAATCATTAACATAGATGACAAACACCAACGGACCAAGCAATGATCCCTGTGACACAGCACTAGATACAGGCCTCCAATCAGAGAGGCAGCCATCTAATCTTTGGCTTCTCTTGCTAAGCCATGCTGAATCCAGTTTCCTACTTTATCCTACATCCCCTGCAAGACTTTCTCAAAACCTTGCCAAAGTCCATGAGGATAATATCTAGTGCCTTTCCTTCATCAACTCTCCTGGCAGCTTCTTTAAAAAACTCTGTAAGTCTGGTTAAATAGGTTTTTTGCGTCTGTATTTACTAAGGAAGCTGGCATGAAATCTATGGAATTGAGGGAATCAAGTAGTGAGACCATGGAAACTGTACAGATTGAAAAGGAGGAGGTGCTTGCTGTCTTGAGGAAAATTAAAGTAGATAAATCCCTGGGACCTGACAGAGTGTTCCCTCGGACCTTAAAGGAGACTAGTGTTGAAATTGTGGGGGCCCTGGCAGAAATATTTAAAATGTCGCTGTCTACGGTTGAAGTGCCAGAGGATTGGAGAGTGGCTCATGTTGTTCCGTTGTTTAAAAAAGGATCGAAAAGTAATCCAGGAAATTATAGGCCGGTGAGTTTAACGTCAGTAGTAGGTAAGTTATTGGAGGGAGTACTAAGAGACAGAATCTACAAGCATTTGGATAGACAGGGACTTGTTAGGAAGAGTCAACATGGCTTTGTGCGTGGTAGGTCATGTTTGACCAATCTGTTGGAGTTTTTCGAGGAGGTTACCAGGAAAGTGGATGAAGGGAAGGCAGTGGATATTGTCTACATGGACTTCAGTAAGGCCTTTGACAAGGTCCCGCATGGGAAGTTAGTTAGGAAAATTCAGCCGCTAGGTATACATGGAGAGGTGGTAAATTGGATTAGACATTGGCTCGATGGAAGAAGCCAGAGAGTGGTGGTAGAGAATTGCTTCTCTGAGTGGAGGCCTGTGACTAGTGGTGTGCCTCAGGGATCAGTGCTGGGTCCATTGTTATTTGTCATCTATATCAATGATCTGGATGATAATGTGGTAAACTGGATCAGCAAGTTTGCTGATGATACAAAGATTGGAGGTGTAGTAGACAGTGAGGAAGGCTTTCAGAGCCTGCAGAGGGACTTGGACCAGCTGGAAAAATGGGCTGAAAAATGGCAGATGGAGTTTAATACTGACAAGTGTGAGGTATTGCACGTTGGAAGGACAAACCAACGTAGAACATACAGGGTTAATGGTAAGGCACTGAGGAGTGCAGTGGAACAGAGGGATCTGGGAATACAGATACAAAATTCCCTAAAAGTAGCATCACAGGTAGATAGGGTCGTAAAGAGAGCTTTTGGTACATTGGCCTTTATTAATCGAAGTATTGAGTATAAGAGCTGGAATGTCCTGATGAGGTTGTATAAGGCATTGGTGAGGCCGAATCTGAAGTATTGTGTTCAGTTTTGGTCACCAAATTACAGGAAGGATATAAATAAGGTTGAAAGAGTGCAGAGAAAGTTTACAAGGATGTTGCCGGGACTTGAGAAACTCAGTTACATAGGAAGGTTGCATAGGTTAGGACTTTATTCCCTGGAGCGTAGAAGAATGAGGGGAGATTTGATAGAGGTATATAAAATTATGATGGGTATAGATAGAGTGAATGCAAGCAGGCTTTTTCCACTGAGGCAAGGGGAGAAAAAAACCAGAGGACATGGGTTAAGGGTGAGGGGGGAAAAGTTTAAAGGGAACATTGGGGGGGGCTTCTTCACACAGAGAGTGGTGGGAGTATGGAATGAGCTGCCAGACGAGGTGGTAAATGCGGGTTCTTTTCTAACATTTAAGAATAAATTGGACAGATACATGGATGGGAGGTGTATGGAGGGATATGGTCCATGTGCAGGTCAGTGGGACTAGGCAGAAAATGGTTCAGCACAGCCAAGAAGGGCCAAAGGGCCTGTTTCTGTGCTGTAGTTTCTATGGTTCTATCGTTCTATGGTACCCGACCTACCACACACAAAGCACGTTGACTACCTTAATAAGTCCCTAATCTATCTGAATTCTTTTATATCCTGTACCCTAGAATATTTTCCCCACTACTGAAATCAGGCCTATAATATCTCGGCTTTCTTTTAGAGACTTTTTATAAAACAAACAACATTAGCCCACAGAACACCGGTCCTCTGGCACATCACCTGTGGCTATAGAGGAATTAAATACTTCTGCCAGGGTCCCTGCAATTGTTTCACTAGTCCCACAAGTTCTGAAGGGATACCCTATGAAGCCCTGAGGACTTATCCACCTTAATTTGCCTCAAGAGAGCAAGAACTTACTTTTATGTAATCTGGTATGGTCTATGACTTCACCACTCTTTTCTCTCAGTTCTCTAGTTTCTGTGTCTGTATCCTGAGCAAATACAGAGGCAAAAAAAATCCATTTAAGATCTCCTCCAACTCTTTCAGTCCCACGCATTGATGATTCTGCTGATCTTCAAGCAGAACAACTTTGTCTCTTTCTATTCTTTTAGGAATGAGGTCAGTATGGGTTTGCTTGACTTGTATTAGTTGGCTCTTGTTCCCTATCCTGTTTCTCTCACCACTGCCTCAACAAAAGCAGAAAATGCAGGAAACACTCAAGTCAGGCAGTAACCATGGAAAAAGAAACAAGGCTACGTTTCAACTCAAAAGCCGTTAGAAAGTCCTGGAGAACCACAGCACAGAAACAGGCAGACCACTCAGTCCATGCCAAACCATTTAAACTGCCTTGTCCATTCAACCTACAACCAGACCATAGACCTCCACATTCCTCCCATCCATGTACCTATACAAACTTCTCTTAAATATTAAAATCAAAATCATATCCACCGCTTGTGCTGTCAGCTCATTCCACACTCTCATCACCCTCTGAGTGAAGAAGTTTTTCCTCATGTTCCCCTTAAACATTTCACCTTTCACCCTTAACCTACACCTCTAGTTGTAGTCTCACCCAACCTCGGTGGAAAAAAGCCTGCTGGCGTTTATCCTATCTGTACCCCTCATAATTATGTATACCTCTATCAAATCTCCCTTTGATCTTTTAGGTTCTAGGGAATAAAGTCCAAACCTATTCAATCTTTTCTTATAACTCAGATCCTCCAGTCCCTTAAATATCCTTGGAAATTTTCTCTGTACACTTTCAATCTTATTTACATCTTTCCTGTAGGTAGATTGTCAAAACTGCACACAATGCTCCAAATTAGGCCTCACCAATGTGTTATACAACTTCAACATAACATCCCAACTCCTTCAAAATGCTGGAGGAACTCAGTAGGCTAGACAGCATCAATGGAAAAGAGTAAACAATCAATTTTTTTTGCTCAGACCCTTCATCAGGACTGGAAAGGAAGGGGAGAAATCAGAATAAAGTAGGTCTGGGGAGGGGAGGAAGAAGTACAAGATGGCTGGTGATAGGTGAAACTGGGAGAGGGGAAGCGAGTGAAGTAAAGAGCTGGTTTGTGAGAGAGAGATAAAGGGCTGGAGGAGGGGGTATCTGACAGGAGAGAATAGAAGACCATGGAAGAAATGGAAGTGGCTAGAGGGAAGTGATGGGCAGGTAAGGAGATAAGGTGAGAGAGGGAAACAAGATTGGGGAATGGTGAAGGGAGGAGGGTAATTACCAGAAGTGGAGCAAATGGGTATCTCATTAGTTCTGGAATGAAAAGCCTCATCCTGAGAACAAATGTGGTGGAGATAGAGGAACTTAGAAAAGGAGATGGCATTTTTACAGGTGACAGGTTGGGAAGAGGTATAGACCAGGGAGCTGTGGGAATAAGTGGGTTTATAAAAGTTATCAGTAGATAGACTGTCTCCAGAGATAGAGACAGAGAGATCAAGAAAGGGGAGGGAGGTGTTGGGAATGGACTTCAGGAATGAAGAGCTTCATTCTGACAGCAATGATGTTCTCCTTCTTCAAAGAAAGGGGCTTTGCTTCCTCAACCATCAATGCTACTTTCACCAGTATCTCCTCCATTTCGCACCCATCTGCCCTCACACCAGGGATAGCGTTCCTCTTGTCCTCATCTACCACCTCACTAGCCTCCGCGTCCAGTACATAATTCTCCATAACTTCCGCCATCTCAAAAGTTCATTTATTATCAAAGTATAGAACTCTGAAATCCTTCTTCTCCAGATAGCCATGAAACCAAGGAAGAAAATAATGTCAGCATGATTATCAACCCCCAAATCCCTCCTTCCTGCACAAAAAACTGAACAAAAACGGACAGGCACATCGACCCCCAAATCCCCCTCCCCCTACACAAAAATGTGAACGATCGGACAAGAAACACAGAATATAAAAAATATGAAACTGGAAAAAAATTTATAGTCCAAGTCTATATCCAAATCACAGAAAGCCTGGGTAATATTCTCTGGGCACAGCGGTAGGCCTTATCCTCTCTGGCAGCGAGTGATCCCATCAACGATCAAAAGCAATCAACCCTCTCTGGTAGCAGAGCGATCCTCCAGCAATCAAATGGCAGCCTCCCCTCTCAGGAAACAGAGCGCTCCCCCAGTAATAAAAAGGCAGGCAGCTGGCGCTAATCTTCTGCATTCCCATCAATGTTTCAATCTCCTTAATTGCTTTAATTGGTGAAATGGAGTCAAACATCGGCTTGCTCCCATCCAGCAGTCTTCTGGCCATGAGGTTGCTGCGTGCTGCCTCTGCCTTCCTGAATCCTCTCAGAGACTGCAGAGCACTGAAACACCCAAACCATCTCCAAACCACAAATCACAGGCTCCAACAATTCCAGAACCACGTTAACAAAAAGCAAATGTAAAATACGTAAAAGGAAATGGTATATATGGTTTCATAATCTATCGAGAATATGTTGACAGAAGGAGCTTTGCACACAGTCGCTATCTTCACCAGCTCCAACAGGATCCCGCCACCATGCATATCATTCCCTCCTCCCACTTTCTGCTTTCGACAGGGATTACTTACTAGGTGACTCTCTTACTCATTTGTCCCTCCCCACTGATCTCCCTCCTGGTACTTATTCTTGCAAGCAGAACATGTACCACACCTGCCCCTGCACCTCCTCCTTCACTACCATTCAGGGCCCTAAACAGTTCTTCCATATGAGGCGACACTTCACCTGTGAGTCTTTTGGGATCGTCTACTCTATCTGGTACTCCTGGTATGTATGGCCTCCTGTATGTCGGTGAGACGTGACATAGGTTGGGAGATCGCATTGCCGAGCACCTATGCTCTGTCTGCCAGAAAAAGTTGGATCTCCCCATAGACACCCATTTCAATTCCACCTCCCATTCCCATTTCAAAATATCAGTCCCTGGCCTCCTCTCCTGCCAGAATGAGGCCACACTCAGGTTATATTCATTCTGGGTAGTCTCCAACCTGACGGCATGAACATTGATTTCTCAAACTTCCGATAATTGCCCCCTCTTCAACATTCCTCATTTCTATTTCCTTCCCTCACCTTATCTCCTTACCTACCCATCACTTCCCTCTGGTGCTCCTCCCCATTTCCTATCTTCATGGTCTTCTATTAGATTTCCCCTCCTCCAGCCCTTTATCTCTTTAACCAATCAACTTCCCAGCCCTTTACTTCATCTTCCCCACCCGCTTTCACCCATCACCTGCCACCCTGTAGTTCTTCTTCCCCTTTCTTTCCGGTCCTGAAGAAGGGTCTTGGCCCAAAACATTGAACATTTACTCTTTTCCATAGATGCTGCCTCTGCAGCATTTTATGAGTGTTGCTTTGGATCTCCAGCATCTGCAGCTTTTCTCTTGTTTGTGATCCCACCTCCTGTACTCAATACTTTGATCTATGAAGACCAATATACCAAAAGTTTTCTTTATAACCCTATCTACCTGTACCACCACTTTCAATGAATTAGGGATGTGTGTTCCCAGATCACTTTGTTTTACTGCACTCTTCAGTGCCCTACCATTCACTGTGTAAGACCTATCCTGGTTGGTCCTCCCAAAGTGCAACAACTTGCACTGATCTGCATTAAATTCCATCTGCCATTTTTCAGGCTGTTTTTCCAGCCGGTCCAGATCCCACTGCAAGTTTTGATAGTCTTCCTCACTGCCTACTACCATCAAATTTGCTGATCCAGCTAACGACGTTACCA
The DNA here is from genome assembly GCF_030028105.1 of Mobula birostris. NCBI lineage: Eukaryota > Metazoa > Chordata > Chondrichthyes > Myliobatiformes > Myliobatidae > Mobula > Mobula birostris. Next base: position 62,666,079 of record NC_092370.1, read on the forward strand.
TCCAGATCGTTGATACAGATGATAAACAAAGACTGACCCAGCTCTGATCTCTGCGGCACTTCACTAGTCACAGGCCTCCAGTCAGAGAGGCAACAATCTACTCATACTCTCTTGAATGTCGAGCGACTGAGCCTTCTTGACCAACCTCCCATGTGGGATCTTGTCAAATGCCTTGGTGATGCCCATGTATACAACATCCACTGCCTTGCCTTCATCAACTTTCCTGGCAATTCCTTCAAAAAACTCTATAAAAGTGGTTAGATGTGCCCTACCATGCACAAAGCCAACCTGACTATCACGAATTAATCCCTGCCTATCCAAATACTCATACATATCTGGTCCCTTAGAATACCTTCTAATAACCTTACCACTACTCACAGACCTATAATTTCTTGGTTTATTTTTAAACAGTGGAACAACATTAGCTATCCACTAATCCTCTAGCACCTCACCTGCTGCTAAGGATGATTTAAATATCTCTGGTAGAGCCCCTATAATTTCTGCACTTGCCTTCTGTAGGGTCCAAGGGAACAATTTATAAGATACTTCTGATAACACCTTCTTCACATCCTGCCTCACCTGTTGTCTATTTTTAACATTAAATCTCCATTTTATGTTGTTTGGCTAGCTCAACTGTGCCTTCTAACCTTTCAGATCAGCCTACCATGGGGATCTTGTAAAAAATCTTGCTAATGTCTATGAAGACAACATCTAACTCATTGTGTTCTTCAATCTTTTTAGTTACCTCTTCAAAAATTTCGATCAAATTGATGGAAAATAATATCCCATGCACAAAACTATGCTGACTATTCCTAACCAGTCCTTGCTTTCCCAAATGCAAAATCAATCCTATTCTTGAGAAGGATCTGCTGTGGGAACCCAGAGAGTCAGGCCATATCTGTGGAGGGAAATGGACCATCGATGATTCAGGTTGAGAACTTATGCCTGGACTATTTGTCCCAACCCATAAAGTCAACTGCCTATTTTTTTCCACAGATGCTGCCTGACCCATTCAGTTCTTCCAGCAGCTCATTTTTCACTCCAGGCTCCAGGATCTGCAACCTCCTATGTCTCTTGTTTTTTAGAATCCCTTCCAAGATCTTTGTCATTGATGACCCAAGGCTAAACACGTTTAGTTTCCTGGCTTATCTCATTGCCCTTTTAAAGTAAAGGTATTAGTCTGGTTACTTGTCTTCCAACATCTTACCCATGGTTAACAAGGAAGCAACACCCCTGAAAGTCTTCTCCCACAACATCCTAAGACATACTTGATTAGGGCCTGGGGATTTATCCACCTTTATGCATTTTAAGACCTTCAGCAGCTCCTTTGTAATATTGATATACTCCAGGTTACCACTGTTCCTTCCCCTGAATTTACTAGCTTCTGTGTCCTTCTCCATAGTAAATGAAGATAAATATAAATTGGAGATCCTGTCCATTTCTGTGGTTTCACACAGAGATCATCACATGGATCCTTAAGAAGACCTGGTCTCTCTTTAGCTACCCTTAAGGTACTTAGAGAATCTTTTGGGACTTTCTTTTGTCTTATCTGCTAGAGATATCTCATGGCCCATTTTGCCCTCCTAATTTCCTTCTTAAATGTACTCGTATATACCTTATATTTCTCAAGCTGCCCATACCTGATATATACCCCCTTTTTACCCAATCTTTCTCTTCAACTAGGGTTTCCTAATCTTGCCATCCTTGTCCTACACTTTAACATGCTGGCCCTGAACTCCTATCTTACTTTTAAAAGGCCCCTACATGCCAGATGTCCCTTTAAGTTCAAACAGCCTCCCCCAATCAGCAGTTGAGAGTTTCTGTCTGTCGTGGAAATTAGCCTTACCCCAATTTAAGACTTTAACTTGAGGATCCTTCCATGACTATCTTGAGATTAAGAAAATTATGGTCATAAAGCGTTCCCCCACTGATGCATTATTTCCTAAGAGGAGGTCAAGTGTAACCCCTTGTACGATTGTTTACTCTGGAGTGTCAGAGGCTGAGGGGAGACCTGACTGAAGTTTATGAAATTTTGAGAGGGTAGACATTGTCTTTTTCCCAGAGAGGAAATATTAAATTCTAGAGGGAATAACTCTTATGTGAGAGGGGGAAGGTTTAAAGGAGCTGTGTAGGACAGGATTTACACAGACAGTATTAAGTGCCTGGAACACATTGTGGGTTGTGGCAGAAACGGACACAATAGTGGTGTTTAAGATACATTTAGACAGGCACTTGAACATGCAGGGATGGAAGGGATATGGATCACGTGCAGGCAGGTGGGATGAGATGAATTTGGCAGCATGGTTGATACAGACATTATGGGTTGAAGGCTCTATTCCTGTGCTGTATTCTTCAATGTTTTATATTCTCTAGTAAGGCCACCTACATATTGGTTGAGAAACCTTTAATAAATTTTGCCCTGTTTAATTCCTTACCATTATCTTTCTAGTTTTTAGTTTCATTTTCTGGAAATAATTTTATACCTTCTTCTTAGGCAGTTCCTTGGGATCAAGGATGACTGACACAATTGTAGTTCTTTGAGGTTTGAGGTGATGATAAGGAAAATGTTGGAACAGCAGCCTCTTCTACAAATGTGGCAAAATATTCAGTGTTTGAATATTCCTATCACTCAAACACACTTTTCCTCCATTAGCCTGGGTGTTGAAGGTGATCGTAAATTCCCTCAGTTTGTGAGATGGTATGATTCTTCTATCATTTACAGTGGGCTTAAGTTTCTCAGCGTTATCCCTTCTCTAGTTTGAACAGTCACGAGCTGGATGTTCCAAAGAGTCAAGGACGATATCGCATTTTCTCAAGGAGGCTTTGAGCACATTTTTGAATCTTTTTGTCTTGTCATTTCTTCCTGTTAGAGAGCTCAAAACAAAGGGTCTGTTTAGGAATCTGATGTCAGGCATGTGATTGATCTGGTCTGCCCAATCGAGGCAATTGGGCATTATCAGTGCTGTGGTGTGCAAGAGGACACTAACATTAGTTGCCTTCCCAAAGGCAATGTTTAGGGTATCTTCCCCATGCCTTGGGGTGCTTTCTGTTGGGAACTCTGGTCTCTCAAGCATACAGGAAAGCATGGATCTCTGCTAGCTTGTTTATCATGAATTTCTTGCCATCTTCAAACATGTTTTTCCTCCATTAATCAAAGGCTCTGCCAATGCATTGAAGATGACAGTGTATTTCAACATTGTTGAGAAGAAGCTTCGAACAAAAGAGAAGTGGTCCACTTTGTCCTAGGTCTTGTTGTGAATCTTTATTTTTGGAGGGAGACTTGTAGAGCAAGGAGAGACTGGTAGAGATTCTTGGTTTTGCAGATCTGTGTAGAGCTATCCACTCATCTGTTTCAGTTAATAAGTCGAGGATGTTCAGGAACTTAGCCTCCAAGTGCAAGTAGTCACGTTATCTGCATACTGCAGCTTGACTACAGAGGTTTGGTGATCTTTGTTCTGGAGCATAGTCACCCTCCGTTGAATAGATTCTCATTAGTTTTTAAGAGCAGCTGCAGTCCCATGTGAATTTAGTTGCCCAGGAAATTTCATCTCCATACAATCATAGAGTCATAGAACACTGCAACACAGAAACAGGCCATTTAACCCATCTAGTTCCTGCTAAACTATTATTGGGCCTAGTCCCATCAACCTGCAGCTAGTCTATAGCCTTCCATACCCTTCCCATCCATGTCCTTATCCAAATTCCTCTTAAATGTTGAAATTAAACATATCCACCACTTCCACTGGCAGCTTGTTTCACACTCACCATCCTCTCATGTTCCCCTTAAACATATCACCTCTTACCCTTAACCCATGACCTCTAAGTCTAGCCTCACTCAACCTCAGTGGAAAAAGCTTGCTTGCATTTACCCTATATATATCCCTCATAATTCTGTATACTTCTATTAAATATCCCCACATTCTCATACACTCCAAGGGAAAAACGTCTTGACCTACTCAACTTTTCTTTATAACTCATGTCTTCAAGTCCTGACAATATCCTCCTGTATTTTCTCTGCATTCTTTCAATCTTATTGATAGCTTTCCTGTAGTTAGGTTATCAGAACTCCACACAATACTCCAAATTTGGTCTCACCAATTTATACAACAACATACCATCCCAGCTCCTATACTCAGTAACCATAGAAACTACAGCACAGAACCAGGCCTTTTGGCCCTTCTTGGCTGTGCTGAACCATTTTCTGCCTAGTCCCACTGACCTGCACACGGACCATATCCCTCCATATATCTCCCATCCATGTATCTGTCCAATTTATTCTTAAATGTTAAAAAAGAACCCACATTTACCACCTCATCTGGCAGCTCATTCCATACTCCCACCACTCTCTGTGTGAAGAAGCCCCCCCTAATGTTCCCTTTAAACTTTTCCCCCTCACCCCTAACCCATGTCCTCTGGTTTTTTTCTCCCCTTGCCTCAGTGGAAAAAGCCTGCTTGCATTCACTCTATCTATACCCACCATAATTTTATATGTACTTTGATTTATGAAGGCCAATGTGTCAAAAGCTCTCATTATGACCCTAACTACCTGTGACACCACTTTTAGGGAATTACGGATCTGAATTCCAAGATCCCTCTGTTGTACTACGTTCCTCAGTGACCTACCCTGGTTTGTCCTCTCAAAGTGATGCACCTCATACCTGTCTGCATTAAATTCAACCTGCCATTTTTACGGCTGGTCCAGATCCCTCTGCAAGTTTTGATAACCTTTCTCCCTTGATCTTGTTGTCATCTTTAAATTTGCTGATCCATTTTATACTTGCTTTATGCTGGCAATGTAAGCATGACACTAACCAATGAGTTTACAATAGAGCCAATCTTAATGAAGACTGGTGCCAAATAATATTGCATCATTGGCCTTGTAATTTTCATCTTCTCCATTGAACTGTCTCATTATTTTAGCTACTAATATCAGCAGGGGAATGAGAGATCTATTCATGTCATGCCCTTCCTGAATGGAGGTCATAAATAGTGCAAAATGGATACAGAACATAGACTCAAACAGGACCTTCAGTCCAACTGGTCCTTGCTAACCATGACTGCATCTAAACTAGCACCATTTGCCATTTCCCATATCCTTCATAAACCTTTCCTATCCCTATATCTGGCTGTCGTAAATACGCTTGTAGATAGGAAAGGATATGGGAAGAATTGTTTTTTGTAAGTTCAGTTTTATCAGGGTTGAAAATGAGAGAAGGCTGAGATAGCTTTGGAATAGTTGAATTTAGAATTAATTTAGAAATAACAAAGGCATGGATAGAGTTTTCTGCTGCTCATGAGCAATGGTGAGTGGTGGGGTGATGGCGAAGGGAAAATTGAGTTATTTTCTGGAGATGGAAATAGGCATTCTTATTCTTGCAGTAAAAACTCATCTCTGGTCCAAATATAAATCTAAGATTACTAACAAGTGAATTGAATTTTAAAAGCTCCTGTGGAAGAGAATTCGCTTCTGGCAAGGGTAAAATATTCTTAGTTGGGTGCAAAGACAATGCATTTGGACATCCCAGTATTTAGTTGGAGGAACTGCTTGCCTAGAATTACTTGACAGTGTAGCAAACTAGTGATAAAAATTTCAATCGGCATTTTGTAGAAAGTAATTTTAAACCTATATGAAATCTCAGTTTAGATTGTTTCAGGGAGCCTGTGGCAACGCAGTGAAAAGTTGCCGCTAATCTTCGTGATTTAGGAAAGGGAAAAGTAATCAGCAACCTTCACTGCTGAAATGATGCACAGTGGCAACACTCCCTTTCTTGGCTGAGGACAATGCTGACATTTATTTTCAAAGCTCAGCTTGGAATAATGCCCAATTAAGTGAGATACCAAAAATTCTTGCCACTATTGAAGCTGTTATAAAGGACAGATCACCAATTCATGCATCCATGGGGTCTCAGTACACAGATTATACAATATATCAGAATCCCTCATACCTTCCTGAGTGCTTTGATTGCTTTCCTCTGTCACTTATGTAAAAATATGTGTGGATGTCAGCAGGGGACTTGGTTGTCTTCCTTTTCTAATTAAATAACCCGACAATAATAAATGTCTAAAACAGGTCACTTATTGAAGGATTTAAGGACTGTATTCCTGCAGTATATCCCATCTGGAGTTTGTACTTTCAGAACATGCCATATTATTAGTTGGTAAAGAATTTCAGAGAACATATTGCACAGAGGTGTGATTTTAATTAAGTAGTTTTTTATATAATGGCAAACATTCAGTTATTTACATTATTTTATTAATTAAACTTTTTCAATGTACCAACTATTTTGAAATTTGAGTGGAATCCACTTTCTGGCTTATTCAGTAATTTGCTTTCTCTATTCAACATCTTTTCTATTAATTGGAAATACCCCTTACAGAGAAATCCTTCATGTCATTGATATGTTAAGGAATGCATATACATTTAAACAATAAATACAAATGAGGTAACAAAAATTAACAACTTTCAAATAAACAATATAGTATAATCTAGCATAATATTACAACATTCATATTAAAATATAACCAGTAACAGGTTACTTGATAGGAACTTTTATTGGAACAAAATTTTCATAGTTTTCAATGAACAGCCAGTTGCCGCCAGGTTTTAATCTACATTGCACAAATGATTTTTTTTTCTTTTCACACTTGGTGGGAAGTAACATTATTCACAGTTATTAACTTTCACAAGCAGTCTATGTATTCCAGTAGAACAGTTCTACAGATACATACTTGTATAAAAAGGAATGCAGGGTGACATCCACATTTAGCCCCTTTCAGCTCTGGTGAATACAAAGGTGTGAGAGAGGGTAAAGCCTATTATCGAGGCCACAAGTCTGGAGAACAAACAAGTGCTCTCACTGTGTCAAAGACAAAGAAAGTACCATTTCCAAATAAAATGCTTGGGTTTGCTTTCTGCTAAATTCACGGCAAAGGTTCACCACTGAAGAACATAGCCTTTGAAATTTCAAATTAATACCATGCACATTTAACAAATAATACTCAGTAAACTTTCTGTGGAAGCGAACAGCAGTGAGTATGGCGGACTGAGAAAAAATTTACTGCCTCAAGAAATACATACATTTGCTTCATTAAAAGTAATTCATTTTCATCAGACATATTATAGGCACAGATTAATGAATTTTGGCAAATGCATCGGCAACCTAGGTCCCCAACTCATTTAGAATACAATAGATACTGGAAAAAGGAAGCGCTCAGCTCACTGGTAAATTATGTGTACCTGATATCTTTACTACAGGACATCGTTAGACACATTTCAATCAAAAACATGTGCAAACAATAACAGTGAGTAAGAAGATTAGATATTGTGGATCAAAGGGAAATTGATAAAGGGTACAGCTATAAAAAATCAGACTTGTGAAAGTCAGATCAGTTTGTACAGCTTAGCATTTCCACAAAGAAATCCATAGCCCTTACCTACTGAATTTCATAAGCGTCACAGTCTTGACTGGTTATACCTTTCAAAGGTTTGTGTATTCATTACATCACCCTAATGGTTCAATTAAAAATACATTGCTTTTCATTTTTCCAAATGTTATTCTAAACTATTGTCTATTAAAACGTGGTAGTAAGAAACACTCCAGTGTCACCAATGAATTTGCACGGTAGCAGGTAGCACAAAGATTTGGAAGTCCCTTTCATTTACACTATCTCTGGTGTTGTCTGCAAGTATCACAGGTTTATCATTCCCACTTTCTAAGCTGTTTGACCAACTGCCTTAGCATAACGATGATTCACAAGACTCCTTTAAATTTTGCCATTAGCGAATTTAATTTACGTTTAATCCAACATTGCAACCCTTGAAAGTGAAAGTCTCTGAAGGTTATGCACTTCAATAGCAACACAATGCCAGTGGTTCTTGCCTTTTACACATGGAGCTGTTAGCATTTATATGTTTACGGCTGTCAAAATCCAATTACAAAAGTGAGTTGTTGAGAGTAATGCATTCCATCTATCCATCTATTTTGAAATAAACGACCATGATCCTAAGTCCTAACATCTAGATTAGGAAGACACCAACATCCTTTCATCATAATTGAAGTTTCTATTGCTGTGCACGTATGATTTTTATTTTTTCCCCATTCATTTACTTAAACTATTGTCAGTACTTGAAACGTTACTATATATGTGGATGAGTTAATGGAGCTAGAACACTGGAAAGGAGTTTCAAAAAGCAACTGCAAGAACAATTAGAGTGAAGCCATGCAAATGACATGGCAATTAGCAAATATTTTACGTAGCTAAACATTAATGGTAGAATATGCTAAAACTGTTTACAGATTTTTTAACCTGGGTTTAGTAATATTGCCACACCTGCTCATAATTGTCCTGATTCTTAATGTTCTTCCAGAGGGTTAAAGTGATACAGACATTAGGATGTATCTCTAATGAAACTGTAACACGGATATGTTACAACCAGCTCTGTGATTTAAAGTTATCACCATTCCTCTGCAGTGCAGTTTATAGTCTGGTCTGGGCCTCTGGGATATAAATCTCAATACTGTCTGCACTCTCTGTGGCAGAATTCTGTCTTACTGATGCAGCCCGTTTGGCAGCCATTAGACGCTTCCGTGCTTCCTGCCTTTGTTTCTCTGTGGCATCAAGAGACTTTTCACGTTTCAGGGGTACCTGACCCTTTGGGGGCTTCTTTGGCACGGGAGGGGGAATCCTTTTCTCCTGCAGAAATAAATATATGAGTGATTTAGAAGCTTGTTTTTTGCAGATAGGTATGACAAAGCACAACTATGCTGTTGCATACAGTTAGCAGAAGCCCACTACACCTGGCAACATTGCTGCTGTAGTTTCATCAGGCAACATGTCAAATCAGTATCATAATTACTCAAGCATCATAGAACAATAAACCACCCCAACTCATCACCAATTCACACAGCAATTATCCTGTACTCTGGTGTAATACATTACCCAGCTACACAGTGTCAACAGGATCTCTCTGGACAAGGAGGAAGAAGAGAAGTGGAATGTTCTTGTGATTTTGCTGGCTTGTATTCAACCTTGGGTTCTTGATTAAATCAGAAATGTTTTATATATAAGCAAACAAACCAGAATGTTACGGGATTGGACAATTTGTCTTGTTTTCTAATAATAATAAGGCTTATTGGCAGCTGTCTTGCTCAAGTCAGTGAATTGTAGATTAAAGTGCTTAGACGCTTGGGTACGTTATATGCGGGGAAAGAAGTGCTGTAACTGTAGCAGATGACAAATTAAATCGAATACACATTTGTGGAAAAGAGCCTTTGGCACAATTAGAAGAATAATCTCACATTTTACAAGCAATATACACAAATATTTTCAGATGATTGCCATATTGGTAGGGTTGGTTTTGCATGTAATGTAATTATTCAGTTTAATTTTGCAGACTATAATCAGTGTGTGATACAGATATGAGGACAATGTTGTTAAACTGGTTTTGAAAGTTGCAGCTAATGCCATGTGTTTAAACCACAAGGAGATCACACCGTTGGCACTTAACTTGTCCCACCTTGACACACTCAACAGTGCTTAATCCAACTGAGTGTGATACCTGCTGTTTTAATTAGATGATTCCAGTTTAATAACCCAATGGTATGAGCTTCAGAAACCTCACTATATGATGTGCAATTGACTCAACAGGTCAGTCCAGGGTGAAATAGACCCCTCTTCAATCGTCAATGATATCTAGTATTCACCTAGCATGGTTTCCAACTGCCTTAGGAGCGCAGAACTGAGGCAACGACACAGGAAGTGTAATTTCAGTTTATTCTTTATGACAACTGGCCTCGTTGTGTTTGTGCAACTACACATCAATTAAGTAAAAGCACACACGTAAGAGATGGCTTTAACTGGTGTATTCACATTGCAGTGAGAGAGAGAGAGAGAAAGCACAATGTGCATACATGGACAACAGATCAATATGCATGCATAGACAACAACCTATGTAGTGCTAAGGGGATTCATTGCTCTAAAAGAGATAGATCCATACATTACACTTCCTTCCCCATTGGATTAATGCAACATCTCTACAGTATATGTACAAAACATTCAATTTCTCTTTCATAAGCCATATTGCCAATAAACATGCTTCCACAATAACAGTTCATAACTAACTTCACTCTTCTAAAGATTCAGTCTTTTGGGTGGCACTCTGTTTCTCTCAGAATAGCTCCTCTGAACCTCTGGAGTGGCATTAGGTTTGGCAGGTGTCTTGTCAAAGACAACATTCTTGGAGTTGGCTATCCTTGCATGGTGATGTCTAGACGTTTGACAATGTCAGATCATTCCTTGTTTCTCTTTGTATTTCAGAATTCGTTACTGGCAACCGGTCCACCAATACCATGTGGAACAATTCCGGTGGGTCACAGTATGAAGACTTTTATTCTTCATTTGAGACAGTGTGACAAGCCATCAGCTTTGCTGTGTTGTTTGGTATCCTTGAACTGGATGTCACAATAGTGGGCTCCTAGGAACAATGCGCAATGTTGTAACTGGGTAGCAGACATCACTGGAATTCCCTTCCCAGGATTCAAAATGGACACAAGGGGCTGGATATCTGTCACTAGTGTAAACTTTTGTCTGTAGAGGTAGTGGTGGAACTTCTTTATTCCCCATACTAGACCAAGGGCCTCTTAGTCAATCTGTGTGTAGTTGCTTTCTGTGCTCTTCAGTGATCTTAAAGCAAATGCAATCGGATGTTCAAACCCAGCTTTCATAATGTGTGACAAAACAGCACCAGTGCCATAAGGGGTCACATTGCATGCCTGTCTGATGGGCAGGGATGGGTCATAATGGGTGAGCAGTTCACTGGATGTTATTAGTATTTTTGTTTCCTTGAATGCTTTTTCACAACTTTTTGACCATTCCCAGTTTGTTCCTGTCTGCAACAGTGCATTCAATGGGTACAGCACTGTAGCAATGTTTGGGAGGAACTGGTGGTAGTAGTTTACAAGGCCCAAGGATGACCTGAGTTGTAACATATTTTCCAGTTTGGGTGCCTGTAGCACTGCTTAGGTCTTCTGTTGTGACTTATGTAAGCCGTGCTTGTCAATGATGTCCAAAATATGAGGTTTCATTCTTGAACAACTCACATTTCTCTCTCTTTGTGCACAGACCATACTCATTCAACCTGGTAAGCACTTTATCAAGGTTCTGGAGGTGCTCTTCATCATTTCTGCCAGTCACAATGATGTCATCAAAGTAACATTGTGTTCCTGGGATATCTTGGAGCACTTGGTCCATTGCTCTTTGCTCAATTGCTGGAGCTGATGCATGCCAAAGGTGAGATGATTATACTGGCACATTCCCTTATGAGTGTTGATTGTGAGGAACTTCCTGCTTGCCTCCTCAATCTCCATATAGAAACATAGAAACATAGAAAATAGGTGCAGGAGTAGGCCATTCGGCCCTTCGAGCCTGCACCGCCATTTATTATGATCATGGCTGATCATCCAACTCAGAACCCCGCCCCAGCCTTCCCTCCATACCCCCTGATCCCCGTAGCCACAAGGGCCATATCTAACTCCCTCTTAAATATAGCCAATGAACTGGCCTCAACTGTTTCCTGTGGCAGAGAATTCCACAGATTCACCACTCTCTGTGTGAAGAAGTTTTTCCTAATCTCGGTCCTAAAAGGCTTCCCCTTTATCCTCAAACTGTGACCCCTTGTTCTGGACTTCCCCAACATCGGGAACAATCTTCCTGCATCTAGCCTGTCCAATCCCTTTAGGATTTTATATGTTTCAATCAGATCCCCCCTCAATCTTCTAAATTCCAACGAGTACAAGTCCAGTTCATCCAGTCTTTCTTCATATGAAAGTCCTGCCATCCCAGGAATCAATCTGGTGAACCTTCTTTGTACTCCCTCTATGGCAAGGATGTCTTCCCTCAGATTAGGGGACCAAAACTGCACACAATACTCCAGGTGTGGTCTCACCAAGGCCTTGTACAACTGCAGTAGTACCTCCCTGCTCCTGTACTCAAATCCTCTCGCTATAAATGCCAGCATACCATTCGCCTTTTTCACCGCCTGCTGTACCTGCATGCCCACTTTCAATGACTGGTGTATAATGACACCCAGGTCTCGTTGCACCTCCCCTTTTCCTAATCGGCCGCCATTCAGATAATAATCTGTTTTCCTATTTTTGCTACCAAAGTGGATAACTTCACATTTATCCACATTAAATTGCGTCTGCCATGAATTTGCCCACTCACCCAACCTATCCAAGTCACTCTGCATCCTCTTAGCATCCTCCTCACAGCTAACACTGCCACCCAGCTTCGTGTCATCCGCAAACTTGGAGATGCTGCATTTAATTCCCTCATCCAAGTCATTAATATATATTGTAAACAACTGGGGTCCCAGCACTGAGCCTTGCGGTACCCCACTAGTCACCGCCTGCCATTCTGAAAAGGTCCCGTTTATTCCCACTCTTTGCTTCCTGTCTGCTAACCAATTCTCCATCCACATCAATACCTTACCACCAATATCATGTGCTTTAAGTTTGCACACTAATCTCCTGTGTGGGAGCTTGTCAAAAGCCTTTTGAAAATCCAAATATACCACATCCACTGGTTCTCCCCTATCCACTCTACTAGTTACATCCTCAAAAAATTCAATGAGATTCGTCAGACACGATTTTCCCTTCACAAATCCATGCTGACTTTGTCCGATGATTTCACCGCTTTCCAAATGTGCTGTTATCACATCTTTGATAACTGACTCCAGCAGTTTCCCCACCACCGACGTTAGGCTAAACGGTCTATAATTCCCCGGTTTCTCTCTCCATCCTTTTTTAAAAAGTGGGGTTACATTAGCCACCCTCCAATCCTCAGGAACTAGTCCAGAATCTAACGAGTTTTGAAAAATTATCACTAATGCATCCACTATCTCTTGGGCTACTTCCTTAAGCACTCTAGGATGCAGACCATCTGGCCCTGGGGATTTATCTGCCTTCAATCTCTTCAATTTACCTAACACCACTTCCCTACTAACAAGCATTTCGCTCAGTTCCTCCACCTCACTGGACCCTCTGTCCCCTACTATTTCTGGAAGATTATTTATGTCCTCCTTAGTGAAGACAGAACCAAAGTAATTATTCAATTGGTCTGCCATGTCCTTGCTCCCCATAATCAATTCATCTGTTTCTGTCTGTAGGGGACCTACATTTGTCTTTACCAGTCTTTTCCTTTTTACATATCTATAAAAGCTTTTACAGTCAGTTTTTATGTTCCCTGCCAGTTTTCTCTCATAATCTTTTTTCCCCTTCCTAATTAAGCCCTTTGTCCTCCTCTGCTGAACTCTGAATTTCTCCCAGTCCTCAGGTGAGCCACTTTCTCTGGCTAATTTGTATGCTGCTTCTTTGGAATTGATACTATCCCTAATTTCTCTTGTCAGCCACGGGTGCACTACCTTCCTTGATTTATTCTTTTGCCAAACTGGGATGGACAATTGTTGTAGTTCATCCATGCAACCTTTAAATGCTTGCCATTGCATATCCACCGTCAATCCTTTAAGTGTCATTTGCCAGTCTATCTTAGCTAATTCACGTCTCATACCTTCAAAGTTACCCCTCTTTAAGTTCAGAACCTTTGTTTCTGAATTAACTATGTCACTCTCCATCTTAATGAAGAATTCCACCATATTATGGTCACTCTTACCCAAAGGGCCTCTCACGACTTACAGGCTTGCAATAAGTCAATCTTTGAATGCCTCTCTGCACCTGACAAAGACGCAAAAATGTCCTCTATTCATGGCAGGACATTCTGCACAGTATGCAGCACTGGGCTGATGATCACTTTGAAATCCCCACAAACACAAATGACTCTGGCCTTCCCTTTCTTGATCACTGGGACAATGGGCAGGACCCAATTGCTCCACTCAACCTTGGAGAGAATTCTAGATGCCTCCAAGCTCTGAAGTTTACCATCCACTTTAGGGCATAGTGTGTAAGGTACTGGACGTGCTTTATGGAATCTTGGTGTTGCTGCTTCATCCAGTTTAATTCTGGCCTTTTTTGCCTTTGAGTTTACCAATCCCCTTCTCAAACACCCTCTCATTAGTCGGTCTCTGATTAGTGCTACCATTTGGGCTGCAGTTGCCTATTGATGTCACACTGAGAGCTTTGAATGCGTGCCACTCTAGTTGGATTTTTCTCAACCATTCAGGTCCAAAAAGTGCTGGCCCTCCATTTTTCAATACATAAAGCTTAAACTGCTGTGTTTGGCCTCCATACTTCACTTTCACTTTCAGCTTGCCTTTGGGAGACACTTTTTCCCCTGTGTAGGTCGTTAGCATCCCTGAGGTCTTCTCTAATGGTATCCTAGAAAACTGTCTGTTGTAGTCAGCGTCTGAAATTATAGAGAAAGCTGACACTGTATCCAGCTCCACTTTCAGTTAGACTAGACACATTTATTATAATCCTTCTGCTTCAGTAATACTATGCAGTTCTAGGCATGACAACTCACCTTTATCATACTCTGTTGCCTGTTTCAGATTTGGTCACTTCATGCATTTGCTTAGTTTTGTGTGTAAAACTTTTCATGGGGTGGTTTTTCTCTTTGATTGTGCTCTTTGTCTGTCTTGCACACTCCCTCTATGTGACGTCTGTGATACTTTCTGCAAACTTACTTCAATGGTTGGTAAGTTAATGGAGAAGATCCTGAGAGACAGGATTTATGAACATTTAGAGAGGCATAATATGATTAGGAATAGTCAGCAGGTTGAAGGCAGGTTGTGCCTTACAAGCCTGATTGAATTTTTTGAGGATGTGACTAAACACATTGATGAAAGTAGAGCAGTAGATGTAGTGGATATGGATTTCAGCAAAGCATTTGATAAGGTGCCCCATGCAAGGCTTATTGAGAAAGTAAGGAGGCATGGGTTCCAAGGGGACATTGCTCTGTGGATCCAGAACCGGCTTGCACACAGAAGGGTAAGTGTGGTTGTAGATGGGTTATATTCTGCATGGAGGTCAGTGACCAGTGTTGTGCATCTGTTCTGGGACCCCTACTCTTCATGAATTTTATAAATGACCTGGATGAGGAAGTGGAGGGATGGGTTAGTAAATTTGCTGATGACACAAAGGTTGGGGGTGTTGAGGGTAGTGTGGAGGGCTGTCAGAGGTTACAGCGGGACATCGATAGGATGCAAACCAAGGCTGAGAAGTGGCAGATGGAGTTCAACCCAGGTAGGTGTGAGGTGGTTCATTTTGGTAGGTCAAATATGATGGCAAAATATAGTATTCATGATGAAACTCTTGGCAGCATGGAGGATCAGAGGGATCTTAGTGTCTGAGTCCATAGGACACGCAAAGCTGCTGCGCAGGTTGACTCTATGGTTAAGAAGGCATATGGGTGCATTGTCCTTCATCAACTGTGGGATTGAGTTCAAGAGCCGAGAGGTAATGTTACAGCTACATAGGACCCTAGTCAGACCCCACTTGGAGTACTGTGCTCAGTTCTGGTCACCTCACTACAGGAAGGATGTGGAAACTATAGAAAGGATGCAGAGGAGATTTACAAGGATGATGCTTGGATTGGTGAGCATGCCTTATGAGAAAAGGCTGAGTGAACTTGGCCTTTTCTTCTTGAAGTGACAGAGGATGAGAGGTGACCTGATAGAGGTATATAAAATGATGACAGGCATTGATCGTGTGGATAGTCAGAGGCTTTTTTTCCCAGGGCTGAAATGGCTAATGTGAGAGGACACGGTTTTAAGGTGCTTGGAAGTAGGTACAGAGGAGATGTTGGGGTAAGTTTTTTTACGCAGAGAGTAGTGAGTGTATGGAATGGGCTGCCAGCAATGGTGGTGGAAGTGGATACAATAGGGTCTTTTAAGAGGTTCCTGGATAGGTACATGAAGCTTAGAAAAATAGAGGGCTATGGGTAACCTGAGGTAATTTCTAAAGTAAGTAGATGTTCGGTACATCATTGTGGGTTGAAGGGCTTGTATCATGCTGTAAGTTTTCTATGTTTTTATGTTTCTAAACTCTTTCTTTGAACCAACAGTCATTTGTATCATGGGAGGATTTGCAACATCGATGACATTTTTGACTTTTTATACCATTCAGGGGCATTTTGTGCATTTCACATTCTAAACTCTTTTTCTGTAGTACTGCTGCATCCTTTGCTGCAGTCTCTAACGATATTGCCATGGTCAATGCCTATTCTAAGGTTTGGTCTCTTTCTGCCAGTAGCCTCTTTTGAGGGTTTTGACTATGCTTGCCACATACAAGCCTTTCCCTTAATGCATCAGAGAGTCCATCTTTAAAGTCACAGTACTGGGAAAGTTTTCACGGTTCTGCAATGTATTCAGAAATGCTTTCATCCTTTGACTCTTTCCTTTTGTAAAATCTAAATATCTCAGCTATTACCAGTGGTTTAGGACTCAAGTGATTTTGTAAAATTGTAACAATTTTTGTCGAATGTCTTATTTGCTGATTTTTCAGGTGTCACTAAGTTGTGTAAGAGACTATACATTCTAACACCCATCAAGCTAAGAAGCACGAGGGCTTTCTTTTACTCATCCTCATTGTTCGTGTTACAATACATTTCAACCCTCTCGATGTATGATGCACAGCCTTCATGAGCACAATCAAATTCATCAACTTTACTGACTAAAGCCCTTGATCAATATCTTCATGTCCTCTTTCAACACAGGAGAATTCTGAGAGGAAGCTAATGTAGTTCAATTATTCAAGAAGGGAAATAGGGATAATCCTGGAAACTTAAGACCAGTGAGTATCATGCCAGTGGTAGGGAAGTTACTGGAGTGGATTCTTAGGAATAGGACTTATGAGCAATTTGAAACCCATAGCCTGATTAGGGACAGTCAGCATGGCTTTATACAAGGCAAGTTGTTCTTAGTAACTTGATTGAGTTTTTTTGTGGAGCTGATGAAGGTGATTGATGAAAGTAGAGCCATGGATGTTGTCTACATAGACTTTAGTAAGATGTACGAAACGATCTCTCAATGAGCGGTGCCTTAGGAATACAGCGTTCATTATTAAGGACCTAGAGCACCCGGGGCATGCCCTTTTCTCAATGTTACCATCAGGTAGGAGATACAGAAGTCTGAAGGCGCACACACTCAGTGATTCAGGAACAGCTTCTTCCCCTCTGCCATCCAATTTCTATATAGATATTGAACTCATAAACACTACCTCACTAATTTTTTATTTCTGTTATTTTGCACTTCTTATTTTAACTTAACTATTATATATATATACACACACTTAAAGTAACTCAGTTTTTTTGCTCTATATTTATTTATTGTGTATTTCATTGTACTGCTGCCATAAAGTTAACAAATTTCACAACATATGCCGATGATATTAAACCTGATTCTGATGAAGACACGAGGTGTATTGAATCTCATGGAATTATTGGGCAGAGAGCTTGCTGTTATTTTCACCATGGTTTCTACTAAAAACTCCACACAATGAAGCCACCCCAAAAAAACTACACATCTTGAACAATACTGCAAATGAGAGAGTTGCATTGTTTTTGTATTACTGGGATACCTTCTTTTCAGGAAGTTCCACCTGCTTCCAACTGTTTGCCTTGAGTTGATGCAGCTCATCAAATTTCATACTGACATTTTCAATTGACAACTGTAGCATATCCCAAAATCCTGCCAAGTCTTGGGAGGTCAGTCGAGGACATGCATTTGGATTCTGAGAAGAACAGGAAAAGAACGTGTAAGCTTTTCACTTATTGTCTTCTTCTAGGAACACACACACATAGATGTATGCACTTTTATGGTTAGTAGATCCTTTGTTTGTCAAGTTCTGCAATTCTTGTTAAAATATTTAAGTAAAGCACTTCAAAACCAGAATAGTAAACTATTTGAGTATGTTACTCGCTGTGAATACAAGCTAGTAGTCTCATGGTTACAGTGACTCAGCGAAAAGATGAGAAGGAATGCAGAATAAAGCAATATTCACATACCATATTTTCTTCACACAGTCCACTGAACTGTTGGAACTTCTGGGACATCAGGAGCTGAGCACTTCCAACTGCACTTCGGATTTTCCCCAAAACTACAGTAAAGCAATGGGCAGAGTAAGTGACGTTCGATGGACTCCAAATAAATGATATTACATCATAAACTTGTATTTAATATATAAACAATTGATGCATGATGTTCCTCTGATATGACAATATGAAAACTCACATTTAATTAAATAATTAAATGCTTTGGATTGCTAAAATGTATTGAAGTAAAATTAAATGCATCATTCTAATACTAATTTTCAGGGTATCTAAATTCAATTATATTTTCCGTTAAATAAATATTCAAAGAGCTTGTGTGTGCTGGAAACTTTTTTATAAAAATGAATGTGATTCCAAATAGGTTCTCTTCTAATATTTGTATATCTGGGCACTTGTAATACTACTGTGACACTGTGATTTCCTTTGGGATCAAAAACTATCTACCTATCTATCTTTTGGTTGTTTTAGCTGGGGGTAGTAGTGGGGATAAGCTCGCACTACGTATTCAATGCTCCCAATGGCGTGCATCTCAAATAGCCTCTAACAACCAAATCCAGCTCCTGGCCTTCGCATGTGACTTAACTATTAAACCCGGCAGAACCATTTCTACTGACAGAGAAAATTTCAAAGTTCAAAGTAAATTTTATTATTTAAATACATAAATGTCACCAAATACAACCCTGAGTTTTATTTTTCTTGTAGGCATACTCAATAAGTCTATAGAATAATAGCCATAACAGAACAAACAAAAGACCACCAAACTAGGGCGTTGAACCACAGTGTAGAAGACTACAAACTGTGCAAATACAAAAAGAAGAAATAATAATAATAAATGAGCAATAAATATCGAGAACATGAGATAAAGAGTCCTTGAAAATGAGTCCATTGGCTGTGGAAACATTACAATGATGGGGCAAGTGATGTTGCGTGAAGTTATCCCCTTTGGTTCAAGAGCCTGATGGTTGA
Source organism: Mobula birostris (assembly GCF_030028105.1). Lineage (NCBI taxonomy): Eukaryota > Metazoa > Chordata > Chondrichthyes > Myliobatiformes > Myliobatidae > Mobula > Mobula birostris. Next base: position 62,685,048 of record NC_092370.1, read on the forward strand.
GGGGTATTAACTGTTCCTGAGCCTGGTGGTGTGAGTCGTGAAGCTCTTGTCCCTTTCTCCTGATTGCAGCAGTGAGAAGAGAGCATGTTCTGGGCGGTGGAGGTCCCTGATGATGGATGCTGCTTTCCTGCAACAGCATTTCATGTAGATGTGCTCAATGGTGGAGAGGGCTTTACCCGTGATGGACTGGGCCATATCCACTACATTTTGTAGAATTTTCCAATTAAGGGCATTGGTGTTTGCATACAAGGCTGTGATGCAACCAGTCAACCATGACACGGCTGTTGCCGCTGTTGGTGTCTGCCATTCCTTTGATTTATCAGCTATGTGGAGAGGGAGAGCCTGCTACATGGGCCAACAGCTTACACTCCATATTGCACTTCCTTGGCTTGCTTATCATGTAGGCAGCTGGGATGCACCATCCATTGTTGACTCCAACCGGCTGAGGGGCTTGATTCCAAATAAGCAGAAGCAAAATCTCAGGCAAAACTTCAATCCTATCTTCACTCCGACAACAACGATTGGCCAGTAATCAGGAACAACTAATTTTCCTTCCACATATCAGGAAGATCCTGAGATCAAGTGGAATTCCTGTACTCCAGCCTTAACTGTAATCCACTGACAATCAGGATTTCTTCTCCTAACCAGCTCTGCTACTTGCTGGATAAAATTTCTGAATAATGTGTTTTTCTTTAACTAGTTATTGAGAAAATGTGCAAGGACCAAAGATCATGTGGCTATATGCATCAAGTAATTCCACCACCGAGTTCAAGGGAGGTCATAGAAAATATGTCCCTCTGTAAATGAGGCACTTAGTCGTTTCAGCAAGTGGCAAAAATATAACATTAGGTAGTTCTAGGTGTGGATAGTGAGAATGGTTCTTCCTATAGATCACTCAGGCACTGCAAGAATTTCAGTGCCGCTCCATACTGGTTAAGGTCCTGTGCTCGAGGTAAGATTGTCAATGGTTCTACTTCTGGAATGTACATTTGCCTGCCATAAGCTTTGGAAAAAGAAAATAGTTCCTTGTGGTTAATCCTGGGTGATTGGTTAAATCGTTGGGCTACATAGATCTTGGACACACATATCAATTCCTGCTGGAAGATTACCACTATAATCAAAGATACCCTCTGAAATTTGCCAGTCTTCCAGTGCAAGGCACTGGTGATGATGAATACTTTGGACTATCACAATCCAAGGTCCAGGATTACTTGCTAAAGGATGCACTGAAGTCCAGTGCAGTGCTGTGAAGCCTATACAACGTAAGGCTGGTTTAAGTCCTTCTTACCACTGGAACCTAGAAACTTTCAGACAATTCAAGGAATGAGTAAAGGAAACTGATGTCATGATGAAATAATGTAAATAATTTGAAATTGTTTGTACATAGAAGGGCAGCACATAACTCTGCTTAACTACACATATTTTCACTCATTATTTACAAATACAGTTTTTAAAAAAATCTATAATTGGTAAAAGAATTTGGCTTGATTCACCCCTAAGACTTGTGATTCCAGAAAGAAGGATAACAGCTAGACTAAGATGAAGAGCTAATTTCTCTATATTCCATTACATCTTGCATGTCAGAACAGAAATATGCAAGAAATTCACACGAAACAAGAGGCCACTTCGTGACATCTGGTGAGAGCTCTCCATCAGAATGGAAAATGGGAAGAAGCACAGTGAGTTGGATTCCCCCCAATTTCATCTTGATTGAATGATGCCCTATTTCCTGGTAGGTTTCAAGTTTCCAGGCTGTGCACAAGCACATGACATAATGGTTAACATGCCTTATTTAAGAAGCCAATTCAAAAATAGAATGTGGAGAAGCCCGTCAGCAAGGCCTGCACCCAAATTCAATGACTCTTCCTTGGATTATTGCTGGGTACCATTAAGGTTTGGAATATCATATCCTTCTTAGCAATAGGAGGCAGTAGCATAGCAGATGGATGATGTAGGAGGCCATTCGGCCCACTGATTTAGTGCTATTTGAAAGAGTTCTATCCAGCCAACTGCACTTTGAGCACACGGTCCACTGATCTGCAAGTCTTTTCAAGTACACGTTTAAGACAGTCTGCAGGTTCCGACATGTTCCTTTCCTGAGAATTTTTACAATCCAAATTTTTCAGAAATGAACAAAAGCATTGTGTGGGAGAGGATCACGGAAACAGCTGTGATGGGAGAGTGAGCAGGCAAGGGAAAGGGAGCTGCCAGGCAGCCTCATTGACTCAGTGAGTGTCTCTGCCCAGTGCTTCCAGATCTGGTTGGATCAACCCAGTCCCCAACTGTTGTGGTTTGTGTGGGATGGTGGGGGAAGATAAAGCATGAGGAAATGCTGTTCTCATCCTGTCTCATCCTGTTAATGATGCAGCTCTATAAAACTCTGGTTAGGCCACACTTGGAGTACTGTGTTCAGTTCTGGTCACCTCACTATAGGAAGGATGTGGAAGCATTGGAAAGGGTACAGAGGAGATTTACCAGGATGCTGCCTGGTTTAGAGAGTATGCATTATGATCAGAGTTTAAGGGAGCTAGGGCTTTACTCTTTGGAGAGAAGGAGGATGAGAGGAGACATGATAGAGGTGTAGAAGATAATAAGAGGAATAGATAGAGTGGATAGCCAGCACCTCTTCCCCAGGGCACCACTGCTCAATACAAGAGGACATGGCTTTAAGGTAAGGGGTGGGAAGTTCAAAGGGGATATTAGAGGAAGGTTTTTTACTCAGAGAGTGGTTGGTGCATGGAATGCACTGCCTGAGTCAGTGGTGGAGGCAGATACACTAGTGAAGTTTAAGAGACTACTAGACAGGTATATGGAGGAATTTAAGATGGGGGCTTATATGGGAGGCAGGGTTTGAGGGTCGGCACAACATTGTGGGCTGAAGGGCCTGTACTGTGCTGTACTATTCTATGTTCTATGTTCTATATTCTATGTTTGCACAAGCTGGAGTTTCTGGCATTGAAATGGGCTGTGGTGGACAAGCTGAGTGACTATCTCTACAGTGCCAAGTTTGAGGGAGGGCAGAGAACAATCCCCTAACTTATATCCTGCATCCCATAGGCGATCGGTGGTTGGCAGTGTTGCCTGCCTATGATTTCAGCCTGAAGTACCGGCCGGGAAGCAGGAACATTGATGGTGATGCCTTGTCCCGAGGGGCGCATGAAGGGCTGGACAGGGATGAAGAGTGGGAGAGTATTCCTGCCTGGAGGGGTGAAAGCCATGTGCCAGTTTGCCATCATGGTGAAGGTGGATGGACAGCAAGGGCAGGATCGAATGGTAGATCAATTGGGATGACGACATTCCACCAGTTTACTGTAACCTGACTGCTCTGAAGTCAAACCAATTACCAGAATTGAGTTCTGGGAAAGTGAGCAGCTGCTCAGCGAGATGATCTGGGCATTGGTACCGTTTGGTCAGCGGTTGAAAAGGGAGACATGGCTCAGGCGGAGAAGACGAAACACGCTGGGGTGCTTCCATTACTGAGGGAGTGGCCCAGGTTGGAGTTGAGGAACCAGATCTTCTACCGGGTCATGTCACCTCAGGACTGACCTTGGGATTCCCAGCTGGTTCTGCCCGAGAAATATTGGAGGATTGTGCTGAAGTCACTTCATGATGATTCTGGACATTTGGGGGTTGAAAAGGCCTATGGATTTCTTGCAGATCGGTTTTACTGGCCCTGAATGAAGCCAGAGGTCGAAGAGTACTGCAAGTCGTGCATTCGACGCTTATGGAGGAAGACGTTGCCTACGAGGGCAGCTCCCTTATCCCACTTGCAGAGTGCAGAGTCCCTGGACATGGTGTGTATAGATTTCCTGTCAATAGAGCCAGATGCTGGCAGCATGGCGAATGTCTTAGTCATCACGGATCACTACGCCAGATACGCACAAGCTTTCCCTACCAAGGATCAGAGGGCGTCCATGGTGGCCAAAGTGTTGTGGGAGAGGTATTTCATTTATTATGGTCTCCCCAGGCGGATACATAGTGATCAGGGATGGGATTTCGAGAGTAGACTCATCCATGAGTTACTGAGCATGCTTGGAGTTGAGAAGTCGAGGACTACCCCTTATCACCCACAGCCCAAGGGGTTTAATCGTACCTTGCTAGACATGTTCGGAACCTTGGAGATCAGCAAGAAGAGCAGGTGGAGTCAACATATTGGACATCTGGTCCACTGTTACAACTGTATCTGAAATGAAGCTACTGGGTATTTGCCATATAATCTGATGTTTGGGCGCGAGACAAAGTTGCCCATTGACCTTTGTTTTTGGGAATGACCCACCACTGAAGACTCACCTGAAGTATGTGTCTGATATGAGAAGGGAGCTGAAAAAAGTTTATGAATTAACTGAGGTTGTGGCTGCCAAGCAGAATCAAGGAAATAAGAGGAGGTATGATCAAAAGGTTAGGTTCTCACAACTCAGGAGACCAAGTCCTCATAAGGAATTTGGGGCTACCTGGGAAGCATAAGTTGGCTGACTGCTGGGTGGCTACACCCTATGTGGTGGAAAATCAGATGCCAAACATACCAGTTTCCCGGGTGAAACCAAAGGATGGGAATGGACCTGTCAAGATTCTCCATCGGAACCACCTGTTGACCTGGGGTCAAGAAGTGCAGGTAGACCCACAGCCTGGCCTGGAGCCTACACCTTGTAAAAGGACTCTACGGCAATGCAGGGAGACTGCAGGACCAACAGCAGGGAAGATTAGACCAACCCCCACACTTGAGAGGGATACTGATTCAGAGGATGAGGACATGGAGGTGTGGTATATGCTGCCTTTAGCTAACTCCCCACTAATTGAGGAAGTTCTCCCAACCCTTCTCACGCTGAGTCAGGTGAAATCGAGCGGGTTATTGGTGGACAGCCTGGGTTGCAGCGACACCCTGCAAGGGATGAAGTGGGGCTTAGCCAAGGGACAGAGAGGTCAGAGTTGCAGGTGGGCGTGTGATAGGACGGGGGAGGCCTTGCCAGGTAGTTCAGAAGCATCCCCAGTAGTGTCAGAACATGAAAAGGTAGATGAGGGGGATATGGAGGTCTCAGAAAATTAGGAGCCCACTGGATAGGCTGGCCAATGTAGCACCGGGGGAACAGAGTGTGGCCCCTACCGTCGTGGGGAGCTATGTCACTGCCTTTTACACCTGGGTTGGACTTCGCGCTTTGCAGGAAGCATTGGCGAATTATCTCAAAGTCATGAGGACTGACTAAATTTGGTAGGGACACAGTGTAACACTCCGTAATGTTTCACTGCTATTATAATGGTTTCTTTGTAGCAGCAGTGTTTGGGTTATGACTAGAGTTAACCGGGACTTTGGAATGTGAGCCATCCAATGAGAGGGGTGTTGTTTCTTTCTTGTGTGTCTGAGAGGAGGTATTCGTGATAAAGGGGAGATGATGATGAGAGAAGATGTGAGAGGGGAGAGCTGGTAGACCGCAGGACAGAGTGGACTTGGAGTGAGGGTCTGTGAGTCGATAACACTCGGAAGAAATCGATGGGAAATTCAAGGACAGAAAACCGTGAGCTTCAACATGCGCAATAGACTGTTTCATTAAAATGGGCTCTTTCTCTGTTCGTTTTCTGTACTAACCCTGTATTCATATTGAGAATTATAAAGCTCAATCATTTAATTGAATATAGTGTGCTGTCTGGTCTTTCATGATACTCAGTTGTAACAGGGGAACACATCACACAGCATCCACAGAAATGAGATTTCATCAGTTTGGTGGGGGCGGTGACTGTTTTCCCCTAGACCATCGAACCTGGGGGTTACACTACTATTTCTAACAATAAGTCTCTGCATCATCTTCAGTTCAGTCACATCTTTCACTTATGTAGAACTCAAGCTGTGCTCCGAGTAGCATTTTATACAGTTCTATCATTACTTCCTTGTTATTTTCAATGCCCCAGGCTAAAATAGGACAACAGTCTGTGTTGTTTATAACTAACTTGCTTGACCCGCTATCTGATTTTTGCATGCATACATTCCAAGGTTTTTTTGTTCCTGCACACCACTCAATATCATCCAATTTATTACTATTCCCCTTGATTGTTCCAACTCTTGAAATGTATTACTTTACAGTTCCCTTACCATTGATTGACCAATTTGACAAGATAATCTATATGTTCTTGTAGTCTAAAGCCTTCTTGTCCTTGCTGGACCATATGGCCAATTTTAGCACCATCTTCAAATGTTTTAAGATGGATGAGGCTGTTAGGTTGAGAAAGACCATAAGATTCAAAGTTCATAGTAAATTTATTATCAAAGTGCATATATGTCACCACGCACAACCTGGAGATTCATTTTCCTGTGGGCCTTATGAATAAATCTATTACAGAATAATAACCATAATAGAATCAATGGAAGACTGCACCAACTTGGGCAAAAGACAACAAACACAAAATACTCTGCAGGTGAGTGTTGCAAAAGACAACAAGTTGTGCAAATAAAGAAAAGCAAGAGATAAAAATAATAAATAGGTATGCAATAAATAACGAGAAGATGAGATGAAGAGTCCTTGAAAGTGAGTCTAGGCTATGGGAATATTTCAATGATGGGGCAAGTGAAACTGGTGGAGTTTTCCCCTTTGATCCCAGAGGGACTATTCCTGAGTCCCTCTTCCTGATGGCAGCAGTGAGTGGTGGTGTTCCCTGATGACGGATGCTGCGCAAGGCATAAGTGTGGGTGATGGCGCTGAATGGTGTGATTACTGTTGGGTGCATTTGAGGTGGGGTCAGAAGATCCAAATGACCTGCAATTAAAGAACTTGTAGGGATCCAGTCCACGGATGATTCAAAGTATTGGGCACAAGTATGCATAGGCAGGCCACCTTTATGATAAAGCTAAGACACCTGCTCTATTTGCAGAAGAGGCATTTACTTTTTATTTCATACCACATGCCTCTGTGCAAAAACGTGCCATTCACATGGAGGATTCAAGCACAATTTTTAGTGCAATTAAGAACAGTCCAGTAATTACTCCACTTTATATTGGAATCAGGTTTTCAATAAATTCTACTGCACAAAAACAAAATGCTAATATAATAAATTCCTAGGGCCTTATTATTTGGGACTCTTGTGGTTATGATTACCCTTCTGGCGACATGTTCCTAAAAAGCAAGTATCAATCAACATTGGTTGATGCCTCAGTGAAAGCAATAGATGGGTTCTAATGGTATACGGGAGTTAATTAGCCATGTTTCAGAAAAGGGTCATGTGGGTGTTCTTCTCATCTGATCAGAAAGACAGGTTAAGATTGTGGACATCAAGATCAGAGTCGGATAGCAGTGGGGGAGTCTCGCTGGCAATTTTAACATTTGTAACAAGCATTCCTTCTGTGACTGTAATTGCTATTTCATGTTATACAGCATAAATCTTCACCATTTCATGTGCTAGAAATACAGGTTAGATATGTGTCTTTATATCCCCACTCATCTTTACTCTATGAAGCATTAAGCAAAACAAAATCATTTGTTCTCATTAGGCTGAAAAGAACAACCTGCAGCTCTCCCAGAACAGTGAGCTTCCCCATTATTTAGAGAGTCACAGAGAACATCTGGTCTTATATGAAGTGACTGAATCAACGGTTAAAAATTTGCAGCTGCTACTTAATTGTAGTGATATCATAAATTAATGTCTTCGTTTCTGGCTAGTATTGAAGGAATACTGATGAAAACATTACAAATCTTATTGAATTCGGATAGGATGTTGTTCTGCTGTGGCCTTCAATGGAACTCTTATCATACAAACTGATACAGCTGGTTGACCTAGGCAAATCTAGAGTAGATATGGGGACAACTCAGGAATGCAAGCTAAAAATTTGTACCCCACTATAGGAAACATCGTCTCCAAACCATTCTATATAGGCCTTTCAATATTTGATAGGTTTCAATTAGATTCTTCTAATCTCTAGTGAGTACAGGCCCTGAACCATCAAACACTTCTCATATGTTAACCCTTTCATTCCTGGGATCATTGCTGTGAACCTCCTCTAGATCCGCAACAATGCCAGCAGATCTTTTCTTAGATAAGGGGACAAAAGCTGCTCACAATACTATAAAGTGTGGTCTGACCAATGCCTTTTAGAGCCTCACCATTACATCCTTGCTTTTATATTCTAGTCCTCTCAAAATGAACAATAACATTGCACTTGCATTCCTTACCACTGATTCAAACTGCAAATTAACCTTTAGGGAACCCTGCACAAGGACTCCCAAGTTCCTTTGATTTTTTAATTTTCTCCCCATTTAAAAATATTCTATGCCTTTATTCCTTCTACCAATGTGCATAACCATATTCTTCCCTACACTATATTCCATCTGCCACTTCCTTGCCCATTCTCCCGATCTGTTCCAGTCCTTCTGCAGACTCTTTGCTTTCTCACCACTACCTGCCCCACCTCTCTGCATATTATCCACAAATCTGGCCCCAAAGCTATCAATTCTGTCACCAAATCATTGACATATAACGTGAAAAGAAGTGGCCCCAACATCGATCCCTGCAGAACACCACTAGTTACTGGTAGCCAACCAGAAAAAGCCCCCTTTATTTCCACTCTCTGCCTCCTACCAGAGGGCCAACATTCTATCCATGCAATTATCTTTACTGTAATAGAATGGGCTCTTATCTGGGTTGGAAGCCTCATGTGCGGCCCCTTGTCAAACACCTTCTGAAAATCCAAGTAAACAATATCCACTGACTCTCCTTTGTTTATTCTGTCTGTTATTTCCTCAAAGAATTCCAACACATTTGTCAGTCAAGATTTCTCCTTAAGGAAACCATGCTAAACTAATCCTGTGTCTTCCAAATTACTTTCAGAAACTTCAGCCATAGCTGCACTACAGTCTTTATAGCTAGTGCCCCCTTCCAATCAACTTTGGCCCCTCCTCTCTCATTGTTTTATTGTTTTTTGTACTCCACTAATGTGTTAAACTTTAGCTTCTTTCTCTCTCAAACACCAGGGTGAATTTTATCAAATTATGTTCACTGGCTCCTAAGCGTACCTTTACACTGAGCTCCCTATTCACTTATCTTGTAAACTTTATGGTTATCATTTTCTTCTTCAAAAAACTTACCAGATTATTCCTTGCAAGCTACTGTCCCAACAGTACGATTTTCTTCCTCTGTAAGTTTAAAATCTCCCATTTATGTACTAGCTTTAATATGTGAAAGCTTCTCAATGTGCTTCTTCGGAGGTGTCAAATAAAACTGGATGCTTAACTCATAAATGAGATAACCAAAAGCTTGTTCTAAGATTTTAGAACCATAGAACAATACAGCACAGAAAACAGGCCATTCGGTCCTTCTAATCTGTGCCTGAACTTTATTCCACTAGCCCCTATCCAATTTGTTCTTAAAACTTAAGAGTGAGCCCGCATTTACCACATCAGATGGCAGCTCGTTCCACACTCCCACCACCCCGAGTGAAGAATTTCCTCCTAATGTCCCCCCTAAATCTTTCCCCTTTCACCCTAAAGCCATGTCCTCTCATGTTTATCTCTCCTATTCTAAGTGGACAGAGCCTATTCACATAGAACATAGAACATAGAAAAGTACAGCACATTACAGGCCCTTCGGCCCACAATGTTGTGCCAACCCTCAAACCCTGCCTCCCATATAATGCCCCACCTTAAATTCCTCCATATACCTGTCTAGTAGTCTCTTAAACTTCACGAGTGTATCTGCTTCCACCACTGACTCAGGCAGTGTATTCCACGCACCAACCACTCTCTGAGTGAAAAACCTTCCTCTAATATCCCCCTTGAACTTCACACCCCTTACCTTAAAGCCATGTCCTCTTGTATTGAGCAGTGGTGCCCTGGGGAAGAGGCGCTGGGTATCCACTCTATCAATTCCTCTTATTATCTTGTACACCTCTATCATGTCTCCTTTCATCCTTCTTCTCTCCAAAGAGTAAAGCCCCAGCTCCCTTAATCTCTGATCATAATGCATACTCTCTAAACCAGGCAGCATCCTGGTAAATCTCCTCTGCACCCTTTCCAATGCTTCCACATCCTTCCTATAGTGAGGTGACCAGAACTGAACACAGTATTCCAATTGTGGCCTAACCAGAGTTTTATAGAGCTGCATCATTACATCGCGACTCTTAAACTTTATCCCTCGAGTTATAGAAACATAGAAACATAGAAAATAGGTGCAGGAGTAGGCCATTCGGCCCTTCATGGCTGATCATCTAAATCAGAACCCTGCACCAGCCTTCCCTCCATATTCCCTGATCCCTTTAGCCCCAAGGACCATATCTAATTCCCTCTTAAATATAGCCAATGAACTGGCCTCAACTGTTTCCTGTGGCCGGGAATTCCACAGATTCACCACTCTCTGTGTGAAGAAGTTTTTCCTAATCTCAGTCCTAAAAGATTTTCCCCGAGATTAGGAAAAACTTCTTCACACAGAGAGTGGTCCTTCCCATAAGCTTTCTTACCTACCCTATCTACCTGTGAGGCAACTTTCAGGGATCTGTGGACATGTACCCCCAAATCCCTCTGCTCCTCCACACTCCCAAGTATCCTGCCATTTACTTTGTACTGTGCCTTGGAGTTTGTCCTTCCAAAGTGTACCACCTCACACTTCTCCGGGTTGAACTCCATCTGCCACTTCTCAGCCCACTTCTGCATCCTATCAATGTCTCCCTGCAATCTTTGACAATCCTCTACAAGATCTACGACACCACCAACCTTTGTGTCATCTGCAAACTTGTCAACTCACCCCCCCCTACCCCTACATCCAGGTCGCTAATAAAAATCATGGAAAGTAGAGGTCCCAGAACAGATCCTTGTGCGACACCACTAGTCACAATCCTCCAATCTGAATGTACTCCCTCCACTATGACCCTCTGCCTTCTACAGGCAAACCAATTCTGAATCCACCTGGCCAAACTTCCCTGGATCCCATGCCTTCTGACTTTCTGAATAAGCCTACCGTGTGGAACCTTGTCAAGTGCCTTACTAAAATCTATATAGATCACATCCACTGCATTACCCTCATCAATATGCCTGGTCACCTCCTCAAAGAACTCTATCAGGCTTGTTAGACACGATCTGCCCTTCACAAAGCCATGCTGACTGTCCCTGATCAGACCATGATTCTCTACATGCCTATAGGTCCTATCTCTAAGAATCTTTTCCAACAGCTTTCCCACCACAGACGTAAGACTCACCAGGCTATAATTACCCGGACTATCCCTACTACCTTTTTTGAACAAGGGGACAACATTCGCCTCCCTCCAACCCTCCGGTACCATTCCCGTGGACAACGAGGACATAAAGATCCTAGCCAGAGGTTCAGCAATCTCTTCCCTCGCCTCATGGAGCAGCCTGGTGAATATTCCATCAGGCCCCGGGGACTTATCCATCCTAATGTATTTTAATAACTACAACACCTCCTCTCCCTTAATATCAACATGCTCCAGAACATCAACCTCACTCATATAGTCCTCACCATCATCAAGTTCCCTCTGATTGCTGAATAGCGAAGAGAAGTATTCATTGAGGACCTCGCTCACTTCCACAGCCTCCAGGCACATCTTCCCACCTTTATCTCTAATCAGTCCTACCTTCACTCCTGTCATCCTTTTGTTCTTCACATAATTGAAGAATGCCTTGGGGTTTTCCTTTACCCTACTCGTCAAGGCGTTCTCATGCCCCCTTCTTGCTCTTCTCAGCCCCTTCTTAAGCTCCTTTCTTGCTTCCCTATATTCCTCAATAGACCCATCTGATCCTTGCTTCCTAAACCTCATATATGCTGCCTTCTTCCACCTGACTAGATTTTCCACCTCACTTGTCACTCATGGTTCCTTCACCCTACCATTCTTTATCTTCCTCACTGGGACAAATTTATCCCTAACATCCTGCAAGAGATCTCTAAACATCGACCACATATCCATAGTACGTTTCCCTGCAAAAACAACATCCCAATTCACACCTGCAAGTTCTAGCCTTATAGCCTCATAATTTGCCCCTCCTCAATTAAAAATTTTCCTGTCCTCTACAATTCTATCCTTTTCCACGATAATGCTTAAGGCCAGGGAGCAGTGGTCACTGTCACCCAGATGCTCACCCACTGAGGGATCTGTGACCTGACCTGGTTCATTATCTAGTACTAGATCTAGTATGACAATCCCCCTAGTCGGCCTGTCCACATACTGTGAGAGGAATCTGTCCTGAACACACTTGACAAACTCTGCCCCATCTAAACCCTTACTCTGTCTACATTTACTCTGTCTATACCCCTCATTTTTTTGCAAACCCCTATCAAATCTCCCCTCATTCTTCTACGTTCCAAGTAATAAAGTCCTAACCTGTTCAATCTTTCCCTGTAACTCAACTCCTGAAGACCTGGCAAATATCCTAGTAAATCTTCTCTGCACTCTTTCAATTTTACTGATATCCTTCCTATAGTTAGGTGACCAGAACTGCACACAATATTCCAAATTTGGCCTCATCAATGTCTTATACAACCTTGCCATAACATCCCAACTTCTATACTCAATACTTTATACTTCAATTTCTGCAACTTATTTTGATCCTGTGCAGTAGCCCCGTGCACTACCCCCCATACCAGGCAGTGATGCAGCCAGTCAGAATGCTCTCCAAGGTACATTTGTAGAAGTTTGAATGTTTTAGTTGACAAACCAAATTCCCTCAAACTCCTAATGAAATATAGCTGCTGTCTTGCCTTCTCTATAGCTGCATCAATATGTTGCATCCAGGTTAGGTCCTCAGAGATATTGTCACCCAGGAACTTGCTCACTCTCTCCATTTCTGATCCCTCTATGAGGGCTTGTTTGTGTTACCTCGTCTTACCCTTCCTGACGTCCACAATCAGCTCTTTGCTCTTGCTGATGTTGCGAGCAAGGTTGTTGCTGTGACACCACTCAACTAACTGGTATATCTCGCTCCTCTACGCCCTTTCATCACCATCTGAAATTCTGTCAATAATGGTTGTATCACGAAATAGCAAATTGATAGGTGCTTTTTGAGCTATGCCGAGCCACACAGTCATGGCGCTAGAGAGGGTAGAGCAGTGGGCTAAGCACACATCCCTGTGGAGTGCCAGTGTTGACTGTCAGCGAGGTGGAGATGTTATTTCTGATCCACGCTGATCGTAATCTTCCAGTTAGGAAGTTGAGGAGCCACTTGCAGAGGGAGGTACAGAGGTCCAGATTCTGTAGCTTTTTGATCAAGGCTGTAGGAATGATGGTGTTAAATGCTGAGCTATAGACAATAAACAGCATCCTGCCATACGTATTTGCATTGTCCAGGTGATCCAAGGCCACGTGGAGAGCCACTGGGAATGTGTCTGCTGTAGACCTATTGTAGCGATAGGCAAATTGCAGTGGGTTCAGGTCCTTGCTGAGGCAGGAGTCGATTCTAGCCATGACCAACCTCTCAAAGTATTTCATCATGGTAGATGTGAAAGCTACTGGATGATAGTGGTTCAGCCTGCTCACCCTGCTCTTCTTGGCACTGGTATAATTTTTGCGCTTTTGAAGCAGGTGGGAACTTCCAACTGCAGCACTGAGAGACTGAAAATGTCTTTGAATACTCCCGCCAGTTGGTTGGCACAAGTTTTCAGAGCCTTACCAGATACTTCCATCCAGTCCTGCTGCCTTGTGAGGATTCACTCTCTTGAAAGCAGCCTGACGTCAGCCTCCGAAACAGAGGTCAAGGGGTCATTGGATGCAGCAGGGATACTCATAGCTGTGGTTTTATTCTCCCTTTCAAAGCAACCATAAAAGGCATTGAGCTCATCTGGTAGTGAAGCATCGCTGCCATTCATGAAGCTCGGTTTTGCTGTGTAGGAAGTAAAGTCCTGCAAACCCTGCCAGAGTTGACGTATATCTGATGTCACTGCCAACCCCTCACAGAATTGTTCCCTGGCTCTTGAAATAGTCCTCCACAAGTCATACCTGGTTTTCTTGTACGGACCTGGATCACCATCATCGCCATCATCAGGTGCCATGCCCAGTTTGAGCTTTGACTGCCATGGCCCACACACTCCTGTATTGGGTCAAGTGGATCAATTCATTGGTATTCATTTCCAGTTCTCTGGCTGCTGTCTCCATCATCACTTGTCTTTGTCTTCCTCTTGCTTTCTTCCCTTCAATCTTTCCCATAATTACCATGCATTCTAACTCCTCTTTCCTAATCACATATCCAATGAAGTTACGTTGCCTTTTCATGGTGTCATACATTATTCCTCTTTTTGTGTTTGCTCTGTTCATGACATCCTCATTAGATATTCGTTTCATCCATAATATTCTTTGCATCCTCCTCAAAAACCATATCCCTGCTGCTTCAGTTTGTTTCCTCATGTTACTAGATATTGTCCAACATTCTGAGCCATTTTTTACAGAAGATTTTACAGAATATCTCAACTAGATCGCAGAATTAGAGAGAGACATTGGGATATAGGGACTGAATTCTATGGCTTAGGGTAATTGTAGCTGAAAGCATGGCTGTCATTGAGTGATGTTCAGGAGGCTAGAACTTGAAAGTACAGATATATTCGTGGTAAAAAGGCTGAAATGGGGAGCTGTTCTACAGCGAGGGATGTGAGAACAGGGATGAGCAGTTGATTAAACAACTGCAGAAGCAGAGCTGCGGCCAGTATGTTGTGAGAATCACAACATGGAAACATGTGTTTAAAGGACGTTTTTACGAAGTATAAAAGGGAGAGGTTGACCGGGGTGAGTTGGATTATAAAGTCTGCATGTCACAAAAGCAGAAATATTCTGAATCCTGCACAGTGACAATCACAATGCACAAGGTTACATATTTGCTATATGTTCAGGCAACAGAAACCCTTGAGGTTACACCAACTCTTCATTGAGATTTGTTATCTTTACTGTGATCTGATTGGGAAAAGGCACACAGCACTACCAGCAAAATCCTCATCCAATATAAAACTGCCATTGAATATACAGGAAATACAACACTGGTACTGTACAACTTCTTCTAGAACCTGTCCTATGTTGATCAGAGATAAGTGGTGAAAAACTGTGTGATGTCTGTAAAGACACATTAATTTCATACTGTGTGGTTTATTCAAAGGTCAGCTAGTAATTGACCTTTGAAACAGCTTTAAAATGTGAAATCTTAATGTGCTGGCTTTCAATCAGCTACTAGAGAAGGTCAGTCTTCTCACAGAAGGGTGGAGAGGATTAGATTGTCAATTAGATGGAGTAGTTGAGAGATGTGACCTAGTAATCATGAGGTGTGGTTAGAGAGGCTTAGACTAGGAATTGAGTGGAAGCACGGTAGGTGGGTGTGTACAGTGGTGAGGACAATCAGGATTTGTGACACAGAAATCTGCCACCTTTACCCAGTTAGGTCTATAACATGACTCAAATACGCAACAATCTCTTCAATACTTAACCACTTTCTGAAATGGTGAAGCAGGCTATTCAACTGTATCACGATCAATACTTTAAAATGGAATATGAGTAAAATCCTACCACCTAACATGGACCGAAGCACAAGACTCACAGTCACTTCCGGTCCTGTGGATATTGCAATTTCCTTACAAACATCTGGTGATCGCTGCCTATATTAGAAGCTAACAGACAGTGACAGAGAAAGTGCTGTGCAGGCAGACAATAACATGCAAGGCCGTAATGAGGTCGAGTCCATCTATCATACCAGTCATATACCAGCAGGATAGGAACCGTCTTCGATTTAGGTTTTTGTACTTTCTGCCCAATGGAAGAGGGGAGAAGAGGGAATGTCCAGGATGGGTGAGGTTTTTGTTTACGTTTGCTGCCTTACCAAGGCAGCAACAAATGCAGACATGGACTCTTTGGAGGGGCGACTGATTTCTGTGATATGCTGAGCTAGTACATCCACAACTCTCTGCAGTTTTGTGCTGTCTTGGGCGGAGCAGTTGCCATTCCCACATATGATGTACCTACATAGGATGCTTTTGATTGTGCATTTATTAAAAATGGTGGTTAAAGGGAGATGTCAAACTTATTTAACCGGCTGAGGAAGTAGAGGCACAGACATGGTTTCTTGGTCTTGGGTCTATGCGGTTGGACTAGGACAGGCTGCTGGTGATGTTCACTCCAAGGAACATGAAGCTCTCAACCCTCTTGACCTCAGCTCCATTAGAGCACGTACACCACCACCACCACCCCCCTTCCTGTAGCTAGGGACCAGCTCTTTTGTTTTGCTGACACAGAGGGAAAGGTTGTTGTCTATACATTATGACACCAGACACTTTCTTTCACTCTCTCCTTCCTGGAGTCCGATCATCATTATTTGAGGTCGGGCCCACTATGTATGGTGGCATCATCTGCAAACTTGTAGATGAAGTTACGGCAGAACCTGGCCATGCAGTCATGCGTGTTCAGGGAGTATAGTGTAAGGCTCGAGATGCAGCATTGTGGGATACCAGTTTTGGGGATAACTATGGTGGAGATGTTGCTGCCTAACCTTACTGATTTGGGTCTGTTGTTCCAGAAGCCATCATACCATGCATCCAAAATTTATCTATCTTTATTACTCAGTAAGAACTACACTATTAGCAGGAAACGATGACACAAGGGTGGACAGGGGAGTGTGAGAGTTCTCAACATTGACTCAGGTCCTACAGAGTCTCATGCTATCAAGTTACACAAGGGCTAGTAAACCTTGATGACACCTAGTATCCTCCATCAAATGATAAATTAATGCTTCTCCATTTTGGAAAACGCTTGGATGAAGAAGTGAGAGTATTAAGGACTAAATATACCTTGGTAAGAAATATCAAGGCAACCAAGAGCAACTTACTAGCATCACCAAACTACTTGAGGCTTGAAAAACAGCTGACAGCTACAGCAGGCGTTAAGAAGGGCAATGTGGTAGTGTAGAGGCTAGCGTAACACTACTACAGTGCCAGTAATCACAGATCTGGGTTCATACCCACTGCTGTCTGTATAGAGTATGTACTATACATTCTTCCCATGACCATACAGATTTCCTCTGAGTGCTCCAGTTTGCTCTCACATTCCAAAGATGTATGTTTGGAGTTTGTAAGTACTACACACGCTGCCTTGGCATTGGAAGCCTGGCGACACTTGCAGGCTGCCCAATACCATCCTCGCTGATTTGATTTGACACAAACAATGCACTTTACTGTCTGTTTCGATGTACATGTAGGTGCCAATGCCCTTGAATGGAAAATCCTACAAAAAGTAGTGGATACGGTCCAGTCCGGGATGGGTAAAGGCTTCCCCACCATTGTGCACATCTGCATGAAATGTTGTTACAGGAAAGCAACAGCCATTATCAAGGACCCCCCAGCACCAGCTATTGGTGTGATTGACAAGAAGGACTTCATCAGCTCCTGATGAACAGTCTCAGTCCAAAATATTGACTTGTTATTCCTTTCCAAAGATGCTGACTTCTGACCTGCTGAGTTCCTCCAGTGTTTGTTGCTTGGATTTCCAGCATCTGCAGAATCTCTTGAGTTTATGATGCACTGAGTGTAGAGTTCCCTGAGACAAGTTGAGATTGTGAAAATATTTCAGCACTGTGGCTCTAATCCTTTGCTTCTAGATACATTATGCTTCCAACTGTTAAGGAAGATAGACAAAAATTTCCACTAGTACAAAATATTGATACAGAGCACCAAGGGCCATTGAATAACTTTTGAATTAATTTAGTTCCTTTGATTTTTAGCAAATATGCACAGGCATGGAAAATAAGCTATTAGGAACACTAAAATGCTATTAGAGGGAGAATGGAAATGCATTTTCTTTTGAATTGCTACCCATTTTGGTGTGGCTATGAGAAAAGAATGAATTATTTCAGTATAGTGACTGAAATCCACCTTATAAACTCTCATTTACCTTAAGATGCCTTAAGAATTATCTGGTGCTACAAATAAATATGGTTAAAAGGATTCTAATTAATCCTTTTGACTGACCCCTTCTGTTTCCTTCTGATATCCTAAATAATTGACACCTTCATAAATCTGATATATTCAGAAGGAATACATGAGATTGAAAGTGCTAAGATGAAAAATTTGTTTGTCTTCTTAAGAGGCTAGTTTTCATGAGATTCTTTGTTATATTCTTTCAGTATTGATCAAAAATGGTTGTTATCTCAAATCACAAACAAGAGAAAATCTGTAGATGCTGGAAACCTGAGCAACACACACAAAATGCTGGAGGAACTCAGCAGGCCAGGCAGCATCAATTGAAAAAAGTCGACGTTTTGGTCCGAAAGCCTTTGGCAGAACTGGAGGAAAAAAGGCCGAGGAGTAGATTTGAAAGGTGGGGGGAGGGGCGAGAGTAACACCAGGCAATAGGTGAAACTTGGCGGGGGAGGGATGAAGCAAAGAGCTAGGAAGTTGATTAGTGAAAGAGACAGAAGACCTGGAAGAAAGGAAGGGGTGGGGGGCGGGGAGAGGAGCACCAGAGGGAGGTGATGGGTGGGCAAGGAGATAATATGATAGAGGGACAAGGGGATGGGAAATGGTAACATGAGAGCAAGACAGTCCTGACGAAGGGTCTCGGCCTGAAACGTCGACTGCACCTCTTCCTAGAGATGCTGCCTGGCCTGCTGCGTTCACCAGCAACTTTTATTTGTGTTGCTTACAGCTCTCACAGCTATCTGGACTATACCTCGTCCCACCCTGCTACGTGTAAGAACGCCATCCCCTTCTCTCAATTCCTCCGTCTCCACCGCACCTACTCTCAGGATGAGGCTTTTCATTCTAGAACGAAGGAAATGTCCTCCTTTTTCAAAGAAAGGGGCTTCCCTTCCTCCACCATCAACACAGCCCTCAACCACATCTTTTCCATTTCATGCATGTCTGCCCTTACCTCATCCTCCTGCCACCCAGCCAGGGATAGTGTTCCGTTTGTCTTCACCTACCACCCCACCAGCCTCCGAGTCCAGCAGATAATTCTCCGAAATTTCTGCCACCTCCAACTGGATCTCACCACCAAACACATCTTTCCCTCCCCGCCCCCCCCCCACCCGTTTCTGCTTTCTGCAGGGATCGCTCCCTATGCGACTCCCTTGTCCAGTCATCCCTCCCCACTGATCTCCTTCCTGGCATTTATCCTTGCAAGCGGACCAAGTGCTACACCTGCCCCTACACCTTCTCCCTCACTACCATTGTGAGTGTGGCTTCATCTTTACAGTAGAGAAGGCTGTGGATAGACATATCAGAATGGGAATGGGATGTGGAATTAAAATGTGTGGCCACTGGGAGATTCTGATATGTCTATCCACGGCCTCCTCTACTGTAAAGATGAAGTCACACTCAGATTGGAGGAACAACACTTTATATTCCGTCTGGGTAGCCTCCAACCTGACGGCATGAACATTGACTTCTCAAACGTCCGCTAATGCCCCACCTCCCCCTCGTACCCCATCCGTTATTTATTTATTTATATACACACATTCTTTTTCTCTCTCTCCTTTTCTCCCTCTGTCTCTCTCACTATACCCCGTGCCCATCCTCTGGGCTTCCCCCTCCCCCTTTTCTTTCTCCCTAGGCCTCCTGTCCCATGATCCTCTCATATCCCCTTTTGCCAATCAACTGTCCAGCTCTTAGCTCCATCCCTCCCCCTCCTGTCTTCTCCTATCATTTCGGATCTCCCCCTCCCCTTCCCACTTTCAAATCTCTTACTAGCTCTTCTTTCAGTTAGTCCTGACGAAGGGTCTCGGCCTGAAACGTCGACTGTACCTCTTCCTAGAGATGCTGCCTGGCCTGCTGCGTTCACCAGCAACTTTTATGTGTGTTGCTTGAAATTCCAGCATCTGCAGATTTCCTCGTGTTTGAGGATCTCCCAGTGGCCACCCATTTTAATTCCACTTCCCATTCCCATTCCAATATGTCCATCCATGGCCTCCTCCTTTGTCGGGATAAGGCAATTAGGTGGAAGGAACAACACTTCATATTTTGTTTGGGTAACCTCCAACCTGATGGCATGAACTTTGATCTCTCAAACTTCTAGTAATGCTGCCCCCTTCACTATTTCCCATCCCCCTTGTCCCTCTCTCATGTTATCTCCTTGCCCACCCATTGCCTCCCTCTGGTGCTCCTCCCCACCCCCCACCCCTTAATTCTTTCTTCCAAGGCCTTCTGTCTCTTTCACCAATCAGCTTCCCAGCTCCTTGCTTCACCCCTCCCCCTCCAGGTTTCACCTCTGGTGTTTCTCTCTCCCTTCCCCCACCTTTCAAATCCACTCCTCAGCTTTTTTTTTCCTGTCCTGCCGAAAGGTTTCAGCCCAAAATGTCGACTGTACTCTTTTCCATAGATGCTGCCTGGCCTGCTGAGTTCCTGCAACATTTTGTGTGTGTTGCTCTGTTATCTTGAACACTATTCATAATGTAAAGGTGTGGATTTCCTTCCAGCAGTAATAATTTTCTCTGCTTGTTGGGGTGGTGGCGGATGGGAAGAAAGATGATGCATTCAATAGTCCAACCTGGCTTAACGGTATCAGTCCATTGCATAAAAAAGTTTGAGAACACCTGGTTTCGAGTTGGGCGCAGCAGTGAAGCATGCCTCCACTGGAACTTTTACTGTCTCACAAGGAATGAAATTATCCCTCCTGGTCCTCGTACAGAAATCATTAACAGGCTTTTAAACATGGCTATCAGCTGGAAATGTCTGGTTGAATTTCCTGTGCGAAGTTAAAGAGCATGAATACGGTTGCTGTTGTATTTCACTTCAGAAAAAGATCAACTTCCAGTTACATAACACTGAAAAGGGTTAGGCATTTGATTTTCTAACTTCAGCAGCTTCATAACATGATCGTTAGTGAGATATTTTCACTGATTTCATGCCTAGTCCAGGAGATGATCATCATCATTATCATCCAGGAGAGAAAGTATTTAAACCTAAGAGTAGCCAAGATTCCAAACACTCTTCCGATCTAAAAAATTATCGATTTCAGTTTTTCAAATTTTACTAGATGCCGTATTGCCGTATTGACAAGTTTTTGGGGAGAGTTCTAGATTTCCGATAACATTATTGTAAAACTGTGCTTCTTGGTTGCACACTGAAATGGCCCATTCTAACTTCAGTATTACACTTTCTCTGGTTTTGAACATAACTTAATGGAAAATATAATTTTCCCCAGTATTTACATTGCTGAATCTTTTTCAAGTATTCTATATTAATTCAAATAATCCAAAAGAGAGTGAAAGCTCCTTTTCAAACAACTGATATTTTTAGGAAACTATTGAGGTAAAATAATATCCGACTTCCTGAATCAATCTTGACTGGGCAACTGTTTCCAGTCAAGGGTCTTTATTTCATTCTGCATTATGAAATGTTTATGCTGCTAAAGACAGCACAGTCGTGCAGCTGCTACAGTGGTTGTCTCACAGCTCCAGTGATGACGGTTTTATTCTGAACCCTGTGACCACTTGCTCGGGTTTCCACCAGCGACTGTCAATTGCCCTTTGTGTGTAGGTGAGTGTAGTTACATTGTAGAATCTGGGGCAGTTGGTGGGAATGTGGTGAGAGTAAAATGGGATTAATGTAATGCTTGGTGGTTAGGGTGAAGTCAATGGTTGTTGTGATGCGTCTAGTGTGGTAGTGTAGTGGGTAGTGGTTGCTGCTCTCAGTTTCAGCTTCCACCACTGGCTAGCAGTCTCTTGAAAAGGAGAGCTGACTGTGCAAGTCCCTTCTGGCCAGTATACAGCAAGCCTCATGCAGTGCCTCCTCGCTGGTGATGCACAGAAACTGAACTCCTTTCAGACTCAGGGTGACCTGCAGAGGACAGGGAGGAGTTCAGGCCCCTGCACATGTAGCACGCAGGCCCACCGGTGTGTGGACACACCCTGGTGCTCGTGTACCAGATCCCCATCTATGGGTAAATAGCCCCACTGCCTTGTAGGCAGCCTTGGGAGAGATGAACCAGGGTAAAGTCGATGGACGGAAGGCCTCTTTCTTTGCTGCATGAAACTGAACTTAAAAATAAAGAACTCACTGAATGGAAGGACATTAAAATGTTAGGTGAAAAAGTTTCTTTTTTGAAAGCTTCATGCAGTGTGCATTATCCTATGGTCATGTATTGTATCAAATTAGCCAAATGCATGCAAGGTATTGGGATGTGCTGTAATTTGGCTCAAAGTGCTTTTCCTCTCTTTATAGACCTGAGGGTTGAATCTAATCGTCTGATGAGCAGCATCAGACCATATAGCTGATTCTCACTGATGTCATCTCCAATTAAACTGATGAACAATGCACACTGAGAATGGCCACTTACATGATAACTGAGGCCTAGAAACAAAACCCAGCAAGAACTGACATCTTCATTACAGAATCCCAATTTTTTGCTATTACTAAAGATACCTGATTGTGATAGAAAGTATGATAGTACCAAATGAAAGGAGCATTGTATCCTGCATGAATTAGATGAAATAATGCAAAGGTAAAAGAATTTGAAGATAGAATAATGACTAGGCTGAACAAAATTCGATCTTTTTTTTGGATGATGTGGTCTCATATGGTCAATTAGATAATTACTGTGTTTCTCTGTAAAATATTACATCAGAGGTTAACTGAACAGAAATATATACATTTTACATTCATATCTTACCTTATACCTTATCTTAGAAAGGATGTGCTGAAACTGGGGAGGGTTCAAAGGAGGTTCACAAAATGGTTCCAGGATTGAATGGTTTGTCATATGAAGAGCATTTGATGGCTCTGGGCCTATACTCACTAGAATTCAGAAGAATGAGGGCTGACGTCACTTAAACCAATAGAACAGTGAAAGTCAATGATAGAGTGAATGCAGAGACGAGGTTTCCTGTGAATGGAAAGTCAAACACCGGAGGAATCAGCCTCAGACTATCGAGGGAAGTCTTTTGGAATGGGAATGAGGAGGGATTTCTTTAACCAGAGTTGTGAATCTGTGGAATTCTTTGCAACAGGTAGCTGTGGAAGCCAAGTCTTTATGTATATTTAAGGCAGCGATTGATAGATGAGGAAAGTTGGATCAGCCATGATGAAATGGTGGAGCAGATTCAATGGGCCAAATGGCCTAATTCTGCTTCTGTATCTTATGTCTTCTGGTTCTAAGGTAATAAGGTAAGATATGTATGTAAAATGTATATATTTCTGCTCAGTTAACCTCTGATGTAATATTTTACAGAGAAACACAATAATTAATCTAATTCTTGTAAGTTGATTCAATTGTTGGCAAGTTCAGTTACTGTCAATAATCCTATTAGAACTGATTTATATTTAGCAGGTGATTGATGCATTGTTCAAAAACAAGTACCTTTATAATTCACAATTAATTATTTGTAATTTGAATCTATTTTATTAGTATTTCCTCCTTGCCGTGTTCTAGCTGTGGTTCTATTGACTATTTATTTAATTAGAGATATGGGCAGAACAGGACCTTCTGGCTCACTGAGCTGCACTGCACTGCCTGGCAACTCACCGATGTAACCTAGCCTAATCAACAGACAAATTACAATGAGTAGTTAATCTAGTAACTGGTGTGCCCCATTAGATTGTGGGAGGCAACCCGGCACCTGAGGAAACCCATGCGTACATGGGAAGTAATGGATGTTATCTGGAACAGGTATGAAGGCAATGAAAACTATTCACTAACAGTCATATTCTGAAGTTGCAAAACCTAGAAAATCGATTAACTATATTGAAATGGCAGACCAGATTTCTGTTTTGGTATTCTTTAGGGCTTCCGTAATTTATGTATGGCACACTGACATAGCTAGTTGAGCTGTACAGTGCCAGAGACCAAGTTTCAACCCTAAGTGTTGTTTCTGTGGAGCTTGCATATCTAGGTGTGTTTCCTCCCACTTTCTAAGGTTATTTGATTGGTAGGTTAGTTAGCCACTGATATTTGCCCATATGTGAGTGGCAGAACCTGGGGCTGGGGTGGGCCGGGGCACGAGAGGAGCTGATGAGAAAGTGGGGAGAAGAAAAATGAAATTAGTGTAAATGGGTGGTTGGTATCAACTTGATGGGCTGGAGAGCCTGTTTTCTATGCTGCAAGTTGTATGTAGGAATTGTTTTATATACGGTCTGAAGTATTTGCACCTTTTTCTTGCAGGAGTTCCACTGACAGGGAAAATGAATGAGGCATTTTTAGATTGCTAATCCCTCCCCTGTCACATCTTGTGTTTGTTGTGATGTCATCAACGTAAGTAACGTACGCTGTTGTTGCTGTCACACCTCCAGTGAGCTGGGCTTGATTACGCCTTTCAGTGCTGACTCCGTGGAGTTTACACCTTCTCCTGGGGATCACATGACTCTGATAAAAGCACACGGTCAGGATGGGAAATAGTTTCTTCCCTAAGGCTATTAGGCTTCTGAACTCCCTGCCGCATCACATTTGAAGTGTCTCCAGTTAATCTGTTCTGTACCTTAAGATATAGAATTTATGCTCTTTAATTTGTTTACTTATGTGTAATGCATCTGTAAATATTATCCTTACTTTCCCAAGTTATTGTATGTTATATGCATGTTATGTGCACTACAGTGCTTTACACCCTGGTCTGGAGAAACGGTATACATATATTTAGCTAAATGATAATAAACTTGACTTGACTTTTTTCCCACATCCCAAGGAGGCATTGGATGGTTGGTTAATTGGTTACTGTATTACATAAGAACATTAGAAAATAAGAAATAGGAGCAAGAGTAGGCCATCCAGCCCATCGAACCTGTCCCTCTATTCAATAAGATCATGGCTGATCTGTCCATAAACTCAGCTCCATCTACCTGCCTTTTCCCATAACCCTTAATCCCCTACTATGTAAAAATCTACCTAACTCTACCTTAAATATATTTAGGGAAGAAGCCTCAACTGCTTCCCTGGGCAGAGAATTCCACAGATTCACCACTCTCTGGGAAAAACAGTTTCTCCTCATCTCCAACCTAAATCTTCTCCCCTGATTCTTGAGGCAATGTCCCCTAGTTCTTGTCTCACCTACCAATGGAAACAACTTTCCTACTTCTATCTTATGTATTCCTTTCAAAATTTTGAATGTTTCTATAAGATCCCCTCTCATTCTTCTGAATTCCATTCAGTACAATCCCAGGCGATTCCATCTCTCCTCATAGGTTAACCGCTTCATCTCTGGAATCAACCTGGTGAACCTCCTCTGCACTGCCTCCAAAGCCAGTATATCCTTCCTCAAGTATGGAGACCAGAACTGCACACAGTACTCCAGGTGTGGCCTCACCAGTACCCTGTATAGTTGCAGCATGACCTCCCTGCTCTTTAATTCAATTCCTCTAGCAATGAAGGCCAACATTCCATTTGCCTTCTTAATAACCTGTTGTACCTGCAAATCAACTTTTTGCTATTCATGCACAAGCACTCCCAAGTCCCTCTGCACAACAGCATGCTGCAACCTTTCAGTATTTAAATAATAATCTGCTCTTCTATTACTCCTTCCAAAGTGGATGATCTCACACTTACCAACATTGCATTCCATCTGCCAGACCTTGGCCCACTCACTTAACCTATCTATATCCCTCTGCAAACTCTCCACGTCCTCTGTACAATTTGCTTTTCCACTCAGTTTTGTGTCATCAGCAAATTTTGCTGCGCCACACTCAGTCCCCTCTTCCAAATCATCAGTGTAACTGGTAAACAGCTGTGGGCCCAGCACTGACCCTTGCAGCACCCCATTGAATTGACTTTATTTCTTACATCCTTCATATACATGAGGAGTAAAAATCTTTACGTTACGTCTCCATCTAAACATGCAATGTGCAATTCATAATAATTTATAATATATAGTATGTACAGTAGGACAGTCAATATAACATAGAAATACATTTGAATCAGAATGAATTAATCAGTCTGATGGCCTGGTGGAAGAAGCTGTCCCGGAGACTGTTGGCCTTGGCTTTTATGCTGCGGTACTGTTTCCCAGATTGTTGCAGATGGAACAGTTTGTGGTTGGGATGACTCGGGTCCCCAGTGATCCTCCAGGCCCTTTTTACACACAGGTCTTTGTTAATGTCCTGAATAGTGGGAAGTTCACATCTACAGATGCGCTGGGCTGTCTGCACCACCCTCTGCAGAGTCTGTGATTGAGTTAAGTACAGTTCCCATACCAGCTGTGATGCAGCCAGTCAGGATGCTCTCAACTGTGCCCCTGTAGAAAGTTCTTGGGATCTGAGGGCTTATACCAGACTTCTTCAAGCATCTGAGGTGAAAGAGGCGCTGTTGTTCTTTTTTCATCACACAGCTGGTGTGTACAGACCACGTGAGACCCTCGGTGATGTGTAAGCCGAGGTACTTAAAGCTCTCACCCCCTCAACTCCAGATCCATTGATGTCAATAGGGGTTAGCCTGTCTCCATTCTTTCTGTAGTCGGCAAACCAGCTCCTTTGTTTTTGCAACATTGAGGGAGAGGTTGTTTTCTTGGCACCACTATGTTAGAGAGATGACTTCTTCCCTGTAGGCCACCTTGTTATTATTTGAGATTAGGGCAATCAATGTAGCATTGTCAGCAAATTTAATTAGTAGATTGGAGCTGTGGCTGGCGACACAATCACGGGTATACAGAGAATAAAGGAGGGGGCTTAGGACACAGATCTGAGGGTCAGAGGGGCAGAGGTGAGGGAGCCCATTCTTACCAGCTACTGGCAATCTGACAGAAATCCAGTGAATTAACCTATATACAATTGTGGGGTGGGGGGTTTGGAGGAAGTTGAATGATGTGGTCAGAGTGAAATGAGTGGGGAGGAATGAGATCGGTGGGAATACTCCAAAAGCTGGCACGATTTGATGGGCTGAATGGTCTCCATGGGAAAAGATGAAGCAAAAATTGAATCAAAATGTGACACCCGGCCTTTGTTTATCACACAGAATAAAGTCAAGATTTATATTGCAGAGAGTCAAGAACCATTTGTTAATTAAAGGGCCCATGGTGGAATGTTATCAGAACTAACTGCCCTTCTGATGAAGGGTCCTGAATCTTAATGTTTCCTGAATTTCCTTTCTTTTTGCTTAATATTAGTTTGCATTATACCCTTCTGCAGACAGACAGCACTGATAACGTTCACCCAAGAGCTGTGATGCCATTAGCCAATGTAGTCCATGATTACTGGTGGCAGCCTGCTTGTGGCACATGACACCTCATAGTGTGGGAGAGCCCTATCATCCCAATGGCACTATTTAACTCCTGATCCCCTTGATTAAATACCCATATCTATTTCTACAATTCCCAGCAATTTCCGCTAATCCTATCGCAGTTTGTATAGCAGCCATGGAGAGTTCGCTTTAATGGTGCTGTTCTGTTTCCAATTTGGGAATGAGATATCAGACACAAGACTAACAAACAGCTGCATATCTCAATGAGAAAACCCAAGTTCTACTGATTCTGAAAGGGAGAATATCCCAATTTTGGGATTTTGTTTTGGTGGCCCCCAGTTTTGCATTAAGGAAATTGCGGCAGCTGTTAGAGGATGAAGTCCAATTTCTGGGCAATCATTCTGTAAGCAGTCTCAGGTTCTGGCTATAGTGACATATTTGTACTATAAATGAACTGTATGTCACAGAGGCAGCATCACAAGTTTAAATGTGAGATCATAAGTACAAAGTAACTCACACAAAATGCAGGAGGAACTCAGCAAGGTTATGTAATGGAAAGGAATAAAGAATCAACATTTTCATTAGGACACACTGTGTTTATTTTTATAAGTAGGTATAAAAATCCTGGGTGTGGTTTTATACTGGTTATCTCACAATCACTGCTGTAATGCCTTTGTAAACTATAAGACCATAAGACAAAGAAGCAGAAGTCAGCCATTCGGCCTATCGAGTCTGCTCCGCCATTTGAGCTGATCCGTTCTCCCATATAGTCCCACTCCCCCGCCTTCTCACCATAACCTTTGATCCCTGGCTACTCAGATACCTATCAATCTCTGCCTTAAATACACCCAATGACTTGGCCTCCACTGCCACCCGTGGCAACAAATTCCACAGATTCACCACCCTCTGATTAAAAAAATTTCTTCGCATTTCTGTTCTGAATGGGCACCCTTCAATCCTTAAGTCATGCCCTCTCGTACTAGACATCATGGGAAACAACTTTGCCACATCCACTCTGTTCATGCCTTTCAACATTCGAAATGTTTCTATGAGGTCTCCCCTCATTCTTCTAAACTCCAAGGAATACAGTCCAAGAGCAGTCAAATGTTTCTCATATGTTAACCCTCTCATTCCAGTGAATCTTCTCTGAAACCTCTCCAACGTCAGCACATCCTTTCTTAAATAAGGAGCCCAAAACTGCACACAGTACTCCAAGTGAGGTCTTACCAGTGCCTTATAGAGCCTCAACATCACATTCTTGCTCCTATACTCTATTCCTCTAGAAATGAATGCCAACATTGCATTCGCCTTCTTCACCACCGACTCAACCTGGAGGTTAACCTTAAGGGTATTCTGCACGAGGACTCCCAAGTCCCATTGCATCTCAGAACTTTGAATTCTCTCCCCATTTAAATAATCATCTGCCCGTTTATTTCTTCTACCAAAGTGCATAACCATACACTTTCCAACATTGTATTTCATTTGCCACTTCTTTGCCCATTCTCCCAATCTATCCAAGTCTCTCTGTAGACTCTTTGTTTCCTCAGCACTACCGGCCCCTCCACCTATCTTTGTATCATCAGCAAACTTAGCCACAAAGCCATCTATTCCATAATCCAAATCGTTGATGTACAACATAAAAAGAAGCGGCCCCAACACTGACCCCTGTGGAACACCACTGGTAACCGGCAGCCAACCAGAATAGAATCCCTTTATTCCCACTCTCTGTTTCCTGCCAATCAGCCAGTGCTCTATGCACATATGTAACTTTCTTGTAATTCCATGGGCTCTTATCTTGTTTAGCAGCCTCATGTGCGGCACCTTGTCAAAGGCCTTCTGAAAATCCAAATACACAACATCCACTGCATCTCCCTGTCTAGCCTACTTGTAATTTCCTAAAAAATTGCAATAGGTTTGTCAGGCAGGATTTTCCTTTAAGGAAACCATGCTAAGTTCTGCCTATCTTGTCATATGCCCCCATGTACTCCATGTCAAGCTAAAAGGTCTATAATTTCCTTTTTGCTTCCTTGCCCCCTTCTTAAATAGCAGAGTGACATTTGCAATCTTCCAGTCTTCCGGAACCATGCCAGAATCTATCGACTTTTGAAAGATCATCGCTAATGCCTCCGCAATCTCCACAGCTACTTCCTTCAGAACACGAGGGTGCATTCTACCTGGACCGGGAGATTTATCTACTCTTAGACTATTCAGCTTCCTGAGTACTTTCTCTGTCGTAATTGTGACTGCGCATGCTCCTCTTCCCTGTCACCCTTGAGTGTCCGGTATACTGCTGATGTCTTCCTTAGTGAAGACTGATGCAAAATACTCGTTCAGTTCCTCCGCCATCTTCTTATCTCCCATTACAATTTCTCCAGCATGATTTTCTATTGGTCCTATATCTACTCTCACCTGTCTTTTACTCTTTATATACTTGAAAAAGCTTTTAGTATCCTCTGATATTATTTGCTAGCTTCCTTTCATAGTTCATCTTTTCCCTCTTAATGACCCACTTAGTTTCCTTTTATAAGCTTTTAAAAACTTCCCAATCCTCTGTCTTCCCACTAATTTTTGCTTCCTTGTATGCCCTCTCCTTTGCTTTAACTTTGGCTTTGACTTCTCTTGTCAGCCATGGTTGTATCCTTTTTCCATTTGAAAATACCTTCTTTTTTGGAATATATCTGCCTTGCACCTTCCTCGCTTCTCGCATAAACTCCAGCCACTGCTGCTCTGCCGTCTTTCCCGCTAGTGTTCTTTTCCAGTCAACTTTAGCCAGTTCCTCTCTCACGCCGCTGTAATTTCCTTTACCCCACTGAAATACCGACACATCGGATTTCGGCTTCTTTTTCTCAAATTTCACAGTGAACTCAATCATGTTATGATCACTGCCTCCTAAGGGTTCCTTCACCTCAATCTCTCTAATCACCTCTGGTTCATTACACAATACCCAATCCAGTATAGCCGATCCCCTAGCGGGCTCAACAACAAGCTGTTCTAAAAAGCCATCTCGCAGACATTCTACAAATTCTCTCTCTTTAGATCCAGTGCTGACCTGTTTTTTCCAATCTACTCACATGTTAAAATCCCCCACAATTATCATAACACTGCCGTTCGGACAAGCCTTTTCTATTTCCTGTTGTAATTTGTTGTCCACATCACTGCAGCTGTTAGGAGGCCTATAAATAACTGCCATCAGGGTCCTTTTACCCCTGCCATTTTTTAGCTCAGCCCATAAAGATTCTGCACCTTCAGATCCTATGTCACCTCTTTCTAATGATTTAATATAATTTCTTACCAATAAAGCCATGCCACCCCCTCTGCCTACCTGCCTATCCTTCCGATACACAATGTATCCTTGGATGTTCAGCTTCCAGAGACATGCATCCTTTAACCATGTGTCAGTGATGGCCACAATATCATACCTGCCAACCTGTAGCTGTACGACAAGATCATCCACCTTATTCCTTATGCTGTGTGCATTTAAGTGTAACACCTTAAGTCCAGTATTTACTTTTTGCTTTGATTGCACTGCAACTTATCCCAATGGCTGCAAATTTGCCCCATCACCTGCCTGTCCTTCCTGACATCCTTACTGCTCACCATCTTAGATTTATTTCTGTTTTCCCCCTTCCTCGACTCTATCATTCTGGTTCCCATCCCCCTGCCAAATTAGTTTAAACCCCCACTAACAGCTCTATTAAACCTTCCCGCCAGGATATTGGTCCCCTTTGGGTTCACGTGTAGCCTGTCCTTTTTGAACAGGTCATACTTCCCCCAGAAGAGATCCCAATGATTCAAGAATCTGAAGCCCTGCCCCCTACACCAGTCTCTCAGCTACGCATTCATCTGCCTGATCCTACTATTCTTGCCCTCACTAGCACGTGGCACTGGTAGCAATCCTGAGAGTACTACCCTGGAGGACCTGCTTCTCAGCTTCCTTCCTAACTCCTAGAAATCTCTCTTCAGAACCTCCTCTCTTTTCCTATCTATGTCATTGGTACTAACATGTATCAAGACAGCTGTCTGCTCGCCCCCTCCCTTCAGAATATTCGGGACCTGATCCGAGTCCTCACAATGTTTCCCATGCTTTCTACCAAAGCTACAGTGTAAGACTGGGAGGACCTCCATGAAAATTCTGCACCTTGACTTTTCAAAACATAATCCATGTAAGAGCAGTTAATATAGAATAAACCACTTTAATAATTTTCACCTTTTCACTATATACTGTGTCCCCTAAACTAACAAATCCTGCTCATTAATTTTTCCTCATTCTCACCGACATAAATAATCCATTATATATTGAACTGTTAGTAATGCTCTTTAATACCTTTTTGTTTCCTTTGACTATTCCAGTTTAGAATTAAACAGTATATACTCTGTATTAACTGTTTTTATATAAATTTTGTTTTAAAAAGTTAAAGTACAGAATTTCCATTGGAGGCGATCTCAAGTTTTCACTACAGCTTTGGCAAAAAGCAGGGAAACGTTTTGGAGTTTCCAATTGCATTATAACTGATTCAGAGCTGAAAATCAGAACTTGATAGCCATCTTAGAATTTTCTCTATTTCATACTATAAGAACAGATGGTACCTGCTTTATGATGGGAGTTGGTGTTTGCGTTCCAAGTAAACAGTTTCATGATTTTTCTATAATGCAAAGTTTCATCATCTGCTCATGTCAAGAAACTCAAGTTGAAAGAAACAGATTTTATGTTTATTTATTTACTTTTCTCCCCACATAAATTCTTGAGATCAAATTTTATTCCATATCTCAAACTTTTGGATAGTGATTTGTGAATTCTGTAAAGGCTTGATTCCATTATCTGAATGGCCATAACAAAGAGGGTCAACTGTAGATAAGAAAGTAAAACAGGAGCAGGTACAAGCCATTTGACCCTCGAAACCAATATAATTATACTGTAGGAGTGTCGACAAAAATTGACACAAGTGTACACTTTATTCCACTGCAAACAAATGGCGACTTCATATATATATATATCAGGAAAAACCCCGCCCCCAATATGTAATGATGTACAACGTAACACGTAACATACACAGCGAACTTAACCCTTAACAGTCTGGGTGAATACTGCCTAATGAAATTAAGAAGTCCTTGTTTTCCCTTAGAACTCAACTCTCACACTGCCATGTCCTCATAGCCCTCAATTCCTTAATCTCTTAATAATTATCTACTTCCTCTTTAAAGACCTCCAACTGATCTAGCTTCCACAACCTTTCAGGTAACAGAATTTCAGTGATCTACCACACTCTATGAGCAGTAATATTTATACTAAGTGTTACCCAACCAGCTATAACAACTGCTGCCTGCTGGAATTATCCTTTAGTTTTACTGATAATATTAAATACAATGTGTATGTGATAATAATTTTCAGATAATGGAGAATGTGCATGTTACTGCATATTCCATTCAGCTTGGGAGATACAACTTGCCTCCCAGTTGGGTGTACAGTTATCAATCAGTTGGCCAATAGGTAACTTGACAAGTGAGGGAACAACCATTTCATCTTCCCCACCGCCATTAGATTTCAGAAAATATGTGTGACAAATTTGTGTCTTAAAATGTAGTTAAGAAATTGCACTCAGTGAACAAAAAGGTACAACATGTTGGAAATAGTGAAATTATTAAAATTTTACTGCAAGTGAATGATGTGAATGCTAAACTTTACTCTGAAAATACTATGCAGTGTGTAAGTACATCATGAAAAAGATGGCCCAATATCTTCACTGGTGAGCCTCTGATAGACTGGGAGGCTAAGGATGCTGTTGGGACATTTGCACTTTTCAAGCAAAGGTACATCTTGGAGGCCACTTTATTAGGTACAGGAGATACCTAATAAAGTGGCCACTGAGTGTATTTCTGTATGCTCATAGTCTTCTGCTGCTGTAGCCCATCCACTTCAATGGGTTGAGTGTTCAGTGATGCCCTTCTGCACATCATTGTTGTAATACCGGGTTATTTGAGTTACTGTTACCTTTCCCATCTGTTACCAGTCTGATCTCTTTCATTAAAGGCGCTTTTGTCCAGAACTGCTGTTCACTTGATTTTTTGTTTTGGTTTTTTGCACCATTCTCTGTAAACTCTAGATTGTTGTGCGTGAAAATCCCAGGAGATCAGCAAACAATCATTCCATGGTTAAAGATTTCATTTCTTCCTATTCCGCTGTCTGAAGAACAACTAAACTTCTTGACCATGTCTGTATACTCTTATGCATTGAGATGTTGCCACATAATTGGCAGATTAGATATTTGCATAAACATGTGGCTGTACCTAATAAAGCGGCCACTGAGTGTATGGCCTGACATGGAGCAGTCTTTTTTTGCCCAATTGAATTTCACAATTGTTTTGTTTTGACCTAAGGATGGTTGCAAAAGAGATGAATCCACAATTTAATTGATTTTCATTGCAAATATTCAGCGGTGTGATTCTGCTCCTAAACAGATGTTTTTAATGATCTGACAGCTCTGTACACCTCCGGACCTGTGACAGTGTTGCTGCTAACCCCAGTTCCAATGACCCCAAATGGATTCAGAACCTGGATTCCACTGCTGCCAATGCCCGTTCCTACGACCCTGGAGGTCTTTAGACTGCAAATTGTGTGGCCTTCAGCTCCGGCTCCAGCCTGGACGTTAACCATGAGCACTCCAGGCTAAGACTTTAATTGCTGTCACTGGGCCCCCAGGCTCCACTTCCCCTACCACCACTCTCCAACCCCATATCTCTCAGGCTTCACTGTCACCTCTGGGATCCTTGGAGCCTCCACCTTCCTCTCACCTCACCTTCTCTGAAGACCTCAACCCTCCTCTCTCCTCTAGCACCACCCCTTTCCCTCTCTGATCTCAGCTCTAATCCTTGCCATGTCGACACCATTCCTCCAACCTTCCCCTCTCTGATACAGAACGTACTGTCCTCAGCAAGGGCCTTACCTTTGTCTCCCTTCGTCTGCAGCTCAGAAAGTTCCATGCCTGCTGTGATGCTCTCTTCTTCCATTGCCTCGGTCCCTGACCCCACTTCTTTGGCAAGAATTCCACATGCTGCACCGATGACCCCTTTTCCTATCTCCAACTCTTCTCCTCTACTTTTCATCTCGAATTGCTGAAGAAACATCAACTGGCTTGACTTCAGCAATCCTCTCTCCTTCTCAAACCTTACCTCCTCTTAATGCACTGATCTCCACTCTCTATGCACCAATTCTAACCTTACCATCAAATCTACAGACAAAGGGAGGGGTAGTGTGACGCATTGACCTCTACCTTGCTAAGGCTAGGTGGCAATGTTCAGATACCTCCTCATGCCTACCCCTTGAAACGAACAATCTTCAATTCCCTGGCCCTGATGGCCTCATTTTCACCATGGATGTTCAGGCCCTATACACTCTATCCCCACCAAGAAGGCCTCAAAGCTCTCCACTGGTTTCTCAATACAAGAACCAACCAGTTCCCCTCCACCTGGCAGAACTGGTTTCCTCACTCTCAACAATTTTTCCTTCAGCGCCTTCTACTTTCTCCAAACTCCATGGGTAGCCATGGCACCGACATGGGCCCCAGTTATGCCTGGCTCTTTGTTGGCTACGTAAAGCAGTCCAAGTTCCAAGCCTTCCATGGTAATGCTCCCCCACTCTTTCTCCAATGATTGCATTGGAGCTGCTTCATGCACCCACACTGTCTCCAACTTCACCCTGCCCCTAAATTCTCTTGATCCATTTCTGACACCCCCCCCCTACCTTCTTGATCTCTGTCTCCACCTTTGGAGACAAACTATCAATGGACACCTTTTATAAGCGTACTGATCCTCATGGTTACCTTGACTGTACCTCTTCACTCCCCCCCATTTCCTGCAAAGATGCTATTCCCTTTTCTCCATTCCGTCATCTGCACTGCATCTGTTCCCAGGATGTAGCTTTCCTTTCTAGGAGGTCAGAGATGTCCTCCTTCTTCAAAGTGCAGGGTATCTCTTCATGAATACTGATTTCTCCTTCCGGTAAAAAAAAATCCATCCGCCGCTTCTTCTATTTCCCTCTCTGACCTCTTACCTCTATCACCTCTCCAGGTCCCCTCCTCCTTCCTTGCTCCAATGGTCCACTCTTCTCTCCTATCAGATTCCTTCCTCTCCAGCACTTTATCTTTCCAATCCACCTGGCTTCAACTTCTAGCTATCCTCCTTCCTCTTCCCCCACCTTTTTAATCTTACATCATCCCCCTTCCTTTTCAGTTCTGATAATGGGTCTCAAGCGAAACATCGACTGTTTATTCATTTCCATAGATGCTGTCTGACCTGCTGAGTTCCTCCAGCATTCTGTGTGTGTTTCTAATGATGTGTTAGATATATCATAACTTCCCACTTTTCTTTCCTAATGCTACTTGATCTCCTTTATACGTCCAGTACTATCTAATTTTATTTGGGTTTTTCCTGCATTTGTTGTTAATTTCTACATTCTGATAGCTAACCAAGCCCTTGAAATAACTAAACGACTATTATAGCCAAGAATCAATTTGCAATTCTCTGGAATCCTTCTGATCCCAAATCTGATTGCCCATCTCAGTTCCATGTGTTCTTGGTTTGACAAAGCACAATATGCAGCTTATATTTATATAACCAACAAATCAACATCATCTTGATTTGTGTGCTGGATCCATTCTTAATGACAAATGTTGAAAATAAGTACAGTATGCTGCATAGTGTAATTTGTACAAGCAAATTGTGTGGAAGTGAAATGGGTGACCAAGTCTGCGAATGGAAATATTACAAAAAATGCCAAAATCCAAGCCAGTGAATTAAAGCTTCAGTGGGCTGTAATTTAATTGTGGAATTACAACTTAATTGCACATAACTGAATATACAAGTGATTCTAATGATAAAAACAATTGAACCATTAAATTTATACCACAGCACTCCAAAGACAATGCTTCAAAATTACATAAAGCACTATAAAATATGTAAATGTTGACAGTTTAATCATAACCACTGATATTCTTAATGTGTCATTTTAGCAAAGATGTGAAAGCATTAGAGAGGATGAGTAAAATAATATTATCCTCAGATTCAACATCTACATTTTCACTATCATCACAAAGAAAATAACAGTTTAGGTAATGCTGAGGAAAATTACATAGAATAGAACAGCAGAATATGGACCCTTTGGCCCATGCTGTTACACCACAATCAATCTACCCTTCCCTCCTACACAGCTCAGAACCCTGCATCTGTCTTTCACCCTTGTGCCGATCTAAAATGTCACTAGTATATCAACCTCGGCCACTACATTTCAGGCACTTACTATTCTCTGTGTAAAAAACCTACATGTGACATCTCTAAGCTTTCCTCCTCTGACCTTAACAGGAGGTCCTCTAAAATTAGCTATTGCTGCTTTGGGAAAAAGGTACTGGCTGTCCACTCTATCCATTCCTCTTACAATCTTATACACCTTTATCAAGTCATCCCCTTTGCTCCAAAGTGAGAAGCCCTAAGTTTACTCAACCTTTCCTCATAAGACATGTTTTCCAATCCAGATGGCATCCTGGTAAATCTTCTCTGCACCCTGTCTAATACATCCATATTTTTCCTATAATAAGGGAACCAGAAATAAACACAATACTCCAAGTGTAGTCTAGCCTGAGTTTTATTCCATTACACAATGGCTTTTGAACTCAGTCCCCTGACTAATTAAGGCCAAAGACACCATACACCTTCCTAACCACCTTCTCAAAATGTGTGGCAGCTTAAAAGGATCTATGGACTTGGAACCCAAGATCCCTTAGATCTTCCACGCTGTCATTTACCTTGTACTTTATCTTCAAGTTCTACCTTCCACAGTGTATCACTTCACACTTTTTCAGATTAAACTCATCTGCCACTTTTCAGCCCAGCTCTGCATCCTGTCTATGTCCCTTGTAATCTACAACAATCTTCTACACTATTCACAACACCTCAACCATTCATTTTACTTGCAGACTTACTAACTTACTAACTTTTTCATCCAAATCAATTACTGATCCTGCAATAATTTACAGTAGAATCTTGACCAACGTTATGACAATGCTGCATAACTTCCACCTATAGTCCTATTAACCAAAGTTAAAGGTTTTATGTATGCCTCCTACTCCTCATGGACCATGGACTGTTTCACAGAGACACAGTGCAAAGCACATCTAGCTGTGTTAAGATAGAGGGAAGACAGTGGTTGCAATCTGAATATGGAGTAGTTGAAAGGGATAAGAGATGCTGTCGATTAAATGCAGTTATGGATGTGTATGAGGACAAAGCAACAACTCAGTGACACCCAGATGTGGTTGAAGATACCAATGAACAGAGTGGGAAAAAGGAAGGATGTTCCCAGTGCTTCAGAGTGGATGTGGAAGCATGATAAACCGCTGGATGTGTCTACAACTGTTCACAAAGATGGTTGTTTCGTATATGTGTTTTATTGCATATAAATTTTAATAAATGTGGATAAATGTTGTTGAGTAGATGTTCAGGAAGAGTTGGAGGTCAGGAAAGAAAAAAATAGAGAATTCTTGAAGTGTTTTTTTCTCTTAAATACTTGAGAACTATGATTTTAACCCAAGTTGGTCCCAAAGTATGCCTCAAAAAGACAACATCTATAATCAAAGATCCTCACTATCTAGGCTATGCTGTCTTCTCACAGTTAACATTAGGCAGGATGTACAGCAATTTTAATTCCCACACCACCACGTTCAAGCCACCCACTTCCCTTTAACCATTCAGTTCTTAAAACCAATCTTCACAACACTGAACGCCACTCATTATAGCAACACCATGTCACTTTGCTCAACAGTGGACTTTATTTTTATTGTTCTAATTGTGTGCTATGTGCCTGTGATGCTGCTGCAGGTTTTTCACTGTAGCTGTGCGTACATGCACTTGAGAATATGACAATAAACTTGGTTTTGACTTATGACAGAATGATTACCATGAATATAAGTATGTTCTGTGGCTAAAGCTACATGCTCTCAATGCAGGTTCAAGTTAGCCTATGCTTTCTCATTCTTCCCCTCCCTTCATTTTTTAAAAACGCAAACATGAGGAAATCTGCAGATGCTGGAATTTCAAGCAACACATATCAAAGTTGCTGGTGAATGCAGCAGGCCAGGCAGCATCTCTAGGAAGAGGTACAGTCGAGGTTTCGGGCCGAGACCCTTCATCAGGCCTAACTGAAAGAAGACCTAGTAAGAGATTTGAAAGTGGGAGGGGGAGGGGGAGGGGGAGAGCCACACTCAGGTTGGAGGAACAACAACTTATATTCCATCTGGGTAGCCTCCAACCTGATGGCATGAACATTGACTTCTCAATCTTCCGCTAATGCCCCACCTCTCCCTCGTACCCCATCCGTTATTTATTTATTTATATACACACACACTCTTTTTCTCTCTCTCTCCTTTTTCTCCCTCTGTCCCTCTGACTATACCCCTTGCTCATCCTCTGGGCTTCCCACTCCCCCTTTCTTTCTCCCTAGGCCTCCTGTCCCATGATCCTCTCATATCCCTTTTGCTAATCAACTGTCCAGCTCTTGGCTCCATCCCTCCCCCTCCTGTCTTCTCCTATCATTTTGGATCTCCCCTTCCCCCTCCCACTTTCAAACCTCTTACTAGCTCTTCCTTCAGTTAGTCCTGACGAAGGGTCTTGGCCTGAAACATCGACTGTACCTCTTCCTAGAGATGCTGCCTGGCCTGCTGTGTTCACCAGCAACTTTTATGTGTGTTCCTTCATTTTTTGTTTGGATTCAAATAATAAGTCAAATGCAATGAAAGTAACAGGGAGAAGGCAGAATAAACAGCTGGAGAATCAGGGAGCAAATGAAAAAGACTGAGGTAACAATTCATCCTCTCTGTTGTACTTAGCATGCACATCTACTAGTGATTGTAAACATTTTTATGGTTGTTTGGTATATTCAATTAAATACATATATGAATCCAAAGTCAGACCAAACTGCAAGCAATGGTAGATGAAAGCTTTCCCTGCTTATTGTTTACAACAGAATGGTGACGACATGTCCAAAGAATACACATGGAAACCAGACTTGGCAGAAAAGTAACAGAAGGCCATTCTTTATCAGCGCTATGCTTTGGGATTGGTTGCACACAATGGAACTGAGAGTATTTTAGCATAAGTATATAAAGAAGGTGTAGATTCCATATAGATTATTCCATCTTTTATTATGATTTCAAAATACACAAGGACCATATGCTGTCTCAGAGAGCAATTGGATTTCCCCCAATAATTCTCCCGGTAACCTATTCTCTCTATACTCCCAGCAGCTCTCCCCAGATTCCACCACTCATCTGCACTCGGGGCAACAGACAGCATTCAATTAATCTGCAAGTCTTTGAGACAGCTCCATGTTCCAACCTAGCTGGTAACAAAAAAAACTGATCAAATTCTCTCCCAATTTGGCAGTTTGTTTTTATGGGACTACATGCAGGTAGAGGTGAGCATAGGGCATAAACCCAAATGGGTACATGGAAAGGCATGACAAGAGGGCACCAGCAATCATTTTAGCTAATGGCTTCTTCCGTAAACATTTACCATTTACTTTTAAATTTCTGCCAATCCAACCCACTGTCTATCTGTCTAAAATTCATTGCTGAAAATTGAATACCAAGAAAAATGTAAACATTCAATATTTTAGACTCATAGACTGCTAGAGAACAGAAACAGAACATTCATCTCATCATGTGAGTCTTACCGAGCTCTTTCCTGCAATGCTAATAAAATATATTTAAGCAGACCTCATAAGTGAAACAACTCAAATTTTGGAGTTTTATGTAAAATCCTCCTCCCCCATCTGAATAAATGGTTACTTCTCCCCTTATGAGTTTCTCTAAATGAACATAAACATTGCCCGAGCTCGTTTCTCCTGATGAAGGGAATTTGGAGCTGGAACTGAAGTATACATTAGAGCTCTTTTTGTATATGCAAATAAGCATGGCCTAGGAATTGTTAAATTTAATTTATTTTTGCCCTCAACAGGGCAAATGCCAGATCTCCAGTTAGAACTGTGCAGTTGTTTCATATTCATGATTTTGGTGACTTGGGAAGACGAAGTGGCATCTGAAAATATTCACAATCATGTCCAATTAAACCATCAAAGTGTTAATTTTCTTTGGTTTTCTTTTCATATCACAATTTAGAAAACACATTTTTGTTATCGCCTGTTTTCCCAGAATGTTGTTTTCACCCATTCAACTGACCCAACCTCACCCCTTTCTTTTTGCCTTAAATTTGGTGGAAATTAGGTGGTGAAGTGGGGAAAGACCATAAGACATAAGAGCAGAATTAGGCCATTTGGCCCATCGAGTCTGCATCATTTAATCATGGCTGATCCTTTCTCTCCCCCCTCTTCAGCCCTGCTCTCCGGCCTTCTCCCTAGAACTTTTAATGCCATGTCCAATCAAAAAACTATCAGGCTCTGCCTTAAATACACCCGACAACCTGACCACCACAGCTACCTGTGGTAATAAGTTCTACAAATTCACCACCCTCTGGCTAAAGAAATTTCTCTGCATCTCTGTTTTAAATGGATGCCCCTCTATCATGGGAAACATCCTTTCCACATCTACTCTGTCTGGGCCTTTCAACATTCGAAAGGTTTCAATGAGATTTCCTCCTAACCCTTCTAATTTCCAGCAAATACAGGTCTAGAACCAACAAATGTTCCTCATACGATAACCCTTTCATTCCCGGAATCACCCTTGTGAACCTCCTCTGAACCTTATTTTTTTTAGATGAGGAACCCAAAACTGTTCACAATACTGGTGAAACCTCACCAGTGCTTTATAAAGTCTCAGTATCACACCTCTGCTGTTATATTCTGGACCTCTTGAAATGAATGCTAACATTGCATTTGCTTTCCCAGCACCAACTCAACCTGCAAATTAACCTTTAGGGTATACTGCACAAGTACTCCCAAGTCTCTTTGCATCTCAAGATTTTTAGATTTTCTCCCTGTTTAGAAAATAGTCTGCACATTTATTTCTTCTACCAAAATGCATGATCATGTATTTTCCAACATTATATTTCATTTTCTTAATCCAAGTCGTTCTATAGCCTTCCTGTTTCCTCAATACTACCTGCCCCTCCACCAATCTGTTTCATCTGCAAACTTGGCAACAAAGCCATCTATTCCATCATCTAAATCATTGATATACAGCATAAAACAAGCAGTTCAACACTGACCCCTGCGGAACACCACTAGTCACCGGCAGACAACCAGAAAAGGATCCTTTTATTCCCACTCACTGTCAGTGAAGAAATTCATCCATGGATAAACAAGTCAATATTATAGGTAAATGTTACATTATAAGTAGTTTTATGTTTGT
This sequence comes from Mobula birostris, assembly GCF_030028105.1. Classification (NCBI taxonomy): domain Eukaryota; kingdom Metazoa; phylum Chordata; class Chondrichthyes; order Myliobatiformes; family Myliobatidae; genus Mobula; species Mobula birostris. The sequence continues at coordinate 62,726,442 of NC_092370.1, forward strand.
TTCCCATGTAGGCTGGAGTTCATTACTTTCTTGTGAATTTATTATATCGACTTACTTTCTTCAGGAAGGGCATTTTCTTGTTCTTCTTTTTCCATCTGTTGACACCAGGCATCCATGCGCTCCTTTTCTGCTTGAAGCAATTTCATAAACCATCGTCCATCCCTTTGACACACTGACCTCTGGCCTGCTTCTACTTCAGCTTCTGATGTAGAGTCGATCCAGGGTTCAGGGGGTGGCAGAAAAGAGGGATCAAAATTTGAGTCAAAGGCATTCTCTTGTGCACCGGCTTGCGAATCTGATCCAAGAAAGCTAGGTGTGGATGTGCTTGCATCTTTGGAGAGCTGCCTTAGTAATGGACTTGAAACTACTTCCTGGGGCACCACTGAAATTTCACAATTTTCCTTATAATCCAGATCAGCCTGTACTGCAGCTGTCACACTGTTTGATCTCGTAAATCTTCGAAAACTACAAGAGAACAATAAATGTTATAATAAAACAGTAGCTAAGCATAAAAATGTACAATAGATGATAACAGTATTCTGGTCCTAAATTGACCCAATGGCTCAATACACTGGCAATATTGATCTATACAAAGTACAAAAATCCCAGATTACTAGATTCTCAGATGCCACAGAGTTAAGCGCTATTGATCTCATTGGTCATACAATCATCTATCTATATAAGCTATCTTATCTATTCATATTTATTGTTTTCATTATTATTATTGCCTTATATACCGTTCGTGGTTTTTTTTTGCTGCATCAGATCCGGAGTAACAATTATTTCCTTCTCCTTTACATATCTACAGGAAATGGCATTAAACAATCTTAAACCTGCAGTCTGGACTCCCCAGCATAGAATGGGTACCAGAAATAGCAGGATGAGGCTCAGTTGTCATATCTCAGAGGGAGGAAGTGGGTGGTGTTTCGAGCACCTACTCAGGACATCAATAGGAAGCCACCCTGGTGTAGCAATCCAGACCTATATATTGTGCTTGATATGGGGTAGGGTTGGATGTGCATGGTGATCTCACCGAAATGTACAAAAGTGCTTGAGAGGTTTGACATGGTAGATGTGGTGTTGATGCTAGTGCTTTGAATAAGCACAAGAACAGGCCCCTCAGCCCATGATGTTAGTGCAGAACATTACGCCAAATTAAATCTGCCTGGATATTATTCATTCCTTGCATTTTCCTATTTTAGATGCCACTATCATAGGAACACTGATGTCAGAATAATGGAGGTCTATGTAGGAATGAAGGGTTAGATTGATCTCAGAGTAGGATAAAAGTCAGCATGACTTTGTGTGGTGAAGGGCCTGTACTGTGCTGTGCAGTTCTATGTTCTGTGCTTAAATCTGCTTCCACCACAATGTCTGGCAGCCTATTCCAGGCACCTACCAATCTCCATGTAAAACATTTACCCCATATATTTCCTTTAAACTTATCTCCTCCTCATCTCAAATGCAAGTCTTCCAGTAATTGACATTTCTATCCTGAAAAAAAATTGGACACTGATACCTACAGTATTTATGCCTCTCATCATTTTATAAATTTCTGTCAGGTCTCCCCCCAGTCTCTTGATTCTCCAGAGAAAACAACCCAAGTTTGTCCACCTCTCCGAATAGCTCATACCCTCTAATCTAGCATTCTGGTTGAATCTTTTCTGTACCCTCTCTGAAGCCTCCATGTCCTTCCTGTAGTGGGATGATGACAACTGCACACTCAACAAGCTTTTGTTCACCCAGAAGTTAGCAAATCAATATGCACAAGAGTAGTGGAAGTGCAAGATGCTGATAAACTTTTGGATGTAAAAGGAATCAAAGGACATGGGGTGCAAGGTGACCAATCAGTTATGATATTAATGAAAGGTAGAGGGACGAGGGGTTCTTCAATTTCTTATGTTCTGATGTCCATTCTATGTGAGCAGATATTTTTCCTCAGTGGAGAGTTTGAACATAGAACAGTAAAGCACAGGAACTGGCTCTGTAGCCCACAATGTTGTGCTGAACCAATTAAATTAGTAATCAAAAGGCTAACAAAATTAATCCCTTTTGCCTGGATAACGTCCAGTTCCTTCCATTTTCCTCTCATTCATATGCCTATCTAAACATCTCTTAAAGTCCTTAAGAGTTTCTGCCTGTAGCACCACCCACGCAGTGTATTTCAGGCACCCATCGCTCTCTGTGTAGCAAACCTGCCCTCCAAATCTCCCTCAAAATGAACCCCCCCCAACCACCACCACCACCACCTTAAATGTATGCCCTCTGGTAGTAAGACATTTCAATCCTGGGGTAAAAGATAATGTCTGTCTATTGATGCCTCATATAATCTTATAAGCTCTTTCAGGTGTGCCCTCAACCTCTGCTGCTCCAGAGAAAACAACCCAGGTTTGTCCAATCTGTCGTTATAGTACATGCCCTCTAATTCAGGCAACATCCTGACAAACCTCTTCTGCATCCTTCTCCAAAGCCTCCCATGATGGGGCAATCAGAACTGTATGCAATACTCCACATGCGGCCTAACTAGAGTTTTATACAGCTGGAGCATAACTAACTTCCTGACTTTTGAGCTCAGTGCCTCAACTGATAAAGGCAAACATGTCATGTGCCTTCTTAAACACCCTATCAAACTGTGTAGCCACCTTCAGGGAGTTATAAACTTGGACTTCAAGATGCCTCTGCTCATCAACACTGTTAAGGGTCTTGCCTTCAACAGTGTATGGTCTTGTTACATTTGACCTATCAAGGTGCAACACTTCACATTTGGCTGTGTTAAACTCCATCTGCCATTTCTCCACCCATATCTGCAACTGATCTATATCCCACTGTATTCTTTGCCAGTCTTCTATGCTATCCACATCACTGCTGATCTTCATACCATCTGCAAACCTACTAACCCAGCCATCTACATTTTCATTCAGGTCATTTATATACATCGCAAAACAGCAGAGGTCCCAGTACAGATCCCTGCGGAACATCTCTAATGACAGACCTCCAGATAGATTAGATTAGATTAGATTATGAGGACACGCAGTCCTCTTTTATTGTCATTTAGTAATGCATGCATTAAGAAATGATACAATGTTCCTCCAGAATGATATCACAGAAACACAAGACAAACCGACCAAAAAACTGACAAAAACAGAATAAGTCCCTTCGACCACCAACCTCTGTCTTCTATGGGCAAGTAGACGGCTAATTCACCATGGATCCCATGCACCTTAATCTTCTTGATGAGCCTCCTATGTGAGTGATCTTATCAAATGCTTTATTAAAATCCATGTAAACAATATCCACAGCTCTACCTTCATCAATCAGCCTCATCACCTCATCAAAAAACTCAATCAGGTTAGTAAGACATGACTTGCCCTGTGCAAAACATGCTGGCTTTCCCTAATTAGGCTATGGTTTTCCAAATGCTCATAAATCCTATCCCTAAGGATTCCCTCCAGTAACTTCCCTACCACTAAGTTGAAACTCACCAATATATAGCTTCCAGGATTATCCCTGGTTCCCTTCTTGAATAATGGAACATTAACTACTTGCCAGTCCTCTGGGACTTGGCCTGTGCATAGAGAGGACAAGAAGATATTGGTCAAGGCCCCAGAAATCTCTTGCCTCTCTCAATAACCTGGAATACATTCCATCAAACCCTGGGGAGTTAACCACCTTAATGTTCTTAAAGAGACCCAAAATTGCCTTCCTCCTTTATCTCGAAATGCCTAGCATATCAATATGCTTGGCACTGATCTCTGTATCCTCTACGTTTTTTTGGTAAATACTGATGTCAAGTACCCATTAAGGACCTCATCCACTTCCTCTGCCTCCAAGCAAATGTTTACCCCCCCCCCATGTTATCCTTGAGTGATGCTACCCTCTCCCTTGCTCTTGATCTATGTATAGAATGCCTTGGGATTCTTTTTAATCCTACTTGACTTTTCATGGCCCCTCCTGGCTCTCCTGATTCTCTTCTTGAGTTCTTTATAATCCTCAAGGGGCCTGTTTGATTCTAGCATCCTCAGCGATTTTCCCTTCATCTTCTTGACTCTACCACCTCTCTTAACGTCCAAGGTTGTTTTACCTTGTCCTTCTTTCTGACTGCAACATACCCATCCTGTACTCTGTGCTGTTGGTCTTTAACACCCCCCCACACCTCAGTTGTGGACTTCTCTAAAAACAACTGTTCCCAATTAGCTTTTCCTAGTTCCTCCCTAATGCTCTTGTAATTTGCCCTGCTCCAGTTTAATACTCTCACTCAAGGTCCATTCTTATAACTATGTTAAAACTTAGAGTTGTGGTCTCCATTCCATAGCTGTTGACAGACTGAAAGGCTGGTCACTTGGATAGGCTCATTAACCAACATCAGGTCCAGTGCAGTCCCTCCTCTTGTTAGACTATCTACAGATTGATTTAAAAAAAACTCTTCTGGATGCATCTAACAAATTCTGCCTTGCCTAAACCTCTTGCACTAAGAAGGTCCCAATTTACATCAGGGAAGTTGAAGTGCCCCATGACAACAAACCTATTATTTTTACGATTCCTTAATCTGCCAGCAAATCTGTTCCTCTATTTTCAGTCAGTATGGGGGCGGGGGGTGGGAATTTGTAGTACAATCTCATCAGAATGATTGCATCCTTCTTACTTTTGAGTTCTATCCTTATAGACTCAGCGGACGAGTCCTCCATTATGCCCCTCTCTGAGTGCAGCTGTGATATTGTCCCTGATTAGTAGAGCAACTCCCCCCCCCCTTTACCTCCCTCTCCATCTTTACTAAAGGTGTAAACAATAAGGTGAGAGTGAGATAACGAGTTGGATTTCTTTGTAGTTTGAACAATTGTAAAGCGAAACTCGAGGAATAATCAAGAAATGTATCGATTAAGTTGTGTATATTAATGAAGAATGGGACAGAAATGAAGAATAGTAGTAGTTCTAATGTGCTCACATGCAATTTTGGAGAAAGATCACAAGACATTGGGAAGAGGAGAGCGCTAGAGTAGGGCAAGAAGAGTGAGAGTTATAATAGCTTGGTTGATAATTAGATGTTACTTATTTAAGGACCACAGTAGAGACTAGGTGAGGGATTATACAACTTTCAGAAATCTTTCAAAAGACTGAATAATTACTGGCCAGCCATGGACTTCTGTAATTGATCTGGATTTTCAACCTGTTCCTTGAAGTGGATGTAGAGTTATGAAATTTTTTTAAAATGTTAAAATATACAGTCAGTGCCCACTTTTTAGGTATATTTATACACCTGCTCATATATCTAATCAGCTAATCATGTGGCAGCAACTCAATGCATAAAGGCATGCAGGCATGGTCAAGAGGTCCATTTGTTCAGAACAAACATCAGAGTGGGGAAGAAATGTGACTGAAGTGGCTTTGACTGTGGAATGATTGGATGTGCCAGATGCGATGTTTGGAGTATCTCAGAAACTGTTTATCTCATGTACAACAGTCTCTAAAGTTTACAGAGACTGGTGTGTAAAACAAAAAAAAAATCCACTGAGCAGGAGTTCCGTGGGTGAAAATGCCTTGCTAATGGGAGAGGTCGGAGAGAATGGCCAGACTAGTTCAAGCTGACAGGAAGACAATAGTAATTCAAGTAACCACACGTTACAGCAGTGGTGTGCAGAAGAGCATCTCTGAACGCATATGTCGGACCTTGAAGTAGATGGGTTACAGCAGCAGAAGACCACATGGTGTTCCACTCCTGTACCAAATAAAGTGGCCATTGAGTGTACATTTTAATTCTTACCATTTCATTACAACATTCCACTCTGGAAAAAACTTAGGTTTGGTGAAACGATAGTGTGCCATGGGCAAAATGACATATGAAGTTCAACCAAAGACATTGTAAACCAATTGGTGGGTGACATTTTTAAATCTTATAATTTTATATAAGATTTGAAAATAAACAGGTTATTTATCATGCTACCGTTGTAACTTGTACCTATGTCAAAATGTCACTTGTAAAATAGATTTATTCATTGCCTTTAGACTTCATTAGGACATTGAAGTGAAATGGTGCAATTTTTGTCAATAAATCGGAATTCAAATTTGTATAAGTTAAGATACAATTCAGTAGAGAATGCCAAGGTTTAATAGATATCCTATCATAAAAATGGTAAATTCAAACATGACACAATAGGCTGAGGCACCTTGCATACAAAGCAAACCACTTACACTGAAAAACACAGAGAGACGAAATTTTCTAATAAAGCAAAAGTTATTAAAATCATTTACTTGAAACAAAGTCGAATTGTAATAAATCTGGCAATTAAATGTATTGCACTGTAGCCAGGGTTGCATGATCTTAATTGCTGCAAAATTATTTTAAAGCTAATGAATGCACTGAGTATTTATAACAATCTAAAACAATGATAACTTAGAGTGTGATTTCAGAAGTAGAATGATGAGAACAGAAAGGAATATGAAAGATCAAAACTCTGATACACGTCTACATGTTCGTCCTATCCAATTTTTGGCCATTTCAGATGCAGATAAGAATGGAAATTTATTATAAGATATCTGCTTATTGCCAGGCAAATAAAACACCCAGAAGAATTTCAACTTTGTGCAGCACAATTAAAACTATATTTGTTTTGTTTATCAACTCTCTGTTGTCCCATACTCAGCACACAGATGGTGGAATTGTCACATAAAGGCATTTAGTGGGACTGAAGAATGAGCAATAGTTGTAATATGGAGAGAACAATTTGCAAAAAGACAAAGAAAAATATATATTGACTGCATCACAAATTTCTCATCTTTCAACTATTTTCTTTTAAATTTAAGTCATGAGAATAAAATTTACATCCCATAAAATTACATCAAATTACATTTTATATGTTATAAATACATTATGAGTAACGGCAATTATGGCTGTTTCATTTGCTACAAATGTCCAAGATCTCCTTTAATCAACATTCATTAAGGAACTATGTACCAATTAATTATTTGTCATGTATTACAATATACGTACAATAAAGATCTTAATTCTGTTTATGTAAATTAATGTGAACATTTACTAAATAAATGCTGTGAGAATACAGGGACTCGCAAAAGTTATGAATGACTGATATTGAAATCTGATTGCAATGCAAAATCTCCTATAAATTTTTAAAGCATTTTTCAAGATAGTAATAATTATACATGCTCGCCATGGGTTAAGAATGCTGGACTTATGGACAACCATAACTATGAACAAATGTTGGTGAGACTAATCAGGATGGATGGGGATGGATTTGCTGGCTACAGCCAGGTGGGAACAGAGCATGTCTGTGTGCCTTCTCTTCTTCACTCACCAAGCTGTAGCGGGCTGAGTCGAGCTGTAACAGAGGTTAAATCCAGCTGAGCAGACTCACTCCCAGAGTCAGAGGCCTGCAAGCATCCCTCGTCTTGTGCCTGCTCACTCACCTGCCACAACAGTTTCTGTGATCCTCTCCCACACACTGTTTTTGTTCAGTTCTCACTTATGGAAAAAGTTGGGTTACAACTAGTTCTCAAGTCCCCTGTTATAACCTGGGGACTTCCTGAAATAAAATATGTAATTATGGGTAGTATGAGGGTGGTTGTTCAATAAAGTGAATGAATTATAGGAAGTGCATGTAAAGCAATTCGTCTGTATATAGAAAGCTGATGTTTCTGACTTGGCTTATGGATATTTTTCAGGAACCCTTACATAGCCTGACAACTGTTTGTTGCAGACAGGCACTTGCTACCATACATTGCTCCAGCACATTTGCAGAATGCACTCCACTTTGAATGACAGTACAAGAACTCCTGTGATTCCTCAGTGTGAATCACAGCTCATCAATTCGATCTAGCCCCTCCTTAGATATTAATCCCCTGATCATGGATGGCACAACGAACATGCATGTGTGTTCAATTGTGCCCAAGGCATTGGGTATTGGTGGGCACTTCACTGTGAGTCCAGATCATCCAGTAAGGTCGACTAGAGTTTCTCATCACTCTTCCTATACGAACTGATGTTCTGTTCTGTACTTCTCCCCCCATAGCTTCAGCAGCAGCAGTCATGATTGTGATGAAACAATCTAACTGGTGAGAACAGAAGGCAATAAATGATCAATAAAATCCTGTGACTTGATTCATTCATTAAGTGATGGAAGATTTCTCTGCAGTATGTAAGAAGGTTGACCATAATGTTTCATACATTTACAGCAACTGTGTGTCAATGTTCCTATTTCAGCAACCAACGAGGCTGAAAGACTATTACAATTTTACATAGACAAAAAGATGTCACCTCGACAAACAAGAGGAAACCTGAAGATAGAGGAAATCTGAGCAACACACACAAAATGCTGGAGGAACTCCAGGCAGCATTTAGGAAAAGAGCATAGTCGATGTTTTGGGCCGAAACCCTTCGGTGTCACGTAGAACTGAGTCCTGAGGTGCCGGGCAGTGCGATGGTGGGAATAGGAGGCATGGCTTGTAAAACTGTTACCATGTTGCTTATTCATAGTAGGTACATAATAACTTATTGGGTGTAGGGGAGATCAGAAATTTATGGGTTTCCAGAGAGAGTGGGGTGGAATCCAAAGCCTTGACTGGGGTTTACAGACACAACTGAGTCAGAGGGAGAAGTAGTCATGTCGTACTGGAGTATTAAGGCAGTAATTTGGTGGATGGGAAATGGTTTGAGGAAGGTATTGGCATGATGGGGTGGGGTATTTGTTAGTAAAAGGTAAAAGGTGAGCTTGTGACTTAACTGGGTGCCAATCTGGCAATGTACAACAAGAACCCTGTCCTAGAAGTACTTAATGGTTGTTGCAAACTTCCTCCACAATCCTTCAAATTGGCTGCTGCACAGGAATGACATAACTTGCAAGTCAGGGACCCATTAAGTGGGAAGCGCTCTGGGAGACAGTTCAGCTGAATGTCCAGAATGAAAGCAGGTGACCCAGAGAATGTCACTTCTGCCTTTCACTTTCTGCTGAGCACATTTCAATTGTTTCTGCAGAAATAAACTGCACCTTCTACATAATCTAATTTCCATAAGGCAGTAAGACATAAGAACAGAATTAGGCCATTCAGTCCATCGAGTCTGCTCCACCATTTCATCATGGCTGATCCTGGATCCTATTCAACTACATACACCTGCCTCTCACCATATCCCTTGATGCCACAATCAATCAGGAACCTATCAACCTTCTCTTTGAATATTCCCACAGACTTGGCCACTCCAGTCTGTGGCAGAGCATTCTGCAGATTCACCATTCTTTACCTAAAAATATTCCTCCTTACTTCTGTTCTAAAAGGTTGCCCCTCAGTTTTGAGGCTGTGCCCTTTAGTTCTGGATTCCCCCACCAAAAGAAACACTGGTTTTGAGGCATGTTCATTCTTAACCAGCTTTAACCTGTGAGAACTGAACAACAAAAACTTGCCTGACTGGAAATGTTTCATTTTAAACAACTGTTGTTAATAAACAACAGTGTGCCTTAGCACTAGAAGGTCAAAATATCCATAATCCTTCCCTCTGCAGCTGCGCACATTGCAAGCCGTTAGGTTACCTGGCAGGAGTGCTTAGCAATCAGCAGGGCTGAGCTCCCAGGACAGTTATCAAGGAGGACAATCTCATGGGAGAACTCAAATATTGACATTAAAGAAGGAAGACAATGAGTCTCTTTGTGATAGACTGGCTGCCTTATGAGAGCTTAACCGCTGACGTAGGGCTGGATCTCTGACATTTATTGAGAAACTAATCTAACACCCCTTTCCAGCAATTATACTGTGATTACAAATCAGGATGGCTGCAGTGACAAATGCACTGGGAAGAGAACAGGGGACTTAAAGCACCGTCTGGGTGCTGGTGAAGGACCCCAACAAGGGAATTCCATTCCCCTTATTCAGGGACCTCTTCATCAAGATAGTCCTGCTGGAATGCTGCAAGTTTGAGACAAAGGGCATCTACTGTTACCAGGACTTCCCAGGTAAAGGGTTGCATGACATCACCTTCAAGTACCCAGTGGGATGGCACATGTTACAGGACTTTCAGAAGAGGGACGAGGCTCCGCCATCACTGTTGAGGGTGCAGCCACTCTTCACCCACCTCACCTGGAAGGAATGTGAGATAACAGAGCACGTGTTCAACCCACGTGCATCTGCTGTGAATATCCTGACCTTCGTGACTCAGGGAGCAGGAAGCTGTGTGGAGGGACATCGACCTGTTTGGGAACTGGATCAATAGAAACTAAAGGTGGATGCAAATGGAACGTCATCCACCCTCCCTCAGTGTTGGCTATCGGAGGGAATCGAGTTTGCAGCCAAGACTATGTCCAAATTGCAAAAGACCTGGACATGTGGCCCAGTACAGTGTGGTCATCTGCATTATGGGAAGAAAGGACAATGCAATGTACAGATGCCAGCAACCTCTCCTCACTGGAGGATGAAGTAAACATAGAAAACTGATGACATGGACAGCGAAACTGAAAAACAGAGGGGACGAGGAGGGAGCCTACAGACAAATAAGAGTGATGAAGGAAGACGGGAGCATCCCACACATGCCAGCTCCAGGAGACCGGGAGCAGCACAGGGTCTGACATGAAGGGTACAGAACAATCAGTCAGAGGTCAGAACAGAAACAGAGACCAATCTCTCTCCAGTGATGCCACCACCAGCATCGCTCAATGACCCCACATCCTAGGGGAGACCATTCGCAGTATCTGAGCCTAAAACAGTGAGGCATTTCACTAAGGCTGTGGGCATGTGGGCTCAGGCTGATTGTCAAAGGACTGTATTTGTGAACTCTGAACTCCAGTAATTATGGAAATAAAACTGGCATCTCTAAAAATGTCTAGTATTAATGTCTTGCAAAACCTGACCTAGGGAAAGGCAGATTATCCCTTGGTCAAGTATTCCAAGGCATTAATACTGGACATTTTAGTATTTTTTTGAAACAGGTGTATGGGCTGCCACACCTTCACATTTATTGGAGATGGTTGTGATGGTGGTTGCAGGGATTCTGTCTATGTGGTAGTAGTGGAAACATTAGTAGAGGATGCAGCCTGGGGATTCTGCTGGGGGACGGCAACTTCTCGATCAATGAATTCAAAGTAGTGGTGAGTGGAGGTGTGCAGCGGCTCCTAGAGGCTGAGGTAAAATACCGTAACACTTCACTCCAGCTAATTGATACGTGCACCTCAAATGTTCTGAGTGAAACGCTAGTTGTCCTCCAGCAGCTCCCACTGAAGCTGGCAATGTCCCTCCCAATAGTTCTGGCTGGAGACTTCAACCACATCCTTGATGTAATGGACAACCTGGCAGTGCTGACAGGAGATTGGGCAGCAGCTCAAGACTCCTGATGGAAATGGTTGGAGATGCTTTCAGCACCAGTGTAGGCGGAACCCAACTGCAACGCACTTGGCCTAGAACAGTCAGCTCCGTACAGTCCCGGATAGACTTCCTCTTCATATGGCCAGATCCACTGATGTCATGCCAGTGTTCTTCACTGATCATTCCCACCTTTGAGCCTCCTGTAATCTTTTGGAGGACCAGAAGGCAGGGGACTGTCAAGCTGCTGACTAGAGGATATTGAGGAACTAAAAGGTTGGCTGGAAAATTCACGATTCACTGGTGAGAAGCAACCAAAGAGAACATTAAGAGGTTTCTTATTCTCAAAAGTTGTAGAAAGCAAGTCACAGTCAGAGAGAATTGCACCCACTCCAGACAGACCTGCATTAATTTGTTCTGCCATCTAGAGGCGAGGGCATGGGGGTAACTGAGAGGGGAACTCTGAGAGGTGAAGAGCTAGCAAACTGTGCTCACTGCTTCTGAATCCTCCAAGGTCATCTTCAAATTCAGGATCCCTTTTGTGGGGAAGGATGAGATATGCTGATGTTTGTTCTTCCAAAAGTATCACAAGTTGACATCTTAAGGAAGAGGTCGGCTCAGTAACATCCTCACAGACAGATGTACTGAGGTTCTCCAGATCCCCTTATGCCAATCTGTATTACAGCAAGAGCACAGCCTGCTTTCCTCTAACACAGAAATCCTGGATAATAGTAAGCAGGAGAATCTAGATCAGCCACTGTACCTGGAGGAGCTGACGAGTTCATCCACTCGCTCAGCAAGAATAGAACTCCCTGAAGTGACAGTCTACTGGCAGAGTTGTATGCCACCCTATGGAACGGGATGGCAAAATGCCAGTCTCCATGAGGAAGGGCATCGTCACTCACATTAACAAACAGAAGAGGGAGAGGGACTACAGCTGAAATTGGAGACCTATTTCACTGCTGAATATGAATTATTCCACCTATTACCTGCCAATTTGTCCCCCTTTTTACTCTGGTTTCTGCCATCTTCCTTTCCAGTTCTGATGTTCCTTTCCATCCATAGATGCTGCCTGACTACCTGTCATTTGTGGAAGAATTCTTATGAATGAACACCTTTGACCACTACTTCTTCAGGTGTGATCAGTATGTATTGTCCTGCAGACACTGCGGGATAGAGACTCTGTGGGTTTGTTCCCTGAGCAAATGGTCCAAACCATCTGAGAATGTCTCATCACTAGATCTGGCCAAAAGGCACCAAGGCCTTGCTTGCCTGGTGGTGAGAGGTGCCCTTCAATTTAGTGCCTTCCTCTGAAGATCGTTTATCACCCCCAATATATGCTGTCCTCAGGACAGTGGCTGCAGTGGGGAAGAGACTGAAAGAAGACCCAAAGAAGACCCACCTCTTTGCAGACTGTGGATTTACAAGAATGAGGTGACAGATGCAAGTGTCTACCTCACAGTTTATCCTTAGCAGCTGCATGACAGAGGACTCTCTGATCTAGGGCTGTTCCCAGAGTCTCACAGTGAGACAGATATCGAGTGCTGCTGGAAGGTCATCAACTTAGGGAAGGATGCTCTTTGGTCTGTCCTAAACTTGTTCTCCCAGCACAGCGTGATATCTATAAAGCAGGGGTCCCCAACCCGATCACAAACAAGAGAAAATCTGCAGATGCTGGAAATCCAAGCAACACACACAAAAATGCTGTAGGAACTCAGCAGGCCAGGCAGCTTCTACGGAAAAGAGTAAGCAGTCGAGGTTTCAGGCCAAGACCCTTCATCAGGACTGCAGTCCTGATGTCCATGGACCCCTTGCTTAAAGGTGTTGGTCCATGGCATAAAAAAGGCTGTAAGACAATGGTGTGGAGAGGCTCAGTCCAGGCTGCATGAGTATGTGCTGAGGAGTGCACTGAGGCTTGGTGCAATCAGTGCTAAGATTTTGTGGGGAAAGATCACTGTCTAGGCTCCTTCTGGTCCTACATATGGAGGGGAAGGCTGCATGGGGAAGTCCCTCGAACAATAAAAGTGTTCTCACCTCAGGGAGCATGAGAGGGGCAATGGTGCTGTGAGTATTTGTGGTCTTTCTTTAAAAGTTCACACTACTGAATGCACCAAGCACAAATGTAAAATTATTACTCTGTTTTGTGTGTGTGTGTGTGTGTATATAAATATATATATATGTATATATGTGTACACGTATGTACCAGACAGTGCCTCATCTTTGCAGTAGTGGAGGTCATGTACCAGCGTGTCAGACTGGAAATCGGGATTGGTATTAAAATAGCATGTTTGGTCACCTTGCTGCTTGTGGATGGATCAAACGTGCTGGACAATGTGGATATATATGTACACACACAAACACTGTTTATATACTACTAAAATCATGAATAAAGTCTATTTTTGAAAAAACAGCCAGAATTAGTTCTTCCAGCATGTAGCTGATTTTTTTTAGATTGAAGATGTGATTTTATATTGTCTGTTTCAAATAAAAAATATTAAAATAGAATAATTAAACTGCTGTATTAATATTAGAAGATTGAGTAGGATGAGATAATCAAGAGGAAAAGAGCAATTATGCAGTTAATATTTTTGTTCACCTTTTTTATTAAGTGGTCAAACATACACCAAATATGCTGCAGTGTATTATAGTTCATCTGGTATCTGGTAAAATACTTATAAAACTAATTAAACAGTGGCATTAGTAGAAAACTTTTCCCCTGTCTCAATACATCCAATTTACTTTCAATCACATTTAACTTCACTTTCTTCTGTCGAATTCCACAAAATGTCCTGACGAGGGGTCTCGGCCCAAAACGTCGACAGTGCCTCTTCCTAGAGATGCTGCCTGGCCTGCTGCATTCACCAGCAACTTTGATGTGTGTTGCTAGATAATTTGTTTTTTTTTGTTTGCGGTAGCAGCACAGTGCAATACATAAAATTACTACAATACAGTACAAAAGTCTTAGGTATCCTAGCAAAATATACCACGGAACTGTATTTTCCCAGATGGATGGGAAGTGATGCAGCAAATGACTTTGCTTATCCATAGCTATAACTGAACAGTACCCAGAGCTATCAAGGAGCATTGAAATCCAGAGGTTCATTATGTAAACAAGACGTCTGATTTGCAATATGTGAATTAAGTTGTGTGAAGCATCACAGAAACTGACTTACCACTTCTCTGTCTCCACTTGAATTCCTACTGACTGAAATTTGTTTGTATGTGTATCTGCTAAAGCCATGTGTTCTGGACCATCAACCTAGAAGAAGAAGATAAAAAGAGAATGCTGTCTGTTATTCCAATTCTGTTAAACCTGCACTTAAGAAAATAGTGCAATTTAGTCACAAAAACATGACATATTTCAGGAAAAAAGTGCTTTGCATTGGTTAGAAACAAGGCAGAAAGTGTTGCAACGATACCAACATACAAGCACACAAGTGCATTATGTACCTTAACATACAGTTGAAATTAGTACAGATTACATTGGTTCAAAGCATGGATTTCAAAACTGTACATGCTCACCTTTGTAGTTGTAATATAATAGTAAAAATGATTCTCGCAAATTAAAGGTAGTATGTGAAAACTAGGTTGAATTTGTCACTTTGATCCTTGGCTAACAATGCAACAATTATGCTGCATATATGTAAGATGTAAAACTGATTAGGAACACATTCTGCGGTTAGCTTTAGGTTAACATTTGCTAATTCAGGAAAACATAAACTTGTAAGGAATCAACTGCAAGTAAACATCCCGAACGATTATGAGTTTATTCACATACAACTGCCTTGGAACGAATCCAGGATTGTGTACATGGAGATTTGAAGTCATTCTAAAATATCCAGACAGCCAAAAGCTTGCTGTGGTGATGTAATATTTCAGATTGTTCAAGGCCTATTTAAGTGAACACATGACAGAACTTACAATGTGTTAATAGACCTCACTTAGCATTTCCAAACATCTCCTTGGTCACTGATCATGCAAAGTCATGGCTACGTTCACATTATCTACGTAAGCAAATCCACATCTCAGACAAAAGGATTGAATTAATACAAAAAAAGTGGCAGGACTTTTCAGTTAATGTGTTTTCTAGGTAGTGTGATTCAAATGCTAGAGTTTATAAGTGATGCATCATGACAAGCCTGAGATCACCCTGCTATTGACTCAAGAATATAATTTAAATATTATAACTGTGAAGAACAAACAAGAGAAATGGATTAGACTTCAATGACTTGGTTGAAGAGTTGGTATGAAAGCAAAATCTTGAGAACATCTCAATTTACAGTTTTAATATATAATCTGGAGTAGTTTAAGAATGCCTATCTTTAAGCTTTCAATGAAAATCAATGATGTCTACAAAGTGAGAATAGATACATCAGAACTTTGTAAAAGCTGTATTACCTAAAGAGTTGGAGGAACTCAGCAGATCAGGTAACAGGGATAGGAACAAACAGTCGACATTTCAGGCTGAGACCCTGATTTCGTGCATGTTGCTCTGGATTTTCAGCATCTGCAAAATCTCTTGTGCTTGTCTAAACAGTTCCCTTCTATGCAAACACGAGGAATGCTAAAATTTCAGTGATTTATATTTAAACATGGAGTAAATTTATTAGTATGTTTTACATCAATATAGTATATTTCTCTACTGGAAACAATTGAGTCAGCTGGGGTGATATACTGCGTCCGGTGCTCCCGATATGGCCATCTATATATTGGCGAGATCCAACACAGCCTGGGAGATCGTTTCGCTGAACACCTACGCTCTGTTCGCCAGAGAAAGCAGGATCTCCCAGTGGCCACACATTTTAATTCCACATCCCATTCCCATTCTGATATGTCTATGCACGGCCTCCTCTACTGTAAAGATGAAGCCACACTTAGGTTGGAGGAACAGTACCTTATATTCCGTCTGGGTAGCCTCCAACCTGATGGCATGAACATTGACTTCTCTAACTTCCGCTAATGCCCCACCTCCCCTCGTACCCCATCTGTTATTTATTTATATATACACATTCTTTCTCTCTCTCTCCTTTTTCTCCCTCTGTCCCTCTGACTATACCCCTTGCCCATCCTCTGGGTTTTCCCCCCTTCCCCCTTTTCCTTCTCCCTGGGCCTCCTGTCCCATGATCCTCTCATATCCCTTTTGCCAATCACCTGTCCAGCTCTTGGCTCAATCCCTCCCCCTCCTGTCTTCTCCTATCATTTTGGATCTCCCCCTCCCCTTCCTACTTTCAAATCTCGTACTATCTCTTCTTTCAGTTAGTCCTGATGAAGGGTCTTGGCCTGAAACGTCGACTGTACCTCTTCCTAGAGATGCTGCCTGGCCTGCTGCATTCACCAGCAACTTTGATGTGTGTTGCTATCTTATATAAACACAGATTTAATATCCCAACTGCGTAAAGGCTAGATTTTCTGCATGATTGGCTGTGAATGGGTGAATCATCTAACCTGTATTTTCTCATTCCTTTGAGTGACTGAAACCTTTACTCAGGTTTTTTGGAGAAGGTCTGGTGAGTCCATGCTAAGCCTCAGGCCGAGACTTAATGATTAATTTATTTATTAAGATACAGTTTGGAATAGGCCCTTCGAATGCACCTCACAGCAATCCCCAGATGTAATCCTAGCCTAATCATGGGACAATTTACAATCAGCAATTAACCTACCAACCAGTATGTCTTTGGCACGTGGGAAGAAACTGGAGCACCCGGAGGAAGTCTACTCCTTTCAGTCAGCAGTGGGAATTCAACCCAGGTTGCGTGTATTGTAAAGCATTGTGCACTGTGATAGTGGGGCGGGTGAGGGGGAGGAGGAGGGTGGAGGAAGAGTGGGGTGATCATGTTCAAGAAAGGAGACAAATTCAATTGGAGAAGATAGATTAGAGGGTCCCTGCTGCCAACTTAGAGCCAAGCAAAAGTTCTCAACTACCCCTTCCCAGCTGAAGAGAGCTCCTACCAGAGTCACCATGTGGACTCTGCCTAGCAGGAGTCCCACAGGATGACCATAATCAACAACTGAAAAGCTCTCTTTCAAAAAGCTTTTCACTCCAATGACTGAGAAATTTATTTAGTTCTCAGAAACTTATCATCACTCAATAACATGCGAAATTGTGCGGAAGCTGGAAATCCAAAGCAACGCATGCAAACTACTGAAGGAACTTAGCAGGTCAGGCAGCATCTATGGAAATAAATAAACAGTCCATGTATTGGGCCGAGAAGGCCTTGATCTCACTTCTAATCTCAGTCGTCAATTTATGACACACAGATGATTCTTGCCCATGTGCACACTCAGAAACTGAGCTCCAGGTTATTGTCGACTACTTCACTGAAGCATGCGAAACAGTAGATGTCTGGAAAATAATAGTCGTCTAGCGAGCTGTCTCCTTTTCTCAGAAGCCACCTCCTGTTAAATGTGGCCATTGACAATGAATTTTGCCAATGCATCAGCTTAGCTTTTGGCTGTCTGAGGAAAAGCTTTAAACCCAGCACCAAACTCATAGCATATACTATGCAGCTTCTCTGAGCTTGAGAGTTGTGGATAGTCTATAACAGGCTCCAAAGCATTGATGTAGTACTCTGTATTGCTTTCTTTAAAATCCTATAAAACAATTGACAGGGTAGGCTGTCCAACATCAGCATTGTATAGCAGGTCAATGTCATTTTATTGGCAAAGCATTGGCCCCAATTTTAATATAACCCATTCAATTTGGAATAGGATGAGTTCAGAATCCATGTTACCTGATTATATGGTAAACTGAGCTAATGCGATCACACAGATGGGTAGGTTATAAATTAGATCACAAGACCATAAGACATAGGAATAGAATTCAGCCATTTGTCCCATCCAGTCTACTCTGCCACTTAATCATGGCTGATCCTTTTTTTCCTTCTTTGGCCCCACTCTCCTCAGAACTTTTGATACTATGTCCAATTAAAAAACTATCAAGCTCTGCCTTAAATACACCCAACAACCTGGCCACCACAGCTACCTGTGGTAACAAATTCCACAAATTCACCACCCTCTGGCTAAAGAAAGTTCTCTGCATCTCTGTTTTAAATGGATGCCCCTCTATCCTGAGGCTGTGCCCTCTTGTCCTAGACTCCCCCACCATGGGAAACATCCTTTCCACATATACTCTGTCTAGGCCTTTCAACATTTGAAAGGTTTAAATGAGATTCTCCCAACCCTTCTAAATTCCAGCAAGTACAGACCCAGAACAATCAAATGTTCCTCGTATGATAACCGTATCATTCCCGGAATCATCCTTGTGAACATCCTCTGAACCCTCTCAAAGACAACACATCTTTTCTTAGATGAAGAGCCCAAAACTATTCACAATACTCATAGTGAGGCCTCACCAGTGCCTTATAAAGCCTCAGCATCACATCCATGCTCTTGTATTCTAGACCTCTTGAAATGAATGCTAACATTGCATTTGCCTTCCTCACCGTCGACTCTACCTGCAAGTTAATCTTCAGGGTGTTCTGCACAAGGACTGCCAAGCCCCTTTGCATCGCAGATTTTTCAATTTTCTCCCCAGTTAGAAAATAATCTTCACATTTATTTCTTCTACCAAAGTGCAAGACCATGCATTTTCCAACATTGTATTTTATTTGCCACTTTCTTGGTCATTCTCCTAATCTGTCTAAATCTAAATTGGGCATACATTTTAGCACACTTCATTTCTAATTGGTGGATTAGATTAAAACTGGGGCCTTCTAATCATAACCTCACAACTAGCAAAGGCATTTTCATAGTGAAGCTTTTTACTGTTATTTTCTAAGTGTGACACAGCTCATTCTACTCTAATGTAAAGCAAGAGATCTTCATAGTCTTCTGGGCATCAAAACTCTAGAAATTAGGCTGCTTTGAAGCTGTTATATAGATTGTAAAATGCATTCGGCCTTGGGTCAATCAATCATAGTTTGTGGCTTCCAGTGTTCTAATAAGTAGGAAGAATGAAAGAGTGTTAATAAACAAAAGCCCAATTTGAAGAAAAAAAGTACCTCACAACAGAACCCTGAAGTTTTCAGAAGTCACTACAATTTATTTATTTTATGTGCCTTGGAGTCACAACTGATATTAATGGGATGTAATAATGCAAGCATGCTTTTCATTCCTGGGGGCTTCTGCGATAGAGGCTAATGAGGAAACTCTGAGGTACAACCCAAGTTGACCTGAAGTCACTTCAAATATAGTTGTAGCTCACAAATTAAGGCAGTTGACATAATTAAGTTGGATGTTATTCTCATTATTAGCATCATAAAGAATCCTTCAAGATACTTGGATTTAAATTCTTCTCTTTATTGTTTTAATGCTAATCCATTTAAAAGTAACATTATCTATACTGTCATTAATACAAGTACAAAAAGGCACTCACCTGTATTCCAACAGAAGAACATTTGCTTTTCCTCAACACATCCCCTCTCAGTTCCTCCGCTGGCTGGATTCCCTTGTCATTTGCTGGTGTGTTGTCAATGTACTGTTGACTGTTAGATGGTCCATGAACCTGTGCATTTGCAGCTTCGATAGCGGCAGTTAAGGCTTTGACACTATCCAAACTTTCTGTGGAGTTACTTAATCCTGACTGGCTGTTTAGATCACCCCTCTGGGTATGTCCATCCAAATATGCATCCTGCGCAGATTCTGTGCTGCTCTGCGCAGTGATTGAGATGAATGGTTTAATTGTGGTCCGTGGTGGGACTGGAGGAGGATTTTTCTTATATGTAGTAATACACGATGACACTGCAGACAAAAGCAGAATGTCAGATATCTTCTAAGCCCCATCAGTAAATGTAATAGTACCTAATATCTTCATCAAACAATGGAAAATTAGTTAACTGTGACAATGGTAAATAGCTCTTCCCTTCTTGTTCAATGAAAAGAATATTGAAACTTTTTAAAGGAAATTAAAATTATTTCACGTGACTTTTTTTGACCCGGATGCAAAAAAGCTTGTAAGTGTGTGATCTGCCATTTTAAGAAATGTAAAGTAAATACATTAGGCTTCAGGGCCGTAGAATGCAGAAATATTGACAGTTACACCTGAGATCACCATGTGCAACATTTTATTAGTCTCTGGAAATAATCAAGTGAAGATTAGAAAGCTCTGGATAAAGGTTTGCACAACCTGTTGTCTGACACATTAGATATTTGTCAGTCATGCTGGGTGTGGTCTTTCATTGATTCTATTACGGTTCTTGGAATTACTGAGTATGCTTGTAAGAAAATGAATCTCAGGGTTGTATTTGGTCTCATATATGAACTTTGATAAATTTACTTTGAACTTTGAAGATGTTTTAAATCTAAAATTTAAATTATATGGTCATCTGGTGCTAACTGCTTAACTTGTCAGGCTGTACGTCAACTTGTTTTTCTGTGCAGTAACCTATTTTCTCAGTGTAACTGTTAAGTGAGTTATCAACATATGATATAGTTGTTACAAGTATATTAATTATCATTCCCATTCAAGACTGACCAACTGTAAACTTCAGGTGTCCAACACCAAAATGGTACTGTATTTTTCCCTTTGTGCTTTCCTCAACTATCAAGGAACAAGACCGGGAGATTCAGCTAAAAGTCAGAGATAAGTAGTTATCCCAGGAGTGGCCAACAGTCACTCTCTGAACAAGTCATGTAACTTTCCTGTTAATATTTAAAAAGGAAATGTTGCAATGAGGAATGATGTCACTTGATGTGCGTTTGGTTCTGGATTCAAGTCTGCAATGAAATACTTATGCTGGAAAGTGTCCAGTCAAATTTCCAAAGCAATGCAAAGTAAACTGGAATTAACAGTTACCATGTTTCATTCCAATCCAAAGTATATTTTTAAAAGTTCTCTGTGATATCCTTGATAACCTGATTAGTTTTTACACTTTAATCAACACAACTAGAAATATATTAACTGGTACTTATTACTGCTAGATTTGTTATGGACTGAGGCGCTGTAATTCAAAGATTCTGAAGTACATTTATTATCAAAGTACATATAAATTAAGCAACCTTGAGATTTGTCTGTTTACAGGCAGCCACAAAGCAAGAAACCTGAAAGAACCCAATTATAAAAAAGAAAGACCAATACCCAATGCATAGCAAAAGAGGAAACAAACATAAATCATGCAAACAATAGAAGCAAGCAAATTGAATGAAAGGATTTTGATCCATGATCTGTTTCTCTCTTCAGATGCTGTCTGGCCTGCAGATCTCCAATAATTTCCAATTTATTTAATTGCTTCTGGGGGTTTGCTTCACGTAAATTGACTAATGCATTTTTGTTACACTGTTGTTACCATACTTTATGCATACTGTACACTCAATGGCCACTTTATTATGTATACCTGCTTGTTAATGCAAATATCCAATCAGCCAATCATGTGGCAGCAACTCAACACATAAAATCATGCAGTCATGGTCAAGAGGTTCTGTTGTTGTTCATTAGAATGAGGAAGAAATATGACCCAAGTGATTTTGACCATGGAATGATAGTTGGTGCAACATGAAGTGGCTTGCATATCTTAGAAACTGCTGATCTCCTGGGAATTTCATGCACAACAGTCTCCAGAGTTTACAGAGAACAGTGCGAAAAATAAGAACGCCTAGTAAACATCAGATCTGTGGCTGAAAATGCCTTGTTAATCAGAGGGGTCAGAGGAGGATGGTTAGATTGGTTCAAGTTGACAGGAAGGCGATAGTAACTCAAATAACCACGTGTTAAAACCATGGTGTGTAGAAGAGCATCTCAGAGTGCACAACATCTCGAACCTTCAAGTGGATGGACGAAAGCAGTTGAAGAACACACAGGGTTCCAGTTGCTTCAAACCGCACTACAAACAATCAATTATATTGTAGAGGAAGGACTGTTATTATAAGGCAATTGACAGCTAGACCCCATATATTAGGGTTCTACAAATAGCAAATGAGATGAATGAAGTCAATCTTCTTTTTCCCAGTGGTATTGGTTGAGAAATGAATGTAGCAATGTCATGGGGAGAATTCCCTGCTTTTCTTCAGATGGTCAAACTTCATCATTCAAATTTAACCTGTCAAATAGATAATAGACTCATGTTTAATATCTCTATGAAGAAGCAGTTTCATCAAAAAGGAAGCACACTCGGAGCTCTGTACCAATATGTCAGCTTAGTTTCTGTGATCGGTCTCAGAGTTCTTCCACTGAACCAAAATATTAAATGGAGTATTTTAAAAAAAGCTTTCTTTTTTATGAATTTAATAATAAAAGGGTTAATACATTGTTACATCTTACAAATAATCAATTGTTTAATATATTTTTTTTACAGGACTCAGCCTTCTCACAGCAGCAAAATCATTATTGTGAAGATGTGCAGAAAAATTGTTGGGAATTATAACTACTAGGCAGGCAGTCCATAGAACAAGCAAGAAGCCCAGTTTATTTTTAAATTCAGGCATGGTGAGCTTCTTACTCAGAAAGGCCATTTAGAAACTCCCCAACCACTGCTTGAGTGTTGAGGGAGGGAGAGAACAGCTTCTGGTCCCACAAAAACTAATCTTCTTTTTGTCTGTCAATGCCTCCACTTCTTGTGTGACAGGTTTTACTGAAAAGATTATGGCTGAAGGGCATTTTACCAGGTATAGGATTTAAATGTCTATTGGCTTCTATATACATTGTTGAACTTTGATGTATATGTATTCATGGAGTGCCATCTAGGTGGAGGGAGTTAAAATTCTCCTTGAAGGATCAGTTAATTAACTTGCACTGTAGAATTTAATTTCACAAAGTATGACTTTTGAAATTTGCACTTGATCATACAAGGAGTTTAAAAAAAAGACAGGCAATCCTGAGATGACCAGTAGTCACACAAACTGCTTCTTGGTAGGTCTGTAGATGGCTATTATTACTGAAGTGGTGTGGGTGCCTTGTTTGTTTTTCCACTGCAAGACACTCATTATCCAGTAGTTGTCCTCGAGGAGGCGGCTAGAGGAAACTGCACATTTGTTGTCAGCTGCAAATTAAACATTTCAGGGCAAATAAGTTGTAATTTTCAGTTAATGGAACATGAAATATTGAATTATATTAATGTTAGATCTTACATGTGCAGCTCTATTCTGATCACAGAGGAAATGGGAGATAATTTCTGGAGCTAGCAGCAGCTGTCTGGGGAGCTTTTGTAAAGGACATAGAAAGACTGATTGTATTTTACGACAAGGTCAGGCATGCAATGGCAGGGAGCAAGAATGAGGCTGGAATTGGCTAGATCAGTGTGAGGCCCGAATCATTTTCTATCCCAGTCTCATTTTTATTCTGTAGTACTGTCTCTACCTGAAATAGAAAGGGGTGAAAAGGGCCAACAGCCTGGAATATTACCGTGTCGGCCCAGCATACGGGAACAGAAACAGTGCAGCTGAGGTAAACCATTTGACTTTTTGAGCTTCTCACTACGATCATGGCTGATCATATATCTCCCTACCATATTTCCAATACCTACTGATGTCTTTCGTCCTGAGAAAATTATTCCCTTCTTAAAATATTCAGTGACTTGTCTCTTCAGCATTCTGTTTTAGTAGATTTCAGGCTTGCCACCTCTGAGAGAAAGAATTTCTCTTCCTCTCAATCCTAAATCACTAGCCTAGTAATCCAGGTCTGTGATCCCCTCATCTTGTACACCCCAGCCAGATGAAACACCCTCCCTGCATTAAGTCTGTCACAATTTTGAAAACTTTGCTTCGATCTCCTCGTTAAGATTTAGTGTAGAGCACACCAAAGTTACTCAACTTAATCCGTTCTTGGTGTTGGTTCAAGTTCCGCAGCCTGGAATATGTTAAGTCAGGCCCAGTGGGCTGGAATTGATATTGGGTAAAGCCAAATGAGATCAAATGAATATTGGGTGAGAAGCAAGAACATGCCAGGAACTTCTACATATTTAGTCCACACAGGCTGCGGCATCAATGTGCTGAATGTTATGTATGTAAAGCAGTCCCCTATTTATCCAATCGCAACTTGCTCCGTAATCTTATATTTCATCTAAGGGAACAGGAGGAGCTAATGTAATGTTACCTTACCATCCAATCCTCATCATTCCTGCAAACTCATTGTGTGTGCTGGTAGGATTAAAAATGAGTCTGTTGGAAACTGATCTTTAAGGGACTTTTAAGATGCTGAAAGTTATAAGTATACCTGATCACACTGGCCACACACAGATATGGTTATGTGTTATGCTGTAATCATAGAAAGCCTCAATTCGTTTCTTGGCCCCAGAGCTAGGATGAACAGCTGCAGTCTGAAGCAAGTTATTACAAGTCTTTGCATTGTGTGAGCTGCTACTCCTTTCTGATAAGCTCCGATATATGCACCACCCCAGGTTTATAACCAGAAACCATGAGGGCTGCCTCACCTTGCTCAAAACAAAGCTGCAGGCATCCAGACTTGTCAAATTCCTCTGAATTCCACTGACAGCTAAATCTAGTGTGCCTCATGTACACACAACTTCCCCCCCCCACCCCCTAGCAATGCAAATGAAATTAGCTAGCTCTTCTTTCAGTTAGTCCTGACGAAGGGTCTCGGCCCAAAACATCGACTGTACCCCTTCCTAGAGATGCTGCCTGGCCTGCTGCGTTCACCAGCAACTTTTATGTGTGTTGCTTGAAATTCCAGCATCTGCAGATTTCCTCGTGTTTGTGAATTTATAATGGCTGGTTTAAAATCATTATCCACATCAATTGTAAAAGGATAGTACATAAACCAAACAAAAGTCTGCAGGTGCTGAAACAGAGAGAAAAAACTGGAAATGATGGAGACATTCAGCATGTCTAGATTCATCAGGTCAGAGAGAAAAACAGAGTAGTAATTTCAGGTTAATGACCATCCAACAGAGTAGTTTCTGATGACCTGTTGTGCAGAAGCCCCTTCCTTTACTCCCTACACACTGATGACTGTGTGACCAGATTTTGCTCTAACTGCATTTACAAATTTGTAGATGACACCACTGTAGTGGGCCGGATTTAAACAAGTACAAACCAGATTACAGCAAGGAGATGGAAAGCCTTGGGCACTGTGTGAAGACAGTAACCACTTCCTCAACATCAGCAAAACTAAAGAGTTGATCATTGCCTTCAGGAAGCTGGGCTGAGGGTACGCCACTGTCTTGAGAGCTTCAATTTCCTAGGTGCAAGTATTAACAATTACTGTCATGGTCCACGTAAAAACTGCTATGGCCAAGGAAGCACACCTGCACCGCTACTTCCTCAGAAAGCAAAGGAAACTTAGCAGGCCCCTGATGACCATCACCAATTTTTACAGATCCACCATGGAAAGCATCCTATCCAAGTGCATTACGGTTTGATATGGCAGCAGCTCCATACGAGACCACAAGTAATTACAGAGTTATAAACAAAGCCTGGTACATCAAGAAAGCAAGCCTCCCTTCCATTGTGTCTACACTTCCTGCTGCCTTCAGAGAACAACCAACATAATCAAGGACCCCTCCCTGTCTCTTCTCACCTCTCATTGGGCAGAACATACAAAAGGTTGAGAATACGATATGTACTACTACGCTCAAGGAAGCGTGTATCACACTTGAACAGATCTCTCAAATGATTAAGATGATACCTTGATGTCTCATCTACTCCGTCATGGCTCTTGCACTCTGTCTTCCTGTACTACACCTTTTTTGTTACTGTAACACTATGTTCTGTATTCTGCTTTGTTCCCTTTTGTACTTTCTCAATGTATTATGCATAGAATGATCCGTCTGATCTGTTAGGCATACAAACAAAAGCTTTTCACTGTGTCATGGTATATGTCACAATAATTAACTACTTATCAGTTAATTTTGCTATTTGACACATAAAGAAAGCATTCCTTAATATGTGCATGTTGTGGCCAAAGAAATGCTCCCTCAAATTTGTGGATTCCATTCAGAAACACATTTACAATATTGTACCTCAACTTCAATAAACTTCCTGATGGAGAGGATTTAGTTTGCCGGACAAAGAGGCAAAGCTTCAGACCACATCCCTTCTCATCAGAATCAAAGTCACACTACCCTCGGTATTGAGCGACAGTATGCCAATGACACTAGCAGGTTGCCAGCAGATGCCCAAAGTCGGAATTCCAAATCATTGTTTACTAGTTTACTGAATTGTGTGAGAGAATGGACTTTATGCTAAACATCTGCTTAACAGATCTCTACCGATTTTCCCCTGCCCTACAATAATACCCACTGACAATAAAGGATCACAATGAGAGTCTGGAAAACGTGGACTCCTTCCCATATCTTGGAAGCCACAACTCAAGTAAAGGATGAAATTCAACACTGCCTCCAATGGATCAATAGAGCCTTTAGCCAAGTAAGAAAGAAAATCAAGACCTCACATTTGGCAGAAATAACATGTTCTACCAGGCAGCAGTAATCCCCACTCTACTGTATACTTCACAGGCATAGCACTAAGCACTGTGGAGATGCCACTAATGCTGTCTTATCCTCCAAATGCCTGTTAATGTAAATTCCCTTTCCCAGGACAATATTTTCAATACTGAGGTGTTAATTACATTTAGTCACCTTTGTAGAGTTAGCCACATTGTAGCTGGAGAGATGGCAGAAGTAACAAACACCAGCTTACATCCCCCATGAATTTTTTTTCTTCAAGCAGTTTGTGAGGATCTCCTGATAATAATAACTACTTTATCAACTATCAAAGAATCATCCTAATGATAACCTGAAACTAGCAATCATGTTTCGCAAAATTGATTTGTTTGTTCTCATATAAAACCTGGAATATAGGCAGATAGATCTGGCAACAAGAATACTAGGTGAAATCCATGCAAGTCTTGGTTTTGGATCAAATGTTCTACAGTGATGTGGAAAGCATCCATACGCTATGATTTAATTAGAGGAAAACATCAATCACTTAAGAAGGAAATCAGGAGGCATGAGGTTGCTCAAGCAGCCAAGGTGAAGGAGAAACCCAAGAGATTCTACAGATATATTAAGTGCAAAAGGATGGCAAGGGACAAAATTGGTCTTCTGTAATATTAGAGTGGTCATCAGTGCATGGAGCTGAAAGAGATGGGAGATCTTAAATAGATTTTTTGCATCTGTATTTAATAGTGAGACAGACACAGAGACTTCACTCAACCTCACTCGCTTCGTTACTGAACTGTTCCCTCAACTTACGGACTCACTTTCAAGGACTCTTCATCTCATGTTCACAGCATTTATTGCTTATTTGTTTATATATTTTTCTTTTGTGTTTGCACAGACTGTTTGTTGTCTTTTACACATTGTTTGTTTGTTCATTCTGAGGGATGCTGTCTTTCATTGATTCTATTGTGTTTTTTGGATTTTCTGTGTATGCCCACAGAAAATGAATCTCAGGGTTGTATATGGTGACATAGGTGTACTTCAGTGAGGTGCTGGAGGAATCTAATGTTGTTCTGTTTTTAAAGCATAAACTGGGAAACTGTAGGCTTGTAAACTTGACATCAGTAGTGGGAAAGTTATTCTAAGGGACCGGATATATGAATATTTGGGTAGGCAGGGACTGATTAGGGATAGTCAGCATGGCTTTGTGTGTGGCAAGTCATGTCTAAACAATTTGATAGTGTGTGTGTGTGAGAGGGGGAGAGGGGGGAGTGGAGAGAGAGACGGGGAAGAGCGAGGGGGAGGGAGAGAGACGGGGAGGGAGAGAGACAGAAGCCAGCAGATGTGGTGGATGTGGATTCGATTTCAACACATAAGAGAAATCCTATATACAAAGGTAGTGGACTGGCTCAGCACATCACGGATAAAACATTCACAACCATTGAGCACATCAACATGAAACATTGTCGTAGAATAGCAGCATTGCTCTTCAAAGATCCTCACCACCCAGGCCATGCTCTTTTCTCATTGCTGCCATCAGGTAGAAGGTTCAAGTGCCTCAGGACTCATATCACCAGGTTCAAGAACAGTTACTACCCCTCAACTATCAGTGTCTTGAACAAAAGGGGATAGCTACTCTCATTTAAGGACTCTTTTATCTTGTTATTTCATGCTCATTATTTATTATCTACATTTATACAGTTAGTTTCCAGTTTCCAGTTCCTGATGTTTACAGATCCTGTTTACAGTTACTGTTCTATAGATTTGCTAAATATGCTCGCAGTAAAAGAATCTCAGGGCTGTATGTGATGACATGCATGTACTCTGATAATAACTTTTACTTTGAACTTCGAATAAGTACATGAATGGAGGGGTATGGTCTGGGCACAAATCAATGAGATAGCCAGATAAATAGTTCGACATGGACCTGACAGGCCAAAGGGCCTGTTTCTGCACTATAGTGTTCTATGACTCTATCAATGAACTTGAACTTTGTTTTTTGATGTGCAAACAAAAATTGCTCTTATTTCTGACGTAGTGTGATACACTCACAGGCATATGCTTCTTACCCCCACATTGTCTGTACCTTAATAAGACATTCTTCAGTATCATTCCTATTAAACAATGCCAGCGATGGAACAGGGTGCAGCCATGGGACAAATGTTTTAATAATTTGACCCAAGTGGCTTCTCAGATGACAGAAAGAAGTGCAGAATCTGTTTCAATGACATGCTTCAGCAGTAAGATGACAAAGCAGTAAATGCTTTTCATCAGTTTCAGTTTGATTTCTGCCAGATGCATAATTTTGAAACACCGATGACCCTAAACTTCCAGACAGCATTGATAACAAACACCAAAGCTGACAAATTACACAAGAACGCATTAGAACTACCACTCCCATCATGAGTCACAGAGCAGGAAATAACTTACGGGCAGAAAATTAGGATTTGTTTTCAAAATCTTCAATGGATCTGCTACCCACATGCTTTCAGAAATGCAGGTGGTGAAAAAATATCCTATTCCTGCTGTTTACAGTAGTTTATAACAGATACTAAACTTGTTAACCATAACGGGATTGTTTAGCAAGTCTGTCCTAGAATTTTGTTCCTTCCATTTTATCAGCTCACTTTGCTAATCTGCAAAGGGTTGTTTGTAGAACAAACATCAAGGGAACCGCTTCTGCTGGAGGACAAGTTATACAGCTGCTTTTGAAACATCAATTACTCAGTCGCTAGGCAAGAAAAATCAGCTGCGCTGCAATTAAAAACGGCCAAACTAAAGGCAATTTAACAAAAGGTTAATAAAGTGCCCGACTGCCTTTGGTCTCCACTGGTTGAAGAAAGCAAAAAAATCTCTACAAATCATTATTGTGGAGCACATTGACCTATTTTAACCTTAAATGGAGATACATATGCAATGTGTAGGACAAAGAAACTTTCTGGCATTAAGCTAAATAAACTTCTATAATTATGCAGCAATCAATGTTGTTGTTGATGGCGACAGAAAGTTATCAACATCACTATGTTCCTCATTCATTTTATAGATGTATAACTTCTCATTTATCTGTTATTTTTATGTGATACCGACTAACACTGTATGAGTTTTTAACAGTTTTCTTTTTAACACATGAAACTATGGCTGATGAAATGGGCAGCATGCTTGCAGATTAAGGTTGGGAAATTCTTCTCTGCTTCAAGTCACATGTTACAACAGACTTTTTGGAAGGTTGCTTTGGGTTGGGGATTGGTGAGGGAAATCATATCTATTTCTTGTGCTGTTTTCTGACACTGATATTCTTCTGCACCCAAGGACCAAGGTGTTGCCTGCAGAAGTACAGCTTGTACATATACCAAGGCTCTGTAGTCACCCACCATTCCAAAAATTGTGGAGTTGCAGAGGGGATGTAAAAATCTGCAAGTGGTGGAATCTGGAGCAACACACCAAATTCTGGATGAACTCAGCTTGTCAGGAAGCACCCATGGAAGGAAATGGACAGTTGATATTTTGGCATGATGTTTGTCAGGACTAGAAAGAAAGAGGGGAGACTGCCAGTTTAAAAAAGTGATTCTTCTAGGGTGCATCACAACCTGGTATGGAAGTTGTTCTGTCCAAGACCGGAAGAAGCTGCAGAAAATCGTGACCACAGCCCAGTACCTCACACAAACCAATCTTCCATCCTTGGACTCACTTTACACCACACGCTGTCGGAGCAGTGCTGCCAGGATAATCAAGGACACGACCCACCCAGCCAACACACTTTTTGTCCCTCTTCCCTCCGGGAGAAGTTCAGGAGCTTGAAGACTCTTATGGCCGGATTTGGGAACAGCTTCTTTCTAACTGTGATAAGACTGCTGAACGGATCCTGACCCGGATCTGGGCTGTACCCTCCAAATATCCGGACTTGCCTCTCGGATTTTTTGCACTACCTTACTTTCCCTTTTCTATTTTCTATTTATGATTTATAATTTAAATTTTTAATATTTACTATCGATTTGTACTCCAGGGAGCGTGAAGCGCAGAATCAAATACCGCTGTGATGATTGTACGTTCTAGTATCAATTGTTTGGCGACAATAAAGTAAAGGAAGGGAGAGCAAGAGCTGGCAGGTGATATGTGGACACTGGCTGTGGTGGCGAGGGGTGGGGGTGGTGGTGAAAGGAAAGTGAGAGGAGGAGGAATGTCGTGATACAAGAATCTGGGAGGTAATAGGTGAAAGGCTGAAAAAGATAGAATCAGATAGGACAGTGGACCATGAAATAAAGGGAGCTTGCACTGCCCAATTACACCCATGCAAACAAAACTTACTAACTTGTAGGTTGGAATGTGGGAAGAAACTGGAGGACCTGGAGGAAACCCATGTGGTCACAGGAGAACAGACAATCTCCCTACAGGCAGTGGTGGGAATTGAACCTGAGTCACTGATGCTGTGATAGCATTATGCTACTGTGCCACTCATTATGCCATCCAGAGTAATGAAGGCTAGTATTTCATCTGTCTTCTGAACCACATTAGCTTCCTGTACTGGCACTTCAAGGGTCCTGTGTTCTGCAACACTCCCAAGAATCCTAACATTTGTGAAGAATGTTGTAGCCTTAGTAGTTTTCCTATGGTTTGAACACAAGAGACTCCACAGACGCTGGAAATCTTGAGTAATACACAGAAAATGCTGGAGGAACTCAGCAGGTCAGGCAGCAACCATGGAAAGGAATAAGCAATTGATGTTTCTGGCTGAGACCCGTCATCAGCACGGGAAAGGAAGGCGGAAGAAGCCAGAATAAGAAGGCTGGTGGAAGGGGAAGGAGCACTAGCTAGATGGTATTAGTGAAGTCAGGTGCAGTGTAGGTTGGTGGGTGGAGGAGGGAGGGGTGAACCTGATGGCATGAACATTGATTTCTTTAACTTCCAGTAATTTCTTAACCCTCCCCCTTCCCTCTACTTCCACCATTTTCCATTCTGGCTCACCCTCTTGTCTCCTTTTCTCTCATGGTCTACTCTCCAGTCCTACACGATTCTTTCTTCTTCAGCCCTTTTGTCCTTCTCCACCTGTCACCTCCTAGTTTCTCACTTCATGCCCCCTCCCCCACCCATCCACCTTCCCACTCATCTGGCTTCACTTATCACCTTCAAGTTTATGCTCCTTCCCCCTCTCCCCACCTTCCATTCTTGCTTCTTGGCCCTTTCTTTCCAGTCCTGAGGAAGGATCTTGGCCTAAAATGTTGACTATTTATTGCTTCCCGTAGATGCTGCCTGACCTGCTGAGTTCCTACAGCATTTTGTTCGCTTACTCTCTTGTTCTTGGAAATCAGCATTCAGCATTATAACAAGAGGGATTTGTGAAAACAGCAAACATTGTCAGCAGATAAGGCAGCATTTATGAAAAGAGAAACTTATTATTACAGATAAAATACCCTGACAAAGGACCTTTGGCCAATACGTCAACCCTGTTCCTTTCTTCAAAGATGCTGCCCAACCAGTTGAATGTTTCCGGTATTTTCTGTTTATATTTCAGATTTCTAGCATCTGTAGATTTTGATCTTCAGTCTTGTGGAAATGTTGGGTCCAGTACATTACTATAGTTTGCAGAGAAATTGTTGCACGTATTTGAGGAAGGACATCAGTACCTATTTAAAGACAATACCAGCTTTCAGCTTCAGGGTGCTTTCCAGAGTTTATATTTATTCAACTCCTCAAGTTTCTTATAAATAAGATGTAAAAAAAAATCTGTTAAAAGAACCTAATACTATAAAATTACAAGAGCTTTGATTCATTTTTGTTTCTATCTGGTCTACTTCGTCTTATCAGGGAAGCAAATAAACAGAGTTGAAATGCCGAAAGAGTACAGGGATAGAGACCGAGAGAAGCTGGAAGTTCACTTGTTGTGTACGCAGACTACGTTGCAGGTTACTTTCTGGATTGAGAATAGTTTGAGGGTTGAAAAGAAATATCAATCGAGAATGGCTGTCTGACAATGCACAAGCTATTTTCTCCAAAATCGGGATTGCCTACCCCTGTGACTTGTTGCTTTTTTCTAGTATATGATTCCCAGTGAAGTGTACGTCTCAGAATCTGGCCCAGCACAAGCAGCTAAGCTCTTTTATGTAAGATATAAAAAACAAAGTAAAATACAAATATAGTGTCCTTTATCATCCATTGAAGCTCAGAACACACGCCAGCCACTCCATGTACCAGTAACATTGCAAAGGACAAGACTGTCATATGTCGAAAGATTGGAGCGACTGGGCTTGTATACTGAACTGGATACTGATTGTGGATAATCAGCCATGATCACAGTGAATGGTAGTGCTGGCTCAAAGGGCCGAATGGCCTACTCCTGCACCTATTGTCTATTGTTTATAAAGGATATCTGACAGCTCATTGCGTTTTCTTATCACTAGCATGCTAAAAAGAAATGATGGAGTGCATACTTTGCCAAACCACAATACTAAAAAATTATTACGTGGTTCAATTTTGATAAAAATGTTAAACTTATTCCTCTATTGCTGCCCTGTTCTTAGAGTGGTTTACACATAAGCTACTTCCTCTTTAGTTTTGTACTTTTCACAAGGAAAGATTAATTCTGAAGATGCAAACTCATTCCCACTTTTCCCTCAGATCTGAAAACGCATCTCTTCTATAGTACCTATTCTTTGAAATTCTGCAGCTCCCTCAGTCATAAATGACGATTACTATAAGAGAACTTACTGCCCTGTTATTTTGTTCTTGGTGAACTAAAGACTTGATTACTTAAATACAGGCTGAGTACCCTTTATTGGAAATTCCATAATCTGAAAACCTCCAATATATTAAATTCTTTAGAACGCTGACAAGACATCATAAATGGAAAGTCCCACAAGGTGCTGGGAAAATTACCACAGGTCTCTGCGCATCAGGGACAGTTTTGAAAAGTAACATTCACATAGGTAATGAACAGATGTTAATGTGAAATAATAAAAATGCATGAAATGAAAAATGAAGATCTTGAATGCATATTGTAAGAATGGATTTGTCAGCATCGGAGTGAACATATGCCACATAACGGTATGCCAATCGGAAAACAAGCAAAGATCTATAAAGACAAACTAAAATTTGAAGGGAATTGTGAATATTCAGCAGGCTGATTACAGAAATTTAAGAAAAGGTAAGGCATTACATTTTAAAGGTAGTGTCTGCTGATCATGAAGCAGCAGAGAAATTCATTGATGGGTTTGTGAAGGTTGTTTCTGATGAAAATCTAGCAGCAGAAGAAATCTACATTGCTAACTTTTTTTAGGTTTTATGTAAGACATCAAAACAAAGTAAAATACAAATATAGTGTACAATAACCTTTTAATCAAAACAGGCAAAACAGCAGTGAAAACCTGCCATTGTTTATTGCTCAACAGCGATTCAAGTATTCTTTCCTGATGCTACTGCGCTGTTTTTGTTACCCTGCACACATTAAATTTTAATTATATTAATAGCATGTAATAACTTTTACTGTTAAGTACATATGTGCGATGAACAAGTGTAAGACAAAGACTTAATTCAGATTTGAAACTGATGGTGATCCCAAGCTACTTCATTATATTTTCCAAGATCCAAAACTTTTCCGGCATCGAGCATTTCCGATCAGGGGTACTCAACTTGCATTGCCACAATCTTTGAACAACTGCATCAACATACATTAACATCCACCAACAGCCCCAACCCAGTCTATGACTTCATGTGAAATTCTTTGTAACTCCCTAAATCACATTTTACTAGATTAATTTTGGAGAACAATCAGTGAAGTCAAATGAATGAATGGGTATTTAAGCCAAAGCAGCAAATATAGATAAGGACAATTTGAAATAAAGGCAGAAGATGTTGGGAATATTAAGCAAGTCAAAAGTCTCTGTGGAGAATGAACCTGAGTTCTAAAATGTGAACTCCATTTTAACTTTGTTGTCATTTATGGATGGTTCCTTCTTTGTTAACACTGACATTTGCTGCACAGGCAGAAAGCTTCCCTGTTTCTGTCTTCGTTCCAGCAATTATTGAAAGAAACTGTGGGGCTGTACACAAGATCAAACATAGACAGAGGATCAGTGGAATAGTGAGGGAGGAGAGGATGATAACGCTGATGGAAATGAAGTAGGATTAAACCTTTGAGGAGTGTAGATACCAGAAGGCTTCTAATTATCATCTTGTTGTAGATTCAAAAAGCGCACTTCACTAAAAGTAGTCAAGTCAGGGGATTTGAGAGTCAGACTTTATGGAAGTCAGAAGTTTATTTATTTATATTTATTTATTGAGATACAGCCAAGAATTGGCTCTTCTGTCCCTTTAAGCCGCACACCCAGCAATCTCCCAATTTAATCCTAGCCTAACCACAGGACCATTTACAATGACCAATTTATAAGAAACTACCAACCAATATGTCTTTGGACTGGGAGGGAGGAAACTGGAGCACCCGGAGAAAACACACATTGTCACAGGGAGAAAATACTAACGCCTTACAGGCAGCGGCGTATGGAAGGCAAAAAAAATACAGATGATGAATATCTGAAATAAAAACCAGAAAATGCTAGAAATACTGACTAGGTCAAACAACATCATGTTGGAGACTCCTTCATCAGTCCTTGGTATCAGGAAGAAATGTGAGATTAAGGTGGGAATGGAGGGTTGGGGGCTGAGTGGGACTGCTGATAAAGGGTCTTGGACATGACAGGAGACCCTTCTTCCACATGATGCATAATTTCCTAATAATTTTCAATGGTTTCTGTTCTTATTTCAGTTTTCCAGCACCAGCAGAGTTATTTGTTTTCTTCTGGTGTAGAATGTGTTGTCATCAGAACAGATTCAACAGAGGGCAGACAGAGTTCAGTGAGCAGGACATCTTAAAGTAGTATAGATTTATGTTCCTTGAGATCTTAGACATTTTCATGTGTCATATATATCTGTTTCCTCCTTCACATTCTTTCTTTTGGCCTCACCTTTTAAAATAAGACAAGTTATTAGTGTATAATATTCCTGTTAAAGTTGATGTGGTAATGGTTATGAGATGTAGGCCAAATATCTTTGACAAAAATTCATGCAGAAATTGTACCTGTTTACATTCCTGGCTGTGTTTCTCTGTCAGTGACTGCTAAATATGCTGCTGGCTCAGTTACTGAAATTCTGTACTTATCTGGGTTTTGTATTTCTGTGGGAAAAGAATGTTCTGAAACATGAACTAAAGAATTTCTCATTTGTTAGTGAAAGAGAATAGAATAGAAATTTGGTTCAATCAAGAAGTTTGTGTACAAACATACATTTCACAACTGGAAGAAAATTACGCCAAAGTGTTTGATCATCACCTCCCTGGAATGACATGGTGTTACTCCTTCAAGATTGATCTCCGAAGCCTGTTGTTCTTACCTACATCCACCCCTACCTCAAGTAATCCCTACCAATCCCCACCAACTTCTCAACTTCATTTTCAAACCATATTTCCATCCTACCCACTCCTTCAATCCTAAACACAATATCCAAGAACAGTGCTGGTTCCTTCCCTTTCAAACCCGCCATCCCAGTCCCCTTTCCTGCTTGCGGATACTCCATAACCACTCTCAATGTGCCATTCACCTGCCTTTGATCCTTGTCTGCAGGTTGGTCAGTAATGTACTGTCAGAAAAGCTAAAGATGAAGTTAAGATTTGATTATACAACTCTTTTCATAACTGAAGATGTCCAAAGTGTTCCATAGCTCAGGAAGAGATGGCTGGTCAGTTAAAGAAAAAATCAACAAATCCTCAACCGGAGATACTGTCATAGAAAACAAAATGTATGCGGACATATGTACGTGAACCATACTCAACTCTCAATTCCGGAGCTTTGTGTAAGTACAACCAACAAACCAGATCTATTTCGACCTGCCTGGTGCTGGTCAAAAGAAGTTGCAGTAAGTTGTGGATCTGCAAGAAATAGGCTGGGTAAGGGAATGAAAATGAAAATTGTGATGGTTTGGTAGCATTTTAATACACTGTTAGGACTTTTCCTTTACTCTGCAAAAATCTTACTCCATTACACACAGGATTGCAGGTATTTTCCAGTATTCTAGACACTCCCCAAAATTTGATGATCACATATTAGTAAGCAGTAAGAAAGAAGTGAAAACTGACAACTATCACAACAGCACTCAAGCATCTCAAGGGAAGAGTGATAATTAAGTGCCACTCAATATGTTGCTTTGAAGTGAGATAAGAAATTTGAAACCGTATTAAATGCTCCCAGTAGTTAGGATATTCAAAGTTCAAAGTAAATTTATTATCAAAGTACATATATGTCATCACTTACAACCTGAGATTCGTTTTCTTACTGGCATACTCAGTAAATCCAAGAGGGAGGGGGAGGGGAGGGGAACATCGACTCAGACCATGAGAGGCCTGCGTTGGGCATTTTCATGCCTTACAAGGTGCAGATCGGAAGTCTGTGTGGGGTGTCACTCCTCGCACAGACACTAGAGCAATGTGTGGTTAAGTGCCTTGCTCAAGGACACAAACACGCTGCCACAGCTGAGGCTTGAACTAGCGACCTTCAGATCACTAGACAAACGCCTTAACCACTTGACTATGTGCCCAACAAATCCAGGAACCGATACAGAAAGACCACTCCTAACTGGGTGGACAAACAACCAATGTGCAAAGGACAACAGACTGCAAACACAAAAGAAAAGAAAAATAAGCAATAACTACTGAGAACATGAGATGAAGGGTCCTTGGAAATGAGTCCACAGGTTGTGGGAACAGTTTAGTGATGGGACAAGTGAAGATGAGTGAAGTTATCCCTACTGGCTCAAGAAGTGTGGTGCAATCCTGAAGTGTGGTGCAATCCTGATGAGAAATGGACATTACATAACTCTGGAGATGATAGGAAACACATTTTGAACTTAGATAAATTGCTTGAAACTGAATGACTCATCAGTTACAATCACATAACCATCAACCATGTCTGCAACAGGGTGCACACAACAAATAGGTTTATAAAGGAAATGACATTTGTTCATCTGAAAAAGATCATTACAGGTTATTGGGCAAAGTAATCTATAAAAAGTTACCTTAGTATAGATAATCAACAATGAAAGATCAAAGGTAAATTCAACTCTAAGTATTGAATTTAATTGAATTTTCTTCTCATAATGAGAAGAAAAATACATTTAAGTAGCATTCACACCACACATCTGTACATTGAAATTCTGATCAGACTGAAGTCCTACAGTATAACAGAGTCAGAAGATGGAACACACACTGGTTCTTTCTTTGCCTACATTTTTTATAAAAAATTTCAATATAAGGAAGGAAAACTTTAGTTGAATTTTTCACGTTTCCTCCACAGAAAGAGTGTATAGTAGATACTTGTGGATAAATGGCAGTGACAATCCCACACCTATTGCTCCTGCTGGTAACTTCAAAAAATCTAAAGGAACTACATGGGTTAATATTAGAAAATCGAATGCGAAATGCAAGGTTAACCCATGTGCTCCCAACCCCCACTTGACCCAGTGGAGATAAGCATAAAATTTGCGCTGGTTGCTCATTTTTAAGATTTTAGTGATCAGCAAGAACAATGAATCTTAGCTGATAGACTCACATTTGTAAGTGGACAGCAATAATTCTTAACGGGTTGCACTGCTGAGTGCCAACCTGCATCTCTTAAAGGGATATCCTGTCTGGTGGAGGGGTGGCAGGTGACCAGAACTGTAGGAGCAAACTTATGGAAGTGAATACAAGGGGTATAGTTCTAAACATCTGGATGCATTCCATGAAATGTTTAATGACCTAACACTTCTGATCAAGATCTATGCACAGAAGATGATCTTTAAGCATCATTTCATTTAGTGTGCTCAGAGTATTCTGCACATGATAGGAAGGACAGGATTATGTTGGAGAGAAGCAGAGGAAATTCTTCTGGTTGTTGCCTGGATTAGAGGAATTTAGTTTTGGGGAGAGATTGCACAGGTTGGGCTTGTTTTCCTTAAGCAAAGGATCAGGTATATAAAATTATAAACAGCTTAAGAGATAGATAGTCAGATCTTATTCCCATGATTGGAGTATCAAAGACAAGAAGGTTTTAAATGTGATTTGAGGAGAGCATTTGTAACTGGTGATACCTAGATGAGGAGGTGGAATCAGGTGCAATCACTACATTTGGTTATCACCTCCTTGAAAGGCACTAAACCAATCAAGGCACAGAAGGATATGGACCTAGTGAGAAAGGCAGGATTAATGTAAACACAAGAAATTCTGAAGATGCTGGAAATCAAAAGCAACACACATAAAATGCTGGAGGAACTCAGGTCAGACAGCATCTACGGAAAAGAATAAAGAGTCAACATTTTGGGCTGAGACCCTTCATCAGGAATGGAAAGGAAGGGGGATGATGCCAGAATAAAAAGGTGGTGGGGGGGGTGGAAGGAGGATAGCAAGAAGGTGATAGGTGAAGTCAGCTGGGTTGGAAAAGCAAAGGGCTGAAGAGAAAGGTATCTGATAGGAGAGGAGAGTGGATCACAGGAGAAAGGGAAGGAAGAAAGGACACAGTGAAAGGTAACAGGCAGGTGAGAAGAGGTGAGAGGCCAGACAGGGGAAGCAAGGAGGGAAATTGCTCTTGCTCCTCCACCCTGAGGGTGGCCTCATCGTGGCATGAGAGGAGGCCGTGGATTAATGTAGATGAACAATAAGGTCAGCGTGAACATGGTGAGCCAAAGGACCCATTTCTATGCTGTTCGGTGCTGTTCTTTGACCATCTTTGGTGGATAGGACAAGCTGCTAAGCACTATTCTCTCCCTTTCTCCTTCTTCCCCATGATCCCCTCCTCCATTGCCCTGTATATCCCGTTGTCATTTTACCTTTCATATTGCACTCCCAAGGGAATGGTTAATAAATTATTCATGTCTGGGAATGAATTTGCTGAAGTCTTGAATTACAAGGCATCCTGTTTTCGGTCACACCACTTCCTGTGAGAAACTGAATCATCAACTAGTACTTGTACTTTACTCCATTCAAAATAAACAAATAAAAAAATAACTAACATACAGGTAATTAATAGTCAGCTCCTTCATGCTGCTAAACATTGGAATTATCCATATGAGTTGAACACATTCATCAGCTGACTCAATTTGGTGGTAGAAGCATCAAAACAGCGGTCACCACAAACAGAACAACATGATATACCTCCTATGTATATATCTCTGGCATTTAAAACTTTCACATACAAGTCATGTTATTCATTAAAAATAAAAATAAAGCAAATTGGTACAAGTAAGTAATATATAATCAGATTTAGTTGTGCAAGAGGTCAAAATCTAAATTTCTGTTGTGTTCTCTCCCAGCTTCCTGATTTGTTAGAGCCCTGTGTATGAGTATGGTGTGGGGTGGGGTGATTGGAGGTTTATGTTTACAGCCAGTGTTGTGCCCTTCCCTGTATAAAGCTGTCTAGCAGTGAAACATCTCACCAGGAGTTTCAGGACTTCAGTGTTTATTGTAGTAAGGCAATGACTCCACTGCAAAATTACTTCACTGATTCTTAAGCACAATGAAGCCTCTGAGGTATTACAGTGCTATAAAAGTATAAGCTTCCTTATTTCTTTCTCTTAGGCAGTTTTCATTATTTACAAAATAAATCTTACAATGCATATTCAGGATATCATGCATTTCTTAGCAGCTTATGGCTTTACAGTAAACTAGAACCATTTTGTTACTCTGAAGCATGCTGATTCCACATGCCCGTCCTATACCACAGATGAAAGCACTACACATAAATGGCTCAAACTCTGTACGACCAACAACAAAGGTTCCAATTTTGCTGGTCTTGTGATCCACAGCTGTCTCCTCCGAACCATTTCTGTGTACCTGGATGCATTAGTGTGCATGGATGTGATTGTGATGGAACGTTCAGCCCCACCAAATATACTGAAAGCTAAAGTGGCCTTGCTTTCTTTTTGATATTTATATAGCACAGTGGGTCACTTTAAGGTGTTCTGGAAAGAAGCATGGAATAGTACAGCAGAGTACAGGCCCTTTGGCCCACAATGTTGTACAGATCTTTTAATCTACTCCAAGATCACCTCCAGTCATGGACATCCAGGCAGAATGCAATCCATCTACTACGGCCCTCTGCCTCCTGTGGGCAAGCCAGTTCCAAGTCCATGCAGCTGGGCTTCCATGGATCTAATACCTCCTGACTTTCTGAATAAGCCTACCGTAGGGAACCTTGTTGAACGGCTTACTAAAATCCACACACACCACATCCACTGCTCTATATTCATCGCTGTTTTGTCATTTCCTTGAAGAAGTCCATCAGGCTCATAAGATATGAGCTGCCGTCACAAAGCCATTCTGACTATCCCGAATCAGACTGTGTTTCTCCAAAAGCTTGTAAATCCTTTTTCTAAGAATCCTTTCTAATCCAGTAGTTTGTCTACCACTGATATAAGACTTGCTGGTCTATAGTTCCCAGGATTAACCCAATTGCTTTTCTTGAACCAAGGAATAACATTTGTTATCCTCCAATCTTCAATTATTACTGTGGCCAAGCAAGGACACAAATATCATTACCAGCAGTGCAAAAATTTCTTCCTACACTTCCTGAGGTATCCTGGGATATATCCCACCTGTCCCTAGAGACTTATCGATCTTAATGTCTTTTTAAAATTTCCAACACCGCCTCCTTCTTAACCTCATATTAGCCTTTTTACCTGACCTTACATTCATCAAGGTCCCTATCACTGAAGCAAAGTATTCATTAAAGACTTCCTCTAACACCTCCAGATTCATGCATGTTTCTACTTTTATCCCTAACCTCACCTCAGTCATCCCCCTGTCCTTCACATATATGTGGAATGCCTTGGGGTTTTCCCCAATCCTACTTGCCAATGACTTCTCTTCTAGTTCTTCTAAGTCCCTTCTTAAGCTCCTTCCTGGTTACCTCATAATTCTCAAGAGCCTGTTTGATCTTTGCTTCCGAAACCTTAGGTAGGCTTCCTGTTTCCTCTTGATAAATACCCCACAGCTCTTGTCAACCTTGGCTCCTTCACCCCTCCCCTATCCTTTCCCCCTGCCCCAATGAGAAAAACCTATTCAAAACCCCACGCAAGTGCTCCCTAATCAACCTCCATATTTCTACTGTGCATTTCCCTGAGAATATCAGTTCCTAATTTATTCTTCCAAATTTTTGTTTAATAGCATCATAAAAAGCCCTCCCCCAATGAAATACTTTACCATACCGCCTGCTCTTATTTCTGTCCAGGGCTATGGTAAAGGTCAGGGAGTTACGGTCACTGTCCCCGAAATGCTCACACCACCAAGAGTTCTGTTGCCTGACTAGATTCATTGCCTAGTACTAGATCTAGTATGGTTTCTCTTCTAGTTAGTTTGTCCACATATGGGATCAAGATTCCTTCCTGGATACACCTAACAAATTCTGCCCCATTTGATCTCTTGCACTAAGGCAATCAATATAACAGGAGTTGAAGTCAACCATGACAAGAACCCTGTTATTTTTGCACCTTTCCAAAATCTGCCTCCTAATCTGTTCCTCAGAGTCCCTGTTGCAATTTCTCCTAATAGAGAGATTGCTCCCTTCCTGTTTTTTTGTTACTTCTACCCACATTGACTCAGTAGACGAGCCCTCCATGTCCACCCTATCTGTAGCTGTGATACTGATAAGCAATGCCATTGCCCCACCTCTTTTATCTCCCTCCCTGTCTCTTTTAAAACATCTAAACCCCAGAACACCCAGCAGCTATTTCTGCCCCTGTGACAGCAAAGTCTCTGCAATGACCACAACATCATCGTTCCAAGTACCCTTCCATTCTCTAAGTTCATTGCTCTTGTTCCTAATATTTCTCACATTAAAGTAAGCACACTTCATCACAGTCTCACTACTTATTGCTTCTTCCTTTACAACATCTGCTCCACCATCTGACCTACCACTCCGGTTCCCAGCACCCTGCTAACCTAGTTTGAAACCCTTCCCAGCAGCTCCAGCAAACATGCCCATAAGGATATTGATCACTATCGAGTCCAGTTGGATCCCAGAGGAGATAGAGATGATCCACAAATCCAAAACCCTGCCTCTTACACCAATTCTTCAACCACACATTAATCTGCCATATTATCCCATTCTTATCCTCACTGGCACATGGCACGTGGCACAAGCAGCAATACAGACATTACTAATGAAAGTGAAGAACTTCAACTACAAGGTTTAAATATGGCCTTGCTGCATTCCAAGTGTAATGCCACACTAATATTGATGCGACTAAAAATATTTCCTACTAAGGTATTGCAAGATGATGGAGGTGTGATTTTTGCAGGTAGCTATTAACCAGAATACCAGCCACCCTCTCCTTGTAGTAGGGGAGTGCTGTTTCTAAACATATAGATATGCATTAATAGGAGAATTGAAGTGGTGGAAGGAGACCTGGACAAACCGGTAAAGAATAGCACCTGCAGGATGCATGTTCTTTGTGCATTGAGCCTTGGGCTTCAGACAGACATTCCTGACAAGAAGTTCTTGGAGGTCTCTTATGACATGAATGCAGTCTATAAATACCTGCATTTTTAATGAAGCCTGCACTGTGGACAAATACCTATTACACTGCACTTGTGCCCTGAAGGAAAAATCGATGATTTTCTCTCCTTGAATATGGAGTGAAATGTGAGATGTGGCAGAGACAAGCAGAGGCAGACAAAAGGGAGATGAAGCTATGAAACTCAGAGTGACCATTATCCTGAACATCCAGTTGCCCTTTAAGCAGGGGAATTGTATGGTTTATGGGTTAATATAACTGGTTCG
Source organism: Mobula birostris (assembly GCF_030028105.1). Taxonomy (NCBI): domain Eukaryota; kingdom Metazoa; phylum Chordata; class Chondrichthyes; order Myliobatiformes; family Myliobatidae; genus Mobula; species Mobula birostris. The sequence continues at coordinate 62,769,856 of NC_092370.1, forward strand.
TTGTGAATAAATGTTGTTTTTTTTTACAGACTAGTGAAGCTCAAAATCATACTTGCAGATAAATTATGCATGCTACACCAGAACTAAAATGCTGAAGAGAACAAAAATCCAGCTGAGAAGTGGGGAGAAAAATTGCTGAATAGCACTAAGTCACTCAGTTTTGTAATTAAGAACAATTTAAAATATACATTTACCAAAATATATGAATACACAATACTGAACATGTTTTTTAGGCAATTCCTTGGGTTGCAGAGGATCCAGTCTGTAGATCACACACTAAGTTCATTGAGCAGGTTTTCTGTGTGTTTCAAATGAAGATACCCATGGATCTCAGTGTAATCCTGATCATTCCTTTTCCATTTCGAACAGTCACAAGAAGACTATCTGTTTCAGGAGTCTAACATTGGGCATGGAAATAATGTGGCTTGTCAGACATAGTTTGGGAGAACACTTTGCTGAGTACTTACCAGAAAAAGCGGGATCTCTCAGTGGGCACCCATGTTAATTCCACTTCCCATTCCCATTCCGATATGTTCATCCGTGGCCTCCTCCACTGTTATGATGAGGCCACACTTAGGTTGGAAGAACAACACCTTATATTCCGTTTAGGTAGCCTCCAACTTGATGGCATGAGCATCGATTTCTTAAACTTCCGGTAATGCCCCACCTCCCCCTTCACTATTTCCTATCCCCTTTTCCCTCTCCCACTTCATCTCCTTGCCCACTCATTGCCTCCTGCTGGTGCTCCCACCCTTCTTTTCTTTCTTCCATGGCCTTTTGTCTCTTTCACCAATCAACTTCCCTGCTCTTTACATCCTTCCCCTTCAAGTTTCACCTATAACCTTGTGTTTCTTTCTCCCCTCCCCCACCTTTTAAATCTACTCCTGAGCTTTTTTTTCCAGTCCTGCCGAGGGTTTTGGTCCGAAATGTTGACTGTACTCTTTTCTTAGATGCTGTCTGGCCTACTGAGTTTCTCCAGCATTTTGTGTGTGATGGAGACTAACTTCAGACAAAACTCTGGCTTATCTCACACATCTGGAAAGAAGACATCCCTGGGATAGCAGTGACCTTGTGACTGGTAACAGCTTCAAGGAAAGTGGAACAATCAAAATACTGTAACTACAGGGGGATGGATTCCCTGCTGCCTGCCACAAGGAAAACCATTGCTAGGGTCCTCCTCACCTACTTCTCCCTAGTGGCTGACGGACAGCTTCCCACAGAAACAGCATGGACTCCATCCATTCATAGGTGCAATGGACATCATCTTCACTATGTGAAAACTCTGAGGGTAATGTGAAGGGCAGCATCAAGCATTATTGTGTGCCATTTTTCACCTCACAGAAGTTTTATATTGCTCAACTAAGATGGACTGCTCCAATTCAGCTGCTGTGCAGTAATTTGTCTCCATCCTAGATTTACATAGGAGTACATGCAACCTGACTTTCTCCAACTGGCCGACAACAGACCAATTTAGGGCAGATTGAAGGCTAGTAAGGCTGCATTATATCAATCTCACTCACTGCAGGGATTCTCTTCTCTTCTAAGATATTCAATCACAAGCAGGAGAAAATCTGCAAATTCTGGAAATCCAAGCAACACACACAAAATGCTACAGGAATTCAGCAGACCAGGCAGCATCTATGGAAAAAAGTACAGTCGAAGGGTCTCGGTCTGAAACGTCAACTGTACCCTTTTCCATAGATGCTGCCTAGTCTGCTGACTTCCTCCAGCATTTTGTGTGTGTTGCTTCTAAGACATTTCCTACTTATCTGCACAATCACTGTAAAATGCTTCAGTATATTTTGCCTCCAATTCAGAACTGAGGTCATATTAACCCTGGTTGTTGCTTATGCCCGTGCATGTTAAAAGACTAAGCCACAAGATATCATTGTGAGGGGAGGACAAAGATGTAGACTACTGGGAGGGTGATAACCTTCACCCAACTCCTTCCCCACCACCCACCCACCCCCAGCTTCATCTGTCTCTTTTTTTGCCGGCCTCCATTTGTCACCTACCTCTCAGTCTCTGTCTCTCAGCTCCACACCTACCCCTCCCTCCCTGACTCTATCTGTCCCTCACTTTTCCTCAGTCCACCAATCACTCCTGGCTTCTGTCTCACCACTTGACCTCTCCTCTTCATGTTGGCTAACTTCTCTCCTCATTCTAAGACCCAAAGCAGGGCTTTGAATTGAAATGTAGACAGTTCCTTTCATCCCCTCAGATGATGCTCAACCCATGAAGTTCCTATGGCAGATTGATGCTCTAGTTTCCAGCATCTGCAGTCTCAAGTCCCCCAAGACATCATTGATTTGTTCACTGACGCACTGGAGAGAAATGGCCTTACATTAACCATGTACCAAAAAAAGGCCCACCTTGTCTCTGCAAAACACTGCAAACTCCAACAATAAAATTCTACAACGAGACCTTAGAACTGGGTGGCTCAGTAGCGGACTGGTTAGTGTAATGCTATTCCAGCGCCTGCAGTCCGGGTTCCATTCTGCCGCTGTCTGTACATTCCACATGTGACCACATGGGTTTCCTCCCACATTTCAAAGATGCATGGGTTAGTTGGTTAACTGATCACATGTGTGTAATTGGGCAGCACCGTCTTATTGGGCCAGAAGGGACTGTTACTGCACTGTATCGCCAAATGAAATTAAAAATTTTTAAATCCTTCAAAGGAGCTCACTGCCTAATTTATCTTCACAAACTTCAGTCACAGTTATCCAAAAGAATGTAGTCATAGATGAGACGCAGGGGTTGAAAGAGACTGGCATTAATTATAAAAGGGGTATTTGTCTCACGATTTCACATTCTCTGCACTGGCTATGAGAAAGAAACAACACCCACTCACAATGTAGCCTGCAACAGCCACGGCATCCTTATCAGTGCTCAGTCGAGGCCAAATATATGATTAACTAGAAATGCTTTTACAACAAATTCTTCTTCTATATGGATCATTGTGATGTGTGTGTTTGTGAGGGGGAAGAAAAGGGCAAATTAGTCTGTACTGCAGTGTAAATCATTAACTTAAAATGGAAAAGAAATTTGATTGTCAAATAAGCTGGTGAGTTATTTTTGTCCATTTTATGTAACTGCCCAAGTTTAGTTTCACCACCAAGATATCTTTGAAAGAGAACAGATTACACAAAGTCTACTGTAACTAGCTTCAGTAACCTCAGATCAGTGAAGGGAATGTCATACCTTGATGATCATTTTGTCACTAGATGATACTAATGGTTCCTTGTGATCGGCCTTGGATCATCTGGACAATAGCAACACCTACGTCAAGCTGCTGTTTATTGAATACTGAGCTGTAATCAACAGCATCATACCAGCAAATGGATCCTTGGCCTTCTCATTGGGAGACCACAGTTAGTGCAAATTGGAAATAACATCTCTTCCTTGCTAACAATCAACATTGGAACACCTGAAGAATGCATGCTTAGCCCACTGTGCCACCCTTCCTACACGCACAACCCTGTGGCTAGGCACAGCTCAAATTCCATCTATAAATTTGTTGATGACTATTGTTGATGGAATTTCAGATGGTGAGTGGAGGCATAGAGTAATGGGATAGATAAACTGGTTGAGTGCTGTTGCAACAAAAAGCTTGTATTAAGTGGCCTTTTCCTATATAACACACCGTTAAATACATATTTCTGCCCCTTAATGCACAGTTAAGGAAAGTCTGTTTTGTTGGCTAGTTGTGTATTCAGCCGGCGCGTGGCCAAGTGGTTAAGGTGTTCGTCTAGTGATCTGAAGGTCGCTAGTTCAAGCCTTGGCTGAGGCAGCGTGTTGTGTCCTTGAGCAAGGCACTTAACCACACATTGCTCTGCGACGACACCGGTGCCAAGCTGTATATACGTACAAGCTGTATGGGTCCTAATGCCCTTCCTTTGGACAACATCGGTGGCGTGGAGAGGGGAGACTTGCAGCATGGGCAACTGCTAGTCTTCCATACAACCTTGCCCAGGCTTGCACCCTAGAAACCTTCCAAGGCACAAATCCATGGTCTCACGAGATGAATGGATGCCTATATATATGTGTATTCAGCAGGGAGCTATCCCTCTACACAGTAACAAAAGAAATACATTTTGAGTGGTTGGAGTTTATGATCAGAAGCTTTTGGACCAGCCATCAGTATTTGAATATTCAAAGGAGTCCTGTTGATTGGGATGTGCTCCCATTGTAAATATATAATTTTGTAATGTTACAAAATGCTTCAAGATATTAAAGTAGGTGATTCCAGCTGTTAAAACATTGTTTATCACTGTTTAAAATGTATAAAACATCGTGTCAGGACAGGAGAATTAAATTCTCTCGAGAAAATCTGCTGTATTAAATAAAGCCTTTTATATCACCAATTTCAGTGTGTTTCCAGTAACTCAGTTCAGTCAGTCACAGCAGCACAGATACATCATTCTATTAAATTTTCCAAGTTTCACAGGTTGAACTTTGTGGTTGCACCAGAAAAATCTCCATCGTCATGACTGAAAAACTCTGCTTAGAACAGGGACCCTAACAAAATAATGCCAATGGAGGTTGATTGAAAAGAATCAGAAACAGAAATCACTTCATTCATAAAAAAATGAATTCTTAAAAATAAAGGAATGAGATTACTTTTGCACAAAACAGAAAAATTACAATGTGTGTAAGGTGATGTGTCTAGTAATCATAACCCAGGAGGACATCACATTGACAGAAAAGCAAAGGAAAGGAGGCAGAGCACTACTGGCAGCAAAGACAAAATAATTGGTAGTTTAAAAAAAGGCAGGGCTGCTAAACACCTAATTATGTGCCCACAAATAAAGGTAAAACCCATCAAAATCCACTGAAAAATAAATGGGATTGTGTGAAAAGGAGAATGCTATTTTAAATTACATTGAATTGTTAACCTTAGAAAAGAAAACCTGCCACCTGGTGCACTGACAGGAGATTGTACAATTTTACTTCATTTCAATAAATGCTTTAGCAGCAGATTAGAACCATAGAAATAAGCATGTGAACAACAGAAGAACAATATAATACTACATTCTGGTCAAGATGACGTTGAGCCTGTCGAGGCCATGGCTCAAACTTAGTTGTTTTTAAGTTAGTAGGGATGGTTTTGGGGACAGAGAGGGGAGTTATGAATCAGGTTGGGGTTTAGGGACAGGGATGTGGGAGCTAGAGGATCCGCTGGAGCCTAGGCCTCAGCTCCACACTCGAAACCAGCAATGTGGACATGGACACAGTCAATGTTTCAGGAGCAGCTTCTTCCCCTCCACTATCAGAATTCTGAACAGACAATGAATCCATGAACAATACCTCACTATTTTTGCTCCCTTTTTGCATTACTTATTTAATTTGACTTTTAGGTATATCTCTTGTTGTAATTTATAGTATTGCACTGTACTGCTGCCGCAAAACAAAAAAATCATGACCGATCACAGATAATAAATCTGACTGTGAGAGGGGAAAGATTTAATAGAAACCTGAAGGCCAACATTTTCACCCAGAGTGTAGTCAGTATATGGAATGAGAGGAAGTGGTTAAGGCAGCTACACTGACAGCATTTAAAAGCACAAGTAAATTGATAGATATGGTCTGAAGTGATATGGGCAAACATAGTCAAATGGGATTATTTTAAAATGAGAAGCTTGCTTAGCATGGACTAGTTAAACTGAAGGGCCTATTTCCATGTTGTATAACTCTATATTTGTTAGAGACTTAAATTATGTGATAAAAGCCACATATCCAAGTCTGCCAATGACACAAAGTTGCATTGCCATTGAAACTGCAGACAGAGATGTAAAATAACAGAGGTAATATGCAGAATGGTGGCAAATAGATGCTAATGTAAGCAGATGTGAGGTAACTCATTTGGACTGAAAGGGGCGAACATTAAAGATCTTGAAAAACAGAGAGAGTGGTGTTCTGGTGAAGCATGGGGGTCCCTGCACAAAGATCATAAGACGTTTTAAAAATCTGATAACACTTTATGTCTCTATATTTATGACCACTACCTGATAATACATTCAACATACTTAGATACTGTATACAGTATTTGGACCCCTCACCTAAGCCTTTAATATACAGTAGATTGCAAACAGCTCAGGCCAAATATTGATCTCTATCACACACCACTCATAATAAATTGTCTTCAAGAAAATTATCCATTGTGTTCTGCTCTCAGTTTTCTGTTATTTAATCAATTCTCAGTGCATGTTGATAAATATCCCTTGAGTGAAGTAATGTGAAATCATCATTTCTCTTATTTAATATCCTCCGAAATCCAAATGCATTACATCCCTAAACTGTTAGCTAACCCTCAAAACAGAAACTCTCTTCCATACAATCTATTTGGCACTGCTTTAAAAAATGGGAATTTTCAAAAGATTCTGTACAAATTCTTTAATAACAGATTCTGGTATTTTCCCTGTTACTGATGACATCCCAGCCTGACGGCCCTGTATTTTATTTCCCAGCTTTCCTAAGCAGTAATATTATATTTCACCCTACAAATTCACAGGAACCATTCTAGAATCAAGACAGCAGCCAAATCAAAAAAATTTTAAAAAATTTTTGGAAAAGCATAAGACCGATTATTGATTCTCAGCATGGCTTTGTTCATGGGTGGTTATTGTACTTTTTTCCATAGATGCTGCCTGGCCCGCTGAGTTCCTCCAGCATTTTGTGTATGTTGCTTGGATCTCCAGTATCTGCAGATTTTTTCTCTTGTTTTGTGAGCTTTTTGAGGATATGATGAAGATGATTGATGAGAGTGGGCAATGGATGTTGTACACATGGGCTTTTAGTAAAGCTTCTGAAAATGTGTACAATATCCACTTATCCAGAAGATTAAGGTACATGGGATCAAAAGAGACTTGGTAGATTCAATTCAAAATTGACTTGGCCATGAAAGACAAAAGGGTAGTGATGGAGGTGGTGCTATTCTGACTGGAGGTCTGTGACCAGCAGTACTCCACATAGGTCATTGCTGGGACCTCTATTCAAATTTCAAAGTAAATTTGTTATCAAAGTTTGTATGTGCATGTCAACTGAGATTCATTTTCCTGCAAGCATTCACAGTAGAACAAAGAAAAACAATCAAATCAATGAAAAACTACACAAACAACAAACGTGCAAAAGAAGACAAGCTGTGCAAATACAAAAATAATAATAAATACAATAAATAAATAATATTGAGAATGCAAATTGTAGAGTTCTCAGTGGAATCAGTTCAGTTTTGAGATGAGTGAAGTTGCCTGTGCTAGTTCAGGGGTCTGGTTAAAGGATAATAACTGTTCCTGAACCTGTTGGTGAAGCACCCAAGGCTCCTGTACCTCCTTCTCAATGGCAGCAGTGAGAGAAGAGCACAGCCTGGATGGTGTGGTTCTTTGATGATGGATGCTCCATTTTTGTGTCAGCGTTCCTTGTAGATGTACTTAATGGTGGGGAGGGCTTTTTCCCATTGATTCCTGTTGTTTGTGATATATAGTTTGGATGAAATGAAGTGGACTAATTAGTAAATTTGCAGATAACACAAAAATTGGAGGTGTTGTGGATACTGAGAAAGATTGTCAAAATATTCAGAGGGACATAGAACAGTTGGAACTGTGGGCAGAGAAAAAACAGATGGTTTTTCATTGGGGAAACTGCAAACTGGGAAGTCAAATTTCAGATGAAAACATAGTAAATGGCAGAACACTTAGGAACATTAGTTTACAAAGGGAGCTTGGGATGCAAATTTACAGCTCTCTGAAAACAACACAAGTAGATTGGGTGGTAAAGAAGGCTTAAGCATTCTTGGCTGCATTGTTTGGGATGTTGAGTATAAAATTCAGGAAATCTTGTTGCAGCTGTATAAAATTTTTGGTAGGCCTCATTTGCAGCACCATGCAGTTCTGGTCACCACATTACAGGAAGGATATAGTGGCTTTGCAGAAGGTGAGAAGATTTACACTAAGAGATTGCCCGGATTGGATTAGATAATATCAGTTACAAGAATGGGTTAGATAAATTTGCAGTTGTTTTAAAGCTGATGGGCAAAATGATCAAAATATGAAAGGCACAGACAGGGTAGATCATCAGAAACTCTCCACAGGATGGAAATGTCAGTGGATGTAGTTTTAAAGTGTGTGGGAGTAAGTTTAAAGGGGATTACCATGGCAAGAGTACTATTTGCCTTGGACATGTTGCCAGAAGAAAAGCTTGCTGAAGGTAGACAATAGTTTCACAAGTGTACAGAAGAGTGGAGACCAATTCTACGTAGACTCTGAAGGTCTTGATCTTTAACCATTTTCCTCCTCAGACCATCAAAGCAATACTGGTACTCAGGTGGTTGTGAACTTCATCCCCGGTATCTGCATTTGGTGAAAGGTGTGAAGTGGTTCATATTTTCCACTGTCTTGTTCTGGACTATTGTGGGGGATGATTTTGTACAGAAAGCACAGACCGGCCCTCTGGTTTGTAAACATCTGATGCAAGGCTCATTCTGTTGTCTGGTTCAGTGAGCCTGGTCTCTGTACGGGTGAATGTGCAGCAACATCTGTTGATGTAGCTCAATTACTGAGGTTGAAATGGCCTTAAAAACCTGGAGGCGAAGCTACATAAATGTAACAATTCCTCTTTTGTTCTATAGGTTTACTCAAGTCAAGTCACTTTTTATTGTCATTTCAACCATAACTGCTGGTACAGAACATAGTAAAAATGAGACAACGTTTTCCAGGACCATGGTGCTACATGAACCAATACAAAAACTATACTGAACTAGGTAAGAAAAAAACACAAAAACTACACTAGACTACAGACCTATCCAGGACTGCATAAAGTGCACAAAAACTGTGCAGGCACTACAATAAATAATAAACAAGACAGTAGGCACAGTAGAGGGTATAGTAGGTTGGTGTCAAGCCAGGCTCTGGCTAATGAGGAGTCTGATGGCTTGGGGGAAGAAACTGTTACATTGTCTGGTTGTGAGAGCCCAGATGCTTTGGTGCCTTTTTCCAGATGACAGGGGGGAGAAGAGTTTATATGAGGGGTGCATGGGGTCCTTCATAATGCTGTTTGCTTTGCGGATGCAGCGTGTGGTGTAAATGTCTGTGATGGCGGGAAGAGAGACCCCGATGATCTTCTCAGCTGACCTCACTATCCGCTGCAGGGTCTTGCGATCCGAGATGGTGCAATTTCCAAACCAGGCAGCGATGTAGCTGCTCAGGATGCTCTCAATACAACCTCTGTAGAATATGGTGAGGATTGGGGGGGGGGGGGGTGGGAGATTGACTTTTCTCAGCCTTCGCAGAAAGTAGAGATGCTGCTAGGCTTTCTTTGCTATGAAGCTGGTGTTGAGGGACCAGGTGAACACCAAGAAATTTGGTGCTCTTAACGATCTCTACGGAGGAGTCGTCGATGTTCAGCAGAGAGTGGTCGCTCCGTGTCCTCCTGAAGTCAACAATCATCTCTTTTGTTTTGTTTGCATTCAGAGACAGGTTGTTGGCTCTGCACCAGTCCGTTAGCCGCTGCACCTCCTCTCTGTATGCTGACTCATCATTCTTGCTGATGAGACCCACCACGGTCGCGTCGTTACCGAACTTGATGATGTGATTCAAGCTGTGTGTTGCAGCACAGTCATGGGTCAGCAGAGTGACTCTACTGCAAAAGGGAGATTGCTGGAGGTGAGCTGAGGCACTACAGCAGGAAAGATAGAGAGAACTGCTGCGGAGCTGAGACCTCCTCTCCATCCTAAATCTGCTCCCCTGGATCTTGAGGCCATGTCTCCTAGTTCTAGTCTCACCTACCAGTGGAAACAACTTTCCTGCCTCTATGTTATCTATCCCTTTCATAATTTTATATGTTTCTATAAAATCTCTATAACCACCAAAACTGGTTCAAAATTGACTTGCTGGTTAAGATCACAATTTGAATGCTTTCTTGGGGATAGCATTGGTTGACTTCTTTTAAGAAGCATTAAGATCAAATTTACATATATCAGATAATGTTGTTTGCTAAGAAGATAGTAAAACAGCATTTACATGCAGATACACGGGACTGTTGTCAGAGTTATTTCTCTTTGAGGTTTCAAAAATACTCAAATGTAAAAGAGGTAGGGAGATGGGAATTGTGATAAATAGGTGCTAAGGGAATATTCTTGAGTTAGATGAATATAGTAGATTCAAGCAAGAAGCAGTCTTCCATTTTTATTGTAAATTGCAAGCAGTAAATTGAAGTTAATTGAAATTAAAACACAGGCTGGCCCACAGAATAAGGGATTGCATATGTATCAGCCAAATATTAAGACAGTGGGGTCGTGTTAATTGGCCAGCATCAATCCAGACAACTATGGGTTTAAATCATTTGCAGCATCGTAAATAAGTTCAGGGCAGTGTCCAAGTAAAAGTATTTGAAGAATCAGAGGCGTCTCCTACTACAGAAAAGCAAATGAACGTAAGCATTATCAGCCCAAAGTATTGAAATAAATGATGTCATTGTAACTATTGAAATGGTATTGAATCACCTATTGATCTAAGGGCATAAAAATGTGACTATTTTTGAGTTTGCAAGACTCTACTGTGAGGGAGAAGAATGCCTGATTGTTGTGAGGAATAAAGAATTCTATATCACTAGCTTTAATATCTCTCCGGTGACTTTGATCAAAGTCACAACATAGGGATTGGATAGAGGGAAGATGGGATGACAGCACATGGATGTCATGGGGGGACCACTCTCGAATATGGAATGGACTGGCTGCACTCTGTGGACTTGAGGCTCCTTCAACTTCTGATACTAGTAGTAGCACTGCAAGTTTTGACTGAGCTATCTGTGAAGAGCAGTCATCACTTCACAGAAAACTTGATCTGTACCACAGAGCATTGGCAACAGATTTTCATAAAGATTAATACTACAGGTGATCATCTGTAATCATTAAAACAATATTCCATGGGGATAGTTAGGTCATGCAGGATTCAACTACTTTAAGCATGATATATTCATACAAACATAAGAAATAGGAGCAGGAGTAGGCCATCTGATCCGTCGAGTATGCTCCGCCATTCAATAATATCGTGGCTAATCTGGCCGTGGACTCATCTCCACCTACCCGCCTTTTCCCCATATCCCTTAATTCCCCTACTATGCAGAAATCTATCCAATCTTGTCTAAGATATATTTGCTGAAGTAGCCTCCACTGCTTCATTGAGCAGAGAATTCCACAGATTCACCACTCTCTGGGAAAAGCAATTCCTCCTCATCTCCGCTCTAAATCTACTCCCCTGGATCTTGAGGCCATGTCTCCTAGTCCTAGTCTCACCTAACATTGGAAATAACTTTCCTGACTCTATCTTACATATCCCTTTCATAATTTTATATGTTTCTATAAGATCTCCTCTCATTCTTCTGATTTCCTTCTATACAGTCCCAGGCAACTCAATCTCTCTTCATAGTCTAACCCCCTCGTCTCTGAAAATCAACCTGGTGAACCTCCTCTGCACCGCCTCCAAAGCCAGCGTATCCTTCCTCAAGTAAGGGGACTAGAACTGCACACAGCACTCCAGGTGCAGTCTCACCAGTATCCTGTACAGTTGCAGCATTACCTCCATGCTCTTGAATTCAGTCCCCCTAGCAATGAAGGCCAGCATTTTATTTGCCTTCTTGATAGCCTGCTGCACCTGCAAACCAACCTTTTGTGATTCATGCACGTACTGCCAAGTCCCTCTGCACAGCAGCACGCTGCAATTTTTTGCCATTTAAATAATAATCTGCTCTCATTTTTCCTTCCAAAGTGGATGATCTCGCATTTACCAACATTGTACTCCATCTGCCAGACACTTGCCCACTCACTTAACCTATTGATAACTCTCTGCAGACTCTCTGTATATCTTATATATTCATTGTTGAATCATGAATTAATATCAAAGGATGTAGTCTAACCCCAGTTGTAATAATGGGTGCTGTAAATATTAATGACATCATCAAGCAATTGAAGTATAGTGGAGAAATTACATAAGCATCTGGATAAATTGCAAGCGGTTGTATGAGTCCAATTTCCCAAGAATAGCATTTGATCAAAAATTGGGCCATAGGATTTTCCCCATAACTGATGCTAGACTTAAAGGATTATGGAGAAACTTTATTTCTTTCAGAGGGGTGTACGGATCTGAAAGCGGCCTGTAAGGGAGGAAATACTTGAAGTGTATTCAAAGAGCTGTGACCTGCAGGGTTATAGACCTATTATTAAAGCAGCACAGACGTCTTGAGCTGAATGGCCTCCTTCTGAGTCCTAAATAGTCTCTGATACTATAAATCCCCTTGCCACAGTGGACCCCAACACTTGTTGCATTCCTCCTTTAATTTGCATATTCACCCTGCCCACCATTAACTAAAAAAACCTAAATTTTGTTGAAGACATTGAAGAAACATATACAGTTCACATGGTGGAAGTTGGATGAAAGCAATCTGCTTACCCAGTGCTTTCATTTCCAATATACAGTTTTAGCAACATGGTGTTACTTCATAAATAAATAATAGAAATAGTCCATATTTTGTAAATTGTACAAAAATATATATTTCCATTAAGTTTACTGTGCAATACACACAGAAGATTGCTAATCTAGTCCATTCCGACTTGTGATTTTGCCCCTTATACCCTCCCATCCATGTACTTATCGAAACTTCCCTTAAGTGTTGCATTCAAACCCATATCCACCAATTCCACTGGCAGCTCATTCCACACTCGTACCAGTCTCTAAATGAGGATGTTCCCCCTCAGGTTCCCCTTAAACATTTCACTTTCCACCCTCAACCTGTGATCTCTAGCTCTAGTCTCAACCAATGTCAGTGGAAAAAGCATGCTTGCATTTACCCTATCTATGCCCCTCATAATTTTGTAATGCTATCACATCTCCCCTCATTATCCTTCAATCCAGGGAATAAAGTACAAACGTATTCAGACTTTCCCTGTGACTCAGATTCTCAAGACCCAGCAGCATCTCAGTAAAATTTCTCTGTACACTTTCAATCTTAGTGATATCTTTCTATAGGTAGGTGACGAAAACTGCACACAATACTCCAAATTTAGCCTCAACAACGTCTCATACAAATTGAACATAACATCCCACCATTTGTACTCAATCATAAACAAGAGATAATCTGCAGATGCTGGAAATCTAAGCAACACACACAAAATGCTGGAGGAACTCAGCACACCAGACAGCATCTATAGAACAATGTACAGTTGACGTTTCTGGCCGAAACCCTTAGGCAGGACTGGTGAAGGGTCTTGGCCTGAAATGCCGACTGTACTTTTTTCCATAGATGCTGTCCGGCCTGCTGAGTTCCTCCAGCATTTTGTGTGTGTTGCTTTGTACTCAATACTCTGATTTATGAAGCCCAATGTGCCAAAATCTCTATTTACGATCCCACCTACCCGTGATGCCACTTTCAAGGAATTATGAATCTGTATTCCCAGGTTCCTTTGTTTTAACACACTCCTTAGTGCCCTAAGATTCACAACATCCTACCCTGGTTTGTCCTGCCAAAGTGCAATATCTCACACTTGACTGAATTAAATTCCATCTGCCATTTCTTAGCCCATTTTTCCAGCTGGTCCAGATCCTGCTGCAAGTTTTGACAGCCTTCTTCACTGTCCACTCCACCACTCAATCTTGGTGTCTTCTGCAAATTGGCTGATCCAGTTGACATACCATTCAGACTGTTACTATACATGACAAATATCAACAAACCATCTATTACCATTCTCTGGTTTCTCCTGTAAAGCCAATGTCAAATCCAAATTTGTATCGCATCCTAAATGCCAAGTGATGGAACCTTTTTGAACAGCCTTCCATACAGGACTTTGTCAAAGGCCTTGCTAAAGTCCATGTAGATAACAGCTACTGCCTTCATCAACTTATCTAGGAACGTCCTTGAAAACTCTATAAGATTGGTTAGACTTGACCTAACGTGCACAAAGTCGCCTTGACTATCTCTAATCAGGCCCTGTCTATCCAAATAAATATCTGGTCCCTTAGAATACTTTCCACTACTGATGCCTATTACTTCCCAGCTTACTCCTGATCAATGGAACAACATTAGCTACCCACCATTTCTCTAGTCAAGGACATTTTAAATAGTTCTGCCAGGGCCCCTGCAATTGGTGTTCCTGCCTCCCACAATGTCTGGGGGCGGGATACCTAGTTAGGCTTTCGGGACGTACCCACCATAATCTCCCTCAAAACAAGAGACTGAGGGGTGAACTATTAGAGGTATATAAGATTATGAGGGACATTGACAAGATAAAAGCACAGAGTCTTCTGCCGAAAGAGAGGTTGCTAAAAACAAGAGGGCATAGGATTAACATCAGAAAGGGGAGATGTAAAAGGGACACCAGGTGGCAGTTGCTTCATGAGTGGCCAGAAATGGTAGTGGGAGCAGGCACATAAAGAAATGTCTAAAAGTCATCTGGATGTCCATGAATGGGAGAGCTTTAGAGGGCTATGGGCCAAACTCAGATTAGTTTGCTGAGCAGCACAGTCCATATGGACCAGTTTAAAACTCAATACTCAAAATCTCAATACTAGGAGTCTCAAACCAAAGAGTATACTGATGTTGGCTCACTTATTCGGCCCACACATTTTGAAAATTCGTAAAGGTTTTTCTACTGCCTTGAGGTGAAAAAACATTCTGTACTAAGTTCTGTCTTGGGAAGAGATTACCCGAAAGAGGAAAAAATTCAAGGATTCTCTAGTGAGTGATATTAAAGGTCTGGTCAGGAAGAAGGAGGAAGCATGTATGTCAGGTTTGGGTAGCAAGGATCAAGCAAGCCCCATGAAGAGCATAAGGGATCAAGGCATAAGGAACAAGTACATTTGGGAGGAAAAAAAGGAATCATGAAATATTCATGGCAGACAAGATAAAAGGGAATTCTTAAAGATTCTATGTATTGTATATTAAGGGTAAATGGGAAGCTAGGGTGAGTGCCGGTCCCTTAGTGATCAGTGGGATGATCTATGTGTTGAATTATATGAAATAGGTAATGCCTTAAGTGAATGTTTTACATCTGCGTTTACTGTGGAGAAGCTAGTGAGTTCAGCAAAGGGAAGACCATCAGACATAGGAGCAAAATTAGCCTATTGAGTCTACCCCACTATTCCAACATGGCTGATATATTATCTCTCGCAACCTCCATTCTCCTGTAATCTCTCTGTAACCTTTGACACCTGACTAATCCAGACCCTATAAACCCCTGTTTTAAGTATACACGATGACTTGGCCTTCACAGCTGTCTGAGAATTCCACAGGTTCACTACCCTCTGGCTGAAGAAATTCCTTCTCACCTCTGTACTAAACAGAGGGCAGTCTATTCAATGGCTGTGGGTCTCTGGACCTAGACACACCCACCATAGGAAACATCCTCTCCACATCCACTCTATCTAGGCTTTGCAACATTAGCGAGGTTTCAATGAGATCCCCCCAATTCTTCCGAAATCCAGCAAATAAAACCCTAAAGCCATCAAATGCTCCTCATACGTTAACCTTTTCATTCCGGCAATCATTCTCATGAAACTCCTCTGGACCCCCTCCAATGCCACCACATCTTTTCATAGATAAGGGGCTCAAAACTGCTTACAATGGTCTGACCAATGCCTTATAAAGCCTCAGCATTACAGCTTTGGTTTTATATTCTAGTCCTCTTGAAATGAATGCTAACATTGCATTTACATTCTACACCACCCACACTAAATGCAAACTAACCTTTAGGAAATCCTGCACAAGAACTCTGAAGGCCCTTTGCATCTCTGATTTTTAATTTTTTTCCATGGTTATTAAATAGTCTATGCCCTTCTCCCTTCTCCCAAAGTCCATGACCAGTTACTTTCCTACATCTGCTACTTCTTTGCCCATTTCCCCATCTGTCCTTCTGCAGAATCTTTGCTTCCTCAATACTACCTGCCCCTTCATCTATCTTTGTATCATCTGCAAACTTAGCCACAAAGCCATCAATTCAATCATCCAAATCATTGACATATAATGTGAAAAGAAATAGTCCCAATACAGACCCCCATGGAACACCACTAGCAGCCAACTAGAATAGACCTCCTTTATTCCCACCCTTTGCCTCTTGCCTGTCAGCCAATCTTCTATCCATGCTAGTATCTTTCCTGTGATACCATACGCTCTTATCTTGTAAAGCAGCTTCATGCATGGCCCCTTGTCAAGGGCCTTCTGAAAATCCAAGTACACACTACCCACTGACTCTCCTTTGTCTATCCTGCTTGTTATTTCCTAAAAGATATGTCCAACAAATTTATCAGGTAAGGTTTGCACTTAAGGGAACCTTGCTGACTTTGGCCTACTTTATCATGTGCCTCTAAGTACCCCGAAAACTCATCCTTAATAATTGATTCCAACATCTTCCCAAATACTGAGGTCAGGCTAACTTGCCTATGATTTCATTTCTTCTGGTTTTCTTTCTTCTTAAAGAATGGAGTGACATTACAAATTTTCAAGTTCTACAGAACCATTCCAGAATCTAGTGATTCTTGAAAGATCATTACTAATCCCTCTGCAATCTCTTCAGCTACTTCTTTCAGAACGCTGGAATGTAGTCCATCTGGTCCATCAGACCATTCAGCTTCCCAAGCACCTTTTCCTTAATAGTAGCAACTGCACTCATTTCTGCCCCTGATACACATGAATTTCTTGCATATTGCTAGTGCCTTCCACAGTGAAGACTGACACAAAATACTCATTAAATTTGTACACCATTTCATTGCCTTCCATTACAACCTATCCAGCATCATTTCCAGCAGTCCAATATCCACTCTCGCCTCTCTTTTAATCTTTATATGAAAAAAATTTGGCATCCTCTTTGATATTCTTAGGTAGCTTACCTTCATATTTCTTCTTTTCTCCTCTTAGGGCTTTTTTGTTGCCATTTGTTGGCTTTTAAAAGCTTCCCAAACCTCTAAATTCTCACAAATTATTGCTGTTTTGACCCGGCTGGTGGCGTAGTGGCATCAGTGCTGGACTGCAGGGCGGGAAGTCCCAAGTTCGAATCCAGCCGGCTCCCCAGCACGCTTTTCACCCATGCTGGGTTAAGAGCTGGTGATCTCTTTGAAAAAAAACTCACCCAGCAGAAGGCAATGGCAAACCACTGCTGTAACTTGCCTTGTACATGATTTCCCACTATGTCAGAGCGGCGTGGGAGGAAGTCGTCAGCTAACTGGAGAAATTCCGGATGCGACGTACCTTTCCTTTATTGCTGTCTTATATGCACTTTGCTTTTCTTTTATGCTGCCTTTGACATACCTTGTCAGCCACAGTAGCCTTTAGAATTCTTCGTTTTTGGGAGGTACCTATCCTGCGCCTTCTGAATTGCCCCCAGAAACTCCAGCCATTGCTGATCTGCTGTCATCCTGTTTGTGTCCCCTTCCAATCAACCTTGGCCAGCTCCTCTCTCATGCCCCTGTATTTCCCATTACTCCACTGTACATCTGATTTTATCTTCTCCCTCTCAAGCTACAGGGTGAACTCCATCTGGTTCATTACACAACACCTAATCCAGAATTGCCTGACTCTTAATGTGCTCAACCACATGCTGCTCTAAAAAGCCATCTTGTAGGCATTCTATAAGTTCCCCCTCTTAGGATCCAGCACCTACCTACCTATTTTTTCCAATTTACGTGCTTATGGAAATTCCCCAATACTATCATCATATTGCCCTTTTTACACGCCTTTTCTCTCTCCCATTGTAATTTATATTACACATCCTGGCTACTGTTTGGAGACCTGTTATCAACTCCCATCAGGGTCTCAAAAGCCATGCAATGCTTAACTATACCCACTGGATTCTATGTCTTCTGATTTTTCTCAGGATTTCATTTCATATTTTACTAAAAGAGCCACCCCATCCCCTCTGCCTATTCCCACCTGTCCTTTTGATTCAATGTGTATCCTTAGATGTTGAGCTCCGAACTATGATCTTCTTTCAGCCACGAATCAGCAATACCCACATCATCCTTGCCAATCTTTAAGTGCACTACAAGATCAACTACCTTATTCCTTATATGGCATGCACTCAAATACAGCACCTTCAGTCCTGCGCTCATCACCCTTTTCGATTCTGCTCCCATGTTACACTTCAGCTAATTCCACTGAGTGCAATGTTGCCCTGTCATCTGTCCCTGTGCCAAATTAGCTGAAACCCTTTCCAACAACTCCAACAAACCTGCTATCCTGGATTATATCAGCATTACAAAGGATGTATTAGAGGTGTTGAAGGACATAAATATGGATACATTCCCAGAACCTTGCCAACTGTATCCTAGGATGTTATGGGACATCGCTGAGGCTTTGCCAAAGAGTTTTCTGTCTTCATTTGCCACAGGTAAGATAGTGGAATACTGGAGCGTGGCTGATGTTGTGCCTTCATTTGAGGAGGGCACCAAGAATGAGCCACAGAACTACAGACTGGTGAGCCTAACATTAGTGGTAGAAAGGTTATTGGAAAAGATTCTAAGGGACATGATCTTATTTTGCACTTGGAAAGCCAAGGACTGATCTTGGGCTAGTCAGCATGGCACTTTATATGAGAAATCATGTCTCATGAATTTGAATGAAGTTTCTGAAGAGGTGACCAACAGGACTGATGAGATACAGATAGCAAACTTTATATGAACTTCAGCAAGGCCTTTGACACTGTCCTGCTGGAAAGCTGGTGCAGAAGGTAAGAACATAGAGAATACAGAATGAATTAGCCAATTAGAAATAAAATTGACTTGGTGTTAGGAAGCAGAGGGTTGTAATAATGGGTTATTTTTCAACTGGAAGAGTGACCAGTGCTGTGCTGCAGAGAGTGTTGTTTCTTGTAGATACTAATGATTTGCTTGGGAATGTAGATTTAGATGAGAGTGATGATTGGCAAGTTTACAGTGGCACCAAAGTTGGTGGTGTGATGGACAGTGAAGGAAGTTGTCTAGGATGGAACACAATCCGGATCAACTACAGAAGTGGCAAGGGAATGGTAAGTGGAATTTAATTCAAACAGTTATGAAATGAAGCCTTTGAGATGTTGAATCTGGGTAGGGCATTAACAAAGAATGGCTGAGTCCTGAGGAGTGTTGTTGAACAGAAAGATCTTGAGGCACAATTTCATATTTCCTTGAAAACTGGAACAACAGGTAGACAGAGTGATGTAAAAGGCATATGTAACGCTTGCCTTCAATGACTGAGGAAATGAGTATAAGAGTTGGGACTTCATGTTACAACTGTACCTAATGCTGGCTAGGTCACACTTGAGGAACAGTGTGCAGCCCTGATTGCCACACTGCAGGAAGGATGTGAAGATAGAGAGGGTGCAGAAAAGATTCTAGACTGAGTTATGAAGAGAGATTGGATATGCCAGGTCTTTTTCTCCTGGAGTGATAAAGACTTTGATGTGACATGAAGGAGGTATATAAAATTATGAGAGGCACAGACAGATTATATAGCCAATGTCTTATTTCCCATGGTAGCGCTTGGGGCATAGTTTTAAGTTGAGTGGGAGGAGGTTTAGAGGGGAACAAGGTGAAATACTTCACATAAAGAGTACTTGTAAAGAGCTGCCAGAGGTGGTGGTGGAGGCAGGAATGGTAAATTGTAAGAGGCGTCTTGACAGGTTCTTGAATGAGTACAGCATAGATAAATTATTCAACAAGTAGGATTAGTATAAATAGGGATGATGGTCAATATAGATATGATAGGCTGAAGGACATGTTTCTATGCACTATAACTATTATTCTGAAATACTGTCCAAACTGGTTATTGGAAACAGCTTGGGAAATTTTTTGTGATGAGCCTTCTATAAAAGCCCTGACAGCAGTGGTTTCACTTTATTATACAAACATTATAATTTAATCTCATTACAAGCTAGATAACTCTCTCGTTAGAAAGAAAGTGAAGGATAATAATTTCCTTAGGTGATTATCTCATCCTTAGCTATCACGTCACTTCTACCAGAATTACTTTCTTTGACACTTGCTAAAGCTACATTACTAATACAACTGTAATAGGAAATTCCTGTTATTAATATTACAACACAGAACAGTAGAGTGCAGCGTGAGCCTTTTAGCCTACAATGTTGAGCTGATTCTTTAACCTACTCCATGATCAATCTAACTGTTCCCTCCTACATAGGCCATAACATGCCATTTTTCCTTCATTCATCTGCCTATCTATTGCACAATACTATTTCAATCTCACACTCTAGTTGCAACTTCAATTTTGACGAGAGTCGATTTCATGCAAGATAAATGCTAAAACAACCCATACAGTGACTATACTGGAAGTATTTCATCGAGTATAAAGTGTTATGAGACCTTCTCAAGTCGTGAAAGGCACTGAGCTGGAAATTCTATTGTGTAACACATAAATCTTTGCTCTCCAAGATAAAATTCAATTTAAATTCTGATAGCTAGATGCTGCTGGGCATTCTATGCTTGCATAATGCGCTTCCCAAATTCAATTGTGGTCATCCATGAGTATTATGCCTCGAGCATTTGAATGATGTCAATCTAAATTAAACACACACAAATGTTACACTTGTGATTTTCTGCTGTGAATACTATGAGCCACATAGATTTCTCCTGTCTGTTCTTAAAAGGCTCAAATCTGTCTGGCTCAATGCCACCCAATCCTGCGGTGAAGGTTTCAGTTGGTTAGGTAGTTCTTCCTTCCAGTAAGTTAGTATCTTTTTTTCACTGCCTGTATGGAGCAAGAGATTTGGTTGGGATTGGGGATGAGTGTTCATCTCTGACAGCTAATAAACCATTGGCCAATTATGCCTATTCCCACCCTCTCTTACCACCCAAAGTAATCCCAGTAATTCAAGCAATACTTCCTGTTGGGAACCACTGCTTTGAGAGTCGTAGGAAGTCATGGAGGAAAATTTTTGTATGCAGTTTCCAAACTCAGTGACTGGGATTGCTGATTTAAATAGACATGATATTTAAGCATTTGTCTTGTACAATGATATATTAGAATATCAGCTCCCTGAAACTTCACACTGAACTGATATAAATCCATCAGTGTATGTCAATGCAATTAAGATTTTTTTCTTTTTTGCTAAAGGTATATTGCCATACAATTGTACAGCAAAGAAACAGGTTCTTCTGTGCAGACTATCAAGCACCATTTACTCTAATCTTACACAAATCCCATTTTAGATTTTCCACATTTCCAACAATTCTCCCAGTTTCAACCACTCACCTACACACAAAAGGCATTTTAGGCCACCTGCAAGTCTTTTTTTTGGGGATGTGAGACAAAGCTATAGCACTTTAAGGAACCTTCCCAGTTATAGAGGAAACTCATGAACTCCACACAGATAGCATCTAAAGTTAGGACTGAACCTGCATCATTGGAACTATGAGGCAACAGCTCTAATTGCCGACCTAAAGCAAGATATAAAGTAACAAGTTAAAGGTCTCTTCTAAAAGATTTTAAAGCAATTTGACATCAGTGCCTTTAAGCAAATGCAGAATGAGTTTGGGAGTAGAGATGGGATAGAGTGGAATCAAAAGCCTTAATCCAACTGGGTAGTTGGGATCTCCCAGTGGCCACACATTTTAATTCCATGTCCCATTCCCATTCTGATATGTCTGTCCACGGCTTCCTCTACTGTAAAGATGAAGCCACACTCAGGTTGGAGGAACAATACCTTATATTCCGTCTGGGTAGCCTCCAACCTGATGGCATGAACATTGACTTCTCAAACTTCTGCTAATGCTCCACCTCCTCCTCGTACCCCATCCGTTATTTATTTATATACACACATTCTTTTTTTCTCTCTCCTTTTTCTCCCTCTGCCCCCCTCACTATACCCCTTGCCCATCCTCTGGTTTTCCCCCCTTCCCCTTTTCTTTCTCCCTAGACCTCCTGTCCCATGATCCTCTCATATCCTTTTTGCTAATCAATTGTCCAGCTCTTGGCTCCATCCCTCCCCCTCCTGTCTTTTCCTATCATTTCGGATCTCCCCCTCCCCCTCCCACTCCCGCTTTCAAACCTCTTACTAGCTCTTCTTTCAGTTAGTCCTGATGAAGGGTCTCGGCCTGAATCGCCGACTGTACCTCTTCCTAGAGATGCTGCCTGACCTGCTGGGTTCACCAACAATTTTTATGTGCTTTGCTTGAAATTCCAGAATCTACAGATTTCCTCGTGTTTGGGTAGTTGGGTAAATGTCAAGCTAGTCATCTTCTGCAGACTCCCCAAGATTCTTTCCAACCAACTCTACAGAACCATTTAAGGTATTGCTCCCAATTGATTTAGGTTGTCCTGGTCAAAGAATTAGAAACAAATTTATCCAGATATTTTTGTTAACTCCATCAGGCTTTCAGCAGCTACCCAGTGGTCCCTAAATTTTAACTCTGCTAAACTTGCACTTAAGCTGGTTGGAATTAGATATATCAAAAGCAGGACCATATCAGGGAGACAGAAGCATTCCCCCCCCCCCCCAGTAGTGCTGCAAAAAGCAGTAAAAATTCTTGAGAAGCTTCAGCATTGAGGCAAGTAATATTCATAATTACATTATTCATCCTAACAAAAAAATCTAAATTATCCTCCCATTTAGCTTTCTGTTTGAGATTGTTTGAATTCATAATGCCTTTATTAAACTGTCTTTGCCTTAAAAACTGCTTTAATATTTGAATGATAAATTAATACAAAAAACAGGAAATGACGGAAATAGCACCTCAAGCACTATTTATTGAAGGAAAAGCAGAATTACTGTTTCAGGTTGGAGAACCTTTGTCAAAGCATGTTTTCTGCCTGATTAGTTGAGTGTTTCCAGCACTCTCTTTTCATTTCAGATTCCATTATCTGGAGTCTTTTGACTTTTATAATACTGAAAAAGATTTTGGTCTCGGTAGAGACAGCAGTCAGTCTACAAGCATTTTTATAATCTTTAGGATAAGACAATAGAAAATTAGTGAATACAGTAGTTCAATTCCATTTTGTTCATGTCACGCAGAGGACACTGGGTAAAGGCATAATTGGACTAAGTTATGATATGTACACATAAAATGTCGTTAACAATGTCTCAAATCTTAGTTATTTCTCCTCCTTGGCGCTGCTGCATTTCTTGATGGTTTTCTGTATTTTCTGCTTTATTACAGATTCCCTGCACTCTCTATTTTGCTTTCGTGTTATATTGTGCTTTTCCTTTTAGTTTAAATAGTCTGATGTAATTTGTGTATATGCACAGCAAGGTCACACCCATCAAACTCTTCCAGATAATTGATTATAATTAACTAAGGACTTGAAACTAGTCTAGAAAAAGAATTTCCCTGCCTTTTCCTCACAGGATACCAATTTAATTTTATGTTCACAGAAGATCTGAGTTCATCAACCTATTCAAATGACCAGGAGAAAGTCGAGGTCTCCTGCCTGGTGGAAATTGACCACAGCAATGTCACCTTGGTCTCATACTGGATAGCCAGAGCTGTTCCATGAGCAAACTCACTTGAGATGTCCATGTTTTTTTCCCTAAGTGTGATGAAATCACGTCCTTTCACCATGATGTAACTTAGGAAGAATTAAGGCCGAAGACTTTTAAATATTAATAGGCAAATGAACAAAACAGACTATTACTGAGCTGTCCAAACAGAGATTATGCAAACAGGTCAAACTTCTTAAAAATAGCAAGTATATTAAGATCCTGTCTTGGTCCAAATAAATAATCATAGGGGTGTGTCCTTGAAATATTGGACTTTTGATCAAACATCACAAGACAGCAAAACAGCTTTTTATTAGGAGTTTCTCAAGTTCAATTTTAATTGTCATTCAACCATGCATGAATACCTATAGTGTTCCTTTGGGGCCAAGGTGCAAATCACAGTACCAACAGTCATAGACAGCACAAGGCACATATGAGATAGCAAGTAAACATAGAGTCACACAAAAAATCTTCCTACAGAGCCAATGGCCTGTCTTAACACACCTGTTACTTTTGTATTCTGTAACCTGTATTCTTGAACACCACTTCCTCCTTACTCACATGCAGTCTGAAATATATTTTTTCTTTAGAAGCTAAGAAATGTAATTAAATATATTTACATAGCAAATATGAATAGAACCACTTTTATATTGACTGTAAGTGCCCCAGTCAGATGCACCAGGTTTGCCTTAAAGTAGCTGGTGACATTAAAGTAACACATTGCAAGATAGAAAAATATTTGCACCAGTCTTGAAATGAGTTTCAGAAGCTACACTGATTTTCTATCAGCCTCAATTGTTTCGACTTCCTAGTCGCTCAAAGATAAAGATTCCTTTCCAAAGCTTTAGGATCAATAATCCAATCTGCTCTGGCTTATTAGCTGATAGCAGCCTTCACGGCTTTGTTTCAGATGAAGCATCTGTATATCCTTGGAATGTGGGACTAAATCAGAGCACCTTGAGGAAGCCCATAAGGTCACGGGGAGAATGTACAAACTCTTCACAGACCGGTGGCAGGAATCGAACCTAGGGTCATTCTCCCTCTAACAGCATTATTCTAATTGCTATGCTACTGTGCCGCAGCACAGCAATCCTTCAGATCAATTTGTGGATGAGACAATTGCATTAGAAATGGATATAATAACATCTGTAGCTGATAGCTTTCTGGAAGATATTATAAAGATTTGTAAGTGCACGATCCCTCCCTAAAATGGTGAATCAGCATTTGTCCATTTAAATAACATGAAGTAATTGCAGCAATAGCAAGGGCAAAATATGGAATCTAGTTGGGGACTTCAATGTTCATAATCAAGATTGGCTTGGTAGCATCATAACATTGTTTGGGCTAACTCCTGAAGACATAGCTGCAGACTGCATCTCCAGCACATGGTGAATGAACCAACACAATAAACATAATTAATGTCATCATTACCAACCGAGCAAGTTCAGGTACTTTTGTCTATGACAGCATCTTTAATTGCATGGCCACTTTAATTTGACAAATGTCAAAGTTCTACAAGTTCTGCATTTCTACCATGTCTAATTAAGAATGGCAGTGAATAACTAAACAGCTAATGGAAGGGGACTCCTCCATAAACATCCCTCACACGGTCATGGGGAGAATGTACAAATCCTTCCCGCAACTGCCTGTAAGGAGTTCGAACGTTCTCCCCGTGACTGCATGGGTTTCCTCCACATGCTCCAGTTTCCTCCCACAGTCCCAAGATGTACTGGTTGGTAGGTTAATTGGTCATTGTAAATTTTTCCATGAATTCAGGGAATTTCTGGGCAGTGTGGGTCAATGGGACTAGTGGAATAATGCTTCGGCACAGACTAGAAGGGCCAAATGGCCTGTTTTCTGTGCTGTAGTGTTCTATGGTTCTATGGTTCAGCAATGGCAAGGTCCAGCAAGTATGCGTCAAAGACTGGAATGAAACATTTGTAACCAGCTTGGGCAAAAGTGAAAGAGTAGACGAGCCACGTTGGCTTCTTCCAGAGATCCCATTCTCACAGAAGCCTTTATTCAACCAACTAGTTTCTTCCAGCCTAGTTGCCTCATCCAAACCATCAATTGGTCAGAAGTCATTCAATTTCATTTGCAACTTCTCAAAAAATGGAACAGTCCAACCATGCAAGTAGATAAACCTAGTCAATATTCTGGCATGAATCTGAGAAGCAGGTAAACATTCATGACAAACAATTGCCTGGCCACAGCCTTCCCAGTGAGAGTTCCATTCCATCAGCATCCAGCTGCACAAGTGGACCAGCCAATTAATGTAGCTATAAAGGGTAGGCATCCCACAATGATAATCCGTTTCCTAACATCCAAAGCCTTTCCACCACTTAAAAGGCACAAGCCTGCAGTTTAATAATGTGGAAATATCTATTTCCATCCTGTCAAATCCCTTCATAGTTTTGAAGGTCTCTTTAACGCCTTCAACTTAGAGAATCTCAGACTATTCAATCTTTCATGTTAGTTACAACTTCTCATTTTTGGAAACATCTTTGTAAATTTGTTTTTACCGCATTTCCTATCCTTTATTCTAAATTAAAACCAGAATTGTGCATAGCAGCAGAGCCAAGGTCCATGATGTTTAATACAATTAATCTGCGTTTTAATTGTATCCAGTAGAAACTTGAGCCAATGGCTTGTTTGAATTTATGGCATGTTAACCAGTGTTGTTAAATTCAATGATTTGCAAACGCATATCCAAAACACCTTTTCTCCAGTACAACAACTGGTGGCTGAAATTCATCTTCAGTTGCTTAGAGCCAAGCAAGCACTGAAACATCAGCTGTTCATTGTACATCTTTCATTATTGTACATTTTTCATTGACGTCAATTGACCATAAATTGTTGTGAATTCAATGGCAGCTGCCCATTTAGGACGCATTGTCAAAGATAAATTTTTGTCTGACTGTTCATTCTTATTTCCTGAGCAGTGTGCTGTCCCCTTATTCATCTTTACAGAAAGGTCCATTCTGACTTGTAACTATCAGCTGTCATGAACAGCTGCTTTCTTAGGTTTACTAATGTTTAACTTGTCTATAAAGACATTATCACTGTGAATTTTAAGAGCAAATAATATCTAAGAAATTGACACCCTTTGGATTAGAAAAGTGCTGAAGCCCTATCTTTCTTTTGTAAAATGTTGCTATTCAGAAATTATTGTGGAGAACAATTGAGGTATTAGACTTGCACACTATATACAGATTTCTCAAACAGCATTGGACAACTCTGATGCTTCAATTGCTCCCTCTGGTGTTGAAAACTATTCTTAGCAAAATACTTCACCAGATTTGCAAATCTCTCACATACAATCAAAAAGAAAACTGAGGAATTTCATGCATAGCTAAACATTTCAAAAGCTGAACTCCTGACACTATTTGTTAAAGCAG
The DNA here is from genome assembly GCF_030028105.1 of Mobula birostris. Lineage (NCBI taxonomy): Eukaryota > Metazoa > Chordata > Chondrichthyes > Myliobatiformes > Myliobatidae > Mobula > Mobula birostris. The sequence continues at coordinate 62,796,703 of NC_092370.1, forward strand.
TCCAAATCTACACAGATCCAGCTGCAATCCATTGCTGAATCACATTGGACAACATGGCTGAGATTTGGTAAAAACTTCAGTGAAGGAGATGAAAGTGGGAGGGGGAATTGGCAGATGGACAGCAGTTTGGGGGTGTCAAAGCAGCACTGAGGGTGGGGGTTGGCAAAGGGGGGGGGGATTCACTCCACCTCTGGCGTCACTCACTTCTCTCTGAATCAGAGCTCAACTTATTTTGATTCTGTGCTGCAGAGCCAAATCAATCGTTTAGTGTCACTAGTTCTGATCTGATCACTGCCTGCATCAGGAAACTGGCCACGGTGCATTGCTAGATCCCATTTCCACTCTAGCAGGTTGAAACAGGATTGTCTGAGGGAAACTAGTTTGCACTTTTGTACAAAACTAAATTAGCAAAGTCTAGAACTGACTGGATATTTCCAGGTGAATTGTTGTAACTTAAAATTTTCACAGGCAGTGGGAACAAAGGTGCTAAAATTTTTAAGAACATGACTTCCAAGATGTCACATGTCCCATTTTTCTTTTTTAAAAATTTATTTTCTTTCTAGTGTCACCACTTTTATTAGGGTCCTGAACTCACTCCTCCCAATATATTTAAAACATGTTTAGTTTCTCAAATTTCAACCCTTAGTAAATTTAGCTCCTGCTCCTCTGGGCGAAGATCATTACTCACTACTGTTCTATGCAACTTTGATAATGTTCTGCAAAGGTGCTTTTCTTTAAAACATTTTTCAATTCTAACATAATATTTTACTGTTCAAGTTGCCACCAAACAGGGAAGAATAACTTCTCATCAATTCTATGCATACTGTAAATGCAGAAAAGCATCACAAAACAAGGTTTCCAACCTCTTCTATGTTCCAAATGTATCTACATACAAGTATTTAATTATAAACATAACAATGTTCACATCATTAAGTGCTAAAGAAATTCACCTGATATCTTGTATGTTTCCATTTGTCTTCTCCACTTCATTTCCCTTCTTTTTCATAAGGGTATGAAGAGCTTTTTTTCTTTATATAGTTCAGTCTTTCTGAATCATTACACCTACTAATTTCCTTTATTATTTTTAAGAATCTTAATCACACCATTTTAAAATCAAATGGCAGGGAATGTTATCCAAACTTACTTATATCATTGTCAAGTACTTCAATCCAACACAAGAATGTTGTAATATTCTTCAAGAATAACTTATTCAACCAAGAACCAGTTGTCCATAACTTAAAATATATCCAACAGAAAGTAAACATATCCATAGCTTTTTAAAAACTGTATCCTATTGGAAAATTACAGTTTCAATAGAAAATATGTACTGCACTGGTTTAGTGGAAATCAGTGTAGAAGCCAATCCTTGTGTTAAGAAAAGCATCCTTTTTTTGTCTTCCAAACTCTTTAAATGATCTTCACTGGTACAATATGATGTAAAGTGTAAATATGACTGTGGTTAGGTTTTGATGTTCTTTATAACAGGATAGCTGCAGTGAAAAAAATCATAATATGAAGTATGACCAATTACTTGGGTAATTGGAAATGCTGAAAGTTATCATCAAATCGCACTGGTGCAGAAATTATTGTAAGACTTAAGATCGGAGTTCAATTCTCGATGAGGTCTGTAAGGCCTTTGTACATTCTCCCCGTGAGTGCATGGGTTCCCATGCCCCCCCACACCCCCCCCCCCAGTTCTCCACCGAGTGCTCTGGCTTTCTCCCACATTCCAAAGATGTACAGATCAGGGTTAGTGACTTGTTGGTGTCAGAAGCGTGGCGACACTTACACATTTTCCAGCGCAATACTGTACTCGCTGATTTAATTTGACTCAAATGATGCATTTCAGTGTATGTTTTGATGTACATATGACTTAAAAATCACTTTATATGATTTATTTATAGAAACAGTATTTTCTATTACACACACTGAAATTGTTTTAACAGTTATCATGAAAACTTCTAGTGGGTTTCTTTAAGTCTTAAATAACAGGCATCCTTCTGGTAGTTCATGTTATTTTGAAGTATTAATTTGGGAGACAGCAAGTCTGACATAGAATTCCATTGTAGAGAGCACAGATTGCTGCGGTATACCTCCAGTTGTCATTACCAATCTAGTTTCAAGTCCCTGGAAAGAAAAAAAATCAGCTGTGTCTGCCTATCATGTTAAGCAAGAGAGCAGGATACTTTTTTTCCTTCAAGAACATCTTTTAGAGTTCATTGTAGTTACAAATAACATTGGGGTGGTTAATATGATCCAAACAACAGTAATGAGCATAATAAATGTTCACATTTTTGGCAATAAGTTCATTTTTGAATTTTTGTCGTTTTGGTAATTTTATTTTGAATTGCACCACTGCTGCGAATTTCACAACATACGCCAGTGATAACAGATCTGATTGATCTAAGATAAATAAAAATGTTTTTTAAAGAATTTTAATTACTATGAATATATAACATAATGAAAGGTTCATGGAATAAATCAATGTAGCCTTGACTACATGAACTCAGTGCCATCAAGCAGAGACTTGAAAATTCTGCTTTTGTGAATTGAATTTCCTTGAAGATTTTTCTTGACAAAGTAGGCATTATCTGATTAGAAAAGAACAAGAATTTCTGTAAATAATCTACATATGATATAGAATAAACTAACTGTTCCCTTGATACTGGGCTGATAATGAGTGAGCTTGAGAAAAGTTGTATGGTAGACCAAAATGCCACAGAGAAAAACAAGTCGAAAGAGTCCTTGAAATATGATTGCCTTGACTGAGGTCATTGATCTGAGCCAAAGTTATGGTGAAGAAATTATAATAAAAACATTAGAAACAGAATTAGGAGCAGGTCATTTGGATTTTCATGTTTGATCCAATATTTCCATAAAAATGATGCCTCAGTGACACTCTCCTGCACTAACCCCATATCCCTTCAGTCATAGAGACATAGAAAAAATATCAACACATAAACAGGCCATTTGGCCCACCTAATCCATGCCGAACCATTTACACTACCTACTCCCATCGACCTGCACCAGGACCATAGTCATCTATACCTCTACTATCCATGTACCCATCCAAACTTCTCAAACATTGAAATTGTGCTTGCATGCACCACTTGCACTGGCAGTTCATTTCACACTCTCATGACCCTCTGAGTGAAGATGTTTCCCCTTATGCTCCCCTTAAACTATACACCCTTCACCCTTAATCAGTGATCTCTAGTTGTAGTCCCACCCAACCACAGTGGAAAAAGCCTGCTTGCGGTTACCTTACCTGCAACACACATCAAAGTTGCTGGTGAATGCAGCAGGCCAAGCAGCATCTGTAGGAAGAGGTGCAGTCGACGTTTCAGGCCAAGACCCTTCGTCAGGACTAACTGAAGGAAGAGTGAGTAAGGGATTGGAGTAAGGGAGTGAGTAAGGGAGTAAGGGATCCAATCCCTTACTCACTCTTCCTTCAGTTAGTCCTGACGAAGGGTCTCGGCCTGAAACGTCGACTGCACCTCTTCCTACAGATGCTGCTTGGCCTGCTGCGTTCACCAGCAACTTTGATGTGTGTTGCTTGAATTTCCAGCATCTGCAGAATTCCTGTTGGTTACCTTACCTATAGGGTTGTCGTGATGGGAGATTTTAATTTTCCCAATATTGATTGGCATCTGCTAGAGCAAGGGGCTTAGATGGGGTGAAGTTTGTTAGGTGTGTTCAGGAAGGTTTCCTGACACAATATGTAGATAAGCCTACAAGAGGAGAGGCTGTACTTGATCTGGTATTGGGAAATGAACCTGGTCAGGTGTCAGGTCTCTCAGTGGGAGAGCATTTTGGAGATAGTGATCATAATTCTATCTCCTTTACCATAGTATTGGAGAGGGGTAGAAACTGACAGGTTAGGAAAATATTTAATTGGAGAAAGGGGAAATATGAAGCTATTAGGCAGGAACTTGGAAGCATAAAATGGAAGCAGATGTTCTCAGGGAAATGTATGGCAGAAATGTGGCAAATGTTCAGGGGATATTTGCGTGGCATTCTGCATAGGTACATTCCAAAGAGACAAGGAAAAGATAGTAGGGTACAGGAACCATGGTGTACCAAGGCTGTTGAAAATCTAGTCAAGAAGAAAAGTAAAGCTTACAAAAGGTTCAAGAAACTAGGTAATGATAGAGATCTAGAAACTTATAAGGCTAGCAGGAAGGAGTTTAAGAATGAAATTAGGAGAGCCAGAAGGGGCCATGAGAATGCCTTGGTAAGCAGGATTAAGGAAAACCCTAAGGCATTCTACAAATATGTGAAGAGCAAGAGGATAAGACATGAGAGAATAGGGCCAATCAAGTGTGACAGTGGAAAAGTGTGTATGGAACTGGACAAGGTAGCGGAGGTACTTAATGAGTATGTTGCTTCAGTATTCACTATGGAAAAGGACCTTGACGATTATAGGGATGACTTACAGTGGACTGAAAAGCTTGAGCATATAGCCATTAAGAAAGAGGATGTTCTGGAGCTTCTGGAAAGCATCAAGTTGGATAAGTCACTGGAACTGGATGAGTTATACCCCAGGCTACTGTGGGAGATGAGGGAGGAGATTGCTGAGCCTCTGGCAATGATCTTTGCATCATCAATGAGGATGGGAGAGGTTCCGGAGGATTTGAGGGTTGCAGATCTTGTTCCCTTAATCAAGAAAGGGAGTAGAGATAGCCCAGGAAATTATAGACCAGTGAGTCTTACTTCAGTGGTGGGGAAGTTGATGGAGAAGATCCTGAGAAGCAGGATTTATGAACATTTGGAGAGGCATAATATGATTAGGAATAGTCAGCACGTCTTTGTGAAAGGCAGGTCGTGCCTTGCGAACCTGATTGAATTTTTTGAGGATGTGACTGAACACATTGATGAAGGTAGAGCAGTAGATGTAGTGTATATGGATTTCAGCAAGGCATTTGCTAAGGTACCCCATGCAAGGCTTATTGAGAAGGTAAGGAGGCATGGAATCCAAGGGGACATTGTTTTGTGGCTCCAGAACTGGCTTGCACACAGAAGGCAAAGAGTGGTTGTAGATGGGTCATATTCTGCATGGAGGTTGGTGACCAGTGGTGTGCCTCAGGGATCTGTTCTGGGACTCCTTCTCTTCATGATTTTTATAAATGACCTGGATGAGGAAGTGGAGGGATGGGTTAGTAAATTTGCTGATGAAACAAAGGTTGGGGGTGTTGTGGATAGTGTGGAGGGCTGTCAGAGGTTACAGCAGGACATTGATAAGATGCAAAACTGGGCTGAGAAGTGGCAGATGGAGTTCAACCCAGGTAAGTGTGAGGTGGTTCATTTTGGTAAGTCAAATATGATGGCAGACTATAGTATTCATGGTAAGACTTTTTGCAGTGTGGAAAATCAGAGGGAACTTGGAGTCCGAGTCCATTGGACACTCAAAGCTGCTGCGCAGGTTGACTCTGTGGTTAAGAAGGCATATGGTGTATTGGCCTTCATCAACCATGGCATTAAGTTCGAGAGCCAAGCGGTAATGTTACAGCTATATAGGACCCTGGTCAGACCCTACTTGGAGTACTGTGCTCAGTTCTGGTCTCCTCACTACAGGAAGGATGTAGAAACTATTGAAAGAGTGCAGAGGAGATTTACAAGGACATTGCGTGGATTGGGGAACATGAGTGAACTTAGCCTTTTCTCCTTGGAGCAGCGGAGGATGAGAGGTGACCTGATAGAGGTGTATAAGATGATGAGAGGCATTGATTAGTCAGAGGCTTTTTCCCAGGGCTGAAATGGCTAACACCAGAGGGCACAGTTTTAAGGTGTTTGGAAGTCGGTACAGAGGAGATGTCAGGGGTAAGTTGTTTTTCTTAAAAAAATGCAGTGAGTGGTGAGAGCGTGGAATTGGCTGCAGACGATCGTGGTGGAGATGGATACAATAGGGTAATTTAAGAGACTCTTGGATAGGTATGTGGAGCTTAGAAAAATAGAGGGCTATGGGTAACCCTAGGTAATTTCTCAAGTAAGTACATGTTCGGCACGGCACTGGGGGCCGAAGGGCCTGTATTGTACTGTAGGTTTTCTATGTTTCTATTCCCATCAATATTTTGTATACCTCTATCAAATTTCCTTTCAATCTTCTACACTCCAAGGAATAAAGTCCGGATGTATTTAATCTTTCCTTCTAACTCAGATCCTCCAGTCCCAGCAACATCCTTGTAAATTTTCTCTGTACTCTTTCAACCTTATTTACATCTTTCCTGTAGGTAGGTGACCAAAACTGCACACAATACTCCAAATTAGGCATCAATGTCTTATATAACTTCAGCATAACATCCCATCTCTTGTACTCAATAATTTGGTTTATGACTCAATAATTTGATTTATGAAAGTTAGTGCACCAAAAGCTTTCTTTACAACTATATCTTCCTGTGTCACCACTTTCAATGAATGCTGGACCTGTATTCCCAGACTGCTTTGTTCTACCACACTACTGAGTGCCCTCCCCAACCCTGGTTGGTCCTACCAAAGTGCAACACCATGCACTTGTCTGCATTAAATTCCATCTATCATTTTTCAGTCCATTTTTCCAGCTGGTTCAGACTCCACTGCAAGCTCTAATCATCTTCTTCAACTGTCCACTACACCCCCAATCTTGATATCATTCACATATTTGCTGATCCAGTTAAGCACATCGCATTTAGATCATTGACATAGATGACAAACGACAACGGACCCAGCACTGATCCGTGTAGCACTCTGCTAGCCACAGGCCTACAGTCAGAGAAGCAAATATCTACTACCACTCTCTGGCTTCTCCCACAAAGGCTAGGTCAAATTCAATTTACTAACCCATCTTGAATGCCCAGTGACTGAACTTTTTTGACCAACCTCCCACAGGGGACTTTGTCAAATGCCTTTGCTGAAGTCCACATAGGCAATATCCACTGCCTTGCCTTTATCAACTTTCCTCGTAACTTTCTTGAAAAATTCTTTAAGATTGGTTAAACAGAACTTACCATGCACAAAGCCGTGCTGACTATCTCTAATCAGTCCTTGTCTATCCAAATAAGTGTACATCCAGTCCCTTATAATACCTTCTATTAACTTTACCACTACTGATGTCAGGCAAAATGACCAATAATTTTCTGGTTTATTTTTAGAGCCTTTCTGAAACAGCAGAACAACATTACCCATCCTCCAATCCTCCAGTATGTCACTTGTCGCTAAGGATAACTTAAATATCTCTGCTAGGGGTCCTTCAGTTTCTGCACTTGCCTCCCACAAGGTCTGAGGAACACCATGTCAGGAACTGCAGATTTATCCACCCTACTTTACCTCAAGACAGCAAACACCTCTTCCTCTGTAATCTGTATAGGGTCCATGACCTTGCTGGTGCTTGGTTTCTGCATCCATCTCCCGAGTAAATACAGATGCAAAAAATTGATTTAAGATCTCCCCCATCTCTTTTGGCTCCACTCATAAATCTTTCAGAGGAACCATTTTGTTCCTTGTAATCTTTTTGCTCTTAACATATCTGTAGAATCCCTTAGGATGCTTCTTCACCTTGTCTGCTAGGCCCACTTCAAGCTTTCTTTTAGTCCTCCTAATTTCTTTCTTAAGTGTTCTCTTGCAATTCTTATATGCCATAAGTACCTCATTTTTTTCTATCTGCCTATACCTGTTATATACCTCCATTTTTTTCTTAACCAAGGACTCAATATCTTCTAAAAACCAAGGTTCCCTAAACCTGTTATCTTTACCTTTAATTCTGACAGTCACATACAAGCTTTGTACTCCTAAAATTTTCCTTTTGAAGGCCTTCCACTTACCAAGAACACCTTTGCCAGAAAACACCCTGTCCCTATTCACACTTTCTAGATACTTTCTGATACCTTCAAAATTGGTCTTTCTCCAATTTAGAATCACAACCTATGGACCAGGCCTATCTTTTTCTATATTTACTTTGAAACTAATGGCATTATGATCACTGGATGCAAAATATTCCCTTGCACAAACTTCTGTCACCTGCCCTGTTTCATTCCCTAATAGCAGATCTAGTATTGCATACTCTCTCATTGGAACTTCTATGTACTGATTAAGGAAATTTTCCTGGACACATTTGACAAAATCTTTCCCATGTAGCTGTTTTACAGTATGGGAGCCCCAGTCAATATGTGGAAAGTTAAAATCACCTATCATCACAACTTTATTTCTTGCAGCAGTCTGCGGTCTCTCTACAAATCTATTCCTCTAAATCTCACAGAATGTTGGCTGGTCTATAATATAGCCGCTCTTTAATATCCAAATTTACCAACCACTATCTTGAATATACCCAGCAATTATGCTCCCTGGGAGAAAATTCCAAAGATTCACTACCCTTCTGGATGAAGGCATTTCTTTTTATCTCTGTCGTGAATGATCAACCCTTTGTGTAGAGACTCCATCCTCTGATTCTAGAACCTCCATATAGTGGGAACATCAACACCATATGTACCCAATCAGGTAAGAATTGTGTACATTTCAATCAAATTACCTTTCATTGTCTAAATTAATGATAGTATATGGAATGGGTAGTTACTCACTCCTCATAAGACAAGAAAGAAGAAGAAGACAAGAAACAAGAGCCTCCTCCCCACTCAATAAGATCACAGCTTCTTGGTCTCAGCTTCATCTCCTGCTCTCTTGGCATCCTCATTGATTTCAATGTAGTTTAAATGTGTGTTAATATCTGCCTTCAAAATATACAATTCTCAATATACAATTCATAATTTTCAATTCTGAGGACTCTCCTCAGATCTCTAGGTAGTTAATTAAAGAGCTGCATGGCATTCTAGGAGAAATTCCTCCTTGTCTTTACAATATCTTGAAATAGTTTCCTCTTGTTCTGGATACTCTCATGAGGGGAAACATCCTTTCAGCATCCACCCTCTTAAACCTCCTCAGAATTTTATATATTTGAATATGATCACGTCTCGCTCTTTTAAACTTTAATAAGGATATGGCTAACCTAACTTGCAGGCTGAGTCCAGCACATCCTTAGCTTGCGTAGGTTGCTAATGTAAAACAATGCATTTCACTGTATGTTTCGATGTACAATAAATAAACCTGCTTAATATCTTTATACACTAACCCTTACACTTTTCAAATCAAACTACTGAACCTTTATTACACCCAGGAACTTAAAGCTGCTGATCCTTTCCATCACTCCCCTTCAATGAGAACCAGTGTGGGTTCTCCTGAAGTCCACAATCAATTCCTTGGCTTTGCTGATGTTGAATGTGAAGTTGTTCTTGCGACACCACTTATCTCAATACAGTACACCTCATCACCATCACTACCAACAACAGCAATGCCATCTGGTCGTAATGAGGAGAGGGCTTGTCCTAGATGGCGAGGGTCCTTAATTATGAATGCCACCTTCTTGAGGGGTGAAGAAGTCATTGATGGTGGGGAGGCTATTGCCAACGATGGAGCTGAATGAGTTTACAAGACTCTGCATCTTTTTCTGATCCTGTACACTGGTGCCTCCATATCAGGCTATGATGCAACCAGTCAGAATGCACACCATTTCTGTGGAAATTTCTGTAGGAGTTTCTGTAGAAACTTGTTAGAGTCCTTGGTGACTTAACAAATCTCCTCAAACTCATAATGAAATACAGCCACTGACGTACCTCCTTTGTAATTACATCAATAATGTTGGCCCAGGATGAATCTATAGAGACGTTTATACTCAGGAACTCAGGGCCCACATGACTAAAGATAAGCTGTCTCATTTTTATTCTGATATAGCTCTCTATTGTAACAGATGTAACAATGGAGAAGCTTCATTAATTCATATGTTCTGGACGTGCCCGAGTCTTGAAAAATATTGGAAGGACGTATTCCAAACTTTTTCTGTACTTTTCAAAGTAAAATTTAAACCTAACCCTTTGACTACCTTATTCGGTATTGTTGGAGAAAAAGATACTATCTTGGAGACAAGCAACACACATCAAATTTGCTGGTGAATGCAGCAGGCCAGGGAGCATCTCTAGGAAGAGGTACAGTCGACGTTTCGAGCCAAGACCCTTCATCAGGACACTGGTGAAAATAAAGTGGTGGGGGCCAGGGAACTTAAAATCATCGAAAAGTTTAAGAGCGTGAGAAGTGTCACGAACATAGATAGGAAGGGATTGAACAAGGGGGGATAAAACCATGTTGAGGTATGCAGAAACAAGTTCGGTGGGGCACGAGCAAGCTGAGACAATAGGTTGGCCAGGACAGGCAGGTTTGTGGATCTTGGGTAGGAGGAAGAAACGGGAAGTGCGAGGTTTGGGAACTATAAGGTTGGTAGCAGTGGATGGGAGATTCCCTGAGCAGATAAAGTCGGTGATGGTGTGGGAGACAATGGCCTGGTGCTCCTTAGTGGGGTCACGATCGAGGGGTAAATAAGAGGAGGTATCCGCGAGTTGTCGCTGTGCCATGGCAAGGTAGAGGTCAGTAAGCCAGACTACAATAGCACCCCCTTTATCGGCGGGTTTTATAGCAAGGTTAGGATTAGTGCGGAGGGAGTGGAGAGGAGAGCGTTCGGAAGGAGTGAGCTTGGAGTTGGAACAAGGTGTGGTGAAGTCAAGACGGTTGATGTCCCATCGGTAGTTAGCAATAAAGAGATCCAGAGCAGGTAGAAGACCAGAGCAGGGTGTCCATGAAGAGGAGGAGGGTTGAAGACGGGAGAAGGGGTCATCGGTGGGGGTGGAAGAGTCCTTGCTGAAGAAGTAGGTTTGGAGACGGAGACGGCGGAAGAAGAGTTCCGTATCATGGCGAACGCAGAACTTGCTGAGGTGTGGGCGAAGGGGGTCAAAGGTGAGGCCCTTACTGAGGACAGAGCGTTCTGCCTCAGACAGTTGAAGGTCGGAGTGGATGGTAAAGACCTGGCATGGATGAGGGCTAGGATCAGAGGGGGCAGGGGGGAGGCTGGGGGTGTCAGTGGAGAGGGGAGGGTTGGAGTGAGAGGAAGATGGGGCCTCTGAGGACCCAGGAGTTGACGGTGGGATCTGAGGAAGACGGGGCTGCGGAGTGGTGGTGGGGGAAGGGGAGACGGGAGTCACAACAGCAGCACATAAAGACCCGGCCTGGAGTTCAAGGCTGGAGGCGCAGTTGGTGGTTGCGCAATCGCTTTGAAGGTGTCCATGGTCGTTGCTGGAATCCGGGTTTTGAATATGTCCTGAGGTGTTGGAGCCGGCGAGATCAATGGCGGGGACCGCAATCTGAAGTTCATGCCTGCTTGCGTCAGGGCCAGCAGGCTCTGGCGTCTGCAGATGTAAGATCTTGCGATCTTTGCCTAACATGACAAAGTCAAAAAAACAGCGATTGCAGGCATGGATCCGATGGAGGATGAAATAACGGGTAGGACCATTACAGACGGCGAAGAAAGTGTCCCAAAGGTGTAGAAAGGTCTGGGATAGGGACACTAAATACCTCCTCATGGCGGAGAGGGTCGCCTTCACAGCTTGGAGACACCTGATTTGCACATTTTGGCTTTTATTTCTCCATGAGCTAGGAGGGAATTTTTGCTTAAGTGGAAGGATGTTGCTCCGCCTACTTATGCTCAATGGTTAGGCGATGTTATGTCATCCTTAAATTTAGAGAAGTTTCATTGTTCAATTTCTGAATCTAGACAAGACTTTCTAACATTGTGGGGACCGTTTTTGAATTATTTTCAAAATCTTTGATTTGTTATTATGTACAGATGTTGTCAAGTAATATGTTTTACTATATGATAAGGATTTTTCCTTTTTTCTTTCTTTACCAAACAGCTTTTCTTGGTAGTGGGTTTACATTTTTTTTGTATAATAAAATTATTACTTTTCAATACTGCAATTCAATTTAATTTACATGAATATGGGTTAATGAGACTATAAGTGTGATTTAAATATATTGTAGTCGATATATAATATATATCCTCCTGCACTCTGTATTCTTTTATGTAAGAAATCAATAAAAATATTGAAAAAGAAAAGAAAGAAAAGGAACTCAAAGCTGCTGATCCTTTCCGTCACTACCTCTCAGTGAGGACCAGCGTGCATTCTCCTGATGATTTCTTCCTCAAGCCCACAATCAATTCCTTGGTTGCATGGTTGTTGTTGCCACACCACTAGACAAGCTGACCTATCTCAATCCTGTACGACTCCTCATCGCCATCAATACCAACAACAGCAACGACGTCTGTGAATTTAGAGGTGGCATTTCTGCTGTGCTTAGCCACACAGTCTTGGGTATAGACAGAGTTGAGCAATGGGCTAAATGTGCATCCTTGAGGTGCACCTGTGTTGAGTCACAATTAAGTAGAGGTGTTATCTATCATCAGTACATGCTGACAGTTGTCTCCTGAGGATCCAGTTCTAGAGAGAGGTACTGTAGGCAATATTTTGAAGCTTATTGATTAAAACCGAGGGGGGAGGGTGATGGTATTGAATGTCATGCTGTAGTTGATAAACTGCAGCTTGATGTATGTTTTGCTATTTTCTAGGGGTTCCGAAGCACAATGGAGAGTAAGCGAGATTGTGTATGCTGTAGACCTGTTGTGGTAGTAGGTGAAATGTAGTGAGTCCAAGTCCTTGTTCAAGCAGGAGTTAATTCTAGCCATAAACAGCCTCATGAAGCACTTCATTCTATTATGTGTGAGTGCTACCAGTTAATATTGCAGATCACCCTGCTCTTCTTGAGCACCAGTATGACCTCTGCCCTTTTGAAGCAGGTGGGAATGTCACAATGGCGGGGCATTGGGAGCAAGGGTGGACCCACATGCAAGACACATCTTGTGAGGTTACTTAGATTTAGTTTATTGTTTGATACCAGGAGAGCAAGGCAGGAGCAGGAAATAGCAAACTGGACAAGGACTCAGGACTACGACTAGGCTGGGACCAAGGGTCTGGGCTTGGACTTGGAATCAGCTCCCAGAACAAGAGGAGACATGAAGAGGCTAGGGTATGGACTCTGAGCCAGAGACTGGACAAGGACCCAGTACTTGGGTCTTGCCTCGGGCTCGGACCCCAGAACCGGGCAAGGACATGACATGGGCTAGGGAGAGGAGGAAAATGGGAACATGGAGCCTTGCTCTAGGGGAGCAGGTACATGGAACCATGGACACATACACAGAACACAGAGTCGGGACCCCTCCTTGGGTACAGGACATAGGGCCGGGACTCGCACACAGAACAGAGAGCCGGGACCACTCCTTGAGTATCAGGACATAGGGCCGGGACTCATGACCCTCTGCGGGGCAATGGCAAGACGGCCTGACTTACCCCACGGAGGTGAGGACAAGACAAGACAGAACGTGACCCTCCACGGGGCAACGGCCAGACGGCCTGACCTACCCCACGGAGGCGAGGACAAGACATGACAAGACATGACCCCCCCGCGGGCAACAGCAAGACGGCCTGACTTACCCCACGGAGGCAAGGACAAGACATGACTCCCTGCGGGGCAACGGTAAGATGGCCTGACTTACCCCATGGAGGCGAGGACAAGACAAGACATGACTCCCCACGGGGCAATCACAAGACGGCCAGACTTACCCCCATGGAGGCGAGGATCAGACAAAACAAGACTAACACGAATGAACACCAGACAGTACCTATCTAGCTCCAGTGATGGAACTAGACCGAAGTGCAGGCGGGGGCTGCAGATGAGGGCTAGAGGCGAGAGGGGCAGAGAAGGGATTCAGACAAGGGGGTAGGACAGGAATCACAGACCGCCAGGGCCAGGACTTGACTCAGAACTGGGAAGCCACCAAGACCAGGACTTGACTTGGTGCTAGAATGCCGCCAGAGTCAGGACTTGACTTGAAACTTGAATGCCCTTGGAGCCAGGACTTGACTTGGAGCCTTCGAGTAGTGGCGAGCTCTCGACTTGACCCGGGAACAGTCGACAGCGGTTCTTGATTCCCTCCGGCGGGTTAACTGACGGACCCACCTCAGTGAGGAAACTTTGCAGGCTTGCTTTGGCAAGGTAACTGGACAGGGTTGCTCCGGTGAGGAAAAGGCGAATTACCAGCACTCGCTTCGGCAGAGACTAGGCTTGCTCCGGCCAGATGACATCAGCACACCATACCTTAGATGACTTTGCAGATGCTCCCGTGCCAAACGGCTGAAAGCCGGAGACTATAAACTACCAGTTCAGCCAAGCGTTAATTGCCTCTAATCACTGAAGTCGAGGGACACGGGAAAACAGGGAATCAATGGTCCGGATCGTAACATAAACAAGGTAAATTTAAAGGGAGCCCGATCCGGACCATGACAGGGAACTTCTAACTGCACCAATGAGAGGCTGAAAATGTCCTTAAACACCTCAGCCAGTTGGTGAGCACAGGTTTGAGTAGCCGGGCAGGTACACTGTCGAGGTACTGACACTTTGCGAGGGTTCACCCCCTTGAAGGATGTTCTGATGTTGGCCTCTGAGACAGAGATAATGAGATCACCAGACACTGTGGGGATTCACACAGGTGTAGTGTTATTCTGTCTTTCAAAGTGCGCATAAAAGGCATTGAGCTCATCAGGATTGAAGCATCACTGCCAGTTATGCTCTTAGGTTTCACCTTATAAGAAGTAAAGGTATGCAAACCTTGCCACAGTTGTTGTGCATGTCTCTAATTTCACCAAGAATTGCCATTCTGCTCTCATGCTGGTGTTCCTGGGCTTATTGCAGGATTCTGGATTGCTAATCTTGAATGCCACAGGCCTAGTCCTTGGCAGAATGTGAATCTCTTGATTTATCCAGGGTTTCTGGTTTGGGAAATATTGTTTCAAAGTCAACAATGCAGATTTGAAACAATTTGAGTTCCAGCATGATTCTTGTGGTTCCCCACCAGTTACTGTTTGCCAATCCAAAAATCTGCAGATGCTGGAAATCCAAGCCACACACAAAATGCTGGGGGAACTCAGCAGGCCAGGCAGCACTTATGGAAAAAGAATACAGTCTACGTTTTGGGCCGAAACCCTTCAGCAGGAAGGCTGTCCTGGTGAAGGGTTTCGGCCTGAAATGTCAACTGTACTCTCTTCCAAAGGTGCTGCCTGGCTTGCTGAGTTCCTCCGCATTTTGTGTGTGTTGCACCTACTTATCCCAACTGTTTTCTCATAGTTAGCTACTCCCCTATCCATGGCAATATAGTACACTCAACCTGGTCCACCGTACTGAAGTCAGTAACCCCTTCTATATTGGAAAACATAAATTTAAACCGGGTGAAAGCTCAGCAGAAAATTTCTGTTTCATGCTGTATTAACTCAATTTTCCAGCTGAGTATCACCTTAATTCTCCCTATCCAACTTTGACTTCTTATATTGTTCCAAGAACGTGCACGCATTCTAACAAAATCCAGATGAAGGGTCTTGACCTGAAACGTTAAATGTCATTTTCACTGTATAGGTACTGCCTGACCTACTGGGTTTCACCAGCATCTTGTGATTGCAGCACCTGCAGTCTCTTTTGTCTCCAAAGCCCAATATAACCTGGAGGGGCAGCCTTTCATCTTTTAATAAGGACTTAACCAATTTGTCAGACTTGGTTAGGTCTGATATAGAAAATAAATCATCAACCAGATTCCCTCTCTGTGTTCAAAGGCTTCATCATCCAGTAAGCACTTCTCTGTTTATGTGTTAAAATTCTGGATATTCACTTTTTTCTTTTCTACATGGTCTCCTCTCTCCATCTTCTATGCTTTTGTGTTAATCTTCCCTTCAGTTTTCAAATCTTTTTTCAGATGCTTGTCTCTTCAAATACTGAGGCAAAGTCTCTGCTATTCTACAGTGAATTTAATTTGTGCCATCCTTAGTGACCCTTTCCCTATTGACTTTTCTATTGTTGCATACTTACTTTGTTATACTTTAATATGCTATCTTACTGTTCTTGTTTTCCTGATTTCTTTTTGTGACTTCTTTCCTAATCATCATATACAGTATGATTTATTATTTAAATAAATATTATTTAAATCTTCCTATCATCCATGCACACAGCACATGCCGTTTCCTTTAGTTTCCGTTTTAAGCTTTTCTCTTTGTGGTGTTTTACTTGTGTGAATTGATTCTTATTTTATTAAGGGAACATTTCCCCGAACTTAAACATATTTTAGTAGTTCCAAAGTAGCACTATGTGCCTTATTCCCCCAAATTACTTTTCCTAAACGCAATCCCCCCTCTCAAAATAGTTTGTTTCCCCCAATCTATTATTTTAATCTCTGTATTACTTATGTGGTTTGCAGTCATTATATTTAAATAAACATTCCATTAATACGGTGATCGCAAGTGTTTGCGCCCCCGATTTACACCAAATGTATTCCATGTTAATTTATTTTCCCCCAAATGCTTTGTCTTGGAATGAAATGCTCAGATCGTAGTGAGGAGCCGTACTCCAAGCTGCGCTTTGTGTCAGTCTTGCACTTCATTCACAATCTATATTCGTTTAGCTAATTTCGCTCATCATTTGTTTCATCATCGAATATCACCACTTGCTTGTTAATCCTTTACTCAATACATTTCCAGAAGGACCAGGAAACTCTACTTACACATTCCCCTGCGGCGTTTCCCAATCACCTTTCATTTTCATTCAACCTCTGCCAGTTATTTTTTCCCCAGCGCCACTACCAATACCCACGCGTTATCAGTTAGCCTCTACAGTCATTAGATCAATACAACTAAAACTATTCGCCACTACAAAAGATTCATGGGATTCCCACCTGGATTAATGACTGACGCCATCGGGGAATAGGCACACTATAAAATGTACTTCTCTTCTGCGCTGTTCTTTCTGGGATGGGGGTGGGTGTCAGGGGATGCAACTGCACAGAGTTCACACTTGCCGACCCCAGGAATAGGAGGAGGCCCAAGCCACTCACGATGGGACAATGTTGCCGCTGATTCATGTTACAGCCAATCACTATTAGCTAACCGGGTTGCCTGGCGACCGAACAGTCTGTCGCTAAGTAACGGCGTGGTAGAGTCACGTGGCTACTCGGGACTTGGAAGAAGCGCAAGAGTAAGGAGCAAAGATGAGCTTGCCATGAGAGAATGGGAGGATTTTCATTTGTGTTAAGATTACCAGCATATTGGATTCATTTACACTTACAGAAAGGGATATTTCACCTTTGAGTTTCAGGTTTTGTTAAATATTGTTCTTTCTAAGTCCATTCTTTTGTGTTTCTTTGCCTATGTATTTTGCTTCCCAGTTACTCATCTGCTCTCTTTAGTTGCTGCCTGATCGATGTTTGAGTGTGGTTAGTTTCCCAAATCCAGCCGTCAGATAGAACTGGAAACAAGAGGAAATCTAAAGATGCTGGAATTCCAAGCAACACACACAAAATGCTGGAGGAACTCTGCAACCAGGCAACATCTGGAAAAGAGTACAGTCGATGTTTCATGCTGAGACCCTTCATCAAGACTCTAGAACTGGAATCTGGATCTAACTATTGTAAAGTTAACAACAGAAAATTAGGGCAAAGAGCTTTCACACAAAGAGCTTTCACATGGGTCTTAAACAACTCTTGGATGTCCCAATACATTTCCTAACTGAAAATGCTGATTGCCTTGCATTAAAGATGAACTCTTCGGACTAGTTTCCACAGTCTATGAGATCTTCTTAAAAGTACTAATACTTGATGAGTTTCTGGAGCTTTCAGATTCAGGTGTATTTAGTCATAGTGGTAGTCATACTTTATTGATCCTGGGGGAAACTGGTTTTTGTTACAGTTGCACCATAAATAATAAATAGTAATAGAACCATAATAGTTGAATAGTAATATGTAAATTATGCCAGTAAATTATGAAATAAGCCCAGGACCAGCCTATTGGCTCAGGATGCCTGACCCTCCAAGGGAGGAGTTGTAAAGTTTGATGGCCACAGGCAGCAATGACTTCCTATAACGCTCTGTGTTGCATCTCAGTTGAATGAGTCTCTGGCTGAATGTACTCCTGTGCCCAACCAGTACATTATGTAGTGGATGGGAGACATTGTCCAAGATGGCATGCAACTTGGACGGCATCCTCTTTTCAGACACCACCGTCAGAGAGTCCAGTTCCATCCCCACAACATCACTGGCCTTATGAATGAGTTTGTTGTTTCTGTTGGTGTCTGCTGCCCCAGCACACAACAGCAAACATGATAGCACTGGCTACCACAGACTCATAGAACATCCTCAGCATCGTCCGGCAGATGTTAAAGGACCTCAGTCTCCTCAGGAAATAGAGACGGCTCTGACCCTTCTTGTTGACAGCCTCAGTGTTCTTTTACCAGTCCAGTTTATTGTCAATTCATATCCCCAGGTATTTGTAATCCTCCACCATGTCCACACTGACCTCCTGGATGGAAACTGGGGTCACCGGTACCTTAGCTCTCCTCAGGTCTACCACCAGCTCCATCACATGGACATCAAAACATACAGGGAAAAGTGCCATTTGCACTAACAGCCAATGCACCTAAGGACGTGCAGGGGCAACCACACAGTGTTGCCATACAGTCTGGCATCAACGTAGCAAACCCAAAATGTTCAGAACAACAGAAGAAGCAAGAGCAACAACTATCATGTATTCATGTATATTTTGACCCTTACAGCTTGCTGTTGAACTTTGCTGTGTGTTATGTATCGAACATAATATGGGAGGGCATTCTGGGTAGATGACTTACAAGCAAAATAAACAGCTGCATGTTTGTCCCTCACCTCTCTGTCTCTCGTGTGTGTTATTCACGGCCACCCGGCTTCCCAGTACCAGAAGTAAAACATCTAGCGATGAGATGACAAGTCCTTATGCAATATTTCTTGTTTTGTTTCCTTCGACAAAAAAACATCCGAATGCAATGTTGGCAGTGTAACACTGTGTAATGTGGGTAAAACAGCCGCTGGTAAGTGTGGTGAGTGAAGAATCTGGGGGAGAGAATGAGAGCGGGATAGTTCAATAAAACAAATGAGAGCGATGGATAAGACCAGCTAACATTTCTGGCATGTGATTGTATTTGAAAATGACAATGATGTTTGGAAGTATGGGGCAGATTAATGGAGATCATATACTGAAAGATGTGTATATTTTGCACTACCAAATCAAATTTCAGATCATTTCTGACTGTGGTTGGTGCAAAAATATTTAATTTATTGTGCGGTGCAGTGCAACCTGCTAAGCCCAGCGATGAGCCTTATAAGGACACACAGAAGCTAAATTCTTAATGGACTATTGTTCACGTAAACCTTCAATTATCGTTGAGAGGTTTAGATTTCATAAAAAGAATCAAGAGGAAGGTGAGTCTATTTCACAGTTTGTGGTGGTCTTGAAGCAATTGGCTGTGATTTTGGGCAGTCTCTGAATGGCATGATGCGTGATAGGCAATTCAGAAACGTTTGTTTACAGAAGACAGACTAGCATTACAGAAGGCAATTTAGATTAGCACATCTATGGAGATGGCAGCTCAAGTAGCACAGTTATAAGTGCATCTTCCCAAGTTCATAAAGCTCCATTGTCTTTCAGAATTAGACATCTATTGGCAATCAAAGTTACTGTTGTGGCAAAACTGGGGATTCAGCAAAAGAAAACTAGTATAAGGATTCAGATTGCCAAAGCTGTGGCAAAAAGGGACATATTGAATATGTCTGTAAAAGTAAAGAGACACTGTCAACCAAAGACTGTCCTAAAAAGGAAGTCTTCGTGGAGACTTCAGGGTAACCATTAACCCGGTTCTTATCGCTGAACAATACCACCTTCCCCTCATTGATGGAAACAACAGGAATTCTGCAGATGCTGGAAATTCAAGCAACACACATCAAAGTTGCTGGTGAACGCAGCAGGCCAGGCAGCATCTGTAGGAAGAGGTGCAGTCGACGTTTCAGGCCGAGTCCTGACGAAGGGTCTCGGCCTGAAACGTCGACTGCACCTCTTCCTACAGATGCTGCCTGGCCTGCTGCGTTCACCAGCAACTTTGATGTGTGTTCCTCATTGATGGATTGGCCAGAGAACAGACATTTAGCAAGACTGACTTGTGTCAAGTGAACTTGCAGGTGTGTGTGGAGCCAGAGTCACAGGAATTGTTGACCATAATGACTCACAAAGAAATGCTCAGGTAAGGAAGTCTTCTGTTTGGCATCACCTTGGCTCTCACACTTTTTCAGCCAGAAATGGATCAGATCCTGAGTGTGTAATCAGATGCAATGATATTTTGATAACTTACTCATTACTGGGAAAAATGGATGCTACATAACAAAGACTCAAGGAACACAAACACTCCAGATAAAATCTGCAGATGCCGGAAATCCAAGGCAACACACACAAAATGCTAGAGGAACTCAGCAGAGCAGAGTAGGCAGCATCTATGGAAAGGAATGAACAGTAAACGTTTCGGACCGAGTCCCTTCATCAGGATGTGATAAAGAGTCATGGCATGAAATGTCAACTGTTTAAACACTCAAGGGATATGGGTTAAGCATCCAGAAGGACAAGTGTGAGTTCTTTCAACCTTTGGTAGAATATTCAGGACACTCAGGGCTTCACTAGGCTTCACTAGGCACCATCAAAATGTGAACACAATTGTGAAGGATACAAGTCAATTGAGATCTTTCTTAGGACTGCTAACATATTACGCAATGTTTGTTCCTAACCTAGCTAGCATGCTGAAACCACTTAATGAGCTTTTAAGTAAATCAACACACTAGTAGTGAAAAATCTCTGTGAAGGGGCTTTTAAAAAGGTCGGAACAGCTTTGTCACAATCTGAAGCACTCACACACTTCAACCTGTCCTTGTCCATACAGTTGGCCTGCGACACATCACCCTATGGTATGAGAACAGTTATCCCTCACATCAGGCCACCAGGTGAAGAGCATCCAATTGCTTTCGTATCAAGGACGTTAAGCAAAGCAGAAAGCCACTATGCCCAGATTGAGCAGGAAGCACTCGTATTGGAGTTAAGAAATTCCATCAATTCTTCTTTGGTCAACGATTTACACTACGGACAGATCATTTCCCCTGACATCAATTTTTGGTCCACATGCAGGCATTACTTCCATGGCTGCTATTTGAAAGCAATGTTTTGTTTTGTTTCCATCTGCACATCAATACAATATATCATACAAGGAGGTTCAAGCACTATTCGAATGCCAATGGACTTTCCATAGCTGTTGCAGCTCCAGAACCATCCCTGAAAGAGTTCTTTTACTTCAAGGAAGTACCTACAGCTCTGATAACTGTGACCCTGTTCTATCTAAATGGTTGTCTTGGTAACTCAGGAGTGCAAAGGAGAACCAACCATAGAACTGAAATTTTACCAGGCTTGATGGAAGGAGCTCACAGTCGAAGCAGGATGTTTACTATAGGGCAACTGTGTTGTCATTTCTCCACCATTAAGAAAGCAAATTTGTGGTGAGCTACCTGCAGTACACTGTGGCATAGTGCCCATGAAAGAAATCACACACAGCTACTTCTGGTGGCCAAGGTTGGATGTAACCATTGAAGAGAAGGTCAAAGTATGCTAACCTCATCAGCGAGTGAGAAATGTTTCTCAGCTTGCTCCTTTGCATCCATGGGAATAGCCTGAAGGACCATGGCAAAGGATTTACATAGATTTTGCAGGACCCATAGAAGGCCACTCATTCTTGGTTGTAGTGGATGCACTCAGCAAATAGCCCGAGATTGCCATCATGAAGAGCACGACATCTGAAAAATGCATTGAGGAGCTATTTTCCATCTTTAGCCACTTTGAGCTTCCTCAACAGCTTGTAAGTGACCATGGTCCACAACTCCTCTCCAAAGAGTTCAAGGCACTTATGGAAGCAAACAGTAGTCTCCACATCAAGTCAGCACTATATCATCCAGCCACTAATGACTTTACTGAACAATTCGTACATACAATGAAACAAGCCGTTAAGACTTCAGCCAGAAGTGTATTCCTCAACTAGCGTCTTAGCACTTTCTTACTGATATACTGCAACACCACCACTAAAATGGCTCTAGCCACTGCCCTGGCTTGACTTGCTTAAACCCCCAGACTTAAAGCAGATTGAGCTAAATGAACAGTATACCCCAAGAAGCAGAGAGATGAGCCAAAGTGCAGTACAGAAGTTTCACAGCAAGAGAGACAGTACTTGCCCGGAACTACATCTCTGGAATAAAGTGGATACCTGTGACGGTGGTAGCACAAACTGGTCCTGTGTCATACGCAGTAGAAACTAGTAACCACAACATCTGGAGAATGTATGTTGATCAGCTGTTACCCAATCTGAGGCTACTAAAAACCAACACAAACTGACCAATACAGGTTGAATTGTAGAAATGGGACAGGATTCAAAGACAATGACTGCAACACCTCAAATGACACAGCCAGTGCCTTCAACTGTGCTTTCTGAGGTGCTCTCTACTGACAATGTAGTACCCAAGCCAAGATCTATACATACACCATCAAGAAATAAAATGACTTTGGCATCATCCCCGGGTGGTCAGTACCCTCACAGGAACAGGCGGCTTCTGGACAGATTGAATCTCTAGTGACTAACCCTCAGCACATGGGGTAGAATAATCCTCATGGTTATGTCTGGGAATTGAGGCCGTCTACCCTCTTTCCCCTGTTTAGAAAAAAATGTTTCTTGCTGTTGCTTGAATTTGATGATTACTCCATTGAATGTTAGCAGTTCAGCAACTGGCTTGTTTATGGGAAGGAAGGAGAACCTTTAAGATAAGGGGAGAGAAAAGTGTTCATGTATATTTTGACCCTAACATGAGAAAATCTGCAGATGCTGGAAATTCAAGCAACACACACAAAATGCTGGTGGAACCCAGCAGGCCAGGCAGCATCTATAGGAAGAAGTACAGTTGACGTTTCGGGCCAAGACCCTTCATCAGGACTAACTGAAAGAAGAAATAGTAAGAGATTTGAAAGTGGGAGGGGGAGATCCAAAGTGATAAGAATAACACACACTAACCTCCCAGCTTCCCAGTACCACAAACATAACAATAACAACAACAACAACAAGACAACAAAACAACAAACTAAAGGCCAATTTATACTTGTGTGTCAAATGTATGCTGTAGGTATGGCATAACTGCGAACCCTACACTGTACTCTACGCTGAACCCTATGCCGTAGCCTAACGCGCACCTCTCCCAAAATGTAACTACGCGTCGCGGCGACGCGGACTGAACAACTGTGATTGGTCCGCTTGGTAGCATCACATTTCCTCCTACGCTGCAATAGCTTCCCACTGGGCGACTGAAGGGCAGGGAAGGAACTCTGGCTGCAATGCTTTCCATAAAGCTTTACAGACCTCCGAAATTATGGAGGACCCTGTGCTTGACGCCAGTTAGTAGCTAACTGCTATAGCTTGTTGACTTCCACCTGAAGCTAAAACTCGAATGGTGATTCCCCGTCTCTGAGTATACTGTGCGTATACTGATGCGAAATAAATGGTTGGAGACGATGAACCAAACCATCAAATCTACCTGCCAACAACCGAAAATATTTGAAATGCATTTCCTCGTCCGTGCCTCAGTGGCTAGACAAGCACAGAAAATTCACCCTCTTTCAGTTTCAGTCGCCATTGTTTGAAATTTGAGTTTCTTCGTGTTGAACTCAACATGAAGAAACTCAACACAGTGGCATAGAAACCCCACCGCCAACTAGCGATTTGGCGGTGAATTGCAGAGAGACGCAGACACACCAATGCACAAGTATAAGTGCTCACAACGGCGTAGCCCACTTGCATAGGCTATGGCGTAAACTAGTACGCACAAGTATAAATCAGCCTTAAGTCTCTTTCCCACCCTCCCACCCACTGATACACACAAACAGGCCTCCATCACCAGGACAGTCCACCCCTGGGCCTTCAGTCTTGAGCCAAGGCCTCAGGTTCCCATTCTAACCCTGTTCCACTCACACTCATTCACTAACTCACTTATTCAGTTACTCACTTGACATACCTTCTGGACTTGGCTGGTGTTTAGCATTCTTTCTGACTCATATCCCAGTTTTTCATCCTTACTGGCTTCTGCATAACTCAGGCCAGAGTCACTCTCTAATTTTAATGCGCCTGCAGCTGTTATTTGATTTGCGTAAACTCTCCATTCTCCATCTTTGCATTCTAGCTATTGGTGCTACAATTTCTAACAACTGCAAAATGCGTAAAGCTGATTATGCTGCCTCTGAGACAATCTGACTTCAGCCTCATTACATCTAACATTCTTGTACTTTAACCTTGCTTTCATGGACTCCTTGTGGCAACATTACCTTAAAGTATGTCTGCCTGCCTTCTCCTGGAGAAGGTACTTAATGGAATATGGACTCAATGAATTTCTTTAAACTATATCCCAAATATGAGCAAATTCTGTCCATTTTAAGGTCCCCTGTGAATTGAGAGCTCAGCTGGTGTGAACCCTGTGACTGAGTGTGAATATATTTGAATGAAATTCAATTGATAACTTGTAAATAATTCATTCAACTTTCAATTATTGACTATTAATAGTTACTTATGCACTATCACCACTCTTTATTCCATTTAATGCCAGATGACGGGAGAATGGAAAGAATGATGAATGACATTATACTAAAAATGTTCAAACACATGCAATGTAAATTCAGTCCGTTATGGGACACCATGTGTAAAGGTATGCTCTGGACAATGAGTGTGAGTTGGAACACATCCATGGTTTTCTGTGTTGTTGTTGTACTGGCTTGATTTGCAGCCATTTGTAATGTCAGTGTGGCAATAATTAATATGTACTAGCTGAAAGAGTAGAGCTGGTGATTTCCAGGACTCATGGACAGTAACAACATGGTTACTTACACAAAGTGCTGGAGGAACTCAGCAGGTCAGGTAGCATCCATGGAAATGAATATAAAGTCAACATTTTGGTCCTTCGTCAGGACTAGAATGGAAGGCGGAAGATGCCAGAATAAAAAGGTTGGGGGGTGGGGGAGGGGAAGGAGGACAGCTAGAAGGTGAGAGATGAAGCTCGGAGGGTGGGAAAGGTAAAGGGCTGGAGAGGGAGGAACCTGATAGGAGAGGCTAGTTTATCATAGGAGAATGGAAAGGAGGAGGGGCACCAGGGGCAGGTGATAGGCAGGAGAGAAGAGATAAGTGGTCAGAGAAATAGAAGAAGAGGAGAGGAGGAGGGAAATTTTCATATACCGGAAGAAGAAGTCGATATTCATGCCATCAGGTTGGAGGCTAACCAGATAGAATATAACATGTTGCTCCTGAGGGTTCTCTCTATCCTCTGCATATTTATCTGGAATTTATAACATTCAGCAATCTCTAACTGTCTGGGATTGTAGTAGCTTAATCTGAAATTAATTGTGCTTACAGTTGAAGTCAGAAGTTTACATACACCTTAGCCAAATGCATTGAAACTCAGTTTTTCACAATTCCTGAGATTTAATCCTAGAAAACATTTCCTGTCCTAGGTCAGTTAGGATCACTACTTTATTTTAAGAATGTGAAATGTCAGAATAATAGAGAGAATGATTTATTTCAGCTTTTATAGAACATAGAACATACAATAGTACAGCACAGTACAGGCCCTTCGGGCCACATTGTTGTGCCGACCCTCAAACCCTGCCTCCCATATAAGCCTCCCACCTTAAATTTTATTTATTTTATCACTTTCCCAGTGGGTCAGAAGTTTACATACACTTTGATAGTATTTGGTAGCATTGCCTTTAAATTGTTTAACTTGGGTCAAATGTTTTGGGTAGCTTTCCACAAGCTTCTCACAGTAAGTTGCTGGAATTTTGTTCCATTCCTCCAGACAGAACTGGTGTAACTGAGTCAGGTTTGTAGGCCTCCTTGCTCGCACACGCTTTTTCAGTTCTGCCCACAAATTTTCGATCGGCATGAGGTCAGGGCTTTGTGATGGCCACTCCAGTACCTTGACTTTGTTGTCCTTAAGCAATTTTGCCACAACTTTGGAGGTATGCTTGGAGTCATTGTCCATTTGGAAGACCCATTTGCGACCGAGCTTTAACTTCCTGGCTTATGTCTTGAGATGTTGCTTCAATATATCCACATAACTTTCCTTCCTCATGATGCATCTATTTTGTGAAATGCACCAGTCCCTCCTGCAGCAAAGCACCCCCACAACATGATGCTGCCACCCCCATGCTTCACGGTTGGGATGGTGTTCTTCAGCATGCAAGCCTCATCCCTTTTCCTCAAAACATAATGATGGTCATTATGGCCAAACAGTTCAATTTTTGTTCCATCAGGGCAGAGGACATTTCTCCAAAAAGTAAGATCTTTGTCCCCATGTGCACTTGCAAACTGCAGTCTGGCTTTTTAATGGCGGTTTTGGAGCAGTGGTTTCTTCCTTGCTGAGCAGCCTTTCAGGATATGTCGATATAGGACTCGTTTTACTGTGGAGATAGATACTTGTCTACCTGTTTCCTCCAGCATCTTCACAAGGTCCTTTGCTGTTGTTCTGGGATTAATTTGCACTTTTCGTGCCAAAGTAGGTTCATCTCTAGGAAACAGAATGCGTCTCCTTCCTGAGGGGTATGACGGCTGTGTGGTCTCATAGTGTTTATACTTGCGTACTATTGTTTGTACAGATGAACGTGGTACCTTCAGGTGTTTGGAAATTGCTCCCAAGGATGAACCAGACTTGACATCATTTTCTGACCTCAATCCGATAGAAGATTTGTGGGCAGAACTGAAAAAGCGTGTGCAAGCAAGGAGGCCTACAAACCTGACTCAGTTACACCAGTTCTGTCTGGAGGAATGGAACAAAATTCCAGCAACTTACTGTGAGAAGTTTGTGGAAGGCAACCCAAAACATTTGACCCAAGTTAAACAATTTAAAGGCAGTGCTACCAAATACTAACAAAGTGTATGTAAACTTCTGACCCACTGGGAAAGTGATGAAAGAAATAAAAGCTGAAATAAATCATTCTCTCTACTATTATGCTGACATTTCACATTCTTAAAATAAAGTAGTGATCCTAACTGACCTAAGACAGGGAATGTTTTCTAGGATTAAATGTCAGGAATTGTGAAAAACTGAGTTTAAGAGTATTTGGCTAAGGTGCGTGTAAACTTCTGTCTCATTATTTCATTTTATCAGAAACAATTCTATTGCTCTATTCATCGCCTATCTCCCTCACCTTTGCTACTAATTAAACAGACACTTTTCTCTCTCTCAGCATGGAGTTAGAGTCCAGAAACTGACATGTTAACGGTTGTTCTTTCCACAGATGCTATCTGGCCAGCATTTTCTGTTTTTATTAAAGAATAATTATTCTGTTAGACTGGAGCATGGAAGCCAGCAATATTAATTTAATTGTGCAGTACTAAGGGGTGTTACTCCTTTTTAAATTTTGGTTAAGCCATATCAAGTTTTGATGATTATATTTAAGAAATGATGTAAAAGTCCTGAAGTGGATCCGAAGGGAATTTACCAGAACTATTCTAGCGATGAGAAATTTAAGCTGCAATATTAAAGAAGCTGGAGCTGTTCTCTTTGAAGCAAAGGAGATCGAGGGAAGATTTGCTCACTTATAAAAGATTGCGATAGATTGATAAACAAAATAAAGTTGATTGTACAAAGACTTAAAGGACACAAATTTAAGGATTTGTGCAAGGAACACAGAGGGAAAACAATGAAAAACATTTACATGCTTTGAGCACTAATAGAACCATAGAACCATAGAAACTACAGCACAGAAACAGACCCTTTGGCCCTTCTTGGCTGTGCCAAACCATTTTCTGCCTAGTCCCACTGACCTGCACACGGACCATATCCCTCCATACACCTCCCATCCATGTATCTGTCCAATTTATTCTTAAATGTTAAAAAAGAACCTGCATTTACCACCTCGTCTGGCAGCTCATTCCATACTCCCACCACTCTCTGTGTGAAGAAGCCCCCCCTAATGTTCCCTTTAAACTTTTCCCCCCTCACCCTTAACCCATGTCCTCTGGTTTTTTTCTCCCCTTGTCTCAGTGGAAAAAGCCTGCTTGCATTCACTCTATCTATACCCATCATAATTTTATATACCTCTATCAAATCTCCCCTCATTCTTCTACGCTCCAGGGAATAAAGTCCTAACCTATTCAACTTTTCTCTGTAACTGAGTTTCTCAAGTCCCGGCAACATCCTTGTAAACCTTCTCTGCACTCTTTCAACCTTATTTATATCCTTCCTGTAATTTGGTGACCAAAACTGAACACAATACTCCAGATTCGGCCTCACCAATGCCTTATACAACCTCATCATAACATTCCAGCTCTTATACTCAATACTTTGATTAATAAAGGCCAATGTACCAAAACCTCTCTTTACGACCCTAACAACAGGAATTCTGCAGATGCTGGAAATTCAAGCAACACACATAAAAGTTGCTGGTGAACGCAGCAGGCCAGGCAGCATCTGTAGGAAGAGGTGCAGTCGACGTTTCAGGCCGAGACCCTTCGTCAGGACACCTTTACGACCCTATCTACTTTTAGGGAATTTTGTATCTGTATTCCCAGATCCCTCTGTTGCACTGCACTCCTCAGTGCCTTACCATTAACCCTGTATGTTCTACCTTGGTTTGTCCACTCAGGGGCAGAAGACGCTGGTGGGAGTTGTGTACAGGCCACCTAACAGTAGTAGTGAGGTCGGAGATGGTATTAAACAGGAAATTAGAAATGTGTGCAATAAAGGAACAGCAGTTATAATGGGTGACTTCAATCTACATGTAGATTGGGTGAACCAAATTGGTAAGGGTGCTGAGGAAGAGGATTTCTTGGAATGTATGCGGGATGGTTTTTTGAACCAACATGTCGAGGAACCAACTAGAGAGCAGGCTATTCTGGACTGGGTTTTGAGCAATGAAAAGGGTTAATTAGCAATCTTGTCGTGAGAGGCCTCTTGGGTAAGAGTGACCATAATATGGTGGAATTCTTCATTAAGATGGACAGTGACATAGTTAATTCAGAAACAAAGGTTCTGAACTTAAGGAGGGGTAACTTTGAAGGTATGAGACGTGAATTAGCTAAGATAGACTGGCAAATGACACTTAAAGGATTGACGGTGGATATGCAATGGCAAGCATTTAAAGGTTGCATGGATGAACTACAACAATTGTTCATCCCAGTTTGGCAAAAGAATAAATCAAGGAAGGTAGTGCACCCGTGGCTGACAAGAGAAATTAGGGATTTTATCAATTTCAAAGAAGAAGCATACAAATCAGCCACAGAAAGTGGCTCACCTGAGGACTGGGAGAAATTCAGATCAGCAGAGGAGGACAAAGGGCTTAATTAGGAAGGGGAAAAAAGATTATGAGAGAAAACTGGCAGGAAACATAAAAACGGACTGTAAAAGCTTTTTATAGATATGTAAAAAGGAAAAGACTGGTAAAGACAAATGTAGGTCCCCTGCAGACAGAAACAGGTGAATTGATTATGGGGAGCAAGGACATGGCAGACCAATTGAATAATTACTTTGGTTCTGTCTTCACTAAGGAGGACATAAATAATCTTCCAGAAATAGTAGGGGACAGAGGGTCCAGTGAGATGGAGGAACTGAGCGAAATACATGTTAGTAGGGAAGTGGTGTTAGGTAAATTGAAGGGATTGAAGGCAGATAAATCCCCAGGGCCAGATGGTCTGCATCCCAGGGTGCTTAAGGAAGTAGCCCAGGAAATAGTGGATGCATTAGTGATAATTTTTCAAAACTCGTTAGATTCTGGACTAGTTCCTGAGGATTGGAGGGTGGCTAATGTAACTCCACTTTTTAAAAAAGGAGGGAGAGAGAAACCGGGGAATTATAGATTGGTTAGCCTAACGTCGGTGGTGGGGAAACTGCTGGAGTCAGTTATCAAGGATGTGATAACAGCACATTTGGAAAGCGGTGAAATGATCGGACAAAGTCAGCATGGATTTGTGAAAGGAAAATCATGTCTGACGAATCTCATAGAATTTTTTGAGGATGTAACTAGTAGAGTGGATAGGGGAGAACCAGTGGATGTGGTATATTTGGATTTTCAGAAGGCTTTTGACAAGGTCCCACACAGGAGATTAGTGTGCAAACTTAAAGCACACGGTATTGGGGGTAAGGTATTGGTGTAGGTGGAGAGTTGGTTAGCAGACAGGAAGCAAAGAGTGGGAATAAACGGGACCTTTTCAGAATGGCAGGCGGTGACTTGTGGGGTACCGCAAGGCTCAGTGCTGGGACCCCAGTTGTTTACAATATATATTAATGACTTGGATGAGGGAATTAAATGCAGCATCTCCAAGTTTGCGAATGACACGAAGCTGGGTGGCAGTGTTAGCTGTGAGGAGGATGCTAAGAGGATGCAGGGTGACTTGGATAGGTTGGGTGAGTGGGCAAATTCATGGCAGATGCAATTTAATGTGGATAAATGTGAAGTTATCCACTTTGGTGGCAAAAATAGGAAAACAGATTATTATCTGAATGGTGGCTGATTAGGAAAAGGGGAGGTGCAACGAGACCTGGGTGTCATTATACACCAGTCATTGAAAGTGGGCATGCAGGTACAGCAGGCGGTGAAAAAGGCGAATAGTATGCTGGCATTTATAGCGAGAGGGTTCGAGTACAGGAGCAGGGAGGTACTACTGCAGTTGTACAAGGCCTTGGTGAGACCACACCTGGAGTATTGTGTGCAGTTTTGGTCCCCTAATCTGAGGAAAGACATCCTTGCCATAGAGGGAGTACAAAGAAGGTTCACCAGATTGATTCCTGGGATGGCAGGACTTTCATATGAAGAAAGACTGGATGAACTGGGCTTGTACTCGTTGGAATTTAGAAGATTGAGGGGGGATCTGATTGAAACGTATAAGATCCTAAAGGGATTGGACAGGCTAGATGCAGGAAGATTGTTCCCGATGTTGGGGAAGTCCAGAACGAGGGGCCACAGTTTGAGGATAGAGGGGAAGCCTTTTAGGATGGAGATTAGGAAAAACTTCTTCACACAGAGAGTGGTGAATCTGTGGAATTCTCTGCCACAGGAAACAGTTGAGGCCAGTTCATTGGCTATATTTAAGAGGGAGTTAGATATGGCCCTTGTGGCTACGAGGGTCAGGGGGTATGGAGGGAAGGCTGGGGCGGGGTTCTGAGTTGGATGATCAGCCATGATCATAACAAATGGCGGTGCAGGCTCGAAGGGCCGAATGGCCTACTCCTGCACCTATTTTCTATGTTTCTATGTCCTTCCAACATGCAATACCTCACACTTGTCTGTATTAAACTCCATCTGCCATTTTTCAGCCCATTTTTCCAGCTGGTGCAAGTCCCTCTGCAAGTTCTGAAAACCTTCCTCACTGTCTACTACACCTCCAATCTTTGTATCATCAGAAAATTTGCTGATCCAATTTACCACATTATCATCCAGATCATTGATATAGATGACAAATAACAATGGACCCAGCACTGATCCCTGTGGCACACCACTAGTCACAGGCCTCCACTCAGAGAAGCAATTCTCTACCACCACTCTCTGGCTTCTTCCATCGAGCCAATGTCAAATCCAATTTACCACCTCTCCATGTATACCTAGCAACTGAATTTTCCTAACTAACCTCCCATGCGGGACCTTGTCAAAGGCCTTACTGAAGTCCATGTAGAGAATATCCACTGCCTTCCCTTAATCCACTTTCCTGGTAACCTCCTCGAAAAACTCCAACAGATTGGTCAAACATGACCTACCACGCACAAAGCCATGTTGACTCTCCCTAATAAGCCCGTCTATCCAAATGCTTGTACATTCTGTCTCTTAGTACTCCTTCCAATAACTTACCTACTACCGACGTTAAACTCACCGGCCTATAATTTCCTGGATTACTTTTCGATCCTTTTTTAAACAACGGAACAACATGAGCCACTCTCCAATCCTCCGGCACTTCACCCGTAGACAGCGACATTTTAAATATTTCTGCCAGGGCCCCCGCAATTTCAATACTAGTCTCCTTCAAGGTCCGAGGGAACACTCTGTCAGGTCCCGGGGATTTATCCACTTTAATTTTCCTCAAGACAGCAAGGACCTCCTCCTTTTCAATCTGTACAGTTTCCATGGTCTCACTACTTGATTCCCTCAATTCCATAGATTTCATGCCAGCTTCCTTAGTAAATACAGACGCAAAAAACCTATTTAAGATCTCCCCCATTTCCTTTGTTACATAACTTGTAACATGCTGTTTATAAGAATTTTAGAGGTAGATACAATGAATGGTTAGAAAGGACCTGATCAGGGTGAATGGACATATGATAGGTCCACCTTTTAGTGACTCATTTGAAATACATCAGTTCCAACAATGGAACACTCCGTCAGATGGAATATCAGTCAAGATCGGTGTGCACAAGAATCTCGACGGGACTTGAACCCATAAGCTTTTGACTCAGGACTATCTATGGAAGTCGCTGATATTATTGTGCTGATTTTAGCTTCACCAAATTTATACTACCTTGTAGTGCAATAAGTGAACTAGGCTTTGGAGAAATTGTCGCTGAGCCATGTGCAGCATCTGTAGAAACTTTGCAGCATGAGCACATTGGCAAAGGCATTTCCTGGTTGCCATGCTGCCATTGCTCCAGTTGTGACAGTTCAAATTGCAGATCAACAATCAAGTTTGGGACTTTCCTACTTTGAAAAACTGGATGATATATTTGGGAAACTCAGATTCAGTTTTATTGTTGTTAATATGTAAAGTATTGAATAATTCTTGTAATAGTCCAGCAATAATCTGAGTAATATATGTGTTTTTTATGTTATGCACCGAGTAAGTGCAATAATTGTGCTGGTATTATAAATCATTTATTAAATTATTTTCTGGTTAACCCATTTATTCTTCTTCACTCCCATCTATCAAAATCTGTTTATTTAGTCA
Source organism: Mobula birostris (assembly GCF_030028105.1). Classification (NCBI taxonomy): domain Eukaryota; kingdom Metazoa; phylum Chordata; class Chondrichthyes; order Myliobatiformes; family Myliobatidae; genus Mobula; species Mobula birostris. The sequence continues at coordinate 62,829,490 of NC_092370.1, forward strand.
ATGAAATTGTGTGAAAAATGTAAATATATATGATGGAGAACAAAAAAAAATGGCCACAGCACTGCAACACATTTCAGCAAGCTTTTTCCTACCACTCCTGCCAGAATTAGAGGGATAAATCTGTAAGTAGCAATGCAAAGTTCTTCTGAGAGTCAAAAAGACAATGAACAGATTAAAGATGAGCTGTATTTGTCACATATACATTTGAAATATACAGAGAAATGCCTCATTTCATTTGGTTTAATTAGACTTCCACTATTAACTAAATTATCTTGTTTTTCAGATGTTATATGTGGGGTAACATGGTTTTCAGATTTTATAACTTTTTTTATGATGGTAGCATCAAATGCGCACAGCTTTAGCAGCAATAATTCAATGTAAATGAGCTGGTGCTGCTGCTTCTAATACAAAATTTCTGCATTTGTTATGTTTGAAAGGAAATGTTAATAACAGAAAAATGTATTGAAATTGAAAAACAATGGGAAACGTTGTTTAATAATAGATATCCAATTAAGCTTGGATGTTTACTTTGTTCTCTGAGCCAAATATGGGAAGTATGCCTTTCAACTCACCTCCACAGCTGCACTCCAGCAACTGAATGGAAGGCAATTCACTGCTTTTGATCAACTGAGCAGGTACTGTCATTTGTTACTGTCAACATCATACAATTTATCCTACAATTTTAATACACCACCTTACATATAAAACATATACCACCTAAGAAACTAGGTAATTTAGTACCACCAGGCTCAAAGACATAAGAATATAAGAACACAAGAACATAAGAAATAGGAGCAGGAGTAATCCATCTGGCCCATCGAGCCTGCTCCGTCATTCAATAAGATCATGGCTGATCTGACCATAGACTCATCTTCACCTACCTGCCTTTTCCCCATAACCCTTCATTCCCCTACGATGCAAAAACCTATCTAACCTTGTCTTAAATATATTTACTGAGGTAGCCTCCACTGTTTTATTGGACAGCCTCTAACTCACTAATAGGAGACTCTCGAACAGACCCCTTGTACAATACGATGGACTCTTGACCTTGTAAACTACCTAGTTATGATCTTGTAATTTATTGTTTACCTGCACTGAACTCTTTCAGTAGCTTTTACATTTTATTCTGCATTTTTATTATTTTACCTTCTTTGAGCTCAATGCTGCATGTAATAATTTCATCTGTATAAACAGGTTGCAAAACAAGCTTTTCACTGTATGCTTGTACATGTGACAATGATAAAGAAATACCAATGCCAAGATGTGAGGAGTGATTTTAATGCTTTCCTGGTTCAAAATCAAACATACAGGATATTTAAACAGTGAAGCAGTGGAGGTTACCTCAGCAGATATATTTAAGACAAGGTACAATAGATGCTTGTATAGTAGGGGAATTAAGGGTTATGGGGAAAAGGCAGGTAGGTGGAGATGATCCCATAGCCAGATCAGCCATGATCTTATTGAATGGCAGAGCAGGCTTGACGGGTCAGGATGGCCCATTTCTGTTCTTAAGCAGATAAAGCCAACCATATGTACAGTAACATAATGGGTTCCAATGATATAACAGGAGCCCTTTCACAACACTAAAGGTATTGCAGTACATTAAGTATTAGGGCAAACCACAAATACATTACTGTGTCTTAAAGGTCAAACACTAAACTTCTACTGCCTCATTTGCCATGGTTAAATTAAATGCTGCATTATAAATCACCGAGTGCTATTTTATGTCTTGCACTCTGTCTTGGTTTATGCTGATCTACAAAATTTCATTCATTTCCCATTGGCTCTGATTAGCATTTACTTTTCTGACCAGGTGCAAAGGATGCACAGGAACTCAAAGGAATGCTGTTGGGTTAATTGTTAGGTTATGTTAGCCAATTAACCTAATGTAAGTTCAAGGCAAAAACAATTGAGGAGGTGTCGATGGGCATATGGGAGAGAATAAATCGTGTTGGAAGGAAAAGGGGAGTGGGGACTAAGGCTATGTCCACACTAGACTGGATAAATCTGTAACCGAAGCTTTTTCTCTTCGTTTTGACCCTCCATCCACACTGAAACGGCATTTTTCTCCCCCGAAAACGGAGCTTTCCTCCAGGGTGTGTAAATTTGAAAACGCCAATTGTGCAGAGCGGTGTGGATGGGGTAACCAGAGATTTCTAAAAACGCTGTCATGACATGCCGGAACAGCATGGCATTTCATTGTTTTCATGAACGCAACTCCCCACACAACCTAACAATTTCAGAACAGATGGCAACGAGAATGAAGGCAGAAGCAACACACATCAAAGTTGCTAGTGAACGCAGCAGGCCAGGCAGCATCTCTAGGAAGAGGTACAGTCGACGTTTCAGGCCGAGACCCTTCGTCAGGACTAACTGAAGGAAGAGTTAGTAAGAGATTTGAAAGTGGGAGGGGGAGGGGGAGATTCAAAATGATAGGATAAGACAGGAGGGGGAGGGATGGAGCCAAGAGCTGGACAGGTGATTGGCAAAGGAGATATGAGAGGATCATGGGACAGGAGGTCCGGGGAGAAAGACAAGAGAGGGGGGGAATCCAGAGGATGGGCAAGGGGTATAGTCAGAGGGACAGAGGGAGAAAAAAGAGAGTGAGAGAAAGAACGTGTGTATAAAAATAAATACTCTCCAGGCTGCCTGCTGCGTTCACCAGCAACTTTGATGTGTGTTGCTTGAATTTCCAGCATCTGCAGAATTTCTGTTGTTTATGAAGCCAGACGAGTTAGAAATGTACTCACCAAATACTTTGACCCATAACTTACTGAATAAATAAGTATACTCACCTTGCCCTGTTTTCTGTCCTTGCTTGTATGAAGGTAGTTTACCTATTTATGCAAGTACTTCTCTGACAATAGATGTGTAACAGCCTAATGTAACATTGTATGGAAATACAAGATAACACTGATGCAGACATGTTTTATACATTTAACCAGGTGCTTTATTAATGCAACAGAGTTAGTTTTTCAATGTTCGTCGTCAGCTAGGTCATACTGTCCGTGAACTCCCTGTTGGTTGCCTCCATACACTCGAGTATTTGTTTTTTTTAGTTTTAAGTCCTCCTGCAGCTGTCCCTTGTTTGGCAATTTCCTTTTAAGTTTTTCTAGTCTGTAACTGCACATACGTGCACTTTCACAGCGAGATTCAACACCAAACATGTCGCTTGCTTTCTGTAGATGTGTCCTGCGCATGCCCAGTAGGAGGAGATTCACCCAAATACCCATTTTAATGTGGACAGAGGTATTTTCAAAAACGCTTGGTGTGGACGCCTATCGTTTTTATGTGAAACCGACGTTTTCAAAAATTATCCGGTCTAATGTGGACGTAGCCTAAGAGGACTGATACTATTGGAGCTGATAAGGTTCTGATGAGTGAAATACCCTCTTCAGTGTTATTATAGGATAAGTTAAAATGTGTTCCCAGGCACAAGTGTACTAATTAGATCAGAGCTAAAAAGGGCCATTACATACGGAGTTGTGTTATTGACTAGAGTTATTTTGTTATCTATGAGCAATAAGGATAAACATCCTTGGAATATGTTCCATGCACCAAGGACAAACATAGGACAAATATAAAATGCTACATTATTTAAATGGTGCCTATGGGTTTTGAACACCCAATTTATGGACACACTTGCATACGAATGAGATCCCATACTGTTAAATTTAAAAGTTTGTAATTGTTCTTCCTATCAGTCTCACGTGCTATTGATGCCATTCATTACAATGCTATGGATGTATGGTTACTATATTAAATGATTTTTGTTATTTTTCAACTTAAGAATAAAGTAGACTTATGGATGTCTATAAAAATGAAACTTGTTTATTACATGAATATGACTTATAAATTAACAAATTTAACAAAGTTAACAAATTTCATGACATGTGCCGGTGATATTAAACCTGAGTCTGAATTGTGGGAAAACATAAAATTATTCGTTTTGGATACAATAATAAACCAAATTATAATTTAAATGGAAAAAGAGTGCTGAAAATTGTGGTCCTTATTAAAAAAACAGAGAGGCACAGCAGTTAATCAAGAAGGTTAATGAAATATTTTCCCTTCAAGGGGCGAATGAAGTGATGAATCAGCATATAGGATGGAGATTGAAAATCTGGCTGAATGATAACACAACAACCTCTCACTCAGTATCAGCAAAGACAAAGCAGTAATTGTTCACTACAGGAGGAGGAAACCAAAGTTGCATGAGCCAGAATCAGGGGTGTAGAGGGTCAGTAACTTTAAATTCCTTGGCATCAAATATTGCTGTGATGATTGTACGTTCTAGTACCAATTGTTTGGCGACAATAAAGTATGAAGTATAGAGTATTATCACTTCAGTCTATCTGTTTCAAGTCCAGCACGTAAGTACCATTACAAAGAAGGCATAGCAATGCATTTGCTTTCTTAGAAGTTTGCGAAGATTTGGCATGTAAAACTCTGACAATCTACTATGGATGCAAGGTGGAGAGTGTATTGACTGGTTGCATCTTGGCCTAGTATGGAAATACCAATGTCCTTGGTTAGAAAAGTCTGCAAGAAATAGTAAATACATCATAGTCCATCACAAGAAAAGCTCTCCCCACCACAAGAAAGCAGCATCCTCATCGAGGACACCTACCATCGAGGCCATGCTGCTGCCATCAGGAAGGAAGTATAGGTCATACACCACCAGGTTCAGGAACAGTTTTTCCCGCTTAACCAACTGGCTCCTGAACCAGAGTGGATACTTTCACTCACCACAATACTGAACTGATTCCAAAACCGATGAACTCACTTTCAAAGACTATACAACACATGTTCTCAGTATTATTTGTTAATTTATTATTATTGTGTCCTTTTTGTACTTGCACAATTTGTTGTCTTTTGCACATTTGCCCGTCTTCGCATGTTGTCTTTTATTGATTCTATTGCCTTTCTTTGTATCTACTGTGAAATCCAGCAAGAAAATGAATCTCAGGGCAGTATATGATGACATATATGTACTGTGATAATAAATTTACTTTGAACTTTGAATTTTTGAGTTGGATTATAAAAGTAAGGGACTCTTACTACAATTGCACAAGGTACTACTGACACCTCACCCAGAATGATTCAGAATCAGGTTTATTATCATTGACGTATTTTGTGAAATGTGTTGTTTTATGGTAGCACTCTAGTGCCATACATTAAAGTTGACTATAACTTACAGAAAGAAATATTAAAAAAAAAGTAGATCAAAAAGAGAGCAAAAATTGAGCTAGTGTTCAAAGGGTTCAGGGTCTGTTCAGAAATCTGATGGCAGAAGGGAAGAAGCAGTTCCTAAAATGTTGAGTGTGTGTCTTCATGTTCCTGTACTTACTCCCTGATGGTAGTAATGAGAACAGGGTATATCCTGGGTGGTGAGGATGCTTAATGATAGATGCCACCTTCTTGAGGCATCATCTATTGAAGATGTTTTTTACATAGAGGGTAGTTGGTCCATGGAACACACTACCAGGGGTGGTGATAGAGGCAGATACATTAAGGGCATTTAAAAAACTCTTAGGTAGCCACATGGATGATAGAAAAATGGAGGGCTATGTAGGAGGGAAGGGTTACATCTCAGAGTAGGTTGAAAGGTCAGCACCACATCATGAGCCGAAGGACCTGTATTGTGCTGTAGTGTTCTATGTTCTGTGTTCATCCTCGACGGTGGGGAAGCTAGTGTCCATAATGGAGTTCCTGAAGTTTACAAACCTCTGTAGCCTTTTCTGATACTGTATATCAGATGGTGATGTAACTAGTCAGAATGCTCTCCACGGTACATCTGTAGAAATTTGCTGGAGTCTTTGCTGACATACTAAATCTCTTCAACTTCCTAATGAAATATAGCCCCTGGCATGTCTTCTGAATTGTTGGGCCCAGGATAATTTTTCAGAGATGTTGACACCCAGGAACTTGAAGTTGCTCACCCTTTCCACCGCTGACCCCTCAATGAGAACTGTTGTGTTCTGACTTCTCCTTCCTGAAGTCCACAATCAATTCCTTGGTCTTACTACTGAGGTTGTTGTTTTGACACCACTCAACCAGCTGACCTATCTCATTCTTGTACGCCTCCTCATTACCATCTGAGATTCTGCCTACAGTAGTGTCATCAGCAAACTTATAGATGGATTTTGAGCTTTGTAGCTCCACAGGCATGAGTGTAGAAAGAGTAGAGCAGTGGGCTAAGCACACATCCTTGAGGTGTGCCTATGTTGATTGTCAGTGTGGAGGAGATATTATTTCTGATCCACACTGACGAGTCTCCTGATGAGGAAGTCAAGGATCCAGTTGCAGAAGAAGGTACAGAGGCCCAGGTTTTGAAACTTGTTGATTAGTACTGAGGGGATGATGTTGTTGAACACCAAACTGTAATCAATGAACAGCAGTCTGATTGCATTTGTCCAGGCAGCCCAAAGCCAAGTGGAGCCAGTGAAATTGTATCTGCTGTTGACCTATTGTGCTGATAGGCAACTTGCAGCAGGTGCAAGGGCCTTGCTTAGGCAATTATTAATTATAGCCATAGCCTATCGCTCAAAGCACTTCATCACAGCAGATGTCATTGCTACCTGATGATAGTTGTTGAAACAGCTCACTCCGCTCTTCTTGGCACTGATATGATTGATGCCCTTTTGAAGCTGGTGGGAACCTCCATCTGTAGCAATGAGAGATTGAAGCTGTCTTTGAATACTCCAGCCAGCTGGTTAGCACAGGTTTTTCAGTGCCTTGCCAGGTACACCACTGGGGCCTGATCCCTTTTGAAATTTGTTCCGATGTCAGCCTCCGGGTACAGTTTTGCTGTGTACTCTTTTGGAAGCAGTACTTGGATACTTGGATAAACCCAGGTGTTTTATAAGGAAAGGTTGATCATATAGTGTTTTCAAATTGGGGTACTGAATGATGAGAAGTTAGCCGACTGGAACATGTAAGATTCTATAGGGCATGGGAAGGTATGTGTTGGGTCAGAGGGTATAGTTACAGAATAAAGGGACCCCCACCCACTTAAATAAAGTAATTTATCTCTAAAAGGGTTGTGAGACTTTGGAAACCCTTGATCAGAAATCTGTAGGGGTTGAATTGTTGAATATTTTCAGAACTGAGGTAGATAGGAAAAGGACCTAGAACTTTCCCCCCGTATATGATGAATAAACTCTTCTTGGGCTTCCAGCCGGGAACAGGTATCGATTTTAACTGATGTTTCAATGACAGACTCTGCCATGTTCATCAGGGATAATGCCGAGGCAGTGATATATATATATGCGTGTGTGTGTGTGAAACAGGCATCAGTTGCCTTTTGGGAGATTTTGGCGTAGAGTTTTTCAGAACAGGAGCCTTCGTCCCTCCACAAAGGTCGCCGTGTACCAAGCGGTCTGTGTCACCACCCTCCTTTATAGCTGTGAAGCTTGGGTAACCTACAGCCATCACATCAAGTCCTTGGAGGGCTTCCACATAAGCTGCCTCCAGCGCATCCTGGGAATCACCTGGCGTGAGCAGGTGCCTCACACGAAATACTTGTAAAGACCAACTGCAGAAGTATTGAGGCCATGATCACCCAGCGCCAGCTGCAGTGGCTGGGGCACGTGATGAGGATGCCCCCATGTCGGCTAACCCGCTGAGTGTTATACGGCCAGCTGCATCATGGTCGACGCTCAGCTGGAGGGCCGAAGAAGTGCTATAAGGATCAGATGAAGAATGCTTTAAAGAAGTGCAAGATCAGACCCGAGGACCTGGAGGATGTTGCTGCTGACCGTACCACTTGGCGACAGCTGTGTAGGGACGGGGTTCGTATTCTGGAAATGGAAAGAACAACCAGAAGACAGCAGGAGAGAGCCAGGAGAAATGCAGCCATGGTTGCCACCACTACCACATATACATGTCCCACCTGCAATTGAGCTTGTGGGTCCAGGATAGTACTGTATAGTCATCAAAGATCTCACCATTAAAGGAGTGGACGTCATCATCGGATTTCGATGGATGACCGAAGAAGTGTGTGTGTATATATAGCCCAGTATATATCCCCAGGAGGGACAGGCGACTAGACTACACATGCCTAGGCATCATCCCTGATGAAAATGGCATAGTTTGTCATCGAAACATCAGGTAAAATTAATATCTGTACCTGAGAAGAGTTTATTCATTGAGGTAGATAGATTTTTATTCAGTAAGGGGATCAAGGGTTATAGGAGTGGGCAGGAAAGTGGATGAGGAAAATTATATTCAGGCTTGAAGGTCTGAATAGTCTATTCCTTTATCTATTTCTTATCATCATATTCTCTACATTGGCAAGGATATCTGTGTCACTTGCGTGTTGACTAATACCAGTGGTGGTTGGACTAATCATGTTTAATTAACTCTATTATGAGATAAAGGGTTAGTTATTTAAAACTGAAGTGAGTAAGAACTTTTTTATGTGAATGCAGATTCCAGCAGAGGGTTGTGGAGGCTAGATTGTTGGGATTATTTAACGATGAGGTGGACCTTTTTTTGGAAGATCAGAGAATTGAAGACTATGGGGAACAGACACTGAGGGGAGAATCAATGCTGTATTTGTCAATGTAGAGAGGAGACAGAGCTTGTAAATATGGTGGGATCATAGGATATCGGGAATGATGAGGGTGGAATGCTGTGGGATTGGTGTGGGTCAGATGGCAGAGAATGAGTGCCAGGAGCAGGGGCAGGGGTTGGAATGGATGCAGACGTATCCAGTTCTGAGATACCAGGCAAGGTGATTTGATTCCAAACAACCGGTTTATTATTCATTGCAAAATGTCTCACTGGTGCTTCCTGCTCTCTCCCCTTTTCCCAACCATGATTCCCTGCCTCCTGCCTCCTTCCTCCTTCCTTCTGTCAGTCCACAATAGAGACCCATACCAGAATTAGGTTTATTATCACTCACACATGTCACAATTGTTTTAGTGGCAGCAGTACAGTGCAATACATAAAATTACCACAGTGCTGTGCAAAAGTCTGAGGCACCCTAGCTATATATGTGGCTAAGACTTTTGCTCAGTACTGTAGATCAGGGATGATCATATTAAAAGATGAAGCAGACTTGATGGGCATTTTGTGTGTGTTGCTCTGGATTTCCATCATCTGCAGAATCCCTTCGGTTAACAAATCCGTAACCTTTTCTCCCACAGGATTCAAAAAAGGAAGCAAATTCTGTTGCACTAACTGTAGAATTGTTTTATGTCATGGAGCAAGTCATTGCCAGGGCCTTCCTCAGCAACTTTCCAATGATCAAACTGCATAGTGTAATTGTCCACGTAGAAGCAGGTTGGATACAATCTTCACAAACGTACAAGGAACACCCTAAATCACAGTGGATGACCTCTGAGTCTGGGACTGTGAAGTTAAATTTGGCTGCTCATTGAAATTCACTTCCATTTAAATTAAGATTTAATTATCACCTGTACATTGTAACATACAGTGAAATACGTCATTTGTGTTGACAACAAACACACCCAAGGATGTGAAGGGGCAGTCCACAAGAGCTGCCACACATTCTGAACATGCTTACGATGTTCAGCAGGACAACAGAAGCATCAACAACAACAACAACAACAAAATAAAACAAGTCAACAGCAGTAAAACAAACCCCTTTCCAACCAACTGTGCGCGCGTGCGCGCACACACACACACACACACACACACACACACACACACGCTTACTTCCATCCTCAGGACAATCCACCTGCAGGTTTCCAGTGATGCAGCCAGTCAGAACGCTGTCCTCCATTCATCTATAAAATAAAATGTTCTAAGTCTTTGCTGACTACCAAATCTCCTTAAAGTCTTAATGAATTAGAGTAGCTGGCATGCCTTCTTTGTGATTGGATCAATATGTTGAACCCAGGATAGACCCTCTGAGATGTAAACCCCAAAAAACTTGAACTTTCTCACCCTTTTGACCCTTCAATGTGTATCGGTGTGTGTTCTCTTGAGTTCCTGTTTCTGAAGTCCACAATCAGTTCATTGGTCTTGCTAGTGTTGAGTACCAGGTTGTTGTTGTGACACACTCACCAGCAGATCTATCTCACTCCTGTAAAGCTACTTGTCATCATGTGGGCTGTCAATTATATAAATAGACTTGAAGAGTCAGGGTTCTTACAGCAGCAAAGATTAAAGGGACTGTTAATGGATGTGTTGAAAATCATGAAGAACTTAGACTGAGTAAATGAGAACCAGTTCCCTGCTGCTGCAGAACTGTTAGGAACTGGAAGGCACAGATTTAAGGTAACATTCAAGGGAAAGCAAGCAAAATATATTTGAATTACTGTCAGGGAAAATATTGTGAGGATATGAAATTTTGCCATAATCAGTTGATCTATCAATGCCGGCACTATATGATGGGCGAAACATCCAAATGTTATCAATTGTCTCTGTCATCAAAGCAGGATGGAAAGCGGAATTTGCCACCAAAACGGTTAGTAGTTGTAATGTACTTGCAGCTTTATGGTGCACATTCTCACTAATTGTCTCAAGTTTCCAGGATCCGTATTAGTAAACTTCTCAATCAAGCCTGTGGTTTATGTGGACATAATTAGGCCTCAGTTTCTATTGCAGGGGCCTGATCTCCAGTCATCTTGAATCCCTTAGCAATGAAGCAACACTTCACTCTATCAAGATCTTTCAGCAGTTTGTGTGCAATGGCTGAATCGCAGGCAACTCCACTCCTCAGAACTGGAGTATAAGCAGTTCCTTTTCAAATCCAAGAAGAAGAAAATAATTTGGGACGAGTTAAGCACTTAAGGATTTCCTTTTGCTGATGATTATCTGTTGACTTTGGAGAATAGCAAACATGAGAATACTTAAAATTGGCAACTGGCCAACTAAAAACATGGTTAATTCTTCTGAATATTAGGATAATGTGTAGTCTAAAATGGATTCTTCCGACTTTTCAGACATACAGTACAAATTCCATCGTAGTTAACCTAATGTCTAAGCACTTCCATGAAAAATACCTGCCTGAGTTGTTGATATTCACAGAGTGCTACAGTAGAGCAACAGTAAGGAGCTGCTACCCCATAGCTTTAGCAGTCGAGGTTTAATCCTCACCTTGGTGTTGTCTATATAGAGGTTGCACATTTTCCCAGTGACCAGGTAGGTTTGGTGGTCACAGTATATTGCCGGATAATGTAGACAGAAGGCTGGGAAATTAAGGTAGGGAGAATTGGTGGCATGTAAGAAAGAACAGATTACAGGGAGATAATTAGAGAAATGGGACTGCTGTGATGCTTCAAAAGGTGGCATGGATTGAACTGGCTCAGTAATATCCAGAGTCATAAGAAATTTGACATACACAGAGCATTTTCTTTGCATTTTCATGTCCATAATATTTGCAATATCAAAACCACTTGGCTGTACTTTCTCTGTTCTGGTGGTTCTTTTCCACTTCACAATGCCTATTTCCATTTTTAGGTCAAACATTTTTGTGCAGGCTTTTGATAATTGCACAGCGTTGCATGCCTGCTTGCAATTTCTAAAGATAACTCTTTATCTCATTGTGGCTCAACTCAGGCTAAACTCCCAGATTACACAAACAATCCAGCTTTTGATAAGTGAGACCTTCAAAACTGCAATTATATTTTCATCAACTGGCACTTCTGACACTACAAATTAATATCCTTCTCTCTGCAAGATGCTGGAGGATAGCCAACATATTAAACTAACAAAGTACTTTATTAATCAAAAAAATTACAAAGAGACATGCCTTTCTTTGCTGTATGCCTACTTCCAGAAGAGAAACAGTTTCAAGGAGGACCCATCTATAAATACATAAGTTGCATTCATTACAGAGAATATGTCCATCACAGAACGATTTTAGTTTTGAATCATATGTATGCTATTAATGTAAACAAAGTTACAGTTTTATTTCTATCGTATCCACAAAATACAGCTAATAAGTGATGACAGATGATTTGAAATTGCACTGCATTTTTAGCTACAGAAGGAAGGAAACAGGAAAACATTTACATTTAATATGCATACTACTCATTGCGGAGTATCACACTGACTTTCAAATGCATTATTTTCTGTACATTTAATTTGAATTTTCTATTTATTTAGTACTCTAACATTTGACAGGTGTGACTATGTAACATGAATATGAATTAATGGTGTAACTTGAAAGCTTTAGCATGTCATGACTCATGCAAAAAAGAGACTCGGGTTCAATTATTAAACTTTACAATTAAGAATCATTGTGAGAACAATTATATCATCATGATACACACACTCAGTGGCCACTTTATTAGGTACACCTGTTCATTAATGTAATTATCTAATCAGCCAATCATGTGGCAGCAACTCAATGCATAAAAGCATGCAGACATGGTCAAGATGTTCAGTTATTGTTCAAACTGAACATCAGAATGGGGAACAAATGTGATCTTTGACTGTGGAATGTTGGTGCTAGACAGGTTGGTTTGAGTATCTCAGAAACTGTTGATCTCTTGGGATTTTCACACAGAACATCCTATAGAGTTTACAGAGAATGGTGCAAAAAACAAATAAAAACAGCTAGTGAGCTGCAGTTCTGTGGGCAAAAAATACCTTGTTAATGAGGGAGATCAGAGAAGAATGAACAGACTGGTTTAAACTGACAGGAAAGCGACAAAAGTTCAAATAACCATGTGTTACAGTGACGTACAGAAGAGCATCTATGAATGCACATACCAAACCTTGACGGGGATGGGCTACAGCAGCAAAAGACGATGAAAATAGCCACTGAGTGTAGATCAAAACATAGGTATTCTGTGTTCAAAAGAAATAGAGAAAGCATTAACCAATGCCATTGGGTTTGTTCATTTTATTTTTTATTCCACAGTTCTCTTTCTGATATCTTCTGAAGAGGTTCTTGCTTTAGGAACAATACTTCTATTAAAATTGTACTTCCTGATGATATGAAAGGAAGTTATTCATCCCACTGAGTTCTGATAGATTTCAGAACACAACCATGACGTTCCTTCAGGTGGTAAACACTTAAAATCAAGAGTTTTATCATAATAGAACAGAAAGATGTCACACCTATTCTGTACTTAGAAGTGGTACAGTACAATTGATTGTGTCAAAATGTAATTGACCTGACAAGTTAACTTCTCAAAGATGCTGCTGTACCTGCTAATGTTTCCAGCATTTTCTGTCTTTATTTCAGATTTCCAGCATCTACATTTTATTGTGTATTTTTCAAGAACAGCATATCAGAGAGGACTGATAAAGGTACACCAAAGCAGGATCCTGTATATGACCAAAATACAATATCACATTACTGCAACAGAGGAGTTAGAGAGCTCCCCCAAAAATAAAACAGTGGCAACAGTAGTCTCTTTGCCTGTATACATGCTTTTCCCATGTGAGTTTAAAATCACAGGAGATCTAGGCTCTTCAGTTTTAAGAAAGCTCCTACCTTAATCAACACATGCTCTTATAATTGAGACGGGTTGAGTTGAAGTCAAGATCTCTAGTATTTGACTGATGTCATGGGAGACAGTGGAGACCCAATGACATTGATATGGAGATTTCATTTTATTGCCTGTAGAGATAATGCTTGGTAAATGGAAGAAAATAATGATAGGTTTAAGCATAATGACCCCTGATGTTAAAGTTGGCAAGTGTTCTTCTTGGCACTGAGTCTGACCCTGTGGTGCAGAAGGGTGGGACGGAGAAGAGGAGAGCTGTCGCCATTGGAGACTCTATAGTCAGGGGAGCAGACAGGAGATTTTGTGGACGTGAGAAGGACACCCACATGGTTTGTTGCCTCCTGGGTGCCAGGGTCTGGGATGTCTCTGACTGGGTGCACAACATCCTGGTACGAGAGGGAAAGCAACGAGAAGTCGTGATACATGTAGGGATCAATGACATAGGCAGGAAGAGGGATGAGGTCCTGAAGTGTGAGTTTCGGGAACTAGGCGGAAGGCTGAAGAACAGGACCTCAAGGGAGGCGTTCTCAGGATTGCTGCCAGTGCTATGTGACAGTGATGGTAAGAATTGGAGGAGATGGCAGTTGAATGCGTGGCTGAGGAGTTGGTGCAGGGAGCTGGGTTTTAGATTTTTGGATCATTGGGATCTCTTCTGGGGAAGGTGGGACCTGTACAGATTGGATGGGTTGCACCTGAACTTGAGGGGGAGCAATATCCTTGCAGGTAGGTTTGCTAGCATGGTTCGGGAGGGTTTAAACTAATTTGCAAGGGGGATGGGACCCAGAGCGATAGAGCAGTGAAAGAAGTGCATGGAGTAAAGCCAGATCTAACATATAGAGAGGCTTTGAGGAAAGAGAAGCAGAATAAACGGTGTAAAGACAGTAAGGTAGAAGGGCTGAAGTGTGTGTACCTCAATGCAAGAAGCATCAGGAACAAAGGTGATGAACTGACAGCTTGGATACATACATGGAATTATGATGTAGTGGCCATTACAGAGACTTGGCTGGCACCAGGGCAGGAATGGATTCTCAATATTCCTGGATTTCAGTGCTTTAAAAGGGATAGAGAAGTGGGGGGAAATGGGAGGAGGGTGGCATTACTGGTCAGGGATACTATTACAGCTACAGAAAGGGTGGGTAATGTAGCAGGATCCTCTTTTGAGTCAGTAAGGGTGGAAGTCAGGAACAGGAAGGGAGCAGTTACTCTATTGGGGGTATTCTATAGGCCCCCTGGTAGCAACAGAGGAGCAGATTGGGAGGCAGATTTTGGAAAGGTGAGAAAATAACAGGGTTGCTATCATGGGTGACTTTAACTTCCCCAGTATTGATTGGCACCTGATTCATTCCAAGGGTGTAGATGGGGCAGAGTTTGTTAAGTGTGTCCAGGACGAATTCTTGTCACAGTATGTGGACAGGCCAACTAGGGGGAATGCCATACTAGATCTAGTACTAGGTAATGAACCGGGTCAGGTCAGAGATCTCTCAGTGGGTGAGCATCTGGGGGACAGTGACCACTGCTCCCTGGCCTTTAACGTTATCATGGAAAAGGATAGAATCAAAGAGGACAGGAAAAATTTTAATTGGGGAAGGGCAAATTATGAGGCTATAAGGCTAGAACTTGCGAGTGTGAATTGGGATGATGTTTTTGCAGGGAAATGTACTATGGACATGTGGTTGATGTTTAGAGATCTTTTGCAAGATGTTAGGGATAACTTTGTCCCGGTGAGGAAGATAAAGAATGGTAGGGTGAAGGAACCATGGGTGACAAGTGAGGTGGAAAATCTAGTCAGGTGGAAGAAGGCAGCATACCTTTGGGAAACAAGGATCAGATGTGTCTACTGAGGAATATAGGGAAGCAAGAAAGGAGCTTAAGAAGGGGCTGAGAAGAGCAAGAAGGGGGCATGAGAAGCCCTTGGCGAGTAGGGTAAAGGAAAACCCCAAGGCATTCTTCAATTATGTGAAGAAAAAAAGGGTGACAGGAGTCAAGGTAGGACCAATTATATATAAATGTGGGAAGATGTGCCTGGAGGCTGTGGAAGTGAGCTAGGTCCTCAATGAATATTTCTCTTCGGTATTCACCAATGAGAGGGAACTTGATGATGGTGAGGACAATATGAGTGAGGTTGATGTTCTGGAGCATGTTGATATTAAGGGAGAGGAGGTGTTGGAGTTGTTAAAATACATGAGGATGGATAAGTCCCCGGGGCCTGATGGAGTATTCCCCAGGCTGCTCCACGAGGCAAGAGAAGAGATTGCTGAGCCTCTGGCTGGGATCTTTATGTCCTCGTTGTCCACGGGAATGGTACTGGAGGATTGGAGGGAGGCGAATGTTGTCTCCTTGTTCAAAAAAGGTAGTAGGGATAGTCCGGGTAACTATAGACCAGTGAGCCTTATGTATGTGGTGGGAAAGATGTTGGAAAAGATTCTTCGAGATAGGATCTATGGGCATTTAGAGAATCATGGTCTGATCAGGGACAGTCAACATGGCTTTGTGAAGGGCAGATTGTGTCTGCCAAGCCTGATAGAGTTCTTTGAGGAGGTGACCAGGCATATAGATGTGGGTAGTGCAGTGGATGTGATCTATATAGGTTTTAGTAAGGCATTTGATAAGGTTCCACACGTTAGGCTTATTCAGAAAGTCAGAAGGCATGGGATCCAGGGAAGTTTGGCCAGGTGGATTCAGAATTGGCTTGCCTGCAGAAGGCAGAGGGTGGTGGTGGAGGGAGTACATTCAGATTGGAGGATTGTGACTAGTGGTGTCCCACAAGGATCTGTTCTGGGACCTCTACTTTTCGTGATTTTTATTAACGACCTGGATGTGGGGGTAGAAGGGTTGGTTGGCAAGTTTGCAGACGACACAAAGGTTGGTGCTGTTGTAGATAGTGTAGAGGATTGTCGAAGATTGCAGAGAGACATTGATAGGATGCAGTAGTGGGCTGAGAAGTGGCAGATAGAGTTCAACCTGGAGAAGTGTGAGGTTGTACACTTTGGAAGGACAAACTCCAAGGCAGAGTACAAAGTAAATGGCAGGATAGTTGATAGTGTGGAGGAGCAGAGGGATCTGGGGGTATATGTCCACAGATTCCTGAAAGTTGCCTCACAGGTGGATAGGGTAGTTAAGAAAGCTTATGGGGTGTTAGCTTTCATAAGTCGAGGGATAGAGTTTAAGAGTTGCGATGTAATGATGCAGCTCTATAAAACTCTGGTTAGGTCACACTTGGAGTACTGTGTCCAGTTCTGGTTGCCTCACTATTGGAAGGATGTGGAAGTATTGGAAAGGGTACAGAGGAGATTTACCAGGATGCTGCCTGGTTTAGAGAGTATGCATTATGATCAGAGATTAAGGGAGCTAGGGCCTTACTCTTTGGAGAGAAGAAGGATGAGAGGAGACATGATAGAGGTGTACAAGATAATAAGAGGAATAGATAGAGTGGATAGCCAGCGCATCTTCCCCAGGGCACCAATGCTCAATACAAGAGGACATGGCTTTAAGTTAATGGGTGGGAAGTTCAAGGGGGATATTAGAGAAAGTTTTTTTACT
The DNA here is from genome assembly GCF_030028105.1 of Mobula birostris. NCBI lineage: Eukaryota > Metazoa > Chordata > Chondrichthyes > Myliobatiformes > Myliobatidae > Mobula > Mobula birostris. The sequence goes on from NC_092370.1 coordinate 62,846,463, forward strand.
CAGAGAGTGGTTGGTGCGTGGAATGCATTGCCTGAGTCAGTGGTGGAGGCAGGTACACTAGTGAAGTTTAAGAGACTATTAGACAGGTAAATGGAGGAATTCAAGGTGGGAGTTATATGGGAAGCAGGGTTTGAGGGTCGGCACAACTTTGTGGGGCGAAGGGCCTGTACTGTGCTGTACTATTCTATGTTTGACAGAAGAACAGGTATTGGGGCACATGAGGTAGAAATGTCATAGTTAATTTACTAGACTTTTTCACACTGTATTTTGTCATTGCAGTGTAATTCACCAGTAAGCATTACGTAGAGATAATTTATCCAGAGTTTTTGCAAAGTAAACTGCTAGATTCACTATTGTTAGCTCACAGAAATAGCTGACTCACTAGTGATATGAGTGGTGTACTGTCAATGGAATTTATGACCTAGATGTTATTGTATATGTTATGCTAAGGAGGGTGAAAATTTAGACAGGAAACTGGAAATCCCTGTTTCACCATATGTTATAGAATCTTCAATCAAAAATCGGTGACTTTTGTCCTTGATGCCAGGTACAGCGATCGATAGATTATCAGACAACAAGGGAACTGAGGATCATGCAGAGTGTGAACTTGAGGTATATGACTAACTATATTCACAGTGAACAGCGAAACAGAATTGAGAGAAATCTATTGCAAGGACAACTTCTCTATTTTATTTAAAGTTCTTTACAGGTTCTGTGCACCAAAATCAGCTCAACTGTCAGGCTTGGAATCCAGATGGGAAAGAGTGCCCTGCAGCAGGTTAAGGGGATGTGATGGCCTGATTGGATTCCCAATCTATGGTGAGGGAAGAATGGGTCTGCAAACCCATTTTGTGGGTAGGACTGGTTGTATTTAGTGGAAGAGTACTCTTTCTCCTAATAGCCACTCCAAGAGTGCTGTGTGAGAATTGTCTTCAAAGGTGGAAAGCTTCCTGATACTACCAGAAACTGTTAGACCTATAATACAAATAGAATTAAAGCCAACTAACTTTATTAAAATACTGAAATGGTTGGTGAATCCTCTAGGAGAGGTTGGCATCCTACCTGTCCCACTTCTGTTTCAATATGGGGAGTGTTGGAGTTGGTTTGAAAGTTTTGAATGTTTTCTTGATTAAACCTTAAGCCTTCTGCTTTAGCTCTTTTGCAATAGAATGAAGCCACACAAATGAGGATGCAGACTAAACAGTAAAAGAAATTTAAAAGGAAAATTGACTTTTACCAAGGGTAAAAACAAGCCTATTTTCAAGTTAAAGGTGGGGCGAAGTTTAAATGGCGCTAAATGGCAACTCCTTTGCTTGCATTGTCCGAAGCAGCTTTATTTCTACCTTTGATATCGCTGTTTTTCCTTTTCAGGGTGTGGGGGGATCTTTTGAAGACCCTGACCTAGAGTTACAGTCTGATTTCGGTTCTTTGTGGGAATGGGACACGCTTTCAGCGCCTCACAACCACTGCTTTTTGATATTCCAAGGATACGGACCGGAAGATGAGCTCTACTTCAGGGTTCTGGGATTTCGTGGCTCTGGGGACGAGCTGATTCTAGGCCGGTGCCTCTGACTGAAACCTCGCAGGAGAACACAGAACATCTGGAGCATCAGGTTACCTGCCGGGTGTTGTGTGTCTGGAGAACTGCGCCTTTTTGGTGTCAACTCTCCAGGTGCAGAGCTCAGAAAAAGCGACGCAATGGACTTTTAACGTCATAAATCAGTGCATTGTTTGTCTTCCCTCTCACTGTGAAACAGGGACAGCTCTTTTTCACTTATTAGGGAGAGGGAGAACCTGTGGTATGTCAAATTATCGGGCGAATGAGTAGTTTACTGCAAGTCTGTGTCCTTATTGATGCTTTGCTGCATGCTTGAGTGCTCAGTGGAGGGTGCTGATGCTTTTTTGCTGGTGGAGGTGGGGGTGGGGGTGGGTCGTTGCTTTGCTGCTGATTGTACGTGGGAGGGGCATTGGGGGCCTTTCAGGTTCTAATATTTTAACTGTTATTCATTCTTTGGGGTACTCCTCTATTTTCGTGGATGTTTGCAAAGAAAAAGAATTTCAGGATGTATATTGTATAAATTTCTCTGACATTAAATACAGCTATTGAAACATTGATCAGCAGCAGTGTCAAACTAGTCATCAATCCTTTACTTTTGCAAATGACCGTATTCAATTCCCTTAATCTATTCTGCTATTTGTTTAGTACGTGAATCTGGTGCATATATGCGTTCAGATAAACAAGTTGTCTCATCTTGTAGCGATAACTTCAGTAATACTAGAGTGTGACTAGGAATCCAACAAATCTATGTTTTACTTATAATTGCTAGACTTTTTAAGAAATTTTGCGAAATGTTTTCAGAAGCTTAGCAATTTAAATAAACCAAGAGATAAATATTAATATCTACCACCAAGCTGTAGGCTTGCTATCTCACAATGGGATTCCCTTGGCGGATATAATCTAAGCATTACTGCCTGTTTTGACCTTTAATGGATTTTGTAAGTCACAACCTTTTCTATAGTTATGACATCCATTAAATCCAATTGATATAAAGAGAGATGCAGAATTTTTTTTTATAAATAAACTTGTTATTTATTAATCAGGCATAATAAATGTGACCTAATATCCCACAGTCATAGACAAGATGTACCATAAACTAGGTTTTATAATTACTTGCTGTTATCAGTTGTATCAAAAGGATTATTCATACAGGGCCAATTTAAAGCATTATCACAAGAGATAAATAGATAACTACAGCTTCATAATATTTACAGTACCTGGCAAAAATATGTGGAATTCTATTAACGTGAATGATTAGGACAAAGAAGTGATTTTGATCATAATTTTGTTATTATCCTGAGATGGATAATAACAGAGATGGATGACACATTAAAAATACATTTTGATGCTTTTAAACTGTGGTTTACTTCATCATATTTTATTTGAGTTAGCCATAAGTCTGCAAGCTAACCATACAGTATGTCTAAAGACTGGGACTGATATCACTGGCATTTACTGTAGTAGGCATATAGTGCCAGGTGTTTTGACCACATCCATCAATAACAGAAACAATTACATTGCTTATAGAGATGACTAATTTGGTTTCAATTGAAATCTGAGGAATGTACATCCACTTCATTTTATCTAAGGTCCAGTCAGGGAAGCTTGTTCTTAAAATATAACATGTTATGTTTTTCAGAAAGATAAGAGATAAACTGGAGGTTAGCAGGAAAACATTGTGTGGCACAGCATGAGGTACAAGCTTCTTGATTTCACCCACAAAAACATTATCAGTTTTCTACCTAAGTGCATTCAATGAAATTCCCAACACACGAGGGTGCTATACTGTGGGAAGATTCCCTTTTAGAACAGGCGGGCGATCCATCGCACCTTAATGACCCAGAGGGAAACTATATACAAACTTAAAAGCAACACACACAAAATGCTGGTGGAACTCATCATGTGAGGCAGCATCCATGGAAAGGAATAAGCAGTTGATGCTTTGTGCTGAGACCCTTCTTTGGGACTGGAAAGGAAGGGGGATCTTCTAGAATAAAAATGTGGGGGGAGGAGAAGAAGGACTAGTTAGAAGTTCATGGGTGGGAAAGGTAAAGTGCTGGAGAAGAAGGAGTCTGATAAGAGTGGACCATGGGAGAAAAGAAAGAGGGTGGGGCACTAAGGGGAGGTGATAGGCAGATGAGAAGAGGTCAGAGGCCAGAATGGGAAATAGAAGAAGAGGGAAGAGGGAGGGAGAAAACATTAAATGAAGGATAAATTGACATTCATAGTACCAGGTTGAAAGCTACCTAGACAGAATATGAGGTGTTGTTCCTCCACCTTCAGAGTGGCCTCATCATGGCAAAAAAGGAGATAATGGACTGACATATCAGAGTGAATACTGTGATAGGAATTAAAATGGTTGGCCAGTGGAAAATACTGCCTTTGGTGGATGGAGCAGAGGTGCTCAGCAGAGCGGTCCCCCAATTTATGTTGGTTCTCACCAATGTAGAGGAGGTTGTAATGTATGGAATTACTTCTTTTAGAACAATGACCCACACCTCCACCTTAGCATTACGTATTGATATGTTGTCTATGCATGTGCTGCTGTCTACGCATGTGTATTGTTCTCTCTCTCTCTCTCTCACTGCATGTAAAGTCATTTCCAGTGTGCCTGGTTTTATTTAATGTATATGTAGTTCTGCACAGACATGATAATTAGGCAAGGAGTATGAACCTGAACATCAGAGAATATCATGAACTGTACCGACAGTTATGGGACAAACCAGTGAGAAGGCTGCCACAGGCACTAACAAACATATGGGTAACAGTGAAAGACTGCTAAATTTAAAATGACAATGACGTGGCGATGGCTTCAGTCAGGACAATTGATGAATTTGATAGTGCTAATGAAGGCTGGGAGTGGTGTATCAAGAGAGCTGAACTGTATTGTAATGTGAACAACGTGAAAGAACAAACAAAAACCCCTACACTTCTTAGCTTAATAGGCCAAGAACGTACAGTCTCTGATGCAACATAGTATCCCCCGAAAAGCCTGCAAGCAAGACGTTCATTGAAATTGTTACAATTTTACAAGATTACTTGATCCCTAAACCGTTGGTAGTAGCTGAGAGATTTATATTTTATAAAAGGAACCAGTGGAAAGCTGAAAGCCTTTCTGAATACATTGCTAAACTGCGCAAACTTTCCTAGTACTGTGACTTTAGAGATGGACTTTCTGATGCATAAGGGACAGGTTTGTATGTGGCATGCATATTCAAAGCACTCAAAAGAGGCCACTGTCTGAAAGAGACATAATCTTAGAATGGACATTGACCATTACACTATCATTAGAGTCTGCAGCGAATGATGCAGCAAATCTACAGAAAAGAAGCTGAAAATGTGAAATGCACAAAATGTCCGTGAATGGTGTAAAAAGCCAAAAATGTTATTGATGTGGCAAATTCTCCCATGACATAAAAGAAAAAGTTTGCAGTGTTACAGAGAAGGTCACTCAGAGAGAGCATGCAAAGCAGACAAAAAGCACAACCGAGTGAAAAGTCTCTAACACAAAACTAAACGAATGCATAACATTAGTGAATGTAAAACAGAATCAGACCACATAGAGTCTGACAAAGGTGAACTGTTATGCCTAGAACTGCATAATATTACTGAAGCAGATTGCACTATAATATAGCTCATAATGGATGTGTCTGGTGTAAAACTGAAAATGGAGCTGGATACAAGGTCAGTTTCCTTTATAATTCCAGACGCTGACTACAACAGACTGTTTTCTAAGATACCATTGGAGAAGACCCCAGTGATGCTGAAGACCTACACAGGTGAAAAGGTGTCCCCCAAAGGCAAACTGAAAGTGAAGGTGATGTAGGTAGGCCAAAAACAGCAGTTAGAACTTTATGTGTTGGAAAGTGGAGGGACAGCACTTTTTGGATGTGAATGGTTGAGAAAAATCCAACTAGACTGGCAATCAAGCAAAGCTCTCAGTGTGGCATCAATAGACAATAGCAGACCAAATGTTAGCACTAACTAGAGATTGGAACAGCTGCTTTATGCTAATAGTCATAGTCATACTTTATTGATCCCAGGGGAAATTGGTTTTCGTTACAGTTGCACCATAAATAATAAATAGTAATAGAACCATAAATAGTTAAATAGTAATATGTAAATTATGCCAGTAAATTATGAAATAAGTCCAGGACCAGCCTATTGGCTCAGGGTGTCTGACCCTCCAAGGGATGAGTTGTAAAGTTTGATGGCCACAGGCAGGAATGACTTCCTATGACGCTCTGTGCTGCATCTCGGTGGAATGAGTCTCTGGCTGAATGTACACCTGTGCCCATCCAGTACATTATGTAGTGGATGGGAAACATTGACCAAGATGGCATGCAACTTAGACAGCATCCTCTTCTCAGACACCACGGTGAGAGAGTCTAGTTCCATCCCCACAACATCACTGGCCTTACGGATGAGTTTGTTGATTCTATTGGTGTCTGCTACCCTCAGCCTGCTGCCCCAGCACACAACAGCAAACATGATAGCACTGGCCACCACAGGCTCGTAGAACATCTTCAGCATCATCCGGCAGATGTTAAAGGACCTCAGTCTCCTCAGGAAATAGAGATGGCTCTGACCCTTCTTGTAGACAGCCTCAGTGTTCTTTGACCAGTCTAGTTTATTGTCAATTCGTATCCCCAGGTATTTGTAATCCTCCACCATGTCCACACTGACCCCCTGGATGGAAACAGGGGTCACCGGTACCTTAGCTCTCCTCAGGTCTACCACCAGCTCCTTAGTCTTTTTCACATTAAGCTGTAGATAATTCTGCGCACACCATGTGACAAGGTTTCCTACCGTAGCCCTGTACTTAGCCTCATCTCCCTTGTTGATGCATCCAACTATGGCAGAGTCATCCGAAAACTTCTGAAGATGACAAGACTCTGTGCAGTAGTTGAAGTCTGAGGTGTAAATGGTGAAGAGAAAGGGAGGCAAGACAGTCCCCTGTGGAGCCCCAGTGCTGCTGATCACTCTGTCGGACACACAGTGTTGCAAGCACACGTACTGTGGTCTGCCAGTCAGGTAATTAAGAATTCACGATACCAGGGAAGCATTCACCTGCATCGCATAATAAGAAGGTGTTTGAGAAGGGGATTGGTAAACTCAAAGGCATGAAGGCCAGAATAGAACTGGATGAAACAGCAACACCAAGATTCTGTAAAACACGTTCAGTGCCTTATGCATTACATTCTCAAGTGGATGCTAAACTACAGAGCTTGGAGGCATCTCGAATTCTCTCCAAGGCTGAGTGAAGTGATTGGGCCATGCCCGTTGTCCCAGTGATCAAGAAAGGGAAGGCCGGAGCCGTTCGCATATGTGGGGATTTCAAGGTGAGTATCAACTCAGTGCTACGTACCGTGCAGCATCTCCTGCCACGAATAGAAAACATTTTTGCATCTTTGGCAGGCGGGGAGAGATTTTCAAAGATTGACTTGTCACAAGCCAATTTGCAATGGAGATTGAGGAGTCAAGCAGGAAGTTCCTCCCAATCAACACTCACAAGGGACTGTTCTAGTATAATCATCTCATCTTTGGCGTTACATCATCTCCAGCAATTTGACGAAGTGCTCCAAGATACCTCAGTACCAAAATGTTACCTTGATGATATCATCGTGACTGGCAAAAATGATGAAGAGCACCTCCAGAACCTTGATAAAGTGCTTACCAGACTGAGTGAGTACGGCCTGTATGCAAAGAGGGAGAAATGTGAGTTTTTCAAGAATGAAATCTCATATTGTGGACATGTCATTGACAAGCATGGCTTACATAAGTCACAAGAGAAGATTGAACCACTGCTACAGGCACCAAAACCAGAAAATGTGTCATAACTCTGGTCATACTTGGGCCTTGTAAATTACTACCACCAATTTCTCCCAAACATTGCTACAGTGCTGCGCCCATTGAATGTACTGTGGCAGACAGGAGCAAAGTGGGAAGGGTCAGAAAGATGTGAAAGAGCATTCAAGGAAACAAAGGGACTAATAACATCGATGAACTGCGCACCCATTATGATCTATCCCTGCCCATCAGACTGGTGTGCAATGCATCCCCTTACGGCATTGGAACCATTTTTTCACACATTATGAAAGACGTATTTGAACACCTGATTGCGTTTGCTTCAAGATTACTGATGATTGCAGAATGCAACTATGCATAGATTGACCGAGAGGCCCTTAGTCTAGTATGCTCCCCCACTACCTCTATGGACAACAGTTTACACTAGTAACAGATCAACAGCCCCTTGTGTCGATTTTCAATCCCAGGAAGGGAATCTCAGTGATGACTGCTATCCGGTTACAACATTGGGAACTATTCCCAGGAGCCCACTCTTATGACATGGAGTTAGAGATGACAGTGGGATGACGTAAGGTACCAAACAACACAGCAATGCTGATGACGTGTCATGTCTTCCATTATTGGCAACTAAAGAAGAAAAGTCTGTTACGTACCAGCAGCAATAGATCACAAATTGAGTCAGGTTTTAATGTTAAAACCACTATATTTATTAGTATCTACTCAAAAATATAGAAAATTAACAAAATAAACAGAAGTTAACAGTGTTATGTGTGTGTGTGGCTCCCAAACTGTCAAGCTTAGGAACAGTTCTTAAAGTCTTAAGATGGCAAACTAGAAAGGTCCAGTAATTCACGGAATAAGTGAGGGGAGGGACAAGTAAGTCCACGTTAAAATGTAGAGAGGAGGCGATCACGGGTTCCACACTGGGAAAATGAAGTAACAGTCGCTGAAGATCTTATCCGTTGAGTCGTCCCGAAATCCACGCAGAAATATCACAAGGTGACAGTCACGGAGTATTCCCCAGCACAAGTGGTTACCACATAACATACCCGAAACCATATAAGGGTTAACAAAGGTGATTGTCACAGGGTACTCCAACAAGATCCATGTATGGATCATACGAAGTGACAGTCACACATCTAGTTTGCACTGGGTGCTGTTGATTAACCCAATTCTCTGGGCATGGGAAGGGATCAGACTTTACCCAACTGCTGGCAGCTTGTGGTCCAAAACTTCTACTCTTTCTCTCTCCTTCCTTCTCCTCTGAAAGTCCCAGTGGTCTGTTGTAGCTTGTTATACTGACATCATAGTCCCGCCTCATCCAGGCATTTTAAAGTGACACCCAGAGTAAACGAAGCCGTGGTCATGTAACAAGTCTTCATCCTGTGATCCAGCAGTTGTATTTCACACCACATTGGTGGACCAGTTGCTGGTAACAAATTCCAAAACACAAAGGGAAACAAAGAATGATCCAACATTGTCAAAAGTCTATGAAATTACCATGCATGGATGGCCAGCTCATGGTAACCCTATGCTTCCAGAGTTCTCAGTAAGACAAGAATGATGATGTGTGGATCTCTTTTTGTGGTTCTCTCTTAACTGCGCACCAGAGTGTTAGAAAATCTTCATGAAGGATACCTGGGTACAGCCAAGATGAAGAGTCTCACTCAGAGCTATGTGTGGAGGCTGGGAACAGATAAACAGACTGAAGTGGCTGGAGTTATACCAGGGAAGTCAACCTCCTCAGCAAAGACTGTCTTCGCTCTGCGGACTATCTTCAGCGTAAACAGCTTCCCAGAACAAATTGTGATTGACAACTGACCACAATACATGTTAGAAGAATTCCAACTGTTCACGAAGAAAAATGGCATCAAACATTTCAAGTCAGCTTCTCACCACCCAGCAACAAATGAGTTAGCTGAAAGGTTTATCCAAACATTCAAGAATTCCATTAAAGTGATGGACAAGGAGGACATTTCTGTACAGCACAAGGTGGACAGCTTCCTTCCTGTGTATCGGAACTCTGTTCACACGACGGCAAAACAAACATCAGCAATGCTGTTCATGAGCAGGAATCTGAGATCTCACATAGACATCCTGAAACCAGATCTACAGAGGGAAGTGCAGAATAGAAAGCTCAGCCAGTTGCCTAGTGAAGCAGCAAGCAGCTTTGAGGTTGTACAGGAAGTCCTAGCGCATGATTACCGAGAAGACAAGTGGACAGCCAGTAGGATAGCTACAAGAACTGGACCACTGATAGACGCAGCAGAAGTTGGAGATGTCATATGAATCAGATACTGGATGCTTAACCAAAGAACACACTTGAGTCGATTGCATCCAACAAGACGGACGCATTACAGTCACTGGACTTAGCTCTCAGTGATGACCATGTCTTTGATAGCAATGTAACACGGGAAACTGAGAATGTTGTCTTAGACAAGGCACCTACCAACCTGATGCCGCTCCACAGGTCCAGAGGCATTATCCTGAAAGAAACAGAGCACCACCCAAAAGACTGAACCTTTAGAACTTTGAAATTAGTTATGGACTGTTATTGTGAAAGCATGCTTATTTGTAATATTGGTTTATGAAAGGGAAATTAAATGTTTTGTGCATATACAGCTTTATGTTGCATTAATCTAAAGGAGGAGGAGTGTAATGCATGGATCTATTTCCTTTAGGGCAATGACTCCCCCCCACTTCTTTGCACTACGTACTGATCTGTTGTCGGCATATGGTTTGTTGTCTGCACATGTGCATTGTTCTCTCTCTCTCACTGCAATGTGAATACACAATTTAAAGCCATCTCATGCGTGCATGCTTTTATTTAATATATATGTAGTTGTGCACAGACACAACAGAGGTTGTATCGGGAGTACCGGATACATGACCCCAACAGATTCACAGGTGAAGTTTTGCCTCACCTGGAAGGACTGTATGGGGCCTTGAATGGAGATAAGGGAGGAGGTGAATGGGCAGGTGCAGCATTACTGTTACTTGCAGTGATATGTGAAAGGAGGGAGATTACAGGGGAGGGATGAATGGACAAGGGAATCATGGAGGCAGTGATCCCTGCGGAAAGCAGTGGGGGGAGGAGATAAAGATATACTTGGTGGTAGAATCCTGTTGAAGATGGCAGATGTTGTGGAGAATAATGTGTTGGATGCAGAGGTTCATGGTGTGGTAGGTGAGGAGAAGAGGAACTCTATTCCTGTTAAGGCGGCGGGACGATGGGCTGAGTGTGCATGTCTGGGAGTGTACCATCAATGGTGGAGGAAGGGAAACCCCATTCTGTGAAGAATGAGAACATCCTGGGAACAGATATGGCAGAGACGAAGGAACCGAGAAAATGTAATGGCATTTTTACAGGATACAGGATAGGAAGAGGTGTAGTCAAGATAACCTTGGGAGTCGGTAGGCTTATAAAAGACATCAGTAGACAGTTTGTCTCTAGTGATGGAGTAAGAGAGATCGAGAAAGGAGGGAGAGGTGTCAGAAATGGACCAATTGAATTTATGGCAGTGTAGGATGCTGGAGGCAAAGTTGATGAAATTACTGAGCTCAGCACAAGTGCATGAAGCAGCATCAATGCAGTTGTCAATGTAGATTTGGGGAGCGTTACCAGGGAAGGCTTGGAACATGGACTGTTCTACACATTCAATGAAAAGTAGCTGGAGTCCATGTGAGATTCAAATGGCAAGAGACACACGTTCACTTTTAAGCAAGCTACTACCATAATCAACAAGTGCTCTTACAATAAAGAAGGGTTGAAGTCAAGGTCTCTCACCCTTGACTGATGTCATGGGAGACGGTGGAAACCTGGTGACATTGATATGGAGATCTCTTTTTATTTCCTGTAGAGATAATGCCTGGTAAATGAAAGCACATAATAATCAGTTTGAACATAATGACTCACTATCACCATGATGCTGCAGTTACTGAATGTTATAGTTGGCAATAACATGATTTTTTCTATCTGGCGGACAGCTGGTATATGTTGCAAAATATTTCAAATATGAACAAAATGGAATATGAAGTGGAAAGAAAAAATGCAAATGGAAGAAGAAAAGTTTATGATAATCTGATTTTTAAAAAATTGTTGCTTTATCAATAATGTTTTCTTTTCATTTATTTATGATATTTGGGTGTCAGTGACAAGATTAGCATTTATATTCCCTCTCTAATTGCCCGTGAGAAATGTTACCTCCTTGAGTTACTGTGTTTTAAAGTTAAAGATTAGCTTTATTTGTCACATGTACATTGAAACATACAGTGAAATGCGTCACTTGTGTCAAATCAAATCAGTGAAGATTGTGCAGATGAGTCTACAAGTGTCACCATGCTTCCAGTGCTAACATAGCATGCCCACAACCTACTAACCCTGACCATACATCTTTAGAATATGGGAGGAAATTAGTGCACTCACAGGAACCCCAAACAGTCACAGGAAGAATGTACAAATTGCTGGTAGAATCTCAGATCGAGATGAGAGGACATACAGGAGCAAGATATACCAGCTAGTTGACTGATGTCACAGCAACAACCTTGCACTCAATGTCAGCAAGATGAAAGTTGATTGTGGACTACAGGAAGAGTAAGACGAGGGAACAAGAACCAATCCTCATAGAGGGATCAGAAGTTGAGAAATTGAACAATTTTAAGTTCCTGGATGTCAAGATCTCTGAGGATCTAACCTAGTCTCAACACATCGATGCAGTTATAAGGAAGACAAGACAGCAACTATACTTCATTAGGAGTTTGAAGAGATTTGGTTTGTCAATTAAACCCTCAAAAACTTCTATAGATGTATTGTGAAGAGCACTCTAACAGGCTGCATCACAGTCTGATACTGGGGGTGGGGTGGGGGTCTGCTGCACAGGATCGAAAGAAGCTGCTGAAAGTCATAAAATTTGATGCCGTTCTTTACTCAGCTTTCTGCCTAGCTCTCTAATTTCTCTCTTCAGGACCTCTTTGCTTTTCCTTCTTATGTCATTGGTACCAGTATGTACCAAGACATCTGGCTGCTCTCCCTCCCCCTCCAAAATGCTGTGGACTCGGTCCGAGATGTCCCTGACCCTGGCACCTGGGAGGCAACATACCATCCGGGTGTCCCGTTCATTTCCACAGAATCTCCTGTCTCATCCTCTGACTATTGAGTCCCCTATCACTACTGCTCACCTCTTCTCCCTCTTTTTCTTCTGCTCCACGGACCCATGCTCAGCGCCAGCAACCTGGTCTCCATGGCATTCCCCACAATAGTATCCAAAACGGTAACTGCTTATTCACATTTCCATTTCTCCTGACAGTCACCCAGCTACTCACCTCCTGCAGTTTAAAGGTGACTACTTCCTGTAGCTCTGATCGATAATCTCTTCACACTTCTGCACAAGCCAAAGGTCATCCAGCTTCTGTTCCAGATTCCTAACATGGTCTTCAGGGAGCTGCAGCCGGATGCACTTCATGCATATGTAGTCCGCTGGGAGACTCTGGGCCTTCCAGGATTCCAACATCCGGCATGAAGAACACACAATGGCCATTTACTACTACACTAGGTACAGTGAGAGGAAAAAAAGGGGAACTTTAACAGAAACTTACCCAGAGCAAACACCTCTGTCGTGTTTTATTCCTTCAATTCTTTTGTCGCTTTCGATTCTATTATGTTTCTTGTATTTAGCATGAATGCCCACAAGAAAATGAATCCCAGGGTTGTAAATGGTGACATCGATGTACTTTGATAACACATTTACTTTGAACTTTGAAGTTTACCTGTCTTGTATGTACTCATCACTTGCAGCATACCCTATCTAGCAGCTTGACCTTTAGTATTTGGCCTGTTCAGTTTACGAAGGTTTTACCAAACCACTCCTCACCTGGAGTACAGTCTGAATCCTTGATCCTTTCAGTCTTTATTCTAGGTGTTGTCCAACATGTATGAGCATTGATTCATCAACTTGGTGATGATGGGTACAGTAAATCATATTTAGATATATTGAAAGGCTGATATTGAATCATAAAGATGAGGTAATTTACCATTTTGTTAATCACATGTGTGATTCGATTTGGAATATGGTACACTGCCTGGCCATTTTGTTGAAATATTCTGAAGCTGTCATTAGAATAGCCTTAGTAAGTAACTCCAGTGCATTTTGTAGCTGGTACATCTTGCAGGCACAATGCAACTATGGTGGTGGAGTGAATAAATGCCTGTGGTGGTGGATAGTGGACGGTGTGCATTCTAAGGGCTGCTTTTCCAAGATGCTTTTGAACTTACTATGTGTTAGAGCTGCACTTATCCAGGCAGGCATTCAATATTCTAATCAAACTCTTGACATATCTTGCAGGTAGGAGAAGGCTTTAGAGAGGGAGGAGGTGAGTCACTCACCCCATGATGCCCATTGTCTGACCTACTGTAGTATTTAGATTGCAGTCAAGAATTTCTTCCAAGATATTAATTCTGGGGTACTTAGCTTCAAACCCAAGAACATCTACAGCCTAAAAGGAAAAAGGCAACTGGAATATGGGAAAACTATTACTTGACCTGGAGATACATTAACATTCCTATCTTCATTGGGTCTCAGTCTTGGAACTCCTTTCCTAATAGCAACCAGGGTGAAGATCTGCATGGTCCAAGGAGGTAGCTTATCACAGCTTTCCCAAGGACAAGCAATACATGTCAGCCTTGACAGTGATAACAACATCAACTTTCCTTTTTTAGGTTTGCAATCCATCTCTCTGAAATCATTGCTTCTGCATCAAAGACACTGCAGAAATGTACATTTCCTTGCAGTGATAAAAGGAACACTGAATCACCAAGGGAAATAAAATCTATAACATCTGGATAAACAATTGTTTCCATTTAGACTTTTATAAAACCTAAAGTAATCAAAACATTTTTCAAAGTAATACCAAATCTTAAGTACTGGTTGATATTCTTTTGAATACCAATGAAGTAAAACTTTCTGATTCTCTCCATTCCACAGACATGCAGTAGATAGCATTCCGACTGTTGCACCACCATCAGGTACAGAGGTGCAGGATTGAAAGAGGCTACAGAGGGTTGTAGACTTAACTAGTCCATTGTCGGCACAACCCTTCCCACCACTAAAGAGATCTTCAAAAACTGAGGCCTCAAGAAGATGGCATCCATCATTATGAACCCTCACTGTCCAGGACATGCCCTCTTTGCATTAATACCATTGGGAAGGAGGTACAGGAGTTTGAAGACACACACTCAGTATTTTTGGAACATCTTCTTCCTCTGCATTATCAGATTTCTGAATGGTTCATGAACACTACATCGCTACTCCTCTTTTGTAGTATTTATTTATTCATTGTAACTTACAGTAATTATGTTTTGCACTGTACAGCTGTCACAAAGCAAAAACATTTATAACGAGCAGTATGATGGTGATAATAAATTTGATTCTGATTCTGATTACTCTAAGCAATTAATCTTCAACTAGTTAACAAAATCATCCAAGGTTACTATTTCAAACAATGCAATGAATGCAGCTAGCCCAGTGTTCAAATTTTGTGAATAGCTGATTGATTAAAATTATTTACCAAGAGTTCTGATGATGCTGAGGATTTCTTGGCTACATTATTCATTTATCAGGAACCAGCTGTATGTTGATGATTCTAGGCGTTGTTGATGATTCACTGAGACAGAAGAGAAATAGAATGTAGACAAACCTGATTTTGAGGAGCTATTATCAGGAGTTAATGCTGACAGGTCTCTTGCAGTTCACAAGATCGTAACAGTACAACAGAGAGCGCTCTTTTGATGCAGTGGCTACAGCTTCTGTTGATACATTTATGGAGATTATCTACAGTGTTTTGAAGCTGAATTGAAGCCTGCCTAACAGGATTCAAGGACGACACCAACATTTTTTGATTTTGCCTCTCCCTCTCTCACTAATCTAAAATGCATCAATCCCTCTTGATTAACAAAATACACAAACTGAAAGGAAATTTCAGCTTCAACTCCATTCAGTCTGATGGACAGGTGCTGCACATTCAACACATCTCAATTTGTGTCAGATCATTTTATAGTTTATACACTGGAATATATTCTTTAAAACAAACACATCAAGTTGAATTTCTTTTTCCTAGTGCGCACTGAATGCAGAGTTGAAAAAGTGGTTCCGGGCTTTATTCCATGAGATTATTCAGCACAACTGAAGCATGAAATTGATTCTCCAGAGGTTACAAAGATGTCAGAAAAAGTTACCAATTCTTCTATCTATTGCATTGTCTCACTTAAATACACTTCTACAGCGTTACCACAACAAAAACAAAGGCCTATCTTTACATTGCTCTTTGCTCAAAATGAAATTTCCCAAGATATTTCACAAGTGTGCCATCAAATAATGAGACACATATAGTAAATAGATATTAGGCCAGATGCCCAAAAGCTTGCTGAGAGTAATTTAATGGAAAATATTAGAAACAAAATGTCAGTCAAGAGACAATGAAGTTTAGTGAATTAATTTTAAACATAAGAGATTTTGCAGATGCTGGAAATCCAGAACAACACATGCAAAATGCTAGAAGAACTCAGCAGGACATGCAGTATCTATGGAAGGGAATAAACAGTTGATGTTTTGAGCCAAGACCCTTCATCAGGACAAAAGCGTCTGATGAAGGGTCTTGGCCCAAAACATCAACTGTTTATTCTCCTCCACAGATACTACCTGACCAGCTGAGTTCCTCCAGCATTATCTTAGTGAATGAATTCTGCAGTTTAGGATACTAAACACACACCATCAGTTGTAGAATAATGAAATTTGGGGATAATAAGGCCAGAACTATAAAATGTAGCTTTTTTGGAGGAGATTACAGAGAGAGTGAAGAGGCAGTTACAGAGATATTATGATAGAGTGAATAACAGGTGATTGTGGATTGGATTTAGTGGGAGTTGGGACATTGTCAACACTCTGTTGGATCATTTGAAATTTGCAGATGTTAGAATGAGCTAAAATGGTTCAGAGTGCAGAGGAATAATCCCATCTAATGGTGGTAAGGTGTAAATAAATATTTTGGTAGCAGATAAATTGAGGCTAGGAAAGAGTTGGGGGACATGAGCAAAATAGAAATGTGTTCTTCGTGAAATCAGGGATATTTGTCTTGAAGATTATCTTGGATTCAAACATGATACAGTCATCCATTCTGGTTCAGTTTCTAGGGAGATGATGGAGCCAATGACGAAGAAGCAGAATCTATATCAGGAACTAAAAATAGTAGCTTAGAAGTAGTTCCAAATTTTGTCCTTTTTAATGCACAAATCACATAAACAATGATTTAATTGAGATCACTCCAGCAATCATTTCTAGATGAAGTCACATTCATTGCAAAATTGAACGAAGCAATTCTGTGCACTGTTAATGTTAATGATTTACATTTGTTCAGCATGAAGATGTGCAGTTATGACATCATTATTCACATAATGTTTATTTCTGCTTGTATGGACATGAACTGGAGCTGATTGATGCAGCCGACAACTGTTGAGGTAGGCTCAGCACAACTATGCATTAATGTTATTCCTATTACTAAAAAGAGGCACTCCACTGATTACAGGAGTCCTGACTAGCTACCTGCTTAGATATTTCTCAGAATTTCAGAGTGCTACAACTAATAGGCAGTGCCTTCTCCAGAAGTTAATTGATGACTAACTTATTCCATAGGTAATTCTGTGCCTTTCTAAGTGAAGCACGCCTACAATTCCAAAAGTTGCCACACACAGACCACATAACTCAGTACAATACAGTGTAATATTTATGATCTGTCCAGAGTGAGAATGCATATGGTGTGTTTTGAATTCCAAAAACAACAAAAAAAATACAAAAATCACAGCCATTTTGATTGGTTTCAAAATCCTGGTGCTATGGCTACTTTGCAATATCCAAGTATGGCAACTGTTGCTTTCACTTTGTGTTCACTTCGTAGGTCAAAGGCTTCTTCTTTTTTTGTCGAGCTTGGCTTTCTAAGTACCGTACAGCTGGTGATGCTTCAAGAAATCAAAGGGTTGTTTTTGAATAAGATGAACTTGCAGCTTTGCAAACAGATGCATTACCTATAGACATACACTGGTCTGTAGACTTACGCTATCTTACGCTGGTACCCATCCTGCACTTTTCCTATGCTGCATCGATGACTGCATTGGTGCTGCTTCTTGCACCCATGCATAACTCATCAACTTCACCTACTTTGCCTCCAACTTCCACCCTGCCCTCAAATTTACCTGGTCCATTTCCAATACCTCCTCCCCATTCTCAATCTCTCCGTCTCTTTCTTGGGAGACAGCTTATCTACTGGTGTCTATTATAAAAGCATGGAACCCCACAGCTACCTAGACTATACCTCATTCCACCCTGTTACTTGTAAAAATGCCATCCCCTTCTCTCAATTCCTCCGTCTCCGCCACATTTGCTCTCAGGATGAGGCTTTTTATTCCAGAACGAATGAGGTGTCCTCCTTCTTCAAAGAAAGCTTCCCTTCCTCTCCCATCAACTCTGCCCTCAACTGCATCTTTTCCATTCCACACACATCTGCTCTCACCCCATCCTCCTGCCACCCTACCACGGACAGGGTTTCTCTTGTCCTCACCTACCATCCCACCAGCCTCTGCATCCAGCACATAATTCTCTGCAACTTCTGCCATCTCCATCGGGATCCCACCACCAAGCACATCTTTCCCTACCTCCACTTTCTGCATTCCACAGGGATCACTCCTTATGTAACTCCCTCGTCCATTCATCCCTCCCCACTGATCTCCCTCCTGGCACTTAGCCTTGCAAGCAGAACCAGTGCTATACTTGCTCCTGTATCTCCTCCCTCACTACCATTCAGGGCCCAAACAGTCCTTCCAGGTGAGGCGATACTTCACCTGTGAGTCTGTTGGGGGTCATATCTAGTTTCTGGTGCTCACCGATGATTGGTTAATGACCCTGGAGTTCATGGGGGCATTGTCTGGGCACCCAGCGTGTCGAGTTGCTTCTGAGGACATGTGTAGCAGCCTTGAGCCGGTACCAAATTTAAATGAGACCCAGTGGTGGTACGGCCTGGGGAAAGTAGCTGAGGGTGAGACCCTCTTAGTAGACGCTCCGAACTACCACGAGGGAGGGAAGTTGACTGCTGAAGACACCTCAGTGAGAGAGAGGTCGTGGCAACTGGACCCTAGCAGCGTGGAAGATGAAGGCGGCGTGTGTGCGGATTATGTGACGTGGTTTAATGTGCTGGATCTGAGGAGCGGATGTTGCCAGATCCTGAAGAGTGCGGTTGTTGAGCCGAAGATGGCCGTTATTAGTTCCCTAGGATTATTCCGATCTGAAAAGATGCCCAAGGGCATATCCGGAGCCCCTGCATCCTTCCTGCGGGGCATGAGGAAGACCATGGGAGAAGTGAAGGTGTGTGAAGTTTTGGCATATGTGGATGACCGCCTAGAGCTTGGATTCGCCTGGGGGGACTATGAGCTGAGGCGAGTGGCCGAGACGAGGTGAGTGGCTGAGCCCGGGCGGCAGAAGCGAAGTGTCACATGTGGAGGAGGTTTTGGCTGGAGGAGTTTGGTGCAATGTGAGAAAAATGACCGGAAATACCAGTTGAAATTCCTGGTGTTGGAACAGACGGTGGTGGACCTGAGGATGGAAACCCAGGTCGTCAATCTGAATGAGATACAGGGGAGAGAGGGGATTTGCACCGCTGAACTGAGTGCTCAGAAATGCTGGCCGGAGACTGAGTGCTGCACTTGTGGGACGACCATTGCAGACTTGGAATTCACGCTCATCAACGTGGAGAAGGAGCAACTGAATTCCGAGCCGACACTGCGGTCATGTACTGATGAATTAATCCAGCGAGAAGAAACAATGACCCACCTTCGAAGGGATCAGCAGAAACTCAAGACATCGATTCAGAAAAGATTGGAAGACTTACAAGTTGGGGAAGATCAAGGAAGTGTTCTGACTAAGGCCCACAGAAAACCGGGAGCCCAGGGAGGGGAGTTTGACTACACTCCTGAGGAGGTGAAGAAATGGAGGACAGATCTCGGAAAAGGGAGGCAGATACTTGAAAAGAACCTGAAGATGACTATCGACAGTTTAAATGAAGTGGAAAAACTGAAAGTTGACCCGGAAGATGTCACCAGGAAGAAA
The DNA here is from genome assembly GCF_030028105.1 of Mobula birostris. Taxonomy (NCBI): domain Eukaryota; kingdom Metazoa; phylum Chordata; class Chondrichthyes; order Myliobatiformes; family Myliobatidae; genus Mobula; species Mobula birostris. Next base: position 62,865,975 of record NC_092370.1, read on the forward strand.
AAACTGGAGGCTGAACATCCTTTAACTGCTGCTTTTCAGGTCAGGCTGGAAGAAGCTGGTGGGGTAACTGCGTCCCAGATTGAGATGGTCAAGAACAGTGAGTCAGAACTACTGAGGCTGTGGCGAGAGTTGTAGGAGACCCCGAAGAAGTTGACGTCTCGACTGCAGGAGGCTGAAGGGGTAGCCCCGGCTAAATGTTTCAGTGTGGAGAAACTCAAACAGCAGCTACCGATCGAGGGAATGAGGAAGAATATGGATTCGAAGGATGATATGCTGGACATGTGGTACAAGCTGCCTTTCGCTAACTTCACCGTGATTGAGGAAGAGATCTTTGGCCCTTCTCCCACTGCGTCAGGTGTAGTGGGGAGGGCTAGCTGTGGGCAGTCTGAATTACAGCAGGACCAGGAAGGAAAAGAAGCAGGGCCCCGGACATGGGACAAGGGGTTCCGAGTTGTAATGGTGGCCTGAGTGAGAGAGGAGTTGGCAAGCAGGTCCGAGGTATCCCTAGTAGTGCCTGAGCCTTTAGGGTTTAGGTGAGGGGGTACGGAGGTCTCGGAGGGTTTGGAAGCTCTCAGATGGGTTGGCCTATGTAGCGCCCGTGGACGGGTGGAAGGTCCACTGTTTGGGGAGCAATGTCACTGTGTGTATTTGGATGGGTTTCTGTGTCTGTAGGACTGGTTGGCGAGTTGTTTAGAAGTCATGAGGACATGACTTTATTTGGTGGGGGGAAAGTGTAAGGGGTTTCTTTTTTTTATGTCACTGCATAGTCTAATTAAAATGGCTTCTTTGTTATGTTATAATTGAAAGGGCTTCTCTGTTATGTTAACTGCTGAGAAAGTCCTTCCTGCTAGCAACCTGTTTTGGATTATCTATTGGTAAGAGGACGAATGAACCAATTGCGATAGTTGTTATGCTTTCGGTGTGTCTGAAGATATTGTATGCGCGGGGTTTTGGGAGAGAAGGTGGGAGAGAGAGGCAGAAGATGGATCAGGTGCTGTGAGTCCGCTAACAGGATCGGACCCTGAGCGAGGCGTTGGGCGAGGAGAGGAGACTGAGACGGACTTGTGTGATGCGTCTGGTCGACCACCGTCGTTGGTCCCAGGCAGCTGGTCGAGATGGTCCGAGGGGTCGCAGGGTGAAGAAGAAAGGTCCTGAGCTCCAACTGTTTGTGCACGAAGAGATTGAACTTTGATAAATGTTGTGCCTTTTATTTTCCTTTTATATTTTATTCTTTATTAATTATATAGTTCCAGTAATATCTATAAACGGTAAATCATTTAATCGTGTCAGGTGTATTGTCTGTTATTTGGGCGGGGTGGGATACATCACACAGCATCCACACAAACTAATTACCCAGTTTGGCAAGGCCAAGGGCTGTTTCCCTAGACGACAGCTAGCCGAGCGACCCTGAGGCTGGCCAGGGGGCTACACATCTATTTTTCAAAATTGCAAAATGCTGATTTGGCAAATGCAATCAACTAAAATAAGATAACAATGGTACCACGAGCAACTTGACAGACCAAAGTACCTATAGATTTGTGAATTTTCAATATCAACGTGATGAGAATTAGTGTGATTTTCTGTATCAATGATGAACAGTGAAGCAAAAAGAGCCGTCTTAATTTCTGCATTAGATCATGCAGAGAAAGGGGAATAAGTATACATTAAGCAATGCTAAATTTTTGGCATGGGGTGATGCAAGCTAGGAATACGGATCAAAATATACTATACGACCATGCTTCTATTGTCTGAAGTTCCACACTGGAAATATGCATCACTGAACTTATACTTTGCATTATGAAACCTCTTATGACAAAGTATTACCAATTTAACTATCATTAACACGATCACATACATTATTATGACCAATCTAGATTGGTTACTATATTTTAATTTTCTATGTACACCTTTCTTGTCTCTTTAAGGTAACTCACATGGAAATTCACAAGGTCTCAGAAATTTCTTGTGCCAAACATACAATTCAACAGACAATTTAATTAATAAATATATGCAAGAACTAAAAATAATATGTCGGGACAAGATCACCCACCTTCCTGACAGTGCATCATTAAGGACTGAAGCAATGGTATTTAGAAATTCACTGTCGTTAAAATATATCTTCTGATTAGAAGGGAGAAATTCTCTGAACTTGCGAACAGATAGACACAAATCCTCCAGAGTCAGTTGTCAATATTACGGTTGGCAATAATAAACTATTTATGACTTTAAGAGATACTGCAGTGAATTTGAATTAGGAATATAAGTTTCATCAACTAGTAGAGAGAATTCTCATATCAAATGCATGCATATATTTTGCACAATAGCCAAGAGTTTTCCTTTCATTCAAAAGCTTGGAAAATTGTTGGATTTCTGGAGCTGTATTGAAGAGAATTATCACAAAACTGGACTAATTCCTTAGCAGAGTCATGAGTACACAATCCTTTTAGTTAATAGAATATTGATAATTTGCTATAATTAGCAACATAGTAATAACATTTTGAGGAAAAACATTGAATAGTGTATTACCTTTTAGAAATTAAATAATGGGTTCCCAGTTATGGGGAAAGGCACTGACTTATTGAAGAAAAGCAGTATGACTTTCATGATTCTCCCCACCCAATGCAGAAAGACAGGGATACAGACACTCACCATATAGTTAATACATTAAATGTGGGAGGAGATGCCCCAAGAACCTACCAGTACTGCTTTGGATTGTCCTCACTGTTGTCGTGGTTCGAGGTGGTGATGTTGACCTAAGTGACAAACTTTCATCATCCTGTGAGCAGCCGCGTTCGATTGCCCTCACGTAGCTGTGGCTTCGCATTCGGAAGTACTCTGGCATAGGCAGATCCAGTGCTTCAACCGCCTGTGACTCCAATTCATTAAATACTGACTCGCAAACAGATTCAAATTGCCCATTAACTTCCACTTCACTCACCTGCAAAGCAGAGATCACACCAAGAACCCTTTAGTTTAGACTAAGCCATGTAACTCAAAACTTTATTCTAAATGTAAGTTCTCAGTTTACCTGGCTGATGGTGCTCATGGCTCTCATGTAACTTTCATTGCGAGAACGGAATTTAGGCGAGGCAAGAAGCACCGCGGGATCCAAACTGTCCAAACTTCGGTTAATCGACACTTCACTGACTGCCCGTAAGTAGCTGTGGCTTCGGATTTGAAGCTTGGGAGAGTGTTCATTTGATATCCTGGGGGAGAAAAGGGAAAACTTTGCTTTATGCATGGAAGGAAGAAACAAAGATCAACTAAGATAATGATAACAATCACTTTACTGAAGAAAAGTACTTTTTCTTTTATAAATTATGAGGACAAATGAATCAGAATCAGGTTTAATATCACTGGCATACATCGCAAAATTTGTTAACTTTAAGGCAGCAGTACAATGAAATACGTGATAAACAAATATAGAGGAAAAAACTGAATTATAGTAAGCATAGGTCTATTAAATAGTTAAGTTAAAAGAAGTAATGCAAAAAAAAAGAAATAAAAATGTAATGAGGTAGTGTTCGTTGGTTCAATGTCCAGTTTGAAATCGGATGGCAGAGGGGAGGAAGTTGTTCCTGAATCACTGGGTGTGCGCCTTTAGGCTTCTGTATCCCCTTCCTGATGGTAACAATGAGAAAAGGACATGTCCTGGCTAGTGGGGTGTGACTGTAACCCATCACAATTTTGTAAAATTTAAATTTTAATAGCAATACAGAAATGATCAAGATAGGGCAGTAGGGCAGTCCTCAAACCAACGCCCACATAGCATGCTCACAACTCAGTACCTCTGACCCCAACAGTACACCTTTGGAATGTGGGAGGTAAGCAGAGCACCTGGAGGAAACTCAGTGGTCACGGGGAGAATGTAAAGTTACATGAGAGTGGGAACTGAGCCCCATAGTGATTGCTGGTACTGTAAAGCATTATACTAACCGCTATGCTGATGTGTTGCCTTTAATTAGTAAACTTTTATACTTCAGCTGTACATTGTACTTCGTTTGCTGTGATTCGCAATGTCTAATGCTCTCTTCAAACTGGAAGCATATCTGGATTCATCTTCTGCTACAACCAGGTCTATATGCACTTTTAGATCCAAACATCCATTTTCTCCATACCTAAAGTCAGGTTTCTGTGTGACAAGTATTGTGATTTGAAGAGCCATTATCTAGCAGGGCCAGGGTCCACAAGGATTTTGTGGTAGTTTTCACTCCCACTCAGAATCTGATATGAACATTAGGCACTACAATAGGGAGAAGGTGTAACATGGTATTCATTAACATCTCCTACCTCCATGGTTCTATTTATTTCAACCAAATACCATAACTAAGGACTATTGATCTGGATATGCCAAAGAGTGACTGTTAAGAGTGCTGAAAGGTGCCATGAGTGATTAGTACAATCACAAGAAGGATGTTGTATTTAGATGATGCTGACTTCTCCAAGTTCCCAGTGCAAACTGATTATTTTAACTAAGACATAATGTTTAAGGACAGTTGACATGAAAGAGTATATTCTGCAGTTAATCCTATCAAATGAAGGAATTAGAAGAATGCCCACCACCTGATGGCTGAAGCCTGGAGAAAGGAGGCTTATCCTGAAATTGGAGGACTTTCTGCATGAATGGGTGGAGGGAGGGGGAGGAGTTAGAGTTAGGGGCTCATCTTCCTGTTGACGTTTTGTTGTGTTCTGAGTTGTTCTGCCGAGCATTGCAGGCATTGAGTGTTGGCACCAGAATGTGAACCAACTTGTGGGTTGCCCCCACCATGTCCTTGGTCGTTAATGTAAATGATCCATTTCACTGCATGTTCCGATGTACATGGAATAAATAAATTTGAATCTGAATCAGCTATAAAAAATAACAGTCCAGAAAATAGTCTGGAAAACCCAAACAAGTGACAGGATATGAGGCTGCTATTTAATGCATAAGTCATATATTAAAATATTTTACATATTTTAATGGCAGAATTTCTGCCCATTCTCACTGCCTGCCAAACTAACTTCCATTTGCTATCCGTCATAACCAGGTAGCAGTAATAATGATAGCAGTTTCAGTGCACCTCAGTGCAAGGTACTGAATCCTGTGGCCCCAATAGATGCTGTGCCAGTCAATCATTTGTGGAACAAGGCTGTTCTATTGTGGGATGGGCACACTACTACGCTACTTAATCTTCTCACCATTTCCTCTTTTGCCCTTGATTCTCTCATGCTGCAAGACACCTTTGATTGCTCCTTCCCTCTCCACTTTCCCTCTTTTTCCACGATAGACTGTGTGGCTGACATAGAGACTTCACTTTAACAGTGCCAACCAGCTTTTCAGCAGGCAGCCTGTGAATGAGACGACAGCTGTGAGCAAATCCTTGCTTTGGCATCAGAGTAAAATGAAATACCCATTTAGCCTGAAAAAATTGTTGACTTCCTGTTTCTAAGATGAGTAGTTTGCTGCAGATTTTTTAGTTGTCCCTTTTGTAAAGTGTGCTCACAGAAATTCGTAACATGTAATCAAGTTAGTGAATACTTGGAAAGATTAATCTGGAACTTGCCTCAGTTTTGAATGGGAATTGTTTTGAAAGGGAAGATGAATTTGGAAACCATTTTTAAAAAGATTAAACATGTGGTGTCATATCTAATCATCTGCAAAGCATTTGGAAGGAGAGATGAATGAGACTAGTTTAGTTTACTTCAAGTAGGTTATTTTTTTTTATTTTGCAGCAATTTGAGGCCAAATATTTTCCTTTAAAACTAAAAATCTGAAGTGATATGAACTTTATAAAATAATAAAAGCTCTGCAGTATTCAGACAAGCAAAATCAATTCTTCATGATCTTTTGTTCCTAAAAGATCTATGAGAATAATAATGATGAATAACAGATATTAGTAATTGCCAATTCAGTTTACTATCTATTGGTTATTAAAACAGAAAACTAATTTCTCTGCTAATATTGCCGCAAATAACAAAATCTGTTTTGCTCATTCACATCACAGTGGGAAAGCTGGGGGTGGTTAGATGACTCAGTTGTAGTAGGATGGAGAAGATTGGCAGGAAGCTAAAACAAGTAAAAGACTCAAAAAGAGCAATATTATGGTTAACAGAAAGTTGGTGTCAGATTTTATCTGACAAAAATCCTATGATGCAATCACTGACTTTTCACAATATCAAAAATGCAAAGTGTTACTGGAGCAGTATGGCCATCAGCCTTTACTGGACAAATAAGGATCCATGATCTCACGTGGAAACAAGTAGCAAGTTGAATTGATAGTTACTCCATTCCATGGAGCACCAACCTTCCATACCATATCTCATATGGTCGAGACCATATCTCATTGCTGGTACCCACTCCTCGAAGAAACTCTGATGAGGAATCCCTGGGAGAAGAGGCTCCGGACAAACGGGAGGGGCAGGCCACAGCTGTAGAGCAAGGTTCATTGTTGATGTGAGTGCTGATGGCTGCAGGCGCAGCTACAGAGTCATTTCAGCACTGAGGCAAGTAAAGCCTTCTGGGGTAATGAGCTGAACATCGGTTTGCCCTCCATCTTTGGCCTTGATGTGTAAATCTTTTTAAATCTGGTTCTGAACTTAAATATCGGTTCATTATTTGCTCTTGGACTCAGGCCCTGCAGCTTCAGTCCAACCCCAAGGCCACTTCAGCAATGGCCACCATGGTCCTACCTGCATGCTTGAGAATACATTTTGCTGAATATTTCAGGATACCACAAAAATTGCAGGTTGTACAGATGGTTCAAAAACAGACCTCCCAGTGGAAAATTACAGGCTGCAGATTGTGGTGAACATTGTCCTAAGAAAGCTACAAGCATTTGTAAGGACAACACACACCCATGCAATCATCTGTTTGAATGTCTTCCATCTGGCAGACGTTATAAGATTTTCCATGCCCGCACTTTCAGACTGAAAAATAGCTTTTTCCCCAGAGCTATAATTGCTCTAACCAATTGATCAAGCATCATCCATAAATTTGTTATATTGCTACTTTAGTACTGGTTTTATGGCTGTCATGCACCTGAGTTGCGTTTTTGTACTGCTGGACATTGCTTGTACTGGCTGGATACTTGATTTTATTTATTGTTTATTTATTTTATTTGTTGCTTTATAGCATTGAGTATGAGAGTTGCAAACTCATTTTTGTTGTATTGCTGCATGACAACTGTACTATGCAATGACAATAAAGATATTTCATTTCATTTCAAGAAAGTACACTTAGTAGAACTGTTATTAATTTTGTTTCCTGTCTGTGAAACGTCACCATGTCTCGCCAGTGCTATCTTCGCTTTAGAAATTGTTTCAGATCTGTATAGAACATCAAGGTGTTCAAAATGAAATTCTTGGAGGTTCCAGTGACACCAGTATCTGCAAATGTAATAAAGGAAATAAACAAGAATGTTGTGACAAATAGGTATTCAAAAGTCATAGAAGAAGAATTTTGTCAAGTTCTGAAGATAGATGCCACTAATTTTCATGGTCTACTTAATCATGGTTTGGGATTGTTGGATGGCAATGTTCTTGGAAGCTGGTGGTTGGTGAATACAATGTACTGAGCAAGAAACCACTGAGAGACTCGAAGTTTGGTGAATGACTTCATGAACAGTTTGCATGAGTTAAAAGAGAGATAGTACAGTATTTTCTGTTGAGTTTTAAGATGAACCTTTTGAATTCTCTTCAGCCATGGGTCTTTGATATGCAATGTGTTACTGTTTTATTAGACACTGATTGGGATTGGATTTGTTGCCATCGTAAAATCTCTTGGTAATGAGTTTGTATTAACTGTGCAAGACCACGAGCTAGAATAGAGTTGAATGAACAGTGTTTCATGTCCATCACCTGATTCAAGAATATGTCCAAGAAAGGCTTTCCTTACATTCTGTTAGAGTTCATCTAATCTGATTTGATCTAATCTAATTTAATCCATTTTTGGTGTAATATTTTGAGTGACTGTGTCCACCAGAGTAACAACAGATGCCATACAGGGACTGAGAGGAGAGGTGGTCTGAACCATTCAGAACCCAATGATGTGCAACAAAGGATGGAAAAAACAGACAGCACAAGTGCCTTATTTGTTGTAAAATAAGATGAATGGGTACGGTGGAGAATGATAAGGGTATATCCCCAAAAGGGCATCATGATGTAGGTTGCAAAAGCCACAAATAATATGTTCTGAGATATAAACAGAGAATTGAGAGCAACACATACAAAATTCTGGAGGAACTCAGTAGGTCAAGCAGTATCTATGAAGAAGTATATATAAACAGACAATGTGCCTCCAGCATTTTATGTGTGTTGCTCTGGATTTCTAGTATCTGCAGAATTGCTTGTGTTTAAGAATATTAAGAGCTTTCTTTGAACATCGTGGACCTGTAACAGTAGTCAGCCAGGTGTCTTCCAATACTTGCTGTTCACTTATCTATTTCACTGTACTGTAGGTCAGCAAGCTAGATTCTAGGGCAATGAAGTCCAAATGTATCCAGTCCAGGTATTAGTAATTTCAATGGATCACTTTGCCACATTGGCTTCCTACACAGCTAATATTATATCCTTTAGCTGAAATGTCACATCTTATAATTATCTCTGTAACTGGAGTATGAGTACATTGCATTACATACCTCCAAAAAACCAACTATAACATTATACCCGGAGTGAGAAAGTTACCCCCCAGGTTCCTACAAAATCTTTCCCTTCTCACCTTTAACCTATGCCCTCTATTACTTGATTTTCTAGCACTGGGAAAAAATAGTGCATTCTCCTTATCTATGTCTCAACTTAATCAAGTTAATAACAGATCAGCTATTATAGATAAAGCTGTATAACCATTTTCTACATTATTTGACAGCATGATTTTGAGTCTCCACAATCTTCTGCTTTGGTTGCTTTCTCTCTCTCTTTGTGCCTCTCCATTTATACTGTCCTGCATTCAGGTTTCTATAATGGGCTTTCCTTCTCTTCTGTTGTCCCCTTTGAACTCACAAAGAAATTTTTGACTTTCTCTGTCTATTGCTCACAAATCTACCAAAACTATTCTTAGCGTGGTATCATATTACAGCTACACTCTATTGGCTTCACATTTCTCCCAAGATATTTGGAGCTTTTGAATAGTCTCTCTGTTCAATGTAATGTGATATATGTATCCAATGCTTGATTCAGACCATTCAGTAATTCCGTTAACAGCAAGACATTGCAAACTCTGAGTGAGATCTTTAGCAAAAGTTATGACATTCTGCAGAGGTATTATCTGTGCCAGACTCAATTGAAATTAGCTCATTAAAACATCTCTTCCCACGTGTTTCCACGTCTGCTGTAGATTTCTGTAGCTGCAGAGCCATGGTCCTGAAATAGCTCTATCATCTCATTCAAACAAATTAAGAATTCGTCCTCTGAATTGCTTGTTATCAAAGATAGTGACCATTCCTATTGCTCTGAGAATCCTCAATGACTGTTTATTTAATCCTCTAAATTCAGACAGCTCTTAATGAACAATCTTTCCCAATCTGTGGTTGGGAAAGTGCTGGAGTCCATTATTCAGGGTACTTGGAGACTAATGAAACAATACGTCAGAGTCAGCATGGTTTCTGTGAAGGGAACTCTTGTTTGATAAATCTTTTAGAGTTCTTCGAGGAAGTAACAAGCGGGGTGGACAAAGGAAAGGCAGTGGATTTTCTTAGATTTTACTTAGATTTACTTTGATTTTCAGAAGGCATTTGACAAGGTGCCTCTCATGAAGTTGCTTAACAGGTAAAATCCTATGGGGTTACCGGAAATATACTGGCATGGACAGAGGAACAGCTGACAGGCAGGAGATAGCGAGTGGGAATAAAAGGGGCCTTTTCTGGTTGGCTGCCTGTGACTAGTGGTGTTCCTCAGGGGTCAGTATTGGGACCGCTATTTTTCAAGTTGTTTGTCAATGATTTGGATAATGGAATTGATGGCTTTGTGGCAAAGTTTGTGGAGGATACGAAGATAGGTGGAGGGGTAGGTAGTGCTGAAGAAGCAATGTGATTGCAGCATAGCAGGACTTAGGCAAATTGAAAGAATGGGTAAAAAAGTGGCAGATGGAATACAGTGTTGGGAAATGTATGATAATACATTTTGGTAAAAGGAACAACAGTGTGGACTATTATCTAAATGGGGAAAAGGTTCAAACATTAGAGGTGCAAAGGGACTTAGGAATCCTCGTTCAAGACTCCCAGAAGGTTAATTCACAAGTTGAGTCTGTGGTAAAGAAAGCAAATGCAATGTTAGCATTTCTTTCACAGGGAATAGAATATAAAAACAAGGAGATAATGCTGAAACTTTATAAGATACTACTCAGGCCAGACTTGAAGTATTGTCAATAGTTTTGGGCCCTTATCTCAGAAAGGATGTGTAGTCATTGCAGAGATTCCAGAGGAGGTTAGAATATAGAACATAGAACATAGAAATTTACAGCATATTACAGGCCCTTTGGCCCACAATCTTGTGCTGACCATGTAATCTACTCTAAAAACTGCTGAGAATTTCCCTAGTGCATAGCTCTCTATTTTTCTAAGCTCCATGTACCTATCTAAGAAGCTCCTAAAAGACCCTATTGTATCCGTTTCCACTGCTGTCACTGGCAGTGCATTCCACGCACCCACCACTTTCTGTGTGAAAACTTACCCCGGACATCCCCTCGGTTCCTATTTCCAAGCACCTTAAAACTATGCCCCCTCATGTTAGCCATTTCAGCCCTGGGAAAAAGTCTCTGGCTACCCACACAATCAATGCCTCTCATCATCTTATACACCTCGATCAGGTCACCTCTCATCCTCTGTTGCTCCAAGGAGAAAAGGCCAAGTGCACTCAACCTATTCTTATAAGGTACTCCCTCCAATCCAGGCAACATCCTTGTAAATAAGGATTCACGAGGATGATTCCGGGAATGAAGGGGTTAACATATGAGGAGCGTTTGGCAGCTTTAGGCCTGTTCTCACTGGAATTTAGAAAACTGTGGGGGATCTCATTGAAACCTACTGAATGTTGAAAGGACTAGATGAGGCGGATGTGGAGGGGATGTTTCCTTTGGTGGGGGTATCCAGAATTAGAGGGAACAGTCTCAAAATTAAGGCACGATCTTTTAGAACAGAGTTAAGGAGGAATTTTTTTAGCCAAAGAGTGGTGAATCTGTGGAATGCTCTGCCACATACTGTGGTGGAGGCCAAGTCCGTGGGTGTATTTAAAGTGAAATTTTTCCTGATTGGTTGGGGCATCAAGGGATATGGTAAGAGGGCAGGTGTATGGGGTTGAATGGGATCCAGGATCAGCCACGAAGAAATGGCGGAGCGGACTCGATGGGCTGAATTGTCTTATTCTGTTCCTATGTCTTATGGTCTATTCTTCCACTAAGGGACATCCTACCTAAGATCCTTGGATAAGGAATTTCTGACCATTAGTAACACCTTTCCTTAACTAATCTGTCTATTCTCATCAGGAGTTTATGTTTTAATCAGATCTCTTATTCTTCTGAACTCTAGCATCTGTAAGGTGAAAACATACCTAATGGGGAAAAGTTTGCTGAAGCAGGGCATCTTGTAGTTCACATTTGGAATTGTTTCTGCATCTTTAAGCTTTAAATGTTTCATTCACAAGATTTAACAGTTTTGGAGGCCAATACACCATGATGAACAATGGGACAAACACTATGTATGAATTATTGAGTTTACATGGTCAAGAAATACAAAGTGGAAAAACAAAGATGGAGAATGATTGAGACAAATTCTTGAGAAAAATTCAATGTATGTTATAGAAAGAGAAATAAAAAGCAGTGCGTAATTGAGTTAGGCAGAGAAAAAAAGAAAAAAATATACAGTCAGTGGCCACTTTATTAGGTATACCAGTACACCTACATGTTAACGCAAATATCTAACCAACCAATTATGTGACAGCAACTAACTGCATAAAGCATGCAGACATGGTCAGGAGGTTCAGTGTTGTTCAGACCAGATAAAAGAATGAGGAAGAAATGTGGTCTAAGCGACTTTGACCTTGGAATGATTGTTGGTGCTGTACGGTGCAGTGCATGTATCTCAGAAACCGCTGATCTGCGATTTTCATTAACAACAATCTCAGCGAATGGCGCGCAAAACAAAAAATAAATCCAGTGAGTGGTAGTTCTCTGGGTAAAGGTGCTTTGTTAATGAGAGAGATCAGAAGAGAATGGTCAGACTGGTTCAAGCTGACAGGAAGGTAACAATAACTCAAATAACCTTGCGGTACAACAGTGGCATGCAGAAGAGCATCTCTGAAAGCACCACACGTCAAACTGTGAAGTGGATGGGCTTACAGCAGCAGAAAACCACAAACATATACACTGCTGTACCTAATAAAGTGGCCACTGAGTGTAAACTTAATATGTTTAAAATCGCAAGCAACTAAATAATAGACTAAGTCTCCCCAATTATGGTTGATTACTTTTTGGGTTAAAAAATATTAGCCTTTATTAAGGCTCTGGAAGGTACTGCCAGTGTTAATTACCATATTCATTAAGTACTAGACGTAACTCTATAGTGAGTTTAATGTAAAACTAATATAAGAATGCAGGAATTTCATGAAAATGTCATGGATGTTAATTATGAAATGTTGTTTTCACAAAGATATTAGCCAGTAACTTGTTACAAATTGCATTTCATAAATGATTTCTTCCTCACAATGTTATTGGTACAATTTGTTCAATAAATATTTGCCTGGATCAAGCTTGACCTGACCACATTTGACAGTAACTACATGACTGCATCTTGCATTTCCATGGCTCCCCAGGGTACTGTCTGCCATGATGACTGCCTCTGTTGATCGGCAAGGTTGAATGAGCCATGATCAGTGATTGAACCACAACCACAGAAAATGAAGAGCGCCCACAGGCACAATGAACAAGGACTTTGAAAATAGTTGGACAAAATTAAATAATGAAAAGCATAGAACAAATAATAATAAATACTGTATATTTATGTAGATAATGTGTGTTCACTTTCAATGATTTGCATTGCTTGGTCAGCAAACACTAGTTCATTATTGCCACATTCTCTGAAAGGACCTACAACTTAACCAACAAACAGTGTGCTGGAGTAACTCAGCCTGTCGAGCAGCACCTGTGGGAGGAATGGAATTGTTGGCATTTTTGATCAAAACCCTGCATCAAATCTAACCGTGACATGATCTGCAATGCTGATAATTCTTTTCTTCCTACAGATGCTATATGAGGTCCTTCAGGAGATTATTTGTTGCTCCATATTCCAGCATCTGCTCTCTTGAGTCTCCAACTTCAACTTAATATTACAGCTACAAATTTGGCAGATTTTAAATGTCCTGCTTTAATTTGTTCTTTTCAGTCATCACCAATACCCCCAGTTACTAAGGATTCACTTGTAGAGTACTTGAGTTGGTCTTTAAGTCCCTTATCTCTACATGCTTATCCTTTTTAACTCTTAAATCTATACCATATTCTTCACTCTGACTTTGGATTCCTATTATTCCAGAAGTACAGTTGTTTTCAACACAGAAAATCCTCATAGAGGGATCAGAAATGGAGAGAGTGAGCAGTTTCAAGTTCCTGGGTGTCAAGATCTCTGAGGAACTAACCCGGTCCCAACATATTGATGTAGTTACAAAGAAGGCAAGACAGCGGCTATACTCCATTAGGAGTTTGAAGAGATTTGGTATGTCAACAAATACACTCAGAAACTTCTATAGATATACCATGGAGAACATTCTGACAGGCTGCTTCACTGTCTGATATGGGGTCTACTGCACAGGACTGAAAAAAGCTGCAGAGGATTGTAAATTTAGTTGGCTCCATCTTGGGTACTAGCCTACAAAGTATCCAGGACATCTTCAAGAAGCGGTGTCTCAGAAAGGCAGCATCCATTATTAAGGACCTCCAGCACCCAGGGCATACCCTCTTCCCACTGTTGCTATTGGGTAGGAGGTACAGTGATTCAGGAACAGCTTCTTCCCCTCTGCCATCCAATTCGTAAATGGACATTGAACACTTGAACACTACCTCACTTTTTAAATATATAGTACTTCTGTTTTTTGCACAATTTTTAATCTATTCACTATATGTATATTGTAATTGATTAATTGATCTATTATTATTATTGCTTTTTTTCCTTTTATATTATGTATTGCACTTTACTGCTGCCAAGGTAACAAATTTCACGTCACATTCCAGTGATGACAAACCTGATTCTGCTCCATTATGTTTGTAATGACTCTGTGTTAGAAGAGTCTCTGCTTTGGAGAGCATGCTTTATTGGAATAAGTTGAGTGAACTTGGTCTTTTCCCCTTGGAGCGATAGAGGATGGAGAGGTGACATGATAGAGGTGTAGAAGATGATGAGAGACATTGATTGTGTGGATAGCCAGAGGCTTTTTCCCTGGGCTGAGATGGCATAGTTTTAAGGTGCTTGGAAGTAGGTGTAAGGGGGATGTCAGTGGTAAGTTTTTCCCACACAGAGTGGTGGGTGCATGGAATGCTCTGCCAGCATTGATGGTGGATTTGGATACAATAGGGTCTTTTAAGAGACTCTTAGATAGGAGGGCTATGCAGTAGAGTAATTCTAGGCAGTTTCTAGAGTAGGTTAAATGGTCAACACATTAGTGTGGGCAGAAGGGCCTATAATGTGCTGTAGATTTTTATGCTCTATGTTCTATAAAACTAATTTTTCTTCTCAGATTTTTGCTACAGCTAAGTATCTTCTCAAGCTGAAGTATTTATCTGTAATAACTTATGCCTTTATCCAATATAGATTCTGTAATTTGTCTCATCCTGTGGTTGGGCCAAGTTTTAACAATTCCATTTGCAAAGTATCCTTCCAAACCTTTCTCTCATTATTGTGTGAGTTTCAAATTAATTAGCCTCCTCAGGTTTCCTCATTGCTGTGGCTTCCGTGCCTGGTATCACCGGATGAATTTATAACTTAAATGGCTTTGAAGTCTTTTCCAATACGAGGTGCCCAAAATTGCATTCAGTAACTGGAGAATTACATGAGTAACTTTAATGTATTGTAACTATGGACTGGAACTGGTAGTGAAGTTTTATAACTATGGTTACTTTTTTTAATATATCCTGTAAATCTAAGTCGCAGGCTATGAAGGGACAACTAACGGTGTTTAGCCAAGCCAGTATGTGATTCCTTGCTTCCCTCACCTAGTCCTCGATAAGTCAAAGAGTAGTTCAAATGTAGTGCAGAGAATTCTGAATGAGTAACAAATATGAGAGTTTTAATTTAATTTTTTACTTAGTGACAGTGCATTCTTTCCTTACTGGCTGCTCCTGCATTATGAACTTACTGTGAAACAATCATGCGCCTTAGATACTGGAATGCATAGGTTGTCATGGTAGCACAGTGGTTAGTATGTCACTATTACAGCATGGGGCAATCCGGAGTTTGGAGTTCAGTTCAGACTCTGCCTGTGAGGAGTTTACAAATGCTCGCCTTGACTGTATTGGTTTCCACCAGATGCTCCGGTTTCCTCCCACAATCCAAAGATGAAACGGGCAGTAGGTGAATTGGTCATTGTAAATTGTCCTGTGATAAGGCTAGTATTAAAAATGTGGGTTGCTGTACAGTGTGGCTCATTGGGATGGAAGGGGCTGTTCTGCATTGTATCTCCAAATAATAAAAACATCTTGACCTTAGATTCAATCCCCTGCTCATTATTCCATTTGCTTCCAGGATAACAATAGGACAGCAGATTTCTAAATGTTTTTATCTAAATTCAGCATAATTTAAAAAAATTGCTTCATTTACAATAATATTCCTTAAAATATTCCTACTTCTGGGGAGGTTCTTAAGATGATATACATTTATTCCTAAAGTTTACTTCTCTTTTTAAATCTTTTTATTAATTTTCCAAAATTATAAACAAAATAACAATTCCCAAAGTTTACTTCTCTATGCATGATAATAATATATAATATTTCCACACAGAAGAAAATTAGAGAAAAAACAGTGCGTTTCTAAATTTCAAACTAGGTAATGTGGTCAGGAAATTAAGTTCCATAGTACTTGTTCTTTTGGGGAGCTACAGGTGACATTACAATTCCAAATTGGTATCATGCAGAGCAAAGTTTTCATGCTGCCTGCACTGGACATAACTGGAACAATTTAATTATACATTGTGATCCCCATGCTTATTTTGTTTGTCATGCATATTTACTCCATTCAGTTTTTAGAAACTGAAAACTCATTAGCCAGTTACCATGTTATTACCACGTCATATGGCTTATACTTAGTGCCTCTAATCAGGTATGCCACTTAATCGTAGCAAGCCACTGCAGAATACCCACAATTACAGGCAACCCTTGGGATATGGCTGCATGAATTGCGGAAATTTGCCCTTACAGAATTCACAAATTATTGCCCAAAACTTTTGAGGTTACAAATAGATTTTGAATTTAGGAATTCATTTGAAGAAAATAAATTTTCAAACACAAAATGCAAATATTGTCATGTTTTTACTTTTAGTACTCAGACATAAGGTCTGAATATGATGTCACACCATTTCAGTATAAGGACAAGTGAATAGATGCCTCAGAACACAGGGTTGCTATGCTCTTCACCTGTGAGGCATTTGCTCTGATATGCTGCACTGAGGGGAGCAGTCGAAGCCATTTACAACTCCTTAAGATATTCCGACGTCCTTTAGTCTATTTTCACTAAATCATCATGCTTTAATCCACTGAATTCCTTTGATACTACCCTTCTCTCATGAACCACAATCCCAAAGTATCATCCCTTCCAAACTTCCTAAATCCTTTCCTTCTCCCTGGGCTTTGCATTTCAGGGTAATTGCCTCACAGCAGCACTGCATTCTGAGACTGCTGTTCACAGGCCCTCAGACCGGAGAGGATGTGGCCGAGGAGGATCTCCCCTGTGATTGCCAACCAACATTGTGATGTCATATCCAATGTTACCGGCCCACAGTATTAGGTGACTAAAAGTAAAAACTGACTAAATGTGTTGTTTCCTCTGCATGAGCCTTGCCTGTTCCTCAAGTCTAGTGTTGGCCTCAGGTGCTAAGTAAAGGCAGTGAATCACTTTGTCATTATTGATAAACTGGCTTTGTATAAGAGAAAAACGACCAGTAAGAATGTAACCCCAATTACAACATGGGATATGGGATAAAGGGATTCACATTACACAAAATCATGGGATTCTTTGGGATAAAGGGATTTGCCATATAGAAAATCATGAGATTCAATGGGATAAAGGGATTTGCCATATAGAAAATCATGGGATTCAATGGGATAAAGGGGTTTACAATACAGAAAATCATAGGATTCAATGGGATATAGGGGTGTACAATACAGAAAATCATGGGATTCAACAGGATAAAGGGATTTGCCTTACAAAAAATCATGGGATTCAATGGGATAAAAGGGTTTACCATATAGAAAATCATGGGATTCAACTGGATAAAGGGGTTTACAATACAGAAGATCATGGGATTCAATGGGATAAAGGGATTCACATTCCAGAAAATCATGAAATAGTTTTCTTAGAATAAGCACTTTAGTAACATAGGGGTTGCCTGCATTCTCTGGGCAAATGGGGATCAGCACTGAGTACTAACCTACTAACTGGTATTTTAACCAAGTACAGTTACTTACTTGAGTGTGCTGAGCTCTGTTAGGGATGGTTGGGTGGCCTTGAGATAGCTCTCTCGTCGTGCAGCAATTTTTGGAGACGGTTTGGGACTGGTGTCTGAGTCCCCACTATCGTCATCCCCCATTGCTTTAATATAACTGCCACTGCGCATCCGCCGACAAGGAATTTCATCTTCCTTGCCTTGTGGTGAAAAGCCACTCCATTCATCTTGAGGAACCTAGTTAAATATCATTCAGAAATTAGACATGTTGCTTCTTGAGGCTGTCAGATAAAGATTCAAAAATATTGAGCAATAAAAACAGTAAGTAATCTTATAAGCAAACAACAGGAATTCTGCAGATGCTGGAAATTCAAGCAACACACATCAAAGTTGCTGGTGAACGCAGCAGGCCAGGCAGCATCTCTAGGAAGAGGTGCAGTCGACGTTTCAGGCCGAGACCCTTCATCAGGACTAGTAATGTTATAAATCATTTTGATCACATGATATTTCACGTTTGGTGGAATCAGAGATTCAGGGAAGAACGTACACCTTGACTTACTTGACATTACAATTTAAAACATAAGATTATTTTATATTGGTAATCAGTGTTCAGTATATTGCTGACAAAATTTAATTAAACAATTAACTAAAGCTGGCAATAAACACTTGCAGCGTCCAGGATTTAATGACCATGATGCCCCTGGTTTCCAGGTGGGTTTTGACTTTTGTCTCCACCTGGTGTCTGGAGGCAGAGTTTGAAGTTGCTCTGTCTCCTGCACTTACTCAGAGGTACTTGCTGAACATTTGAACCGGGCTGTGAACAGCAAAAGCCCAGCCATTTGAATTAAAAACTGTTGCAACAAAGAAGGGGAAGTATAAAATAACTTAACATGTTTTAAAATTAGTACTTCTTTATTTGATTTGAATAATTGAAATATATGCAGCACACACAAAATGCTGGAGGAACTCAGCAGGCCAGGCAACATCTATGGGGAAAAGTACAGTCGGCAGCTAAAACCTTTTGGCAAGACTGGAGAAAAAAAACTGAGGAGTAGATTTAAAAGTTGGGGGGAGGGGAGAGAGAAACACCAGGTGATGGGTGAAACTTGGAGGGGAAGGAATGATGTAAAGAGCTGGGAAGTCGATTGGTGGAAGAGCCAAAGCATAAAGCCCTGACTCTTGCCAACCTAGCTCTCCGGGTCACTGAGGCAAGATAGTCTCCAAACCATGACAAGCTGGTGGTCTTCTTGGAGGAGGAGTTCCTACAACATATATGTTTTGGTGCCTCCAAGTATTTTAATATTCAAAATGGTGTTTTAAATTATTTTTCGATCATAAGACCGTACAATATAGGAAGAGAATTAGGCCATTCAGCCTATTGAGTCTGCTCCACCTTTCAATCATGGCTGTTATTTTCAACCCTATCTCCTGCTTTTTCCCCATGACTGTTAACCCCCTACCGATCAAGAGGACCATAACCTTGTCATGGTTTGGAGACTTCCTTGACTCAATGACCAGGAGAACTATGTTGGCTGGAGTCAGGGCTTTATGCTTTAACTCTTGATAGGGTCACCCATGCCAAACAGGTCAAAGGGTAGAGGACAGATTAAGAGTGGTCCACCGGCCCTCCACATTTGGGGTTCAATTGAGAGCTAATGACCCTAATTGGTAAAACAAAATTGTTATGGCAACATCAATGAAGAATCCTTCTACATATAAGTGCGACGGTAATTCCTGAGTTTCCACCCGGGACTTGCATGACTGACAGTAGTGAAAACCAAGAGGAAGCTACTGACATGAAGAAGGAAGCCCTGAGCACTGCCAGAGATGGAGGATCATCATTGCTGCCCTAAATGCCAGTGGTGTAACAGGCAGTAAGTAAGTAGTCAAAAATCTATCAATCTCAGCCTTCAATACACCCAGTGATTTGGCCTCCACAGTCCTCTGTGCCAATGGATTCTATAGATTATTGATCCACAGTTGAAGAATTCTTTTTTCCTATCTCAATTCTAAAGTGACGTTCCTTTATTGTGAGGCCGTGTCCTCAGGTGCTAGAATCCCCTATTAATGGAAACATCCTCTCAGCAACCACTCTATTCAGATCTTTCAGAATTCGGTAAGTTCCTATAAGATCATCTATCCTTCTGAACTCAGGGGAATACAGGCCCAGAGCCATCAAACAGCCCTCAAACAGTCTTTCATTTCCAGGATCACTCTTGTGGACCTTTCCTGGACCTTCTCCGTGGCCAGCACACTCCTCTTTAGAAAATTGCTTTAAAAATTACAAATATAGTCTGACCAATGTCTTAAGAAGCCTTAACAATATATTCTTGTCCTTTCAAAATGAATGTCAATATTGCAGTTGCCTTCCTTACTACCAACTTAACCTGCAAGTTAACCTTAAATGTTTCTGAATGTTAGGGACTTTCACAATACCTCACAATCCTTGATAAGTTTGCCAGCTGTCAAAATATTTGGGCCATTTCATGGATGGGACTTTTTCTGGTTGACCATGGTCACAATGTTGTGGCATAAGGCTTTGCAACAAAGAGCTTATAATGAAGGCAACACTGGGAGATGTGCAGAAGGGTTGTACAAAGATCATTTGCCTCTCAGCACTGTGTGAGGGTGGCTTAAAATTGACAGCAGGTTCCAATTTATTAACACAAGAGATTCTGCAGACACAGGAAATTCAGAGCGACACACTCTAAATGCTAGAGGAACTCAGCAGGTCAGGCAGCATCTGTGGAAATGAATAAACAGTCAATGTTTCGGGCCAAGACACTTCATCGGGACTGGAAAGGAAGGGGGAAGTAGCCAGATGAAGAAGGTAGGGGTAGGGGGATGGACTACAAGCTGGAAGGTGATAGGTGAAGCCAGGTGGGTGGGGAAGAAGGGCGAATTAAGAAGCCGGGAGGTGATACGTGGGAAAGGTAAAGGACTGGATAAGAAGAAATCTGATAGGAGAGGACAGTGGAGCATGGGAGAAAGAGAAGGAGGAGGAGTACTGGGGGAGGTGATAGGCAGCCAGTTTCACTGTGTAAAAGTGCTTTCTTTCATGTCACTTTTGGTGCTTTTGCCAATCACCTTAATTCTGTACACCCTGTACATTAATCCCTCTGGCAATATGAATAACTTTTTACTCTCTCTACTCCGTCCTTCATAACTTTAAACATCCTTTTGATTTCCTCACAATCTTTTCCATTCCAAGTTGGTGTGGGATAAACACCTTTCCACTATTTCAAACAAGGCTTGGAGCTCTGCAGAAAGCAGCATCCAAACTAGACAAAGAGGGCAGAGCCACGGTTTACAAAGCCCAGGTACGAAGTATCATGGAGTATGCCTGCTTATCATGGATGAATGTCTCACAGAGTGTCCTCAGCCAGCTTGATTCCATTCAAAGAAAGGTTCTCAGGATTATAGGTGCAGATGAAGCCACAGCTCGTGAGAAGATAGCCATCAGTAGCTTACATCACAGACGACAGGTTGCTGCAGCTACTGTACACACCAGCCACAGCCCTGCAGACCTTCGCGCCATGCTCCCTTCATCTTATGAGAGACGGCGCACCACATGATCAAGTTTATCTATGCCTGATGTGAGAACCTACACACAGGATAGAAGCTTCCTTCACTGTGTGATCAGAATTTGAAACAGCCTTCCAGATGCTGTGGTTGGAAACATCTGCGATGATGCCTTTAAGAGTCCAGTGCACAAACACCTATCATCTCTGGGAGGGAAGTCACATGCTTCTTCATAAGCTATCATGAAGGGGACCAGGATGGCAATGCTTGGTTGTTGGTAGGTAGGGTTAATACCTGACTTTCAAGGGCACTTGTGAGTTATGTTCCTGCTGGACTTAGTCCTTAAAATGCTGGAGAACAGTGCGGAAAGAACAGATGCTGTTTTCTCCCGGTAGGGATTAGTTTTTAGTTCCAAGTGCTCCTGCCATGTTTTGTCACCCTGCAACCTTATCCTTCAATCTCTTTGAATTATGGAGGACAGCATGTGTATAAATGTCTCTCTCCAGCAGACTTCATCATGATCATCATGACTCCAGTATTTCTACTATTTTTTAATGTTTCTCAATTGTACATATGATTTTTTTTGTGTTCTATCTGACTGGCCTATCAGAGTTCTCTTTGGGAACTAGTTGACTTGATCAGCATTTCTGATCTGGCTATTGTTCACGACTGCATTTAATAAAAAAAAGGGGGAAAAAAGCATCAGCTTCTTTAGTCTATTTACATAATGAAAATCCTCTTCCTAGCAATCATTCTTTTGCATGCCCTTGATATTTGAACAATGAAATTGGCTTTTCCAAATATCTGCAACTTAATTGGAAATCTGCTCCAATATATTTTCCAGTACTTGGTAGACCCATGGAATAATTATTCTCTGTAGTATAAACCTACCTCTTTGCTTTGTTACTTTTAAACAGATAGAGTCTGTGTTCTTGATATTTTAGGGCCTCTTTCTGCTAAGCCGTAGAATGATCTCCTTTCTCTTCGAAGCACTTTAAATCCAGGAATATTTAGAGCTAATTCCTGTACTTGTTTTCAGCCAGTTCTGTGTTATTGCAAAACATTATATTTGCTAATTGTGACTGCAGTTCACCACCAATTCTTGATTCTTTCTAAACCAATCTGACAGCCTTGTGTACTCTGACTCTGTTCAGTGTGGATTAGTTTCCAAACTTCCCAGATAACTCACTTTTGGGATAACTATTCTGCGGTTCCTTCAAAAAACATTGTGCCTAAGCATCATAACGGTAGATCCATGGACGTTTACCAGAGATTCTTGTTTGTCATTGGTTGCAATACTTGCCTGCAGAAAAAAAATCTCAGGGTTGTATGTGGTGACATGCATGTACTCTGGTAATAAATTTGACTTTGAACTTTGAACTTTATTTTACCACATTGACTAAGTTACTCCAGGAGCAGATGGCAGATGGTTCATAATACAAGCAATGGATTGAGGGCAACACCTCCATTTAATACTTTACTAAAGTGGAAATATCTGATGTCACGCTGGCAGCTCAAAAGGGTTACAAAGGATTACTGACATTTACTGAACAGAAAGCTGCCAAGATTGACAACATATCTGAATATTGCCTTCCATAAGAGCTTGATAGCTACTGCCTGGTTTTTGAAATGCCCTGTATGACAAAAGTAATGACAATATCAAAATGGAAAGAATGTAATGAAATAAACACTCAGCGAAGTATCATTTTACAATTTAGGAAAGAAATAGTAAATAATTTTATCCTTTTGCTCAGTAGTAGTTAGTTGGAGTTGTCGGTTCTTTGTTCCTTGTTCCATAATTAGATGCAGGCATCATTGGCTAGACTTGCATTTACTGTATTTCTCAATTTGTACTAGATGCCAGCTCATTTCAGAGGTCAGTTAAGTCAACCATACTGGCAAGTGTGGAGACACATAAGGTCAGATCTTGTCTCTGAGGAACATTAGTGAGAGATTATTTTTAATGGCATTATCATTACTCACCATTATCAATACGAGCTTCCTTTTGCAGATTTATCTAATTAACAGAATTTTAATCCTCCAGCTGCCAAGGTGGGATTGAAATTTATGCCTCAGGAATATTCGTCTAGGTGTTCAGATAAAAGTACAGTAAATTAGCTGCCATATTATTATTTCCCATGTTTGATAAGAATACTGTGAATAATATTATGGTAGGATCCCTCTGGACTTTTGTAATAGGTGAGTAGTGAGGGCGTGGAAACATCATCAAAAGCAATTCCACCACCTCTCCACAAGCCTTTAAGCTTTCTGTGGTTTGTTGTAAAAAATTACCACAGAAAGTGATACTGTGGAAATTATTAACATACTTCAGATGGTGGCAGGAACATAAGCAGGATTGGTGGGAATATGGGGATGGCGATGTGATGGAGGACGCCTCACTATTTTACTGTTTCTAGCTTGGCTGTTTAGGGGCTATTGTTTCCCTATGTAGGTTAGTTAAAAATCATGAATAATTTTTATTATTGAGTTTGCAATGCCAACAATACATCTTCTGATTTTTGCATTGTAGAGAAGCTCAAAGCTATCAAAATATTTTATTTTAATTTGAATAGGTTGGCATCAAAGAAGGAATCAGGTGATCACTACGATTAAAAATAAGGATCTTCTTCATTTTTATAATAGGCCAAAATATAAAGCCTTGTATTATTATTTGTATTTTATCTTATGAAACAAATGCAAATATTTGGGAACTCAGGCAATGTTGCTGAGGAGAGAGTTTCAGGATTTAAACCAGATAGTGGTAAAGAAATGGTGGTATACTTCCAAGCCATGATGATGTAGGATTTGGATGGGAACCTGCAGGTGTTTGTGTGCTATCAGGTGCTCAAAGTTCATGTGCTTCTTTGTGCCAGAGGTAGTAAGTTTAGAAAAGACAGTTGAAATAGCTTTGGAGAGTAACTGCATCTTACCTTCTAACTAGGCACATTACAACTTTCCTGACTCAGAAAAGATTTCAACAGTTCCAGATGATCAGCAGTTCATATCGTGCATTTTGCTGATGATACACAATGTGGGCACATTCACAGGTTATGGAGCAGATGAATCTTTAAAGTGCTGGCTGAGGAGCAATCATCTGATGCTGCTTTGTAAGAGATGAAGTCAAGGTTCCTGTGTGCTGTTGGACCAGCACTCAGCATGCAGGCGAGGGTTATTCGATCACTCACCAGACTTGTGGATGTCAGGAAGTATATCACCTACTGTATGATTTCCAGTCTTATAGTATTTATATGGTTGCTCCAATTGAGATTCTGGATAATAGTGACAACAGGATACAGATAGTGGGGAACTTGATAATAGTAATGCCATTGGATGCCAAGGGTTCTTGATTAGGCTAATACCTTTTGCAGGTGGTCATTGTCTGCCAGTTTTGATATGACATTTCATCCCATTTTATTGCATTCAGTTCTCAGAAAATGTTCCCCTACACTTTTGAGAAAATAAATAGTGATTGGATTGATTATGTTGCAGTACAGTTCCATTCAGTCAACCTGTGACCTTCAGCTTCCAGATGTTTGTCATGTTAATGATCTCACTCATACTCTGACCTCATTGTTCCCACACTTTTCCAATGATATTCAATATACACTCAGGGAACAGCATCTTACCTTCTAACAACTTTCCTGACTCAGAACAGATTTCAACAGTTTCAGATGACCAGCATTTCATACCTTGCATCTTACATCTTTTATCTTCAGGTAATTTCACGTTCTTTTGGCCTCATCCATTTTACATCTCTCCTAGATTCACTTTTGTTATTAACTTCCCTTTACCACCACCTTCCATTGAATCATGATCACTCAAGTCTTTTAACGTCTTGTGATTTCCACTCTTTCAGAGGCCTTTAATTTGTTCTCTTTATTCCTACCCCTTCCACTATCTCCCCATTGTCAATTCCTCTGCCACTTAAAACTGCAGCATTTTCAGGTTTTATTTCCAATCCCAGACCATATGGCCAGTTTGACTGGCAGTCTGTCCATCACACTAAACATTTTCTTTCTCCTTTTCCTCATTTTGATCACGTTGTGCACCATCTACAAATGCCATTGCAATAACCTGCCAAGTCGTCTTTGATAATGTCCCCTCAATCTGCAGGCTCCACCACCAAGAAAGACAAAAAGAACCAGAGCATAGGAATACAAGCACCACTAAGCTTCTCTCCAAGTTACACTGTCTACTGCTTTGGAAAATTATCAGAGTTTTTTTATTTGCTGTCTCTCCAGAAAATATTGACCTAACAACACTGTCGGGTGTCCTGTAGAGATTCAAGAACATCCTGATTGCTGCCTTCTCAGGGTAACAAGGGATAAAAAAGATAACATTATAAGTAGGGAAGTATAAAGTGGTGCATTATGGTAGGAACACTGTGAATAAGTGACATGAACTAAATGGTACTCTTTCAAATTAGGTGCAGCAGCTCACAGTCCTCAGGCATTCTGTCCAGAATTTTTCACGTTAACAGGAACATTACGAACGTACTGGAATAGCAAATTGACTCTCGGTTTTTGTAATAATAAACAGAAGTTAGAGGCAAAGAAGTGATGCAACAACTTTATAAAACATGGGTTAGTCCAGCAAGAATGTTGCTCATTTCTCAGCACCACATTTCAGGAAAGATGTCTACAATTCAGACAGGATGGGGAAGAGATTTAATAGGATGGTAGTTGGAATGAACAACTTCAGTTAAATATTGTGACTGGAGAATCTTGCATTATGCTCTTTAGAGCCGAGAGATTGAGGGTTTAATAAATGTGCTCAGAACATTAGTGGGTGTTGATGGAACTAATTGTTCCCAGTGGCAGAAAAATCAATAACAAAAGGAATTTTTTTAAGGTGATTGGCAAAAGGATAGTGGCACAAAGAGGAAATATTTTTAACATCAAAGGTGTCCTCCTTCTTCAAAGATTGGTGTTTCCTTTCCTCCACCATTGATGTTGCCCTATCCCACATCTCCATTTCTCAGACATCTATGCTCACCCCACCTTTCTACTGCCCTACCAGGGATTGAGTTCCTCTAGTTTTCACCTACCACCTCATGACCCTCAGCATCCAACACATCATCCTCTGCAACGTCCACCATCTTCAACAGGATCCTACCACCAAACACATCTTTGGCTACCCCGACACTCCCTGCTTCCCACAAGGATCACTTTCTCTGTGATTCCCTCTCCACTAATCTCCCTCCAGGCACATTTCCCTGCAAGCAGCAGAAATGCTACACCCACCTATTCACCTACTCCCTCACTTCCATCCAGGCTTCCAGGTAAGGCAACACTTTGCCTGCGAATTGGATGGAGTTGTCCATTGTATCCAATGCTCCCGATGCAGCCTCCTCTACATTGGTGAGACTCATAAATTGAGGACCGCTTTGTCGAGCACCTCCACTCCATCTGCCAAAAGCAGAATTTCCCACTGGCCAATCATTTTAATTCCTATCCCCATTCCCATTCTGAGATATCAGTCCATGGCCTCCTCTTTTCCTCAATGAGTTTACTCTCAGGGTGGAGGAGCAAAACTTCATATTCCATCTAGGAAGTCTTCAACCAGATGACACGAACTTCGATTTCTCCTTCCGGTAATTTTTGTTTCCTTCCGCTCCGCTTTCCCTCTTCTTCTATTCCCCACTCTGCCTCTTGCCTCTTCTCTTCACCTACCTATCACCTGCCCTGGAGCCCCTCCTTCTTCCCTTTTTCCCATGGTCCACTCTCTCTCCTATCGGATTCCTTCTTCTCCAGCCCTTTACCTTTCCCACCATCCTGGCTTCACATACCGCCTTCTAGGTTGTCCTCCTTCCCCTCCCCTCCCCTCATCTTTTCCCTTCCTTTCCATTCGTGATCCTTGGCCTGAAATGTCAATGGCTTGTTCATTTCCATAGATGTTGCCTGACCTGCTGAGTTCCTCCAGCATTTTGTGTGTGTTGCTCTGCATTTCCAGCATTTGCAGAATCTCTCGTGTTTAACCCAATGAATTGCTGTGCTTTGCCTGACAGGTTAGTGAAAGTACATTCAACAGTGATATTTAAAAAATGGATAAATACTGGAAGAGAAATTTTTGAAGACAATTGGGAAGACCAAAGGAATGGAATGGATTGGATATCTTTACAGAAGTGCCAGCACAGGTGTAATGAATTGAATGACTTCTTTCTCTGCACTTTTCCTTGATTTGATTGACCAAACTCTGGTTGATTTCTATAATCCTGCAGCATTAAATGTAGGGAGAGTGAGAGACGAGTTTTGTGTAGTTTCTTACTACATGGAACTAGGAATTAATTTGTTTACTTTAGTGCTGCGTGTTTCATGCTCAACTGAGGGAGAAGACTAATTTCAATCAGCTCTGAATGAATCTATTTTGCTTTGCTGGTACACCACTTGCTGTTGAATCCAGCACCCAATTGTCCTGAGGTTTTGCTGTCATTATGAGATTCACTCATTATGGGATCACACAGACACAGAAAAGATTATTCAACCCATGGTTTTCTGTAAAGAAACTCTGTCGGTCTTTCTCCTTTACCCTATTTTTGTAGGCACTGGATGTTTATAGCTGTCAAGTTCTACTCATCTTCCGTTTGAAATTACTTCCACCACATTGGTATGAAGTGAGCTTCAGATCATCACCAATCATTGTACAGAAAAGTTGTTCCTACACCCCTAGCTGTTATCCAAAACCTTAAATCTGTGTTGTTGAGTAATTGTATCATTTGCAAATGCAAACAGTTTTTTTCATGCCTACCTGTCCTGATGTTGCACACTTCCCTCCACCAATTTTGCTCCAAAGAGAAAACAGAACCTCATCTTCTCCAGCTGCAGACTTCAAAAGTCTCACATTTGGAATTATTTTGGTGAATCTCCTTTCTACCTTCTCAAGGATTTCCACAATGTTCCAAAACTGTGGTGGCATAAACTTGGTGCAACGATCTACTTATGGTCTAATCAAATCTTTATACAGCTTTCTGTTGTTGTGTTCAAAGCTTCTAGTTATGATACCCAGGAGTATATTTGCTTTGCTAACTACTTTCTTTATGTGTCTCTTCAAAAATCTATGCACATGAACCTTACAGGTTTCTCTGTTCCCTCACACATTCTGTAATTTGATCTGTACTGCCTCCTCGAATTCTTTCTGTCAGATGCGTCACCTTACACTGATCTTCTTAAAAACTATTTGCAATCTATTTCCCCATTCTGCAAGTCTATCTTGAGTTGCTGCAGTCAAAAATAATTGCAGTATAACTGTTGGCCAGAATGCCAAGTATGATATCTTTGCAAATCTTGGATCTTTCCTTTGCATTCCAATACCCAAATCATATATATGTATATATAAAATGCAGTGATTTTAGCAGTGACCATGGGGATCACTACAGTCTTCTAATCCAGATTTAAAAAATACCCTGAGTCACTGTTTCTGTCCTTAGGTTTTTGTTTCTTAATACTTTAATTCCATGACAATTCGCTCAGTTTAGTCAAATACAAACTGCATTTTACAAGTCTGCACAGGCTCTCCTCAATTAACTCAAATCTACCGGTGGTATCTGTTAATTTTTTTTCTCTCATTATTGTTTCTAAAACTTTACCTGCCACCACAGTTAAACTGGTGTCTGTGAGCAATTCTCACTTTGAATGGATCTTCACCCAGGACATGACCTCTTTCACATCTATTTATGTAGCCAAAAAGTTCTATTTTAACTTCATCAGTCCACAGGACTTGTTTCCAACATGCATCAGGCTTGTTTAGATGTTCCTTTGAACCTTTTGAATAGAACGTTTTGGCTGCAATGAGCAAAGGTATGTTTGGAGAAAAAAGGGTGCAGGATTTCATGAAAAGAACACCTCTCCAACTGTTAAGCACTAGGGTGGATCGATCATGCTTTGGGCTTGTGTTGCAGCCAGTGGCACGGAGAACATTTACTGGTAGAGGGAAGAATGAATTCATTTAAATACTAGCAAATTCTGGAAGCAAACATCACATCGTCTGTAAAAAAGCCGAAGATGAAAAAGGATGGCTTCTACAACAGGATAATAAACCTAAACACACCTCAAAATCCACAATGAGCTATCTTAAGAGGCGCAAGCTGAAGGCTTTGCCACGGCCCTCACAGTCCCCCGACCTAAACATCATCGAGAAGCTGTGGATAGACCTCAAAAGAGCAGTGCGTGCAAGACGGCCCAAGAATCTCACAGAACTAGAAGCCTTTTGCAAGAGAGAATGGGTGAAAATCCCCCAAACAAGAATTGAAAGAATCTTAGCTGGCTAGAGAAAGCGTTTACAAGCTGTGATACTTGCCAAAGGAGGTGTGACTAAGTACTGCCATGCAGGGTGCCCAAACTTTTGCTTTGGGCCCTTTTCCTTTTTTGTTATTTTGAAACTGTAAAAGATGGAAATAAAAAAGATCTCTTGCTTAAAATATTAAAGAAATGTGTCATCTTTAACCTTATGCCTCTTGGAAATCAGCTCATCTTTTACTCACTTAGCCCTTCACAGTAACAGAAATTTTGACCGGGGTGCCCAAACTTTTGCATGCCACTGTGTATGTATATATATATATATATATATATTTCTAATTGTAATTTATAGCTTTTTATTGTTATGAATTGCACTGTACTGCTGAAACAAAACAACAAATTTCACAACATTTGCCAGTGACATTAAACCTGATTCTGATTAGTCTGATGATAACACTTGTTGCATTTCAGAGATACCTGTTAGCAATGCCAGAATGAAATTTACCAGAATAAGAGGAAAACTCACACCACGAAGGTCAGTAGGTCTATTGAGTGCGTCTCATTCTACAGATAAGATCATATTTTTTAATGAGATAGATAAACAAAGCTTTGGTTAACGAAGTAGGTTTTAAAGAAGAGGCTGGTTTAGAAAGGCACAGAATATTAGGTCTCAAGCATGAGCATTAGAGTAGGGTTTTGACAGATAAAGACATAGTGGTTGCTGATGGAGTCTTTGAAGTTATGGTGATATGAAAGGTGCTGAAATTTGGCAGAGCATAGAGTTCTAAAGTAACAGCATTTCCACTCACTTTGAGGATGAAGTTAGTGATATAACCATGTGGAAGACAAATCACAAAAGGTAGAGCCATTTTTACACCTTTACATTTTCAGATGTAAAATACGAAAAATGTTT
Organism: Mobula birostris; assembly: GCF_030028105.1. Classification (NCBI taxonomy): domain Eukaryota; kingdom Metazoa; phylum Chordata; class Chondrichthyes; order Myliobatiformes; family Myliobatidae; genus Mobula; species Mobula birostris. The sequence goes on from NC_092370.1 coordinate 62,896,257, forward strand.
AAGGTGACAGTGCACAGGAACTGTTGACAAAATGGAATTATAATAGATGCAGGAACATGAACCACATACATTATTGTTCTTTTTTGTTGCAGAGGTAAATGATAACAAGAGTCTAATTATACATCATCCACCATATCCCTGGCTACTTAACTTTCCATTTAGCACAAGCAGGGAAACAGTATTCTGCTAATGTATTTCCAAACTTGATCTCGCATCCTGCGGAATTTTGGGCAGTGACCCCAGGATATAGGTGGTGGGGGTTTGGACTAGTGTGGTGCACAGGAGATGAGGGGAGTGGAGCACTAAAGCAGAAAATCTAATTTTCAAGGCTGGAGTGAGGCAGTTATTTGTCAATGATTAAATGCAAGTGTTGCTGTATAGTATCATTCTGTCAGCAGAATAATTCTGCTTGGCAAATGTATTCCCATGTAACAGGTGTAATTGATGTCAATGTAGAGCAGGATTCTAAATTGTCAACCTTTCTAAAACATTCCCATGTTGACCTTTCCATTTCCGCTGAATATGACAACCCCATTATCAGTTACTAAAATTCCGCCTGCAGTCAGGCACCACAGAAATTGTTTATGTTTCTTTATGTATGCACATACCATTTTTCCATTAGTGTTGGTCTGAATCCATAAAGTAATCATAATTCTTTGCTTCTGTTTGTCAGGTTAATGTAAATTGGTGCCACAAGGAGCAGTAAGAAGAAAAAGATAATAAAATAAAGCAAGCAAATCTAAGCCTCACCTCCTAATTCCAGAACTGATTATAGGGATGGGCTGATGTTTCCAGGTGAATAACTCCTAACTCATTTATCACAGCTGGTAAATTTCACACACAAGCTTCCTAATTGCTTTTTTCCCCAACATGTAAGAATTTTATGGTATTTCAGTTTACTTTCGGTCTGTTGACCATGAAAGGGATCTGCAGCTGTAGGTAACAATAAACTTGTGTTTGGATTGATGACCTTTGATATATTACTGCTAAGAATTCTACTTGACATTGGGGTGTCAAATAAATATACCGGCTATGAGGAATAACCCTATTTTGTAAAATAAATGTGCAATTTACATTCTTAGGTTGATCAGAAGTAAGGTGCAAAATTCAAAGCAGCATTTTAGGTATGCAAGGATGAACTTCACAGCATTTTAACACTTCTACTCTTGTCCTTCGCAACTGGGTCAATAACAACATGCAGATGAAATTTATTTATAAGAAAACATTCACTTTTGTCTTCAATTTAGTTTTTTTTTGGATGAACCTATTGCCAAACAATCTAAAAGAGAAAATTCAATAGTTCAGTTTATTGATCATTTTGAAATCATTGTGCTTGAATCATCAGTGTACATATAAATGCATGCAAAGGTAAGTCAAGGGAAGGTTTTCTTTATTTTCTGGCACCAATACATTAGCTTTATATACATACGGTTATTTTAAGATGAAGTGCACACTATTGGTGGAATATAAATTGTGTTACAGGCATACTTTAAAGATGTGATTGTGTGGGATGCAATTAATACATTCACTGCCACTCAAGCAAAACTGTTATGCAAACTATGTGGAAATGAGTCTGAAACTCAAGTATGCAGTCAGTGGCGAAATTTAGAAATGGATTAACTGGAGGATTCAGAGTGGGTTTTGAGAAATCACAATAGAAATCTGCATTGAAGAGACATTTGAAGTACAATAATCTTTTTTAAGAATACTGCGCCTCCATTAAAACCACAAAGACTGTTTATTGCTTCCTGTGATACTGCTTGCATTTATACTTTCCTCAGTACGTAAGCAAATTGAATTATGAAATTTGATTTACAAGGTCAAACTACTGTTGGGTTTCAGCACCAATTTAATTTGAGACCAAGCAGCAATCAATCACAATGGTTGTTAATTCTTTGTTGGCTTCTTTCATGGAAGTCCAAAACAGTTTTTCACTGATTGCAAAATCCATATCAATATGAATGGGTCGTGATTTTTTGCAGGATGATAAAAGTAATGTACAATTTGACTTGTGAGGGTTATTGTTATATAGAGGTGATATGTCACCTACTGAGATCATTAACAGTAAACTATGGGATATAATATATTTCTTCATTGACAATGAAGCAAATTCAGTCACAGACACAAGAGATTCTACAAATGCTGAAAATCTAGAGCAACACACACAAAATGCTGGAGGATCTCAGCAGGTCAGGCAGCATCTATAGAAATTAATAAACAGTTGAACTTCTCGGTAGAGGCGCTTCATCAGGACTGGAATGGAAAGGAGAAGAAGCCAAACTAAGAATGTGGGAGAAGGGGGAGCAAATCCAGTCAATTCAACTCCTTTGAAATTTCGGGGGTTACTTAATTTTTTTTGCTGATGAGGACAAATGACAAGAAAATATTTTCTAGATCCAGTGAGTAGTAAAGTGCTGTAGAACAGAGCTGTAAACACTTTGTTGTACATTTCCTGCTGTTCCTACCATTCAAGCCTTTGTAACACTGCAATTTTTTTTGAAAAGGTACTAGTAAGTCATAAATAGTGAACAGATTAAACCAGAGTTATTTAAACAAAATAAGCAGATGGCTCAGGAAAAGCAGGTTTCAAGCAATTGGGTTAAATCCAGCTCCATCAGGATATGACGAGCACTGCACTGGAGCGTAACTATTATTGTTCATTTACCTACCCTCCCCACCACTGAGGACACTTGCAAGAGGTGGTGCTTCAATAAGGTGGCATCTATCATTAAGGACACTTCTCATCTTGGACATGGGATAAATCCTGGCATGTTATCCACCTTTAAGCCAGGTAAGGGTTTGAGCATTCTGCTTTATTTATGGAGGGCTTTCACCGACCTCTTCACTGAATTCTCCACTATTGAGTTATTGTGAGCAACTTCAAAGAGACTATTTCATTTGTTATGTTATCACCCATCCACTTAGAACCTGAAGACTCTTTGTATCTTCTTCACAATCTGCACTGACATTTAGCTCATCTATTATCAACAAAATTGGATATCATACGCTTCATCTCTTAATTATAGGAAATGATTGTGAACAGCTGTGACTCAACACCAGTCCCCATGGCATCCTACAGATTACAGCCTCCTTGAAGTTTATTTCTTCTTTATTCTCCATCCATTACCAAATTCTTAGTCACAATCGGTATATTTCCTACAATTCCATGTGTTTAAAAAAAATTTTGTTCTATAATCTCTTGTGTTTCACCTTAAGAAAGAACTTCTGCAAGTCCAAGTACATTGCAATAGAGGGATGCCCTTTCAAAACAGAGATGAGGAGAAATTTCTTTAGTCAGAATGTGGTGAATTTGTGGAATTTGTTGCCACATGCAGCTGTGGAGGCCAGGACATTGGGTGTATTTAAGGCAGAGATTGATAGGTTCTTGATTGGACATGGCATCAAAAGTTACGGGGAGAAGGCCGGGAACTGGGGTTGAGGAGGAGAAGAGAAAAATACCGGCAATGATTGAATGGCAGAGCAGACTCAGTGGGCCAGATGGCCTAATTCTGCTCCTATACCTTATGGTCATCCATTGGTTCTCCCTTAATTACTCTGCTTGTTAAACCTAAAAAAACTCTAATAGGTTTCCACTTCTATAAATCCATATTGACCCTGCTATGTTATTACTCCCTGATAATTCATTTGATATTTTCCCTATTAATAACACTGGGCTAACTGGTCTATAGTCCTCCATTTTCTATTTCCCTTATTTCTTAAATGGTGGGATTACTTTTGCTTCCTCCCAATATGTAAGAATTGTTCTAAAATCTATGGAACTTTGGAAGATGAAATCACTATCACAGCTAACTCTTTCAATACTTTGGAATGAAGATTCAGGATGATATTTTGGCAATTCAGGAAAGGGATGGTGGGAGAATACACAGCAGTCCTCAATGAGCTGTCAGTGGAGGAAAGGGTAAGCAGCTTCATATTCGTAGGCATTGAGGCAGTCGTGATGAAGCTTGAGGAGACTTGGTACGTTACCAAAGACATTTTAAATTATTGTAGGAGTATGGTGGAAAGCATTCTAACCGGTTACATCACAGCCTGGCATGAAACGTTCAATTCACAGGATCACAAGAGAAGAGTTATACACACAACCAGATCCTACATGGGCACAGCCCTACCCTCCAGTGAGGACATTTTCAAGAGGTGGTACTTCGATACGGTGGCATCCATCATTAAGGACACTTATCATCTTAGACATGCTCTCTTCTTGTTACTACCATCAGGGAGGAGGTGCAGGAGCCCGAAGACCCACACTCCATAAGTTAGGAATAGGTTCTTTCCTTCCACCATCAGATTTCTGAATAACCCATGAACCCATGAATAAACATATAACCATATATAACAATATAAAAATTACAGCACGGAAACAGGCCATCTCGGCCCTTCTAGTCCATGCCAAACTCCTACTCTCACCTAGTCCCACCGACCTGCAGTTGGTCCATAACCCTCCATTCCCTTCCTGTCCATATATCTATCCAATTTAACTTTAACCGACAACATTGAACCTGCCTCAACCACTTCTGCTGGAAGCTCATTCCACACAGCTACCATTCTCTGAGTAAAGAAGTTCCCCCTCATGTTACCCCTAAACTTTTTCCCTTTAACTCTCAACTCATGTCCTTTTATTTGAATCTCCCCCACTGTCAATGGAAAAAGCCTATCGTTATTAACTCTATCTATCCCCCTCATAATTTTAAACACCTCTATCAAGCCCCCCTCAACTTTCTATGCTCCAAAGAATAAAGACCTAACTTGTTCAACCTTTCTCTGTAATTTAGGAGATGAAACCCAGGGAACATTTTAGTAAACCTCCTCTGTACTCTCTCAATTTTATTGACATCTTTCCTATAATTCGGTGACCAGAACTGTACACAATACTCCAAATTTGGCCTTACCAATGCCTTATACAATTTCAACATTACATCCCAACTCCTATACTCAATGCTCTGATTAATAAAGGCCAGCATACCAAAAGCTTTCTTCACCACCCTATCCACTTGAGATTCCACCTTCAGGGAACTATGCACCATTATTCCTAGATCCCTCTGTTCTACAGCATTCTTCAATGCCCTACTATTTACCATGTATGTCCTATTTTGATTAGTCCTACCAAAATGTAGCACCTCACATTTTTCAGCATTAAACTCCATCTGCCATCTTTCAGCCCACTCTTCTAACTGGCCTAAATCTCTCTGCAAGCTTTGAAAACCTACTTCATGATCCACAACACCACCTATCTTAGTATCATCTGCATACTTACTCATCCAATTTACCACTCCATCATCCAGATCATTAATATATATGACAAACAACTTTGGACCCAGTACAGATCCCTGAGGCACACCGCTACACACCGTCCTCCAATCTGACAAACAGTTATCCACCACTACTCTCTGGCGTCTCCCATCCAGCCACTGCTGAATCCATTTTACTACTTCGATATTAATACCTAACGATTGAACCTTCCATGTGGAACCTTGTCAAAGGCCTTACTGAAGTCCATATAGACAACATCCACCGCTTTACCCTTGTCAACTTTCCTAGTAACCTCATCAAAAAATTCAATAAGATTTGTCAAACATGACCTTCCACGCACAAATCTATGTTGACTGTTCCTAATCAGACCCTGTCTATCCAGATAATTACATATACCATCTCTAAGAACACTTTCCATCAATTTACCCACCACTGACGTCAAACTCACAGGCCGATAATTGCTAGGTTTACTCTTAGAACCCTTTTTAAACAATGTAACCACAGGAGCAATACGCCAATAACAAAGGTGCTAGGATGCATTATTATATAACTTGTGCCAATATAAACAGACGAAACATAATTTGCCCAGGACATTTTATGAAAGCAGTACCTCTTGATAACCTTTTTCCAATGCATTAACAGGAACTTTACGGGTCTACTGTACTAATATTGTTGTGTTCAACAAACATGGCCCCTGCATTCCAAACCAATTCAGTTTATAAATGAGGGTTGCAACTTTAATCACTCCTGACATACACTGTTTTGATGCATACCTGGAGGTACTGGCATGAACGTTCTTGCTGGCATGTTTCTGATTTCATGAGAGTTTTATTATCAAGGTTCACCGAGGATTTCTGATAAACTTCATGGGCTCGGCTGACAGTTAAAGTTGAAGACCACGAGCTTTTCTTCATGATCTGTGCATCAACGTTCAGGGGAATATTTACACAAGTTGTGCACTTCATGTCATTATTGCTGCGGGAAGATTTCAAGGTCTGTTCACTGATGGTATTGTAAGCTTCCATGAAGTACTGGGATGCTGAGCGGTCAGGACATCGACCCATGGTCATCACGTTTGTCGGTCCATGATAAAGGCATACATCACCATCCAGGTTATCCTCTGAGCTCCACCAACTTGAAATGTTAGATTTGTTCTTCAATTCTGACTTCCTTTCTCTGCTCTTGCTCCGTTTCCCACGTTTCACAGCATGCACCTCATCGGAATTTGCTTTATGGCCATTTATATTTCCCTTGGAAGGACCTTCCAGAGAATGGGACTTGGTAAACAACTTCTGCACTGAATGGACCAGATGGCGTATCCGTCCTGGACTTTCACTTCGCTGTTCCAGGGCTGACCGTTTATACTGCAATGTATGGAAGCCATCCCGGCGGATTGGGAGCTGCTTTTCAAACTGGTCCAGGAGATTAGCAGGTATCCGATTAATTTTATTGGATGTAGGTGCAGGCACGAGGGCACATTCATCCTTGAGATCATGATGTGAACTATAATGTCTTCTGGGAAAAGTACTGCTGGATATTTGGTCATTGAGTGGAACAGTGCAGTCTGAGTGAAAAGAGTTCCGCTGGGAGTAATATGAATGCTCCCCAGGCTGGGAGTTAACTGGACTGATTATGTATGGCTTCCTTTCCTGTTGATGGGCAAGTGCATCATATGAAAGGTCACAGTTGGCTGTATGAAGGTGGCCTCGGCTGCTTGATAACCCTTTCATTGTCGTGACTCAGACTTTTCCCAAGTCATTTAATACCTGTAGCTAGTATCAAGAGGTGTCTTGAGAAAGCCCTAAAAATCATAAAATGAAACAATTAGTGAGTAACATGGCAGTCCTCCAATAAAAATATCATTGAATTCTTGAAAACATTTTCTATTCCCTAAACCTTTACACACATACAAGAAGCTGATAAGGGATGCAATTAAAACAATCTCCACCATCTTATTCTTAGCTGTATTAAATGAACTTTTTTGACAAAGTTCAGATTATGTTTTAATCAGGTTTCAGACAATTATTTAAAAGTACAATCTCATTTATTTTGAGATCAGTGGTTGGTTATTGTACATTTGAAAAGTAACTTAATTGTTGAAGTAACTTTTTCAAATATCATTAAATTTCCCATGCACTAAAAATCCTGAGAAAATAGCACACAGATTAGGCATACTTTTGCCAACACTCTAAATTGAGTTGTCAACTTTAAACCATGACCCCTTGTTTTAGACAAAATATGTTCTGCACATCCATCCTATCAAAACCATTCCGATTCTATGCTTCAATCATAGCCTCTCATACAGTATTCCAGTTCGGTAAGATCTTTACATAGCAGTGTTAAAACCACTTTCCCCCTTTACTCCATTAGTATCTTTGCATTGTTCTTTTTGGATCTATGCATAGAATTTTATTAATCTAGCCACATGGAGCCTCATATTTCCTTTAATCTACTTCTAACATTCATTATTTGGCAAAATCTCTACTGCATCTTTTCAGATGGATACCTACATTTGCCAATATTAGAGTTTATTTGGATACATGCTTTTTGATCCCATCACAACGTAATTTATAAATATGTTGAATTGTGACTCTAACACAGATTCTTGTGAAGTCTTATCGGTCATAACCTAGTTATTGTCCTTTTCTCTTACATCTTAAAGTCAGGTCAATAAATTGTACTTAATTACTGAACTGACTAATTTTATTAGGTGTTTTCTGGAAGTCAATGTAAGCAATATTTTCCTTTCCAGACTTCGGTCCTCTTTTCAAAATAAATCACTCATGTTTATCAGGCCTTCAAGCTACCCTTTACAAATCCATGGCTGATCAGATGCATTTTTTTTTCAGTTTTACGTCAGCTTAACCTCAATAATGAACTAAACAACACATTCGTTCAACACATGTAAAATCCCCTCTTCTTTTAAAAATGGAATCTATACAATTTTAGAAAATGTCATCCATGCTTGAAACTAGAGGTTATCATCAGTTAGCATGTGGAGCATTCATATTTGTCATTTTATGCTTAATGTTTTCTTTAATCAAACAAGAAAAAGTCCACCTGAAGGATTGCAAATCAGAGTCAAAGACTTCAACAAAGCTTGTTTGAGGAAATACCTGCCCTATTACCATCAACTTATAACCTGTAACACCAGAGGTTCCAACATAGTATGCCACTGTTATACATTCTTGCTGCTTCGAGACTCAAAAGACCCTGTCATCAAGAACACCCAGCCGGATGTGAGATCAGGCAGGAAGTGATCAGCCTGTGTAGCAGTTGATGAGCCAGAGTCCAGACTGAAGCACAAGGAGACGGTTGGGGCTATCCAGCTAGGCCACCAGGGACTTGGATGGACAACCCACAAGTGGTGATCATCTTCTACAGGTAAGGAGCGCCGTGAGCTTGTAACACAAGAAATACGAGAGGTAGAAGAGGAGAAGCAGTTAGCTAAAGCAGCTGGCCTGGCCAAACAAGGGGCTTGGACCCGGTGGGAAAGTGTTGAACAACAACATCTATCTTGGAATGTTCTGTGGCAGATGGAACCGCTCGGCATTTCTTTTCTATGTAGAGCAGCGTACGATCTGCTCCCAACACCTGCCAACCTCAACACCTGGTATGAAGATAAGACAGACAGGTGTGCTGCTTGTGGCGAAAAGGGACTACTTCAACATATTTTGAGTGCATGCAGCGTCAGTCTTTCCAGCGGCATGTACACTTGGAGACATAACAACGTTCTCAAAGTTGTGACAGAAACAGTTGAGCAGAGAGCACTGCAGCACAACTTATCTCATGCCCCATGCTGCACAGAACATCGCATATCATTTGTGAAAGAAGGCTCCAAGTCAGGTGTGTACAGCGCAGGCTCACGATCAAGCATACTTTCTCCAGCCAATGATTGGTGTGTCACGGCCGACCTGGATGGGAAAGGCAGTTTCCCGGAGCAAATAGCTTTCACCACATTGTGTTCAGATATAATCATATGGTCTGACACCAGTAGAGAAGTGGTTATTGGTGAACTCACAGTCCCCTGGGAAGACAACATCGATGAAGCCCATGAGCGCAAGTTAACCAAGTATGCAGAATTAAGATCAGAGTGCAGAGGCAAAGGGTGGAAGGTCTCATGCTATCCATTCGAAGTAGGCTGCCGTGGGTTTATTGCGTTCACTCTCCAGAAGTGACTGCATGACCTTGGCTTTACTAGAAGAGAGATCAAGTCAACCAGCAGGGCTGTAGCTGAGGCAGCAGAGAAAGGATCAGCATGGGTGTGGACCAAGTACGTCCAGAGGGGCAGATAGTCAGACAGTGTATACATATCTTGCAAACCCTTCAGTAGTTGCATAGACACCTGAAGAGCAGACTATCTGTTGGATGGAAGTGACCAACAACTCTGATAGAGGCAGATGCCAAATTTTTAAGCTCACCAGTGGGAGATGGTGCTTTAGCACTGCTTGCCCACCACCTCGAGGGAGTCTTGATCATAAGCGGCCGAAACTCCTGAAGACAGGTGGCAGATCAACTGACGATCCCACTGGTAATAGCACAGGACAGTTAACATCTTAGTCCACGTGTATTTTGTAACTCTATAGAAAGGAGAGGAAAGAAAGAACAATTGAAAGAAGAAAACTATGTACAAATAGGGAGTGATTTTTTTTTACAACATATTCATTGACTTGTGAGAATAAAATCAGGCCTATGAGGTGTTATGTAGTTAAACCATTTTTTTCATTATGAATAAAATTGTCCCAATTTATGATTAACAGATGCTGTTATCTTCTCCATTTTATAAATGTCCATTGTAATCTCCATCCATATATTTAAAGTTAGGCTCTCCTGTGATAACCATTTCCTGGTAATGGTCTTTTTACCAGCCACCAGCAGTACATTCATTAAATATTTATCTTTTTTCAACCATTCTTGAGGTATATACCCAAAATATATGGTCTTACTCTCTAAGGGTATTTCACATTTAAAGATGTCTTGTAGGGCATTATGTATCCCACTCCAATAGTCTTTGATAATGGGGCATTCCCAGAAAATATGATAATGGTTTACATTTTGATCTCCACAATTTCTCCAGCAAGCAGGGGGGTTACTATCATAATGGGATTTCTGAGAGGGTGTAATAAAATATCTTATCATGTTTTTCCACCCGAAATCCCTCCATTTCTGTGAACTGGTACACTTCCATTGATATCTCCATATTATTGTCCAGTCTTCCTCAGATATTATTATCCCTCCATCCTTCTCCCATTTTGTTTTAACGTATGAAGTCGAATGTGTTTTAAGATTTGACAAACCCTTATACATGCTTGAAATTATTCTGCTACCGTTGTCTGAATTATATGCTTTTCTAAATAGCTCTATCAGACATGTACTTGTCTTGGTTACATTTTTAACTGTCCTATTAACATACTGTCACATCTGTAAATACCGGTAAAAGTCTTGTTTTTCTAATAAGTGTTTCTCTTTGAGCATTTCAAAACTGAACATTGTTCCTTCTTTCATTATATTGCAAATAGCTGTTATTCCTTTAGCTCCAGTCCTTAAATCTAGCATCCAGCTTATTCAGCGTAAAATCTGAGTCATATGCATACCATTTAAGAATTGCAATGTCTCTCTCTAGTTTATATTCTTTTATAATAGTTTTTCATATTTTAAGAGTCCATTTCACCCACAGGTTATCAATATGCCACTGTTATTCTAAGTTAAGGAATGCCCAGACTGCACTTTGGTAAATCTGATCACTTGGCTGTTCTTCTTCTAATTGTCTACAGAAAGAGGCTAAAGAGCAAAACTCCAGAGATGAGGACAACAAAGAAGGCAGAGGTGTGCCTCTGGGAACAGTCACAACATGCTGGAGGAAGAGAGGGTGCTATCTGCGCCTCTGGGATTGCTTTGAGTCGTTGGGCTGTGTCATGTTTAAGGACTCATCTGTGAATCTGAATAAATAACACATGGTTGTCATGGACTTTATTAAAACTATCGTAGATGATTGTGTCTCCACAAAATCAGTCGAAGTCTTCCCCAACCAGAAGCTTTGGATGAACTATGAGATCCACATTCTGCTGAGGGCCGGATGAGAGTCATTCAAGTCTGGTGACCCGGGAAATTTACAAGAGGTCCAGGTATGATCTCAGGAAAGCCATCTCACAGCCGAAGTGACAATTTGGGACTAAACTTATCAATGAAGGCTGCTTGACAATTGAGACAGGGTTTGAAAACTATCACCTCTTATAAAGTTAAATCAAACTTTGACTGTCAAAACACAGAGGAACCATTCCGAACTTCTGCAGCCCCCAATTATCCTGTGATTTTAGTCTCTGAGGCTGATGTGTGAACAACGTGCAGGAGGGTGAACCCACAAAAAGCATCCAGCCCATACGGGGTACCTGGTGAAGTACTAAAGACCTGTGCTGATCAACAGGCTGGAGTCTTCACTGAGATCTTTAACTTCTTGTTTTGACAGTCTGAGGTACCCACCTGCTTCAAGCAGCCTTCAGTTATACTGGTGCCTAAGCAGAACATGGTAACCTGCCTCAATGTCAGTCATCCAGTAGCACTTACATCCACAGTGATGAAGTATTTTGAGAGGTTGGTGATGAAACATATCAACTCCTGCCTAAGAAGCAACTTAGATCTACTCCAATTTGCCTACTAGAGCAACAGGTCCACAGCAGTTGCCATCTCATTGTCTCTTCAATCAGCCTTGGAATATCTGGATAGAAAAGATGATTACATCAGAATGCTATTTATCAACTATAGCTTGGCATTTAATACTACTATTCTCTCAAAACTGATCAATAAGCTGCAAGGCCTTGGCCTCAATACCTCCCTGTGTAATTGGATCCTTGATTTCCTTATTTGCAGACCTCAGTCAGTTCAGATTGACAACAACATCTGCTTCACAATTTCCATTAGCACTGGTGCACCACAAGGCTGTGTGCTTGGCCCCTTGCTCGACTCATTTTGCACTTATGACTGTGGCTAAGCACAGCTCCAATGCCATATTTAAGTTTGCTGATGACACCACTTTTGGTGACAAATCAGCATATAGGAGGGAGATTGAAAATCTGGCCGACTGATGCCATAACAACAATGTCAGCAAGACCAAGGAGCTGATTACTAACTTCAGGAGGAGGGAACCAGATGTCCATGAGTTAGTCCTCATCAGAGGATCAGAGTTGGAGAAGGTCAGCAGCTTTAAATTCCTCAGTGCTATTATTTCAGGCGACCTGTCCTGGGCCCAGCATATAAGTGAAATAGAGGCACAGCTTACTTCCTTAGGCATTTACAAAGATTTGGCATGACGTCTAAGACCTTGACAAACTTCTGTAGATGAGTAGTGAAGAGTATATCGACTGGCTGCATCCCAGATTGGCATGGAAACAACAATGCCCTTGAACGGAAGATCCTATAAAAAGTAATGGATACGGCCCAATCCATTACAGGTAAAGCCCTCCCCACCTTTCAGCACATCTACATGAAGTGCAATTGCAGGCAAGCAGGATCCATCATCAGTGACCCCCACCACCCAGGACATGCTCTCTTCTCACTGCTGCCACCAAGAAAAAGGTACTGGAGCCTTCGAACTCACTCCACCAGGTTCAGTAACAGTTATCACCATTCGTCCATCAGGATCTTGAACTAAAGGGGATAACTTCACTCAATTTTACTTGTCCTATCATTGAAATGTTCTCACAACCTATGGACTCACTTTCAAGGACTCTTCATCTCATATTCTTGATATTTATTGCTTATTTATTGATTAGTATTATCAATTTATTTTTGTACTTGCACAGTTTGTTATCTTTTTCACACTAGTTGAATGCCCAAGTTGGTGAGATCTTTCATTGATTCTATTATGGTTTTGATGAGAATGCCTGCAAGAAAATGAATCTCAGCTTTGCATATGGTGATATATATATGGACTTTGATAATATATTTACTTTAAACTTTTTTGAACTTTGAATCAGTTGCATTTGAAGGACTCAGATTAGCACAAACCAGACACCAAACATATGTTTGAACAGAGATGGCAACGTAAATCTTGTTACAAATATTGTACTCAAAATTTGGCATTCTTGCTTAGCACGTTCATCAAAGGCACTGTATGTGCCACAAAATGAGCAAATGACACAACAGGGAACATTCTTTTGATGTTAATTTCATGAGTATTGCCATGGATACCGAATGGAGTTCAGCTGCTATTTCCAAGTGATATCATTTTTGTGAGTGCTGCATTCTGTTGTTAATGACGCTTCAATATCTCAATCTGATTAGAAAACATTAAAAGAACAGTACTTTTATGAAACAGATGTTGTTTTCCTATTGCCGAGTCACATGTTATTTTAAAGTACTTACACGGTAATGATCAGTTAGAAAAATATCTTGTAACTCTGTAAAATGTCAGAAGGTCATATTCATGTTCCTAATCAAGGCTTTTTTAAAGTTAAGAAAAATAAGTTTGTGTGGTTCATTGCATTGGTCTGTGAAGAGTGATATGGTTTGTGCCAAACTATTCTTATTTCTACTAGTCACTGTAAGGTCTATATGAAATGTGACAAGCTAATGGTATGCAGTATTTATCTTAGGAAACATGCTAACAAAATCCTCCTTCATTCATATTGAATTCATCAACTTATAAGACAAAGAGTAGACCACCTGGTTCGTCAAACCAGTCCTGTCATTTAACATGATCATGTCTGATCTATCTGAGGTCTCTGCTAATTCCCATTGAACTCAATCCCTTGACCTTTCAAAAAAAAACTTCAATTTTCTGTATAAATATTTCTAATGATCTAGTCTTCATAACTCCCAAACATGAGAAAATCAGCAGATGCTGGAAATCCAAATCTCCGGTGATTTGTGTATGTTGCCTTAGTCTTCATAACTCACTGGTAGAGAGCTCCAGAGAATTCTCTCAAAATCAAAAGAAATATAGTAAAAGATAAAGCCTACCAAGATCAGCCCTAGGGCTGACAGGTGGATGTCACATGTGACCTGTGGTTGTGGATGAGGATGCTTAACTAATATCTACTGGAAATTTGTAGCATAAACAAATTACATAATGGAAGGCTGATGCCAGCACTGTCGCTGCAGAGAATCATTGATCTTTATTGTACAGGAGGACACACGGCAGTTCAATTAGGCAATGCTAATCAAAAATGGAGTTACTTAGGTTACACCCACTTCTTCCTAGATCTTAATCTGTGGTGTTGTAAAATATGACTCTTTAAGTTCTCATCTGGGTACCTTCTTTCCCCCATCATCACTCCTGAATTTCAGATTCCCTCCTTTTTTTAGGTGACATTCTTTTTTTTTTGATTATGAAGACACGCAGTCTTCGTTTATTGTCATTTAGGAATGCATGCATTAATAAATAATACAATATTTCCTTTGGTGTGATATCACAAAACACAGGACAGACCAAGACTGAAAAAAACTAACAAAACCACATAATTATAACATATAGTTATAACAGTGCAACAATACCATAACTTGATGAAGAAGTCCACGAGCACAGTAAAAAGTTCAAAGTCTCTCAAATGTCCCACATCTCACGCAGATGGGAGAAGGAAGAAAAGCTCTCCCTGGCATACCCGACCACGGTCCAACTCTGAGTCATCCGAAAACTTCGAGCTCTGATCAGCTGTCCGACACCGAGTACTGAGCACCATCTCTATCCGAACGATTCGACCTCCATCTCGGTCGCCAACACCAGGCAAAGCCGGGGATTTTGAAGCCTTCCCTCCGAAAGATTCCTGACCGCACAGTAAACAGCAGCGAACTGGCGTTTCAGAAATTTTTTTCCTCTGTGCTTTCATGTCCATCTCCATCAAATCAGAATTGTCCACGGCCCCTATTTAACAGATACGATATCATTTTTCACCGGAGGGCTGCGCAGGCGCAGCGTGCTGCTCTCTCTCCTCCCTCAATTCTCTCCATTCTCCACCAATTAACTTAAATCTTGAACTTAGCCATTGACCAAGGGCCTTTCTGACAGCTTCATTCATCTCAATTTGACCCTTGATTATAAAGAAAACACCCTCAGCCTGATCAGTCTGAGCTCATAACAATAATTCTTCAGCACTTGAATCTTTCTGATCAAACTCTTCTGCACCCTCTCTAATGCTTGTTGCCCGTCAAGTAATCAAATAACTAATTATGTAATGAAAGTCTTGCAGCAATTCATTACTAGTATTGTGCACAGTATATTAGCAGTCATCTACAGTTCTAGCATGAACTCCTTGCTCTTACAGTACATTTAGCTTGTCCACAAAGTCAGTGGTTCAACATGTACATAGTCCATGCACTCTTGTAAATAAACATTACTGCTTTTGAAGATTTACTGGAATGTTGCATGGACTTAGGGGACTGAATAACAAAAAGCTGCATAGACTAAGACTTTATTCCCTTTAATGTTGGAGATTGAGGGATGAACTGTTAAGAGACCTGTTGGTAAATGCAAGGTCATCCACTTTGGAAGGAAAAATGGAAGAGTAAATTATTATTTAAGTGGTGAAAGGTTGCAGCATGCTGCTGTGCAGAGGGACTTGGGAGTGCTTGTGCATGAATTGCAAAAGGTTGGTTTGCAGGTGCAGTAGACTATCAAGAAGGCAAATGGAATGTTGGCCTTCATTGCTAGAGGGATCGAGTTTAAGAGCAGAGAGGTTATGCTGCAACTGTACAGGGTACTGGTGTGGCTGTATCTGGAGTACTGTGTGCAGTTCTATTCCCCTTACTTGAGAAAGGATATACTGGCTTTGGAGGCGGTGCAGAGATGATTGATTCCAGAGATTAGGGGGTTGGACTATGAGGAGAGATTGAGTCGCCTGGGGCTATACTCACTGGAATTCAGCAGAATGAGAGGAGATCTTATAGAAACATATAAAATTATGAAAGTTGTTTCCACTAGTAGGTGAGACTAGAGATAGGGGACATAGCCTCAAGATTTGGGGGAGTAAATTTAGGGCAGAGATGAGAAGGAACTGCTTTTACCAAAGAGAGGTGAATCCGTGGAATTCTCTGCCAAATGAAGCAGTGGATGCTACCTCAGTATATATATTTAAGACAAGGTTGGATAGATTATTGCATAGTAGGTGAATTAAAGGTTATGGGAAAAAGGCAGGTAGGTGCAGATGAGTCCATGGTCAGACAGCCATGATCTTATTGAATATCAGAGCAGGCTCGATGGGCCAAATGGCTACTCCTGCTCCTATTTATTATGTTCTATGTTCTTACGTACATAAGATTATAGACAGAGTGAAAACAGATAATCTTTTTCCCAAGGAGAGGATGGTAAAAACTAGAGAGCATAGGATTAAGATTAGAAGCATGAGATTTAAGAGTAATCAGGGGCAGTTTCTTCATGTAAATTCTTGTGCATATTTGGAATGATCTGCCAGAAATAGTGGTTGGGATGGGCACATTGTTTTCAACATACCCTCCTTGGGAAAAAGACTATGTTTTCACTTTGAGTATGCCCAATTCCTGCTGAATACCATACAAAATGAATTTACAGATTAACCTGCCATGCTTTAACCACTCTCTGGGCATACACTTTCTGGATGGAGAAGGTCTCCCTTAAGTATCCTTGGAATCTCTTCCCCTTTACCCTAAACCTTTGTCTTCTAGTTCTATCTACTTCTGATAAACCATAGAAAAATAATTCTAGCTACAGTATATCCATCATAATTTTTTACACCTCAACCATTCTCTCCTCAAAACAGAATTGCTCCATCCAAGCATGTGAACTTGCGGCTTTGCAGTATGATATCACTAACTTTCGTCTGAGAGAACTGAAAGGATTTCATTCCCCTCCCAGACAACTCCAGGTAGCTCAGGAGGATTGATGGCCAGTGACCCCGCTGGGCACCTGAACTGGTGAGACCAGAGTTCCTGTCATCTGTGAGTCTTGAGGTTGGAGCCTAGCGTTCAGTGATCAACAGGTCCTGGGGTTGAGACCAAAGAACGAAGCCCGAATGTTGACCGAATTCCAGAAGTCGAAGCCCGATGGCTAGAGTCCCAAGTCTGCAAATCTCTATGAGTCTGCTGGGGAAGATGAAGGCCCACTCTCTGTATGTTTGAGTCTACTGGGGGCTGGAGGCCAAAAGTGGCATGCCCTGGGGTTTGAGGACTTGCATGTGCATGAGTGGTTGGGTGGGAAGGAGGAGCAGGGCTTGTTTTGCTGTTGTTGTTTTGTCACTAGTCGTATTCTGTTTTGTTGTGTTGTGAATTGCACTGCCAAGCATTGTGGGTTTGTCATACGTGTGCTGGAATGTGTGGTGGCACTTGCTGACTGTCCCAGCACATCCTCAGGTGAGGATTGAGTGAGAGAGTTGGACAGGACTGGGAAGTTTCAGAAGGTCATGAGGCACGCATTGTCAGATTGGATTAGATGGAGGAGTCATCTTGGTTGCCCTGAACCAGTTGGAATGAAGGACTTGTTTTCATGCTGTATAATAGATACTCCACTCTATCACTAAGATATTATCAAGTAGTTACCAGAAACCTAGTGGAAAGTCTCCTGATGGAAACAAACCACATTAATATCTCCTTTCTGGCTTTGATAAAACAGAAACTAATCCTGGCTGTATTTTGTGAATGATAAATAATTATTGTATCTCTATTATCAGGACACTTATAGATTGCAAGTTTTTATCTCCAGGTACCAGTTTTCATGTAGTTATGCCTGATATTTCTCTAAAAGCTTAGACAGAGTCTTTAATAAAAGATGTAGAAGTAATTTGAAAAGAGCCTTAAACTCAGCGCTAACACTGAGATTGAAACATTATTCGTTTCTGTCACTAGTAAAAGTGAAGAAATACTAGGTCAATTCGTATGCTTCTATGAGAATTACAAAGGTATTTATCACAATTTGACACCAAAAGTCACTTGACTATGGTATTGACTGCAAAAAAATTATACTTACAAAAGCTGCCTTTACACCTAATGTTATTGCTTTATAAGTGGTATCTTAGAATGAACATCCTGATTTAATTAAATATTGAATTAAGTACTTTGCCAATCAGTACCTTATCTCTGGAAGCTGAGGATAACAATTCAAAGAATACTTTATTGGAACTTTTGGTTCAATAAGCGACTGATTTTTTAATACATTGCACAGAAAAAAATCAAATGCATTAAAAATTGCCATTTCATGTTTTAATCTTGGTACCTCAAATGAATTGCATGGGTTTCCTTGCATTTTGAAATCTTAGCATACTGTTAATAAGATTGGTGCATTGGTTGTCAATAGAGCAGAAATGGTAAATTGCATCTATTCTATTTTAGAACTCAGTGCCTGGCAACACACAACAGAGTTACAAGCTAAGATTCACAAGATTTTGACTCTAACAATTTAGAGAGTCTGTGAATTCTCCTTAAAAATATTGCTACCATTAGAAATTAATCTCTATCCTTCATATGGCATGAAAGTTACAATCTTAACTGATGAGCCCAATTTCCAGGCAAGAAACAATCCATTATCACCTCAAAATTTTATTCAATTTTTCTTGTGACAATATTAAACCTCATCTCTAATGAGATTCCTGCTGAGAGCAGCTAGTCTACTGGACAAGTACAATCGACTTAATCTATATTATCATCACTTTGGAATAAAGATTGCTCCAATCTTGGCCATGTAGTTGCAGTGAGCAAATGATGCCCGTGTGTGTGTGTGTGTGTGCATGTCTAGTTACATTGTTTACATGCTTGACACTGGACTCCCAGAGAAAGAAATCTCTCCATCCTGGCAAGAAACATAGAAACTGATTTAAGGATGTTCTTGGAGCAATGCTTTGGATTACCTGGTCAATGA
Organism: Mobula birostris; assembly: GCF_030028105.1. Classification (NCBI taxonomy): domain Eukaryota; kingdom Metazoa; phylum Chordata; class Chondrichthyes; order Myliobatiformes; family Myliobatidae; genus Mobula; species Mobula birostris. The sequence continues at coordinate 62,915,344 of NC_092370.1, forward strand.
CCACACAATATAGAGAAGGGGTATTCTGGATGGCACTGAGAACTTTGAGCCCCTTCATCAAGAACACACAGAAGGATAGAATAAACTGCAGAACCTATGTGCTTAGTCAAAGACACTAATCAAGAACTTCCTGCAGCAACTGTGGGAGTCTCTGGGTCTCACATTGATTTATCTGCTGCCTCAGAACCCACAGAACATTAATGGAAGCAAGTGCTCCTCAACTTGAGGACTGTATCAAAGAGGAAGATAACTTTTGAAGTGTGGGAACTGAGAAACAAATTTCTACACAGAGCAATAAGTTAATGACCAGATGATCTGTTTTAGTGGTGTTAATTAGGAGAAAATTATTGGCACAATGAGAGGCTCTTCTTAAGGGAGAGAGGGCAAATGTGGCCTCACATTAGGTCTCATTCAAAGGACAATAGCTCCAACACATTTGTACTCCCTCAATACTCAGTGCCAGGAAAAGTACAAAAGCTTCCATTGCCACCTTCGCAAACTATATTATTTTAATTATAATTGCCTAGGTTGCAATTTATTCTGTCTTTCATTCCTTAAATAAAATAACAGAATATGTATGTGGAATATTAAAATAAGAATATTGATTTATATAAAAATAGAGAATGTAAGAATACTTGACAGATCAGGTAGCATCTATGAGGAGATAGACTAAGGATAAATGTATCAGGTCATTGACTTTTCATGAGATCTGTATTTACTTCTGTGTCTAGGAACGTCTTCCTGAGAATAAACTGCAAGAAGTAGATTTCCAAAGGAAGCAATGTTTCCTATTAGGTTTTGCTAGCTGTTTTAGACCAGCCTGACGCTGTTGGACAATTCTTTTAGGGCTTGGGAATACTGAGGATTTTGTACTGGTACATTCATTCATAAAAATATTTTCTTCATGGAAAAATACCTTATGAAGTTTTAGTTTTGATTCTATAAAGCTTTTCGCCATAATTGAAGAAAATGATTCATACTTTCAATTCTAAAATCCCTCGTAAGAGGAAACATTCTCTTCCATTCTATCCTGTCAAAATCTCTCAGCGCTTTCTACGGTATGCTTCAATCAAGTTACCTATTACTTTTCTTAAGTTGCCCAGATATAATATGACTTGTTCCACATTTAATTTTTTAAAAGCATTTTCAATTGTTTATCTTAAATATAATGCATTGCTCATGCTGGAAGAGAAGCAGACGGTGCTGGCAAATGTTGTGCATATCTGGCAGCCTCCCGGCATCTGTGCATAGTGAATAGACTGGTTTAATGCTAAGGCAATGTTATATCAGTCTATATTTTCTTCTCTATTTATTTCAACTATACTCCTAATTTTAATATTCTTTTGGAGGAAAGTAAGGCCATAAAGGCATGAGAAATAGGACCAGGAGACATCTGGTTCTTTGAATTTGTTTAAGCATTAATAAAGGCCATGCCTAATCTCCTTTCTCAACACCACTTTCCTGCATCATCTCTATATCCTTTGATTTTCCTGATATGCAGATGACAGAACACCCATACAATTCCGCCTCCCCGTCCCCCAACCCCGGTGTGGAGAATTCTAAATATCATTTTTCCTGTAAACACAAATAAAAATCAGGAAGGATTTAGTGCAGAGTTCAATAAATATTTTCAGGACTTCAAAGATCTTATTATGAGGACCGATTACATGGACTATGTTTGTATTCCCTGAAACACAGAAAGTTGGGGTGACATAACTGAGGGTTATGTGATTATGAAGTCAGTGATAATTGATGGAAAGCTTTTGTATGGGATAAGAAGGAAAGGCCCATTCTACTATAAGATTATAAATTATATAGAACTAAGGGAGACGGATGGAATTTGAAAAGCAATTTGGCCCCGAAGTCTCTAGTCCTGAGAGAAAGAACATATTTAAGGGGTTGAAAGGTGTAATCCTTATCCATATTTGTCAAAAAAGAATCTTCTTAAAATAAAAGCAGAATTCTGGCATTTTAAATGGAAACTTAATTTTGTTGATATACAAAATTATTCCCTATCTGGCAGCAGACCCACATGAAGACCATACCTGATCACAAATAGCCTGTAGAACAGCGCAGGAGATTGACACACACACATAATTTGACTTTAAGGGACTTATGCCGGAACTACTTTCCCCTTCTGGGAAATCTAAAACAAGAGAATATCATGTTAAAAGTGGAGCTGACCCTTTCAGGAATGAAGTTAGGTTGCATTTTTACATAGAAAGGCTGGTATAAAAATGTATTTCTTTCATAAATGGCAATTTGCATTATGTCAAATATTAACTTTAAATCTTCTCCTGATAATCTTTTGTTAACCAAAATTATGAAGTGATTTGGAAGATGTAGAGTTAAGCCAAAACAACCACATTCTCATTAAGTGCAAACCAGTCTTCAAAAGGTTAAGTGACCTCATTCTGTTCATATATTCCAATGATGTAGCAAACTTCTGCAAACATCATTGAAATAAAGGTTTATAATCTCTTTTAAGATCTGTTGATCAAGGGATAAGTATGTTCTTGGACAATGGGCACCATTTCTTTCCCACTGTTGTCATAGAAACTTTTACATCAACTTGGGAGTGCAGGCAAAGCCTAGTTTAATGTCTAATTGCGAGACACTTTTGATACATGTCAACCTAAGTTTTTGTTTTCAGGTCTTTAAAACTGGATTTCATCCTATAATCTTTTGATTCAAGAGGAAAGAGTCATGATTAACACATGAACTTAACATGCTGATGCATACAATGGAAATAGAGAAACCATGCTATCATTAGAAATTTATACCTCTTTGTGACAAAAAGCAGTATAAATGATTTATGAAGATAACAGTGCACATAGTTCAATCAGAGGATGAAAAATTTAATCATGTAGGTATGAATCACTGCTTAAAAAGATACCAAAAATAATATTTAATAGGTCTGATCTTATTTTTAGCAGAACATTCCCCTCTTCTATGCTCTTGAAGGTAATGACTCACACTAAGCTAACAGCAGAATTCCAATACCTCATCACAGTTATGTGAGCCATGATGGTGGGCGTGTGGATAATTTGATATATCAAAATTAAATCCAATCTTCTCCTTAATTGATCTCAATATATGCTCTTTCAGGCAGATGTTGATTACAAAAGAAGCCAAATTGATTGTTTACCCCTTCCTAACCTAAATTATTATCTACCACAGACTCCTTGTCATTGCCACACCTGAGATCAGTTTTCAGTCCAGTAATTTAATGGGCAGTATATTTATTAGAAAACAAATTTGTATTTGTACTTTAAAACTTAAGAAATGCCTTTCTTTTTTGCAATACCATTTCATGAGCTTATTTTCCTATGTCACAGGCATTTAGTTTTAAGCCTTGCAATATACATTTCCTATAAGAAATATCACAATTATGTTCTTCCTTTTTGCTTCCTCCAAAGAAATTACAGTTATATTTGCACCCTTCCTGTCTTTCAGTTTTACTCCAGGAATTTAATCACCAAAATCTACACTAACACTCCTGAGCAATAAATGTTCTGTCAGTTTATTATCAAAGTATGTATATATCATCAGATACTAACTATCCTGAGATTCATTTTCTTGAGGGGATTCACAGTTGATAGAAAGAAACACAAATAAATCAATGAAAAACTGCACATAAACAAAGATTGACAAGCACCCAATGTGTATAAAGTAATTACATGTTCAGCACAGCATTGTGGGCCGAAGGGCCTGTATTGTGCTGTAGGTTTTCTATGTTTCTATGTATAAGAAGACAAAGTGTGCAATTATCAAAAAAAAATAAATAATATTGTGAACACGAGTTGTAGACTTCTTGAAAGTGAGTTCATAGGTTGTGGAACAGTTCAGTGTTGAGGTGAGTGAAATTATCCACACTGGTTCAGGAGCTTAACGGTTGAAGGGCATTATCTGCTCCTGAACCTGGTGGTGTGGGATGATTGGCTCCTATACTTCCTTCCTGATGGCAACAGCAATAAGAGAGGACGCCTGGGTGGCAGGGATGCTTCATAACTGATGTTGCTTTCTTGTGGCAGCGCTCCTTGTTGATATTCCCAATGGTGGGGAGGGCTTTGCCTGTGATGGACTTGGCTGTATTCACTAATTTTATGTCTTTCTCTTCATGGGTATTGGTGTTTGCAAACCAGGCCATAATACAACTAGTCAGGATTCTCTCCACCATGCATCTATAGAAGTTTGTTAAAGCTTTAGATGATCTACAGAATCTGTGGAAACTTCTAAGAAAGTAAAGGTGTTGCTGTGCTGTTTTTGCAATGGCACGTACATACAGGTCACAGAACAGTTCCTCAGAAATGATAATATCAAGGAGTTTAAAGTTATTGACCCTCTCCACCTCCGATCCCCTGATGAGGACTGGCTCATAGACCTCTTGCTTCTTCCTCCTGTAGAAAGAAATCAGCTTTTTGGTTTTGCTGATGTGGGTTGAAAGGTTGTGGTTGTCTTGGCACCATTCAACCAGATTTTTAGTACCGTTCCTACCATTTGTATATGTCACATTATCAGCACCACTGATTTGGCCAGCTACAGTGGTGTTCTCAGTGAACGTGAATATGGCATGTAGAGTGTTATCTTTTGCATGAGATGAAAAATCAAGAAGCACGAAAGAACACTCAAAAGATCCTATATCACCATTGTCCTGACTAATATATCCTTACTCAATATTACTGAAATAAAATTTTTGTCTTTATAAAGCTGTGGTTTGAAGTTTTTCTTCACTAATTGGCTGTTGTAATTCCTACCGTACAGCAATGATTATGCTCCAGAAATAATTAATTGGCACTGAAGAGCTTGGAATGCCCTGAGGAGTTGTGTCAGAAAAAAATAGAAAATTCATCCATGATTCAATTTTCTTTCAGCAGTGTTGAAGAAATTACTTTTGACTGATGTGCATTTGGGGAAGTTGTGCAAAAGTGCATCAGAAATTTCACTGGTGAGATCACAATTCATGTTTTCGATAAAATTAATTATAGAATAACAAATACTAAAGCTTCTTTGAATTATTAACTGTGAATAGAATGTTATCATTTGCTTTTACTCTTTCTTAGATATCTACATTGTATTTGAGTAAACTGATTTATCACTAATGAAAGTTATATTTAATAGTTTACTGAGTTTTGTTGGTGTAGATAATCAGTGTTTCAGTAATTGTGTTTTTGATATGAATAAATGTTCATGTATCGTATAGTCTACAGTATAATAAGGGACTCATTTATGTTTCAGTAACATGTCACTGCATGCGCTATTAGGCGCTTATTGATCTGTACGTGTGTGCCGAGTTCGGTTTCTGCCAGTGAAGAACCATGAACCTTAGCTCCCGTCTCCAGCGTTTTTATTAATAGCATTGTTGTGTAACCAGGCCACATACCCAACAAATTGATGACGAGCTTAATGAACCTACATCGTATTGGTACGCTGTGTTTTAATTGATAATGACAATTGGAAGAAGAGCGCAAGGAACAAGCCAAGGAGCGGGAGAAGGAGGCATAGAGAGACTGCAAGTCTGAAAGGAAGCGGGAGCACAGCCGGGGTCAGAGATGTCAGGAGACTAAGGGACACTGTTGGAACCGCAGCACGTCCAGGTGAGACCACAGTCGGTGCTGACCCCAGGGACTGAGGGTCTGCCTGCCACCAAAGAGAGATAAAAAGGAGCGACACACACACATCTAGACGGGGTGTGCTCATGGCACTAGCAAAAAGGACACGTGAGTCAAAAAGGAAAATAAGGGGAGAACGGGGCTTAATTAACATAACAAAGATGGCGATGATTGGAACCATTACAGCATTTGATATTGGCATTGAAGACTGGGCAACTTACATTGAGAGAGTGGAGTTATATTGTGAGGCTAACAGTGTTAAGGATAAAAAGAAAGCCAGGGTCTTACTCAGCATTATGGGAGCAAAATTTTATGGCCTGCTACGAAGCTTGTTAACCCCTGAAAAGCCAGCTGACAAAACATTCAAGCAAATAGCAGACACTCTCGAACAGCATTTAAACCCCAGACCACTAGTCATTGCTGAAAGATTTAAATTTCACAATTGGAATCAGAGCAAAAATGAAAGCATTTCTGAATATTGTGCTGAATTGTGCAAATTATCAGAACATTGTCAATTTGGAGCTGGTTTATCCGATGCATTGAGGGACACGTTAGTGTGTGGCATGCATTGTGAAACCACACAGAAGAAGCTTCTGTGTGAAAGAGACCTTACATTCGAGAAAGCGCTAAACTTTGCAATATTAATTAAAACAGCGGCATGGGGTGCTTCCGAGATACAACAAAAATCTCTGGAATATGCCACAAATAAAATGTCACTGAACAGGAACGAAGGACAGAAATGTTACCATTGTGGGAACAGGTCACATGATCCAGATGGCTGTTGGTTTAAAGACAAAGAATGCAGAAACTGCGGCAAACAGGGCCACATTGGCAGAGTATGCAAAGCTAGTCAACAGCAGAAAAAGGGCAAAATACAGAGAAACAAGAAGCCCCAGAAAGGAAAATAAAACAAGGTACACAAAATGAAAGAAGGCAGTTCTGATGAAAGCAGTATTGATGGAAACAACTCCGACGAAAGTGAATTGTCTTGTTGGCAACTTCACAGCGTGAAAGAGACAGATGATCGAAGAGTAATATGGATTACTCCACAAGTGGCAGGCGTGAGATTGAAAATAGAATTGGGCACAGGCTCAGCTTTAACAGTGATCTCTGTACACGACTACAAACGACTGTTTTCTCACATACCTCTGAAATGAACTAAACTACTGCTAAAGACTTACACAGGATAGAAAGTGCATCCCAAAGGTAAAATTAAAGTGACAGTGACTTACGGTGACAAAACACAGCAGCTGAACCTCTATGTACTGAAAAATGGAAGACCACCATTGCTGGGACGTGAACGGCTCAGGAAAATCCAATTGGATTGGCACACTATCAAGGCAATAGTTGTGTCAACAAAGGAGGGTAGCTCGGTGGGGAAGATGTCCGCAGCTCTCCTCTCACCCATTGTTGACTATTACAATGACGAAGAGGATGAATGCAATATCCATAGCTGTGACTCGGATGAAGATACAGAGGATGCAAGGGAGACAGATATTGCCAATAAGCAGGATGATGAAGACTACCTGGAAGTAAAAGAGCAGATGTACCAGGAGAATTTGACATCTCTCAAAAGACAGCTACAGCAGTTACAGGAAGGCACTTTGCAGGAGTATCAGAAAAGGATGAAGAAACTAGATCAACAATACAAGGAAAGAATATGAAATGCAGTGCTTTTTCTGCAACTGGAGACAGAACAAGTGGAAAGGAATTATATTACTGCAAAGAGAAGAAAGCAGCAGTGAAGGAATTTGAAGATGAAAAGATTGAGTTAGAAGAATAGAAAAAGATGGTTGAAAATGGGAGGCTAACAATGGAACTCACAGGAGATTCTATGGTGGTAAAGCCAATAAAGACTAGGAAACTAAAGCCCAATTTATACTTGTGTCAAATGTACGCCGTGGGTACCACGTACCCTACGCCGTACAGTGATGTGCACCTTCCCAAGAATGTAACTCACGTGTTGCGGCGACGCAGACTGCAACAACTGTGATTGATCGGCTTGGTAGCATCGCATTTCCTCCTATGCATTTCGGTGGCTTTTCTCCGCCATGTCTGTACACTGATGCGAAATAAGTGGTTGGAGACAATGAAGCAAATCGTCAAATCTACCTGCCGACATCCGAAAATATTTGAAATGCATTTCCTCGTCCATATCTCTCACGAAGAAACTCAACACAGTGGCATAGAAACCCCATCGCCAACTAGCATTTTGATGGTGGATTGCAGAGCAATGCAGACACAACTACTCATGCTCGCTACGGCGTAGGGCTATGCAAGAGTATAAATCAGCCCCACGGCATAGTCCGTACGCACAAGTATAAATCCCCCTTGTACCCCATCCGTTATTTATTTATATACACACATTCTTTTTCTCTCTCTCCTTTTTCTCCTTCTGTCCCTCCCACTATACCCCTTGCCCATCCTCTGGGTTTTCCCCCCTCCCCCTTTTCCTTCTCCCTGGGCCTCCTGTCCTATGATCCTCTCATATCCCTTTTGCCAATCACCTGTCCAGCTCTTGGCTCCATCCCTCCCCCTCCTGTCTTCTCCTATCATTTTGGATCTCCCCCTCCCACTTTCAAATCTCTTACTATCTCTTCTTTCAGTTAGTCCTGCCGAAGGGTCTCGGCCCAAAATGTCGACTGTATCTCTTTCTAGAGATGCTGCCTAGCCTACTGCGTTCACCAGCAACTTTGATGTGTGTTGCTCTCCTAAGATACCCTTCTTCTCTTAATATATTTACAGAATCTCTTAGGATTCTTCTTTATCTTATCTGCGAAGAACCCGAGGGGCACCATTGGGTATATTTAAGGCAGAGTTTGATAGATTCTTGGTTAGTCAGGGCATGAGAGGATATGGGGAGAAGGTAAGAAATTGAAGCTGAAAAAGAAAATGGATAAGCCATGATGAAGTGGCAGAGCAGACTCGATGGCCCAAATAGCTTAATTCTGTTTTGTCTTCTGAAATTGTCCTCAGACCCTGAATTTTTAGTCTAATGAATCCCAGGATAGCTATGGGAATTATTCTTTTTAAAATATCTGATATATAATTCAACTTTATGGCTCTATAATGTTAGAATTGTCAGATTATCAATAAATTGAATCCTGCAATATTTGTGAATTAATGTAAGGTTCAACTCATAGCAGTAAGTGGTAGGAAAAAAAAGGAAAGGATAGCTTGGAGTCAGTTGTTACATTAATATTGCTGTAATTTCTCAACCTAAGTAAGGTTATTTCACAAAGGAATAGGAATTTAGATTTTTCGTCATTTACTAAAGATCCATAGTTACAACTTTTGTACTGCTGTTAAGATCCTTAGTTATAACTTTCTTATTGTTAGTATTAATTAAGTTGAAGGCCCATTGTAAACAAAGGTAGGCAGAGGGAGACATTAGTGCTAAATTCCCAATATTTTTCTGGTTCAGAAACCTGGAACACTCTAACCGTTAGCCCTGTGAGTGTACTTTCACCTTAGGGAATAGAATGCTAAAGAAAAAGATTTGTTATCACATTTTCAAGGATGTTAGGGGTGGGCAATACCATTTACTGTATCTTGCCAGACATCCTCATCAATGTAAATGAATAAAACAATGTTCTTGCTTTGAGCCATTTTGAACTTCACTGTACAGCATGGAATCGGCCCTTCTGGACCTTTCGAGCCTCACCACCCAGCAATCCCCCAATTTAATCCTAACCTAATTACGGGACAATTTACAATGCTCAATCAGCCTACCAACTGGTACATCTTTGGAATGGGGAGGAACACAAAAACATTCTTGCATGAGGAACATACCAACTCCTTACAGGCAGGGGCAGGAATTGAACCCCAGTTGCCTGTACTGTAAGTCATTGTGCTAGCCACTCTGCTACCGGGCTGCTCCTTATCTGAGTTTGTTTCACATAATCATCCCCTTTGTCATTTAATTATCCATGGTGTTACAGACCTGACCCTCATGTTTTTTTTTCCTGCCCCTTTGCCCTATCATGTATTTTCTTTAAAACGTTTAGTTCATGATAGGTTCACATTCTAACGGAAGGTTATTTCTTTTCATGGATGCTGATTGATTGGCTGTGTATTCATAGGATTCTTCTGAGTTCGGCATTTTGAATGCTCTGAAACAATAATTTAATCAAGGTGAAATCACAAAACTCAAGAGTGAAACTAGAATGCTTTTTAATTAGTTTGTGAACTCTAGATTTGATTAGTAGCTTGAAATTACACCAGAACAGCTCCTATTTCTTCATAATTTATTTAAGAGATGGTTGCCATCTTTTGTGTTACTGTCTGTGCTGAAGTTAACTGTTAATCAACCTTTCGTCACTGATATTGTAATGATACTTATACTGTAGCATCACTAAGTCATTACTACAAACTTATGAAATAATACATTGTTGAATGAGGATTTCTCAGCCTATTATTTATTAGTTTAAAATAGATCTCTCAGAATAATCTCTCATGGCAATAGGAAATTCAGATTAAATTGTTGGTGGTCATTTCATGTTTTACTTATTAATTTTATATTAGTGGTGAAATAAGAAAGGAGAAAGAAAATTATTTTTACTAAGAAATACAGAGCTACCAAGAACAACAGTACTTCTATTTTTACTCAAACACAGTATGAAAATTCCTTGGAGCAAAATGGGTTGAGAAGAGATTTGATAGAGGCAAACAAGATCATAGTTGGTTAGCTAAAATAAGAGCGAAGCTGTTCCCATTAACAAGGACCAGAGGGCACATATTCAACGTCTTGAACTAAGTTAAAAAGGGATGTGAGGAAGAATTTGTTTGTGAGGAGAGTACTTATAATCTGAAACTCATTGCCTGTAGGGGTGGTAGAAACAAAATCTATCCAGGCTTTCAAAAGGGAATTGAATGTCATTGAAAAGAGACTCTTCACCAAATCCAAACTGGAAAGAATGGCCTTCAAGCTCTGCATAAAGTCAGTCTGCATCAATGTACCAGGTTGTTGTTAAATCCCTTATTTTCTGTTTTCTGGTAGCATCCTGGGAAAGAGAAAGGGAATGGGAGCAATGGTATTATACTACTCTGGTAGTACCATAGATTCAATGGCCCTTAATGATTCCATGACTCTAAATGGTGATTTCAAAATCTTAATCATTTGACTCAGACTAGACATCTTGTAATTTTATAGTAGGACAGCAGGGTAAAAGCAAAGCCATTATTCAATGATCACATTAAAATCCATGATGCAGAAAATAGGTTAAATGCATTTGATAAATAATGGATTTTTCTCACTGGTAAGAGATAATGGGATGCATTTCCTGCCATTTAGCCTCACATGTCTATTCTACCATTCTATAAGATCATAACTGATATCCATATATCTCTGATCTTCCTTCATATTTCTTAATAACTGTAATTATGACTAAATTGTCAGATTAAGCAATAACAATGAATTAGCATCTTTTACACTTGCAGAGAAGAATTCTAAATTTTATTACTCTTGACATGTTGAATTTGATTTAGAGACAATGGACTCTGATTACAACCAGTTACCCTATCATTTCTCTTTAATATTTCAAAAATCAATCTAATCTCTTTTCTCTGATAAATTAAAAGCAATTTAATACAAGTTTATTTAGTGGATGAAAAAAAAATCTAAAAGAAGTGGGGGTGGGGGCAGGTGTGGTAAAACTATTTCCCCAGCAATGTGAGGATGTGTAAAATTGCTTACATATTCTAAAGGTTGCTCTGAGGTTACTGAAGAGAGAAGCAATTGCTGTTTCAAGAGTTAATAACAACATACTAAGAAGTAATTGCACTTTCTCACTGTAACAATGGAAAGCAAAATTTGAGCACAGCTTCACAGCAGCAACAGCAATTCTGTTGAGATGGAGTCAGCCTCAACATTCAATTGTGTTGTCGCTCCTTTCTTCAATCTGTCAAGGGGAAATACACTACACCAGAATGAGTGGGGTAGATTCTTCATTCAGGGTCCCTTTTGGGTATATGGCCTGTGGAATGATTCACATCTCAGAGATAACCTGTCTTTCTCTTCCACTCTCCCAGATTTCTGGATCTTTCTTAGCAGATATTTAAAAAAAACTGCAGCATTTTACCACCCATTTTGCCTTGTGCAATTATCTGACTGGTTGCATTATCACCCTCTCTCACCATCTATTCAAAGTTCCCTGCCCTGCCTGAACTCTCACAACACATTTCCACATATACACTTATTAAAAAAAAATGTTAGTCTCAGAAAAACATAATTACCGGTGCTGACTGTACTATTCAGTGGCAACAGTGGGCTGCACTCCACTTTCAAAATTTTTCCAGTGAACTGCAACATGCTGCCATGCCTACGTAGTGCATTTAGCATGTGGCCGGGGATGTATATCTAGGCTTTAATCTCTAACTCTTGTAGCCCTCACTGAAGATCAGCAAAATGAAATATTAAGCAGGTTTCTCTCCCGACAAATGGTGCAGATGTTTTCCAATACTTTCTATTTATGCTTAAAGATTATATTTTAACACTTTAAAATTTATATTTGATTAAAATTTGCATTTTATGGTTTAAATTTGCAAATCAATCTTGAAATATCTCTGAATAAAATAATCTTTTTGAGTAAATTTAGTTTCTCTATGACTCACTCTTGTATAAATCATAATACAACTTTATATGGCTCACGGAGCTGGAGAACTGATTAGAGGTCAGGATATAAGGATTTTATTGTTCAGCATAGTGCTTGTATTAGATTACTGTCAAGCCAGTCTCAAATAAATAAACATATAGATTCGAAATGCAATGAGTTATTTTTTTCACAAAGAAATTAATTCTAGAATGGATGAGATTTATTTTAAAAAAAAGTGTCCTGAAAATAATCTGGGTATGCTATTAATTCAATTCTGAGTTGGTTGTGAGTATACAGTATTAATCACTTCATTCAGTAAAGAACGAATGATGGGACCAAAATAGAGGAAAAGAGGAATATAGTTTGAATTTAGAAGATATGAAGCTAAAGTGGTAGTCCTGGAAAACAGGAAATGGCATTGCAATATGGGTTGTACCTGTTGCTTTCGATGCACGTCGCATGCTAACTTCCTGCTGGCATGCATTTGCATTATTGCTACAATCAACCAGCTCTAAGCTTGCTATTTAATGGCCTTACTTCTCAGCAGCATTTCAACACCATGAGTGGCTCGCATCATTTTATACTCATCTGCACCACATAAAAATCTACATTTCTGTAAGGAGATGTATCTTGTGGCTGCCACATGTGGTGGCAGGCATATGGAAATCAATCTGGACTAGAAAACATTGAATAACTGTTCAACATGGAAGTGAATCTCTTCCACAACAGATTAAGATGGGGAAGGAGGGGAGAAGGAGGAATCTGACTGACCTGCAGCAAATTGGGAGATGACTGTACGAATAACAGCAGAGTGCCTTTTAATTCATGACAGGCATCAAGTCTCAAGGACCTGAATGGTGCGTTGCAGTTGATGAGGTGAAGAGGGTTGAGAGTTTTACATTCCTAGGAGTGAATATCACCAGTCATCTGTTCTGATACCAAGACCAAGAAAGGTCAATAACATCTCTACTTCTTCAGCAGGCTACAGAAATTTGGCATGCCCCTTTGACCCTCACCAATTTTTAAAGTTCCACCTTTGAAAGCATTCTATCCTGATGCAACTTGATTTGATATGGTAACTAGTCTGTCTGTGACTATAAGAAACTGCATAGAGTTGAGGACATAGCTCAGTACATCATAGAACCCATCTCCTCTCTGACTCTATTTATACCTCTCACTGCTTTGGTAAAGCAGCCAGCATAATTGAAACCACCATCCATCCTGGATATTTTCTATTCTCCCTCCCATCAGACAGAAGATACAAAAGCCCATAAACACTTACCAGCAGAGTCAAAGACAGCTTCCATTCCACTGTTATAAGACTAGTAAATGCTTCCCTAGTATGATAAAATGGACTCTTGACTTCACAATCTATCTTGCTGTAATGTTGAACCTTACCTTCTTACTGTGTTGCACTGTCTCTGTATTGTAAAACTTTATTTTGCATCTGTTATTGTTTTGTCCTGTACTAATGTTTGTAAATGACAAGTAACAGTGACTCAGAGTACGAGAAGTAGAGGTTAAGTAACGTGGTGTCATGAAGACACTTTTCCCGCAATGAAAACAAAACAGAACAGCTGGTCATTGACCTCGGGGGTGGCTGGCCACATGCTTCTCTCTATGTCAACTTTGCTGAGTTTGAGCAAGTTGAGAGCTTTAATGTTGTGAGCCATGCGGGCCTCTGGGGCTTGCCATCGAGCATTGAGTGATTGGGTTTCTTGCACCCCTATATTCACTAATTATTAGGGCTGCTAAGCCCAGGTGCTTTCAGTTTAATCTTGTCAAGTTAAACGTGACTCTCGTTCTCTAGAAGCAGAGTCCTTCACTGTGTGTTTGGTAGAATGATTTGTCTTGTGGAGTTGCTTGGTCATGCTCCTGATGTTCTGTTGGTATTCCCGTGTCTAACCTCTTGTTCCTGTCTCTTCATGGGTAGTCTGCCATTCCTCCACTCCTGGGTTGAGTCAGTGCCAGTGATCACTGTGACAAGACTCTGATGTCTGCTACCCCTGGGTTGAGTTGATGCCAGTGGCCACTGTGATGGAGAGAGTGTGCTGTTCAGGTCCAGTCCTGTGAGCTCACACTGTGACAGAAGGATTCCACTCTGAATGCACCCAGCAGAGGTTCTACAGAGGCTTGGACATCAGTTGGCAGGGGGGATGCCTTCTTTATTTAGTCTGGTTGCCGAGGGTTCCTGAAGTCTTTGTGTTGAGGGTTCCCAAAGGCTTCATTTCAAGCTTCTCCAGTCTATGTTCAAGATTTTTTCTGGGGTTCTCTGTGATGACAAAGTTTGTAATGTCTTCCATGGTATGCTGTGTTTCTGAGTGATGTGCCATGTTTCCAAGCTGTATGCAATGCAGAGTTTCCAAGTAAGATGCAATGCACTGCTCCTGATTTATATGCACACTGTTCCTGTTTTTCTGGCCCTGTCTCGAGAGCATGAGCTCTACCCTGGGGTTTTTCCAACCCTGTCATCATGTCTTCCCAGGGTTTTTCTAGCCCTGCCTTGAGAGCACCAGGTCTGTTGCAGGTTTTTCTAGCCCTGTCTGCAGTTCCCCAGGGCTCCGTGGGCTGTCAGGTGCCAGGCTTGGGAAGAGCGGTACTGTCATGAGCCCTGTGGGCCTCTGGTTTGCCATAGAACATAGGGCTCCTGGGTTTCCTGAATGCCTGTATTTACTAATAGTTAGAGCCGTTTAGCCCAGGCATTTGATCTTGTCAAGTTAATTATGAATGGCACATGTTTCCCAAGTTCTAAAAGCATGCATTAACAGGCTCAAGAACAGTGCGGATTGGTGATAACATCTCCTCCTTGCTGATGATCAACACTAGCGCACCCTGGGTATGTGCTTAGCCCACTGCTCTACTCTCTGTTTACACATGACTGTGTGGTTAGGCATAGCTCAAATACCATCTATAAATTTGCTGATGATACAGCCATTGTTGGCACAATCTCAGGTGGTGACGAGGGTGTACAAGAGTGAGATATGCCAACTAATGGAGTGGTGCCGTAGCAACAACCTGGCACTCAACATCAATAAGACAAAAGAGCTGATTGTGGACTTCAGGAAGGGTAAGACGAAGGAACACATACCAATCATCTTAGAGGAATCAGAAGTGGAGAGAGTGAGCAGCTTCAAGTTCCTGGGTGTCAAGATCTATGAGGATCTAACCTGGTCCCAACATATCGATGTAGTTATAAAGAAGGCAAGACAGCAGCTATACTTCATTAGGAGTTTGAAGAGATTTGGCATGTTAACAAATACACTCAAAAACTTCAATAGTTGTACTGTGGAGAGCATTCTGACAGGCTGCATCACCGTCTGCTATGCAGGGGCTACTGCACAGGACCGAAAGGAACTGCAGATGGTTGCAAATCTAGTCAGCTCCATCTTGGGTCCTAGCCTGCAAAGTACCCAGCCCATCTTTAGGGAGCGGTGTCTCAGAAAGGCAGCGTGCATTATTAAGGATCTCCAGCACCCAGGGCATGCCCTTTTCTCACTGTTACCATCAGGTAGGAGGTACAGAAGCCTGAAGGCACACAGTCAGTGATTCAGGAACAGCTTCTTTCCCTTTGCCATCCGATTCCTAAATGGACATTGAATCTTTGGACACTACCTCACTTTTTAAAAAATGTACAGTATTTCTGTTTCTGCATGTTTTAAAAAATCTATTCAATATATGTAATTGATTTACTTGTTTATTATTATTTTAATTTAATTTATTATTATTATTTAATATTAATATTTCTTTGCTAGATTATTTATTGCATTGTACTGCTGCTGCTAAGTTAACAAATTTCATGTCACATGCCGGTGACGATAATTCTGATTCTGAGTTTCTACCTCCCTGTTATAAGACTATAAAATGGTTCCCTATTATGATAAGATGGACTCTTGACCTCATAATCTAACTCATTATGATTTTCTACCTTATTGTTTAGCTGCACTGTGCTACCTCTGTAGCTGTTACCAATCTGCCAATTTAACAAAAGGTCAGTGGTCACATTAACAGCTGATGGTGGAGCAGCAAGACAATAGTGAAAGTGCTGTCAGATTTCTGCTGACAAGTGGTGGTGCCTTCCAGAATTTCTGAAGGAATTTATCTTGATTTCAAGGTTTCAATACAAACCAAACAAAATATACAATTGGAAGCAAAATGCCTTGCAATACAGCATGACTAAGAAGTTGAGTAGAAGGCACACAGAACAGGAAAATGATAAGAATGAAGAGAGATATGGGAGGTGGGTGAGGTACAGGAGGGAAAGGAATCACAAGAGGACTTGTCCACACGGTGTGTTCAGGGACCAATGATTCTCATAGAATCTCAGTAAAAGGTAATGTGTATATTGTAGAATTGATAGCAGACACAACACTTTGCACTGCAATCTGCACTGATTACATTTGTTCATCATAGAGTTGGTGTGTGGCAATAAGTGGCAATTCATATAGGTCAGTGCTCAGTACCCTGGCATTAGGCAGGAAGCCTTCATTCTGTGACAGTCCACTGTCTCATCCACACTCCAGTCAGAACAAATGGAGAGATTAATGGATATGACCACATGACTCAAGTATGTGACTAAAGTGACATGGGTAATGTAAACAGAGTGAAAGCTATTCTGTTATGATAAATGCAGAAGTAAACACAACTGGCATGCCAAAACAATGATCTCAGTGCCTGGATAGCTGTTGAACAGCCCTACTTTGGGAATGGGTGCAAAGAGTTAATGTTGCTTGCTGTGTGCTGGACATCCTTGGCACTGCACTTACCAACAGTTGAGTACAGGATAAGGAAGGGTTAGAGAAGAGGCAATGCAGATCATTCCTTTTCTGGCCAAGCGGCTTTTAACGATGTATGGGATAAATAGGACCCTCTTGTCCACTCATTGGAAGCCCTCACCTTTTCTTATTTTTTTGTTGATCTGGTGGAAGACAGTTAACCTCCAAATGGGAAGACAGTATATAAAGATGTACTTCATATGAAGATCTGAAGGTAGATAAGTTACCTGGACCAAATGTTTTTTACCCCAGGGTTCTGAAAGAAGTGGCTAAAGAGATCACAGAGGCATTAGTAATCGTCTTTCAAGAATCACTAGATTCTGGAATGGCTCTGGAAGACAGAAAAATTGCAAATGTCACTCCACACTTCAAGAAGGAAGAGAGGCAGAAGAAAGGAAACTATAGGCCAGTTTGTCTGACCTCAGTGGTTGGAAGGTGTTGGAGTCAGTTATTAAGGATGAGTTCTTTTGGTACTTGGCTTAAAAAGGGGATCTTCATAGCAGTCATAGAGTCCATTCTCACGTACAGATGCGAGATGTGGACACTCACCAAGACTATGCAAAAGTCTCTAGATGGTTGGTCTACACGAATGCTCCGGATGGCTCTTGACGTGAGTTAGCAGTAGCACATGACAAACATTGAGCTCTATGACGACCTACCGATGCTCACCACTAAAACCGAGGCAAGAAGGCTGCAACTAGCGGGGCACTGTCTATGCCATCCCGAGCTACCTGCCAGCCTAGTCATCATATAGGAGCCCAAGCATGGGAGGATGAACACTGGGCGCCCTCCCAAGACTATGGTCAACATGCTCCTGGAAGACAGCGTCGTGTCTAATGTAGATGAACTGAACACACTGATGAGGGAGAGGGAGAAGTGGAGAGTCCGTCATCGTGCTCGACACCTGCCCCGTAGACCTGAGTTGATGTAGTAGTAGTAGTAGTAGTCTTTGGGTACTTGGAGGCACATGATAAAATAGGCCATAGTCAGCATGGTTTTCTCAAAGGAAAATCTTGCCTTACAAATCTGTTGAAACTCTTTGAAGAATTAACAAGCAGGATAGACAAAGGAGAATCAAATGATGTTGTGTACTGGGGTTTTTAGAAGGCCTTTATCAAGGTGCCACAATGCTTAACAAGCTACGAGACCATAGTATCACAGGAAAGATTCTAGCATGGATAAATTTGTGGCTGATTGGCAGGAAGCAAAGAGTGCAAATAAATGGAGCCTTTTCTGATTGGTTGCTGGTGACTAGTGGTTCTTCCACAGGGGTCTGGGTTGGAACAAACTCTTTTTATATTATATGTCCATGATTTGGATGATGGAATTGATGGCCTTGTTGCAAAGTTTGCCAATGATATGAAGGTATGTGAAGGGCAGGTAGGGAGGATACAGAAGGACATAGATAGATTAGGAGAATGGGCAAAGAAATGGCAGATGAAATACAGTGTTAGGAAGTGTATGGTCATGCACTTTGGTAGAAGAAATGAAAGGAATGACTATTGTCTAAATGGTGCGAAAATTCAAAAACTTGAATTTGAAACAAGGATTTTGGAGTCCTTGTGCAGGATTCCCTTAAGCTTAATTTACAGGTTGAGTCTGTGGTGAGGAAGGCAAATGCAATGTTAACATTCATTTCAAGAGGACTGAAGCAAGGATGTAATGTTGAGACTTTATAAAGCACTGGTGAGGCCTCACTTGGAGTATTGTGAGCAGTTTTGGGCCCCTTATTTTAGAAAGGATATGCTGAAGCTGGAGAAGGTTCAAAGGAGGTTCACGAAAATGATTCCAGGATTGAATAGTTTGTCGTATGCAGAGTGTTTGATGGTTCTGGATCTGTATTCACTAGAATTCAGAAGAGTGCAAGGTGACCTCATTGAAACCTATTGAATGGTGAAAGTCCTTGATAGAGGATGTGAAGAGGATGTTTCCTGTGATAGGAGAATCCAAAACCAAAGGACACAGCCTCAGAATAGAGATGCATCCTTTTAGAACAGAGATTAGGAGGTAATTCTTTAGCCAGATGCTGTGGAATCTGTGGAATTCTTTGCCATAGGCAACTGTGGAAGCCAAGTCTTTATTTCATATTTTAAGGCAGAGGCTGATAGATTCTTGATTTTTCAGGCACAAAGTGATATGGGGAGAAGGCAGGAGATTGGGGCTGAGAGAAAAACTGGATCTCGATGTGCTAAATGGCCTAATTCTGCTCTGCTTCTATATCTTAAGGTCTTAAGAAGGGGCTGATGAAAAGTCTCGGCCTGAAATGTCAACTGTACTCTTTTCCATAGATGCTGCCTAGCCTGCTGAGTTCCTACAGCATTTTGTGTGTGTTGCTTGGATTTCCAGCACATGCAGATTTTCTCATGTTTGAGACAGCATATGACATTTCCAGATGACCTTAAGCAGCTTTGGGTCCACCGCTCCAGGCAATTCTTTGCATGAGAACAAATATGTGAGTAGGTGATTTTAAGCAGCTACAAGGACACCAGCAGACTCACTGAGTTGCAAATGCTATCATCTTCAACACTATTGGTGATCTGTTGTTGGGCACATTGCAGGGTTGCTGTGTAAGTCCATTTGACCATAGTATCCAGAGACACAATGGCAGCACTCTGAATGTGACAGCGAGAAGCAAACTTGTGAGTGCAACCCAAGATTCAACCAGAGTGCCCAGAAAACAATTGACTTCTGCAATTACGTTGGCCAATATCCGTACTCTGGAAATTGTAGCACTTGACCTTCATTACTGTCTGTGCTGTGTCTAGTTTCTACAATCTCCTTGTGATCATGTGAGCTTCCCATGAGTGATTGAGAGAATATTTCCCACAACCCAGGGATGTTCTGTTTGGTAGGTTAACTGGCCACTGCAAATTACCACTTGTATGTGTGGATGGTAGGAGAAATAGAGGATAGCAGGAAGATAGTGGGCATGTGAGGGAGAGCAGGTTACAGGGAATGGAACTCATAGGATTGCTCTGAGAAACACAGTGGGCTAAATTGCTTCTTTCTATGTTGTAAGAGATGCCCACTATCACACAACAACTTATAGCCTGAAGGGCAAGTTCGAGGTGGATCCAGTCTGAGGGTGAACTTATGTCCAAGCTGGAAAGAAAGGGCCTCAAGCTCTGCACAGCATCACATAGCACGATGTTGTCCAATCTCCTGTTTCCTGCTTTCTGACAGACTTCTCCAACTTACCAAGGATTTCATTGTGTATATTAATCAGCATGCTGTTGATGACTGCTGAGGTTCTCACTGTCTTCCGCTGCAATTATACAGAGGCAATACTTTTGAAGTTAATTCTAAGCAATATAGTCAGTTCAGTAAGTGTGCAAGGTGCCTTGTAAAACAAGTGG
Source organism: Mobula birostris (assembly GCF_030028105.1). NCBI lineage: Eukaryota > Metazoa > Chordata > Chondrichthyes > Myliobatiformes > Myliobatidae > Mobula > Mobula birostris. The sequence goes on from NC_092370.1 coordinate 62,935,677, forward strand.
AAAAATCCTAATGTCAGAGTCTAAGGTGAAGTGATAAATCTGTGGCTGATTGGCAGGAAGCAAAGAGTGCGAATAAATGGAGCCTTTTCTGGTTGGTTGCTGGTGACTAGTGGTTCTCCCACAGGGGTCTGGGTTGGAACCAACTCTTTTTATATTAGTATGTCCATGATTTGGATGATGGAATTGATGGTCTTGTTGCAAAGTTTGCCAATGATATGAAGGTATGCGAAGGGCAGGTAGGGAGGATACAGAAGGACACAGACAGATTAGGAGACTTACACTTACACCTTCCTGAAACATTAACGATAGGGGAACTGTAAGATAAATAGTTTATCAGAATAGTCCATACTCAAGGTCAAGTTTATCATCATTCAACTGTACACATGTACGACAACTTTCCTCCAGACCAAGGTTATAACTCACACACATAACACATGAAGTAATATTACCACAAATAAATTAACAAGTGATAAGATGCATATACAAAACAAGTTAAAAAGTAAACAGTATAACACCAGTGGCACTTCATACATGATGAGACCTGGGTGGTAGCAGGGAGTTCCATAGTCTTATGCCTGGAGGAAGAAGCTATTTCCCATCATAACAGTTCTTGCTGTAATGCTGTGGTACCTCCAGCCTGACGGTAGGAGCTCAAAGAGATTGTTAGACGGATAGGAGGGATCACTGATAATGCTAAGGGCCCTGCATGGGCAGCACTCCTGAGAAATACCTCTGATCGGTGGAAGAGAGACCTCAATGATCCTCTCAGGAGTTGTCGCAACCCTTTGTAGGGATTTGTGGTCAGGTGCCTTGCAATTCCTGTACCAACATAACACATACAAAAAGCTGGAGAAACTCAGATCTCAGGCAGCTTCTAAGAAAATCAATAAACAGTTGATGTTTTGTGCCGACACCCTTCATCAGGACTGGAAATATCTGACTTCTGAGGAGAAATTTTACCCTTTTTGGGGAATGGGAACCAAAACCTCATCTTATGTTCATCTTTAGATAGAAATTTCTATTTTATATCATTTAAATGTTAAATGCAGCAATAAGCTAAATAGAAACACATTGTTCATTCTTGAAAGAACATCTAGCGGACAGTTAGCCTAAATGTTCAGCCCTTAAGAATAAGGCCAATTTGACTGTTAAAATTTTTTTTTATAGATTCAATTCTTTAGTTACCCTTAGCATTCTCTAGAGCAAATAAATTAATAAAACATAGATAGAAGTATTCCACTTAAACACTAGGAAAGTGATGATTCAGAGGAAATACGTACAGATTAAATATTTAAAAAGCAGCTGACATTTATCAGCATTGCAATATTGTTTATAATAGCATAAAGCAGTAGAAATATGAGTTGTCAGCAAAAATGCAACAATATGGATAGAAAGTATAATATTTTAAATTTAATATATGAATTGTCTGTATTTCAATAATCTCCACTTTGTTCATTCATTTTCTCTTTGGAAAACACAACAGAAACTAAAAATAAATGCAATTTATTATATTCAGTCTGCATTTCCCACCAACCATAAGCTATAAACCTAAGGTGTTATATTTGCATCTTGAAATCTGGACTACATTCTACAAATAATAACAACACTGATAGTCACAACATTTGGAAACACTTTTAAATTGCAACACTTCAGAATAAATCCTTCCTAGTACACAATTTATAGAATGTGTCTAAAGTACATTGCATCAGTCTGTATTCACTCCGCCAATGACAGAATTGTTTGGTATTAAAATCTATAAGCCCTACATTATCAGACCCTCAATAAAGTTTAATACTTTAGGAATCCAGCTGCTCTGTCTATGTTTGTTTGCTTTACCTAATTTTAAAGCACCTAAGTTAATGGGTATAATTTTATGGTGGGTGGGAACTGAAGATAGCCTCACAGAGTAGGACTGGGTAGATTCCCTGCTCATGAATGAATAGGTAGGTATGGAATAACAGGCAAAAGTCTCGAGTTGAGAGTTGTGAATAACCACAAGGCAATGTGCTTAGCCCCCTGCTCTACTCGTTTTACAGTTATGACTATGAGGCAAAGCACAGCTTCAGTGCCATATTTAAGATTGCTGATGACACTGCTGTCGCTGGCCAAATCAAAGTTGATGGTGAATCAGCACACAGGAGGGAGACTGAAAATCTGGCTGAGTAGAGCCACAACAACATTCAATGTCCGCAAGACCAAGGAGCTAATTATTGACTTCAGGAGGAGAAAACTGGAGGTCCGTGAGCCAGTCCTCATCAGGGGATCAGAGGTGGAGAGGGTCAACAACATTAAATTCCCTGATGTTATATTTTCAGAGGGCCTGTCCTGTGCCCAGCGTGTAACTGAAATCATGAAGAAAGCATTGCAGCGCCTTTACTTCCTTCGAAGTTTCTGAAGATTTTTCATGACATTTATACTTCTATAAATGTGTGGTGGAGAGTATATTGACTGGTTACAGCACAGACTGTTATAGGAACACCAATGCCCTTGAACAGAAAATCCTACAAAAGTACTGGATATGGCCCAGTCCATCACGGGTAAAGTCACTCCTCTCCATCGAGCATATCTACACAGAGTGCTGTCGCAGGAAAGCTGCATCCATCATTAAGGACGCACATCACCCAGGCCATGCTCTCTCCTTGCTGCTGCCATCAGGAAAAAGGTACAGGAGCCTCAGAACTCACCTTAACAGGTTCAGAAGCAGTTATTACCCCTCAACCATCAGTTTTTTGAACCAGTAGGGATAACTTCATTCAACTTCATTTGCCCCATTACTGAACTATTCCCTACAATCTATGGACTCATTTTCAAGGGCTCTTCATCCCATGTTCTCTATATTTATTGCTTATTTGTTTATTATTAGTTTTTCTCTTTTGTATTTGCATAGCTCGTTATCTTTCGCACATTGGTTGTTGGTCTGCCTTGTTTTGTTTGCCCTGTTTTTCTGATCTTTCATTGATTCTATTATGGTTCTTGGATTTATTGAGTATGCCTGCAAAAATGTATCTCAGGGTTGCATACGGTGACATATATGTATAATAAGTCTACTTTGAACTTTGAATATTGATAGTGACAAACGTAGTCAGTGCTCTCAAAAGATTGAGAAAGATGAGAGAAACCTTGAAATGCAATTGCACAGCACTTTAATAAAATTGTGCAGCTGAAGATAGATACTTTTTTCTGGGATTAAACATTGTAAAGACAATTCCTGTATCATTTCCAGCCACAGGGAATTCAAAAGGGAAGTTTGAGAGCGAGTTATTCTTGTACTTCTGAAGTAATTTTTGCTTTGGATTACCTGTAAAGCAAGCTCCTTTCTGAGCAGAGGAATGTGGATCACTGAGTTTGCCTGTTTGCCAGGTGAGTCATAGCGTCATATAGCACAAAAAGAAGCCCTTTGGCTCACCAGGTGATATATTCATGAGGAAGATTTTTTGGAATATGTAGGAGAAAATGAACATTGAGAGATTCAAGCAGATTAGAGAAGTTAGAAGCAGCCATGAATTTGGGACAGAATGTTAGTCTGGATTGAGAGATTCTGGGAAGATGCATGATCATATAAATTAGATGAAAAATGGAGATTGATATCATGAATGGATTTTGCTCAGTGCAGAGACTGAGGGATGAAAGCAGTTGGAGAAACACAGTGGCAGGGCCTTGGTGAATTTTAAATGAGATGCAATGAGGAGGAAAAAGGTGAAATGCTTGAAGGTGGATGGAGAAAATAAAGGAAAGGAGCAAATGTGATTTGGAGATTAGGCCATCAATGTCAACCAACTAGTTTGGGCATTGAAGACAGTGCAAAATGCAGCAGGATGGGGAGGCTTCAGTAATACTGTTGCATCAGTAAGTCCGATTTCTCTCAAAGGCCCTGATGCCAGTCAAGCATGCATAAGAAAGTAGAGGATGCCAAAGGGCGAATTCAAAATAAATGAAACCATATGGAGAGAAGTTTTAGGTTTCCTTCTGAGAACAATGCTTGTGAATGCACTGGCAAAGTGCAAGAAAGAGTGGTAGATCTAGTTCATGAGATGAGGAAAGAAATTGGTGAGATTAACCCACAGTAGGCACACTGGGTAGAACATTCAGCAAGAGAGGAAATGGAGCAAATAGGGTTATTGCTCATGAAGTAGCAGTCACATGTACATCAGTTAAGTTACTGAAGTAATTACCTGGAGGCCTGATTGACAATCCAGAGAGACCTGAGTTTAAACCCCAATTTGGCAATTACGGAATTAATGTTAAAGGACTAACCTGAAATTAAAAGTAAAACTCTTAGAGACCTGATTGTTGCAGAAACCAATATAGTTCACTAAAAAGGCTCGGGGTGGAAATATGGCAGTGTTACCACATCCAAACTATATACAACTGTAGATCTAGTGTTGCAGTCAACTTCTAAAAGGCATACCATGCAATTCAGTTCAGGGATATGTAGTAAATGCTGATGTTCTCAACCACACTCCAGTCTGAAAAATGAAAAAAATGTAACGTAAAGAGCTCTTTAAAATTGCCAAGCAAGGCAAGAAATAATTAAAAGAAGAGCCAAATGGTGTGGCAGCATGGAAATAGATAGACAGAACTTGAGTAATAAATTAGAGTTTTTAAATGCTTTATCTCTTTTTTTAGAATACATTTTGTTAAATGCATCACAACAACAAAATATTTAAATGGTCTTTGCATTTTGTTTATCTGATTTATTTCGGGTTTTCCTCCCCCCCCAAACAAGTGAGAATTAAAACAATAATTGAAGATAAATACGAGTCCTAGGAAATGTCAGATATAGAATTATTACTTATTATTTTATGTATGTTGTTCTCACCTCTGCATCTATTATATTACACTAATTTTCTTTGAGGTTACATAGTGTTAATATAATATACTTAACATTTAGAGATATTTGCATAGCTGTGAAATGAATGTAGAATATTAAAGGTTTCAATAGAAGAGTTCTTAATTCACTTAGGTAATAGATTTAAGACTGAGTGGTCCTAAAGGACATGGGAAGAGTCCAATCGTATTGTGTAATAAATTATCCATATAATCCAATAAACCGAGAAGGCAAGCCAAAGTCACTGAGCAGTTAATCAAGTGCTTAGAGACAGAAGGCTGACCCTTCAGGATAGCCCTTCGGGTTCAAAAAGACTGTCAGAAGTTTGATTTTAATAGCAGATTTTATGCCACTTTCCAGACAATAAATAGCCAGCTGCTGCAAGGGTAGGTGCTTATATAAATCATATCTTACAATATTCCTCTAGTATCCTTACTGCTCTACTCTGATTGAGTTTGTACCTCTAGTTATCTTTTACATTGAAAGATTAGATAATATTATTTAATATGACATCTCAAATGCTCTCATTTATTTTTATTTAATTTCAGTTCATGCAGGTATCTTGGTTAAGAGAGAATTATTTATATTATCTGTACAACTTTCATCAACATGTCTTATACTCACCTTATACTCTTAAAGCTATACATGTTTTATAAGATAAATGCCTTCTTTGTACTTTCACTAAATTCTAACTGCAGCACATTTTTTTCATGCATTTCAGAGTTAAGGCATGTTGCTAAGTTTGACTCTAAGATGTTCTTTGATTTGTTTTAGTTAGTGGCCTCTTGTATTAAACCACCAATACAACAATGGTTTGAATCCACTCCGTTTCTAGTTGTTCAAGATAGAAAATGGAACAAAAATCAGACAGCTTCAGAATGCTGAGGCAATCTTGTCCATCAGTTAATTGCCCAATATTTGAACATTAATTAATTTTACAGTGAAGTCTGCACAAATTAAAATTGAAAGATGCCATTTAAATTCCTGCTATGGCTATTATTCAAGTATGAAAGGGAACAGTTCCTGGAATAGTGCCAAAAGATTGCAGTGAAGTGACATACTGTATACTTATAAGGATAAATTTTCATATTGCCTTCACAGGCAATTTTATGACAGGGTTGATTTTTGTTAGTAAGGCTAGCATTTATTCAAAATTTATCATTGTCCTTAAGAAGATGATGGTGAGCCACCTTTTTGAATCATTGATGTCCTTCTGATGCAGATACCCTACAATAGTATTGGATAGGAAGATCTAGGAATCAGATAAAAGCAATAATAAAGGACCATTGCTATATTTCCAAGTTAGAACAGTGTGCAGCTTGGAGTGGAATAAGTAGATGGTGGAATTTTTATATTTCTGATGCATCTGTCATTCTTTATGATAGATGTTGTAGGTTTGGAAAAAGCTCCCAGAAATGCCGAGATGAATAACTACTGTGCATCTTGTAGATGGTGTAAACTGCAACTACTATGTGCCAGTGGTGGAAGGAATGAAGATTTAGGATGGTGGTTGTCATGACAATGTAGAGGGTGGTTTTATCAAGCATAGTCTTCAGCTTATTGAGTGTTGAGGGGACTATCTCATGCAGGCAAGTGAAAAATATTCCACCATTTCCTTGACATCTGGCCTGCTTCTGGGGTTTCAGGAGGTGAATCACTTATGTCAGAAAACTCAGCATCTAATCACACAATCAATGTATTTGTCCAATTGAATGTCTGAGCTCAGAATAAGGTGTCACACCTCAAGGTGAGCCCATAATTGTAAGGTCAATTTGTGTCTAGGGTTGAGTATTTGGACTCATGGTGAAGATAGTCATTGCCAGAATTTTTTGCAGTGTGATATTATACGCCACTTGCCCACTCGGGTCCACATGCTGGAGTTTGTTTCTTTTGACTCTACAACAGTGAAAGATGATTTCAGCTATACAGAGTTCTATCCTTATGAACTGCCCATAAACCAATTTCTCTGTAAGTCAGAAATATTTTATATCCATAACTACCCATATCATTTTGCTCTACATACTTCATTGAATCATTGCTGTAACATTACCCACTATTAATCATTGCATCCATTCATTATGGATAAAATATTGTATTATTATTACATTTATTATTACTAAATTATAATACTTATTAAATAATTATTCTATTATTATTATTACTAGCTTGAAAAATGCAAAAGTCTAATTTTTCCATAAGTCATCTTTCATAACCCAGGTAGCCCTCTTAAATTTCTGGCTCGGATGGTGTGTTTCTGCGAGGAGGTGAACCAGAAAGCTTTGGAATTCTACTGCATCTGTACATTTTAGATGTTAGATTGTAGTGCCATAGAAAAGATGCAAAACTCCCTCTGTGCATTCAGCATGTATGTTATTCATTCCCACACTTTTAGTCACCATGATGTAGCAAGAAGTCATAATTAATTAGAATTTTGGTGTGTGCTTACTACTGAGAAGTGCGGCTCATTGTCTGGATTGGTTTGCACCTGTTGGACCTAGCCAGCAAAGAAGTGGCTGCAAACTGTGCTGGAAGTCGCTGCATAGCAGGAGCAGATGTCAGACCATGGAAAATGTGAATTCCTGTTTCATGATTATTACCTTTGGAACTTTGACAAGCAAGATGGAGAGATGGTCAGATGTTTCTACATATATCAGAAGCCATCATATCACATTATTGTGTCAGTGTATGAAAGTGAACATCAGGAATCAATTCTCTAGAACCTGGGCTCAGAGTAGGAAGATGTTCACATTACTGATCGATGTCAGTGAATATCACTAGACTAATTCGTCATTCTGGAAGAGGACAACAGGTCCATCATATTTTTTTCCAGAATTCCTCCTGGCCTTATTCATTGCTCCTGCAAGCACCCTATTTGCTCACATTACAACGATCTCCACTATGTATCACATCTTAATGCTATTGTAACATCATTTTGACATGTTATTGCAGAGTTTCCTCATATTATTAGCTGGTCATGCACTGAAGGCAAATGACCCAAGCACTTAGCCACACACTCTGTTGTACTTTCCTGCAGCGGTAACGTTCCATGAGTGAAGCACTTCTTGTCAGCAAGGTAGAAAGGGGTAGAAGGGTAGTCTTCCAAATTACTACTCTACCATTTCCTTGTCCCTCCATTCATCACAGTTAGTAGTTATGGCTGGACCTCTTTTACTTCCAGGCTCTGTCATCAACAGCCTGAAGACTATTTCTGAAGTACAATTGAAAGTAGTTCCAGACCTAATTGAAACAATCTTTTCAGGACATCTGTTGTACTCTCTGAGCTGTGCAGTAATGTAGCTTCCAGTATTCACCCACTTTGTTGTAGGTCTAGAATGAAACAGTGATGTCATTTTTGTGCCTCTGGCAGTTAGCCCCTGTGAGCACACAATCATTTGGAGTAAAAATCAAGCTATTGTGTGTTGCCTGAGTGAAACATCTTCATGCCTGCTCTCCGAACATCTGTGGTTGTCTATTTTTAAATTCCTTCATTGGAAGTGGGCACAGGTTGAGCAAGTGTTCAATTGCCTATCCCAGCTTGCCTGGGAGAAGTTGGTGTTCAGCTGCCTTCTATAACCACGGTAGTCCTTGAGGTGTGGTATGTCCACAATGCTGTTAGAGAGGGAGCTCCTTGTTTTGAACCAGTGATGGTGAAGGAACAGTGATACATTTCCATGTCAAGGAGAGTAATTCCCAAGTGATGGTGTTACCTGCATTTAACGCTATTAGACCATGAAACTGAGGAGCAGATTTAGGCCATTCCGCCTATCGACTCTGCTCCGCTATTCCATCATGGCTGACATTACACCTCTCAATGCTATCCTCCTGCTTTCTCCCTATAACCTTTGATGCCCTGAATAATCAAGAACCTATCAATCTCCACCTTAAATACTGGCCTACGCAGTCACCTGTGGCAAAGAATTCCACAAACATAGAAACATAGAAAATCTACAGCAAAATTCAGGCCCTTCGGCTCACAATGCTGTGCCGAACGTGAGCTTACTTTAGAAATTACCTAGGGTTACCCATAGCCCTTTATTTTTCTAAGCTCCATGTACCTATCCGGGAGTCTCTTAAAAAACCTTATTGTATCCGCCTTCACCACAGTCGCTGGCAGCCCATTCCACGCGCTCACCACTCTCTGCGTAAAAAACTTACCCCTGGCACCCCCCCTGTACCTACTTCCAAGCACCTTAAAACTGAGCCCTCTTGTGTTAACCATTTCAGCCCTGGGAAAAAGCCTCTGACTATCCACACGATCAATGCCTCCCATCATCTTATACACCTCTATCAGGACACCTCTCATCCTCCATTGCTCCAAGGAGAAAAAGCCAAGTTCACTCAACCTATTCACATAAAACATGCTCCCCAAACTGGGCAACATCCTTGTAAATCTCCTCTGCACCCTTTCTATAGTTTCCACATCCTTCCTGTATTGAGGTGACCAGAACTGAGCACAGTACTCCAAGTGGGGTCTGACCAGGGGCCTGTGTAGCTGTAACATTACCTCTCGGCTCTTGAACTCAATCCCACGGTTGATGAAGGCCAATGCACCATATGCCTTCTTAACCAAACAGTCAACCTGCGTAGCAGCTTAGAGTGTCTTATGGACACAGACCTCAAGATCCCTCTGATCCACCACACTGCCAAGAGTCTTACCATTGACACTATATTCTGCCATCATATTTGACCTATCAAAACGAACCACCTCACACTTACCTGGGTTGAACTCCATCTGCCACTTCTCAGCCCAGTTTTGCATCCTATCAATGTCCCGCTGTAACCTCTGATAGCCCTCCACACTATCCACAACACCCGCAACCTTTGTGTCATCAGCAAAGTTACGAACCCATCCCTCCACTTCCTCATCCAGGTCATTTATAAAAATCATGAAGAGGTCCCAGAACTGATCTCTGAGGCACACTGCTGGTCACCAACCTCCATGCAGAATATAGCCCCTCTATAACTATTCTTTGCCTTCTGTGGGCAAGCTAATTCTGGATCCACAAAACAAGGTCCCCTTGGATTCCATGCCTCCTTACTTTCTCAATGAGCCTTGCATGGGGTACCTTATCAAATGCCTTGCTAAAATTCATATACACTACATCTACTGCTCTACTTTCATTAATGTGTTTAGTCACATCCTCAAAAAATTCATTCAGGCTCATAAGGCATGACCTGCCTTTGACAAAGCCATGCTGACTATTCCTAATCATATTGTGCCTCTCCAAATGTTCATAAATCCTGCCTCTCAGGACCTTTTCCATCAGCTTACCAACCACTGTAGTAAGACTCACTGGTCTATAATTTCCTGGGCTATCTCTACTCCCTTTCTTGAATAAGGGAACAACATCTGCACCCTCCAATCCTCCGGAATCTCTCCTGTCCCCATTGATGTGGCAAAGGTCATTGCCAGAAGCTCAGCAATCTCCTCACTCACCTTCCACAGTAGCTTGGAGTATATCTCATCTGGTCCTGGTGACTTATCCAACTTGATGCTTTCTAAGGGCTCCAGAACATTCTTTTTCTTAATATCTACATGCTCAAGCTTTTCAGTCCACTTCAAGCCATCCCTACAATCGCCAAGATCCTTTTCCGTAGTGAATACTGAAGCAAAGTATTCATTAAGTACCTCTGCTATATCCTCTGCTTCCATACACACTTTTCCACTGTCACACTTGATTGGTCTTATTCTCTCACGTCGTATCCCCTTGCACTTAACATACTTGTAGAATGCCTGGGGGTTTTCCTTAATCCTGCTCACCGAGGCCAGCTCATGGCCCCTTCTAGCTCTCCTAATTTCATTCTTAAGCTCCTTCCAGTTAGTCTTATAATTTTCTAGATCTCTATCATTACCTAGTTTTCTGAACCTATCGTAAGCTTTTCTATTCTTCTTGACTAGATTTACGACAGCCTTTGTACACCACGATTCCTCTACCCTGCCATCCTTTCCCAGCCTCATTGGAATATATCTATACAGAACACCATGCTTTGGATAAAGAAATTTATCCAAATTCACCACCCTTTTGATAAAGAAATTTTTCTTCATCCCTGTTCTAAGTGGGTGTCCCTCAGTTCTGAGGCTATGCCTTCTGGTCCTGGACTCTCCCACAATAGGAAACATCCTCTCCACATCTGCTCTATCCAGATCTTTCAATATTCGATAGCTTTCAATGAGATCCTTGTTATTCTTCTAAACTCCAATGAGTACAGGCACAGAGTCCTCAAACACGCCTCATTTGTTAAGCCTTGCATTCCTGGGACCATTCTCGTGAACCTCTGCTGGATCCCCTCCAATGCTAGCACAACCTCTCTTTGATAAGGAGCCCCAAACTGCTCACAATACTCCAAGCAGAGTCTGACCAATGCCTTGTAAAGCCTCAGCATTACATTGTTACTTTTGAATTCTAATCTTCTCAAACTGAATGCTAACATTGTATTTGCTTTCCTTGCCACTGAATCAACCTGCAAATTAAACTTTTCAGAATACTGCATGAGGACTTTCAAGCCTCTCTGCACTTCTGATTTTTTAAGTTTTCTCCCCATTTGCAAAATAGTCCATTCTTCTATTCTTTCTGCCAAAGTGTATGACCATGCTCTTCCCTACATTATATTCCATTAGCCATTACCTTGCCCATTCCCCAATCTGTCTAAGTCCGTCTGCTTCTTCAACACTACATGCTCTTCCATCTATCTTTGTATTGTCTACAAACTTGGCCACAAACCCATCAATACCTTCATCCAAATCATTGGCATACAATGGGAAAAGAAGTGGGCCCAATACTGACCCTGTGGAACACCTCTAGTCACCGGCAGCCACTAGAAAAAGCCACTCTTTGCCACCTGCCAGACAGCCATTATTCTATCCATTCCAGTACCTTTTCCACAATTTTATTAAGTAGCCTTAAGTGTGGCACCTTGTCAAAGGCCTTCCGAAAATTCAAATAAATAACATCCATTGACGCTCCTTTGTCTACCCTGTCTGATATTTCCTCAAAGAATTCCAATAGAGTTGTCAGGCAAGATTTCCCCTTGAGAAAACCATGCTGACTGTGGCCTATTTTATCACGTGTCTCCAAATACCCTGAAACCTCATCCTTAATAATAGACTCCAACACCTTTCAAATCTGAGTCAAGCTAACTGGCTTATAATTTCCTTTCTACTGCCTCCCTTCTTAAAGAGTGGAGTGACATTTGCACTTTCCAAATCCTCTGCAACCATTCCAAAATCTATTGACTCTTGAAAGATCATAACCAGTGCCTCCACAGTCTCTTCAGCTACCACTTTCAGAATCCTGGGGTGTAGTCCATCTGGTCCAGGTGACTTCAAACTTTTCAGCTTCCCAAGCATCTTCTCCTCAGCAATAGCAACTACACTCACTACTGCCCCCTGACAGTCTCACATTTCTGGAATTCTGTTAGTGTCTTCCACAGTGAAGGCTGGTCCAAAATACTTTTAAGTTGCTCTGCCATTTCTTTTCCCCCCATTACTACCCCTGCAGTCCAATATCTACTTTCATCCCTCTTTTACTCTTTATATATGTGAAAAAAAACTTGAGGTCTTCTTTTTTATTATTGGCTATCTTACTTTCATATTTCATCTTTTCTCTCTTTATGACTTTTTCACTTGTCTTCTGTTTGTTGTTTTTTAAAAGCTTCCCAATCCTCTACCATCAAATTTTGCTCAATTATGTGCCCTCTCATTTGTTTATATGATTTTTTTGACTTTCCTTGTCAGTCATGCTTCCCTCATGCTCATTTTAGGATACTTCATCATTTTTTGGGATATATGTTTCCTGCTTCTTCTGGATTTCCCCATGAACTCTAGCCATTGCTGTTCTGCTGTTATCCCTGCTAGTATCACCTTCCAACCAACTTCAGCCAGTGCCTCTCTCATGCCTCTGTAATTGCCCTTACTCCACTGTAAGATGGAGTACATCTGATTTTAGTTTCTCCTTCTTAAACTGCAGGGTGAATTATATCATATGATGATCACTGCCTCTTAAGGTTTCTTTTACCTTAAGCTCCCTAATCAAATCTGGGTCATTACATAACACACAATCAAGAATCGTTGTTCACCAAGCGGGCTAGGTCACAAGCTGCTCTAAAAAACGATTGCATATGCATTCTACAAATTTTCCCTCTTGGAATCCAGCACCAACCAAATTTTCTCAATTTACCTACATATCGAAATCCCCATTGATTATCACGGTATACTCAATGCAAAAGGAACTCAGCAGGCCAGGCAGCATTTTTTGGCAATGAGTACAGCTGACATTCTGGGCCACTTAGTAGGACTCTTTATCCCTTTCTTAGGAGGGAGGAAAAGGGTCTCGGCCCAAAACATTAACTGTACTCTTTTCCACAGATGTTGCCTGGCTTGCTAAGTTCCTTCAGCATCTTGTGTGTGTTGCTTGAATTTCCAGCATCAACAGATTTTCTCTTGTTTGTGATTATCGCAGCATTGCTCTTTCTACATGCATTTTCTATTTCCTGTTGTAATTTGTAGCCCACATCCTGATACTGTTTGATGCCTGTATATAATTCCCATCAGGGTCTTTTTACCCTTGCAGTTCCTTAGTTTTACCCACAAGGATCTACAACTTCCGAACCTATGTCACCTCTTTCCAAGGATTTGATTGCATCTTTATCCATCAGAGCCACCCCACTCCCTCTGCCTACCTGCCTGTCCAATGTGTCTCCGTGAATGTTAAGCTCCCAATTATGATCTTCTTTTAGCCATGACTTGGAAACGCTCACAACATCATACCTACCACTCTCTAACTGCGCTACAAGATCATCTACCTTATTCTGTACACTGCATGCATTCATATATAACACCTTCAGTCCTTTGCTGCCCTGTTCTTCCAGATGGTTGAAGATGTGAGTCTGGAGGATGTTGTCTCGGGAGTCTTGGTGAGTTGCTGCTGTGATTCGTGTGGTTAGTACAAACTGCTGCTACTGTGCATTGTTGTTGGAGTGGGTAAATGGTTGTCATTGGGTTACCTATTAAACAGGTCTGGCCAAAAGGAGCAGCCTCAGCACTACAAGACTGTTTTTTTCACACAGACTGGGACATATTCAAAACAGCAGCCTCCTATGATGACCATACAGACATTGAGGAGTATGCGGAGGCAGTAACCAGCTACATAGCCAAATGCACAGAGGATGTCACTGTGGTGAAAACCTTCACCGCACGTGGTTATAAAAAGCCATGGATGACAACAGAGGTGCGTTCACTACTGAAGGCCCGTGACACAGCCTACAGATCGGGGGACAGGAGTGTGCTTCGCTCAGCCAGGCCTGCGCTTTCACTAGGGATCAGGAAAGCGATAAGGGCCTACACGGGCAAAATACATGGACACTTCTGTGACACAGGTGACACCAGATGGATGTGGCAGGGAATTAAAGCTCTGACAGACTACAAGATCAGGCAGAAAACTGGTGACAGCAATGCTTCTCTTCCAGAAAGGCTTAACAATTTCTTTGCCCGCTTCGAAGCATCAAACACTACAACAAGGGGGAGAGCCAGTCCCTTTTTACCATCTGGCCAGCTTGCTCCAATCATTGATCCAGAGCAAACACGGAGGACCCTTGCCAGGGTCAACCCACGGAAAGCGGGAGGTCCCGACAACATCCCTGGACGTATGCTCAAGGAATGTGCTGATGTATTAGCAGATGTCCTGACAGACATTTTCAACATCTCCCTTAGTCAAGCCATTGTCCCCAGATGCTTCAAAACCTCCACAATCATCCCTGTAGCAAAGAAATCAGTTGTAGCCTGTCTGAATGATTACCGTCCCGTTGCCCTGACCCCCATAGTGATGAAATGTTTTGAACGGCTTGTCAAGCCTCATATCACAGCCAGCCTCCCCTCATCGCTGGATTCTCTACAGTTTTCTTATCGTCCAAATCGCTCTGCGGAGGACTCAGTATCCACCACACTGCACACAGTTCTCTCTCACTTGGACAACAAAGACACTTATGCCAGAATCCTGTACATTGATTTCAGTTCAGCGTCCTGTACCATCATCCCGCAGAGACTAGTGGAGAAATTGTCGCTGCTTGGCCTCCATGTGTTGCTGGACCCTGGACTTCTTGACAGAGAGACCACAGTCAGTCCATGTTGGCAGGAACATCTCTGACTCCATCACACTGAGCACTGGATCCCCACAAGGCTGTGTGCTTAGCCCATTGCTGTTTACATTGCTAACACATGACTGTGCAGCCAGATTCAAGGAGAACCTGATAATTAAATTTGCTGATGATACCACAGTGGTGGGGCTCATCAGCAAAAATGATGAATCAATGTACAGGGAGGAGGTCAAACACCTAGAGAGCTGGTGCAGGGATAACAACTTGATGCTTAATGTCACCAAAACCAAGGAGATGATCGGCAATTTCAGACGGTCTCAGCCTGAGCACACACTCCTCAGCATCAGTGGCTCCACAGTAGAGAAAGCGGAAAACATCATGTTCCTTGGGGTGTAGATCTCGGACAATCTCACGTGGTCCAGGAACACCACTGGGATTGTGAAACGGGCCCAGCAGAGATTGCACTTTCTGAGGAAGCTTAAACAAGCATCACTCCCCACTAACATCTTAACTACATTCTACAGAGGCGTGGTTGAGAGTGTGCTGACCTTTCGCATCACAACCTGATACTCCAGCTGCAGTGCTGTTGACAAAAAAGCATTGCAGAGGGTGGTTAGGGGAGCAGAGAAGGTTATTGGGGTCTCCCTACCTTCTGTCCAAGACCTCTTTCAGAGTCGATGCCTCCAGAAGACACGGTACATCATTAAAGACCCCTCACACCCTCTCCATGAACTGTTTGTTCTTCTGCCATCAGGCAAACATTACAGGAGCATCAAAACTAAAACCACAAGGCTACTAAACAGCTTCCTCCCACAGGCAGTCAGACTGCTAAATAGCTGCTCGACCTGACTCTGCTTTTGACACTTCTAACTTGCACTGGACACTTATAACTTGATTTTAACTGACATGTGGCTGTTGTGTTTTACTATTTATTGTTATGTTTATTATTTAGTGTTGCATTTGTTATGTTATGATTGCACTGCTCCTGGGAAACGCTGTCTCATTCTGCCCTGCAGAGCTGATGTACGGTTAGAATGACAATAAAGTTTTCTGAATCTTGAATCTATGTCCCCAGAAGACTACGAACAACCTCCCACCAACTAAATTCGATGAAGATCTTGGCTCTGATGAGGTGCACAGGAAGTGAAGAGTGTGTAGTCTATAACTTCATGGAAAGCTGGGAATGTCAGCAATGTCTCCAGTGTATGTTGCCTTAAAGGGAAAAGACAAAGTCACCTTCTCTGGTAAACAAAGCCACTATTGTGAATCAGAGACAATGGGGTGCAAGTTGCCCCATTTTACACATGTAAGCAACTGGAAGTTCCTTAAGTCTTAAAAGCTAAGTTGCCTATGATTTTTTTTCTCATTTGCCAGGGTGATCTGACCCTTCTCTTTCAAGGAGCAGTGCCTCAGAAAGGTGGTGTCCATTATTAAGGACCCCCATCACCGAGAGGATGCCCTCTTCTCATTGTTACTGTCAGGAAGCAGGTACAGAAGCCTAAAGGCACAGACTCAATGATTCAAAAACAGCTTCTTACCCTCTACCATCTGATTTCTAAATGGACATTAAACCCATGAAGACTAACTCACCTTTTTTTAATTACTTCTGTTTTTGCACTATTTTTAATTTAACAAATTAATATATATTTATATATATATTTCTTATAATTCATTATTTTTGTATACTGTACCGTTGCTGCTAAGCTAACAAATTTCATGACATATGCCGGTGATGAAAAACCTGATTCTGATTTTCTGTGGCTGCGGCATAATTGAGCCAGTTTCCTCTGTCAACCTCTGATGTGAAGTTTATGTTCTTGAGACCCTATTCCTAAGGTGGATACATGAAATGTGTCATAATCCTCAGAGTTCTCACTGAGGATAGGGACACCTGTTTATGACCTTTAACCCCTTCTTCCTTCTAAGAAGGAAACAAATAAATACCAAAAAATTAGACTCTCAATTCCTGTAACTAGCAAAACTGCTGCATGTAGGATCAACCTTTTTTCCAGTAATGAAAGGGAAAGGATTTCAATACCTTTTATTTAATCAAGTTGATTTTAAAAAATCTGACTGCAAGTGATATTACTGCAACACAGTGTGGCCTATGCATCATGCTCTCTGCTAGAAACCTTTACAGCTTACGTCTTCGCTCCTTAGGACTGTTATTGAAACATTTAGATACGTCATCGAAGGTTAAATAGTTTAGCACATCTAATATGTTGGGTGACGGCTCATGTGGAGTAAATAAGCATGAAAGTGAAAAAGGAAGGAAGGAAAGCTAGACTTCTCGTCAGATAGAATTTGTAAGAAGGCAGTATATATAATCAATCTGTCTGATAACAGTGCACAATCTATAATTTATTCTCCCATTTATTAAAACAAAACATAGTATGTTAATGAACACAGCAGAAATCTTCACTCCAGTAAAACACATTTTCAAAGGCTGTCATAAAAAAGTGATACTATTTGAATTACTGCTATAATTTGACATTCATTGCTGTAGAGTCCTGACATTATTGAGGATTAATATATCCATTCAGATGATCTTAGTATGATTGATTTTAATACCTTTCTGTTCAATTTACATCCAAATCACAATCGATGGCAATTAGTGCAGAAACTAGTGAATAGGAAGATAATATGATTACAATTTAGACAGACCGGACAACGAGGGAAAGTTTGTTGATTATAATACAACTAAAGCAGCAGGAGTCCACTGAACTATCACAAGCTCAAGTGATGAGAAACATGGCATGGGCAAAATGAGCAACCGAGATGGTTATTTATGGTGTTAATGAGGTCAAAGCCAAATCCAATGTTTTGCACCTTGGAAGGAAGCTGATGAGGCCCATAGTGGTAATGGGGCTTACTCAGTGAAGTCTGGTGAAAGTTATCTCACTCTATTGGTGAGTTGGATCTTTTAAGGGAAAGAAAACTGACAATGAATGAATCCAAACAATCTGTTGATGGAGCTTAGTGGGTCAAGCAGCATCTAAGGGAGGAAAGGAATTGTCGACATTTTGGGTTGAAACCGCATATCAGACCCGAAACAGTGGTAATTCCCATCCTCCTACAGATGCTTTTTGATTCGCTGAGTATCTCCAACAGATACTTGTTCCAGATTCTAGCATCTTCAATTTCTTGTCACTCCAAAGAATGACTCCAAACTAGTAGAGACCCACAATAATTCTGAGAGCCAAGACGTCCTTCTTCACCTAACTCCACTAAAATATAAATTTGCAAACTATTTATGGACATTTTTGAGCTGTTATAGTTACACAAGATCTGACAAAGGTAGATGAAGATTTTACCAGATGCTTGCATTGTTATGACCAGAATAGGATCCTAAATTTTATTGTAAAATATTCAAATCATCTCCATCTGCTCAATCTCCGAAACCACAGCACCCCATTCCCCCAAGAACACAACATCGGAAAGATCTGGAGCATCCATAGTCCTTTCTCTCTTACCAGCTTTATCTCCTCTCATAGGATTACAACCTCAATCCTCCTTCGTTCCAAAGGAATTTCTTCCGTTTTGTGACAAATTAAATTCTAGAGAGCAAAACTTAATGTAAAGCCATGAATTGCAATTGCTAAATCTTGTTCTAGAAACCTCAGCCAGGAGAAACACCTTACCCTTAATTTTCCTGTCAAATACTTGGAGAATTTTTTTGTTTCAATAAGGTCATCTCTTGTTCATCTTAAACTCTAGAGAAACAGAGGCCAAGCTGACTCAATCTCTCCTCATATGATACACACCCATTCTGGAAACCAGTCCTGTGAATCATTGCTGCACTCATTTGAGTGCAAGAATATCCTTAGGAAATAAAACCAAAGCTGTGTTCATTACTCAAAAAGACCCTATATAATTTTAGTAAGACATCTTAACTCTTGTGCCCAAATCCTCTTGCAATAGGATTCTTTTCCCCTGGATATTTAGGGAACTAAGCACTACTTAACTTCACTCAAATCCACAGGCTGATTATAGGGCAACCCCATGTGTTCGAGGACACAATTAGAAACGAGCCAGCCCTTGCTTTCAATCCAACTGACAGAATATCATTCATGCACTTTAACTAGAAAACATTTCACAGTTAAAAGCCAGAACCCCTTTATCATTTATCTAAGATTGGAGATAATGTCATGATTCCTTAAAGCTGTTGTGATGCAAGTTGTCTTGGCAACAGAGCAAAGAATGCAATGGTGAACTTGTACTGGTCTTTTACCATTTGTAACTCTGATTGCATGGTCCAGTGGTGAGACAACATGAAGATGGAGTTGTGATGTGGTGGATAAATATTGTTTTGTGATTCATGTATATTACCTATTATGCAGAAATGAGGCTGGTGGGCTGCATTTACCTTGTGAAATATTTTATATAAATGCTTTAGTTTAGTTAGGATGTTAAGTATCAAAAATAAAGTCAATTTTGCAGCAAGCCCACAGTTCACTGAAAGAGGTGAAATGGTAGTGAATGAGGGATAAAACATAGAAGCAGAATTGGCCCCTTCAGCCCATCAAGTCTACTCCATTATTTGATCATGGCTGATTTATTATCCCTCTCAACTTCATTCTTCTACCTTCTCCTTGTTACCTTTTATGCCCCTTCAAATCAAGAACCTCCGCTTTAAATATACCTATTAATATGTTTTCCACAGCTGTCTGTGGCAATGAAATCAACAGATTCCACCCCCCCCCCCCCCCCCCGCTTTGGCTAAATAAATTCCTCCTCATCTCTGTTCTAAAGGGATTCCTTTGTATTCTGCGGCTTTGGCTCCTAGTCTTAGACTCCCACTATTGGAAACATTCTCTCCACATCCAGTCTGTCTATATTTGAATATTCGATAGGTTTTAATAAGATCCTCCTTCAGTCTTCTAAATACCAGTGAGTTCAGGCCCAGAGCACCAAATGTTTTTTATACTTTCAGGGATCATTCTCTTGAACCTCTTCTAGTCCCTTTCCAACATCAGTGAATCCTTTCTCTGATAAGGGACCCACAACTGTTCATAGTACTCCATATGCAGTCTGACTAATGCTTTCAAAGCCTCAGCATTACATCCTTGCTTTTATATTTTAGTCCTCTCAAAATGAATGCCAACATTGCAATTGCCTTGTTGTTAGAAAAGGCATTAAACCTGATACAACACTCATGGTCTACCAGAGGGCTGTGTCCCCTGCACTCCTTTGTTGAATTGAATTGAACCGAACTGGTTTACTATTGTCACATGAACTGAGGAACAGTAAAAGGCTTGTCCTGAGCACTGCTTGTGCAGATCATGTCATTACACAATGCTTTAAGGTAGAACAAGGTAAAACAAAAACAGAATGCAGAGAAAAGACAGTGCAGATAAACAGTAAAATACAATAGCATAATAAGCTAGATTGTGAGGTCAAGAGTCTACCTTATTTGCCAGGGACCCATTCAACAGTCCTATAACACAGGGTAGGAGCTGTCTTTGCATCCGATGGTGAGTGCTTTCAAAGTTTTATATCTTCTGCTCAGTGGAAGAGGGGAGAAGAGAGAATGTCTGGTGTGGTGTGGATGAGGTATGATTATGCTGGCTGCTTTACTGAGGCACTGAGAAGTATAGACAGAGTCCATTGAGGGGAGGTTGGTTTCAGCGATGTGTTGAGCTGAGCCAACAATTCAGTGCAGTTTCTTATGGACACATGCACAGCATTTGCCATACCAGATGGGATGCTTTCTATGGTGCATTGATAAAAATTGGTAAGGGTCTACAGGAACATGCCAAACTTCTTTAGTCCCTGAGGAAGTAGAGGAGATGATGAACTCTGTCAGTCATGTAGTCTATGTGGCTGGACTCTGAGGAACTTGGACTATTGATGTAGACAGGACCATTGGCACTATCTCCAATAAAAGAAATAGACTGGAATTGGTGCAGTTGATAAATATAGGACTGTGAGCTATAGAGAGCAGGAAGGGCTTTGTTTTATACCTGGACTATATGCAATTGGTTGATTCCACCTGGGAGAGAACATTGAAAAGCTCAACAGTTTAGGATGAGGTGGAAAAGGCTAAAACATTTCTGACATAATGTCTGTGATTTCTTGTCCTGAAGTATGTGTATTGGAGTACCAGTGAAGAATAGAATGAGTTCAATGCATGCAGGTAAGGCAGTTAGCATTGTTGTGTCCAGAGATCTGGGTTTGACCTTGACCTTGGGTGATGTCGATAGGGAATTTGGGTGTTCTCCCTGTGTGTGCATTGAGTTCCACAAGTGCTCTGATTTCCTCTCACATAGCAAAGTGTGGCAATAGCTTAACTGACTACTGTAAATACACAGAATCCTGCAGGAACTCAGGTTTGATATATGGAGGGGAATAAACAGTGATGCTTCAGATCAAGACCCAATCTGATGAGGGGTTTTGGCCCAAAATATCAACAGTTTGTTCCCTTCCATAGATGCTGGCTGACCTGCTGAGTTCCTCCAGCGTTTTGTGTCCCTCTGGATTTCCAGCATCTACAGAATATCTTGTGTTTATGGGTACTATAAATTATTGCTTAGTGTAGACATGTGGCAAGAGAATCAGAAGATAGTTCATTGGCATGTGTGAGACATAATAAGTTTCAGAGTGCAAGGAAATAAGGAGAGGAATTAGGATTACACTACTGGGAGCTTCCAGAGATCCACAGGGCTGAATGGCCTACTGTATCATTATATGTAATTAAGTCTTTTGCTGAGTAAAAAAAAAAATCTTTCTCTAAGTAACCTGGCTGTTCTACTTCCCTAGCATGGTTATAATTCAGAAGTACCTTTTTGCTGAAAAGTGCTTTGGGATATCCTGAGGTTACAAAAGCCAATACTTAACTGCAAACTCTTGCTTACTTAATGAAGTAGCATGCCAACCCTTACTGTTTAACCTTATACTGATACATGCCTCTTGAGAGAGTCTTTGGAGAGAAGCCAACACCTTTCAAATTCTATGCCAGGATATATCTGTGGTGATATAATTGGGTTTAGGATGCAGCAGCAAATGACCAATACCAATTTTCCATTCGGTTTCATATTTGCCCGATATTCTTTTTCTTCAGAAGCATAAGAGTGAGCAGAAAATGTATATAAGAAGGGGTGCATCTGATGAGTAACTGTACACTCTTCTAGTTATTGGACCTGAGGCTCTCGGGAGAGCACTCTTGGTTGTGTGTCAAGAGAGAGTAGTTTCGTTCTGGCTAGCATTTTCAGTTATTCCATCATACAAATATAATCTTAAATATGACCTATTATGTCAAGAAGATTTAAAAGATCTGATGGTATAATTTCAAAGAGAAGGAGATTCTGATTCTGATTACCTTCAATGTTCTGGTCAATGTTTATTCCTTAAGAATCATTGCTGAAACCGTCCGTTACCACTTTGCTATTTGTGGAAAATTTCTGTGAACAGATAGATTCTAGAATCAAACTATTAAAACTATACTACAGATTGTTTTCTACTATCAAGTGTGGGCTGCCAGTGTCAGCATAGTTATACACATTTGTTTGGAAATTGCAGTTTTTGGTGTGAGGCATAATCTGCCATACAATCTCAGACTTGTTACCATCTGTGATAAACGACTACTATTAAATATAATGGCTCATTAATGTTTTGCTCAGTTAATTGACTAGAACAATAAATCCAGGAAGTATGTACAATATTGCAATGACTATCTTACACAATCATAATCAAATTGAAACCTACAGATTTATCAGTAGAAATGAAAGAACTATACAGTTCTCCATTTCTTCCGAGGTTGTGATTTAACCATATAAGGATCACAATCAATGGCAATAAGATAACTCTTTTCAAAATAATCATCACATATTACACTTTTACCAATCCATCTAACTTGTTTAATTCAGATCAGAATGTAGCCAGTAAAAAGGCTGGAAAAATCATAATAAAGGGATTAATTAGAAATGTTGAATGTCTCTATGGCTTTTGGGAACGTGTGGTAAAGGAAGCTAGTGAAATAAAACTAGTGTCAAGAATTTTAACAAAGATGAAGTACTCACTCTAAGTATGAACTGGAATTTGATTGTAAACAAAGTGGGAGAGTGGAAACCTGATTGGCTGAGGACTAACCAATGAGGAGGGATGGAGTACAGGGGTTATAAATACCACCAGACTACACATGCCCAGGCATCATCCCTGAAGAAGATGGCAGAATTTTTTTTATCTAAACATTGATTATAATCAATACTTGTATCCAGCTGGAAGCCCGAGAAGAGTTTATTCATTAACCTAAATCATATTTACTGATAATAAATATGTTGATGGTTAGCTGATATTTCCATGGAAATGTCAAACAACTGAACTACATTTGGCTGCTCATTCCACACATCTGGAACCAGATACAGCAGCATGTTGAAGGCCAAATGTGGGCACACTTGATGTCTCACTTCATCCCTGATTGCAACTGTCCTGAAAGTGGTTGCCTCAAGGGATCAGACACTTCCTATGTGGCCCCCAGTTTTACATCGGCCAAGTGTATCTTGTGTTGCCCCATTCATATGAATGATATGCTCTCCTTTAAAAACTCTAGGTATGCTATTTATTTTCCCTTTTTTAACTAGATATTCAAGTTTCTACATATTTAACTAACAAAAATTTCTTTTTTAATTTTTAGGATTAAGTTCTAATTCACAATTTAACAAAAATATTTAATAATTTAAATCAATTTCAACTACTGCATGGGCTGGGTCCAGAACCAAGAACTCCAAGTTGTTTGGAGCTGCAGGTTGGAGGCTGACCTGTTAGATACTATTATGAGTATGAATCCTTTGATTAAGGATTCTATTGGAAGAATTTATAATTTATTATTACAATGGGATAAGTGTCTTTTATCTAAGATTAAACAGGATTAGGAAAAGGAACTTAATTTGACTTTTATGACGGAGGATTGAATGCAGATATTGAAGTTGGTTAACTCTTCTTCAATTTGTGCTAGCCATTGATTGATTCAATTTAAAATTGTACATCATTATCATTTGACAAAAGAGAGACTTTCTAAAATCTTTCCTAATGTTGATAGTCATTGTGATAGATGTAAAACTGAGATAGCTACACTGACACATATGTTTTGGTCTTGTTCTATATTGGAACAGTTCTGGAAGTCGGTTTTCTCAACAATTTCTAAAGCACTTAAAATTAATTAACAACCTAATAAATTAACTGTTCTCTTTGGAATAGTTCCTCAAAATATTCATGGTATTTCTGTGTCTGACCAACATGTTATTGCATTTGTTACATTGATAGCTAGGAGGGCCATTTTGTTGAAGTGGAAGGATATATCAGCTCCCACTTTGTCACAATGGTTCTCTCAAGTGATGCTATGTCTTAGTTTGGAGAAAATTAGAATTCGAGCCTTTGAACTTTTATTTGATTTTGAGAAAAGATGGGGCTCATTTGCTCATTATTATCATTTGAGTTAATTGATATAATTTTTCCACGACCTAATTGTAAATTTTTTTAGTATATCTTCTTTTCTTGTTGGCGGTTTGATGTTTACTTTTTGAAGCTTTTTGTATGACGCATGACTCTGGGGTTGTACACCTAATGGGTTCTTTTTTTTTCTCTCTTTTCTGCTTAGTAGTTTTTTTTTGTTATCACAAAATTTTTTTTCAATCTTTAAGATAATATTTTTTTGAGGCATTGTAAGTGTCGTTACTTCGATGTACTCATGTTATTTTTCCTGTATATAACAATAAAAAGATTTGAAAAGAAAGAAAGGAGCTGCAGGTTAAAAATGATAATTATGGGGCTGGCAAAGACAGAGGGGTGAGCTAAGGGCAGGTGCTGACGGCTCAGTAGATTGAGTGCAATTCAGCCCATAGTATATACATTTTAGAAACATCATCGTAAAAATATGAATTCTATTAACACCAGCATTTACAGCACCTGCCTAGTTGTCATGAGGTTGACAGTGGGTCTTCTTAAGAAATTGCTACATAGTAGCCTCCGGTACATAGTTTAAGGATTTTGACCTGAAAATTTGGAGATCATGACGTTTCACTAAGAACATGCAAAAATGAGGGACAGGAATAGACTATCCAGGCAGACTTTAACAGCTATGATTTACATATTATCAGTCCTCACATGCCTAATACCAGGTTGTCTTGGTTCGTTTCTACATGATGCATTCCAATTGCCGATTTTCTAAAGTAGTTGTTATTATGAGAACTTCAGTCTGCACCCTTATCACAGATGTTCTTCTGCTCTCTTCATCTCCTCCTCCTTAATACCTAAAACACACTTTGCTTCCTACTTTTCCAGTTCTAGTGAAGGATCCTTGACTCAAAATGTCAACTCTGTTCCTTTCTCCTCTGATGCTGTTGATTATTAAGTGTTTTTAGATTGCTCTGTCTTTGCTTCAGATTTACAGCATCTGCATATTTTTGCTTTGACGAACCTTCTAGAAGCCATAAAAGTGAGAAAGAAAAACAAACATTCTTGGGAGCAAAACTCTACAATTCTCCTCCAAATTTTATAGGCATTTAAATACAATCCAGAGAGGACCAGAGAGATTTATCCTGGCTATGTACAATGTCATTCTGAATACATATTGCACAGTTCGGGCATGGATGGAATGTTTGTGTGAATCTGTTGTTTGAATCTATTATCAGCAGCACTTTGGCTAAAGCAAAATCTGACTTTAGTTGTTTATGAACACTTATCAATACTATATTTAACCACCAGAACACCAAGGATGCAATGAATACTAATTCAAGATGTATCATATATTTCCAGCTGAGAAAGCTAATCTAAGCTAAATAGCAATTTTGAAGAAATATGAATATGATTTTTTCCTTTACCTTAAGATAAATTTCATTGTTCAACAGACATCAAACACTGGCACTATTACCTCACTTAGCAACATTATCAATGTGCGCAGACTCAGCAATCTTTGCTGTGCTACGTACAGTTCATGAGTTCCATCAAGATGGGCTTCATTCACTACTTTTCTTCTTAACTAATGTTAAATAATTGTGCCTCAAATAAACAAAAAATGCATGATGAGAAGATGACTCAATATGCTCTGTCAAGGTTATAATTACCACAAAATGTTCATTCAACCTTTGAATCAATGATTCACACTTCTAAACAATCCTAATCTTCAGCCAGAACTCTGAACATATTTCTGTGGTTGAATGATACATTTGCTTTCAAATACCAGTGAATGAAAGTATCAGTTATGATGCACAGGGTAGAAATTCAGTTGTGCATGAAAGTGTGCGCTAAAACTGAAATGCAGAAGCTCTTTGTGTGTATATTTCATGTAAAGATTAGGCATGTAGAGGAGCTAGTTGTGATCTTGAAAATACAGACTGTCCTCAGTTTGTGACAAGGTTCCATTGCTGAGAAGTGTTCATAAATCAGAAATGAACGAAAGAAGGTCATGGGAGAGGATTACAGAAACAACTTTAAACAGCTTGGGATGGGAGAGCAGCTGCCAGAACACTTTTCTGACTCAGTGAGAGAGTAATTGAGTCTGCTCAGTGTCTGCCCAGTCCCAGACTCTTGCAACTTGGTGGGCTGGGGAGAGAAGACACACAACATTGTCTCATTCACACCTGGCAGAGGATACCAGCAGCTGGCAAAACCACCGCCATCCATCCATTACTGATCATATGCTGATAAATGCTGTTCATATGTAGACAGCGTCCATAAGTCAGGCACCATAAACTGGGAAGGACCTGATAGAAACAGAGAATGCTGTAAACATTCAGCAGGTCAGGCAGAGTCTGTGGAAAGAATTTCTAGGTTAGCAATTCAGGTTCAAGTCCTTTGTCAGAACTGGGAAAGACAGATAAGAAAGGTAATCTTAAACTCCAGAGAAGGTGAAGTGGATGGAATGGGCAAAATAAATGTCTGTAATAATATGAGGCTAGAAATCCTTTTAAAATTACCACCAACTCCTTAAGAATTCCACTACTAGAATCATATTCGTCTTCCCTTCCTTTTACGAATTTCAAAGGGATATCTTCTTTCATGATTCCTTGATCCCTTCTTCTGTCCCTAGCAAATATGCTCGACCTAATACAGGTGTAAGAATTGTAACACCTGGCCTTTTCTCTTTTCCTTTTCCGCTATCCAACGGCTCAATCACTTTATCTGGGTGAAGCAGCACACCCACATTTTCCAGTTTAGTGTACTTTGTTAGTCTCCTCTAATCAAGTACAGTTTGGGGCCAATACTTTGAGGAGCCCCTGTGTTCAACTGGCAGGACTGACCCGAAGCTTCTTCTTGCCTGACACTTTGATTCTCCATCCCTCAAGCTCTCAACCTGTTGCCTTCCTACAAAAGAACCCAACATATGCTTGAGGCAAAACAACTCATCTTCTGCTTGGACAGATTGCAGCCGCTAGGATTTGACATTAAATACTTTAACTTTAGGTAACTCACTCATCCCATAAGAACAGAATTGACTATTTCTGCCAGTCATCAGTTTTTCTTTCTCTGTTACTGCTGCCTGGTGTGCTGGGCATTAACAACACTGACATAGAAGCATAATCACCATCTCTCCAGACATTATCCATTCAACCTGTCTTCACCCTATCATAGATATGCCCCTCTGTCCAACTACCCTTCCCACTACCTTCTCCATCACTTAAATTTTTAAAAAATTTCTTTTGCTCAATTCTGATGAAGGTCTCAGACCAGAAATGTAATTTTTTTTCTCTTTTACCACAGACATTGCTGATGAGCTGAGCATATCCATCAGCTTCTGCTTTCACCTGTGATCTTGTTCGCATTGGCACATGGTAAAATGAGACTCATATAAGTGCAAAGGCTTGGCGAAGGATGGGACAGGAGAGTCAATTGGACATCATTGAAGGTGAGAGTATTCTTTATTCTACTGTTGCTTACTGTATTTCAACTCACTGTTGTCCTGCACTATCCATGTAAGACTCTGATGGTTTATGTATGCCCTGCCTCCATGCTGTCACCATGACCACAGACTTTTGCTATTTATATTCTTCAGGGAAGGGTATTTTGTACTTAGAGTAAGAAGAAGATCCTGTATCACTTTATACGACAATCACTATGCCCAGCTAAGATCCAGTATTATGACGCATTGGGGAGTAATTTAGAGACAGGATCTGAATATATCAAATTACCCAAGGATAACTGGTCTGCACATTGACCTAAAGGCAGGGGCATATCACATACTGTACCTGCTCCCCAGAAGGCAAGGCTTCATGCCAGACCTCATCTGAGTCTTTGTGCAGTAAACTTATATTAACAGAGCAGCAGGCTCTTGGCGATGACTGGTGAAGTTGTACATGGCTAGCTTGTTGGACGTCCTGCCAGAAATGTCTAAGAGCACAGGAGGTCCTTGCTGCAAACTCACTTTACGAGGAGTCAGAAGATCATCTTCTGCAGCTTGGAAGTGGTAACTGTTTCCCAGGCAAACCCCATAGAGCTAAGGTTGGTGCAGTTTCTTGTGGCCAAGGAGAGTTTCCCCAACAGCATTGGCCATCCAATATAGAGGCACTGCACAGAAAGCTTTGATATTTGATATTTAAGATCGGACACCTGGGATGCTGGGATTTGACTATTTGAGACTGTCACAGCACACCCAGAAGTCTGGCTACAAGCAGAAGTTGCTCTTGATCTCCTGCACAATAACATCAACAACTCTGCTGATCGTAAATGTGCTTCGTCTCACAGGATATGAGTATCTGAGGTCCTTCCTCTATCACTCCAACTCTGGTCTCTGATCCAATGAGTGCAAGAGCTGCTGTGTTGCTCTTCATAACAAGCTACTACCTCTAGTCCTCCGAGTAAGCATCCATTGGAACACTGTGTAAAGGCAGTGATGTATACAAGGAAGATCAGGAACAAAGCACATGTACAAGGGTATTTGTTTTTAATAAGCTTTCATGGCTTGTGCTGAGAGCACAAGAACACTGAGAATGTGAGTAACTAAAAGTGCCATCAACAGAACTGTATCACTACTGGGATAGGCGTTCTTATTTATTTAATTATTATTGCTTGTGGCTTGGGGGGCTTTACTGTTGCATCAGCCTTTATTGACCATCCCAAATTGTTCTGTAAGGTAGTGAGACTGCCTTCCTGGCCCACTGCAGTACTTGTATCTTTTATATATATATATATAGTTACTGATGTGACTAGTTATGGTGCTAACAGATGCCGTAACTTATTGCCTGTCTGCAGTCTTCCTTCTCGTTGTCTTCAGAAGAAATTTGCATTGACCTCCTGGGCCTGAAAGTTCTCTGGTTTAGGTACTGCAGTTCCTCCTCTGAATCAACAGTGTTCTCATTCTTCAGCCATTGAATTGTCTTGATATGAAAATGCCTTTTTTGAAAGCCATTCTGTATGTAAATTCCATGGTAACAACACTAACATTTTAAAAACCTGCTGATATAACATATTGATTTATTTAAAATCAATTTTGAAAGAAGGTTGGATTCAGTGACTTTTATCCACCTAGGACAAGGCGAGTGAATTAAAGGCACAGAGGAATTACCCGAGGGAAATAGCAGTCAACACAAGAGATCCTGCAGATGCTGGAAATCCAGAGCAACATACACACACAAAATGTGGGAGGAACTCAGCAGGGCAGGCAGCATCTATGGAAGTGAATAAACAAATGAAGTTTTGGGCTGAGACCCTTCATCAGGACTGGAAAGGAAAGGGGAAGAGGTCATCATGGCAGAAGAGAAGGCCATGGATCCACATAGTCATGTACCTGATGTAGATTGGGGGATTGTGTTTTTGAGTACCTCAGCTCTATCTGCAAAAAGTGGAATTTCCTGGTGGCCAACAATTTCAATTCCTATGCCCATTCCTGTTCCAACATGTCAGTCCATGGCCTCCTCTTCTGCAGCCTCATAATCTGTCTGGGTAGCCTCAAAACTGATGGCATGAACACTGATTTCTCCAACTTCTGGTATTTTTTTCCCTTTCTTCATTTCCCCACTCCGGGCTCTTACCTCATCTCCTCACCTGCTTGACACCTCCCCCAGTGCTCCTCCTCCTTCTCTTTCTCCCATTATCCACTCTTCCCTCCTATCAGATTTGTTCTTCTTCAGCCCTTTGCCTTTTCTAGTAGTCACCTCCCAGCTTCTCAATTCATTCCTTCTCTCCCACCCACCTGGCTTCTCCTATCACCTTCTGGCTTGTCCTCCTCCTCCTCTGTTATGTTACTTCTGTTTAAACGTACCGTGGTTAACAGTAAAGAATCATATTCTGGAAGAATTAGAGAACTTTTATTTACAGTGATAAACAAACACGTCTTAACCCAGCCACTTGCTGGAACATACTGCAATCCTGCGCATGTCAGTGCTCTGTCCCATCATGTACTGGCACATCATTGCACGTGATATCACCACATCTTCCTTTCCTTAAAAAGAAAAACAATTGACAACGTCAATCAAAATGCATCTATGTCAGGTAACTGAAACTCTGAAGTTGGCTCTTTCTTAAATCCTTTGCGATTCTTTCTTAACACCACTCCCTCCTCTGTTTGGACCATGTCTGTGTCCATGTGTTCCTTTTATCTTGTATCCTCATTTTGTCTCCTTGTCCTTCACACAAATGTTTCCTTAGATCAGCCAATTCACATTCCACTTCCATTTGTAATGAAATACGAATCTTTTCTTCATCAAATTCATTCATTAATGGTGTAATTTCTTTTTTATGCTGCGACTTCATCATTACAATAACACTTTTCAATTCCTTCACTTGTGCTTTCACTTCTTCCTTATACTGTGCCCACTGTGAGCGTTCTTGCTCTAGACGGTGATGAACCTGAATCTCATATTCTCTCAGTGTCTCTTTCATCATCGCTTGCATTGAAGCAATCTCCTCCTGCCATTGCTTTTTCATATCACCAATTGCCTCCTGTTTGGTCGTCTCAGACACTGCAGCTACTGCTTTTATATTCTCCATGTCAGCATTTGCCTCCATGAGCTGGACCTGCAGTCGAGTTATATCACCTTCTGCCGAATGTAATGCAACATTCTGGCACTTCAGCTCTGCGTCACTATCCAGGACAAAAATTCTTTTCACCAAATTAAGTCTTTCGCAGGCAGATAAACCTAGAATTGACTGTACATTTTTGGCACAACCACAAATGAAAGTGTATGCACAATATTTTTGTGTGATATCTTTGCAACGCATGTTCCTTTAACTGGAATATCTGCACCTGAATACCCAGTCACTTTTATATTTGCCTTTGGTCTTGTAAAGTATATATTTATACTTTGGTCTTGGCTTTAAAGCATTAAACTCAGATTCTGCAAGAACATTTACTTGCGCTCCAGTATCAAGTTTAAACAGATTATTGTTTTGGTTCACTTGCAACGGAATAGTCCAGTCATTCTTACTTTGTTTATTTTCACAAAGCACATCTATATAAAATTCCTCATGTTCATCTTCAAGCACAGCATTTACTTGTTTCATTTTATTTTCTTTCTTTCTACTTTTACAACAGTGTGAAAAATGATTAATCTTACTGCAGCCATTGCAAATTTTGCCATATGTGGGACACTGATTTGGACGATGTTCCTGCGCATAGCGATCACATGACTTTTTTCTTTCCAATGCCGTCTTGCTCTCTGTCGGTTTCGTCAACATATTATTATATTTCTTGATGTATTTGCGCTTTTTTACAGCATTTACATTGCAGTCTTTGACAAAAAGCTCTTCAGCCTGCAATGTCGTGGTCTCAGAAGCTTTTCAAAGCACCAAAGCTTTTTTCAAAATTTAAACCTTGCTCTCTCAACAGCCTTTCTCTCAGAGCTTTATCTCGAATGTCACAAACAAGTCTATCTTTAATGAGAGAGTCCGTGAGCAATCCAAACTTGCATGTTCTACTACACTTTCTTAACTCAGTTGTTTCAGCAATTGTTTCAGCAGCTCTCTGTGCACATGTGAAGAATTAATATCGCTCCACACGTTAAATTACGCTTAGGTATACAAAATACTTCAAATCTGTCCATTATCGACTTTAAATTGAAATTATCTCCATCTTCAAAGACAAAATTATTATATACCTCTACTGCATCATTCCCAATTACATGGAGCAAAAGCGCAGCTTTGGTTTTTTCCGATTTTTCTTCATAATTGATTGCCGATGAGTACAGTTCAAACTGTTGCTAGAATATCCTCCAATTCTCAGCTGAAGTTTTGGTGAGGGTTGTAAACCTTCTATTTTACCGTTTACAGTTCGAACTTTTTTCTTCTTCTCTTTTTTTTCTGATTATCTTCGATTCTCGATTCTCCCGTATTATTCTTCTAGAACCACTTCTGACACCATGTTATGTAACTTCTGTTTAAACATACCGTGGACTAACAGTAAAGAATCATATTCTGGAAGAATTAGAAAACTTTTATTTACAGTAACAAACAAACACGTCTTAATCCAGCCACGTGCCGGAACATTCTGCAATTCCGTGCATGCTCAGTGCTCTGTCCCATCATGTACTGGCACATCATTGCACGTGATATCACCACATCCTCCACCCGCTTTCTTATTCTGGTTTCTTCTCCCTTCCTGTTCAGTCCCGATGAAGGGTCTCAAACCAAAATGCAGACGATTTATTCATTTCTATAGATGCTCCCTGACCTGTAGAGTTCCGCCAGCATTTTGTGTGTGTTGCTTGGAAAATAGCAGTGTTCATTCTTTGGAATAATTCAACAGTCTTTTATTTACAAATCTTCCTAAACTGAATTGAAAATTCAGACTTTAACTTTAAAGCTGATGGCTGTTGAATGCACCAAGGGAAATCTTCCATCAGTTTCTCCAGAACTCATGCCGTGATCTTGACTGAAAAGTCCCAGGGATTGACGCAAACATGCACTCTTTCTGCAGCATTCCACCTAATCTGCTGCTGATAAGGCGACTAGAAGATCAGAAATTTCAGGTGAATGGTACAATGGGTACTTGCAATTGTGATTAGCCCGTGGTTGTAGCATTTACACTGTGCCTTGCAGTAACAATTTAGATGAAGCCCAGGGTGTCTATCACCTTGAACAGAAATGGCAACACGACTACTGTGAATTCAAAGTTCAAAGTAGAATTTGTTATCAGATTACATACATGTCACCACATACAATCCTGAGATTCTTTTTCCAGCAGGCATACTTAGCAAATCTATAGAACAGTAAATGTAAACAGGATCAATGAAAAACAAACTGTACAAATGCAGATATACATAAATACCAATAAATAAAGAGAGCATGAAATAGCAAGATAAAAAGTCCTTAAAGTGAGACCATTAATTGTGGGAACAACAGAAATAGAATGAGTGTAGTTATCCCCTTTTGCTCAAGAGCCTGATGGTTGAGGGTAGTAACTATTCTTGAACCTGGTGGTGCAAAT
Organism: Mobula birostris; assembly: GCF_030028105.1. Classification (NCBI taxonomy): domain Eukaryota; kingdom Metazoa; phylum Chordata; class Chondrichthyes; order Myliobatiformes; family Myliobatidae; genus Mobula; species Mobula birostris. The sequence goes on from NC_092370.1 coordinate 62,968,952, forward strand.
CCTGAGGCACTTGTACCTTTTACCTGATGACAGAGGCAAGAAAAGGGCATGACCTGGGTGGTGAGGATCTTTGATGATTGATGCTGCTTTTCTATGGCAACATTTCATATAGGTGGTCTTTACCTGTGATGTACTGGGCTGAATCTATTACCTTTATTACTATAAAGCATTGGTGTTCCCATACCAGGCTGTAAGCCGGCCAGTCAATACATTTTCCATCGCACATCTATAGAAAGTGTATTCAACTCCGAATTGCATATAAGGCTAGTTTGCATCATGCATATTCCCGCAGCTCCCTGTCCAGCAGCACTTTAGAATAATTTTGTCATAAGACCTATATACCTCTATGGGTAACCCATCACTAACTTCTTGAAGAAAATTAGCATTCAATTCATTCAATTGAAGCTTTGTCAAAAATGCCAATATCCCACACACAAATAAATGATTTGTTTTTTGTACAATTGCTTATATATTACTCACTGTTAATTAATTGGATTGGTTTATGATTGCCACATGAACCAAGATACAGTGAAAAGCTTTATTTTTTATGCAATTCAGACAGATCATGTTATACATGATTACATCAGGGTAGCTAAAGAAAGTCAAATGAAGAAAATAGTGTTGCAGTTACATACATACAAAGTGCAGTGGGGACACAATGACGATGTATCTTCCCACATGTGATAATCCTGTTCAAGAATTTGATGACAATTTGAGAGAGAGGCAGGAGGAAACAAATGAGGTGTTTGAGGGCTATAAGAAATGCAGGAGAACATTTAAGGGGGGCTAAAAGAAGGCATGAGTTTGCTCTAGCAGACAAGGTGAAGGAGAATACCAAGGACTTCTACAGACATATTCAGAGCAAAAGGATAGCAAGTGACAAAATTGGTCCTCTGGAACATCAGAGTGGAGACCATCTATGCATGGAGGTGAAGAGATTGGATCAATCTTGAATGGATTTTTTGCATCTGTATTTACTCAGGTGATGGACACAGAATCTATAGAAGTGAGACAAAGCAGTGGTGAAGTCATGACCCATATACAAACTATAGAGGAGGAGGTGCCGTTTGCTCTCTTGATGCAAATTAGAATGAATAAATTCCCAGAATCTTTCACGTTGTTCCCTTGGAACCTGTGGGATGTTAGTGCAGAAACTGCGGGGGCTCTAGAAGAGATATTTAAATGTTCTTAGCCACGGGTGAGGTGCTGGAAGATTGGAGGATAGCAAATGTTGCTTTGTCATTTAAGAAAGCTGTAAGAATAAGCCAGGAAATCATAGGCCAGTAAGCCTGACATCAGTAGTGGTATGTTATTGGGAGGCATTCTAAGGGACTGGATATATAAGTATTTGGATAGACGTGGACTGATTAGGGATAGTCAATGTGGCTTGTTCGAACCAATCTTATAGAGTTCTTCAATGAAGTTACCAGGAAAGTTGCTGAAACAAGGCATTGGATGTTTTCTACCTGGAATTAAGCAAGGCCTTTTCTACATGGTCCCACATGGGAGGTTGATCAAGAAGATTCAGTCATTTGGCAATCAAGATGAAGTAGAAATTGGATCAGACATGGGCTTCGCTAGAGAAGCCAGAGAGTGATAGCAGATGGTTGCCTTTCTGACTGGATGTGTGTGACTAGTGTGCTGCAGAGATTGATTTTGGGTCAATTGTTGTTTGTTATCTATATCAATGGTCTGGATGATAATGAGGTAAACTGGATCAGCAAATTTGCAGATGACGTCAAGATTGGGAAGGTAGTGGACAGTGGGATTCATGGTTTGGCACAGACTAGAGGGGCCAAAGGGCCTGTTTCTGTGCTGTATTGTTCTGACTTTGTTTCAGTGGGACTGAAACGGTCCTTCATTCATGTCATATATGCTCTCAAGCTTTTGTATCTTTTGCCTGTTGAGAGAGGTGAGAAGAAAGAATGACCAGGATGGGAGGGGTCCTTGATAATGCTGGCTACTTTTGTGAGAAAGCAGGAGGTGTAGACAGAGTCTATGGAGGGGAGACTGGTTTGCATGATGGACTGGGCTGTGTTCACAATTCTTTGCAATATCTTGTGGTATCAACAATCTGAGTGATGTCATTGCCATTAAATTCTTTCCTATTTCTTCAACTTTCATTTCCCAATTAAGTGAAGCAGTTTACTAGTATAAAGTGATTTTCCAAGAATGTTAGATAAGTTATTTATAAAAAAATTATTTATAAAAATAATGGCTGATTGTTGGTTCATAAACTCTAAGTGAATTTTGGCATTATAGCAAGTCTATGAACTGACAACTTTAACATATCTAATGATTCAGATTCCTCTGTGGACATTCAAAGATTTTTCAATATACTTCTTACTGACGCAAAGACTTATGTCTGAGAAATATTGTTTATTCTATACTTGGTTGTTAAATTCCTTAAGGAAGAGAATCAGTATAATTTCTGATCATATTTTCTATCTCCTAGATCAACATAAATTGCATCTCTCTGCAGATGAAATCTTGCACATTTGGTATCTTTAAATTAAAATTGATTTATGACAGTATCATTTACCATTGGGGTATTCCTTGGCGATAAACAGCAGGTATGCTTCTACAGCTGAAAATCCTGTGCAATAAAAAATGATATCCTTCTCTTTCCCATAACTGTCATAGCTGTGCATTATGTAAAGGACCTCCTGGTAATAACAACCTTTAATGTGGAACAGTTACTGATTCACATGCATGAGTTTCAGAATTAATTGTCAATGGCTTTTGTGATATTGAGGGTTATTGTGGCTGAGCCAGATATAATCCTCCTGAAATCCCATATTCTGACAGGAACCACTGAACAATGAACTGGCCTCAACACTAACTGAATTTTCTGCTCTTTTGCCCAAGGACAGAATGATTATTACATGCCCTTAACATGCACATAGTTGAAATAAGTTTCATACAAGCTCTTATTGATTTGTATAACTGAAGAAATGACGTAGCTTATTTCAAAAGCTGATATTCAACTCCAGCAGACCAGGAGTAATTATACTGTAGAAAGAGAAGGGAACATCTAAACAATCAGGATTATCATGTCAGAGAAAAACAAGATAAAATTAATGTCAGCGAATGGTGAAAGAATAAACTTTTTAGAGTAGACTTTGGAATGTTGCATTTTAATAGACTGAGATTTGATTTCCTTAATTTCTATATTCCCTGCATTTGAATACAGTAAATTGATATATTAAATTTTAACACATCCTGCTGAATGTAGCAACGCTATTTCAGAACAGCTCAGGCAGTGGATCATTGCTTGAGGAATGTTGTTGCCTACTGTTCTTTGGGTGACACCTTTTTCATTGTGGGCCTCCTGCACATTAGTTCCAGAATTAACTCATGAACAATGCCATCAGCAGAAATTCCTTGCTGGCCAGTATTCATTAGACACATTCTATCTGAAGTATAAAGGAATTGTGGATATGGCCAGAAGAATGGGTGTTCTCCTGTGTGATGTGCTTCCAGTGGTTAGAAACCAGGAACATATTGATGGAGTGAAAACTCTTTTGGTTTATGAACATGGCAAAATCATATGATGTGTAAACAGGAAAATGTGTGCAAGTTCAAGGACACCCTGAATTATGACGGTTTACTATCTAAGCAAACTCACGTTTGCCTTTTTATTTGTCTCCATTAAGAAAGAATAAGATGAATTGTTTTTCCTGAGGATGGAGAGTCTCTTTCATGCATAATTGTACTTAAGCTTCAGGATAACTAAAGGTACGGGCCATGACTCTTTGACAGCTGTGGGTAATGCCATTCTTAGCCAGTTCTGAGGTGCATTTATGGCTTCTGCTATGAAAGATTATAGTCACAATCACTTTGCTAGAGATACCTGAATTATTCATTCATGTTAAAGTTGTTAAAGTAAAGGAAGAAAATTGCTTCCTGGCACACTTCAGTGACTATAATTTCTTGCCTGAGAACACTCCCTTTCATCATCTTTCCACTTCTGGAAGCTATTTCCACTTAGAGTCATAGTGTATTAGAGCAGCGGAGCTCAGAACAGGTCCTTTGGCCCATTTAGTCTGCAGCAGACAGCTACTCTGCTTGGTCCCATTGAGCCGTACGTGGACCATAGGCCTCCCATCCATATTCCTATCCAAACACATCTTAAATGTTGCAATCAAAACCGCATCCACCACTTCCACTGGCTGCTTGTTCCACACTTGCACCACCCTCTAAGAGAGGGATCTCCCACTCAGGTTTCCCTTAAATATTTCATTTTTCATCTTTAACCTCTAGTTCATCTCATCCAACCTCTGTAGGGAAAAAAAACTGCTTGCATTAACCTATCTAAACTCTCTTGATATTGTATACCTCTATCAAATTCCACCCCTCCCCCCATTCTCCTATACGTGAGATAATACCGTCCGAACCTGTACAACCTTGCCCTATAACTCAGGTCCTCAAGTCCAGAGAATAACCTTGTAAATTTTCTCTGTACTCTTTCAATCTTATTCTCATCTTTCCTGTAGGTAGGTGACTTGAACAGCATACAATACTCTAAATTTGTCCTCACTAAAGTCTTATACAACTACAACATTACACCCCAACTCTTGAACTCAGAACTTTGATTTATGAAAACCAATGTGCTAAAATCTCTCTTTACAACCCTACTTATTGGTGACACCACTTTCAAGGATTATGGATCTGTGTCTCCAGATACCCTCTGTTCTACCACACTCCTTTGTGTCATATTGCTCATTGTGTAAGTCCCAATCTGGTTTGTCCTCCCAAAGTGCCACACTTCACACTTGTCTGCATTAAATTCCATCTGCCATTTTTACAGCCGGTTCAAATCCCACTGCAAGCTTTGATAGCCTTCTCTACTGTTCACTATGCCCCCAACCTTGGTGTCATCCATGGATCTACTGATGTAGTTCACCACATTATCATGCAGATCATTGATATAGATGACAAACAATGATGGACCCAGCACAAGTCCCTATCGATCACCCAGTCACAGGCCTCCAGTCAGAAAGGCAGCCATCTACTACTGCTCTCTGGCTTCTCCAATGAAGCCAAAATTGAAACCAATTTACTACTTCATCCTGAATGCCAAGTGACTGAACCTTCTTGACTAACCTGCCATATGGGACCTTGCTAAAGCCTAAGTGTATGGGGTGTCAGGGAGGGGTAGCACCTCTGGTGGAGTAACATGTCGTGTCCTTTTTAAGGTGGTTAGTCCACCTGGCACTCAGCTCTCACCTGTGGCTCCCCGTAGCTGTTTGCATGCGACAGCGGCCACACCCCGGGTAACGGCTTCGACAAGCCGGCTAAACCAGGTGAGGGTAGCCGACGGGTCTCAAACCCTCGGTGAGATAGGGAGTTGTCTATCCCAGCATGTGAAGACAGACTCCAGAGGATTGAGCGGACGAGGCCAATAGAAGGTCCAACGGTCAAGAAGGCGGTCTCTGCAAGCATCGTGGAACGTGTTGAGCAGGACAAGACACAGAAGACGTCCTGGTCATCCACTGCGCCTAGTCCCATTTCCAGCCGTCTTGACTCTGTCTTGCCACTGCATCCAGATGGGAATTGGGAAGAGAGAGTGAGGATGACGCTGCGCAACTCTCCCTCACTTAAATCCAAGTCACGCGCTAGTCTCGACACCATCAATAATGGTGTCGAGGTCCTCATCGACGTACGATGGACGAACAACAACAACAAAGTCTAGGTAGACAACATCCACCTCCTTTCCTTCATAAAATTGCCTGGTAACCTCTTTGAAAATCTCTATAAGATTGGTTAGACATAAGCTACTATGTAGAAAGCCATGTTGTCTAACCCTAATCTGGCCCACCCTATCAGAATACTTACATATTTTGTCCCTCAGAAAAGCTTTCAGTAATTTACCCACTACTGTTGTTAGACTCACCAGCCTATAATTTCCCAGATCACCGTATCCTTAAAGCCCTTCTTGAACACGGAAGAATATTAGTTATCTTCCAGTCCTTTGGCATCTCACCCATTGCTAAGGATATTTTAAATAACTCTTCCAGAGCCCCTGCAATGTCTGCACTCACCTCCCACGAGGTGCAAGCTTGTCAGGCCCTGGGAACACATCCACCTAATTTGCCGCAATATAACAAGCATCTCCTCTTCTGTAATCTTCATGACCTCATTGCTGTTTTGCCCCAGTTTTATAGACTCAATGTCTGTCTCCCAAGTAAATACAGATGCAAAAAAATCCATCTAACATTCCCCAGTCTCATTTGACTCCATGTATAGATGACCACACTAATCTTGAAGTTCACCGGTGAGGGAAACAGTTTTTATCCAATCACTCAATCTTTTGATGCAATTTATTAGAGAGAAAAAAAACAAAGAATGTTGTAGTAACATGTCAACTCTGGTTTCATTGGTGGAGCTCTGGCATCTGAATCTAAAATCAGTAGGTTTAAGTCAGAGTCCAGAGGCAAGTGCACAGAAATCTAAGATAATTGTTCTTCTAGAAGCACTGTACATTGGACAAGTTGTTAAACTGAAGCCTTGTTTGCACACTCAGAGATCCCATGGCTGTGCTTTCAAGGAAAATGATGGAATAATCTCCATACTCCTCATTTTCAGTCCATAAATTATGACATTTCAAATGCTCATTGATTTTTCTAGATGTAATAATGGTTAATGCTTTCAGGCAGTTAGTTCCGGCCCACACTACTCTTGGGTGAATGTTATCTTAATCTATGTCCATTAGTTATTATCCTCATCCAAGAGTAATAGGCCCTTTCTGTTCATCCTGAACGTGTTTGTAGACTACAATTAAACTTCCCTCTGTATTTGTTCCAAAGAAAACAACACAGCATGATCAGTCTTCCTCTTAATTACTATCTTCCAACCCTGGCATAATTCTTAAAAACTTCTTTTGTGTCTTCTTGAATGCAATCTCATTTTTCTTGTGCTCTGACTGAGTTCAGTGCTATGGTGATGGCTTGATCTTTTACACAATTCTAGCATGACCTCCCTGTTCTTGTATTCATTGCTTTAGCTAATGATCTAGTAGAATACATGTCCTCTTAATCAACTTATCTGCCTTCAGGGATCAATGGATATGCATTCTGGAATTCAAGGATTCTTTTATTTCTTTACACTTCTATACTTAACTTTTTTTAGAAAATAGATGATAAGATATTAGGCTATTTGGGCCATCAAGTCTGCTCCACTATTCTATCATGGCTGATTTATTAACCGTCCTAACCCCATTCTCCTGCCTCCTCCCCTGATCAGTGAACCTGTGACTCCCTGATTAATCAAGAAAATATCAACCTCTTCTATAAATATAGCCAATGACTTGACCTGCACAACCATCTGTGGCAATGAATTTCACACATTCACCACTCTGTGGCCAGAGAAAATTTTCCTTATCTCAGTTCTAAATGGACGTATCTCAGTTCTGATCCTAGACTCCCCACAACAAGAAACATCCTCTCAGCATCCACTTTACCCAGACCTTTCAATATTCAATCAACTTCAAGGAGATTCCCCCCTCATTCTTCTAAGCTCCTGTAAGCACAGGCCCAGAGCTAACAAATGCTCCTCATATGTCAACCCTTTCATTCCTGGGATCATTCTTGTGAACCTCCTCTAGACCTTCTCCAATGCCAGCACATATTTTCTTAGATAAGGGGCCCAGAACACTCTAAGTGAGGTCCGACCAATGGCTTGTAAAGTACCAGCATTACATCCTTGCTTTTGCATTCTAGTCCTCTCAAAATGAATGCTAACATTGCATTTGCCTTCCTTACCACTGACTCAACCCGCAAGTTAACCTTTAGGAAATCCTTCCCAAGGACTCCCAAGTCCCTCTGCACCCCTTATTTTTGAATTTTCTTCCTGGTTAGAAAATAGTCCACGTCTTTATTCCTTCTGCCAAAGTGAATGATAATGTACTTCCCTACATTATATTCCATCTGCCACTTCTTTGCCTATTCCCCGCAATAATTCTACATTCTTCTGCAGACACCCTGCTTCCTCAACACTATCTGTCCCTCCAGCCATCTTCATATCGTCCACAAACCTGGCCACAAATCATCCAAATCACTGACATACAATGTGAAAAAAAGCAATCCCAACACTCACCCCTGTGGCACACCGCAAACACAATTGCAGCCAACTAAAAAAAGGCCCTTTATCTCCACTCTTTGCTTCCAGCCAGTCAGCCAATCTTCTTTTTTACATATCTTTTCTGTGTCCCATTGTAATTTGTAGCCCACATCTGATTGGAGGCCTGTATATAACTCCCATCAGGGTCCTTTCAATCTTGCAGTTTTGTAACACTACTGACAAGGATTCTACACCTTCTGACCCCATGTCATCTCTTTCCAAAGACCTAATTTCATTTTTTTTCCTTCAGTGCCCCCCCCCAAAACCCCACCTACCTGCCTGTCTTTTCGTTTTTTTAATTTTTAATTTTTATTTGGATAAGGAATTCACAAGTATCATGAACTTTTTCACATGTATAACCTTTTCCATTTTTTTAATATATGTATATACTATAATTATTTATACAATCCTAAGTACACATTAAGATGATATAAAAAGAAATTAGACACTTAAATAGATAATTATGCGCAGTTGAAATTCTATTCTATTAGGCTAAATAATGATATTAGTTGTTAAGAAAAATAGTGATAATAGTGGATTAATAATAATTTCCACATATCTCTTCTGGACCATTTCTTCTGGTCCAAAATGTTGTATGTAAGCCTATGTAACTACCATTGTAGGTGTTTATATCCTAACTTGCTCATGTTTGCTCCTACCCGCAAACATAATTATCCAATCCCTATGTACTTATTTACTTAATTTTATCATTTTTTATCCCTTTCCCAAATCTTTTCCTTTACTTGTGTTAATTCTCCATTTTCCAAAAAAAAAGAAAAGATAACAAAAACAGGAAACATTTAGACCAGGAGTGCTTACGTTAGCAATATTACTGTGTTGATGAGAAGAGCAGTATAAATCATTAGGAGAGTCATCTAAAGTCTGCTCGCTTTGGGGTTATATATAGAATCCATTTATTCCAAATTTGATAAAATTTTTCTTTTTGAATTCTCAGAGAGTAAGTCATCTTTTCCATTTTAAATATTTCCAAGATAATTTCGTGCCAATCTTTTAATGTAGGTGGTACCGGATTTAACCACTTTCTAGTGATTGATTTCTTACTTGCCGCTAAAAGGGCCTGCAGCAACTTTATATCTTTCTTCTGTTCAAGAAACAATACATGCCCCAAATAGAGCATCTCAAAGTTCAGAGGTATCTGGGTTTTAAATACCTTAACTAATATTCTATGAATACCTTTCCAGTATAAACTTAATTTAGGGCAATCCCAGAAAATATGGAAATGATTTGCCTCCTTGGAACCGCACCTTCTCCAACACATCACGTTTGTGTCTTTATATTTTTCCTGATATGGGGTCTTGAAGTATCTTATAATATTTTTCCAACAATGTTCTCTCCAAGTCAAAGATTTAGTCGAAGACCACTGAAAGCTGCATATTTTCCCCCAAGCCTCCTCTGAAAGTACCAACCCCGCTTCTTTCTCCCACCTCTCTTTAATATACAACGTGTTTACATTTTTAGCATGGGAGAGTGCATTATATAATCGAGAAACTGATATTGTACTGTAAGCCGAATTCAGAATCTTGAAAAATTCTAATTCTACTGTTGATAAGTCTGTATATCTACAACTCTGATTAACATAGTGTCGTACTTGAAGGTACCTAAAAAAATCATTGTGTTCTAGGCCATGTTTGTCCTGCAGGGATTGGAAACTTTGTAATACTCTTTTATGTATAAATGAGAGGTAGGTTGTAAGACCTTTCTTTATCCATATTTCAAATCTTTTATCTCCTCTTTTGGGAAGGAATTCGGTATCATATGCACACCATCTGAAAAGTTTTAACATGTTATTGATTCCACATGAATTAACCACCTTCTGCCATATTTTTAATGTAAGATTTACCCAGCTGTTTTTAAACTTTTCCAATTGGGCCATCAATCCTTTGTCTGCTATTGAGGCCTGTAGAGGAAAACTGTCAACCAATCCAAATTCTATTTCCTTCCATCTAGCCTTATATTCCCTATTACACCAATATAACAGAGGAGTTATCTGTGAAGCATAAAAATAATTTCTCAACCAAGGAAGTACCATACCTCCTCCTTCCTTCCCTAACTGTAAGGTGTTATATCAAATTCTAGGTTTCTTTCCTTGCCAGATAAAGCAGGAAATCCATTTGTCCCATTCCCTGAATTGATTATCATCCACCTCCACAGGTAAAGTCTGGAAAAGATAGAGTAACCGAGGGAGAATATTCATTTTTATGGTATTTATTCTTGAATTTAAACTTAAAAAGGGGATAAGATTCCATCTATGCATATCTGCTTTTATCTCTGAAATTAATGGCCCATAATTTACCTGTGACAGCGTTGAAGGATCCTTCAGCAGGGTTATTCCTAAATAGTTTAATGATTTAGCTTCCCACTTAAGATCATATGTATCCTGCAGTTTTTGGGATGGTGTATAATTTAGGGACATAACCTGTGTTTTCTTTACATTTATTTTATAACCTGATATTTTCCTAAAGTCATCCAACAGTGTAAACAGTCCTATAAATGATTTTTCTGGTTCACTCAGATAGATTAAAACATCATCTGTGAATAACGCCACTTTCTGTTCAATCCCTGCCACCTTGATACCTTTTACAACTTCGCTCTGTCTTATTAGTTGGGCAAATGGTTCAATGTATAGCGCAAAAAGGAGAGGAGAAATTGGACATCCCTGTCTAGTGCCTCTCTCTAAACTAAAGGAGTCAGAGAGGTCCCCATTTATCTTAATTCAAACTGTAGGGCTGTCATATAAAGTCTGGATTACCTTAATAAACCTTTCTTGAAAGCCGAATCTTCCTAACACTCTGTATAGGAATGCACCATTGTCTCTGTCCCGTTCTTAGTAACCTGTTCTAGTATGTGTAGAGTTCTCCTCATGTTGTCCTGTGTTTGTCTTTGTTGAATAAATCCAGTCTGGTCTAAGTGGATTAGGCCAGGTAAAAGCTTTTCCAATCTGCACGCCAATATAGATGTAAATAATTTGTAATCTAAATTAAGAACGCTAACTGGCCAATAATTACCACATTCTAGTTTATCTTTACCCTCTTTAGGAATAACTGAAATAATCGTTTCTCTCCAGGAAGGTGGAGTTTCTCCTCTCTGCAAGATCCAATTAAAGGTGTTAAGTAGTAATGGGGCTAACTGTGACTTCAGCGATTTGTACCACACTGAGGTAAACCCATCAGAACCTGGAGTCTTTCCAGCCTTTAATCTAGAGATGGCCACATTCAGTTCTTTGACAGTTACTGGTTCTAATAGGCATTCATTTTGTAAATCTGTAAACTCGGGTAGATCTAAAGAATTCAATAAAGTGTCCATATAGGGCTCATTGGAAGCCCGGGGTTGGGAGTACAGCTTTCGATAATATGTTTCAAAACTTTCTTGAATGTTCCCTATTGTACTCTCCACAAACTTTGTCTTTGGATTCTTTATTTTATGAATTGTATTGTCTGCTTGTTGTTTTCGTAATTTATATGCTAATAATCTAGCTGATTTACCTCCTACTTCATAATTCTTTTGCTCAGGTAAAGAAAATTTCTTTGAGTTTCCAATGTATAAATATCATCAATTTCACTTTGCAATTTCTTAATTTCCTGTTTTAAATTAGAATTACTTTTGTTGTTATCTACAACTTGACGTTGTTTTAATTTTCCTTGAAGGTCTGCTAAGTTTTGTGCATTGATTTTTTTTTCATGTGAGTGGTAATGGGAATAATTTTTCCTCTCAGTACAGCTTTCAATGTATCCCATAAGATCACTGGTGATGTTTCTCCCATGTTATTAAGGTCTAGGTATTCTTTGATTTCTCCCCTTAATCTCTCCATTACTTTCAGGTTATTGAATATAAGTGAATTTAACCTCCATAGTGTTTTCCTCATTTTCCTTTCCAGGTTTAGAGACATAGAGACTGGGCTATGATCCGACAGATCAATTGTTGCAATATTAGTTTTTTATCATGAGTCTATCTGTATTAAAGATAAAGAAATAGTCTATCCTTGAATAGGCTGAATGAGGGAAAGAGTAATGTGTATACTCTTTACTAGTGGGGTGTAATTTTCTCCACACATCTATAATTCCCAACTCCTCCATCAATAAATTCATTTTCGGAGTCAGAGGTTTATTCTGAGTAACTATTCTTGAAGAATCTAATACAGGATTTAACCTAATATTAAAATCCCCTCCACAGGTTACTACCCATTGAGAACTGACCATTAGGTCAAAAATGTGTCTATAGAATGACCATTCACAACCTGGTGGAGCATAAACATTCAGCAATGTTATTTCTGTACCTTCTATTCTTCCTGTAATTCTTACAAATCGTCCATCTTTGTCTTTAGTCTCTGAAATATGTTCATAATTAAGAGTACCTGATATTAAAGTAGCTACCCCTCTTTTGTGGCTCAATTTATATGATGAATAAAATACATGCTTAAAGCCCATTCTTTTTAATTTTTCATGTTCGGATTGGCTCATATGTGTTTCCTGGAGGAAAGCTATTTGTGCCCTCTCTTTTTTCAATTTAGACATAATCTTATTTCTTTTAATTGGATTCAAAACCCCATTAACATTATAGGAAATTATTTTTACCAGTTCAATTTGCATTTTTCTCTAGTAGAAAAAAAATCTCCTTTTCTAACCAAACAGTAAGCAATCCCTTCTCAACAGTAAACCAAAACATATAGCCACACCCTAGACATTTTTGAACATATAACATTTGAAAATTTTCCCCCACTTCCAACAGTGAGGCCTGAACACCGACCTGCCTCAGGTCAGAGGGATAACCTCTATCTTCACCCGGTGTCAGAGGGCCCTCTGCAGTGTGAATATTCATAGAGAATTTTCTCCTATTTATGTCTCGACCATATTGCTATCGTTCAAGTTATTCCGTCTAGTTTATTTTCAGTTACCAGCTTTCATTTTACCTTTTAGTCCGATTTACTCTTTTTAGACATTTCTCTAAATTAATCTGTACTTTGTGTACATTCGTGTCTGAATATTTGCAGCTTTTCCTTGTAGTTTGACACTCTGGTTCGTGTGGAGCGTCCTCGCCACACTGGCTGCCACGACTTCTGCCGAATCCTCTCCAGTAACGACTCCGGTTGGGTGATAACTTCAATAGGTAGTCCCCTGTCTTTTCAATACAATGTGTATCCTTGGATACTAAGCTTCCAACTGTGATCTTCTTTCAGCCACGACTCGGAGATGCCCACAACATCATACCTGGCAATCTCTAACTGAGGTACAAGATCATCTCCCTTATTCCACGTACTGTGTGCATTCAAGTTTTATAGCTTTAATCCTGTATTCACCACCCTTTTTAGCTTTGGCCCCCTTTACACTTTAACTCACCCCTTTGACTGCAACTTTCCCCTATCATCTGCCTGTCCTGCCTGATAGTCTCACTGCACACTGTATCTTGTTGTACACCAACTGCTCCATCCTTAGCTCTATCACTCTGGTTCCCATCCCCCTGCCAATTTAGTTTAAGGCCTCCCCAACCCCTCTATCAATCCTGCCTGTAAGGATATTGCTCCCCTTTAGGTTCAGGAGTAACCCAGAAGAGATCCCAATGACTCAGAAATCTGAAACCCTGTTCCCTGCATCAATTCCTCAGCCAGACATTCATCTGCAAATCATCCTATCCTCATTGGTACAAGACACAGGCTGTAAACCAGAGGTTACTACCCTGGCGGTCCTGCTTTTCAATTTTCTGCCTGACTCCCTATATTCTCCCTTCAGGGCCTCCTCCCTTTTCCTAACTATATCGTTGGTACCAATATGTACCACAACTTCTGGCTGTTCTCTGTGCTTCTTGAAAATGCAATGGACCCGATCCAAGATCCTGGCACCTGGGAGGCACCATGCGATCCGGGTGTCTCTTTCACATCCATAGAATCTGCTTTCTGCTCGTCTAATTATGGAATCCTCTATCCTTACTGCATTCGTCTTCTCCCCACTTCCGATGTGAACCACAGAGTCAGACTCAGTGCCAGAGACCTGCTCACTGCGGCTTCTCACCTGCTCAATGTGGTCGGTCACCTCCTCCAGCAGTATCGAAAGTGGCAGATTAATTATTGAGGGGAACAGTCACAGTGTTACTCTGTACTGGCTGCCTATTCACCTCCCCTCTACTGACAGGCACCCAGGTACCTGCCTCTTGCAGTCTAGGGGTGTCTATGTCCTTGGAGCTCTATCTATCACTTCCTCATTTTCCCGTATGGGCCAACGTTTGTCCAGCTGCAGCTCCAGTTTCTTAACACAGTCTCTAAGGAGCTACAGCTCAATGCACTTTGTACAGATGTAGTTATCAAGGAGTCTGGAGGTTTTCCAGATTCCCCACATCTCACACAAGGAATATACCACTACCTCCAGATTCATTCTCAGTGCACTCGCTATGGACTAACAGAAAAAAAATACTAGCAGATTTCTTATTTACTTATTTAGAACCTCCACTTCTGTTTGCCCAAGCCTGTTGAGCCAAAGCTGACCATTCTAACACTAGCCCACCCCTACAATAGTCACTCTGCTTACACCTCCTTTCTTTTTTATTGGCTTCACACTGATTTCAGCCACAAAAAGAAAGCTGAAAGCTCCCGAACTCTTTTTAAACTTTGTGCTGCATCACCAACAAACAGTGTCTCATGCTGTTTCCAGCTCGATGAAAATTATGTTATAAAAATTTATGTTATACCAGTTATGTTATATATATGTTATTTAATATAATAAAATAACATATAAAAATAAAAACTCAATGTTATAGTTGTTCTTACAATTCCCAATAATTCCTCTCCATTCAAGCTAGTCACAATTCCAGCTTGGACCTGCCCTTGTGCAGATTCAAAGCCAGATTCCAGCGCGTTGTTGGGAATCAAAACAGAAAATGCTGAATATATTTTACAGATCAGACCGCATTTATGGAGCAAGAAACTGGGTTAATTCAACAGTACAATATTGAAATTCCTGACATATTTTTGCTTCGCCACTAGATTTAATCACAACTCCAATATGAGACCAACCAGCAAGTTCTGTGCCTTTATGGTCATATTTCAAACTTGCTGGTAATTGCTTGGAGAAATGCCAGTAGTTTGGCACAGAACTCAACCTTTGAACAATGTGGCTGACATGCGGTTGTTAAAAACATTAATGGCTGAAAGCCTGTTCCCTGCACCAATTCCTCAGCCAGATATTCATCTGCAAATCATCCTATTCTTATCCTCACTGGCACAGGCTGCAAACCAGAGGTTACTACCCTGGAGGTCCTGCTTTACAACTTTCTAATCCTCAGCAGTTTGGTGGTTTACAGGAATCATCATAAGAATTTCAAGTGCTTTCACTGCTCATAGGTATTGATGAGTAAATGGGCTGTTTAACTTGACTAATGATTGAAGGACCAGAGAACAGTTGAACAATATTCAGAAGACCATTGATGTGAACAGCTCATTCATCCACAGGATAACTGATGCATGGAACAGGCTCCCATTTCTTCATTACACTTGGCAACACTTGCTGTGCGCTTTCTTTGCTGGTGACAGGTAGATCATAGCTGCAGTGCAAGAGATGTGACAACTATGAGACTAATTATTCCTTTACAAAAACAAGTGGCAAGGACTTTGAAAATACCATTAACATTCATCATTTCTTTGAGGTGAAGGATAGTCTTTGCAAACTTCCTATACATTAAGGTTATCCAATTTGTTTTGTTAAAGATAATTGAAAATTCTTGGCAGATTTTGCATTGTGTTTTTTATCCTTTTGTATATCTATATTTCATTATTAATGGATTTTATATTTGATATTAAAAATGTAAACAGAGGAAGAGAGGCCTGGCTCATTTTTCAGATCAGTTATTTCACAGGCATTTGACGTGAAGGAAATGAAGTTCAAGTTTAATTGTCATTCAACTATACAAACGAATACAGTCAAGTCGAGTTCTGGAGTTCAGAGGTCAGTTCTGTGCTGTTTTCTGAGGAGTCTCTGTATGTCCTTCCGGTGGATTGTATGGGTTTTCCCTGGGTGCTTTGGTTTCCTCCCACCATCCAAAGACCTAGCAACACTCACAACACGCTGGACAAACTCAGCAGGTCGGGCAGCATCCGTGGAAAAGATCGGTTGACGTTTTGGGCCGGAACCGACCGATCTTTTCCACGGATGCTGCCCGACCTGCTGAGTTCCTCCAGTGTGTTGTGAGTGTTGCTTTGACCCCAGCATCTGCAGATTATTTTGTGTTTATGATCCGAAGACCTAGTTTGTAGGATAATTTGTCATTATAAATTGTCCTGTAATTAGGTTAAGGTTAGTTGAGTTTGCTGGGATAACGTGGCTTGAAGGGCCATTCAAATGAAATAAGAAGAAGATAAAAATGATTGTCCTGGAGCGCAAGTGGAGCCACAGATGAAGGCAACCCAGCTTATCTTACACCGAGCAAACATTGGAGAGCAGCACTAATGGCAGGGTCCAGACCTCAACCCAGCCTGGATGCCCACCACACCACCACCAGTGTCTCCTCCCCTGGGCGGCTGCAGCAGGCAACCCCCTGCAACAACCATGGCTGTGAAGCTACCCTGCCATCGGTCTGCATCACCGGCAAACTGCGCTTGCAGTATACTACATTACCAATGTCCAACAAGGTCTTGTGAACACAAGGATGTTTATAGAATGCAGAACATTATTTCCCAAAGCTAAGTCAGATTGAACTGGTTGATGCCAGCAAAATACTTGCAAGAAAATGCATTTTCTATCCTCTTTGTTCACTTTGATGTTTATTACTTAAGAACATTTTTTGAAGACCTTTCTTTTTTATTTCAAGGACCTTTTTATAAACTAAAGAGTCTTTTATTCATTTCTGCTCTTGGCAAGAACATATACCATCAGGGGGTAAAAGAAATAATTGGAATAATTACCTTTAGAGACAGTTTCCAAGGGCTTGCTGAGAAATACTTAACGCATTTCAGATTCTGACTTTTTTTTCCCCACTTTTACCCAACGATAAGTACACTTTTCAAGTTGAAAAATTTCACAGTACTAGCAAACGTGCAACTACAAATTTTTAATACTTTGATTTACAAATTATTGTGTCCTAATATTTTTCATATGTAAGTAGGGTCTAATGGTATGTTCTTTACTAGCTTCTGTGATGAATATGACTAGGAAGTTAAAAATATGGTCAGCATGTGAATTCTGTGCTTCCACCTGTTTCAACTCTACTTACCAGGTCTGATTTATATTCTTTAGTGACCACAGCAACCAAAATGTTTTTGCTCTCAGCCTTGAAATGAGTGACTTTATGCCCTTCTGACTGCATGTCCATATTCTGCTCTAACTCCGTTTACAAGTCTGCAAATTATGTCATTGTAGTGGGCCACATCTCAAATAATGATGAAGCAGAGTGCAGGAAGGGGATAGAGAGCTCAGTGGCATGGTGGCATGACAACAACCTTTCCCTCAGTGTCAGGAAAAGAGCCTGGGGTGGTGCATAAGCTCCTGTCTATAACAACAGTATTGAGGCTGAGAGCTTCAAGTTCCTAGGTATGAACATCACAAATAGCCTGTCCTGATGCAATGATATTGATCTCACAGTCGAGACAGTTCACCAATGCCTCTACTTCACCAGATGGCTCAAGAAGTTTCCTTGTCCCTGTCGACTCTTCTGAATTTTTATTGATGCACCATAGACGGCTGTTTCAGTAGCTATGCTTGGAGCTTGATTGGTTGGTGCACAAAGTTGCAAATTATTCTTATTTTACAGTTGTGGATAAGTAGTTTAAGTGACTATTGATTGGATCAGTGTACATTGTTGTACACTTTGTTGTAATTGTGGTGGTACCTCAACATATCGTCAACATAAAATTACAAGTAGACTTGCACATACTATTAAAAGGTGATGGCGACATCATTGCATAAGGAATAGTGTGTGAGATAATTTAATAACATTTATTCATAATACTACAGGATGGGAGTTTAGATGCATCTGCATCAAAGCTACATTGGGGCGTCATGTTATTGTGGTAGTTAGCATGGTGCTATTACAACTTTCAACGTCAGAGTTCAATTTTGTGCGTTCTCCCCATGAGTGCATCTGTTTGCACTGCGTGCTCTGGTTTCCTTGCACAGTCCAAAGATGTACCAGTTAATAGGTTAATTGTTCATTGTAGATTGTTCTGTGATTAGGCCAGGGTTAAATCGGGAGGTTTTTTGGCGGCGCAGCTCGGTAGGCCAGAACGGCCTGTTCTGCACTTTATCTTTAAAATAAAAAATAAAAATAAAAGCATGCCGCCTGAATGCATAATGGCTTGTAACATATGACAATTGCTCTGCATGTGACAGCACAAAGTTGCAGAATTGTGGACAGAGCTCAGCCCATCAAGGGAGCCAGCTTCTCCTCTATGGACTCTGTCTATACTTCTCACAGCCTCAGTAAAGTAGCAAGCATAATTAAAGACCCCACCCACCCTGGATATTTTCTCTTCCCCTCTCTACTAGTGCCTGAAAGCATGTACCACCAGGCTCAGTGACAGCTTCTATCCCACTATTTTTAAAATAAGCCCGCCCCAACAAATCTTTTCTTTATTATTTGAAAAAATTCACTATTTAATTTTATTTCTTATTTTGATTGAATCTGGTTTACTAAAAGCTCGTTATCCTTTCTGGCTCCTTTCTTCCTTCAGACAACATCTTCAATGAACCAAATAACAATCTGTATTCCTACTCTGTTGATTATTGTTTGTTTCCTGTTTCAAACTTGTCACTTTTAACTCTGAGCTCTGAGGCAGTCATTCAATGCAGAGGACTAGTCAAGTTTGGAATTTTACTGCCTTTAGTAGCTCCTCCATTGTTGTTTTGCAAGAATCAAGATGATGAGAAGTGACATACCGAGCAACATTTGGCAACAACTTAGAAGCTGATTGGTTTAGCATCCATTACTTCCTCTTCAGTTTGGGATTCTCTTCTCTTTCACTCATCCTGTTATCTGTTTTGCCTCTTTAACTTCAATTCTTAACACTTCAATCTTAATATTTCAATCACTTGCTCTTTACCTGTCATTGAATAGTGACTAACACAAAACAACTTTTGATATATTTTCACTTCAAGTATATAACTGTTTTCTTTGTAAAGTATAAAACAGGCAAATATTGATCAGCAGTTGAAAAAATGGTAAAAGTTTCCAAAACAAACTTTATGAGCAGTTCTGAACAAAGTTGTATGACTCGTGAAGCTCATTTTATTCTGAAGACCCAGTGATGCTGGAATTCTGTAGCAACACACAATCCGCTGGAAGAACTCATTGTATCAGGCAGCATCTATCGATGGACTTGGGCATTCAATATCTTAGACTGAGACCCTACATCTGGACCATTTTACTCTGAAGTTATCTTGGGTTGCCAGTATGTCATAACTAAAGCTGCTAGAAATAGCTATAATGTTATCATCATTTATGCTAAAAAGAAAGTGAAAGTATATTTTGTAATGGCGGTAGATTTAGCTCTGAAGGCACTGAACAATTGAATCTATTAAGGACCAACTTTATTCACTAGATACATTTACATGTATTGGGGATTTGCTCGGATTTCAAACCTCTGTTGCTTTATAGCTCTACTCTCATGGGGAAAGCTTTGGGAATAAACCCCAAGGAAAAATCTGGAGCAGGAGTTCCTAAGGCAACTCTAGCAACTCCTGTGACACTGCTGGTGCCAAACTGTATTGGTCTCCGTCATTCATTTGGATCCATCAGCTGCATGGAGAGGGGGAGTCTGCTACTTGGGCAATAGCTTGCTCCTCATATCATACTGCCCTGACTTGCATATCACATAAACAGCTGGGATACAACCCTGACCAATGGAGGGCCCCAAGAAGATAGTCTCTATGATGGCAGTGGAGAATTAAACCAATATGTTCTGGGGAAGATGGAATTTTGCCAAGAGCTGCAGGAAGTACATCCTCTGCCGAGCCTTTCTGTTAATAAAACAGACATGGTTCTCCCACACAACGCACTACAAAATAATGATGCCCAAGAACCTGAGCATTGAAATGGTGCTAACTGTGGAGTTGTTGATGATGAGTGGGTGAAAAGGAAACACATTTCTGCTGAAGTCAATACTGTATGCTTTTCCACAGTTTTAAGGGCATTCTGCTCAAGTTGCTGTGATTGCATCAGGACACCAGCTTGTTTACTTCCTAGTGATCCTTGGGGTTGTTGCCTTTTGAGGTTAGTGGTATCAGCAGCAAACTATCAGTTTAACTGATGGATCACTGGAGATCCAGTTATTGGTGGATGGTGGATAGAGGAAATAGGTGAGGGGAGAGAACACACCCCTATGGCACATCAGTACTGTGTGAGTGGGATGTAGAGATGTACTTGCCTAATCTCAGATATTGCCTCCTTTCAGAGTGGAAGTTTGTGTTCTACCTGCAGACCAGACCTGGTGTATTAGTTTAGAGAATTTCTTTTGCAGAATCTCAGATATGATTGTATTGGAGGCTGAACTGAAATCAGCATAGAATCCTAACATATGTACCAGGGGAGTTGAGGTACCATACTATGAAATGCAGACCGATATTAACTGCATCATCTACAGATCTGTTAGCTTCGTAGTTGAACTGCAGCAGATCTACAAGTTTTGAGTAACGTATTTGAGAAATGAGATGACCAGCCTTTGAAAAGTCTTCATGTCATTTGAATAAACCTGCATGCACTTGTCTACTGACATCACAGATACAAGTTCAAGTAATTAAACAGCACTCTTAAGTTGTTTTCATCTATTTTGTTAACAATATCCAAAAGAAAATGAAATATACATGAAATACAGTGTGAATATAATTCTTGAAATCACATGACTGTGCTGCTACATAGAGCTACTCTTTTAACTAATATTTAAATACAATTAGCCAGTTATTGGCAAATGAATCAAATGCTGGTCTAATCCCCTTCATGTTCTATCATGAACAGACTCTAAATCAGAGGCTATGAATTGGCAAAATTGAACAAATAAAATTATTACTATAAAGTATTCACCTTATGAGATAATTATTTCTGTTATATATTGAGCAGGTGGAGCAAATCGAAAAAATACCATTCCCTTATCTCTTACAGCCATTTGTCTAAAACTTAAACTAGTGGCCCATTTTGCTTGAAGCCATCAATGGAATTAGATTATTCCTCCCCTGAGACTCTCTCTGTATGTGACCAATAGCAAAAAGCCTTTCTCACTCTTCCTTCTCTGGCTTCTAGTATCCTGCCCCGCTCTAATTCAGCCTTCTGAAATCCCCCATGAAGTAAGAGTACCAGACCACTGGCATCCAGTAGCAGTTTGAACAAGGACAGCCTTTATAATCAGTGTAAAGTTAATTCAACAGTTGTGTAATATTTAATTTTTGGTAAGCAAACAAGTGTGCAATATTCAGCAGTCTGAAAAGTAATTTTGCAACTCATTTGAGAGTATAAATTATTTTAGACAGGAATGAAGGAGGATAATAATCAAATAATATCGTAATCGGTAGAGTGACATTTACACAGGGTGTGGATTCCAGCATATTATTCAAAAATGGCAGCACTAATATCAAAGCATCTTTGTAAGGTGATTGATGTTTTAATCTGTCTGTTTTTAATTTTACCTGCGATTATTAGGTGCTCATGTAAGGATGTATGTATGCTTCTCCAAAGCCATTTCTCACAGTGTAAAGGTCACCAACACCTAATAAATGGCCCAGCTGAATCTGCTTCCTTTCACCTGCTACTCAGTCTTCCTGTGTGACGGTGATTTCACTGGAGTCTTGATCCCAGGAAGCTGCACTGAGGGAGCCTACGTTACACCGTTTTTACAATCTAATCTCTGATATCCTTACTCTGATCCATTTATCTTTTAATTGTAGCAAGCTCTATTGTGGACATGTGGGACATAATTAAAAATTGGACTGCATAGTGCTTATATTTCTATAATCAATACAGAGAATCTGTTGGTCATACTTGGATGTCAGGTTCAATACATCCTTACCCCAGCTCATGTCTACCTTCACTGAATATTTTTGAATTTGACTTTGAATTTATTTAAATCTTACATCCCTCCCACAACGTGAAGGAGTAAAAATCTTTATATTATGACTCCGTTGCAGTGTATAGCCATGAGAAATTTATAAGCCTAATGGCTTGTTGAAAGAAATTGTCTCATTGCCTGTTGGTCCTGGCTTTAATGCAGTGGTAGTGTTTGCCAGATGGAAGCAGCTGTAACAGTTTATGGTTGGGGTGACTGGTGTCGCTGATGATCTTCCAGGCCTTCTTTCTGCACCTGCTGCTGTAACTGTCCCCAATGGAGGGAAGTTCACATTCACAGATGCGCTGGGCTGTCTGCACCACTCTCTGCAGTGCCTAGCGATCAAGGTTGGTGCAGTTCCTGGACCAGGTAGCGATACAGCCAATCAGGGTGCTCTCAGTGGTGCTCCTGTAGAAGGTCTTGAGGATTTAGAGGCTCATGCTGAACTTCTTCAATCACCTGAGGTGGAAGAGACACCGTTGTGCTTTTTTTGCCGCACAACCAGTGTGTACAGTCCAGGTGAGATCTTCGGTGATGTGTATACTGAAGAACTTGAAACTACTCATCCTCTCAACTGTAGTCCCATTGATGTTGATCAGGGCGAGCCTGTCTCTGTTCCTCCTGTAATCCACAACAATGAATGATTTCCTAACCCTGTAAATAAATTGTCTCAGCTTACACACCACAGGATCATTTCAAGTCCACCAGAGCCTACCATGTGTTTGCTCTTCAGTGCTGCAGTGGAGTGGTCACCCAGGCACTGAATCTGTGAAGGAATGATTCCATCGTTGATATCATTAAAAATAAGGTGGCATCTTGACCTCTGGGATTTACCAGCATTGTTGGCTTCCTCTGTGTGCAGGCAGCATTGACTACACTCATGTATACAAAGGGGCTTCCACTGATACCCCAGACCTTTCTCTTAAAATACAGATTGCCACAAATTATGAGAAGACCTTTCAGATGGCAATTCTCTGATTGTAGGTCCTATGAAAGGCTGCACTGATGGACACTTTCGGGGACTGGCTGAAGGGCTGGATCCTGGGACACAATGGCCAGCCTCAATCTCCAAGGCTGCTCGTTCTAGTGTCTTCTACAAGACAGCACTAAATGCAGATACAATGAGAGAAACATAAGTACAAGAACTGCAGTGTAAAATGCCAGTAGACTCCTTTAGATGGGAAGCGGTTTTGGACTTTATGGCCCCTCTGCCTATTAATACAAAGCTTCAAAGATTTATTATGAAAGTCTGTATACAGAATACAGCCCTGAGATTTGTCTTCCCACAGGCAGCCACGAAACAAAGAAACACCATGGAACCAGTTCAAGAAAACATCAAACACCCAGTGCATGGAAAAAAAAGAACAAACTGTGCAACTGGCAAAATGCAAGGGAACAACACATAGAATATCAAACATCGAACCAGAAATATTCAATTTAATTCAGTTCAGCACCGTGCCATAAGCCAATGCTGAGAGCAGGGCCATCCATTCATTGTTGAAGCTTCCCAGTTCACGTCGATCAAATCACTCAAAAACAACAAAAATAAGTAACCAGAATCCAGGAACTATTGCAACAGGAATCTCCAAGTTTCCCAAAACGAGTCCACAACCTTGTCAATTATAATCATGGCAGCGTAGATCCCAACACTCCTGCAATTTCCTCCAACAGCATCTAGCGAGAGGGAGAGGAAGACAGGTGAAACGCAGGCAGATGGCACTGAAGACCTACCCATCCTCCACTCTCATCTTCATTGACTTCAACCTTGCTGGACGCTTCAGTCAGGGAGAAGCAATGGAGTCGCTCATGAGCTCATGCCCGTCTCCAGGCTAGCAGCCCTCCAGGCCGCACACTCCACTCCAAACCTCACTGAGGTCCCTCACAACAAAGACTGCAAAGCACCAGATCACTCATTCAGCTTCAAAGCACACCATCAAAATCACAGCTTCTAATCGCACGCAGCTTAGTAGTACGATTATATTTGAAAGAAGTAGTAATTTTGTGGACTGTCAGCAGGATATCACATTGTTCACTGGCACCATCTTTATCTGTGACAACAGAATAGTGTACATGGCAACTTTTGAGTGCAATTCCAAACATGCCTCACTATTCTAGCCTTAATAGAGGAGATGAAGAACATTAAGTAAGTTTTCCATTATCCTAATTTGAATAAATGTCAGTAGGAGTGTGTAGGAGTGTAGATGGACTAAATGCTTGTGTGAATAACAGCTTCCTGTGTGTAAGAAACTGAATAATTAGGTCTGGATAAGTGTGTCTGTTTTAGACAGCAGTTTTGTTAGCAATCTGCAGCTCATTTTGTTCTACCTTATATGTTCTTCAAACGTTTTGATAATAAACCATTGTTTGCAGTATTCCCACTACCTGAGTGATTCTAGTCTCTCCTGCCTGGATCTTATAACAGTAGGGTCTCTCCCTACACCCTGCCAACATACAAGGACTCCCTGTTGGCATGTGTAACTGGGTCTTGGTTACACTGGCTGCTGAGGTGTTTAAAATGGCTTCTTTTTATGTTATATAAAATGGCTTTTCTGTAATAGTAACTGCGATGTAAGGAGTTCTCTCTCTCCCTGCTTGTTTGGGTTATATTATTGATAACGGAGAGAACGAACCAATGAGTGTCCATGTTATTCTATCTGTATGTGTGGGAACCTGGGTGAGTGCGCGGGTTTATCAGGAGGAGAACCAAAGAGGAAGGACGTGCTGGGCGCGCTCTGGTCGACCACCATGGTTGGTCCCAGGCGGCGGGTCGAGGAGGCCGGAGGAGATCGAATGGTGGAAAGAAGACCCCAATAATTGAGCTCCAACGGTTCTGCATGAAGGTGTCTTTTACTTTCCTTTTATATTGTATCTCTATTAATTACATAGTTCCAGAAGATCTATAAAGTATAATCTGTAAATCGTACATTGTGTGCTGTCTGATGTTTGATGTGTGAGTTTGAACCAGGGTGCATTACACAGCAACTACGCAAATGTGAGACAGGGTTTGGCGGGCGGACCGGGTTTCCCCTAGATAAATACGAGCCGATAGCCCTGAGCATTACATTTGTGGGGGCTATTGTCTGGGGTTTGGATTCTGTGGAAGCTGTGTAAATCACCATGTTAAGTTAGTGCAGAGATGGACCTGGATAAGATTGCAAGCTGGTGTGAGTCCGAGGAAGGACCGGTTAATCATGCGTGCATGTTAGGTGGGGTGGATTTTCGCACTTCGGAAGAAGTGCTAGTGCAAGGGTTGAGTCTGATTAAAGCTACCGGCAAGGTAGAACTCATAACTAGAAGGTGCGGAAAAGTAGTGGAATCCAGCTTGGTGTTGGTTCGTACGAGTGCTGATGTCATGACATTGGAACCCTCCCGGAGGACGAATTTGAGGGGACACTGGAGGAAGAGTTTGATGAGGCACCAGGAGAGGTGCCAGTAGCCACTGGTGGAGAGTTGAAGGAATTTGCGAGGGATAGAGTTCTCGGGGTAATAAGACAGAAGGGGCAAGAGGGGTCAGAGTGGGAAGGATTGGTCAGGCCCTGTCCCCCAGCTACAGTGAGACCTCCAAGTTGGCAGTTGCCATTACATCTCTGGCAAGAAGGGCCGAGGGGCCTTGCCCGAAGCTGAGAATTTTCTCAGGAGCCACGCCCACCCCAGAATGGGAGGACGATTATGAGACATGGATTGAAAACATGTCCCAGTTGTTAGGGGAGTGGCCAGGCTTGGATGATTAAAAGAGACAGTGATTGGTGGAAAGCTTGTGGGGAGTGGCGGCCGGTGTCGTCTGGGGGCTGAAAGCTGAACAGCCCTCGGCTTCCCTGTCAGAGTATCTGGAAACTTTGGAGGGAGCGTCTGGATTGATAGGAGGTTCCTGGGAGCTCTTAGGAGAGTTTCAAAACATGCGGCAGGGAAGAGGGGAAAAGCTCTCAGAATACATTTTTTTGGCTGGAAATAATGCTTAATGGGTTGCTGCTCCGAGGGGCAGTAAAGGCGGACGAGGTGGCAAAGTTGAGGATGAATCAGATATCTAGGGGTTCCCTGGGGGAGGACAAGGTGGCTTGGAGTTTCCGGCAGTTCTATAAAAGGAGCCCTTCCCCCCCCATCATTTGTTCAGCTGATTAGAGAGGTGTGGGAGGATGAGAGCACGTTGGGCCAGAGAGAGGACTCTGGCCACCGGGGACGATCCTCAGTGGTACAGGAGGTGGTGGCAGGGTTGAGAACTGAGCGACCCAAGGGGTCCCAGGTGGGTAGGGACCCCTCACATGAGTGGGATGACAAGGAGAGCACCTCTTTCGGGAGGCGGGTCGTGCAGAGGGCTGGGAGTTGTGGGCGTCCTGGGAGGAAGGGGCGGCAGGTAGCGTGTGCTATAACTGTGGAAAAGAGGGCATTTCTGGCGGGAATGTGAGCGACAGGAGGTGTGCTACAGCTGTGGGGAAGAGGGACACTTCCAGAAGGATTGTGAGAGACAAGATGCCCCGCGGAGGGCAAGGCCCTGGGCGACTAAGAAGGAAAAGGTGTCGGGAAACTTAGGAGAGACTCAGTGAGGGAACGGACTGGAGTCTCTGGAGGAACACATTCCCCGAAATCTACCATGGGGCCCCCGCAAGCCCAAGCCCTTATTCCAGACGGATTAGTGGAACCCCGCTCCAGCGTGTCCCTACGGATAGAGGGAATCTTTGCAAGGTCCATCCTTGACACCGGGTCGCAGGTCACCTTATTGTACCGGTCGTTCTACAACAAATATCTAAAGCATTTGCCCATAACCCCGTTTAATGCCCTGGAGATTTGGGGTATAAGTGATGGTGATTACCTATATGATGGGTACCTGTCAGTGAGATTGAAATCCTCGGAGGGCGATGTGGGAGTGTCTGAAGCCCTTGAGACACTGGTGTTCGTTTGTCCGGATCCGGTGGAAACAGGTGGCACTGCCCTTCACTAACACCACTCTTGTGCCACAGCTCCTGGGAGCCTGTAAGGAGAAGGCGGGGGAGAACTTTTTGGAGACCCTCTCAGTACACCCAGTGTCTCGAGCGGCGTTCGAGGAAGTCAGTAGCAACAGGGGGCTGGATCCTGAGTTCAAATGAGGGACGGTGTGGTGTACTCAGGGGAGACCTAAAGTGATACGGTCAGGGGAGATGGCACTAGTGTTGGGGACCCCCAGATTCCCCGGAGTACTGGTGGGTGAGGTCCTGTTAGTAGACGCCCCAGAAGACCTTGAAGGGGAGTCCTGGTTCCCAGCTGGGGTGCTGGTGAGACCTGAATTGCAGAGGCCCTTGGTTGTACAGGCTCGCCGGATGGGGGTGATTGTAAGGAACACAACGGAGATGGAGATCACCTTTAAGCGCGGGATACCCCTCGTGCACTTGTTCCCGGTGACGGTGATGTCTAGCGCCCCCGTGAGGCCCACTGGAGGAAAACTATTGGAGAACAGGGGGCGACTGACCGAGGATGCCATTAATTTTGAGGACCCCCCTGTGCCGCCGGAGTGTAAGAGAAGGCTGGCGGAGAAGATGTTGAAGCTAGGGGATGTCTTTTCTCAGGGCGAGTTTGATGTGGGTTGTTCCAAGAGCACTTGTCACACTATCTGGGTGACTAATGACACCCTGTTTAGAGAAAGGTTGCGGCGGTTGGCCCCGGCTGATGTAGATGATGTGCGGCAGCACTTGCGCCAGTTGAAGGATGCGGGGATTATCACGGAGTCCCGGAGCCCCTATGCGTCTACCATAGTAGTGGCCGTGAAGAAAAATGGGAAGGTACGCATGTGCGTGGACTACAGGACCCTGAACCAGCGCACTGTCCCTGACCAGTATATGGTCCTGAGGGTTGAAGAAGCGTTGGCCTGTTTGAGTGGTGCCCAGTGGTTTAGCGTATTGGATTTGCGGAGCGGGTATTACCAGATTCCGATGAGTGAGGCCGATAAAGAGAAGACAGCCTTCATCTGTCCCCTGGGATTCTTTCAGTTTGAACGAATGCCCCAAGGCATATCGGGGGCCCCAGACACCTTCCAGAGGAACATGGCGAGGACAGTGGGGGATATGAACTTGCTCAAGGTGTTGGTGTATCTGGATGACCTGATAGTGTTTGGATCTACGTTGGAGGAACATGAGGAGCGGCTGCTGAAGGTGTTAAGCCAGCTGAAGGAGGAAGGGTTGAAACTTTCCCCAGACAAATGCCAGTTCTGCAAGACGTCTGTCGGCTATGTCGGACACATAATCTCGCAAAGTGGAGTGGCGACTGATCCGGCTAAGGTAGATGCAGTGACTACCTGGCCGAGTCCCCAGACTGTGAGCGCCCTGCACTCGTTTTTGGGGTTCTGTGGATGTTATCGGCAATTTGTGAAAGTATACGCTAAAATGAGTCAGCTCTTTAACCAACTTTTGTGCGGCTATCCTCCCGTGGGGAAGAAAAGGAAGGGAGACTGAGGGCAGGAGGTAGGAGGATATCTGAACCCGTCAGAGTCCTTTGGACCGAGGTGGGATGCCCAATGCGAGGAGGCATTCCAATCACTGAAAAGGGCACTGGCACAGGCCCCAGTGTTGGCTTTTGCTGACCCCCGGAAGCCGTATGTGCTACACACTGATGCCAGCCAAGAGGGGCTGGGGGCTGTCCTGTACCAGGAGCAGGGCAATGGATTGAGGCTGGTGGCATTTGTCAGCTGAAGTTTGTCACCTTCTGAGAGAAACTATCCCACTCAAAAGTTGGAGTTTCGGGTGCTGAAACGGGCGGTGGTGGACAAGTTGAGCGATTATCTATATGGGGCCAAGTTTGAGGTGAGGATGGACAAAAATCCTCTCACTTATATTCTGACCTCGGCAAAACCGGACGCTACAGGGCATCGGACGTTGGCAGCCTTGTCTGCCTATGAGTTCAACCTGAGGTACTGGCCGGGGAGCCGGAACATCGATGCAGATGCTTTATCTCGTCGGGCACATGAGGGATTGGGCACGGACGAGGAGTGGGAGAGCATCCCTGCCCCGGGAGTGAAGGCCATGTGTCAATTTGCGAGCGACGCTGAAGCAGGAGCCCCGATGGGGCCGGATCGGGCAGTGGATCAATTGGGGATTGATGATGACGTTCTACCCACTGTTTATTGTAATTTGACTGCTCTGAAGAACAAGCAGTTGCTGGAGCTGAGCCTCAAGGAAGTGGGGGCAGCTCAGCGAGATGACCCGGGCATTGGCACTATCTGGTACGTGGCTAAAACAGGGGACAAGACGAAACACGCCTCAGTGACTTTACTACTGAAAGAGTGGCCTCGGTTGAAACTGGAGAACCAAATCTTATACCAGGTCATGTTGCCCCAGGACCGCCCCCGGCATTGCCAGCTGGTCCTGCCTGAGAAGTATCGGAAGACTGTGCTCAAGTCACTACATGATGATTCCAGGCATTTGGGGGTGGAAAAGACTTACGGATTACTCAAGGACCGGTTTTACTGTCCCCGGGTGAGGGGGGAGGTAGAAGAATACAGTAAGACATGCAGTTGTTGCATCCGGAGGAAGATCCTGCCTGCGCAGGCGGCTCCTTTGTCCCACTTGCAGAGGGTGGGAACCATGGACCTGGTGTGTATGGATTTCCTGTCTACTGAGCCAGACCCCAGCAACGCCGCGAATATCTTAGTCATCACGGATCACTACACTAGGTATGCTCAGGTGTTTCCCACTAAGGACCAGAAAGCGACCACAGTGGCTAAGGTATTTTGTTCATTATGGCCTCCCCAGACAGATACATAGTGATCAGGGATAGGACTTTGAGAGCAGGCTTGTCCATGAATTACTGGATATGCTTGGGGTTGAGAAATCCAGGATCACACTCTATCACCTGTAGGGTGATCCTCAGCCTGAGAGGTTTAACCGGACCCTTTTGCACATGTTCAGGACTCTGGAGATTGGACAGAAGAGTAAGTGGAGTCAGCACATCCGGCATTTGTTTTCAATGTTACAATTGTACCCTTAATGACGATACGGGGTACTTGCTTTATTATCTGATGTTTAGGCGGGAAGCAAGGTTGCACATTGACCTTTGTTTTGGGACTGAAGCAGGTGAATTACCTTCGAAGCCCTATCTTAAGTATGTGTCCGATATGAGGGGAGAGTTGAAAAGGGCGTACGAGTTGGCTGAGGCGGCGGCCACCAAGCAGAATCAAGGGAATAAGAGGAGGTATGATCAGAAAGTAAAGTTCGCCCATCTTATGCCGGGAAACTGGGTGCTTATACGGAATTTAGGACTACCTGGTAAGCACAATTTGGCAGATCGCTGGGCAGCCACCCCCTATATGGTAGAGAGCCAGATGCTGAACCTACCTGTTTACTGGGTGAGACCAGAGGATGGGAAGGGGCCTGTCAAGGTACTCCATCGGAACCACCTATTGCCCCTGGGTCAAGAAGTGCAGGTAGACCATGAGCCCGAATTGGAGTTTACGCCTAGTATGAGGACTCTGCGGAGGCGTGGGGCGAGGGAGGAGCCCACCGCAAAAGAGACGGGGCTGGGCCCAGCCCCAGAAAGGGATACTGATTTGGAAGATGATGATTCGGATGTGTGGTACCTGCTTCCATTTGTTAATTCCCTGGTACCGGAAGAAAAGGCTCCTGACCCTTCCCCCACCGAGTTAGGTGAGAAGAGGGGGGGGTGTTGAGGGGCAGCCTGGGATACAGCCGGCCTTGGAAGGAGAGAGGGTGGAACCAGAACCTGAGACAGAGGGCTCCGAGTTGCCGAGGGGTCCCAGTGAGGGAGCGGGCGAGGGTTCGACATGTAGACCCAGGGTGTCTCCAGTTGTGTCTGAGCCAGAAGGATCGCCAGAGGAGGTATGGATGTCTCAGAGAAACACAGAAACATAGAAACATAGAAAATAGGTGCAGGAGTAGGCCATTCGGCCCTTCGAGCCTGCACCGCCATTTATTATGATCATGGCTGATTATCCAACTCAGAACCCTGCACCAGCCTTCCCTCCATACCCCCTGATCCCCGTAGCCACAAGGGCCAAATCTAACTCCCTCTTAAATATAGCCAATGAACTGGCCTCAACTGTTTCCTGTGGCAGAGAATTCCACAGATTCACCACTCTCTGTGTGAAGAAGTTTTCCTAATCTCAGTCCTAAAAGGCTTCCCCCTTATCCTCAAACTGTGACCCCTCGTTCTGGACTTCCCCAACATCGGGAACAATCCCCCTGCATCTAGCCTGTCCAATCCCTTTAGGATTTTATACGTTTCAATCAGATCCCTCCTCAATCTTCTAAATTCCAATGAGTACAAGCCTAGTTCATCCAGTCTTTCTTCATATGAAAGTCCTGCCATCCCAGGAATCAATCTGGTGAACCTTCTTTGTACTCCCTCTATGGCAAGGATGTCTTTCCTCAGATTAGGGGACCAAAACTGCACACAATACTCCAGGTGTGGTCTCACCAAGACCCTGTACAAATGCAGTAGTACCTCCCTGCTCCTGTACTCGAATCCTCTCGCTATAAATGCCAGCGTACCATTCGCCTTTTTCACCGCCTGCTGTACCTGCATGCCCACTTTCAATGACTGGTGTATAATGACACCCAGGTCTCGTTGCACCTCCCCTTTTCCTAATCGGCCACCATTCAGATAATAATCTGTTTTCCTATTTTTGCCACCAAAGTGGATAACTTCACATTTATCCACATTAAATTGCATCTGCCATGAATTTGCCCACTCACCCAACCTATCCAAGTCACCCTGCATCCTCTTAGCATCCTCCTCACAGCTAACACTGCCATCCAGCTTCATGTCATCCGCAAACTTGGAGATGCTGCATTTAATTCCCTCATCCAAGTCATTAATATATATTGTAAACAACTGGGGTCCCAGCACTGAGCCTTGCGGTACTCCATTAGTCACTGCCTGCCATTCTGAAAAGGTCCCGTTTATTCCCACTCTTTGCTTCCTGTCTGCCAACCAATTCTCTATCCACATCAATACCTTACCCCCAATACCGTGTGCTTTAAGTTTGCACACTAATCTCCTGTGTGGGACCTTGTCAAAAGCCTTTTGAAAATCCAAATATACCACATCCACTGGTTCTCCCCTATCCACTCTACTAGTTACATCCTCAAAAAATTCTATGAGATTTGTCAAACATGATTTTCCTTTCACAAATCCATGCTGACTTTGTCCGATCATTTCACCGCTTTCCAAATGTGCTGTTATCACATCTTTGATAACTGACTCCAGCAGTTTCCCCACCACCGACATTAGGCTAACCGGTCTATAATTCCCCGGTTTCTCTCTCCCTCCTTTTTTAAAAAGTGGGGTTACATTAGCCACCCTCCAATCCTCAGGAACTAGTCCAGAATCTAACGAGTTTTGAAAAATTATCACTAATGCATCCATTATTTCTTGGGCTACTTCTTTAAGCACTCTGGGATGCAGACCATCTGGCCCTGGGGATTTATCTGCCTTTAATCCCTTCAATTTACCTAACACCACTTCCCTACTAACATGTATTTCGCTCAGTTCCTCCATCTCACTGGACCCTCTGTCCCCTACTATTTCTCGAAGATTATTTATGTCCTCCTTAGTGAAGACAGAACTAAAGTAATTATTCAATTGGTCTGCCATGTCCTTGCTCCCCATAATCAATTCACCTGTTTCTGTCTGTAGGGGACCTACATTTGTCTTTACCAGTCTTTTCCTTTTTACATATCTATAAAAGCTTTTACAGTCAGTTTTTATGTTCCCTGCCAGTTTTCTCTCATAATCTTTTTTCCCCTTCCTAATTAAGCCCTTTGTCCTCCTCTGCTGAACTCTGAATTTCTCCCAGTCCTCAGGTGAGCCACTTTTTCTGGCTAATTTGTATGCTTCTTCTTTGGAATTGATACTATCTCTAATTTCCCTTGTCAGCCACGGGTGCACTACCTTCCTCGATTTATTCTTTTGCCAAATTGGGATGAACAATTGTTGTAATTGTTGTAGTTCATCCATGCGATCTTTAAATGCCTGCCATTGCATATCTACCGTCAATCCTTTAAGTGTCATTTGCCAGTCTATCCTAGCTAATTCACGTCTCATACCTTCAAAGTTACCCCTCTTTAAGTTCAGAACCTTTCTTTCTGAATTAACTATGTCACTCTCCATCTTAATGAAGAAGTAGGAACCCCCTCCGGAAAGGTTGACCTATTTAGCGCCGGGAGAACAGGGTGTGATCTCTACTGCCCTGGGAAGTTATATCACTGCTTTATGCACCTGGATCGGATTTTTTGTTTTGCAAGGAGGATTGGTGAACTCCTTTAATGTCATGAGGACATGACTTTATTTGGTGGGGGGAGAGTGTATCTGGGTCTTGGTTACACTGGCTGCAGAGGTGTCTAAAATGGCTTCTTTGTATGTTATGTAAAATGGCTTTTCTGTAATAATAACTGCGATGTAAGGAGTTCTCTCTCTCCCTGCTTGTTTGGGTTATATTTGATAAGGGAGAGAATGAACCAATGAGTGTCCATGTTATTCTATCTGTATATGTGGGAACCTGGGTGAGTGTGTGGGTTTTTCGGGAGGAGAACTGAAGAGGGAGGACGTGCTGGATGCGCTCTGGTCGACCACCGTGGTTGGTCCCTGGCGGCAGGTCGAGGAGGTTGGAGGAGATCGAATGGTAGAAAGAAGACCCCGTTAATTGAGCTCCAATGGTTGTGCACGAAGTGGTTGAACTCTGATAAGTTTGGCATCTTTTACTTTCCTTTTATATTGTATCTCTATTAATTACATATTTCCACTAAGATCTATAAAGTGTAATCTGTAAATCGTACATTGTGTGCTGTCTGATATTTGATGTGTGAGTTTGAACCAGGGTGCATTACACAGCAACTACACAAACATGAGATACGGTTTGGTTGATGGACGGGGTTTCCCCTAGATAAACACAAGCCAATAGACCTGAGCATTACACGTGTATTTCATGAACTAGCGCTTTCAAACGCTTTCCTGAAAATCACCTCTCCCTCCTATTAGTCCTGACAAAGGGTCTCGGCCTGAAACATCGACTGTACCTCTTCCTATGGATGCTGCCTGGCCTGCTGTGTTCACCAGCAGTTTTTGTGTGTGTTGTCTCCCTCCCATTTGTTGGTGTCTGGTTCCTATAGGGAGCATGCCCTCAAGATGATGGCTTTGGACTGTACTGCAGCAAAGTGCTGACAGCTACGTATGTGCAACTGAACCCAGTCCCACAAACAGGACAAAAGCTGCAGATGCTAGAAATCCAAAGCAACACGCAAAATGCTGGAGGAATGCAGCAGGATAGGCAGCATCTATGGAAAAGAGTAAGCATTCGACGTTTTGGACTGAGACATTTCATCAGGACTCAGGGTGTCAGGCTGAAATGTCAACTGTTTACTCTTTTCCTTAGATGCTGTCTGGCCTTCTGAACCCAGTTCCACTGGGAATGCTATAAGTTCTGTTTTACTCAAGAATTAGGTGTAAATGACCTTTTCACATTTCAGCTGTTTTTGGGAGATATTATGGTTTTATCTGAGGGAGCCAAACTTGGTGACCTAGTGTGATTAAGGACTGCTTTTTATGTTTATTCTGACTACTTGATCTCTAGTTGAACACATCTGAATTTATAGATGGTAAATATTGCGAGTTTATCCCAGCTCATACATATCCATTGCATATTGGAAAATGGCTCTGTAAGAGACTTTAACACAACATGAGTCTTACCATTGCATCTCAAGACATTCTTCACCAGGCTAAGGTAATCATTTTCAGTTTATATGTACACTAATTAACCAGCCTAACAGAATCTTTGTGCAGGACTCACTACAAACAAATGAAAGCAATAAATTTGCTGACACAACCCAAAAAAATTATGTATTTATCGGAATCAGAGTAGATGAGCTTTGTGGTTTTTATTCTTCCTTATATTCCAGTATAAAGCTCTGAAGATGAAGTTAATAAAAGCATAATTCAATGTTCAGTAATATCACTGATAAACAGCAGTTCCTATTTACTCACAGGGATAACCAACTTTCACCAATGCTATTTGTCTAAAATCAAGTTACTTAAAAGGTTATCACTCAAGGTGCATTATTCATCTCAATTGAAAGGGGTGACCTTCTCTGACCTCAAATACAACTCCACCTGTGCACCTTGACTACTTTGCCAGGATAACAGTCATTCTCAAGCTCCCAGCCTCAGGAGCTTGTTGCTGATCACTGCAACATCTTACAAATTTAGAAAGTTGCCTAATCTTCCTACCCAAGGAGAGGAGACATCATTTACCTTTCCTTCAGCTTACAGAAGCAGTAGAGTGAGTACAGACATTCATCAAGGTGTAAGCAATCAGAAACTGCTGACAAGCTCCTAATAGTGGTGCTTGGCTATAGCTTCAGACTGTTTTTTGTTGTTGTCCTTTTGTATTAAGAGCATGTCTCGAATGGACACTGTTCTTCAACAGCCTATCCAGATCCATCAAATCTTTCTCTCCATTTCTGCATTATCTCATCATTTGGAGAAATACTCTCCTTGTCCTTTTAAGAACCCACTACAAAAATACCAACTGCTCTGTGACAGTGAGAAGTGTAAGCACTAATAAAGTTAGTTTCAGCAAAATATTACTGGGGATCTGAAAACCCTGTTCTGTAAACGGTACAAATGACGTGCTCACTTTTAGCGTGGCTTTCACAGGCAGCACTGAAGTGACCAGCAGCACTACATTCATCCGTGACTACTCACTGTGGAGTGGTTTTCAGAGCTAGTGATCTTGTCAGAAGTCCTGAAAGATTTGCCATGAATAATAGCTGAATTGTCCCCATGCGCAAGCTGCAGTTAAAATGAAGAGCAATTGTTTTTTCCATCCTGTCAAGTGGAAAGTCAATCACTTCGGATGATTAAAGCTGTGGTGCAATTCAGAGCAATGTGAATGCAAAGCCATGTGTTCAGTTACTTCTATTAGATGGTAATAGAAGAAGGAAATTCAATAGACGGCAGAAACGGGAAAGAATTCTTAGCTTTCCTCAGAGGATGGAGAGTTATTATTTAATATGTAGATAACTAATTTTATAATACATTCTGACAGCATTAGCAATTGATGGTAATTCTGCAGAGGTCTGAACCATATTGAGTAGGCCTCTGCAGAACTATCATGAGCTTCTAGTGTAACAAGTATACAAATAGATCTGTCAGTGACTGGAAGCTCATTTTCACCTCTTCCACGCCAGATTCATGAATCAGGACTAGGCATTCTTAATTGCTAATATGAGGTGTTACAGAGCCATAGAATCATACAAAAGTACAGCACAGAAACAGGCCCTTTGGCCCATGTAGTCAATGCTGAAACATTTAAACTGCCTTCTCCCATCAACTCACACCAGGACCATAGCCCTCCATATCCCTACCTTCCAAATACCTATCCAAACCTCTCTTAAACGTTGAAATTGAGCTCACATGCACCACTTGTGCTGGCAGCTCACTCCATAGGCTGAGTCATAGAGCACAGAAACTTACTCTGGGCCACTGGGTCCACACAGACTATAAAGCATCCATTTACACTAACTTGTACTAATTATATTTTATTTTTCCCACCTTCCCATTAATGCCCCCCTCGCCTTCCCACCACCTCTCTCCTCAAATTCTACCACTCACTTACACATTAGGGGCAACTTACAGTGGCCAGTTTACCTTATAACCAGCTTACCTATGTGACATAGGAGGAAAATAAAACACGAGGAGGGGACGAGGGCCGGGTTAGGCTGGAGGGGAAACCCACATGGTCTCAGGTAGAACATGCAAACTCTAGACAGCGATGAAGACTAGGATTAAACCCACATCACTTGAGCTATGAGGCAGCAGTCATATAACCTTTGCAGCAATGTAGAAGAGGGATGGAAGGAATAGACAGGCATTGGGGATCTATTTTATGGGACCATTCAACCAGATCATTGTCTAGCAAAAAACAGCATTACAGGACTCATTACAAGTTTTCTTGCACCTTTATGAACTATTGTTGTTCAGTTTGAGAACCTTTTTGTATGAGTTCTGTTGAAGTGGAGAAGGAGAAGGACCAATGGGCAAATACCTAATTATGAATGGAGCATGCAGAATGTAAGCACTTCCCATTGTTGCGAGCATATATTTCCTAGTTGCATAATTTACACTTTACTAGCTGCACAATTTTCAGTAATCTATAATCAATAATTTATTCTGTTCTTCCAGCACAGCTCCATTGCTAATAGGTCACTGATCCTCTGATTATACTGTTCTATGGTTGTTAAGTACTTCATCCTTTGATGAGTATTTAGTTGAGCTAGATCCACATTCAAAGGATGTTTTAGCTAATGAGCCATCATAATAATTTTGCCATTCCTTCATTCAAGCTTTTATTAATGCCTTGATTTTTACGTATAAATTGCATTTTCACAGAAGTCCTTAACACATTTTACATTTTTTAAATCTTTTCTTCAAGAAATGGAAACATAATTACCTTTTTTGTCTGTGTTCCCTGACTCCTTGTTCTTTCCTGCTCCTTTGTGATTGTTTTCTTCCCATGTGCTCTTGTCAAATTGATGAATAAACTTTTAGCTAAAAATAATGAAAGAGGCAATGAGTGGTGTAACACAGCTGCAGTGCAGTGCAGCAAGAATTAATGTAGCCAGTAGCACTAACCAAACTATCATAATGCACACCAAATAGATACCATCTGCATCTTGTATTAGAATATACACCTAGTTATTCTCAGAAGACATGTTGAAAAGTTGAACAGGAAAGAAAAATAATTGCTGGAGACTGGCCAAAACGTGTCTCAAACAATACTTCATGCTGAAACCATTTCTTTTAGATTGAAGTAAATTTTACCACTTCATAGCTGTGTCAGTAACTCTTCAGATACCAAGAATTAAATGAGGATATGTTAGTGTTAGGATGTGGAATGTGTTCAAGAATCACAAGAGATACCCTGGTCATCCAAGCACACTGGTCATGATTGATTTTGCTTATTATTTTTGCTAAAATTTATAAAATGAAATCAATCTTCTAATATTTCTCTGCACATGTCAGTAATCTGTTGAGAGGGAGAGAAAAGGAGTGTGTTAATTACAACCAAGGTCATCCCATTCTCCAAGATTAAGAATCCCATTGTAAGAGAGTAGGGAGAGTAGAGAATGAGATTAGAATCACCCTACTTCTTGAAAATTTACTATTATGATTCTTAATTGGTTCCTTAAGGTTGTGATAGCTAGGGGTCTTAGTGGAGATAACCTCCCACTACCGATTAAGTACTCCCAATGGCATTGCGACTCAAATAGCCACTTTCGACCATGACCATACATTTCCCCACTTTATATTCCATCTGTCAATTTGTTGATCACTTCACTAACTTATTTGCATTCCTTTGTAGCCCCCTCACAACTTGCTGATATATTTACCTCGGTATCATTGGCAGATTTGTCCCTTCATCCAAATCATTAATATAGAGATTAAATATTTTGTCCCTAATACTGATTTCTACAGCAGTCCAATATATACTGATTTCCACTCCATAAATTATCCATTTCTCACAGCTATCTGTTTTTGTTAGCTTGCCATGCACTTTCCCATGCTAATATATTACCCAACCCCAGTATACACTAATCTTGTTGAGTAGTTTGAGCTTGCGTGTTTTCCATGTGTTCATATGGGTTTCCTTGCCAGCCCTCGTCCCCTCCTTGTGTTTCATTTTCCTCCTATGTAGCATAGATATGCTGGTTAGAAGGTTAACTGACCAGTCTAAGTTGCCCCTAATGTGTAAGTGTTAAAGGAGAGAAGCAGCGGGAAGGGAAAGGTGCACTAATGGAAATTTAGGAAAAATAAAAAGCAATTATCATGAGTTAGTGTAAACATGTGCTTCATAGTCTGTGACATCTTATTGAATGGCTTCTGCATTACAGAAATATTATATTCTGCTAATTCTCATTTATCTACCACTTTCTTGTTATATCTTCAAAGAGCATGGTAAACTTGTCAAGCTTGATTTCCTTTTCATAACATCATGTTGATCCTGATTGATTGACTAATCATTTTCTAAGTATGTTGGCACAAAACACAAAAACATAACACCTTAGTTTGAAAGGATTTTTTTGTATAGATTTGGAAATGAAAAGTATTGCTTTTTCTACGAATACTGTACCGCACAGAAAAGGGAAATAATTCTACTGGAACCATAAAATGCATTGCTGAAATTCCCGGTTATTACATGCACGAGATATTTTGGTAACATTTTTAGTTTGCCTAATTCTCTGTGAGTAGATTCCAACTATATTCTAGGTTTATAAGGTTTGTTGTAGGAAAGGGAAGTTTTATCTCATGTAGAGGTTTTGGGCCCATTTGGGTGAAATCAATATTTCCATAGCATAACTCAGTCATTTTAACTGCATTATTAGGTTTATATACTTTAATCACTGATCCACTTCACCATCTATAGATCAGCTGGGTAACTGGATTGTTGAAGAGATGTGACTTTGATATAAAGATTATAGGGATGGTTCAAATACTTTCCAACATTGATCTCTATATCCTTGTGAAGCAACAAATATTACTATATTTTTCCCATCAATGTTGCCCTCATCTGCATTTCCTCTATTTCCTGCACACCTGTCTTCAACCCCTCCCACCCCTATAATAGGGATAGGGTTCCCCTTGTCTTACTTACCCTCTCCAAGACCTTCCACATCAAGCACATCATTCTCCTAACTGATGCCATCTTCCAGTATGATCCTATGACTAAGCACATCTTTACTTCCCCCTCCCCTTTCCACACATGACTCGTATACATTCATCCTTCCCCATTTATCTTCCTCCTGGCACTTATCCCTGTTAACAGGATAAGTGCTACACGTGCCCCTATTGCTCCTCTCCCACCACCATTCAGGACCCCAAACAGTCCTTCCAGGAGAGGCACTACACCTATGTGTCTTTTGCGGTCATCAACTGTATCTGGTGCTCCTGGTGTGATCTCCTCTACATTGGTGAAACCCAACGTAGATTAGGGGATTCCTTCACTGCGCACCTTTGCCCTGACCACCAAAAAGGCAGGATCAGGATTTCCTGGTCACTACCCATTTCAATTCAACTTCCCATTCCCATTCTGTCCATGTCTGTCCATGGCCTCCACTACTGCCATGATGAGACCAAATTCGAGTTGGAAGAGCAACACCTCTTATTCTGTTTGGGTTGTCTCCAACCCAATTGCATGAACATAAGTTTTTTTAAACTTCTTGTAATTTCTCCCCCTTCTACTTTACTCTTTTCCATTCCCAATTCTGGCTCCTCTCATACCCTTTCTCACCGGCCCATCACCTCCCTCTGATGTCTGTCCTCTTACTTTTGTCCATGGTTCACAGCCCTCTCCTATTAGATTCTTTTTTTTCAGCTCCTTACCTCTTCGATCTATCAATTTCCAGCTTTTTAATTCATCCACCCACCTCCACCCTCACTTGGTTTCA
This sequence comes from Mobula birostris, assembly GCF_030028105.1. NCBI lineage: Eukaryota > Metazoa > Chordata > Chondrichthyes > Myliobatiformes > Myliobatidae > Mobula > Mobula birostris. The sequence goes on from NC_092370.1 coordinate 63,009,524, forward strand.
TCAATCACCTGTCTGCTTGTACTCTTTCCACCTTCTAATTCTGGCTTTTGCCCTCTTTCTTTCCATTCTGATGCAGGGCCTCAGACTGAGATGTCAAATGTTTATTTCCCTCCATGGATGCTGCCTGGCTTGCTAAGTTCTTTCAGCATTTTGTGTATGTTGTTCCAGATTTTCTTTCCACTACTACTTGTTGTGACTGACCAAAACTGAACCACACAGGAGCTATAATGGAGAATCATAAAAGTCCTTATTCACACAGCAAACCTTCAGGATAGAACATCCAGGTGAATCTAAGAGAATCTCAAGAGAGTCTCACTCTCCTGATAAGACGTTGTATAATACTTAAGCATAAAACAACTATAAATGATTTATTACAGTTCCAATAAACCATGGGCTCCCCTTGTGCTAAGATGGGGCCACACTCCGGGTGGAGGAGCAACACCTTATATTTCATCTGAATAGCCTCCAACTTGATGGCACGAATATCAATTTCTCCTTCCGGTAAAAAAAATCCTCTCCCTGCTCCACTTTCTCTGTTCCCAACTCTAACCTCTTACCTCTTCTCACCTGCCCATCACCTCCCCCTGGCTCCCCTCCTCCATCCCTTTCTCCTATGGTCCACTTCCCTTTCCTATCAGATTCCCTCTTCTCCGGCTATCATCCTTCCCCTCTCCCACCTTTTTATTCTTCCTTTCCGGTCCTGAAGAAGCCTGAAATGTTGACTGTTTGTTCATTTCCTTAGATGCTGACTGACCTTCTGAGTTCCTCCAGCATTTTGTGTGTGTTGCAATTGCTATAATTATCTTACCATTTTGAATATAGTCTGGTAATCTTACAGAATTACATGTTTAAAACGGTGGCACATTCCAACTAGCAAAACCCCTCTGGGCATTCAATACTTGTGTTTGTCCCAAAAACACGAACTCCCAAAATATACCCTTTTTGTTACAACATTGAAGGATGTCTCCATGAATATACAGACAGAATTTTAAATTGACCAAACAGATCTGCCCTGATCTGCATATTAAGTGGCAGGGATATACCTTTAACTGTGTGTTAATGCAGGAGATGGTCACTTAATGCCTTCCCTGACCTCATTCTAAATAACATGAACTCATCTATTGTGCAGTTTCAATTGGACAGAATCAGAATGTCCCACAATTGGTTTCATTAGCCTCAAAGTATTGGTTGGAATTTGTCCTGAGGAAGGGTCTCGGCCCAAAACATGACTGTTGATTCGTTTCCTCAGATGCTGCCTGATCTGCTGAGTTCTTCACATACAAGAGAAAACCTGCAGATGTTGTTTTGGCCTGAAATGTCAACTGTACTTTTTTCCATAGATCCTGTCTGGCCTACTGAGTTCTTTCAGCATTTTGTGAGTGCTGAGTTGGAATTTAACTTGTGTACAGGTTTTATTTCCTGAATAATGGTTCTCATTTTAGTTAATCCATAATTATTCTACCCATAATTTTGTAAGCCAAAATGATCCCCACTATTATTAATGCAATTCTGCATTTCTGTCATTTCTCATGGCCCAAGATCACAAGAGCTGAAAAACAAATTTGCTGGCATACTGCTTGTAGAAACAATAAGAAAGTAAATCATTGAGTACTACCTATATAAAAACAAAAGGAGTGGAACAGAGGAACAACATTGGAATACTGCAGTAAATGACAGCAGATATACAGTAGTAATGTCAAACTAATATTTTAACAAAGACATTTATCACTAGTGGAGTATTAAATATGCTATATGGTCTCATATAATCTTGTTGAACTCTGCTTCTGAAATACATTCCACTGCAGACAAGGTAATTAATTTGTACTGATGCACCAACATAATGCATTTCTTGTTAATGACTAGAGATACAAGGCTATGCCTCTGTACCGTCATTTTCTGATGGTGCTTAGCAGAAGCTAAACAAAGGGAATAAAAATTAGAAGCATCCTAATTACCTTCTGATGTTAATAGTCAATGAATGCTTATCATATTCACTTGAACTATTTTAGCCTCGATGAATATCTGATCTATTGAAGTAACACATGGAATACTATTTGAGTAAAGAAGTTTCCAGTTGGCATTAGTGAAGTGGTACTGTAGGAAATGAGTTAGGAGGACCACATTACAAAAGAACCAATGAGTGGGCATGCAAAAGCAGTAGCTCTTAATGTGGAGAAACTTAAATGTTCTGAAATTATCATAGTTTCAAAGCGATGAGAAGCTTGGAACTATGGCAATGGAGAGACTTGGAGCTGCAAATACAGAAATTACTAAAAGAGAGGGATGTGAATTAAATAAAAGCTAACAGAGTCTTGGCATTTATCTCAAGGAATCTGGAATATAAAGGGATATAAATATTTTCCTCCTGATCAGCCTGTTTGCTCTTTCCATTCTTGGCACTGTGACTTAGGCTGGGTGGTGTTTGATCTGGATTGCGATCTCCTGTAACAGTTTTGAGCTTTGTGACAACAACCAAGGCTTGGCTGCCTTGGATGTCCTGCAAAGTAGACAGGATTGCAAGCAGCAACTGGAACTCAGCTGAATCCCCAGATTACCTTTTGATATCCTGATACTATTAAAGGCCTCTGAACTATTTTAAAATACCTATCGTAAAGCAACAAAATACTAGGGATGGGTAATAAATGCTGGCTTAGCTGGTGACGCCCACATCCTGTAAATGAATAAATGAATAAAAACAAAAACAAGTTAAATCGTTAAAACATTATCTGAAAAATATTAAGAATACATTAAAGTTACTTTAAAATACTTAAATTTACTAGATGTTTGTTGGAAACAAAAATAAAATTAAAAAAACACTTCAAACCTTCTGGGTACTCCTCAGTGTCCAGCTGCTCACCCTGTAAGTCCTACCCTGGTCTGTCCTCCCAAAGTGCAACACATTATACCTGTCTTCATTAAATTTCATATGCCATTTCTCAGCCCATTTTTCCAGTTGGTCCTGATCCATTGCAAGCTTTGATTGTCTTCTTCGCTGTCCACTACATCCCCAAGCTTGGTGAATCTTGGTGCCATCTGCAAACTTGTTGGTCCAGTTTACCACAATTTCGTTCATATCATTGATTTAGATGACAAACAACAGTAGACGCAGCACTGATCCCTGTGGCACACCACTAGTCACAGGCTTCAAGTCAGAGAGGCAAACATCTACAACCACTCTCTGGCTTCTCCCAGAAAGCCAATGTCTAATCCAGTCTACTATCTCATCTTGAGTGCCAAGTGACTGAGCCTTCTTGACCAACCTCTCATGTGGGACCTAGTCAAAGACCTTGCTTAAGTCCACATAGATAATATCCACTGTCTTGCCTTCATCGACTTTCCTTGTAACTTCCCTGAGAAATTCTATTTAAGATTAGTTAGGTATGATCTACTACTTTATAAGACACTGGTCAGTCCACACTTGGAGTGTTGCCAACAGCTTTGGGCCTCATATCTCAGAAAGGATGTATTTTCATTGGTGAGAGTTCAGAGGAAGTGGGAATGAAGGGGTTGACATAAGGAGCATTGGGCAGCTTTGTGCCTGTACTCACTGAAATGTAGAAGAATGCGGGGGTAGCTCACTGAAACCTACTGAATGTTGAAAGGACTAGATAGGGTGGATGTGGAAATATGATGGGGTTATCCAGAAATAGAGCACACAGCCTCAAAATTGAGGGGTGACCTTTTAGAACAGTGGTAGAGAGTAATTTTTTTACCCAGAGAGTTTGTAAATCTGTGGAATGTTCTGCCCCAGACTGTGGTGGAGGCCAAGTTCGTAGGTATATTTAATGCAGAAGTTGATCATTTCCTGATCGGTCAGGGCATCAAAGGATATGGTGAGGAGGCAGATGTATGGGGTTGAGTGGCATCTGGGATCAGTCATGATGGAATGGTGGAGCAGACTTGATGGGCTGAATGGCCTAATTCTGCTTCTATGTCTTATGGTATTATGGTCTGAGCAGACTAGATGTCGAGGAAGCACCAAATGCTTGGCTCAGAGTTGGAGACCTCTTCCCAGAAACAGAATAATTTCTTGTGGTAATACAGGACCAGGTGGTTAATGCAAAAAATATCAAAAAAATAATAAAAGACCAAGAAATCTGAGATGATAAATGCAGAAAATGTAAAAGAAACCAGAAACAATCCAGCACAATACCGGATTCTGCAGCAGTTTGCTCAATTTGATTACTTACACAGGCACAATTAAGCGGCAAGCAATATTCACCATAATCTTGCTTTAATATACAAACTCATAAATGAAATCACACCTTATTATAAATACAAGCCTGATCCAGTTTTAGAGTCAGAATACCACAAATTGCATCATGACCGATTATTTATTATGGATAGGACAAATCATAGCAACCATCCAGATATAATAATACAGGATAAACAAGAACAAATTATTTAATAGAATTAGCCATTACAAACACGGGTATCAATAAGTGAAAGACACCAGAAATATGCTGAATTAAAAGAGTAAATTGAAAGACTCCGGTATACATTGTCCTGACAGTAATATCTACAACTGGTATCATCCCAAAGGCACTGCACAATAGCATTAAACAATTAGGGCTACACAGTAATATCTATGTGAATCTTCAGAAAGCCATAATACTAAACACAATCAGAACAGTCAAAAAGCTCCTAGCAATTGACAAATGAGCATGCTTGGGTATGCCCAAACCTCAGGTTTTACTAGCTGAGAGAAATAAATAAATAAATAAATAAATAAATTAGTTATAGATAGAACCATAGAATCATAGAAACTGCAGCACAGAAACAGGCCTTTTGGCCCTTCTTGGCTGTGCCAAACCATTTTCTGCCTAGTCCCACTGACCTGCACACGGACCATATCCCTCCATACACCTCCCATCCATGTATCTGTCCAATTTATTCTTAAATGTTAAAAAAGAACCCGCATTTACCACCTTGTCTGGCAGCTCATTCCATACTCCCACCACTCTCTGTTTGAAGAAGCCCCTCCTAATGTTCCCTTTAAACTTTTCCCCCCTCACCCTTAACCTATGTCCTCTGTTTTTTTTCTCCCCTTGCCTCAGTGGAAAAAGCCTGTTTGCATTCACTCTATCTATATCCATCATAATTTTATATGCCTCTATCAAATGTCCCCTCATTTTTCTACGCTCCAGGGAATAAAGTCCTAACCTATTCAACCTTTCTCTGTAACTGAGTTTCTCAGTCCCGGCAACATCCTTGTAAACCTTCTCTGCACCCTTTCAACCTTATTTATATCCTTCCTGTAATTTGGTGACCAAAACTGAACACAATACTCCAGATTCGGCCTCACCAACGCCTTATACAACCTCATCATAACGTTCCAGCTCTTATACTCAATACTTTGATTAATAAAGGCCAATGTACCAAAAGCTCTCTTTACGACCCTATCTACCTGTGACGCCACTTTTAGGGAATTTTGTATCTGTATTCCCAGATCTCTCTGTTCCACTGCACTCCTCAGTGCCTTACCATTAACCCTGTATGTTCTACCTTGGTTTGTCCTTCCAACGTGCAATACCTCACACTTGTCTGTATTAAACTCCATCTGGCATTTTTTAGCCCATTTTTCCAGCTGGTCCAAGTCCCTCTGAAAACCTTCCTCACTGTCTACTACATCTCCAATCTTTGTATCATCAGCAAATTTGCTGATCCAATTTACCACATTATCATCCAGATCATTGATATAGATGACAAATAACAATGGACCCAGCACTGATCCCTGTGGCACACCACTAGTCACAGGCCTCCACTTGGAGAAGCAATTCTCTAATACCACTCTTTGGCTTCTTCCATTGAGCCAATGTCTAATCCAATTTACCACCTCTCCATGTATACCTAGCGACTGAATTTTCCTAACTAACCTCCCATGCGGGACCTTGTCAAAGGCCTTACTGAAGTCCATGTAGACAATATCCACTGCCTTCCCTTCATCCACTTTCCTGGTAACCTCCTCGAAAAACTCCAATAGATTGGTCAAACATGATCTACCACACACAAGGCCATGTTGACTCTCCCTAATAAGTCCCTGCCTATCCAAATGCTTGTAGATTCTGTCTCTTAGTACTCCCTCTAATAACTTACCTACTACTGACGTTAAACTTACTGGCCTATAATTTCCTGGATTACTTTTCGATCCTTTTTTAAACAATGGAACGACATGAGCCACTCTCCAATCCTCCGGCACCTCACCTGTAGACGGCGACATTTTAAATATTTCTGCCAAGGTCCCTGCAATTTCAACACTAGTCTCCTTCCAGGTCTGAGGGAACACCCTGTCAGGTCCCCGGGAATTATCCACTTTAATTTTCCTCAAGACAGCAAGGACCTTCTCCTTTTCGATCTGTACAGTTTCCATGATCTCATTACTTGTTTCCCTTAATTCCATAGACTTCATTGCCAGTTTCCTCAGTAAATACAGACTCAAAAAACCTATTTAAGATCTCCTCCATTTCCTTTGGTTCCGCACATAGCCGACTACTCTGATCTTCAAGAGGACAAATTTTATCCCTTACAATCCTTTTGCTCTTAATATACCTGTAAAAGCTCTTTGGATTATCCTTCAGCTCTTTGGATTATCCATTATTTGGATATCGAGAATATGAGATGAAGTGTCCAGAGGTTGTGGGAACGGTTCAGTGAAGGGGACCAAGTGAAATTGGGTGAAACCATCCTCCCTGGTTCAAAAGCCTGATGGTTCAGGAATAATAATTTCTTCCTGTTTGGCAGCAGTGAGAAGAGAGCATGTGCTGGATGGTGGAGGTCCTTGATGATGGATGCCGCTTTCATGTTACAGCACATTGTACGGGTATGCTCAATGGTGGAAGGGCATTGCCTGTAATGGACTGAGTCATATCCACTACTTCTTGTAGTCTTTTCTGTTCAAGGGCTTTGGTGTTTCCATATCAGGCCATGATGCAACTAGTCCATATACTCTCCACCACACACCTATAGAAGTTTGTCTCAGTTTTAGACAACATGCTGAATCTTCACAAACTTCTAAGACAGTAGAAGTGCTGCTGTGTGGTTCATAATTGCACTTAAGTGCTGGACCCAGTACAGATTCCCTGAAATGATAACTCTGAGGAATTTAAAGTTGCTGACCTTCTCTACCTCTGATCTCCTGACGAAGACAGGCTCATGGGCCTCCATTTTCCTCCTTCTGGGCAATAATCAGCTCCTTGGTCTTGCCAACATTAAGTGAGAGATTGTTGTGGCATCATTCACACAGGTTTTCAATCTCCCTAATATGCTGATTCATCACTATTTTTGATTCAGCCAACGACAGTCATGAGCAAACTTAAATATGCCATTGGAACTGCGTCTATCCTTACAATGCTAAGTATAAAGTAAGTACAACAGGGGACTAAGCACACAGCCCTGTGGTGCACTTGTACTTATGGTGATAATAAACCTGATTCTGATTCATGGAGGAGATGATCTAAAATGACTAGGCCTGCAGGTGAGGAAATTGAAGATACAGTTGCACAAGGTAGTATTGAGGTCTAGTCCTTGGAGCTTATTGATTAGTTTTGAGGAGATAATAGTACTGAATGCCAAGCTGTAGTCATTGAAGAACAATCTGATATATGCATCTTGGCAGTCAAGATATGCCAGTGCTGATTGAGAAGCCAATGAAATGGCATCTGCTGTTGACCTGTTGGAGCGGATCCAAGTCACTTCTCAGGCTGGAGTTGGTATGTTTAATCAACAAAACTCTCAAAGCACTTCATCACAGTTGTGTGAGTGCTACTGGATGATAGTCATTGAGGTAGGATACCATATTCTTCTTAGGAACATTTATTACCCTTCAACCACTTCGTTCCTGAACCAGCATGAATATCTTCACCCACCTCAACACCGAAATGATTCCACAACCCATGGACTCATTTGCAAGGACTCTACAACTCATATTCTCAGTATTATTAATTAATTAATTTATTTATTATTTGCAGTTTTGTCTTGCACATTTGCTGCTTCTCGGTGTAAGATTTCATTGACTATATTGTATCTCTTTGCTTTTACTATGAATGCCTGCAAGAAAATGAATCTTAGGGAAGTATATGTGACATATATGTATCTTAGTAATACATTTACTTTGAAAATGTACAGGCAGGAATGGAGAAATATAGACCATGTGCAGGCAGATGTGATGAGTTAGACTGGCGTAGACTTATGGGTCAGAGGGACTGTTCCTATGTTATACTATTCTGTGTTCTATGTTTAAATATAGACATGAGGTTTGGAGGATAATTGTGGATTGTCTAGGTGATGTAGGTTTGCTGGAGAGGTGATTAGAGGAATTCAATGATATAGTGCAGAGAACATAGACCAGTACAACAGTGGACATGCCCTTCATCCTATGATGTTTTGCCAGACTATTAAGCTAATGAGAACTAATTAAACTTATCCCTCTTCTCACATGGTGCATATCCTTCCTTGTTCTCTACGTTCATGTGCTTATCTAAGAGTCTGAATATTGCTATGGTCATATTTTGAATCAGAATCATGTTTATTACTACTGACATACCACATGTCATGAAATTTGTTGTTTTGTGACAGCATTACAGTGCAAGGTATAAAAATTACTGGAGGCTACAATAACTAAGTAGAGCAAAGGAGGAATAGCGAATGTTTATAGAAATCTGATGGTAGAGCCATCCAGAGCATTCGTGTATAGCAACCATCTAGAGACTTTCGCATAGTCTTGGTGAGTGTCCACGTCTCACATCCGTATGTGTGAATGGACTCTATGACTGCTATGAAGATCCTCTTTTTAAGCCCTCTGGTCAGGTTCGACTTCCAGATTTCCTTCATGTCATTCATAGCCCTCCACACCAGCACCTTCCGTATCTTTATGTCCTTCTCTGAACTCATCATTCTTGACTCGAGGTACTTGAAGTCAAAGACTTTCTTAATGGTATCATTCCTTACGGTCTTGAGAGTACCTTCATCACAGTTAGCCGCCATGTACTCTGTCTTTTTAGCATTTAGGTGAAGTCCAATTTTATTGCACTTAATTTCAACTTTTGTGAGTAGCTGCTGCGCTTCCTCCATCTGGTCAGAGAGCAGGACTATGTCATCGAGATCTGTGAGTGTAACTGGTCTAACCCTTTTGGGTCATCCTGGTTTTATGGTAAAACCAAGCTTGTCATGACCTTTGGTACCTTGACGTGAGTTGACAACAGCACATGACAAACGTCGAGCTCTATGACGACCTACCGATGTTCACCACCAAAATCGAGGCAAGAAGACTGTAACTATTGGGGCACTGTCTATGCTATCCCTAGCTACTTGCCAGCCTAGTCAGCATATGGGAGCCCAAGCATGGGAGGATGAACCCTGGGCGCCCTCCCAAGACTATGGTCAACACGCTCCTAGAAGACAGCAGCACGGCTAATATAGATGAACTGAACACACTGATGATGGAGAGGGAGAAGTGGAGAGTCCGTCATCGTGCCCGACGCCGGCCCCCTAGGCCTGTGTCGACGTAGTAGTAGTAGTAGATGGTAGAGGGGCAGAAGCTGTTCCTAAAATGTTGATTATGCATCTTCAGGGTCCTGTACCTACACCCTGATGGTGGTAATGAGAAGAGGGTATGACCCAGATGGTGGGAGTTCCTAATGATGGATACACCTTGAGCATCTCCTCGATGGTGGGAAGGGCTGTGCTTGTGATGGAACTGGCTGACTGTACAACCCTCGGCAGCTTCTTTCTATCCTGTACATTGGAGCCTCCGCTCCAGGTGGTGGTACAACCAATCAGAATGCCATCCACCATACATCTGTAGAAGTTTCCTAGAGCTTTGGTGACTTAACAAATCTCCTCAAAATCTTGATGAAACACAGCCAATGATGAGCCTTCTTCATGATTACAACAAGGTGTTAGTCCCAGGAGAGATCCTTCAACATGTTGACACCCAGGAATCTGCACGTGCTTCCACCATCACCTCTGGCAGCACATTCCAGGCACCCATCACTCTGTCCAAAAAAAAAAAGCTTAAAATCTTTCCCTGCACATTTCCTTCAAATTTAGCCCTTTCCATTTAAATGCTGCCCTCTCATATTAGACATTTCAAACTTGGGGAAAGGATACAGAGTGTCTACTTTATCTATGCACCCCATAATTTTATCAACTTCTTTTAGGTCTCCTGTCAGCCTGCACTGCTCCAGGAAAACACTCCAACTTTGTCCAACCTCTTGTTATAGCACACATCCTCCAATTGAGACAGCATCCTAGTAAACTTCTACTGCACCCTCTCCAAAGCCTCGACAACTTTTCTATCGTGTGGCTGCCAGAGTTGAAAGCAGTTCTCCACATATGATCTAACCATAGTTTTATGAAGCTTCAACATAGCTTCCTAACTCTTAAACACAATGCTTTGACTAGTAAAGGCAAGCATAAAATACACCATCTTTACCACCCTATCAACCTGTGCAATCACTTTAAGGGACGTATTGATTAGGACCCTGAGATTTCCTTGCCCATGTTTGTAACTGATCTATATTCTGGTATACCATTTAACAAACTTACATATTATCTACAGTTCCACCATTTTTATCTATCACCTGTGAATTTACTGATCCACCTATCCAAATTTTCATCCAAGACATTTATATAATATCACAAGCAGCAGGGGCCCAGGTAGGAAAACTTGCAATAAAAAAAAGACACCCACACATACACTCACACTCATCATAGACATCCAGCTAGAATAAGGCACATCAACAACCACTTTCCGTTTTCTATGGGCATGCCAATTTTGTATCCAAATGACCAAGTCACAGTGGATCCTATGCATCGTAATCTTCTGGACAAACCTACCATGTGCTTTTGGTCCCATACCACTAGTTTTAGTAATAGTTATTACCCTTCAATCATTAGGCTCTTGAACCAGCATGGAGAACTTCACTCACCTCAACACTGAACTGATTCCACAAATTATGGACTCACTTTGGGTGCCAAGGTAGCATAGAGTTACAACTCCCCATTGAATGCATGGGTTTCCTCTGGGTCCTCCAGTTTCCTCCTACAGACCAAACATTTACTGGATAGGTTAGTGAGGCATTGTAAATTGTCCCATTGATTCATGATGAAGCGTGGCCTGGGAAGGTCAAATACCAGTCTGTCCATTTGGGAGCTGGGGCTGGATCAATCTTCGTCTGGCATCTCATCCACAGCCATTCCAACGTGGGTGGCCCTCATTTGGCATCCCTGAAGCACGCAAACTTCCACATGATGTCAATGTGTTGATCCAGGTTGTGGAGGTCAGAAGTCGACATGTCAAAACAGCACAAACACTACACTGATGGGGTGCCTGACAAACCTCAGTTTGCCCCTGCGGTGCCCCAACCCAGGACGTCCTCCACCTGGTCCAAACATGCCCTCGCACCAAGATCTGAGATGGCTTTGCTGCTGTCCATCGATGTGGCCACGAGCTAGAGCAGTGGCTTGACGAAAAAACACGTAGAAGTGTGAAGAGAAAAACACCTGATATATAAAGCAACAATAACAAGTTGTCCCGTAGGGTTAACCGGATTTGTCAGGCGTTGCTGGGGTGGCCTGTCTCGAAAAGCCAGAAGGACCTACTCCATGCTGCATTGTGAGATAAATAAATACATCTCATTATCAGTAATATTTATTTGTTTATTAATATTTTGTTTGTATTTGTTTGTTTTGTCTTTTGCACATTGGTTGTTTATCTTTTGCAAACTGGTTATTTGTCTGTCGTGTGTCGTTTTTCGTTGATTCTATTGTATTTCTTTGCTCTACTGTGAATGCCTGAAAGAAACTTAATCTCAGGGTAGTATATGGTATTATATATGTTCTTCGATAATAAATCTACTCTGAACTTTTGAACTTAGAGAGACCCTGTGAAATTCTTTATTAAAGTCTATGTAGGATAAGGGAGAATAAGTCTGATCTGATGACTTGCCCTCAGTCACTCCTACAGTAGCCTAGGTGGGGTCACATCCAATTACTCACATTACACCTGCCCATTTAAAGTCCAATCAAAATTAATTTCTGAAGCTTATTTTTAATTATCAAATTCATCTCAAGTGTAGGGAACAATGGACTATCACTTTATGTCCATCATTTTCATGTACATTTAAGTTATATAGGAAATGTAATTTATTTCATGCAAACTGATTTCACTTGACTTTCATTGGCTGTACAGAAAAATGCCCTAAGCATTAGCACCAACTGTAACCATAGTAACCTGCAGATGCTACCATTATTATTCTATCTGTAGTTTCAGTATCACATACAATAAAATAAAATTCTGAATCCAACTCACAGCTTTTGTTGGTAATATAATTTTCTCCTCCATTGAAGGAAGAGGCTACAAGACCTGATAAACTTTCTGCTGTAATTTCAAGTACTTTCCTTGATCTACAGGGAGGTAGTCACACCTAGGCTGCCGGAAGCAGGTCGTTGGGTGACAGTTGGAGGGGGGAAAGCGAAGGTGAGCAGACAGGTAGTGCAGAACACCCCTGTGGCCATTCCCCTGAATAATAAGATTACCGTCCTGGATACTGTTGGCGGGGACGACTGACCAGGTGTGAGCCATGGTGGCAGGGCCTCTGTCACTGAGTCTGACCCAGTGGTGCAGAAGGGTGGGACAGAGAAGTGGAGAGCTGTCGTCAGTGGAGACTCTATAGTCAGGGGAGCAGACAGGAGATTTTGTGGACGTGAGAAGGACACCCGCATGGTTTGTTGCCTCCCGGGTACCAGGGTCCGGGATGTCTCTGACCGGGTGCACAACATCCTGGTACGAGAGGGAAAGCAACCAGAAGTCATGATACATGTTGGGACCAACGACATAGGCAGGAAGAGGGATGAGGTCCTGAAGGGTGAGTTTCGGGAAATAGGCAGAAGGCTGAAGAACAGGACCTCAAGGGTGGCGTTCTCAGGATTGCTGCCAGTGCTACGTGACACTGATGGTAAGAATTGGAGGAGATGGCAGTTGAATGTGTGAGGGGATCCAGGAGTACCCCTATTAACTGTTTGGAGAGAGACATTTATCATTGATGGTTTGTTTGGAAAGGAGAGAGAGACAGAGTTATTTACCACTGATATGTTGCTTTTGAAAAGAGAGAGAGAGAGAGACAAAGATTAACGGTTGGACTGTCACTTTAAGGCATTGGAAGTAATTTTGGATTTTTACTGAGTTTGGAGTCGGAGACAGCACCGAGCAGCTCGAAGGTTGCTATGGTGACCAAAGGCTGATTGTTGATGTTTCTTCAAGGACTTGTTGCTTGCTTGTGCACTCTTTTACAGACAAAGGAGGGAGGGACTCTTTGAATGACAGGTGATGCTCAGCCTGGTGAAATAAATAGGTCAGATGATACAGACCTCAGACACATGATCTGGACACTGAATGAGCATTGTTGTGCCCGCAGAGAAAATGGGTTTTGGAGGATCGATCAGGCGGATCGATCCAAATTGCTATTCCATCGGAGGAGAAGGGGTTGACTGGTGGGGAGTTGTCTATGTGTCCACCCTTGCCGGGGTGATAGCTCCACCACAGGAAAACCGGTCCCCCTGGTTAAAGTCACAGTCGGTGACTTGTAAAGGATTTCGAAGGACGACGAGAAGATCGATGGCATCAGCTCACCTGAAGACTCAACTCTCTCTCTCTCTCTCTCCCTCTCTCTCTCCATCACTACTCAACTAAATACCACAAGCTGAACTGAACTGAACTTTACTCAACATCGTAAGACTGTATCTTTTTACCCCTAAACTTAAAGAAGCTTGGTTTTTTCATACATATATATATTCCACACTTACTTTTATATATAATCATTGCTAACCTGATTGATTTATTTACATTTATATTACTGTATTGCGTAGTTACTAATAAATATTAGTAGTTTATAGCAATACGAGACTCCAAAGTGTTTTCCATCTCTGCTGTTTCTTTATCCCCGTCACGGGGTCCGTGACAAATGCGTGGCTGAGGAGTTGGTGCAGGGAGCAGGGTTTTAGATTTTTGGAGCATTGAGATCTCTTCTGGGGAAGGTGGGACCTATACAGATTGGATGGGTTGCACCTGAACTCCAGGGGGAGCAATATCCTTGCAGGTAGGTTTGCTAGCATGGTTTGGGAGGGTTTAAACTAATTTGCAAGAGGGATGGGACCCAGAGCGATAGAGCAGTGAAAGAAATGCATGGAGTAAAGCCAGATCTAACATATAGAGAGGCTTTGAGGAAAGAGAAGCAGAATAAATGGTGTAAAGACAGTAAGGTAGAAGGGCTGAAATGTGTGCACCTCAATGCAAGAAGCATCAGGAACAAAGGTGAAGAACTGAGAGCTTGGATACATGCATGGAATTATGATGTAGTGGCCATTACGGAGACTTGGCTGGCACTAGGGCAGGAATGGATTTTCAATATTCCTGGATTTCAGTGCTTTAAAAGGGATAGAGAGGGTGGAAAAAGGGGATGAGGAGTGGCATTACCGGTCAGGGATAATATTACAGCTACAGAAAGGGTGGGTAATGTAGCAGAATCCTCCTTTGAGTCAGTATGGGTGGAAGTCAGGAACAGGAAGGGAGCAGTTACTCTATTGGGGGTATTCTATAGGCCCCCTGGTAGCAGCAGAGATACATAGGAGCAGATTGGGAGGCAGATTTTGGAAAGGTGCAAAAATAACAGAGTTGTTATCATGGGTGACTTTAACTTCCCTAATATTGATTGGCACCTGATTAGTTCCAAGGGTTTAGATGGGGCAGAGTTTGTTAAGTTTGTCCAGGACGGATTCCTGTCACAGTATGTGGACAGGACGACTAGGGGGAATGCCATACTAGATCTAGTACTAGGTAATGAACTGGGTGAGGTCACAGATCTCTCAGTGGGTGAGCATCTGGGGGACAGTGACCACTGCTCCCTGGCCTTTAGCATTACCATGGAAAAGGACAGAATCAGAGAGGACAGGGAAATTTTTAATTGGGGAAGGGCAAATTATGAGGCTATAAGGCTAGAACTTGTGGGTGTGAATTGGGATGATGTTTTTGTAGGGAAATGTAATATGGACATGTGGTCGACGTTTAGAGATCTCTTGCAGGATGTTAGGGATAAATTTGTCCAGTGAGGAAGATAAAGAATGGTAGGGTGAAGGAACCATGGGTGACAAGTGAGGTGGAAAATCTAGTCAGGTGGAAGAAAGCAGCATACATGAGGTTTAGGAAGCAAGGATCAGATGGGTCTATTGAGGAATATAGGAAAACAAGAAAGGAGCTTAAGAAGGGGCTGAGAAGAGCAAGAAGGGGGCATGAGAAGGCCTTGGCGAGTAGGGTAAAGGAAAACCCCAAGGCGTTCTTCAAATGAAGCAAAAAAGGATGACAGGAGTGAAGGTAGGATTGATTAGAGATAAAGGTGGGAAGATGTGCCTGGAGGCTGTGGAAGTGAGCGAGGTCCTCAATGAATACTTCTCTTCGGTATTCATCAATGAGAGGGAACTTGATGATGGTGAGGACAATATGAGTGAGGTTGATGTTCTGGAGCATGTTGATATTAAGGGAGAGGAGGTGTTGGAGTTGTTAAAATACATTAGGACGTATATGTCCCCGGGGCCTGACGGAATATTCCCCAGGCTGCTCCACGAGGCGAGGGAAGAGATTGTTGAGCCTCTGGCCAGGATCTTTATGTCCTCATTTTCCACGGGAATGGTACCGGAGGATTGGAGGGAGGTGAATGTTGTCTCCTTGTTCAAAAAAGGTAGTAGGGATAGTCCGGGTAATTATAGATCAGTGAGCCTTACATCTGTGGTGGGAAAGCTGCTGGAAAAGATTCTTAGAGATAGGATCTCTGGGCATTTAGAGAATCATGGTCTGATCAGGGACAGTCAGAATGGCTTTGTGAAGTGCAGATCGTGTTTAACAAGCCTGATAGAGTTCTTTGAGGAGGTGACCAGGCATATTGATGAGAGTAGTGCAGTGGATGTGATCTATATGGATTTTAGTAAGGCATTTGACAAGGTTCCACATGGTAGGCTTATTCAGAAAGTCAGAAGGCATGGGATCCAGGGAAGTTTGGCCAGGTGGATTCAGAATTGGCTTGGCTGCAGAAGGCAGAGGGTTGTGGTGGAGGGGATACATTCAGATTGGAGGATTGTGACTAATGGTTTTCCACAAGTATCTGTTCTGGGACCTCTACTTCTCGTGATTTTTATTAACGACCTGGATGTGGGGGTAGAAGGGTTGGTTGGCAAGTTTACAGACGACATGAAGGTTGGTGGTGTTGTAGATCGTGTAGAGGATTGTCAAAGATTGCAGAGAGACATTGATAGGATGCAGAGTGGGCTGAGAAGTGGCAGTTCAACCCTGAGAAGTATGAGGTGGTACACTTTGGAAGGACAAACTCCAAGGCAGAGTACAAAGTAAATGGCAGGATACTTGGTAGTGTGGAGGAGCAGAGGGATCTGGGGGTACATGTCCACGGATCCCTGAAAGTTGCCTCACAGGTGGATAGGGTAGTTAAGAAAGCTTATGGGGTGTTAGCTTTCATAAGTCGAGGGATAGAGTTTAAGAGTCGCAATGTAATGATGCAGCTCTATAAAACTCTGGTTAGGCCACACTTGGAGTATTGTGTCCAGTTCTGGTCGCCTCGCTATAGGAAGGATGTGGAAGCATTGGAAAGGGTACAGAGGAGATTTACCATGTTGCTGTCTGGTTTAGAGAGTATGCATTATGATCAGAGATTAAGGGAGCTAGGGCTTTACCCTTTGGAGAGGAGGAGGATGAGAGGAGACATGATAGAGGTGTACAAGATAATAAGAGGAATAGATGGAGTGGAGTGGATAGCCAGCACCTCTTCCCCAGGGCACCACTGCTCAATACAAGAGGACATGGCTTTAAGGTAAGGGGTGGGAAGTTCAAGGGGGATATTAGAGGAAGGTTTCTTACTGAGAGAGTGGTTGGTGCGTGGAATGCACTGCCTGAGTCAGTGGTGGAGGCAGATACACTAGTGAAGTTTAAGAGACTACTGAACAGGTATATGGAGGAACTTAAGGTGGGGTCTTATATGGGAGGCAGGGTTTGAGGGTCGGTACAACATTGTGGGCCGAAGGGCCTGTACTGTGCTGTACTATTCTATGTTCTTTCATCTCTTAAAGAATGGAGCTTAAAAAAATAGAGGGCTATGGGTAACCCAAGGTAAATTCTAAGGTATGGACATGTGCAGCACAGCTTTGTGGGCCAAAGGGTCAGCATTGTGCTGTAAGCCTTCTATATTTCTATGTTTCTAACAGAATAGAACCAGTTGCCTTTCAGTAACTTCATCCTGTATGAACTGTATCTGAGGTGAGTAATAGAACATATGCATTTATAACCTAAGCTCATTGGTTAGACATTAGGATTTGAAGGCATGGCCATATCATCCATTTTTACCAAAATGGCGGTATATCATATAACATTTAATCCAATACAATGAGGGGAATAAGCCTGATGCATTTAAGATCAATGGGGTTTTATTTCATGCTAGAAAAATGCGATGACAAAGTGAACCATACTTTGAACACATATCATGAACACTTTACATGATACCTCCTCAAACAATTCTGATGTTGGACAAACTTATTCTTAACTGAGAGTGAACACTAAGAAATGGTACCTACTTGCACCTACTTATACGGAAAATATGTACACATAGAAATTATTTGATAAACATTTTAATATGAAGTTGAATTTTCCTTATGAAATCTCATTCAAGAAATTAGACCAGGCACTTCTGGCATAATTCAGAGTTGTGCATGAACATCATAATGTCATCAATAAGTGAAGCACATCCTTGCCTTACAGCCAGTAATCAGTACAATAATGTGCAACCTACAAACTCCCAGTGAAGCAAAGAAAATTTCACATAGCAAGTCAGTTTAGAGACGTGAATAAATGGTCTCCCACTGGGGAGATATATTTTGTGATCGTTGCAGAAGAACAGCACTTTCCTCACAGTGGTTTAGAACTACTTTCCAATCTGAAACAACAATAGCGGCCACACGCACAGTAATCACCCATTACCCTCCCTGCAATTTCCCTCATTTCCATGAAAGTCATTTATACTAATATTGCTATGCAGAGGGTTCTTAAAGGCAGAGGTCTGCTTCCTATGATTCCTAATTTTAAAGACAGCACCCGTGATCGCTGCAGGCAGTTGTAATCAGGGACTTCACAGGTCTCAGTTATCAAAGCAGTCATGAGTGTAAACGGCTTTAATCACTTTTTAAAAGTGAATTTTTCAAGTTCCATCATTTTGTAGGTTACAACTCAAATGAGTGCTCACTCTGAACACAGCATTTGTTCAATGCAGCGAATAAAGATAAACTTCTGTTTCTAGGCACGTTTTCACAGTCCAGTTGTTAAGGCAACTGGCCTGTCTGTAATCAAAATATCTCTGGCCTCCTTTCCAAAAATGGGTATTGTATCAGCCACTCTGCAGTACATGCTCCCACTCACTGGCTGAAGTGCTTTAAAAACAGCTCCAGATCGCCTTGAGTAGCTTAAACAGGTAGAAGGGTGATATTTCACAATTTATCAGCGGAGCATGTTGTTTTGAACCTTGTGACTGTAGAACGAATTAGTGTATCACATTGGTGAGTGGGAGTGTTGGGTTTTATCACTCACATCCATGTACAGGGAAAAAATCTATTGTAAATCAGCTTGATTTACTCACTCTTAATCATTCTTATCCAAATAGATACAAGGCCTACACAAACCAGCTCCATAATGCATTAAAGGACATACTCTTTCAGAGAGAAAGCTTGAATATTTTATCAGTAAAATCTTGAAAAAGGAACGACCCTCTTAGTAATTATTAATCGAGTTTACTTCACCTCAGATTGAAATGTAAGGAGTCCAAATGTATTGAAGTATCATATGGTGGCAGTATTTCAGATTTTAACAGTAAAGTAGAATTTCTTTAACATTGCTTCTCTTTCCAACAATGTTACTTCTTCTGAAATATGGCAGAGACAGTAAAGGAATGTTGGTGGAGAGAGAGGCTCCATAGAATTGTCCAATCAATGGTAACTGCTGAGTTTGAGTAAATATTAGTTACTCATTTACTAATTGAAAAGATGAGGAAGCACACATTATAGCAATAAACAAAACTGGAAATTATATCTGTACTATGCACACAAATTTTTAGTATCCATCTTTAAGATGAAAAGCTCCATAAATAGTTCCATACCTCAGGCAAAATACGTTCTCACTTCCCATTACAGCATGGTATTGTGTACAATAGATTGGTCTTTGCACTTTGCACACTTCACATACACAAAGGGCATATAGGCATCCGTTAGTCTCATGATATCATAGATTTGCGCCTTGGAAGGTTTCCAGGGCACAGGCCTGGGCAAGGTTGTATGGAAGACTAGCAGTTGTCCATGCTACAAGTCTCCCCTCTCCCACGCCACTGATGTTGTCCAAGGGGAGGGCACTAGGGCTGATACAGCTTGGCACCAGTGTCGTCGCAGAGCAATGTGTGGTTAAGTGCTTTGCTCAAGGTCACAACACGCTGCCTCAGCTGAGCTCGAACTAGTGACCTTCAGATCACTAGACCGACGCCTTAACCACTGCACAAACCATGACGTCTTAACCCTGCGCCAACACTACACAAAGAATATTCCTACATTTACTCTCCCATATTTCTGAAGTCTAGTAACATGTGAGTTTGCGGGTGAGCAAAGCCCAAGAAGAGGGAAGGGATTGTTGGAGCTTGGATCTTCAACACTAAAGCTCAAGGGTCAGCTTGGGGAATTGTGAGCAGGTGGAGGAAGGAGTCATAAACAGCTGATAGAGAGTTCTGGGTTATACTTGAGTGTTTGGGTGCTATGGACGCTATTACATTCAGGACAGGGCCCAGCGTTGGAGCCCCTGAAGGGAAACTGCATTAAATGGGGACATCATAAAAGGATCCTCTCTGCAGGTAGTTCTATGTGCTACTCTTTTTACTGCATTTGAGTTGATGGATTCTGATATTGAGTGTGGGGACTAATGTCCAATATAGTTCAGTAAACAAGTTGACAATGGCTTGGAACTTAGATAAGATATAACAAAATTTTCTTGGACAGCCAAATTTGAGGAGAGTGTTCATAGCCTATACCAGTTGATGGAGTCAAATGTGAGTCAAGAAGGTAGCTGATTATGCTCCCTTTATTTCTCTTGGGATTGTCATGGGATGAAGATCCTGTCCATTTGCTCCTGGAGGGATGGAGTTCCAATCATGATTCAAAGGAAGCTGTTGAAGAGGAATTTGGTAATGGTTTTTATCGTGGCAGATATCAGAGGAAGTTTTCTATAGTTACAACAGTGAACATCTCCTTTCTTTGAAGATGGTCACAATAATGACACCTCTGAGGTTCCTGCTATATTGTGACTGAAATCATCAAGTTTTAGAATTTCGATAAAGGAAACTTCGAGGGCATTTTTGACTTTTTGTCGGCAAGTGCTGCTATTCAGACTAAATCAAATAGCTTGCTTTTGAATTGAGTCAAGAACGCTTACGTCAAAGGTGATGTCACATTTGCAAAGTTTGTGGGTGTATTTGCAGAGGCCTTGACATTCCTCTCTATCCTGTAGATAAGTTCTGGTTGCAATCTCCATTCGTGGCTCTCAGCAGAATGGTGCCTTGAATGGTCTGCCAATATTGATGAACTCACACATGTTATAGAAACATAGAAAATAGGTGCAGGAGCAGGCCATTCGGCCCTTCGAGCCTGCACCGCCATTTATTATGATCATGGCTGATCATCCAACTCAGAACCCCGCCCCAGCCTTCCCTCCATACCCCCTGACCCCCGTAGCCACAAGGGCCATATCTAACTCCCTCTTAAATATAGCCAATGAACTGGCCTCAACTGTTTCCTGTGGCAGAGAATTCCACAGATTCACCACTCTGTGTGAAGAAGTTTTTCCTAATCTCAGTCCTAAAAGGCTTCCCCTCTATCCTCAAACTGTGGCCCCTCGTTCTGGATTTCCCCAACATCGGGAACAATCTTCCTGCATCTAGCCTGTCCAATCCCTTTAGGATCTTATACGTTTCAATCAGATCCCCCCTCAATCTTCTAAATTCCAACGAGTACAAGCCCAGTTCATCCAGTCTTTCTTCATATCAAAGTCCTGCCATCCCAGGAATCAATCTGGTGAACCTTCTTTGTACTCCCTCTATGGCAAGGATGTCTTTACTCAGATTAGGGGACCAAAACCGCACACAATACTCCAGGTGTGGTCTCACCAAGACCTTGTACAACTGCAGTAGTACCTCCCTGCTCCTGTACTCGAATCCTCTCGCTATAAATGCCAGCGTACCATTCGCCTTTTTCACCGCCTGCTGTACCTGCATGCCCACTTTCAATGACTGGTGTATAATGACACCCAGGTCTCGTTGCACCTCCCCTTTTCCTAATCGGCCACCATTCAGATAATAATCTGTTTTCCTATTTTTGCCACCAAAGTGGATAACTTCACATTTATCCACATTAAATTGCATCTGCCATGAATTTGCCCACTCACCCAACCTATCCAAGTCACCCTGCATCCTCTTAGCATCCTCCTCACAGCTAACACTGCCACCCAGCTTCGTGTCATCCGCAAACTTGGAGATGCTGCATTTAATTCCCTCATCCAAGTCATTAATATATATTGTAAACAACTGGGGTCCCAGCACTGAGCCTTGCAGTACCCCACTAGTCACCGCCTGCCATTCTGAAGAGGTCCCGTTTACTCCCACTCTTTGCTTCCTGTCTGCTAACCAACTCTCCACCCACACCAATACCTTACCCCCAATACCGTGTGCTTTAAGTTTGCACACTAATCTCCTGTGTGGAACCTTGTCAAAAGCCTTCTGAAAATCCAAATATACCACATCCACTGGTTCTCCCCTATCCACTCTACCAGTTACATCCTCAAAAAATTCTATGAGATTCGTCAGACATGATTTTCCTTTCATAAATCCATGCTGACTTTGTCCGATCATTTCACCGCTTTCCAAATGTGCTGTTATCACATCTTTGATAACTGACTCCAGCAGTTTCCCCACCACCGACATTAGGCTAACCGGTCTATAATTCCCCGGTTTCTCTCTCCCTCCTTTTTTAAAAAGTGGAGTTACATTAGCCACCCTCCAATCCTCAGGAACTAGTCCAGAATCTAATGAGTTTTGAAAAATTATCACTAATGCATCCACTATTTCTTGTGCTACTTCCTTAAGCACCCTGGGATGCAGACCATCTGGCCCTGGGGATTTATCTGCCTTTAATCCCTTCAATTTACCAAACACCACTTCCCTACTAACATGTATTTCGCTCAGTTCCTCCATCTCACTGGACCCTCTGTCCCCTACTATTTCTGGAAGACAGAAGACAGAACCAAAGTAATTATTCAATTCGTCTGCCATGTCCTTGCTCCCCATAATCAATTCACCTGTTTCTGTCTGTAGGGGACCTACATTTGTCTTTTCCAGTCTTTTCCTTTTTACATATCTATAAAAGCTTTTACAGTCAGTTTTTATGTTTCCTGCCAGTTTTCTCTCATGATCTTTTTTCCCCTTCCTAATTAAGTCCTTTGTCCTCCTCTGCTGAACTCTGAATTTTTCCCAGTCCTCAGGTGAGCCACTTTCTCTGGCTAATTTGTATGCTTCTTCTTTGGAATTGATACTATCCCTAATTTCTCTTGTCAGCCACGGGTGCACTACCTTCCTTGATTTATTCTTTTGCCAAACTGGGATGAACAATTGTTGTAGTTCATCCATGCAACCTTTAAATGCTTGCCATTGCATATCCACCGTCAATCCTTTAAGTGTCATTTGCCAGTCTATCTTAGCTAATTCACGTCTCATACCTTCAAAGTTACCCCTCTCTAAGTTCAGAACCTTTGTTTCTGAATTAACTATGTCACTCTCCATCTTAAAGAAGAATTCCACCATATTATGGTCACTCTTACCCAAGGGGCCTCTCACGACAAGATTGCTAATTAACCCTTCCTCATTGCTCAAAACCCAGTCCAGAATAGCCTGCTCTCTAGTTGGTTCCTCAACATGTTGGTTCAAAAAACCATCCTGCATACATTCCAAGAAATCCTCTTCCTCAGCACCTTTACCAATTTGGTTCACCCAATCTACATGTAGATTGAAGTCACCCATTATAACTGCTGTTCCTTTATTGCACACATTTCTAATTTCCTGTTTAATACCATCTCCGACCTCACTACTACTGTTAGGTGGCCTGTACACAACTCCCACCAGCGTCTTCTGCCCCTTAGTGTTTCGCAGCTCTACCCATATTGATTCCACATCTTCCCGGCTTATATCCTTCCTTTCTATTGCGTTAATCCCTTCTTTAACCAGTTATGGCAAACAATAAATTGCTGAAATGCCTGTGCTCTCACCTCTCACTATCTCTGTTCCTTAGCTCATCATTTTCTGCTGGACTTCTGCCCGCAGGTGTTTTTATTTTCCTTGTAGTGGAGCTTTCCATCCAAGAACAGTGTATGCACGTGATTAATTAATGCCTCAATCTCCTAGTCATCCATATCAAACCACTTATGCCTTTTATGACAGAGAAGCCAAGAGGCTTTTCACAGATATTTCTTCAGGGCAATGCAAATACTGTAGACATTCAGTGGCACATGTTGGTTGGGAGTTGGCAGGTTCTTTGTGAAGCATGGGCTGTGAGGAAATACACAAGACCCTAAGATATAGGAAAAGATTTGGGCCATTCATTACAACAAGTCTGCTCCACCATTCCATAATGGCTGATTTATTATCCCCCTCAACCCTATTTTCAGCCTTATCCTCATAACCTTTGATATTCTTACTTATAAAGAATCTATCAATCTCTGCGTTTGAAGACACTGAAAGTTATTAATTTGTCTCCATTTGGGATATGAACCAGGATAATTTGAAAGGTGGGAGTGGAAATCTTCCTTAGCTTCATCTGCAGCTTCAGGAATGCATTGATGTCATCAGTATAGTGCCTCTACTTTTCGGGCCAAATTTTGATGAGGCTCCTGTGAATTTTGCAGGAATCACTCTTTCTTGATGGTGAAACTCACACTTTGGGAAGTTTGCCTCTCCAAATGAAGGTTTATCCTCCGCTTGTTCTTTTAACTAGTGACTTCCTGCTTGTCATGTGGTAATGTTGATATCAAAGAGTCTAACTTCTTAAATTATGATGGCAGAGTGTTACTCAGTTCTCCCACTGAAGAGACCGTCCATTGGGGTCCATAAAGATAAAGTACAAATTACCCCTGTGTAAGTTCTTGTAATGTGAAATAGCCATTGGACTCCAGATACCATGATATACAGATTGATTCAGTTGATTCATTGACACAAAAGAAATGATTGAAGATCTTCCTATATACTTGATTTTATAAATTATTGCTCTGTTTAGTTTAATGAACTGATTAATATTCTTCCCCTATGTAGAGGACATTAGCTGTGTAATGGCAAAGGCCAGGATAATGCAATTTTGAAGAAAATTTGTCTTGTGGATAACAATATCCTCTCGATCAGTGGGTCCCAAGTTGGGCATTATTGTGCACCTGTGCAGTGAGAGTTTCCGAGGGGCGGGGGTGACAATGATAAAGGGGGTGGTGGGCAGGCACTTGGTAGCAAGAGGGGCAGTTGAGGTATTATAGGTTTAATTTTTAAAATGAATTATTATAGGCATTTGATTGAAATGATTATGTAATCACCTCATCACTTGCTAACCCATGGTGCTCTTAGGCTTTGATCAAAGCACGTTATAGTTGTTGAAAAGCAGTGTGATACTTCTGTATTTGGCATATCGTGAGAAATCTGGACTGAAGAAATCATGTTATTTCCAGGTCCAGGTTAGTGAATAATTGCTGTTCACTATTGTAGTACAGTGCTACACACAAAATGCTGGAGGAACTCAGCATCTATGGAAATGAATAGACAGTCAACTTTCGGGCTGGGACTGGCTAGTACAATTCCCATACTCAAACCACGCAGTGACTCAATTCTTGTGAATTAGGGTACGGCATTCAATGGGGTAAAGTTCCGAATCTGTCCTTTCGAAAGCTCTTGTTTGCATTTCTCTCGCCCATGGCCCAGCCAAGGTACCACTGTCCCCCTTTATGTACCTTCAGGTAGAGAGTCAGGTTTTGCCTGAACTATAACCTTCCCGTTTATTGATTGCAGCACTTGAGGTTCAACATAATAGATGATTGATCATGGTTGTTATTCCATAACGAAAATGGAAGAAGTAGACCAAAGGAAAAAGAAGTATAGATTAGATTAGATTAGATTCAACTTCATTGTCATTGTGCTGAGTACAGATACAAAGCCAATGAAATGCAGTTAGCATCTAACCAGAAATGCAAAGAATAGTGTTATTTACAAAATAACTGCGAATAAAAAGTAAGTGATACAGCACACAAATATAAAAGTACTGAGACAGTACAATATGGGTGCAATACTACTTAGCGCTGTGATGTGAGGTTCAGCAGGGTCACACAGCCTCAGGGAAGAAGCTCTTCCTGTGCCTGCTGGTGCGGGAGCCGAGGCTCCTGTAGCGCCTACCGGATGGGAGTCCATGGTTAGGGTGAGATGCATCCTTGATAATGTGTTTTGCCCTGCCCAGGCAGCGTTTATGGTAGATGTTCTCAATGGTGGTCAACTGGGTGCTGATAATCCGCTGGGTAGTTTTCACCACACGGTGGAGTGCTTTGCGGTCCGATACAGGACAATTGTCATACCACACTGAGATGCAGTTGGTGAGTATGCTCTCAACGGGACAGTGGTAAAAGTCCGTCAGTATCCTGGGACAGAGTTGAGCTTTTGTGATGCTCCACAGGAAATAAAGGCACTGTTGCGCCTTTTTGATCAGGATGCAGGAGTTCAGGGATCAGGTAAGATCCTCGGAAATCTGGACACTAAGGAATTTGAAGCTTGATACATGCTCCACTACAGCTCCATTGATGTAGATGGGGACGTTGCTCCTAGCATGCCTGAAGTCCACAATGATCTCCTCAGTCTTCTGGGTGTTAAGGGATGTTGCTCCTAGCATGCCTGAAGTCCACAATGATCTCCTTGGTCTTCTGGGTGTTAAGGACCAGGTTGTTGTTGGTACACCACGGGGCCAGGTGCTGGACCTCGTCCCTGTAGGACGTCTCGTCATCCCCTCTGATCAGGCCAACTACTGTGGTGTCGTCTGAGAACTTGATTATGGAGTTAGAACCATGTACAGGAACGCAGTCATAGGTGAAAAGAGAGTACAAAAGAGGGCTCAGCACACAGCTTTGAGGCACGCAGGCGTTCAGGGTGAGAGTGAAGGAGGAGAGGTCATCCATCTTAACTGATTGGGGTCTGTTAGTCAGAAGGTCCAAGGTCCAATTGCAGAGGGATAAGCTGATACCAAGCTGGCAAAGTTTGGCAATCAGCTTGGAGGGGATCATAGTATAATGTGGAGTATCTGAAATATGGATTCATACCAGCACCAAGCAATGACAGCCAATGTGTTCGTTGTGTAGAAAAGTTTTTTTTAAATGAGGCAATGAAACCATTTGGGCTCCTTAAACATTTGAAGGGAATATACTCTGATAAAGCAAACAAGAACTTGGCTTATTTCAGTCAATTCACGAAAACTTTCAGAAACAGAAAACACTTAAACATATTTGCCAGCATTTCACAACAAAACAGTATTGATTTGTGTGCTTTACACAACGTTTCATTGTTCATCACTAAGTCTGGAAAGCCCCATACAATTAGAAAAGATCTGATTCTGCTAGCAGTAAGGGATGTTCCGAGTATGGTTTTGCATACGTCAGCAGATCAAATAATTACAGTGATTCTGCTCTGCAACAACTCTTTTCAAAGGTGAATTGGTGAAATGTTTGAGAATGTGGATACACATTGTGCAACATAGTTAGGACAACAGAATTTGCTCTGCAGCTGGGTGAGTCAACTCTGCCAGGCAACAAATCATTGCTTCTTGCTTTTATTCACTTCATCAAAAAGAGGAAGCATAGTTCAAGTGATGTTATTTACAAGGGGACTAGAAGCAGATATGAATGGGGAGTCAATATTTCAGTTTTTCTGAGGAATTTTTCAGGGAGAAGGACATTCCAATCACTAACATTCTTGCTTGTGCAAAAGATGGGACACAGTCAATGAAAGAGCACCACTATGAGGTTATTACTTTCTTGAAAAAGCCTGCAGCTAACATGTTTACTATTCACTGTGTAATTCAGAAGGAACATCCTGTCTTATAATACACAAGTGATCGGATGCACAAATCATTAAATACTGTTATCACAGTGGTAAATAAGATCAAGGGCCAAGCTCTCAGTTCTCAACTATTTCGAGAGCCTGGTTTTGAGCATGTTGAATAGTTTCAATGTTTGCTGTTGCACATAAATCAGATGGCTCTCAAAAGGAACTGCTCGAGCTGTCTTTATGCACTTTTTGAATCTGTAATAAAGTTCTTTGAAGAGTCAAATGCTTTATTTAGTAAACAATTCAAGAATATTAGGCTGGTGTTGCTTATTTATCAGAATTATTTGCCAAGTTTAATTAAATCAGTCTTCAATTGCAAGGAAATGAAGTGAATCTTATCAAACTCAAACCAGTCCTTTCCACATTTCTATCCTAGGTAACCATATTTAAACTTAACATTGGCCGTTGTGACTTTTTCCAATTTCCGAGCCTCTCTAAGTTGGAAGAGAAGGAATTTTATTTGTAGCTTTATATTTACTTGAAGATTTTTTGCAATTATTTGTCACTGCTTTGAACTTGCAGTTTGTATTTTTTTTCCACTGTGTATCATAATTCAAAATTCTTTGTAGTTTTTATGTAATGGCAGGAGAGGGGGTGGGAATGTGGCCTGGGAGCCAAGGGGGCAGTAGCCCAAAAAAGTTTGGGAGCCACTGCTCTAAATCTAAATAATACTTTCTGCATAACTCAGAATATTCAGATTCAGCTCCACAAATACAAAAGGAATCTCTCGACTTGTTAGAATTTATACCCCTGGATGAAACGTCCTTGTCTTCGCTGGAGTTTAACTTTGATGCTAAAGAATAGTCTGAAGCTATAACTAACATGAAGAGAGGGAAAACTCCTGGGCCCGATGGAATTCTGATTGAAATATACAAAATCTTTAAGATTAAATTAATATCACCTCTGCTTGATATGTATCAGGAGTCATTTGACACTGGATCCCTCCCCCCCCCCTTAATATGGCAGAAATTACACCACTGTTAAAACCTGGAAAACCATCGTCCCTATGTGGATCTTATAGGCCAATCTCGTTTCTGAACAATGGTCTCAAAATTCTCTGTAAGGTTATTAGCTAGGAGGCTGGAGCCGCTCTTGCCAAAAATGGTCCACCCTGACCAAAATGGATTTGTTAAGGGAAGGCAGGGCTTCCACAACACTCGAAGAGTGCTTAATATACTTTATGAAAAACCTGGAAGCTCTGATAGCGCTATTCTGCCATTGGATGCCGAGAAAGCCTTTGACAGAGTGGAATAGCAATATCTATTTAAAGTTTTGGAAAGATTTGGTATGGAGGAAAATTTCTAAGGTGGATACAGCTTCTTTATTCTAACCCACAGGCTGAAATTTTAACTAATGGGCTTCTTTCGGCACCGTTTAAACTCCAACGGGGAACAAGACAGGGCTGTCCCCTATCTCCTCTCCTGTTTATCCTGGCCATTGAGACACTTGCTATGGCAATTCGAAAACAGGATAACATAGCAGGAATAACTATAGGAGATATAGAACTTCACATAGCTCTGTAGCGGATGACGTAATTTTGTTTTGCTCCAACTTGAAACAAACATTACCTGCCTTAATTGACCTGATAAGTACCTTTGGTACTTTTGCAGGCTATAAAATAAACAACAACAAATCTGCATTATTATTCATGGATAAAGACGAGAGACTCAATCCCCCACTTCAAACTCCGTTTATGGTGTCAGAACAGGGTTTTACTTACTTGGGTGTTAAAATTACTCCTACTATTGAGAAAATTATCCCACTAATTAAAACCCTCTTACAGACTCAGTTATTCAACTTATAAACAGATGGATGAAATTGCCCATATCTTTGATTGGACGCATAAACATTCTAAAAATGTCAATTTTACCAAAGTTCCTGTACCTTTTCCAATCTATCCCACTTTCTCCTCTATCATCTTTCTTTTATTTATTAAAGAAAAAATTTTCTAATTTTATCTGGAATAATAGACGTCCAAGACTCTGGCTTTCCCTGATATATCTGCAGTATGACAGAGGCGGCTTACAGCTACCAAATCTTTTATGAAATTTCTGGGCAGCCCAATTTAAAGCAGGAATGTTTTACTTTGTTAAGGATTACTCCCCTACTTGAGTCTCAATGGAATCCCAGTCGATCAATATCCCTCTAGAACTATATATGTATTCAGCAGATAAGAAAAAACTAGTTAAACAAACTAAAAACCCTTTCTTAAAAAATACAATAATAGTTTGGCACGATGCTCTTGCGTATTTGGGAGAGACATCACAGTTATCCCAGTTTACTCCTATCTTTGGTAATGATAGCCTCCAGCCTGGCAGAGCAGACCCTTGTTTTAAAACTTGGTCTACCTGAGGCATAGCTAAGTTTCTGGTCTTTATAATGGCAATACTTTTATGTCATTTGAAGAACTCAAGGCCACATATGGAATTCCAACAAAACACTTTTTTAAATACCTTCAGTTGCAAAGTTTTATTATATCCAGGCAAGGTTACAGTTTGAAGCTCCCTCCTTTATCTACTCTAGAAGATATCACTCTGAAATTATCTGAAGCTAGGGGACATGTGTCTGTATTATACAATTTGTTTGCAAGTAAATGCAAAGAGTCATCAAACAACATACTACAAGTATGGAGAACTGATTTGCATGAGAATCTGTCAGAAAAAGAGTGGTCAGGAGCTTGTTCCTTTGTTCAAACCCGATCAGTGAAAACTCATTCTAAATTACTACAATACAAATGGATAACCAGACAGTACATTACTCCAGTCAGGTTGCATCACTTTAACTCCAACATTCCAGACTCTTGCACGAAATGTAGCCGCCAAAAGGGGTCTCTGTTCCATTGTATGTGGGAGTGCCCCCAGATAATCTGCTTCTGGAAGAAGGTGCTGGATTTGATGAGTCAGATTATTGGAAAAAAGGTGCCCCTTGATCGTAAATTATGTATTCTGAATATTTATCCAAAGGACTTTGTAACCTCCAAAAATGTAAGGTATCTGCCTAATATTTATTTTTTGGAAGCTAAGTGCTGCATGGCCTATTCATGGAAGGAACCAACAACCAGTGGACTCTCACAATGGCTGAAAGGAATGACTTCTTACCTTGCTCTAGAAAAGATAAGCTACATCACAAAAAGAAATTTGGGACATTTTCTACAGGTTTCTGGAGAACAATATTCAGGATGATGAAAGTAACGATGATGAAGTAGGAGAAGGTGAGTTAGGTGATTAGATACACCTCAGTTTAATTCGATTGTGAATTAAACTAAGTTTTTATAAGCTGAAATAATTGCTCTGACAGAGATGCTTTTCAGTCACAAGGTGCCATTTTAAGTTTAGATGAAACCTACAATGAGCTTTTGAATTTATTTTTTATTTCGTAACATGTTAAGAGTGTGCGTGATTCAAGGCTTTTAAAAATATGACAGGTGCTTATAGAGAAGA
This sequence comes from Mobula birostris, assembly GCF_030028105.1. Lineage (NCBI taxonomy): Eukaryota > Metazoa > Chordata > Chondrichthyes > Myliobatiformes > Myliobatidae > Mobula > Mobula birostris. The sequence goes on from NC_092370.1 coordinate 63,040,212, forward strand.
AGAAAATGGATCAAATAAGTTGAATGAAATATATTGAAGGTGAGTAAATGAAATAGGTCAGCTTCAGTAAAGACAGTAAACACAGTGCTTTTCTTGTTCATTATATTGTGTGGGAAGCAAATAGAGGAAATGACCTTGATTTTGAAGAATGGTGGGATCAAGCTGATGGGTGGTTGATATAAAGTGCACGTCAAGTGAAGAGTGACCCCAGAAAATCCAGGGAAGTGCTAGGCAGATCCAACTTGTCTTTAAGCAAATCTAGCACTGTTTAGCAAATGGGAGTAGGAATCCAACATTGAAATATTGCAACCAGAATCCCAGTGGAAAGATTCTGGGAACCACTCCCCAGATATGATCATGATGATGGGACTTTGATTAGTTCTGGGATTTCGGGCTATCATAAATATTTGAGAAGCTTGAAGGAATGTTTTTGCTCCTTCAATCGACAAAATTGACAAGAATGAAAGGCGTAAAACAAGCTGATAAAAATTGAGGCAAATAAATCTTCTGAAAATGCAGATTAAAAACCTTTTCTATTGAATTGAAGTAATGGATTGTGCGATATAGAGTCTAAGAAAGTTGTTTATTTATTAATTAGTAAAAGTTAATTAAGAATAGGATTGAATTTTATAAGACTTGGTATACAGATGATTTGATAGGGGTGACTTATTATTCTTTCCATTCTTAACAAGGACACCTTCAAAAGATGATGGCATCCATCATTAAAGACTTTAAGCTCCTATACCTGCCCCCGAGGGTCCTCTTCTCAGTACTAAAATCAAGGAAGACGTACAGGAGCTTGAAGACACAGTCAATTTGTAATTCTTATTGTAACCTGTAGTAATTTTTAATGTATTGCACTGCATTGCTGCCACAAAACAACAAATTTCACATTTGTCAGTGAGAATAAATCTGATTCTGATTCTATTGGCACATGAGAATCTAATTAAATTCAATAGATTAGATGTTTATGCTCAAATAATATGTTAGGATTTTAGTCAGGCTCACCCATCTCTAGTTTCCTGGCCTATTTTTCCTACCCTTCTTGAACAATGAATTGAGTAATTGATAACTCCATTAAGTTATGCAATATGGTGAATACCTCCAATAGCTTCTGACAACCAAGTCCAGCTCCTGGCCTTTATATGTTGCTCAGCTACTGAGTCTAGTGGACTGTTTCTACTGACAGGAGGAGGGGCAAATGTGGGTTACTGGTGCCTTAAAACCACTCGCTTTGGACAGATGGGGTTCGTTAGCCATAGTTGGCAGCTCATCTAGGAGAAGCAAAACACTGATCTCAAACCTTCGTTGTCTTGTGGCTATACCCACCAATGGAGAAGGTTTGGGACTAAACTCCATGGGAAAAATCTGGAGCTGGGGTCCCCAAGGCAGTCCTACATTGAGTTCAAAGCTGACTGGCAACTCCTGCGATGCTTCTGGCACCAAACTGTATCAGTGTCTTCTGTTCCTTTGGGTTCATCAGGCGCATGGAGAGGGGGAGCTTGCTACATGGGCAACAGCTTGCTCTCCATATCATACTGCCCATGCTTGTGTATCCAGATGGCTAGGACGCAATATCCATGGTCAACTCTGAGTGACGGGGGCTCTCACCTGACATGGTTTAATGGGAGTGGAAGCTTGACAAGTTCTGAATTATTTGAGTTAAACATGCAATGTTACTTGAATCATTGTTGCCCAATTTGATGTCACTAGTTTAAGAAATAAAATGGAGAATGGTGAGGGACTCCAAGTGCAAGGTTGAGGAGGATTGGAGGGATCAAAGGAAAATAGAGGTTGCAAGAATCTGGCAAAGAGAGATTCATCATTACAGAATTGCTGAGATTGTGGCATGAAATTTCAGGATCTCAGTGCCTGATTCCAAAACACTTGCTTTTACTGCTGATATTCTGTAATCTTAAATGTCTTCTATGTAGATGTGCACTTCATAGAACATAGAACATAGAATAGTACGGCACATTACAGGCCCTTCAGCCCACAATGTTGTGCCAACCCTCAAACCCTGTCTCCCATATAACCCCCCACCTTAAATTCCTCCATATACCTGTCTAGTAGTCTCTTAAACTTCACTAGTGTATCTGCCTCCACCACTGACTCAGGCAGTGCATTCCATGCACCAACCACTCTCTGAGTAAAAAACCTTCCTCTAATATCCCCCTTGAACTTCCCACCCCTTATCTTAAAGCCATGTCCTCTTGCATTGAGCAGTGGTGCCCTGGAGAAGAGGTGCTGGCTATCCTCTATGTAATGACAGAGCTAATTTGATTTATGAACAAATATTGGTTTTGAATGGTATCCAACATAATTAACAGAAAGCATGGCATCAGTCCACATCAAGAGTTTGTTTCATGCAGTTGAGCAGTATGTTTGAATGGAAAATTTTGGAATATCATTTGGCTGATCCACAATGATTTACATATGTAAAATTGTTTATAGTTTATATTTACAATCTAAAATTCGGAATCAAAAAAATCCACATTCAGAATTTGCATATGTCATTACAAATTGGGGCTGAGGTGGTTAATACAGAGAAAGATTGCAAATAAGACATTAATAAACTTCCAGAGTCACATATGATGGATGAATTCAATACATTTAATGTGAGGAGGAGCATTTTGATTATGAAATATACGGATGCCATATATTGCAAAAGAGGAATGTAAGTGAGTTAGGGAAGCAGAGGGATTGAGGATTAAAGTTAATCAAATTCCTAAAAGCAGCAACACAAGTTAATGACGCCAAATCCAAGGCCACAGATGGCAAACCAAGCAGTAGGCTTTATTTCTAGAGGGACAGAAAGTCATTCTAAATAGATATATGTATAGATATACACATAGAATGCTGGTTTGATCATCTAATGTTCCAAATTTGCAGCTTCAGCTCAAAAAGGTAAAGAGGCATTGGAAAGGGTTCATGTGGTTGACTCCTATAGACCAAGAAAGCAGGGAGTTCAGAGCAATTAGGGATAGTTGATAAATTCCACCAAATTACATACACCATGAATAAATGAGAAGGACAGCAATCCAAGAGTGTACCTGTCAGGAAAAGATGAACAGCCCCGGCTTTCTCTCTTAAAGAGGCAGGCCTATGAAGCAAACAAGAAAGGTCTTTCAAATGAAAGGAAAGTTCTGATTGTGTCATTTTTGATGGTGAGTGGTAGAGATTGTTTTGATCACAGAAATGCCTTTGCTGTGTATATGACTCAGGGTTGTTTACTTGAAGTGTGGGGCTGGAACTTTCTTCTCTGCACAATTTGTAAACCATTGTGCATGTACGTGTTCGGATTCACTGGGTCTTGGGGTGGCTACACACATGGTTTCTGGAGTTGTGAGAGAAGCATGAACATTTCAGCATGCCATGGATCCCGAGGAGGAACTAGACTGCATAGTGGAAAGAGAGTTCAAAAGAAGCGAGCAAGGGCTGTTGGGAAATTGTATGCGCCGTGGTACCTGAGGAGATATTGGATTGTCTAGTAGAAGAGAGTGTTCAAAAGAAGTGAGCAGAGGCAGCTAGGACATTCTGTGTACCACCTTCCCAAAGAGACATTGAATTGTGTAGCGGAAGAGAGAGTTTAAAAGAAGCAAGTGGGGACAGTAGGGACATTCTGCACATCAAGGAGACATTGGGTTCTACATAATTAGGCACTTGGGAAGGGCCAATAAAAAGAAGTTAGGTTTAAGTGGAGCAGCCATTGTGGGAGAGGACCAGTTTACGAATGGGGAGATCAGACTTTAGCTTATAGGGACTTCAGCGAGGAAAGGTAGAAGGATCTTTTAAAACTTATTTTTTTCTTTTTCTTTCTTATTACACAGTTAGAGCAGTGGAGATGCCAGGAAGGATAGTGGAATGCTTCTCTTGTGGGATCTATGGGAAGGCAGGGAGAACCACGCCCCCACCCCATGTCCCTGATGACTACATCTGCAAGAGGTGCATCCAGCTGCAGCTTCTTTCGGACCATGTTAAGGAATCGGAGCTGGAACTGGATGAGCTCTGGATCATTCGGGAAGCTGAGAAGTTGATCGATAGGACATACAGGGAGGTAGTTGCACCCGAAGGACACAGGTAAATGGATGACCATAAAAGGGAGCCAGTGTAGAGGACCTCTGCAGCCGTTTCCCTCAACAATAGGTACTTTGGTACTGTTGGGGGAGGGGGCAGAATGACCTATCAGAGAAAATTCACAGCAGTCAGGTCTCTGGCACTGACTCTGGCTCTGTGGCTCAGAAGGGGAGGGAGCTGAAGAAAACAAATGCAGTTGTGATAGGGTATTTCATAGTTAGAAGAGAAGACAATGGATTCTGTGGATATGAAGAAGTTACCCAGATGGTTTGTGGGTTCCCAGTTGCCAGGGTCAGGGATGTCCTGGACTGTGTGCACAGTGTTTTAAAGGGGTAGACTGGGTAGCCAGTACATATTGGTACCAAAATCATAGGTAGGAAATGGGACTGGAAGAGAGAATATAGGGAGCTAGGTAGAAAGCTGAAAAGCAGGAGCTCCATGGTAGTAATCTTTGGACTGCTGCCTGTGCCACACACCAGTGAAGGTAAGAATTGGATTTTTGGCAGATGAATGTGTAGCTGAGGAATTGGTGCCGGGAGATGTTTTCAGATTTCTCGATCATTAGGATCACTTCTTGGGAAGGTATGACCTATACAAAAAGGTTACCCCTGGACTCAAGGGAACGAGTATCTTAGTGGGCAGATTTGCTACCTGTTGGGAAAGGATTAAGCTAACTTGTCAGGGTGATGGGAACTGGAGTAATAGGGCTGAGGATAGGGCAATTGGTATACAAGTAGATGCAGTGCGCAGTGAGGAAGGACAGGCAGATGATAGGGCAGAACTGCAGTCAGTGGGATGAGTTGAAGTGTAACATGGCAGAAAAATCAAAAATTGTGATAAATACAGGACTGAAGGTGTTATATTTGAATGAACGTACTGTACGGAATAAGGTAGATGATCTTGTAGCGCAGTTAAAGATTGGCACGTATGACATTATGGGCATCACTGAGTCAAGGGTGAAAAAAGATCATAGCTGGAGTTTAATATCCAAGGATACACATTGTATTAAAAGGGCAGACAGGTAGGCAGAGAGGGGAGGAGAGGTTCTGTTGGTAAAATGAAACCAAATCTTTAGAGAGAGGTGACACAGGATCAAAAGAATCCCTGAGGGTAAAGTTAAAAGACTGCAAGAGCAAAAATATCCTAATGGGAGATGCATGCAGACCTCCAAACTGTAGCCAGCATGTGGGATACAAGTCACACAGGAGATAGAAAATGTATTTCAATAGGGCAATGTTACAATAGTCATGGGGGATTTCAATATGCAGATAGATCAGGCTGGTGGTGACACCCAAAAGATGGAATTTGTAGAATGCCTAAGAGATGGGTATTTAGAGCAGCTTGTGGCTGAGTCCACTAGAAGGAAGGCAGTCGTGATTGGGTGTTGTGTAGTGAAACAGATTTGATAAGGGAGCTTAAGGTATAGGAATCCTTGGAAGACAGTGATCATAATATGATGAATTCAGCTGCAGTTTGAGAGGGAGTAGATAAAATCAGATACAGTACATCAGTATTAAAGGGAATTACAGAGGCATGGGAGAGGAGTTGATTGGAAGGGGCCACTTGCGTGGATGATGGTAGAACAGCAATACCTGGAGTTTCTGGGAGCAAATTGGAAGATATCGGATATTTACATCCCAAGGATGAAGAAGTATTCAAAAGGAAAGATGATGCAAACATGGCTGACAAGGAAAGTCAAAACAGCATAAAAACAAAAGAGAGGGCATATAATATAGCAAAAATTAGTGGGAAGTTAGAGGATTGGGTAGTTGTTAAAACCCAAGAGGAGGCAACTAAAAAGCCATAGGAGAGAAAAAATGACATGAGAAGCAGAGAGAATGTTGCTGGAGAGATGGTAATGGGGGACAAAGAAATGACAGATAAACTTAATAAGCATATTCTATCAGACTAGCGGTATGCCAAAATTTCAAAACTGCCGGGAGGCAGAAGTGAGTGTAGTTGCTATTATAAAGGAGAAGGTGCTTGGGAAGCTAAACAGTCTGAAGTTAGATAAGTCATCATGACCAGATGGACCCAAGTTTGTGAAACAGGTAGCTGAAGAAATTGTGGAAGCATTCACTAGATTCTGGAATGGTTCCAGAGGAATGGAAAATTGCAAATATCACTCCACTCTTTAAGGGAGGGAAGCAGAAGAAAGGAAATTGTGGGCCAGTTAGTCTGACTTCAGTGGTTGGAAAGATATTAGTGTGCATGATTAAGGATGATGTTCAGGAATACATAGAGGCCTGTGATAAAGTAGGCCAAAGTCAGCATGGCTTCCTTAAGTGGAAATCTTACTTGACAAATCTGATGGAATTCTTTGAGGAAATAACAGGTGGGATAGGCAAAGAAGAGTCAGTGGATATTGTGTACTTGGATTTTCAGAAGGCATTTGACAAGGTGCTGCACATGAAGCTGCATAACAATATAAGAGCCCATTCTATTACAGGAAGAAATACTAGCATGAATAGAAGACTGCGTGACTGGCAGGAGGTGTAGAGTGGGAAAAAAGGAGATCTTTTCCGGTTGGCTGCTAGTGACTAGTGGTGTTCCGCAGGGGTCTGTGTGGGACCACTTCTTTTCATGTCATATGTCAATAATTTAGATGACAGAATTAATGGACTTAACCAGATTTGGAGAATGGGCAAAATAGCAGATGCAATATAGCGTAGAGAAGTGTATGGTCATGCACTTTGATAGAAGAAATAAAGGTGTAAACTATTTTCTAAAGGGGGAGAAAATTAAAAAAATATGAGGTGCAAAGGGACTTGAAAGTCTTCTTGTAGGATTCCCTAAAGGTTAACTTGCAGGTTGAGTCAGTGGGAAGGAAAGCAAATGCAATATTAGCATTCATTTCGAGAGGACTAGAATATAAAAGCAAGAATGTGATGCTGAGGCTTTATAAGGCAGTGGTCAGGCCACACTTGAGTATTGGGAGGAATTTTGGGCCCTTACCTAAGAAAAGATGTGCTGGCATTGGAAAGGGTCCAGAGGGGGTTCACCAGACTGATTACCGGAGTGGGAAGGTTAATGTATGAAGATCATTTGATGGCTCGCTTGAATTTAGAAGAATGAAGGTTGAAACATGTTGAAATCTATTGTGTATTGAAAGGTCTAGATAGAGTGGATGTGGGGAGGATGTTTTCTATAGTGGGTGAGTGTGTGACCAAAAGGCACAGCCTCAGAATAGAGGGACATCAATTTAGAATAGAGAGGAGGAGGAGGAATATCTTTATCCAGAGGGAGTGATTCTGTGGAATTCATTGCACAGACAGCTATGGAAGCAAAGTCAATTGGTATATTCAAAGGAGAGGTTGATAGGTTCTTGATTAGTCACGGCATCAAAAGTTATGGAGAGAAGGCAGGATAATGGGGTTAGGTGGGATAATAAATGCCTTATTCTGCTTTTCTTGTATTTATTCAACTTATTTTTGAAAATATTAAATTAATAGGTGGCTGCAAAATTTTCAAAATGCAACTGTGATTGAATGACTTACAGCCTTCTTCGAAACAGTACTCAATAAATAGCAAATAGATAAAAAGCTTTTCTGGAATGATCTCTTTCAGGGAGCTACTTCCTATTACCTAAACTGGAAATTAAAGTTAATTATATTGATCAGTTTTAAAGCATTTAAAAATGTCACAATATGAAAGGTAGTACACTAGAAATAGTAATAGCTGGCTGAGTTGGACTGCAATAAACTCAGAACGACCAGCGTCAATTGCTTCTACAACTAATGTCAGCAGTGATCACAACTACTAGGCTGGCATAGGAAGAACCCTAGAAACAGCTGATGTGCTTCACCACAAATATATATTTTTAGCTAAGTGATGTAAGGTCATCGAAGACAGCACATTCTGTGTCAGGTATGAGCTTGAAGAAAATATTCACTTTTCCTTTGCAGCCCTACCTCTTTCATTAGTCTTCAAAATGAGACGAATTATGGGACTCTTATCCCTGTCATAACAGGGTAAATGTTAAGATATTTCTATTACTGGGATAACCTTGAACAAGAGGACCTAGTTACAAGATTAGGGAGTGGTAATTTAAAACTGAAGTACAGCTCACAGATTGGGGTGAAACTTTAAAAAATTTCTTCCCTAGATACTTTGGTGATGAGATCATTAGGGGTATTAAAATTTTGGAAGGTAAAGGACCTGAGGACTGTAGGGAACTGGTACAGAAGAAGAAATGATGCCCGGTAGATCAGTCATGATCACCCTGAACAGTGAGGTAGGTTTGAGTGACCAAGTGGCCAATTACTGCTATTTACTTATGTTGTATATTATCTAATGTGTGGGCACGTGGCCAAATGGTTAAGGCATTTGACTAGCGACCTGAAGGGCGTGATTTCGAGCCCCAGCCGAGGCAGCGTGTTGTGTCCATGAGCAAGGCACTTAACCGCACAGTGCTCTGTGACAACACTGGTGCCAAGCTGTATCGGCCCTTGCCCTTCCCTTGGACAACATCGGTGTCGTGCAGAGGGGAGACTTGCAGCATAGGCAACTGCTGGTCTTCCATACAACCTTGCCCAGGCCTGTGCCCTGGAGAGTAAAGACTTTCCAGGTGCAGATCCATGGTCTTTCAAGACTAACGGATGCCTTATTATATTATCTAATATTTGTTTTCCTTTATAATGCAGTATGAAGTAAAGAAGCAATGTGACATAGAGAGGTTTTGTTCAAAAGCATAAGATGGATGAAAATATGTTGAAAGGCAGTTACATCTTTTAACTCATGTGGGATATAAAATGGACTGCATTGTCACACTCTTAGCAATGTTTTATGGTATAAAATAAAAATCTAGGTAGTGGAAAGATCATCATAATATCCATGAGTAAAGCCTGCAGTCTATCCTATATGTCTGTATGTGGTCTTGCATCTGGGTTGTATTACAATGATTCTGTGTGTCAGGATTTTTGAAAATATCAGCATGCCAAACCTTTCAATCGTTGGTAACTGCTTGAACATATGCCCTGCTAGAGTTTATGAGGGCTTGAGGCAACAAATGTAAAAGTATTTCACAGGCGGTATTTTGAGACATGCTGTTAGATTACTGAGATTTTGTTCTAAATATCACCTTGTTTAGTATCTTCTGGCATTCAGTGCTGGCTTACTTAATAGAGAAGCCCTAAAATAGGGATCATGGCTTTCATTTACATATATGGGGTATTATTTCTGTTTTATTTTCTCACCAGAGACAGATGAACAACACTCCAGATAGCTGATTCATCTGTTCTCATTAGGATATTTACTAATCTCAAAAGTATCAAATCTTTCCAGTATCAAAGTTTAACCTCGAATTTGCACTTTAAAAAATCATGGATTTAATTAATTATCTACCTGGTTACAATGGGTTAGGAGTATGGTACACATGATAACACACATTTGAAATTAGAATTGGAGTTGGTTTATTATTGTCAAATGTACTGAGATACAGTGAAAAGCTTGTCTTGTATTCTGTTCATGTTGATCAGATCATTATACAGTGTACTGAAGTAGAATAAGTTACACAATAAAAATACAGAATTGTGTAGCAGCTATAGAAAAAGTGCAATGCATGCAAATAATAAGGTGCAAGATCATAATGAGGTAGATTGTGAAGTCAAGTTTCAATTTATCATTTTAGGGGACTATTTAATAGTCTTATATCAGTGGATAGAAGCTGGCCTTGAGTCTGGTGGTACATGCTTTCAGGCTATTGTAAGTTTTATCGAAGAATGAAGAGAGAGGAGGGGATGTTCTGGATGGGTGGGGTCTTAGATTATGCTGGCTAATTTACTGATGCAGAGAAAAGTATAGACAGAGTTCATAGAGGGGAGGCTAGTTTCTATGAGTGTTGAGTTGTGAGCACAACTCTCTGCAGTTTCTTGTGGTCACGTGAAGAGCAGTTGCTATACCAAGCCATGGTGCATCCAGATAGGATGCTTTCTATTGTGCATCAAGGTGCAGATTGATGAGGGTTGACGGGGACGTGCAAATGTCTTTGTCCTCCTGATGAAGTAGAGGCATTGGTGAGCCTCTTGGATAATCTCAAAGTTGTGAACAGTAGAGTAAGGGAGAGCACTCACTGGAGTAGCCAGGCCAGAGGGAACAAAAACAAAGATGAGAGTTCCAGCAGCACTTGTTGGAGGTCGAATGGTGTTGCAGATGTGAAAATAGTCAGTCTCAGCAGTAGATATGGCTACATAGTCCAAGGTTTGTCGGGCTAATAGCTTGGACAGTGTGCCTCAGTCTCAGGTAGTTGTTACGGTAAGGCATAGAAATGGACAAGAGAGGAAGTTTCTTTTCCAATAGCTGCAGGAAACATTCACTCATTTCATACAGAATGCTAGAAAGAAGAGTGGAGAGGTTGAGAGAGGCTGGTGAAGTTGAGTAGTATCTGCTTGGAACACTATTGAAATGGATTTCTTCTTTGTTCGTTTACCATTGGTAAGGCCAGCACTTACCACCCATCTCTCAGTACCCCTCTGCAGGTGGTGGGCTTTCTTGAACATATGTGGTCCACCATTTCAAGTGATTTTAGTTCAGGCCAGCAGGCCTGAGGTGAGACAAAAGGGCCATAGGGAGAGACCTGAGGGGCTCTGAAAGTAATAAAATGCTGTAAGAGAGAGAAAAACAATAAATGTGAGCTCCTGACTGGAAAGCAATGTAACAAAATGAACGTATGAATGATGAAGGCTACTGCAGAACGATGCAGTTGTTGATTTCTGTACATAGGCCTAGCAGGTTGAGGAGGAAAGGACTACCTCTATCACTTTTACTTGTTAAAATTCATTTTCATGATCTGGGCACCATCATCAAGGCCAGTATTTATTGCCCATCACTAGTTGCGTTTGAGAAGGTACTGGTGAGTTGGAGAAGTTATTTGTAAGATGCTCTTTGATAAGGTAGAAGAATCGTTGCAAGTTTATAAAAAGGGAGGAATGTGGGCGGAAACTGAAATAACCTGAGCCCATTGTCTAACCAACTGGATGTAACTGGTTTGACGTGGTCCAATTCAAGGGAAGGAAAAATAAAGGAATGACTTCAGAGGCATTTCCTTATTTTAGAGAAGAGCAATGAGGTAAAACTAGTTGTAGGCATGAGCTAAGCTAATGAAAAGAGGACATTGGATAGCCTGATAAATCAGAACCAATAGAATTCTACAATGGTGCAGAACTGAAAAAGACCATAAGACCTTAAGGTATAGGAGCAGAATTAGGCTATTTGGCCCATCGAGCTTGCTCCACCACTTCTTCATAGCTGATCAATTCAATTCAAGTTTGATTGTCATTCAACCACACATGAATACAGCCATACCAGACAGCATTACTATGGGGTTAAAGTGCTAAAACACAGTACCAACAGTCAAACACAAGAACACATTCATGGAGTAGAGTCCCAACGTTTCCCATTGCAACACCACAGCTAGATGCCCAGTCCTTGCGCATACAAATCAACAAACCCATCTGGAATATCAGTAAAATACAACAACCCAGAATATGTATCTATAAAATCCAGACCCCCCCAGCCCATTGATATCATATGTCGACCTGCTCCAACACCTGCTAGGCGACACCAAGGCTTTGAGGCCTTGTCCTCGCCTATACGTGCACATACAGAAGAGTAGTAAAAAACAATACAATGACGCAGAAGATGTATTATATAGTCCTGACCTCCCAGCCCACTGAGATCATCTCGCGACCAGCCCCAGTGCCTGGTAGACAATACTGTGGCTTAGAGACCCAGTCCTCATACATACAGGCACATATGGAATATTAGTAAAACTCAACCAGACAAGTATATATGTATATAGTCCAGACCCCTCCATCCAATTAAAATCTTCAGTTGAGTACAATTGTGCTGTGCGACCTTGCAGAGCGCGATAGCTCAGACGTCTCTCCCCGGCGGCTGAAAAGCAAGTGAACCCAGAGCTTGAGGCCCAAGTCCATCAAGTGCCTCCAAAAACTCTCCAGTCGACCACAACAGAGCTTATCTTTGGCCAAGCGAAACCCCGGAAGGGCAGTGGCCCCTGGTGTAGCACAATAGCTTCTGCTTCTAGTATCTCCAAGCCTGAATGGTTGAAACTGCAGTGAACAAAACAGTTCTGAATTATCTTATTGCTTATTTCCTGCTGGTGACAAAAATCACTGCCTTTTGAGCACAAGCACACACAACTGACACTACTTAAAACTGTTTGCACTAAGCACGTAGTGTCTAACAGTCACATAGGTGCACCAGAGTGACGCTGGTTAGAAACTGTTCAGTAATATTCTCTTGTCCCAATTAAACAGCAGCATAGTGTTCCAAATAAAGGAAGGGAATCCTGGATATTTTGTCAATTCGATTTTGTTCTTTAAGTGTTGTCCCAAATAAGTGGCTACCCTGATTAACTAATAGATGGCCCAATTAACCAGAATCCATATATTTGCAATGTATGTCTTGTTAGGTATTGCATGGTACTGCTGCCACAAAACAACAAATTTCATGACATACTGTTTGCCAGTGATTCGAATTCTGCAAAAAAAAAAAACATGCAGGTTGAGGAGATAAAATTCCACAGCTGGTAAAGAAATTCAAGTTTCCAAGCTGCTTCCAAAAGTCTGCCTCCTTTTTCGTCAATCAGGTCTGAAGCTTTTGTTGCCCTCTATTTGAGCTAGTTATTAAATAGATTTGTGTAACAAAGGGGAAAGAATTATTCAGCTTCTAAATTCAAATCAAAAGTGTCCAAAATTCAACCAAAACTTGAGGAATCTGATAACTGATTAAAGTGAATATGAACGTGCTTTCTTTGTAGTTCACCTATTGCTTCTGTCAGGGGCATATAGGCTAAGTGTTGTCAAGGACAGTGTTGGATACTGAGAAGGGGCTTTCAGTATCCAACACTGTCCTTGACAACACTTAGCCTATATGTCCTCTGCTAAATATGCTTTTTTTCAAATTTGTGTTTGTGTACTGAGAAGAAATGAGCACTGAGTGCTGAATAATACATTCCAGAAACATTTTGTTCTCTGAAATTAACAAACATTTTTTTTGCATTCTTCATTCATTATTAACTCAAAGGGAACAGCTGGTCCAATTCAAACCAGTTTGTATTCCCTTCTTCCACATTACCTCCTTAATTGGTGAATGTCAAATCTGTAGACAAAATCATCACTTGTAGCGTTGGAGTACCAGGTTATTTTTGACAAATGCAATAATGAATATAGTTGCTCCCATCCAAAGCAACAAATGTTATTTCATCAACGAAATACCATCTTGGTCTTCTCAACTTTATCTAAACTCTCATTTTATTTATATTAAATATATATATATAGCGTTTATGCATGTGCCAAAGATAATAACTAAAATAAATAATACCAGAAATTCTATTAAAATACATAAAGCAGTAAGAGAAATGTTTGATCTAAAGTCATTATGTCCCACCATGCGAATTCACCACTTACTGTATGTTTGGCACATGTACACTAGTGTATATATGGAGCAATAACTCAAAAGCCTAAGTCCATTACATAAACTTATTGAAATTTGAAGTAGAAATGAGAACTTTAACCCAATGGAGAGGAGAATGAATTGGTGAGTTAAAATATTGGCATATTTCTTTTCTGTTACCAATTCTTCTCTATCTGTGGCCATTTTAACTGGACATACTTTGATATCATCTGACCAACATTACTTTCAGTGAGGCAAGCAGTTTTCTTTTGATGACCTCAACAGCTCCACCTTTCTGCTTGTTCAGAAGACCTCACCACCTAATGAGCTGCAGCCTGTGCCACTTCTGTCAAAGGCACCCAGCATTTCTTATTTGTGTTGCATATTCCTTCACCATCGAACTAATAGTGTCTGAGCAGGTGCTTGTGTGGAATGAAAAGGTATTTTTCGGCTGGTGGCTTAACTTACTGAAGGAGGTCCGGGGTTAGTAGTGACGAGAGCTAATACAGTACTGTATGTTGAACAGTAAACAGATCTCCAGACTGGTAGTGAATCTGGCTGAATATTGGCAGGATGAGTGAATGTCTAGTTCGGGGTAGTGTGCCCCAGCTTCTCGGCTGTTTGCAGGGTATTAATATCCATGAGTAATGTGTGAGTACATGGTGTTGGCCATCATGAAATTGGAATATGGAAGAAAACATTGAACTGCAGTATGTCAAGGACAGTGGAAATAGACTGTCCTTTGCCTATTGTTCTTGTCATGTGATTGAAGGAATGGAGGTTGCCATTTTGTGAAGCTGCTCTGTAACCTCCATTTTGTGAGTAGTTTTGTGAGCTGGTTTTACTTAGGAATATCTTTTTAAAAGTGGACAGAATGATGTACCTGATAATCTGCTGAACTAGACATCATTTCCAAATAAGGAGATATTTGTGAGATGTTCTTTGGTACGATAAGATATACAGATTTATGAATAGTGGAGTCTGTGTCTGACCCGAGTAATTACAGCCTGGTAGCTGGCTAATTCAGAACAAAGAGGCATTAATTACAAGTTGTCACTTGGAGAAGGGCAATAAATTGATGTTGGCTTGGATCAGATCCAATGGGAAGCTGACACACGTTAGTCAGATAGGCCAGAGCCAACAAGATTGGAGCACAACTGATGAGGCGAGTATAAAGGTATGGAGTTTTGAATGCAGAGCATGAGAACTCTGGAGACTAGCTATTGCAAGAATGATCCCCATGCCAGGGTAGGGAGAAGAGGGATCAATCGTCTGGCTAACAGGAGATCCCCTATTTTAGAGTTATAAATTGGAGAAGTGGTCTGAGTGAGTATTGGTAAAGCAGGAGCACTTTAAGTTGTTGGCCTGGGGTCAACATAGTAAAGTTGATGTTTGTACAGAGACAATAAAGTGTGAGCTATGGTTAATTAAGTGTTGTACTGTGGAATGCCTAACCTAGATCAGTTCATAATAGTCAACAGTGGATGTTAGGTATTCTTCCCTATGGTTCTGTTCCACAGAGAGAAATTTGGAGTCAGCAAGTGTTAGAGATCTAGAGCAGTTTGTGCATGTAGCTTATGTGCTGAGAACTGAAGAAGAAGCTAAGTGGCTGGTGAAGTGATGAATGTGAAAGGAAATATGTGGATTATGAAGTGAGAAAAGATTACTGGAAAGAGAACCTAGTACTGCAGTGACTGGAATGTGAAAACACCAAGGTGCTTTTGCATGATGTGAAGAAAGGAAAGCAGACAAAATTGTGTATGGACTGTGAAAGAGGAGTATTCAAATGTCTTTGCTAAAGTGGATTGATTAATATGATGGAGGTGAGGAAAATATAGATTCCAGTGGAGAAGATGGTAAGAACTGAAAAGATTGTCGTCAGGTAGTGTGGAGTGAAATGGAGAGATGAAGAAAAGTACTCATTCTTCGGGCTGTTGTGTAGTCATTACACATCTTCCCAATTTGAAGACTGGGCCTGGAATGACGATATAGACCTCAACCCTCTCAGCCATTTCCATCCAGCATGAACATCATCCCCCTCTGCTTTCACATAGATTCACAGAGGGTTACAAGTATTCCAAAGTAATTGACGTGTTATCTATTTGCGTTAATAAGACAATGCACTTGAACTCTGCTTTATGACACAACTGTCTTCCTAATTGGTGCACTGATAGTCCTCATGCATCAAATATTGATTAAGGAAGCCACTTTTCTTAAACAAGCTCACACAGTCACTTTCTCTACCAAATGTCTGATGCTGATATGGTTGGGTAAGAACTGAGTTCTGTCTAACTTTCCATTCAAGTGGTATTTCTGCTCTACTTCAAAATAAAATCAGTCACCACATACAACAGTATGTATTATGGGTGAAGGTGAAATAGCATCTCCGCAGAGTAATATATAACCGTAAAATTGTTTCCAAAAAATGAATTATTGTTTAAGTACAATAAAAGTATCACAAATTATTCTTAAAGCTGTAACAACAGATTCTGAACTCTTCAAATTCTCTTTTGTTATTTGTTTAGTGCCTCATCTCCTCAAATCTCATTTACGCGGCAGATAATGGTGAACCTTCAGTCTTTTTTTTCACAACCTGGCCAAAAGTACTGGTGTGTGAACAGATGGTCAAAAGTCAGGTACTGCATGTTGAAAATTGGTTCAATTTACACCTTCTCAAATTTGTACAAATCTGAGCTAAGGTTCACACAAAACATGTTTTCATTGAAGTTTAGTGAATAATAAGTATGTATTTTGATCAGAATGGCAAATGTAGTAGATGACTAAAGCTAACATGAAACTATTTACATAAGCACTATGTTCATATTCAGTCTGAATTATTTGAGCTGCCGGCAACTCAAAAAAAAAAAAAAAAAATTTAGGTTCTCTTACATTGTGATATAAAACAAAAGTTGTTAAACTAATGTCAACATATCACAAAGTCAATGAAAATTGTTTGCAAAACAAAAGTGGGATGGTGGAGAAACTAAAGGACACATTCAGTTCAACAATTGTTTCAAAAACTAGTTGGCATTTTATTCCTTTGATCACTCCATGTGTGTCCAGGTCACTGAATAAGACTGGTACCAAAGTTTTCAATGCACTTGTGTACTCACCTTAATGGATGCAGGAGATTACTTACATTATTATTTCTTCCTTCCAGATCCCTTAAGTTATTATTCAGTGTCTACCCTTTGAATTACTAGCTATGAACTCGTACGCAAGTGATTTCTCCACATGCTTCTTAATGACATCTCATTCCACCGAGATGCAGCACAGAGCATCATAGGAAGTCATTCCTGCCTGTGGCCATCAAACTTTACAACTCCTCCCTTGGAGGGTCAGACACCCTGAGCCAATAGGCTGGTCCTGGACTTATTTCATAATTTACTGGCATAATTTACATACTACTATTTAACTATTTATGGTTCTATTACTATTTATTATTTATGGTGCAACTGTAACTAAAACCAATTTCCCCCGGGATCAATAAAGTATGACTACTACTACTACTACTACAACAACAATAATTTAAAAAAATCTGCTAACAGCTCTCTTGCAAGCTGTCTGCAACCCGATGGTACAAGAATTAAATTTCCATCTTCAGGTAATCCTCTCCTCCTGTGTTCCTTTCCCTCTCCTTCTAGGACACTCAGTTCTCTCAACAAACCCCATCTTTTTTCACCCTTCACAGCCTCCATTATACCGTTTCTTTCACCTTGCCCATCTGGTTCCATTTGCATGTTACCTTCCCACTTTACACTCTGTTTATTTTGCCCTCTCCCCCCAGTTGGTTCCATCTGCCCATCATGCCTCCCTTATTTGGTTCCATTCATCACCTTCCTTACTTATTAGATCCCAGAGTCTGCAGCTCTTTCTTGTCTCCACATATCACCTTCTAGACTCTGTCTGCACTTCCAGCCTCCCCACCTGCTTATCAAAGTAAATTTATTTTATTCTCAAAGTACAAATATGTCACCATATACAACCCTGAGATTTATTTTCTTGTTAGCATACTCAACAGGTCTATAGAACAGCAACTATAATAGGATCAATGAAAGACTGCCCAGTCAGGGCATTTAACCAGAGTGCAGAAGACAACAAACTTTGCAAATGCAAATATAAATGAATAGCAATAGATAATGAGAACATGAGATGAAGTGTCCTTGAAAGTGAGTCCTTTGGTTGTGGGAATATTTTAGTGATGGGGCAAGTGAAGTTGAGTGCCGCTATCCCCTTTTGTTCAAGAGCCTGATGGTTGAGAAGTAGTAACTGTTCTTGAACGCGGTGGTGTGAGTCCTGATGCTCCTGTACCCTTTTCCCCAGATGGTAGCAGCGAGAAGAGAGCATGATTTGGGTATTGAGGGTCCCTGACAATGGATGCTGCTTCCATGTGGCAGCATTTCATGTAGATGTGCTCAATGCTTGGGTGGGTTTTATCAGTGATGCACTGGGCTGTATCCACTACTTTTTGTAGAGTTCAAGAGTGTTGGTGTTTCAATAGCAGGCTGTGATGTAGACAGTCAATATATTATCCATTATTCTCCTATAGAGGTTTGTCAGAAGATGTGTTGAGGTCAATGACTTGAAGCTTATTGATTAGTTTTGAGGAAATGATGGTATTAACTGCTGAACTGTAGTCCTGATTTGGTTCCACCTATCTTCTGCTTGTGCCTATTCACTCTGCATCTCTTTAAAACAGTTCTCTCCCCTTTACACTCTCAATCCTGATGCCGTTTTGACCTGAAATATCTACCATCCCTTCCATGTTTTTCCAGCAGTTTGTTGTCATTACAATCCTAAGTAACCTTTTTATTCCTTGGGCTTATTAATGATCATCAGTTATACCATTTTAAATTGTGAAAAACAAAGTAATGTTTATTTCCTCTTCTAGTATGTCTTGTTTCCCTTTTGCACCTACATGTCCAGCGGGACACTAGGCTAGATATTGTAGAGTATTAAAACATTCAAATTCTCTGGAGTCAGAGTCGTAAGACCAGCTCCCAAATAAATCTCAACTGCAGAAATCCCAGCATGGAGGGAAAAAAACCTAAGAAGGAATCAAATGAAAAAGAACTAGTTCAGAATTGAAGGCAGTTTTGGTAGCAATAACAGACTGTGGCGAGAAAGTGGAAAGGAACTTAATACATGGAATGGAGGAAGGCACTATACATCTCTCACTTCTCTGGCAGGTCAGGCATTGCTTTCTATCAGTGAGGAGTCTGCTTGAGAGGAAGAAGCTGTAAAGTTCACAACGGTGTGGTGTTGAGATGGTGGATCTATTACTGATCCAGAGACCTTAGTTCAAGTCCCAGCATGGCAACTATGGAATCAAAATTTATTTAATAATTTGTATGAGATTTTGTACAGAATGTCAATTGAAGCTTCCCTCATCTGATGTTCACAAATACATATTTTCAACAGCGGTCAATAATATGCCATTTTTGCTATTAATCACAATGTAATAACTGGCTGGAAACACACGCATAACCTTTACCAGGGATTACAAGGTCTTTGGAAAATAATTAAAACAACAGTCAGAGTTTACAGTAGTGAATGCACAACTCAGCAGCGGCCAAAATAGACGAACGCAATGAAAGATGGGCAAGAAAAAATGGTGATACTTCCTTGCTTTTTTTATAACCTCTATGAAGCTTAATTCCAAGGTTTCCTTGAAATAAGCTATGTAAAGCAAAAAAAGCTTTAGAATTCCATATATGCTGCCAAGTTTGAATTTTCATCCTAGCAGCCAAAGGACTAAAACTCTGCTGCTGTCAATCAATTCACCAGCTGGTAAATTGAAGCCCTGGAAAAGCATCTTTCATAGTGAAGGCTGAGCCAACTTCAGTTATGAAAATTGTTACATGGAACAGCATAGCATAGAAACAGCCTCTTTGACCCACAATGCCTGTACTGAACATAAAGTCAAACTAAATTCATACCATCTGCCTGCACTTGGTTAATATCCCTTCATTCCCTGTCTGTTGATGTACCTTTCTAAAATGCCTCTTAAGGGTACTTGAGGTAACTTTGAGGTTGAGTTAACTTTGAAAATTGCGATAACTGCTCACATAATAAATCAAGTCTGGAGAAACCAGCAAACGTGTTAATTAAGGAGGAAGAGATAGCATAACCAAGACTGGGTAATGATATTTGTCTCTCACTCATTCACTAAGATTAAGATGCTCTAAAGAAATACACCAAAAGAAAGAACCATAAAAACATACACTAACACACTACCAGTTTTAAACAGCTCATTACTACTTGCCTAAAGTTAAACTGTAGGCTTACTTTATGTTCTTCTGGACTGGTAAATTTCCAGGTGACGCCTCCTAGGTTTTGACTCGAGGTATCAGACTTTTCTTCCAAGTTATCTCACTGAATGGAACTCATTCTTTATCTCAATGAGTTCCATGAACAGAGTTGATGGAATGAACCATTTTTGTTGAAATAACTGATTCTGGTCACCTTGGGCACCAGCTTCTTAATTAACCTGAATGTGTAAATTCTGGAACATTTTGAGCCACTTTCTGATAGAGAATTGATGACTTGGATTGTGACATTACAGATCAATACATACAATAGAAAGTTTTAAAATATTTTCACTTATAACATGATTATGTTAAGCTTTTTGATCCTTAACCTTCAGTTCCATTTGAGTAGCAGCAAATCTTTGGGTCTGTTAGCTCCAGGTCGAAACCTCACATTTTAAAATTCCAATTTGAAATGCATGCCATCCAAAATCATACAAAAAAGAAAATCAAGTGTTTGTTGCTGTATTTTCAGCTAAGAATTCAGTTTTGATGGTTCAGTGAAATAACAAAGCAAACATTACTGAACTCCGAATTCCATCTCCAAAAACGATAATGGATATGATATTCAAAATTCCTGTCCAATGTCAGTACTAGAAATGTAATATACTTAGTCTAGTATCCGTAGTGGACTAATGCATGTTCTACCTCCTGTACTTATTTAGCACATAGTTTAAAACATTTGACACAACAGGTTAAAGCTTGTGATAGACATGTGAAGGCACAGACTTTGAGTTGCTAAATTATGGAAGAAGTAGTAAACACCCATGAGCTGGCTGAGTGCTGCTGGCATCTATCATATAATTTTCTTATTATTTCACTAATCAGACATCTCATATGATAAAATAGAGCAAAGTCAGCATGGTTTCAGTTGTGTATTTAATATTTAAGTAATGTTTGAGTAATTTGGTGCATATTGTTTAATTAAGCATTCTTGCTTATTCAAATAATTACTTAATGTTAAGAAAAGCTTGTTGATAATGTCAAAGTAATACAGGAATAGTTAGAACCAAAGCCCCTGTTGATTGCAGAATGCTTAAGGTTTCATATGCTGAATAAAATAAAAAGGAGTACATTTCAATGTGTGTGACCGAATTGAAGAGATTATCTGAGCATTGTCAGTTGGGTAATAAACTTAATGATACACTTAGAGATAGTTTAGTTTGTGGAATCTTAAAAGAAAGCATTCAAAAACAGCTCCTAACTGAAGCACAGCTACATTTAAAAGAGCAGTTGAAATAGCTGTTTTAATGGAAACTGTAGACAGAGATACTATTGAGTTGCAGTCAGGAATGAAAGTAAATGAATTGAATTACAGCATCTTAACAGGAACTAGACTGGCAAAACAAATTTGTGTTATTGTTTTGGCAGGAATTCACATACACCAAACAAATGCAGATTTAAAGATGAAACTTGCAGAAAATGCAACAAAGTAGGACATATTCAAAGAGCATGTTAGGCAGACAAAAAGAAAAGGCTGTAAAGTCACAGTGCAAATTCAAAAAACCATTAAACTGCATGCTGTTGGTGAAGATTCTGATAATGATGAGGGTGACATAGGACTGGTGAGCCTTGAGATTTGTTGTGTGTAAACTAACAATGGGCAAGCAATATGGCTTATGCTAGCATAAATGGCAAATTAATTAAAATGGAATTAGACACTGTTTCAGTCAGTTCACAAAATGAGTTTGAATAGCATTTCAAAGACACCAAACTGAAACCTGAATATATTCAACTAAGAAATTATACTGGAGAAAAGATAACACCTGTGGGTATGACATTAAAACAACCAACAACCAACAAGCTAAACTGAGCTTGTATGTGGTTTAAAAAAACAGAAGGATCAGCATTGTGGGTGCGTGATTGGCTGAGACCACTACAACTTGACTGGAGATCCATCCACCAGTTACATGCCACATTCCTTGCAATGAAGCCAACTGAAAGTGAATTCAAAAGTTACAGGATGATGCCACAACTATCTCCATACTGAACACCATAAACTGCTGCCAAACAGGAGACAAACAGGTGTTGGTGCCAACCTGTGTACCTCTGGTTGGAAAGCATATTAGACCAAGGAAGAACAATGCTACTCAGCGTGATTGTGAAAGTAACAAAAACAATGGTCCAACTACAACAGTTTTTCTAGGCAATATATTTGAGAAAGCTACTGATGTTTTAATCAGACTGTTACTTGTGAAATGTGGACTGGATTTAAGTTGGAAGAGAGTTCAAGGAGCTTCAGGAAAGTTGCAAGTGTTTGGCATTTGTGAGTATAAGGAACCAGAATCTACTCTGTGCCCATTAAGGTTATTACATGAACTTCAAGTTGGAGACAAGAAGCTGCTGGTAAAAGTAAATGCAAAGACCAAAGCCCAGCTGCATGAATGGAAAGCCAAAGAGAAAGGAGTCAATCGAGATACAAAAACAGAGGATTTGTCAGATGTTGTTGTGGATGTGGAATCCAAGAGGATGGATTGGATTGTAAAGTGAGAAACTGAAGGCTTAATAAGGGAATACACTAGTGAACTAAATGCACCTTCCCAATATCAAGATGCACAAACTCTAAGAAAAAGGAAGAAGGAATGTGTCCAGAGCTGTCAGAAGCACTTCTTGCAGTCTCAGACTCAACTCCTGCAACCATTGATCTCATGTTTGCTGATTTTGCTTTCTGAATACAGCTGCTACCACTTGTAAGATCACAGACAGATGTAACTAAACACCCAACTAATATTGCTTTGGTTACCTTCCTGTCATAAATGGAAGTCAGTCTTCAGTTCTTAAAATATAAATGGAAAGCAATAGTCAGTTTGAAGTTAAAACACATTTTTGCAAAGAAGCTCTGTATTTAGAAAACACTCTCTCTGTAATAAGTAACTATACCTGGTTTATTACTGCTTAAGTGGTCAGTATAAGGCAACAGGTTATTTAATTTGGTTTGTTTCAAACAGACAAGCAGACTAAGTTGCTCAGTTCAAGGAAGCTTGCAGATCAAATGGGTAATATCATTGAGCATATCAAATAATTGATTTATTATTGCTGGAAGTTATATGCACTTGAGGTTAGCTTTACAGCATTCACCAAAAGTCACCCAAGTGACAGAGAAACAGTATAAGTGTAGAGAGCAGTTGAGGCTTATTGGGAGTTGCGTAAGGAACATTAAGAAGCCATAGAAGGAACTTAAGGTGAATTAGAATCCATTCCTTTGCCTTCAATTTCTACGACGAATGATTGATTCCAGCAACTCGGGGATACGCCTGTTTAGTTAATAGGAACTGTACCTGTGTTTTCGAAATCCTTGGTGCTCTGTGCTTTGTTTTTTCAGAAATGCTTTGTGTTTTAGAAATGGTTTGTAATTTCTGAATATATAAGATTGAAAAATCCTCTTCCAGTTTTAAATGTGTTTTAAGAATGTTGATTGGATTTAAACATGTATCGCAGAAAATAAAAAAAATGTTTTAACTACTTTGTTAGCTGGAAGTACCTTCTTGGTAGGGAGAGGGTGCCCTCAACTTGAATAGTAGATATTGGCAAGTTCCTCTGCCATCTCCTCATCTCCCATTACAATTTCTCCAGCATCATTTTCTATTGGTCCTATATCTACTCTCACCTGTCTTTTACTCTTTATATACTTGAAAAAGCTTTTAGCATCCTCTTTGATATTATTTGCTAGCTTCCTTTCATAGTTCATCTTTTCCCTCTTGATGACCTTCTTAGTTTCCTTTTGCAAGCTTTTAAAAACTTCCCAATCCTGTCTTCCCACTAATTTTTGCTTCCTTGTATGCCCTCTGCTTTGCTTTAACTTTGGCTTTGACTTCTCTTGTCAGCCACAGTTGCATCCTCTTTCCATTCGAAAATTTCTTCTTTTTGAAATATATCTGTCTTGTACCTTCGTCACTTCTCACATAAACTTCAGCCACTGCTGCTCTGCTGTCCTTCCCACTAGTGTCCCTTTCCAGTCAGCTTTGGCCAGTTCCCCTCTCATGCCACTGTAATTTCCTTTACTCCACTGAAATACTGACACATCAGATTTCGGCTTCTCATTCTCAAATTTCACGGTGAACTCAATCATGTTATGATCACTGCCTCCTAACGGTTCCTTCATCTCAATCTCTCTAATCATCTCTGGTTCATTACACAATACCCAATCCAGTACAGCCTATCCCCTAGTGGGCCCAACAACAAGCTGTTCTAATAAGCCATCTTGTAGACATTCTATGTTCTCTCTCTTGAGATCCAGTGCCGACCTAATTTTCCCAATCCACTCACATGTTAAAATCCCCCACAATTATCATAACATTGCCCTTCTGACAAGCCTTTTCTATTTCCTGTTGTAATTTGTAGTCCACATCACGACAGCTGTTAGGAGGCCTGCCATCAGGATCCTTTTACCCCTGCAATTTCTGAGCTCAACCCATAAAGATTCTGCACCTTCCGATCCTTTGTCACCTCTTTCTAATGATTTAATATCATTTCTTACCAATAAAGCCATGCCAGCCCCTCTGTCTACCTGCCTATCCTTCTGATACACAGCGTATCCTTGGATGTTCAGCTCCCAGAGACATGCATCCTTTAGCCACGTCTCAGTGATGGCCACAATATCATACCTGCCAATCTGTAGCTGTACGACAAGATCATCCATCTTATTCTTTATGCTGCGTGCATTTAAGTATAACACCTTAAGTCCAGTATTTGGTACTTTTTGCTTTGATTGCTCTGCAACTCATCCCAATGGCTGCAAATTTGCCTCATCCCCTGCCTGCACTTCCTGACATCTTTACTGCTCACTATCTTAGATTTATTTCTGTTTTCCCCCTCCTCCTCTCTATCATTCTGGTTCCCATCTCCTTGCCAAATTAGTTTAAACCCTCCCTAACAGCTCTATTAAACCTTCCCGCCAGGATATTGGTCCCCTTCGGGTTCAGGTGTAATCAGTCCTTTTTGAACAGGTCATACTTCCCCCAGAAGAGATCCCAATTATCCAAGAATCTGAAGCCCTGCGCCCTGCACCAGTCTCTCAGCCACGCATTCATCTGCCTGATCCTACTATTCTTGCCCTCACTAGCACATGGCACAGTTAGCAATCCTGAGATTACTACCCTGGAGGTCCTGCTTCTCAGCTTCCTTCCTAACTATCCAATTCCCTCTGCTATCCAATTCCTAAACTGACATTGAACCTATGAAAACTACCTCACTTTTGTTTGAATATTATTTTTGTTTTTGTACTATTTTTATTTTAACATACATATATTTGTACATGTGTGAATATATTATATATTTTAAATGATTTACTTATTTATTATTTCCTATACTATCATGTATCACATTGTACTGCTGCTGCAAAGATAACAAATTTCATAACATACGCCACTGATATTAAATCTGAGTCTGAATCTGATTCTGAAATGCAATGTTATTATTTATTTTGAGAGGAATAGAATATAATATCAATGATGTAATGCTGAGTCTTTGCAAGTCGTTAGTCAGACTGCACTTGGAATATTGTGAATAGTTTTGGTTCCTTTATCTAAGAAAGATGTGCTACCATTGGAAAGGAAGTTCATGAGAATGATCCTGGGAGTGAATGGGTTAGCATACAGTATGATATGAGGAACATTTGATAGCTCTGAGCCTGTGCTTGCTGGAGTTTAGAAGAATGAGGGGGAGTTTCATTAAAACCTATTGAATTTTGAAAAGTCAAGATAGAGTGGATGTGGATGTGAAGAGGATGTTTTCTGTAGAGTGGGAGTCTAGGACCAGAGTCCATAGCCTTAGCATAGAAACTTGTCCCTTTAGAATAGAGATGAGAGGGAGATTCTTTAGCCAGATGGTGGTAAATCTAGGGAATTCATTGTCGTAGATGGCCGTGGAGGCCAAGTCATTGAGAATATTTAAAGTGGAGTTTGATAGATTCTTGATTAGTAAGGATGTCAAAGGTCAAGGGGAGAATGCAGGCTAATGATGTTCAGATGGACAATAAATCAGCCTTGATGGAATGGTGGAACTCATCTGATGGGATGACTGGCCTAATCTGATGGGATGACTGGCCTAATTCTGCTCCTACATCTTTATGGCCTTTTACACTTTGTGTCCACTTTATCAGAATGGCAAAGGAACATGATCTAAGTGACTTTGACTGTGGAATGATTGTTGGTGTTAGATGGGGTAGTTTGAGTATCTCAGAAATTGCCGATCTCCTGGGATTTTCTCACATACCAGTCTCTAGAGTTTACAGAGAATGGTGTGAAAAACAAAAATAAGCATCCAGTGAGGAGCAGTTCTTTGGGCACACATGCTTTTAATGAGAGAGGTCAGGAGAAAATGCCCAGACTGGTTCAAGCTGACAGGAAGGCGACAGTAACTCAAATGACCAAGGATTACAATAGTGCCATGCAGAAGAGCATCTCTGAAGGCACAGCACATTGAAACTTGAAGTGAATGGGTTGCAGTACCTTCTGTACCTAATAAAGTGCCCACTAAAGTTATAGTGGCAAGTTGGGTACGTTGGGGATGGACCTACTGTCTGAGGTTCTCTCTGATTGAAGTTCCTGTAGATGTCAGGCAGCAAAGCAAGAGAAGCTTAACATTATTTGATATTTTCCTATTTGATGGTCATTAAGTTTATTATATGTGGTTGCTGACAGGCAAAGAGTTCATAGCCTTAACATGGGTAGACAGTTTTACTGCTGGAATCTTTTAGAGATTTACAGTTGTGTTCTGCATGAGATTCATTGAGGGCATGATCAACTCATTACAATTAGCCTGTGACTTTTACTTTTTGCCAAGTTGTTACACTTTTTCTATGAGCAATCATTTTCTTAAACTTCTTGCCCATCCTTCTTGTCCATCAGCAAGTCTGAGCGACACATGGTTTTTTGTCACCAAGATAATGGCAATCCATTCAAATGAATGTCCGTCTTGTGCCCACTAGTTTTCTTCTTATCTTAACTCTGAACTTCCACCACCAATATTTATGTTCTGTTTCTGTTACCTGTCTAGGAGAATCATGATCTTCGTCCCATTCCAAACATCACTCATCTCCACCTCTGATTCTGTACATCTTCTGTTAAAAGCCTCACATATGCTTCTTTTAAATCTATAAAGGCCACTATTCCACTGTCCTCTTAGTTTGATACTCAGACTTTTCCTTCCATAAGGCACAGCTCATCTGATTTATTCCATGCCATACAGGGCACTTCTCACCCTATCAAACTCCTCCAAGAGTTCATTTCTCCCAACATTTGCAACATTCTCTAGCCCTTCAATCCTCCAAGAAATACCTCCACTTCAGTTTTTGTTTTCATTGCCTTGTCCCTCTATTGCTATACAGAATATAAAATGATATAGTACACCGACAAGCTCATTAGCCCATATTGTCTGCACTGACCACAATGCCGAACAAATCTACGAGTCTCTTAAAAGACCCCATCGTATCCACCTCCACCATTGCTGGCAGCCCATTCCATGCACTTAGGTTTAAAAAAAATTACCCCTGACATCTCCTCTGTATCTACTTCCAAGCACCTTAAAACTGTGCCCTCTCATGTTAACCATTTCAGCCCTGGGAAAAAGCCTCTGACTATCTACATGATCAATGCCTCTCATCATCTTACACACCTATCAGGTCACCTCTCATCCTCTGCTGCTCCAAGGAGAAAAGGCCAAGTTCTCTCAACCTATTCTCATAAGGCATGCTCCCCAATCCAGGCAAAATCCTTGTAAATCTCCCCTGCACCCTTTCTACAGTTTTCACATCCTTCCTGTAGTGAGGTGACCAGAACTGAGCACAGTACTCCAAGTGGGGTCTGACTAGGGTCCTATATAGCTGTAACATTACCTCTCAGCTCTTAAACTCAATCCCATGGTTGATGAAGGCCAATGCACCATATGCCTTCTTAACCACACAGTCAACCTGCACAGCAGCTTTGAGTGTCCTGTGGACTCGGACCCCAAGATCCCTCTGATCCTCCACATTGCCAAGAGTCTTACCATTAATACTATATTCTGCCATCATATTTGACCTATCAAAATGAACCACCTCACACTTACCTGGGTTGAACTCTATCTGCCACTTCTCAGCCCAGTTTTGCATCCTATCAATGTCTCGCTGTAACCTCTGACAGCCTTCCACACTATCCACAACACTCCCAACCTTTGTGTCATCAGCAAACTTACTAACCCATCCCTCCACTTCCTCATTCGGGTCATTTATAAAAATCATGAAGAGTAGGGGTCCAAGAACAGATCCCTGAGGCACACCACTGGTCACTGATCTCCATGAATAATATGACCTGTCTACAACCACTCTTTGCCTTCTGTGGGCAAGCCAATTCTGGATCCACAGAGCAATGTCCTCTTGGATCCCATGCCTCCTTATTTTCTCAGTGAACCTTGCATGGGGTACCTTATCAAATGCCTTGCTGACATCCATATAGACTACATCTACTGCTCTACCTTCATCGATGTTCTTAGTCATGTCCTCAAAAATTCAATCAGGCTCGTAAGGCACGACCTGCCTTTGACAAAGCCATGCTGACTATTCCTAATCATATTATGCCCCTCCAAATATTCATAAATCCTGCCTCTCAAGATCTTTTCCATCAACTTACCAACAACTGAAGTGAGACTCACTGGTCTATAATTTCCTGGGGTATCTCTAACTCCCTTTCTTGAATAAGGAGAGAACACCTGAAACCCTCCAATCCTCTGGAACCTCTATATTGATATGAAAAATCAAGATTCAAACTAACTTCCAGAACCACAAGATAGAGAAACTTGAACTGCCCACTATCCTTTTGCATGATGTGGATCTACAATGACCTTTCAGCAAAGATCTGGTGGCAGAGTATTTCCAAGTAAGTACCTTGCACTTCTGCTATATACTTAGCACATAATCCTGGAATGATGTGACTATGGCTATCTGTTTATCAAGTTACCTGGCAGCAATGGTACAGGGGTAAGTCAGACACAAAAGATTGTCAAGTGGATATAGAAAGACAGAAGTGATCATCAGTCATTTGAGAATTGGACACACTAGTCTTAATTACACATTACACAAAATAGGAAAACATTCAACTGGGTTGTGTGAATACTGTAATCAACCAGAAACAGTTGAACATGTATTGATAAAATGTAAGAAATATCAAAAAGAAAGAATGAAGGTGATAGGAGAGCTTAAGATAAATAAAAAGACTGATGTGGGCATAGAAGACATTTTAAGTGGGAATTCCAGACAAATACAGATCCGTATCATGAAGTATCTGAAAGACTCATGTTTATTATATAGAATATAGGGAATGCAATTCTTTTCCCTTCTCCTGTTCATCCAACGATCCACACTCCAGTCTAGCAGGTGGCAGTAATGCACCTTAAAGCTGGTTTGCCATCTGCCATAAAACAACACAAGAAGAAGCAGTAGCAATGGTACAGCAGCTGAAGTTGGAATAAAATCGTTGGTAGATGAAGATGAATAATCAGAGTCAGCTGAAGCAAAATTATATATACTTGTATCATGTCACCCCTAAGAGAAAAGAAACCAAGTTTGTCCAAACCTTCTTATAACTAATACTCTCCAATCCAGGCAACATTTTTGTGATGCAAACACGAGGAAATCTGCAGATGCTGGAAATTCAAGCAACACACACGAACTGCTGGTGCAACACAGCAGGCCAGGCAGCATCTATAGGAAGAAGTACAGCCAACGTTTCAGGCCAAGCACCTTTGTCAGGACTAACTGATAGAGGAGACAGTAAGAGATTTTGAATGCTATATGCCAGTTGAATCCTATATGCCTTAGTCTTCTGGATAACTCTACCATGACAGCCTGTAACAAAGGCTTGACTAAAATCCAGTTAGACAACATCCACTGCCCTTCCTTCACTAACTTTCAGTACCTTCTCCAATGACTTCCTTACTACTGATGGAAGGCTCACTGTCCTGTAATTGGCTGGATTATTCTAATTGCTCTCATCAACAGAATATTAACACTGACTACTCTCCAACACCGGGATACAAAGATTTCTGTCAAGGTCCTAGCAATCTCCAGCCTTACCTCTCCGGTATCTTGACATAGATGTCATAAGGCCTGGGACTTGTTTATCTTAGGAGACTGACCACCTCCACTTCTGTAATCTCAATGTGCCTTATAATATCCTATACCCTTCCCTGATCTCATTAATAGTTATGTTCTTCTCTCCATTGAATTGTTTGCCATTTATTATAGTAATAAATTGCTTGTGACATGTAATAGTAGTTTTATGAAAAAGGTAACTTAAAGTATTTTATTTAGCAAAAAAGCCAGATTTGATATTGCTTGCTATTCCTTCAAGCACCAAATCACCATCATTTCCACAAATTCATTTTTCTGAGCACATCTACTGCCACCCTCCCCTTTAAAACCACCTGAAAAAGCACTGCTCTAAACAATTCATCAGATTTTGAGTGACGTAGCTATATATTCCTTTACGGGATAAGTATTAATTTTCATCTAATGATCCTTCTGTTAATTGCTGTTCTATGATAGAGGTATAATAAAATTAAATTTGTTGATGACTTGGCTTTTTCTGAAGTATTGCTTGTTTTTGTTCAAATGCTGATGAATCCGGGACCTATTAGAATTCTAGTATATATTGATTTCTATTCTGGTAGAGAGCCTAGTGAAATGGTGTCAAGACAACATCTTCTCCCTCAATGTTTGCAAAATAGAAGAGCTGGTCATAGATTTCAGGAAGCAAGATGGAGTACACACCCCTGTCTGTATGGAGCTGAGGTGGAAATGGTTGAGAGCTGGTGACCTTGTAAACTCTGACTCAGAGACCAATGTCAGAACAACTTTCATAAGGGTGAACTCTTGCAAGACATCAGGCCCTGATGATGTACCTGGCAGGGCACTGAAGACCTGTGCCAACCAACTGTTGGGAGTGTTCAGACATCTTCAGTCTTTCACTGCTGTTGTCAGAGGTTCCCATCTGTTTTGAAGAGCAACAATCATACCAATACCCAAGAAGAGCAGGATGAGCTGCCTCAACATCTGTAACCCAGTTGCACTCATATCTACTATGATGAAGTGCTTTGAGAGATTGTTCATGGTCAGAATCACCTCCTGCCTAATCAAGGACATGGACCTGCTGTAATTTGCCGATTGGCCTGATAGGTCTACAGTGGATGCCATCTCACTGGCTCTCACTCTGTATTGGATCACCTGGCCAGTAGTAAACCTACATCAGGCTGCTGTTCAATGATTACAGCTCAGTGTTCAATGTCATTGCACTCTCAGTACTAAACAATAAGCTCCAAAACCCAGGCCTCTGTACTTCCCTCTGCAACTGGATCCTTGACTTTCTCATTGGGAGACCACAGTCAGGGTAGGGCAGATCAGAAGTAACATCTCCTCCTCACTGACAATCAGCATGACACCTCAAGAATGTGTACTTGGCATGCTGCTTTACTCTCTTCATGCATAGCTCAAATGCCATTTATAAATTTGACGATAATATGACTATTGTTAGTAGAATTACAGATGGTGATGAGGAGGCATGCAGAAGTGGGAGAGATCAGCTGGTTGAGTGGTGTCCCAACACCAACCTTGCACTCACCGTCAGTAAGACCAAGAAATTGATGGTGGACTTCTGGAAGAGGAAAACACACCATTTCTCATCAAGGGATCAGCAGTGGAAAGAGTGGGCAGTTTCACGTTCCTGGGTGTTAACATTTGAGGATCTATCTTGGCCCAACAAAGAAGGCATGACTGTGGCTATATTTTGTTAGGAGTTTGAGGAGACTTGGTACATCACCAAAGGCTCTCACAAATTTCCACGGATATACCGTGGAAAGCATTTTCACTGGTTGCATCACCATCTGGTATGAAGCTGTAGCTGCACAAGATCGGAAAAAGCTGCAGAAAGTTGCAAACTCAGCCAGCTCTATCACGGGCACTGGCCTCCCCAGCATTGAAAAGGCCATACTTCAAAAAGCGACCATAAGACATAGAAGCAGAATTAAGCCATCTGCCCCATCAAGTCTGCTCTGCCATTCAATCATGGCTAATCCTTTTGTTTAGGACACCCATCACCCGGGAAATACCCTCTTCTGATTGGTACTATCAAGGAGGTGGTACAGGAGCCCAAAGACAAAGTCAACATTTCAGGAACAACTTTTTCCTCTCCGCCATCAGATTTTTGAATGGACAACAACCCATGTATAGTACGTCACTCTTTTTCATCTTTTTTTGCTCTCATTTTGCACTACTTAATTGTATATCTTATCATAATTTATAGTTTTTATTATGTGTTGCAATCTACTGTTGCTGCAAAACAGCACATTTCACAACATACAGTATGCCAGTAAACCTGTTTCTGATTAAAGTTCATTTGTGTAAATGTCACTGACTATTTGTCATGGTCCAACCATGTAGATGCTACAGCCAAGAAAAGACACCCGTGACTGTGTTTCCTTGGAAGGCTAAGTAAATATGACATGTCCCTAATGACTTCCATTATTTGTTAGAGGTATCTTAAAGAAAACCTCCTAACTGGATGCATTACATTACTGCTTTGCCCAAGAATGCTGGAAGTTGCAGAGTTATGAACACAGCTCAATCCGTCAAGAAAACCAGACTCCGTTGGCACATCTCTTGGAAAATAGCCAACAAATTAAGGACACCTCCCACACTGGTCATTCTCTTTTTCCCCCATCCCATCAGACAGAAGATACAAAAGTTCGATTACCGCCAGATTCAAGGATGGAATGTACACTGCTGTTACACTCTTAATCTCTCATTCTACCATCTCGTAGTCATTTTGCGTTGCCTACTTGCACTACACTTTCTGTAGCTGTTAACACTACATTCTTCATTTTGTAATTGCATCCCTTTTGTACTACCTCAGTATACTTGTGTTTGGAATGATCCAGCTGGATGGCATGTGAATAAAAGGTTTTCACTGTATCTTTGTACATGTGACAATAATAACCCAATTATGTTAGATTTATGCTATTTCCAGTGAAACAATGTGATATTTTGTGATCATTTGGAGTTACTAGTCCATAATTTATGTTACAACTTGTAAGATTCATCGGAGACAGAATGGCAATGTCATACCTTCTCTGAAGCTGATATCATCATTACATATTCTATGAGTGATTAATAGCTGAATTTGTATTAACCATTTACCTAAGCAATAATCTGTCAGGTTACAAGGTTTGTTCTGGAAGAAAGTGTTATGAAATACTTCATACTACATGTCTGTAGGAATTTTCATCTTAACTCTGCACTTGCCAAAGATTTCAGCAGGCACAATCAATTCATGTGTTCAGTAATACATCAAAGCATCCACAGAGGCGTGTAATGGGATAATAGCCTTATGACATTCTAAACTATGCCAGAAATCAAAAGCGTTTGTCTGTGAGAAGATGGTCTCAGTGGCTCAAGATGGCATAATTGTTTCCTTTAGACTCTTGCAGATTATGCACAGATTGAATCAACATGAGATTGATGTCTTTGCAGTTACAGCTGTCACCCACATATTCAACTCACTCGAATATGACAACGTTGGATGCGGTAAAGGTACTTGACCCTTGAATTAATTGCTCATAACCAGCGAGTAATGGAACTGTCAAGGTTTAGCTCTGATGTTCTTACTTATAATGATTTAGTTGTTTTTTGTGAATACCACAACCTGCAAGTATTTAAGATAGTGCCATTTCAGACAATGCTAAAATCTTATTATTTCGGCTTTAGTTACTTTCTAGAACTTTATTGAGGAAAAAAACCAAAGCTACTCATGTTAAGTAAAATGATATAATGTGTATCTATTTTAAAAAAATAAAACTGATATTATCCATCATAGGCAATTTACTAACATGGTGAAAATACCTTATGCCTGCCTATGTTTCCATATATTTTCAGTCCATTGTATGTTAGAGTCAAATTTATTTCCCATCATCTAAGGATCTAAACACATCTTCCACATGAAGGACTGTTTCATTTGTACTACTTCAGATTTAGTGCAGTGCCTTTGATGCTCAGAATAAGGTGTCTGCTACACAAGGAAAACCAAAGACAGCAATATGCACAAAATACCAAAGGAACTCAGCAGGTCAGACAGCATCCATGAAAAAGAATAAACAGTCGACATTTTGGGCTGATACGCTTCATCAGCACTGGAAAGCAAAGCAAAGTGGGGGGGGGGGGGAGGGGGAGGGGAAGGAGGACAAGCTAGAAGGTGATAGTGAATCCAGATGGGTGAGGACAGTATAGGGCTGGAGAAAAAGAATGTGGA
Source organism: Mobula birostris (assembly GCF_030028105.1). Classification (NCBI taxonomy): domain Eukaryota; kingdom Metazoa; phylum Chordata; class Chondrichthyes; order Myliobatiformes; family Myliobatidae; genus Mobula; species Mobula birostris. Next base: position 63,074,284 of record NC_092370.1, read on the forward strand.
GAGTGGACGATAAGTGAAAGGGAAGAAGGGTCACCAGAGGGATTTGATAGACAGGTGAGAAGAAGCAAGAGGCCAGAGTGTGGAATAGAAGAAGAGGAAAGGGTGAAAAAAAATCGTGGAGTTAGCAAAGCCACTACCATGCCATTCCAGTGACCTGCTTGAATTCTAGTGCTTTTTGTGGAAGTTTGCTTAGTTTTCCTGTAACTGTTGTTTTCACCTGTTACCCCAGGTGCCTTTCACTCCCCAAAGGTGCAAGGATTGGTAGGTTAATTAGCGACTTTAAAGTTACCCTTGCATACTGTAGGTGAGTGTAGAACCCTAACAGGTTCACAGGAATGTGGGGGAATGGGTTACAGGGAGATTAGTGGAGGAATGGAAACCAGCATAAACTCAGTCAGCCAAAAAGTCTTCCATGTCATGAAGACCTATTTAGTGCCTGAATACGCAGTCTATAAGCATCCTGCAAATATGCATCCTACTTTAATACGCCATATTCCTTGTAATAAGACAAACATACCACTGCCCTCTCTAATTACTTCACGAACCTACTGAGTTTCCTATACTAGAATGCTAAGATCCTGCTTGTTGTGAAAAGTTGACACCTCTCTGTCCCTTTATTGGGGAAAGGGAGAGAGCCTGCGGTATGTCAATTTGTCGGGCGAACAGTTAGTTTTTGTTGTACTGCAGATCATGGTCTTTCTTTGGGGCTTTGCAATTGGTTGCTTGGTGGGTGGAAGGTGCTGATACTTTTTTTTGCTGAAGTGAGGGGCAGGGTTGTTACTTTGCTGCTGCTTATGCATGGGAGGGGAGAGTATTGTGGGCTTTGAGCATTCTAATGTTTTTACTGCCACTCATTCTTCAGGACTCTCTTCTGTTTGTGGATGTCTGTGAAGAACAAAGATTTCAGGATGTATATTGTATACATTTCTGATATTAAATGGAACTGTTAGTTATTTGTTTTTTTTTGTTCCTCCTTGAATTGTAATTGCAAAGACAATTCTTAGTACATTGGTTTACTCAAGGGTCAATCATCCTAGGAAATAATCAACATTAAGGCAATTGTATTTGCTTGTCTTCTATTACAAGCTTATAATATTTCCCTCTAATAGAAGTGTGATAGACAGAGGCACATTATCTCACAGTCTAAAGAACAGGTGGAACTACAACTATCATATAAGCATCTAGCCATGAATAGTGGTAGGTGATTACGAGAGATATCACGATTTAACATGTGAACATTTGGAGACAAGGTAATGTGATTGGACCTGCTTTTAACTGGAAGTATTCTATTCATTTCAGCTTTCTCCTAACATCCCCACCATTAAAGAATAACACTTTCAGATGATTTGATTCACTCTATATGATATAAAGAAATGGCTGGGTACACTAGATCAGCAAATGCTATGGGGAAGAACATCCCAGTTTATTACCAATAAAATCTAGACTCCTGAATTAGAGGTTTCTCCAGTCAAGATACAAATTTGGCATCTACCTGACAATATAGACAATTAAGAACCTATTTCACACATCCAGTCTGGCTAATATCTTCCCAATTAGTCCATTCTTAGTCAGCAATAAAGCGGTGGAAGTTGTCATTAACAGTGTCATCCAGCAGCACAAACTCATCAATAATCGACTCACTTTTGTTCAGCTTTGGCTTTAGACTTCAGCACAGCTTTAGTCCAAGCTGTTTAATAGCTGAATGTCAGAGGCAAAGTGAGAGTCCCTGCCCTTGACTAAATGTAGAACTAAGGAGAACAGTGAAATTAAAGTCAGTGGCCATCAAGGGGAAAAGAGATGAATATCTAGACTTATACCATTGCAACAACGAAACTGGTTGTGGTTGTTGGAAGGCAACCATCCCAATGCAAGAACATCACTGCAGGAGTTCCCCATTGGCTACTTCATCATTGGCTACTTTCTCAATAACTTTTTCTCTATATTAAAGTCTGAAGTGGGGATGTGTAATAATGACTGTACAATATTCAACTCCATTCACAATTCCTGAAGAAATGAAGAATTTTACCCCTGCAAGCCATCTGAAGACCCAGACAACACTCAGGCAAGTGCCACAGAAGTATTTGGATAAAGCAATCTTCTTGACTGTTAGCCTGCCCTAAATATGCATCCTCTCCATCTCCAATGATGTACAAAAGAATTAAGTAATCTCAATAAGAAGTTCTTGCCTATGCTACTGTGAATGACATCATCTTCCAACTTTCCATGTTCTATTTCCAAGGACAAGGTATTCAGGCACATGGGGATATCACCTCTTGAATGCTCAACTCCAATTCACACACCATCCTTTCTAGGAAATGCATCACCAGTACTTTACTAGGTCCAAATCCTGGGACTTCATCCTCAAGTATAATGGGAAGACAGCAGCAGTTCAAAAAAGTTGTTCACCACCAATTTCCCAAGGGCAGTTACGGACAGCAATATATTTTTGCCCTGCTAGCGATACCAGATTCCAAAAATAATGAGGAAAAAATAAATTCAGTACTGATAATGGATTAAAGTTCCTATTGTGAAATTCAAACAAGATCACTTGTAATCTGAAATATCCAGTCTAATATAAATAATTTTTAAAAATAAATTTGCTCGATTTGTATCAAGCACACTTATGCAAGATTCTATGCCTTGCTACCTACTTGTCTGTATGCATTATTGCCAGGCAGAAGTAAGGAACAATAGACAGAGATATTATAGTCTTTCAGATTCTATCTTTCTGGAACAATATATGAGAAACATGAAATCTGTTTTTTATGTTTGAAGATTATTCAATATCCTAGAAAAAAATTTAGAAGCAAATGTAGAATTTTAAGACACCAATTTTCTTTCATTTGTAAGGTTTATTTATCACATTGGTCTGAGTGATTACAGAAGGTGGAGCTGGCTGGTGGGGAAGGCACCGGAAGATCTGAATAATATCCCGTAATACAAAGAATGTGGAGTTTCGCTGAATTTAATGGTATAATTGTATTATGTTTCTTCTATTTCCTACCAAGCAGCTCAAACAGAGAGAAGCACGGTATGTTTGGGATGGCCCATGGAAGTCAAGATGCGGGACAGCAGCAGTGGATGGCATGAATAATGAATGCAAGGGTGAATGTCACAGAAGGAAAAGGGCAAGAGATCCCAAAAATAGGGGAGTGTTGTCGATAACTGCTGCCCACTTGGTTGCAGGAGAAATGCTGGAAGGAAAAAACCATCGTTGACAAAGGGGATTTTGAGGGCCCAAATGCAGAACTTACAAACACTTTGAGCTGGCAAGTCCTGCCTGCCATTTATGGGAAACTGTATGGCTATGGTTAAATTAACTCTAGTTCTGGATTGCACTCTGAATAAGATGGACTATGACTTCATTGACATAAAACAGAGACGTTCAATAGCTTGGGATATGTTCCCAGTTTTCTATTTTTAATTCTTACCCCACCTGTCCCACCTGTTAAAATTAAGTAGTAAATAGATTCAAACATAACTCTCAGCTAGAAATCTAAGAGTGGGGAATTTGAATTTCAATTACAGTGACATAGAAACAAATGTAAAATTTAACTCCTTGATCATTATCATGGGAAATTGATGAATATTCAGTTAGAATAAGAATTGGAATCAGGTTTATTATCAATGACTTGTGATGAAATTCATAGTTTTGCGGCAGCAATGCAGCACAATAAGACCGTAAGGTACAAGAGCAGAATTAGGCCATTTGGCCCATCGAGCTTGCTCTGCCATTTCCTTCATGCCCTGACCAATCAAGTTGCAATCAATAAGTTACAGAAATAAATATATAGGGCAAAAGGCATTGTTCGTTTATGTGTTCATGTGCTCTGAAGGTTGACAGGAAGAAAGTGTTCTCAGTGTGGGTCTTCAGGTTTCTGTACCTCCTCACCAGTGGTAGCACCATTTATAGGACATATCCTGGATGGGAAGGGTCTTTAATGATGAATGCTGCTTTCTTAAGGCACCATCTCAGAAGTTGTTCTTGACAGAGGAAAAAATTAAACCAGTTATGGAACTGGCTGAGCCTCTGCAGCCTTTTGCAATCCTATGCATTGGAGGTTCTATATCAATCTGTGATGCAATCAGTTAGAATGCTCTCTATCATTCATCTGTGGAAATTTGCAAAAGTCTTTGGTGACATACCAAATCTCCTCATACTCCTAATGAAATATAACTGCTGGCATGTCTTCTTTGTGATTGCATCATTGTGCGCAGTCCATGATAGATCTTGAGAGACATTGAACTTAGGAACTTGGAGTTGCTCACCCTTTTGACTATTTACTGCTTCATGAGGGCTGGTGGATTCTGATATGGTTCTCTATTGTGCACAGAGAATCGGAAGGGGGCTGGGAGAAGGGAATTATGGTTGGGGAAAGAGGAAGGGAGAGGGGATAGAGCAGGAAGCACCAGAGAGACATTCTGTAATGATCAATAAATTAATTGTTTGGACTCCAATGACCTTGCTTGGTGTCTCAGGGATGGGTGTGTCTGCACCCATGCTAACCCCCAGCCTGGTACTCTTCCTCTGCCACCTGTTCCACAACCCTTTTGTGGCACTCTGCCCTTGCCCTTCCCAACATCCTTTGCTCTCACCGGATTTACCAACTCATTCTCCACTCCACATTGACAAATGCAAAAGTCTTAGGCACCCCAGCTAAATATATTTGAAACTTGATTTGTGTGAGGGAATCTGATCGATAAACAATAGCCTGATTATGATTTGTTGTTCCCTAGGTGCTCCAAAGCCATGTAGAGAGCCAGTGAGATTGTGTATATTGTAGATTGTTGTGATGGTAGTCAAATTGCAATGGGTCTAGGTATGTATTTGAGATAGGAGTTAATTCCCATCATAGCATTATTGAATTTATTTTATTAACTCTTGATAAAGCATACATCACTTGAAATGAATAACTATTGGATAGTAGTTACTGTTATCAGTTCCTATTCCAAGAACATCGGTTTCACTATAATTAATGTTCTGCTTTCAATTTTATTCTCACAGCCATCACATCGGATCGAAATAGAAGAAGGGAAATTTGTCTAAAGAAAATAAATTAATACTGCATTTAATCATGTAGGAGTGTTTCAGACCCCTAATTTACATGACTAAAGGATCTACATTAGACAAGAACATAGGCATGTAATTAAGTTATAATGAAATCTAACATAATTCTCAACTATGTGCATTTTTGATAGATTTTTTGAAGGAACTAAAGTCAATGCCTAAAATAGATTTTTAGCAAGTAATCTAAATTGACATTTAAACAAATCATGAGTATTATGTTGCATTTTTATTGTACCTCAACAAATAAGCCAAAAATCGATGAAAACTGCAGTCTTTTAACATTGCCTGGCTTTTTATTCTAGGGAAGTCAATGGTGTGTACAAAAGCATTATTTTGCCTTGAGGCTATATTTGAAGTTGAAGGAAAATAAGCACATCTGCAAGAAAAGAGGAGCTGATTTTTGACATTCTTCCAAAATCATTCAACCAAAGCAGAAAATAATGATGAGATTTTTCTTGCAGAAGCATTTTCTGAATGCCACATCTTTAAGCGTGAGATCCAATTATGTTTATCTTAGAGTTGATTCATTAGGTATTACAGGTTTTAAGGAAGTAAAAGTTCAATTTCTTTTCTTTGCAAGCTAGCGGCTCATTACCAACACTGACTGTGTAACTTCTAATGATGTAAAGATAGTTATTTTCAGTGCTGGCTATCGATCATTTAGGACCAACTGTTCCAGAAAAGATAAAGTATTCTCCAACAGTCAAGTGTCATGCTGTGCTCTGAGCATTAAAAGGTAAACAACAAACAGTAGTACTGCCCAAGCTAAGGAAAAGACTGCTGTCTTAAAAAGAATAGCTTTTGACAACTTGTTGTTCACAGTTTGGCATCAAAGCTCTTCTCATCTACCCTATATCCCTGTGAAGGCTGTTAGAACCTTACCAGCAAGAAACGGCATGATTGCCAGTGTTATTTCCATTATAGAATTGTATTTAATACAGAAATAATAAAGATAGACTATTTTATCTTCTATTATTGATCTCAAAAGTATCCCACTCTCAACGTAAGACCATGAGAAAGAGGAGTAGCCTATCAAGTCTGCCATTCTATCATGGCTGATTTATTATCCCTCTCAAAACCATTCTCCTGCCTTCTCCCCTTAACCTTTGACCTCTGACTAATCAAGAAAATATCAACATCGCTTTAAATATACTCAATGACTTGGCCTCCATAGTTATTTGTATGATGAATTCTTCTAAGCCCCAGTGAGTACAGGCCCAGAGATATCAAATGCTTATAAGTTAATCCTTTCATTCCCAGAATCATTCTCGTGAACCTGCTTTGGACCCTCTCCAATGCCACTTAGAGAAGGGGCGCAAAATTGCTCACTGTATTCCAAGTGCAGTCTGACCAATGCCTGATAATACTTCAGCATTACATCCTTGCTCTTACAGTATACTCTAGTCCTCTTGAACTGAATGCTAATATTGCATTTGCCTTCTGACTCAACCTGGAAGTTAACCTTTAAGTAAACCTTCACAAGGCTGCCCAAGTCCTTGTGTAGCTCTGATTTTTTTTTTTTTTTTTAAACTTTCTCCCTGCTTAGGAAATAGTCTAAACATTTATTCTTTCAACTAAAATGCATGACTACTTTCTTACACCACATTCCATCTGCCACTTCTTTGCGTATTCTCTCAATCCCTCTAAGTCCTTCTGCAGACTCTCTGCATGCTCAACATTACCTGTTCCACCACCTATGTATGTATTGTTCACAAAATTGGTCAAAAGCCATCAATTTTGTCATCTAAATCATTGACATATAATGTGAAAAGAACTGGACCAGTACAGAACCCTGTATTATACCACTAGTCACTGGCAGCCAAACACAAAAGGCCCCTTTATGCCTACACTTTGCCTCCTCCCAGTCAGCCAATCTTCTCTCCATGCTAGTATCTATTTTGCACTCTAAATCTCAGAAAAGATGTGAAATCAGTGGAAAGAATTCATAGGAGTTTCACAAGGATAATTCGGGAGTGAAAGGGTTAACATATGAGGAGTGTTTGGCAGCTTTGGGCTTGTACTCACTGGAATTTAGAAGAATGCAGGGGGATCTCATTGAAACCTACCGAATGTTGAAAGGACTAGATAGGGTGGATGGGGAGAGGATGTTTCCTATGGTGGGGGCATCCAGAACTAGAGGTCACAGCCTCAAAATCGAGGTGTGACCTTTTGAACGTAAGTAAGGAAGAATTTTTTTTTTTTTTTTAGCCAGAGAGTAGTGAATCTATGGAATGCTCTTTTACAGACTGCAGTGGAGGCCAAGTCCATGGGTACATTCAAGGTTAATAGTTAATAGTTTCCTGATCAGTCAGGTCATCAAAGGATATGGTGAGAAGGCAGGTGTGTAGGGTTGAGTGGGACCTGGGATCAGCCATGATGGAATGGCGGAACAGACTCACATGGCTGAATGACCTAATTGTGCTCCAATGTCTTATGGTCTTATCTTTCCTCTAATGCCATGGGCTCTTATCCTGTTTCGCAGACTCATTTGCAGCACCTTGTCCAAGACCTTCTGAAAATCCAAGTAAACAACATCCACTGACTCTCCATTGTCTATCCTGCCTGTTATTTCCTCAAATAGCTCCAACAGATTTCAGAATCAGGTTCATTATCACTGGGATATGTTGTGAAATTTGTTAACATAGCAGTACAATGCAACACAGGATAAATATTAAAAAACTCTATTATAGTAATTATATTTATTGTATGTATTTTAAATAGTTAAATTAAAAATAGGGCAAACGTAAAACAAGTGAGATAGTGGTCACGTGTTCAATGTCTTTCGATCCTGTGGAGCAACCCCCGCCCTCCCCCCCCCCCCCCCGCCATACTGGACAGTGATGCAGCCTGTCAGAATGCTCTCCACAGTACATCTGTAGAAGTTTAAGTGTTTTTTGCAGGTGCATCAGTTTCCTCCCATAGGCCAAAGATGAACCAGTTAGTAGGTTAATGGTCATTGTACATTGTCCCATGATTAGGCTAGGTTTAAATCGAGGGTTGCTGGCTGGTGTGGCTCCAAAGGCCAGAAGGGCCTATTCCATGGTGTATCTCAATAAATAAATACAAAATATGCCTCCACAATCTCTTCGACTACCTCTGGTCCAGGTGACTTGTCTACCTTCAGAACTTTAAATTCCCAAGCACCTTCCCCTTACTAATAGCAACGAATCTCATTTTTGCGCACAGACACTCTGGAATTACTAACATTGTGATAGTGTCTTCCACAGTGAAAGCTGATGCAAAATACTTATTAAGTTTGCCCAACGTTTCTTTGTCCCCTATTACTGCCTCTTCAGTATTACTTTCCAGCGGCCCGATAACCACTTTCTCCTCTCATTTTCTTTTTGTAAATCTGAAAAACTTTTGGTAACTCTTTTATATTATTGATTAGCCTTGCTTCATATTTCATGTTTTTTCTCATTATGGCATTTTTAGTTGCCTTCTGCTAGTTTTTAAAAGCTTCCCAATCCTCTAACTTCCCACTAATTTTTGCTATATTACACTGTATGCCCTCTTGATTTGCTTTTATGCTGTCTTTGACTTTCTTGTTACCCACGGTTGCCTCAACCTTCCTTTAGAGTACTTCTTTATCTTTGGGATGTATCTAGCTTACACATTCTGAATTCCCCCCAGAAACTCCAGCCATTGCTGTTCTGTCTTCATCCCTGCTAGTGTCATCTTCCATGCAATTTTGACCAGCTCCCCTCTCACGCCTCTGTAATTCCCTATACCGCACTGTAATACTGATTTTAGCTTCTCCTTCTCAAATTGCCAGGTGAATTTTATCATGATCACTCACTCCTAATTGTTCCTTTATCTTAAGCTCCCTAATCAAATCTGCCTCACAACACAACACCCAATCCAGAACTGCCTTTCCCCAAGTAGGCTCAAAGTTGAGCTGTTCTTAAAAAGCCATCTTGTAAGCACTCTACAAAATGCCTCTCTTGATTTACAGTACCAACCTGACTTTCCCAGTCTCCCTGTGTATAGTAATCTTTCATGACATAGAAGCATAGAAAACATACAGCACAATACAGGCCCTTCGGCCCACAAAGCTGTGCCGAACATGTCCCTACCTTAGGACTACCTAGGCTTTACCCATAGCCCTCTCTTTTTCTAAGCTCCATGTAGCCATCCAGGAGTCTCTTAAAAGACCCTATCGTTTCCGCCTCCACCGCCGCCGCCGGCAACCCATTCCACGCTCCCACCACTCTCTGCGTTTATATAAAAAAAAACTGACCCCTGACATCTCCTCTGTACCTACTTCCAAGTAACTTAAAACTGTGCCCTCTCATGCTAGCCAATTCAGCCCTGGGGAAAAAACAACCTCTGACTATCCACACGATCAATGCCTCTCATTGATTATTGATTGGATGACTATTGTAACATTCCCTGAGCTACATGCATTTTCTATCTCCTGTTGTAATTTATATCCCATATTCTGACTACTGTTCAAAGGCCTGTATATAATCCACCAGGGTCTTTTTATATTAGCAGTTTCTAACTCTACCCATAAGGATTTAACATTTTCTGCTTATATGTCACCTCTACCTAAGGATTTGATTTATTTTTTTTAAACCAGCAAAGCTACCCCACTCCCCACTGCCTACTTGCCTGCCCTTTCAATGCAATCTGTCTTTGAATGTTAAGCTCCCAACTATGATCTTCTTTCAACCACTACTCAGATACCCAAAACATCATACCTGTCAATCTCGAACTAAGCTACATCATTCCGTGTACTGTACTGCATGCATTCAAATATAGCACTGCATCCAGTCCTGTATTTGTCACGCTTTTTGATTTTGCCCCCATTTTACACTTCAACTCATCGCACTGACTGCAACTTTGCTCCATCATCTGCCTGTCCTTCCTCACAGTCTCACTGCACACTGCATCTACTTGTAAACCAACTGCCCCATCACCCTGGTTCCCACCCCCCTGCCAAATTAGTTTAAACCCTTCCAGCAACTCTAGTAAAAATGCCCACAAAGATATTGGGTTCATGTGTAACCTATCCTTTTTTTACAGGTCATACCTTCTCCAGAAAAGATTCCCAATGATCCAGAAATCAGAAACCCTGCCACGTGCAGCACCTCCTCAGCCATTCATTGATCTGCACTATCATCCTATTCCTAACCTGACTAGCACATGGTACTGGAAGTAATCCAGAGATGACTACTTTGGAGGTCCTGCTCTTCAGCCTCTTCCCATCTCTAATACTCACTATGCAGAACCTCTTCCCCTTTCTACCTATGATATTGGTGCCAATGTGCACCGTGGCATCTGGCTGCTCATCCCCTCTCTTGAGAATCTTCTGCAGCTTCTCTGCGACATCCTGGACTCTAGCACCTGGGAGGTAACATACCTATCACTGTTGCTCTGCTTGACTTTACCCTTTCCTGCTGAGCCTCAGAGCTGTCCACAGTGCCACTGGCCGAGCTGCTGCTGCTGCAGTGTCCTAATAGGTCATCCCTGCCAGCAGTATCCTGCTGAGGATAATGGCCACAGTGGTATCCTGCGCTGACTGCTTACTTGCTTTACTTCTCCTGGTGATCACCCATCTACTATCACCAGTGACCCTTTAGCACGTCACAATTTCTAAGACCTCCATCAACCCAAAATAGCTTCTATTTGTGCTCTTTCAATTCTGGTTATTTGAACATTCTCCAGTTTAATTGGTGCATCATTGCCAGCCTGTCTTCAGAAATAAAGACTGTAGGTTATGAAATGCCTTAAACTCCTTCCCCTATACCTAGTGTTATTGATCATTGGTCTTCAAGTCGCATTATGTTAATTGTTGTTAGATAACACTTCTGTGGAATGTGTTTTTGTATTTTTGTTAAAGATGTTATATACAAATAAAAATTGCCTTTTTTAAAAACTGCCCTTTCTTCGTATGTTAATTGGGACACACGGATCAAACTTAATTTGGATAGCAAACAACAGGAATTCTGCAGATGCTGGAAATTCAAGCAACACACATCAAAGTTGCTGGTGAATGCAGCAGGCCAGGCAGCATCTCTAGGAAGAGGTACAGTCAACGTTTCAGGCCGAGACCCTTCGTCAGGACTAACTGAAAGAAGAGCTAGTAAGAGATTTGAAAGTAGGAGGGGGAGGGGGAGATCCAAAATGATAGGAGAAATCAGGAGGGGGAGGGATGGAGCCAAGAGCTGGACAGGTGATTGGCAAAGGGGCTATGAGAGGATCATGGACAGGAGGCCCAGGGAGAAAGACAAGGGGGGGGGGAAACCAGAGGATGGGCAAGGGGTATAGTCAGAGGGACAGAGGGAGAAAAAGGAGAGTGAGAGAAAGAATGTGTGTATAAAAATAAATAATGGATGGGGTACGAGGGGGAGGTACGGCATTAGCGGAAGTTAGATCCACAGCCTCCTCTACTGTAAAGATGAAGCCACACTCAGGTTGGAGGAACACCTTATATTCCGTCTGGGTAGCCTCCAACCTGATGGCATGAACACTGACTTCTCAAACTCACGCTCCCTGTCCAGCTCTTGGCTCCATCCCTCCCCCTCTTGTCTTCTCCTATCATTTTGGATCACCCCTCCCCCTCCCACTTTCAAATCTCTTACTAACTTTTTCTTCAGTTAGTCCTGACGAAGGGTCTTGGCCTGAAACGTCGACTGTACCTCTTCCTAGAGATGCTGCCTGGCCTGCTGCGTTCACCAGCAACTTTGATGTGTGTAATTTGGATAGCACTTGGCTTTACAAAAAAACCCAAGGATATTCCATAATTTGACCTCAAGATTCATTTACACATTGGCCTGTGGCCTGTTAAGGTAAATAACAACTTAATCAGATGTAGAGATAATGATATACAATTAACTCATTGAACACAAACATTAGCAACCCAATTTTACACTACATCCTTATTTATACAATTTATCCATCTTTTTGTATTTTGTCCATCTAGCCTGCACCAGTAATGTTATTGACCATAAGACCATAACTAGTTGGATATATCCATAAAGACGTGAATATTATATTCTTTGTCCTGAAATATTAGTTCTGTTTCTCTTTCCACAGATGTGGGCTAACCTGGTGAGTATTTACATTTTCTGTTTTTATTTCAATATCATTATTCACTAATGCCAATAAACTTTACTAGGTAAAACTAAAGCTAACCAGTTCCTGATAAAGGAAAGACGTGCTGTGGGTGAAACACTGCAATAAAGAGCAGAGAGTTGTAGACAGAGCTCAGCACCTCACGACAAACAACCTCCTCTCCATGGATTCCAACTACAGTTTCTGATACTTAAAGGACACCTTCTATCCCAAACCTTCTCTCTTCTTCCTCTGGAGAGGCAGAACATACAAAAGTCTGAAAGGATGTTCTACCACACTCAAGGACAGCTTCTGTCCTGCTGTTGCAACGCTATTGAATAGTTGGTGTCAGGTCACTCGTCTGAGTGCTACTGGTACCATGTAACCCAGCACTACCTGTCGCATGGTCGAGTGGTCGGCGACTAAACCGGCTCCCCCGCCAGGCTTGCCTAGTGAGGAGGGTGGCTAGACACCCTGCAGGACGAAAAACAAGACCTGTCAAAGGGCGGATGAAACCACTCGGAAGGTCAACGGCCATTTAGCAAACACGTGCCATGAAGCGCAGAAAGGGCATCCCTTGCATCGAAGCTTGGTCTGGCCAGTCACTGCAAAATAACTTCTCCCAGCCGTCTTGGACCCCACCATGCTGCTGGATCCGGGAGGGGATGTCAAGAGGTTGGGTCGGGACCTGTGCAACGCCCTACTCACCTAAGATCCATTCATGCACACGCTGTTCCTTTCTGAGGAGTGGGGTATAAACCCCACTAACTGACTGAAAGGAACCATCATCATCCTATGGGATGGATAGCCAGAGAGAGAGATTGAATAGTCCCCTTCTATGGTAAAATGAACTTCTGACCTCACAAACTACCTCCTCGTGGCCTTGCACCTTCTTGACTGTCTGCACTGCACTTTCTCTGCAATTGTAAGATTATATTTTGCATTCTGCTAATATACTTTCCTTATATTACCTTGATGTACTGATGTAATGAAATGATCTGTATGGATGGCGTGCCAAGCATTTTTCACTGTATCTCAGTACATGTGACAATAATAAACAACTTTACCAACTTAGTAGTTCAACAGGCAAATTGGCATGGAATACTTTAAAGAATGGTAGAACGTGTAATAGGCTGTGCTGCTATGTTGTCCAAATGTGCACTTAGAAGACAGTGGTCAGAAATAGAGTTGGAGTCTATTGACAGGATGTAGTTGGAGCAGATAGTCAAGACAGTCAATGTCAAGAATCAAGCCCAGCAAACTGAGTGTTACTAGAAATTGTCATGGGCAATGTCAGAGAATACATTGTACACCACATCCTAATCACTGCTTAGTCAGTGACTACCAACAATCTAGATCAATTAGTACTTGTACGTAAAATTAATCTGCATCACTACCCTCTCACATACTCAACACTACTACAAGCCTCACATGTATATTTCACTTATTGGCAGCCATTCAGTTATGATAAGCCATACGTTGCAAAGATTTTGTATGCCACCTATTGATGTTTTTTTTTCATTCAAGGTGGTAAGCCAGAGGGTGGAGACACATCTGTAAAATGGCTATGGATGGTGTACATCTGGCCAACAGCAGGGTTGAAACATTTAAGGATAAAGATAATTTTTTAAATCACATTTTCCTTTCATCCTACCTAACTTTAAGTTGAGGAAGATGCAATCATTGACTACGTTTAGAATCCTCCCACGGAGATTCACACTCATTACAGCACAATGTCCCCTAGTCCCATTTTTAACTCAATCACCCAGGAATTGCCAGTGGAGAAAAGGAAAGCAGACAATAACATGCGATATAAATAAAAAGGGAAAATGCTGAAAATATTCAGTTGATCAGACGGGAACCGTTGATAAAAAAGGAGTGATGTTTCAATAATGTCCTATAAGAAGTGGTTTTCAGATGCTGCCTGACCTGCTGAGTATTTCTGTCAGTTTTAGTTCTTTTTTCAGATTTTTGAAATTTGGAGGAATTTACTTTTTGAATGATAAGCCAAGTTGAATTTCAGTACTACCAGTTATCACCTCAAATACAATGATAATTGAATTTAAAATAGAAAATGGTGATATATTGCATAAACTAATTAAACTTCAAGTGGATGAAGCCTAGGATCTGGATAAATTACAACCATGCACCTTATTAACAAAGGGGATTGCTGAACCATTATTACCACATATATGAAACATTTCTTTTGAAAAAGGTGTCGTGCTGGAGGTGGCACGGATAGCTAAGATATTTAGCAGAGTAGATCTCCAATGGTAATGCAGTAGAATTAATTTATCAAGTATTTCCAAAAACTTTAGATGAGGTAACCCATGAAAGATTCATGAATAATATTACAGAATAAGGAGTTAAGCAACAAGCAGCAGATTGAATTATTAGCTGGCTTCAGGACAGAGAAAAGAGAGTGGGAGTGAAGGGTAGGTGTTGTCAGTGGCAGAAGGCAGATAGTGGTAATGACCTGCTACAAAAATCAGTTCTGGACAGCTGCTGTTCACAATTTATATTGTCTTAGAGTCATGCAACATGAAAACAGCCACTATGATAAATTTGGATCTGCTGACATTTGTTCAAATTAATCCCACCTTTCAGAACATGGCCTGTACATGCAAAGGTGTGACTGGTTATTCAAGTGCTGGTTGAAATATTTCTTAAATGCTGTCTGCAACACTACTTCCACCACCCTCTCTGGCAGCGTATTCCATCTATTCACCACTCTCTGGCTGAGAAAGATCACTCTTAAACCCCCTTCAGATCTTTTACCCCTTACTCTTGATTTATGTCATTTCGTTTGATCTACCATGATGTGAGGAAAAGTTTCTTGAAGTCTAACCTATCTCTATCCCTCTTAAATTCACATTTTCAATCAAGTCTTGTCTTAATTTCCTCTGCTCCAAAGAAAATAGATGCAGCCTCGCCAGCTTCTCCTTATAATTGAAATGCTGCATCCCAGGCAACATCCTAGTGAAGCTCACCTCCAACATAATCTTTCTTGGCACAGAGAGCTGTGGAAACAGTGTCTGTAGGTACATTTTAACTGAGACATTTAGGTAATCAAGGGCTATAGGATAAAGCCTGGAAAGTGAACTTGGGGAATGTTCAATCTTTTGGATGGTAGGGTTGACTGAAAGATCTATTCCTATTTTCTTAATGATCTGATCATAAAAAAACCTCAAACATTTCAAAAGATATTTTCTGCTTTGTTCTTTTCTCCTGTTTCAGTTTTTGATGTGGTACTGTCTCATGGTTGACCATCTCACCAGGTCTATGCAATCTGAAGGCCCTCTTGTGAAAGGTTGATATATTCTCAAAAAAATATACACCACTACTTTTTCAGCAAGCCTCAATGGTAGCCAAGTAGAATTGGAATTGTTGGATGATTTTCCCCCCCGAAAGTATAGAGGCAAGCCTAATTATGTAACTATCTGCTTCTCTGGTTTAAAATAGTTATCTCTGCATAGGACATGAATCACAACCGGACTTGCAAATTAGCTTTACATTTCACTAAGTAGTGACTTCAAGTGTTAAACAGTGGAATAATTTGCTTTATGATTGGTTCTTTTAAATGTTTACTCAAAAGGCTGTTTAAAGGTATGGATGCTGTGGCATTTATAAAAAGTGGTATATTTCTAAAGCTAATTGTGGGAATTTTTTAAAAAAAGCTCAAGGACTGATAAAACCATGTTACAACATTTCATAGGCGGTTTCTACAGTTAACAATCATATCAATTGGATGCATACATCAGGCTTCGTTCAAGTCATAAATGTTGCTGGTCAGATTCACAAAGTATGACATTTCTAAAATCAATACATCTATGACCCTTTGATCTGTTCATTTCTAGTGAGAAGACTTCTGCATTTTATTGATATATTGATCAATACAGATTCATAAAACGGCCCCCAGGCTTTGACCTACAAGAATGTCATTAAGTCACAAAGACGAAATAGACATTTTTTCACCTCTATGTGTTTGAAATTAAAGTTGATATTTTAGGAGCACACTATAATTCATTCCTAGAAATAAAATTTCTTAAGCCTGTATCATTCAATAAATAGTATCTACATACAGGAAACAAGAACATCTCCAGAAGAAGGAAAAATATATTTTTGTTGAGAGTTCTTTTAAAAACTTTACTAATAACAACTACGGTACATTTCAAGCCATTTCTGGTTCCTTACCTAATTATTTACTCAAGATCAAAATATTTCCTGTTCATTTTAAAGATTACATTGTTCACTTATTAGCATCAATTGATATAATTAAAACATGTTAACAATTCTTAAGTCAGTTAACTCAATTTCTTTATGGGCTCGTCATTGTCTTTTGCAGTTTAAAGTTGTCCACAGGGCTCATATGTTTAAAACCAAATTGGCGAAGTTCTATCCTGATATAAGTCCCTGGTGTGACAAATGCAAAGGAGGTGAGGCTTCCCTTATTCATATGTAATGGGCCTGTCCTACTTTGGAAAAATTTTGGAAAGATGTTTTAAAACTTTATCTTCTATATTAAATTGTCATTTGGAACCTGATCCTTTGATCGGTCTTTTCAATATTTCTCGAGACTCTGACAAGCATTTGATCCTAGCTAAAAGAAGAACACTGTCTTTTGCCTCTCTTTTAGCTAGATGTGCAGTACTCCTTAAGTGGAGAGATGTAATTCCCCCTACCCATGTTCAATGGCTTAGGGATATTATGTCTTGTTTAGATCTTGAAAAGATTTACTATTCATTTTTTAATTCGGACATAAATTTCCATAATGTGTGGGGACCTTTTCTTGAATATTTTCATAATTCTCATCTAGATTGATTGGTGTATTTTTTTTTCTTCCCTTGATAATCAGATCCTGCATTTCCAGCTTTCTCTGATTCTTTGATTAGGTAGCAGGCTGCTTTTTAAATTATTATTCATTTCTCTGTTTCCCACAATATATAGCTCTGAGGTGATAAAAGTTTATCTCAAATGCCCTTTCAAATATTTATACTAATAATGGTTGGCTTGGAGTTGGACAGTGGGTGGGTTGGGTGCTTTCCTCTTCAATTTTTCATTTTTAATATGGGTGACTTGCTCATTTGTTAAGACATGTATTATTGCTATTTTTGACTGTATTGCAATGATTCTATTTATACTATTGATTTTTTTCTTCTGCGCTGTAGTTTGTAGAAAATAATAAATAAAATATTTTTAAACAACATTACATAATTATAAATAACATTCATATCATGCCAGAACTGGGGGATATTTTGCAGATTTTTAAATGAAGACGTCTTAATGATATTGATTTTCATGATACTAATGTAAATGAGAGTGCATCATATCAAACATGGATACTTTTCTCATCCTACTTGTTAATTCTATCCCCAGGTAAAATACTGAATGCTCTAATGAAAACATTAGATTAAGTATATTAGTTCATTATCACATACGAGGGGAGATTGATAAGTTCATGGCCTAAGGTAAAAGGAGTCAATTTTAGAAAACCTAGCACATGTATTTTTCCTACATTTACACAACTTACTCCAGCAGCCGTGGAGCATACTGATCCCCTCTTTGTAGAAGTCGGCATCTTGGACCTCCAGAAAATGGTCAACAGCAGGGGTGATTGATAAGTTCGTGGCCTAAGGTCAAGGGAGATGAGTTATTAACTTCAAACTTTCTGCATTTTCACTCAAAGAGCTGAACTGCACATGCATGTAATGAGAGCTGTATAACTCATCTCTTACTAACTCTTCCTTCAGTTAGTCCTGACGAAGGGTCTTGGCCTGAAACGTCGACTGTACCTCTTCCTAGAGATGCTGCCTGGCCTGCTGCGTTCACCAGCAACTTTGATGTGTGTTAACTCATCTCCTTCTACCTTAGGCCACAAACTTATCAATCACCCCTGCTGTGGGCCATTTCTACAAAGAAGGGATCCGTATGCTCCATGACCGCTGGACCAAGTGTGTACATGTAGGAGGGGACTATGTTGAAAAATAAATGTGCTAGGTTTTCTAAGGTTGACTCATTTTACCTTAGGCCACAAACTTATCAATCACCCCTTGAACATCAGAGTGCAATGCATTGGTTTCATGAGGGTCACAAATAAACACGATACAGGGTAACAATAAATAATATCTAATTATTTCTCAGAAAAAATATATCCCCCCAAAATTCACAATATAGTTTGAGGTTTCCCTAATATTCCGTAGAATATAAAACAACTCAAGTAATTAAAAACACAAGTGATTCTGCAGCATTGGAAATCCAGAGCAACTCACACAAAATGTTGGAGGAAATCTGGAGATCAGGCAGCATCTATGGAAATAGATAAGCAGTTGACATTTCAGGCCAAGACTCTTCATCAGGACAGGAAAGGAAGGGGGAAGGTGCCAGAATAAAAAGGTATGGGGAGGTGATAAAGAACAGGCTAGAAGGTGATAGGTGAAGCCAGGTGGGTGGGAGAGGGGAAATGAAATAAGAAGCTAGAGGTGATAGGCGGAAAAGACGAAGGGCTGGAGAAGAAGGATCTGATAGGAGAGGATGGTGGAATATGCAAGAAAAGGAGGATGGGCTCCAGAGAGAGGTGATAGGCAGGTGAAGAGAAGAGATAAGAGACCTGAATGGGGAATAGAAAAAAAGGAAAGAAGGAGAGAAAAAATTACTGGAAGAAGAAATCGATGTTCCTGCCCTCGGGTTGGAGGCTACCTAGACGGAATATGAGGGTTGTTCTTCCACTCTGAGAGTAGCACATCAAGGCAGAAGAGGAGGCCGTGGACTGACATGTCGGAACAGGAATGTGATAAGTGTTAAAATGATAGCCACCGGAAAATTCCACCTTTAGCAGATGGAGTGCAGTTGCTCGACAAAATGGTTCCCCCAGTTTACATTGGGTCTCACCAAAGTAGAGGAGCACCAGCTACAATTGATGACCCCAACAGATTCATTGGTGAAGTGTTGCCTCAACTGGGAAGACTGCTTAGGGCCCTGAAAGGAGGTAAGAGAGGAGGTGAATTTGCAGGTTTAGCATTTCTGATGTTTGCAGGGATGGTGCCAGGAGTGAGATTAATGAGACTGGATGAATGGACAAGAGGATAAATAGAGGGAACGGTCCCTGTGGAAAGCAGAGAGTAGGGAGGGGGAGGTGAAGATGTGTTTGATAGCAAACTCCCATTGAAGATGGTGGAAGTTGGGGAGAATGATGTGTTGGATGCAGAGGCTCATGAGGTGGTAGGTAGGAACGGGAGAAACTCTATTCCTGTTAAGGCGGTGGGAAGATGGAGTGTCGGGGAAATGGAGGATGTGGGAGAAGGCAGCATCAATGGCAGAGGAAGGGAAACCATGTTCTTTGAAGAAGGAGGGCATCTCTGATGTCATGGAAAGGAAAACCTCATCCTGGGAACAGATGTGGCAGAGATGAAGGAACTTCAAAAAGGAATAGCATATTTACAGGAGACAGAGTGGGAAGAGGTATAGTCAAGATAGCCATGGGAATCGGTAGGTTTATAAAAGACGTCAGTAGATAGTTTGTTTCCAGAGATGGAGACAGAGAGATCAAGAAAGGGAACAGAGGTGTCAGAAGTGGGCCAAGTGAATTTAAGGGTAGGGTTGAAGTTTTAGGCAAAGCTGATTAAATTGATGAGCTCAGCATGGATATCTGAAGCAGCACAAATGCAGTCATTAATTTCGCACAGAGAGTGTTGTGGAGCATTACCAGGGAAGGCTTGGAACATGAACAGTTCTACATAGCCAACAAAAAGCTTGGGCCCATGCAGTTGTCCTTGGGATTGGAGAAAGCGGGACAAGCTAAAGGAGAAATTGTTGAGGGTGAGGACCAGTTCCGCTAGATGGAGGAGGAAACTGGTCTTTCTTTTGTCAAGAAAGAAGTGAAGAACCTAAGACCTTCTTGGTGGAGGATAGAAGTGTACAGGGACTGGACATCCCTGGTGAAAATGAGGCAATCAGGACTAGGGAATAGAAAATTGTTGTGGAGATTGAGAGCATGTGAAGTGTCATGGTTATAGGTGGGAAGGGACTGAAGCAAGGGGAATAGAATGGAGTTGAGGTCTGCAGACACTAGTTCAGTGGGGAAGGAGCAGCTAGAGACCATGGGCATGCCCCGAACAGTCAGGTTTATAGATCTTGGTTAGGAGGAAGAAATGAGCAATATGGGGAAGAGAAACATGCGTTTGGTGGCAGTGGATGGGAGATCTTCAGAAGTTAAGTAAAATCTTTTAAAATTCAGAAAATGTGAGAGGCCCTCCATTGGTTGGGGTTGGCCATGGATGTTACGTCCTAGCTGTCTATAATATCTTGCAACCCAGAGCAAGCTGTTACCCATGTAGAAGGCTGCCCCTGTCCATGCAGCTGATGAATCCAAAGAAATGGCAGAGACCAACACATGTTGACACCAGTGGCATTTGCAGGAGTTGCTAGTCAATGTTGAACTCAACATGGGACTGCCTTAGGTATCTCCAGCTCCAGAATTCTTGGGGTTTACTCCTGAAGCCTTCCTCTTGAGAAGGTATAGCCGCAAGGCAGTGGAGGTTTGAAATCAGAGTTTTCCTTCTCCTAGGTGAGCTGTGACCATGGCTGACAAGCCCCATCTGGCTGAAGTGACTGGTTTTGAGGTAGCAGTAACCCGCTTTTGCTCCTTTTCCTGTCAGTAGAAACTGTCCCACTGGGCTTGGTCACTAAGCCACATGCGAATATCAGGAGCTGGATTTGGTTGTCAGAGGCTATTTGAGACACACGCCATTGGGATCATTTAATATGTAGTGGGAGCTTATCTCCACTAACTCCCCCTCAACTACGACAACTTTAAGGGACCCAGAACATTTACTGATATAACAATTAGGAGCTAAGTTTAAGAATATACAGTTTCCACATCTGGATTTTGTCTGTGGATACATATTGGAGAGTGTGCAACCACTAATTTATGCTAATCATTATACACAGTTATTTTTTATGAATATATTATTTATGCACTTGGCTGAGAGCCATCTGTGCACTAACAAAAAAACTAAAGTAATCAAAGTGAAATTTTATATTGCTGACAAATAGAAGATTTTCTTATTAAAGCTTTGTTCAACTGGAAACTTACAAGTCTGTACTCTGGGCTGATATTTTATGCTTTATAATGCCAAAAACTCCCTAAAGACATTCCCTGAATGCACAATCATGACTCATTTAGAGAAAGGTAACCTCAGAAATATATGTGTGCTCAAACTGTTGTAAGTTATCTAATTTATTGTAGCATTTATGTGATTATCCAGGACCCTTGAGAATCAGGATTATTCTTTAATATATTGCTCTGATTTTTTTGTTATCACTATTACAGTGATTATAGCAACTTTCAACTTGTGCATTACGAAAACTACCATGGGCTGATGCATCAGCATGCTGCAAAGAAAGTCAGTGGAAGGCTATCTGCAGGAGGGAAGATATCATCGCAAAACAGGTTCATATCTGGTTACGTTTTTGTATATTGTAATTTGTATAAAATATATTTGTTGTAGAAATAGTGAGAGAACATCTAACCCCAAATACAAACTCTTCCTGCATCACCAATATCTCCAAGCACAAACAATTTGTGATGCCAAAGTGAGATTAAAGATGTGTGAAAACACTGAGAACTAAGTCTTCAATTCTAGATGTGTTTAGGTGTTTATAGTTTCCGGCCACATGACAGATTAACCACTGCTGCAAACAGATTTACAAAATAACGAGGGATGAAAGCAATGAGTTTTTGTAAAACACTACTGTATAAAACAAAAAAATCTGACTTCAACTGCAACACTCTCCCTCACTGTCTTTTCTGTAAAATCATAGGCTAGAAATATTATTACTTCTGATGAACACTTTGCTTTCAATAATCAGAAACTATTTTGTAATTGAAAATGGTCAGGATGAGGAGTTGTCATAATTTGTGCTGTATGGATGAGGCATCAGGTGTAGTACTATCAAAATGTATCTTTGGAGTCAAACTCATTTAAAATCAGCAATGCTCCATTTGCATTGGAAGAATTTAATTTTCAGACATATTCAGGTTCAAGTTAAGTTTGTTGTCATTTTCCTGTACATATGTGTACCACCAAATAAAACAACATTCCTTCAGACCAAAGTGTACAACCAAGTATATATAACATACACATAACGCAAAGTAATATTAATGCAGGTAAATTAACAAATAATAAGGTGCATGTATGACACAGGTTTAAAAAATAAACAGTGTAACCCTACTGGCACTTCATATATGATGAAACAGGGAGGGCAGTAGCCTTATGGCCTGGACGAAGGAGCAGTTTCCCATCTTAATAGTTCTTGCCCTAATGCTACGCTATCTCTTGCCTCATGGTGGGGGGGGGGGGTCAAAGAGATTGCTGGATGGATGTAATATCATTCATTACTTAGAGTGAGGTTGGAGTACTGCATATAGTTCTAGTTATCATTTTATAGGAAGGATGCAATTGCACTGGAGTATGTGCAGAGATGATTCACCAGGACGTTGTTAGGAATAGAGTACTTCCCTTATGAGGTGAGGATGAATCAAAGGAGTGCTCATCATTGGTCATCGAAGGAGCTGTCATCGTTGGGTGGTCTGAGTCAGGATGGTAGGTCTTTGGTTCATTTGGGCTTTGGCGAGGTAAGTGGGTAAGAGGACTTAGCTTTTCCCTGCATTTTCTGAGGAACTGAGGGCATGTCTGTAGGGTTAGTAATTTGCGCTGGGTGTCAGATGTGGGAATTTTCCAGTCTTCCTGATGGCCAGGTGCACTAAGATACAGCACCTGAGAGACCGTGCTAGGGATCTGGAGCTGTGGCTTGATGACCTACAGCTTATTAGGGAAAATGAGCAGGAGGTAGTTAGGAGCTACAGGGAGCTGCAGGAGTTAGATAAGTGGGTGACTGTCAGGGAAGGGAAGGAAAGAGCTCAGATAGTAGAAAGCACCAGTGTGGCCAAACCCCTCATTAATCATTACCTCATTCTGGATGCTGCTGAGGGGGGAGACCAGACAGAGGACGACCATGGCAATTGGGTCTCTGGCACTGAGCTGGATTCTGTGGTGCAAAAGATGAAAGAAGAAGGTGAGGAATGTGGTAGTCATAGGGGATTCCGTAGTGAGGGAAACAGATAGGAGGTTCTGTCAGCCTGACAGAGATGCCTGCATGGTGTGTTGCCTCCCAGGTGCCAGGGTATGGGATGTCTCAGATCAAGTGCAGAGTATTCTGAAGGGAGAGGGTGAACAGACAGAAGTCTCGGTACAAGTTTGTACCAATGACATAGATAAAAAAGGGAGAAGGCCCTGAAGAGAGAATTCAGGGAGTTAGGTAGGAAGCTGAAAAGTAGGACCTCTAGGGTAGTAATCTTAGGATTGCTGCCTGTGTTACGTGCTAATGAGTGCAAGAATAGCATGATCAGGCATATTAATGTGTGGCTGAGAGACTGGTGTAGAAGACAGGGCCTTGTGTTCCTGGATCATTGGGGCCTCTTCTGGAGGAAGTACGACCTGTACAAAAAGGACGGGTTACACCTGAACCCGAAGGGGTCCAATATTCTAACAGGTAGGTTTAATAGAGCTGTTAACGAGGGTGTAAACTAATTTGGCAGGGGGATGGGAACCGGAGTGATAGGGCTGAGGAATGGGAAAACAGAAATAAGTCAAAGATAGCGTGCAACAGAGATGATAGAAAGGACAGTCAGGAGATGAGGCATAATCACAGCCAGTGGGATGAGTTTCAGGGCAATAGAGGCATGGTGCAGTTAAACCAGAAAGGAACAATTACTGGACTGAAAATGTTATATTTGAATGCACGCAGCATAAGAAATAAAATGGACGATCTTGAAATTCAGCTACAGAGTGGAAAGTATGATATAGTGGCCATCTCTGAAACTTAGCTAAAGGATGGCTGCCATTGGGAGCTGAATGTCCAAGGATATATGGTGTATCCGAAAGATAGGTTCGTAGGCAGAGGGAGTGGTGTGGCCCCGTGTA
The DNA here is from genome assembly GCF_030028105.1 of Mobula birostris. Classification (NCBI taxonomy): domain Eukaryota; kingdom Metazoa; phylum Chordata; class Chondrichthyes; order Myliobatiformes; family Myliobatidae; genus Mobula; species Mobula birostris. The sequence continues at coordinate 63,098,392 of NC_092370.1, forward strand.
TAAGAAATAATATTAAATCATTGGAAAGGGATGACAGAGGATCGGAAGATGTTGAGTCTCTATGGGTTGAGTTTAAGAAATGGTAAGGGTAAAAGGACCCTAATGGCAGTTGTATACAGGCCTCCAACTAGCAGCCAGAATGTGGATTACAAATTACAGCAGGAGATAGAAAAGGCGTGTCAGAAGAGCAATGTCATGATGATCGTTGGAGATTTTAACATGAGAGTGGATTGGGAAAACCAGGCTACTACTGGACCTCAAGAGAGAGAATTTGTAGAATGTCTAAGAGATGGCTTTTTAGAACAGATTGTTGTTGAGCCCACTAGGAAATCAGCTGTGCTAGTTTGGGTGTTGTGCAATGATCCGGAGGTAATAAAACAGCTTAAGGTCAGGGAACCCTTATGGAACAGTGATTACAATAAGATCGAGTTCACTTTGAAATTTGAGAAGGAGCAACTACATTCCAATGTGCTGGTACTTCAGTTGAATGAAGAAAATTACAATAGCATGAGAACAACTGGCCAAAGTTGACTGAAAAGGGACACTAGCAGGAAAGACAGCAGAGCAGCAATGGCTGGAGTTTCTGCAAAAAATGAGGGATGTGCAAGACAGGTATATTCCAAATAGAAAGAAATTTTTGAGTGGAAGAAAGACACTACCGTGGCTGACAAGTGAAGTCAGAGCCAAAGTAAAAGCAAAAGAGAGGGCATACAAGGAAGCCAAAGCTAGTGGGAAGATAGAGGATCGGGAAACTTTCAAAAACTTGCAGAAGGATACTAAGAAGGTCATTAGGAAGGAGAAGATGAATTATGAAAGGAAGCTGGTGACTAATATCGAAGAAGATAATAAAAGCTTTTTTAAGTATATAAAGGGTAAAAGAGAGTTGAGGGTAGATATAGGACCAATAGAAAATGACCCTGGAGTTATTGTAATGAGAGAGGCCGAGATGGCAGAGGAACTGAATGCGTATTTTGCATCAGTCTTCACAGTGGAAGACATCTGCAGTATACCAGACATTCAAGAGTGTCAGGGAGGTGAAGTATGCGCAGCAAAAATTACAACTGAGAAGATGTTCAGGAAGCTTAATGGTCTGAAGGTGGATAAATCTCCTGGACCTGATGGAATGCACCCTCGGGTTCTGAAGGAAGTAGCTAGAAAGATTGCGGAGGCATTAACTTTCAAGAATCAATAGATTCTGGCATTGTACCAGAGGACTGGAAAATTGCAAATGTTACTCCGCTATTTAAGAAGGGTGGGAGGCAGCAGAAAGAAAACTATGGACCTGCTAGCCTGACATCAGTGGTTGGAAAATTGTTGGAATCGATTGTTAGGGATGAGATTATGGAGTACCTTGAGGCACATGACAAGATAGGCCAAAGCCAGCATGGTTTCCTGAAAGGAAAATCCCTTCTGACTAAGTTTCTACAATTTTATGAGGAAGCTGCAAGCAGGGTAGACAAAGGAGGTGCAGTAGATGTGGTGTACTTGGATTTTCAGAAGGTCTTTGACAAGGTGCTGCACATGAGGCTGCTTAGCAAGATAAGAGCCCATGGAATTACAGAGAAGTTACTAGCATGGGTGGAGCATTGGTTGATTGGCAGAAAACAGAGGGTGGGAATAAAGGGATCCTATTCTGGCTGGCTGCCGGATACCGGTGGAGTTCCACAGGGGTCGGTGTAGGGACCACTGCTTTTTACGATGCATGTCAATGATTTGAACTATGGGATTAATGGATTTGTGACTAAATTTGCCGAAGATACAAAGATAGGTGGAGGAGCGGGTAGTGTTGAGGAAACGGAGAGCCTGCTGAGAGACTTAGATAGTTTAGGGGAATGGGCAAAGAAATGGCAAATGAAATACAATGTTGGAAAGTGTACGGTCATGCACTTTGGTGGAAGAAATAAATGGGAAGACTATTATTTAGATGGGGAGTGAATTCAAAATGCAGAGATGCAAAGGGACTTGGGAGCCTTGTGCAGGATACGCTAAAGGTTAACCTCCAGGTAGAGTCAGTGGTGAAGAAGGGGAATGCAATGTTGGCATTCATTTCTAGAGGTATACAATATAAAAGCAAGGATGTGATGTTGAAGGTCTATAAGGCACTCGTGAGACCACACTTGGAGTATTGTTTGCAGTTTTGGGCTCCTTATTTTAGAAAGATTATACTGTACTGACATTGGAGAGAGTTCAGAGAAGATTCATGAGAATGATTCCAGGAATGAAAGGATTACTGCAGGAGGAACGTCTGGCAGCTCTTGGGCTGTATTCCCTGGAGTTCAGGAGAATGAGGGTGGGATCACATAGAAACATTCGAATGTTAAAAGGACTGAACAGTTTAGATATGGCAAAGTTATTTCCCATGGTAAGGGAGTCTAGCACAAGAGGGCACGAATTCAGGATCGAGTGATGTCCATTTAGAACAGAGATGCGGAGAAATTCCTTTAATCAGAAGGTAGTAAATCTGTGGTATTTGTTGCCTGTGGAGGCCATGTCATTGGGTGTATTTAAGGCAGAGATAGATAGGTTCTTGATTAGCCAAGGCATCACGGGTATGGAGAGAAGGCAAGGGAGTGGGGATGACTGGAAGAATTGGATCAGCCTGTGATTGAATGGCAGAGCAGACTTAATGGGATGAATGGCCTACCTCTGCTCCTATGTCTTATGGTCTTATGAATAGGTCAGAGTAGCTTCCTTTGGAACAGAGAACAGTTTGAGATGTACAAACTTATGAGTGATAGGAATAGGGAAGATAATGAGGAACTCTTCCAGGGGTGTCTGTGATCTGAAGATATTGGTTTAAAATGAAATCTCAAATGCCATGCCTGAGGAGATAGTGAACAGAGATTCAAGAAGCACTTGAAACACCATGGTTTAGTAGGTTACAGTTCAAATGGGATTAGTATAGATAGACTGTTGATGGCCAGAATGGACATAAAGGCATGATGGGCTGAAGGAGAGAAATTTACAATAATAGACTTGCATTTACATGATGCTGTCCTAGTTGGTTTCAGGAGAATTCATATCTAATGAGGTACATTATGCAGTGTGGTTATAATTGTAATAAAGGATAAATCAGCTCATTTGTGCACAACAAACTCCCACAAGCAGCAAGTGTGTTAATGACCTGATAACCAATTTCAGTGATGTTGAATGAGGAAAAAATTCTGCACATAACTTGCCTGCTCTTCTGCGGAATAGTGTAGTGAGATCACTTGAGGGACCATAATGTTGTGTTAAAAAGGTGGAAACTCTAATCATGAACAGCTCTCAGATGAATGCAGTGGATGTCAACCTCACTTTTCAACTCAAGTCTCCAGAGTGAGATTTGAAAACACAACCTTCTGCTTGAGAGACAATATTCCACTAACTGAGCTACAACTAATAAAGGAAGGTCCTTGAAGAAGAAACAATATAAATAAACAATCCATTTTTTGTGTGATTGCTGAGAAATAAAATTTTGCTGGGTACATAAGTTATCACAATATCCATCTTCAATATATTTTACATGCATCTAAATGAGCTTCACAATTGCTTTTAAATAAATCTAATTGGTGTGTTATTGTTCTTTAGTTTGCACTTTTCCCAGCTGAACAACAATTTTATTAAAAAAATGGATATATCCCAAAATATGGATATTGTTCCTGTATGAAATAGACAAATTCAGTGGATGAATAAATTGGTCCAGATCTTGTCACATGTACATTTTTGTTCATTCTGATACAACAAAAGGCAGGGTAAACCATTGTTTTATGTACAGATACTTGGAATTACAAAAGCTATTTTCCACCTGTGAATTGATGTTTGTCTTTCCTAACTTTTCACTACGGTAAACGGACCTTATTAGCCATGATGGAGAATGGTGAAGCGACATTAACAGCTACAACAATGAATGTTGTAACAAACTGATCTTTTTATGTAATTTAATAAACTCCAAATAAGGATTACTTTATAGACATGTAGTACTGCTGCAGGCCTTGCTGATACCTGCATCTTGCAATGCAGACACACTACCATCTTCCTGACGCAAGCAAAGCCACATAACTGGAGGATACTCACCATGTCCTCAGGCAGGAGTTGATATATTTCATCAACAACCTCTTAAAGCACTTCATCACAGTGGATGCAAGCTGGACTGGATTATGGACATTGAGGCAGGTTACCACATTCTTCTTAGGAACAGTTATTATCCATCAACCATCAGGCTCATAAACCAGCCTGGATAACTTCACTCATCTCAACACTGAACTGATTCCTCAATACAGGGACACTCTTTCTGGGTCTCTGCAACTTGTGTTCTCTGTTTACCTGTTTACTTATTATTATTATTTGCTTTTTGTATTTGCACAGTTTGTCTTCTTTTACACATTGGTTGTTAGTCGGTCTTTGTGTGCAGCTTTTCATTTATTCTATTGTATTTCCTAGATATACTGTGAATGACTAAGAAAATTAATCTTGGTGTAACATACTGTGGCATATATACTCAGATAATTAATTTACTTTGAACCATCGTTGGAAGCCGATATAATTCTGGTGTTTAAGAGGTGTTTAAATATTTATGAATATGAAGGGAATGGAGAGATAAGGATCGTGTGCAGTCAGAAGAGATTTAGTTTAATTTAATGTTGTTGTGGGTCTACGGCAGTTGTTGCGGCGTGCTCGCAAGCCTCCCTACCCATTGTTGGACATCCTCATCCGCCTTTGCAGCCGTTGGGAGATGCCTCCTCTTCTGCCTGCTCCGCCATTGGGATGATCACCTAGTGGTGTGGTAATGACACCACCTCCTCACTTGTTTTCGCCCGCTAGCTGCTCCACCTTCGCCGGGTCCTGCAGCTGCTCCCGACCGTACCAGGCAGCGGGGGCAGGCGGCACCGGTCGCGACGAGCGGCAGGCCAGCTGCAGGCCTTGGGCCTCGCCCCCTCCGCCCGCCGCCGCCTCGCCTTATGCCTGTATAATAGGTCCAGTGTCAGTTCGGCGGCCTCGGACGGGAGTCTCAGCACTCACGACCCGGTGTCGGCTCGACTTCGGCCGGGTGTCTCGGCGCTCACGGCCCGGTGTCGGCTCGACCTCGGTCGGGTGTCTCGGCGATCACGGCCCGGTGTCGGCTCGACCTCCGCCGGGTGTCTCGGCGCTCACGACCTGGTGTCGGCTCGACCTCGGCCGGGTGTCCGACCGATCAGACTGTGCTGCTCCTCAAGACATGTGCCACACACGACCTTGTCATCACCAACACCCTGTTCCGCTTACTCACCCGTAAGAAGACGTCATGGATGCACCCACGCTCGAAGCACTGACATCTGATTGACTACATCATCACCAGGAAGAGGGACAGGATGGATGTCAGAGTGACAAGAGCCATGTGTGGTGCCGACTGCCGGACCGACCACCGCCTCATTGTGTCCAAGTTCAGGCTTCGCATTCTGCCCATGAGAAGACCCCAAGGGCAGAAGACTGCAAAAAGGCTGAATGTCTCAAAGCTGAAAAGCAGCAGGGTTGCAGAAGAATTCGTCGATGACCTTGAAGGCAGACTGCCAGACACACCACAGGAAGACGGGACCAGCGTTGAGGAACAGTGGACGGCCTTCAGAGACGCTGTCTACACTACCGCCCTCGAACATCTCGGACCAGCAACCCGAAGAAACCAAGACTGGTTCGATGAGAATGATGAAGAAATACAGGCACTACTAACGGAGAAACATCAACATTACAGAGCGCATCAGAATGACCTCACGTCGCTAGCCAAGAAAGATGCCTTTACCAACGCAAGAAGAAAGGTGCAGAAAAAACTTCGCAAGATGCAGGACAGCTGGTCCAGCAAGAAGGCCGATGAAATCCAGGGCTATGCAGACAACCACGACATAAAGCACTTCTACGATGTGCTTAAGGCTGTATACGGACCCCAGTCCTCCGGCTCCTCACCCCTCCTCAACGCAGATGAGACGCAGCTGCTGACAGAGAAGAAGCAGATTCTGGATCGGTGAGCTGAGCACTTTAACAACGTCCTTAACCGCCCTGCCGACATCAACGACGAGGCCATTGCCCGCCTGCCCCAGGTAGAGATCAACAAGAACCTCGACACCCTCCCCACAGTAGATGAAGTCAGGAAGGCAGTGAAACAACTCTCCTGTGGCAAAGCGCCAGGACCCAATGCAATCCCTGCTGAGGTATACAAAGCAGGAGGCCCTGTCATGATGCAAAAGCTGACTGTTCTCTTCCAGTCCATGTGGAAAAAGGGACAGGTCCCGCAACAGCTGAAAGATGCCAGCATAGTCCACATCTACAAGAGGAAAGGCAACCGCCAGTCTTGCGACAACCACCGAGGCATCTCCCTCTTGTCCATTGCGGGGAAGATTCTGGCCCGCGTCCTGCTCAACCGCCTTCTCCAACATCTTGAGCAAGGTCTGCTCCCAGAAAGCCAGTGCGGCTTCCGTGCTGAACGTGGGACCGCGGACATGATTTTTGCTGTGCGCCAACTCCAGGAAAAATGCCAGGAGCAACACAGCGACCTCTTCGTGACCTTTGTCGATCTAACCAAGGCTTTCAATACGGTCAGCAGAGAAAGCTTGTGGAAGATCATGGAGAAGTTTGGCTGCCCCAGCAAGTTCATCACAATCGTCCAGAAGTTCCACGACGGTATGATGGTGAAAGTTCTGGATGACGGTGACGAGTCGGAGGCCTTCCCAGTGACAAATGGCATCAAACAAGGCTGCGTTCTTGCCCCGACTCTGTTCAGTATGGTATTCTCTGCCATGCTGACAGATGCCTTCCTTAACTACGAAGAAGGAATACACATCAGGTACAGGACTGACGGCAGGTTGTTCAACCTTAGGCGCCTGCAGGCAGTTACAAAGGTGCGAGAGACTGTCATCAGAGACTTCTTGTTTGCTGATGACTGCGCACTCAACGCCAGCACAGAACAGGAGATGCAGCGTGAAATGGACTGCTTCTCACAAGCCTGCGACAACTTCGGTCTCACTATCAGCACCAAAAAAACCGAAGTTATGTACCAGCCTGCCCCAGGAAAGCCATACCAGGAGCCGCGCATCACGGCGAAGGGCCAGAACCTCCAGGCAGTCGACAACTTCACCTACCTGGGCAGCATACTCTCTCGCGCAGTGAACATAGACGCTGAGGTCAACAACAGGATTGCCAAAGCCAGCGCCGCCTTTGGGAGGCTCCGTGAGAATGTCTGGGAGCGGAGAGGACTCAGCCTTACCACCAAGCTGAAGGTCTACTGTGCAGTGGTCCTTACCACCCTCCTTTACGCCAGCGAGACCTGGACTGTCTACAGCAGACACGCCAAACAGCTCAACCACTTTCACCTGAGCTGTCTCCGCAGACTCCTCCACATCAGGTGGCAGGACAAAGTCCCCGACACGGAAATCCTGGAACGAGCTGGGCTCTGCAGCGTCTACACCCTCCTGCTGAAAGCCCAAGCCAGGTGGGCTGGACATGTGGTCAAAATGCCAGACAGCCGATTGCCTAAGCAGCTGCTGTACGGAGAACTGTGTCAGGGCAAGCGCTCAGTCGGGGGGCAGAAGAAACGTTACAAAGACTGCCTCAAAGCGTCCCTCAAAGGCCTGGGTGTCGACATCAACACGTGGGAGATGCTTGCCCTCGACCGTCCAGCTTGGCGCAGCAAGATCACCACAGGAGTCCGTGCAGCTGAAGTCAGGCACATCATCGAGGCGCAACGAAAGCGTGCTGTGCGCAAAGCCCGAGCAACATCCACTGCCACGACAGCACCCACCCACTTGTGTCCCACATGTGGGCGAGCCTTCAGGGCCCGGATTGGCCTCATCAGTCACCTCCGGACCCACAGCCACCAATCTCCCATTTGACTTTGAAGCCATGGTCATCTTCGACTACGAAGGACGAACAACAACAACAACAGTTTAATTTAATATCATCTGGCACAGACTTTGTGGACCAAAAAATCTGTTCCTGTGCAGTACAATACTATGCTGCATTCTATTTTTGCCCTTGCAGACATAGAGGTGAAAAGGATGCAGCAAGACCCATCTAAAAGGAAACACATTGGCATGCCTTCACCTCCATAGATGAGATGGTGTAGGTAATATTGTGGCCATTGTTCCTCTCACCATTACTAGTAGTGGGCTGAATTGCATGGGCAATAATGCCCATTCCTCATCTCCCTCTCACATCGTAACATATTCATATGCCACACTCTCTTTTGATTTACAAACTTCAGATGTGTAAATATGCCCTCATATTTCCTCTCACTAGACACACTGCTATACTTCATTTAGGTTCTGCCGTAAGTTCTGACCCATCTTCAACTCTTTTGCTGATTCAGTGCAAGTTGTTGGGTGAAATATATCCCCACAAGTATAATATCGGCGCCAGCTATTGATCTTGAACTTCTAAGCACAATAATATATGAGGTTATGCTAGATTTCTTGACATTTTTACGGGACCTTATATCGGATAAACTAAAAGACTAACTTCAAAGTTTCCTGCTGAGTTCAGGTCCATTTTTTCTGAGTTTTAAAGCTGTCTTTGCTCCACAGCCTATCAATTTATTCAACTTATCTGGCAGACTGAACCAGACAATCTGATTTCTCAGTGTCTGTTTATTAATGAGATGGTTGCTAAATCCCTTCCTGAATGTTCTGTTTCTCTAATTCCAGTACTTATGCATTGACTATCACTTGGATATATTGTTGATCACAAAACAAAAACAATTTCCATTTAATTAACATTTAACATGTAGTAAAAGCCAGGAGCATTAACAAAAACTGCAGTTAAGCTCACAGCAAAAGGTTGTGGGAAGATTAACTATTACCTGTTATATATTTTGCAGCAAGCATATTTTGTTACAGGATCTTTGATTTAAGGATGTCTAAATAAAACAATTTAACTTTACTATTTAGTTGTTTGTTTATTGATAACAGACAATGTCTTTAAAGATCATTTGAACTGTGAAGAGTCACTATTACTTTCTATCAGTAACACAACTAACCATTTCTTGCAACACACATAAAAGTTGTTGGTGAGGACGAGAGGTACAGTCAACATTTTGGGCCGAGACCCTTCATCAGGACTAACTGAAAGAAGAGCTCGTAAGAGATTTGAAAATGGGAGGGGTAGGGGAGATCCAAAATGATAGGAGAAGACAGAAGGGGGAGGGATGGAGCCAAGAGCTGGACAGTTGATCAGCAAAAGGAATATGAGAGGATCATGGGACAGGAGGCCTAGGGAGAAAGAAAAGTGGGGGGGGGGTAAAAACCAGAGGATGGGCAAGGGGTATAGTGAGAGGGACAGAGGGAGTAAAAGGAGAGAGAGAAAAAGAATGTGTGTATATAAATAAATAACGGATGGGGTACGAGGGGGAGGTGGGGCGTTAGCGGAAGTTTGAGAAGTCAATGTTCATGCCATCAGGTTGGAGGCTACCCAGACGGAATATAAGGTGTTGTTCCTCCAACCTGAGTGTGGCTTCATCTTTACAGTAGAGGAGGCCGTGGATAGACATATCAGAATGGGACTGGGTCGTGGAATTAAAATGTGTGGCCACTGGAAGATCCTGTGTTGTCTCAGTTTCTTTTATTTTATTCATATGGTCTAGCATGCTTACCATTCATGACATTTTATACAAAGAAGCTTAATGTGCAGGCTACTCCCCCATTGAGTCATTTGCTCTTACCATCTCAGAACTATTTCTTTTTAACATAACACTTTCCTATCTTCTCTTCGACCAAAACTAACTTGTACTTTGAGTTCTGCCAAAGAATGCCAGATGAGAAATCTTTTTATTTATTTCTCCTTCCACATATGTTGTCTTGACTTACAACGTGTTTTCAGAATGTTCTGTCTCTGTTTCATTGGTTTATAATGAGAGAACTTACACCTTGATGAAAGAGGCGGAATTATTTTTTAAAGGCACTTGGCCTTGTATTGATGAAGAGATTTCACTTTATCTTTTTTGTTTTCTATTTTTTCTCATATTGAGTAGCAAGAGACCCAGAATTAATCCTGGCACCAGATGCTATCTGTGGGCAGCTTGTACCTTCTTCCTTGATTGAGTATGTTTCCTCCTAGAACACAGTGACATGTGGGTTGGTGAGTTAACTGACTGCTGTAGATTGTCTCTGGCGTGCAAGTGGGTGTTAGAATTGGGGATGTTGATGAGAATGTGCAGGGAAAGCAAAAGGATAGTTGATGGTTGGCATGGACACAGTGGGTCAGAAGGCCTGTTTCTGCACTGTATCTCTCTTTAAGATTGAGTCCTTTGCTTTCTCAAATGATTCAGGCTTCTCATGTTTTGGCTTGTTTGGGCATTCAATGTAACTTTTGATGCTTACCAATATTTTTTGACAGGAAGCGACATAATAACATGGCATTCATAAGCAAATATTAGAGTACTAAAAATATATCCATTCATTCTTCCTCTAAACCTCAAATCTTTTTCTCAATTAGTTGCCACTTTAACTGAAAGTGTGCAGTAGTATACCAGGAGAAAATTGTCAAGAATGGAAAAGACATTTGTCACTTGTCGGCTAATACAGATTGGCTTCAAAATATTGCAGCAGCTTTTTTGCCAATATGATATATGCTACAATTATAACAATTGCAGTGATATATAGTGAATGATGAGAGATAGCAAGATGCCATCCGTTATAAGACAGCGAGCCAGCAATTCTCTGAATATCTAATCAGTTGAACAAATTGTTCTGCTGTTAATAGATGGAAGAGAACAACATTCAGGATAGTCTCTTAATCTCAGATGATACTTCCTACTATGGAACTGTTATCACTGAAAGTACTTATAATATATCAGTGCTGTGAATATCCTCCTTACTGCTCTAACTTTCAATGAGGAAAATCAAGTGTTCAAAATGATATCACCAATTTCTACCAAATCCAGCTCTGTGCACCACCCCTGCCACTAATTCTGCACATATTATCAATAACAATGCTGACTGAAATTCAAGGTGATTCAAACATAGCTACTTTGAAGATTTCCATTATATCAGCATTTTCTAAAAGCCCCAAGAGCTACAGTTTCGGAATTAATTGCATCAGTAGGGAATTGTTCCACAAATGGCAATAGCTTTTACCAGAAGTGGGATGAGCAATTTTGAATTATCATCCTGTATGTACATATCTTTCAGTCAAATTGGCTTTCTACAACTCAGAGGAGGCTGAGGATAGTGAAAGTGAGTGAGAAATGAAAAAACTGAAATAAAATGAACACTAAGGAAAATTCCAAACTGGAGATGGAGATAGGAATAGTGGGGTGAGATGCACTGGTGTCTTTGGGTGTGGTGAGGTGGATTTAGTCCCAAAATCCTGAAGAGGGAAAAAAAGGTTTGTATTCTCAGGTTTCCATATTTTCTTACAACATAGAAATAGACCATTTAAGCCATTCAGAAGAGATTATTTTTTTTAAACTTACTTACATAGGGCGATACTCCTGTGCAGACTCACAAAACAATTCCATTCCTCCACTAGTTTTCTTTACCACTTGTTCTCTTGATAGTCCCTTAAACTCACCTACACTCTAGAATGAAGTTAAGAAAGCACATTGCATGTCTGAGAAATGTAGAAGGAAACCAGTTTGTGATCACAGTGAGAATACCTCAGACCCTAAATATGACACCTTCTAAAATGAACACAAAAAGAAAAGAACAAATCCTGCCCTGAAGTCTTGGGTCAACTTCATCGATGGTAAAGAATTCCAACAAACATATATGAACAAATCATTTCTTATACTCTCTCATTCTTATAAGTTCTAGTGAATGTTGTTTCATTCTATTCCACCTCATTCTATTGGGACAGTCTCTTCATTCCATGATTAATCTTAAGAGCCTGTGTTGCATTGCATACAAAGCAAGTTTATCCTTTCCTTTGAACAGAGACTAAAATTACACACAGTGCTTTAGGACTGGTCTTACTAAACCCCTGTAAAATTGAAATAAGATTTCTTGCTTCTTGTTCAATCCCTCTTGCAATTAAGCCAATATTTCATTTTCTTTTTGAATGGTTTGCTGATTTTGCACATTAGTTTTCTTTGTTTCCTCTATATGAACATGCAGGTCCATCTGAACACAAATATCTATTGTTTATTACTAGTTAAAACAACTTACTGTAGATTTCAGTTAATTGGGACACTTTGGGACCTTAGCTGAAGTTTCATGGAAATAGTTAAAAAGGTATAAAAAGGACAAATTAGTTTTAATTGAGTAACAGTTCTGTTTTTAAATGAAATACACAACAAATTAGAACACTATCAATACTACTATAGAACTATAAAACTGTGTATTAATACCTACTAGTTATCAACACAGGAATTCCTTCAGTGTACACTGCCATGTTCTTTTGATTAACTGTAAATGAACAAAATCAGTGCAAACACCTTGTGGCATCCTCCAAATCTTTGTTTTCATCGAAACATTCAAAATGATTATCAATATCTTAAAATTCTTCTTGCAGTAATAATGAGTCATTTCATTTGCACTCCCGGCCGTTTCTGATATCTCCGAGCCTGAATGCTTGAAACTGCAGTAAGCAAAACGGTTCTGAATTGTCTTACTGCTTATTTCTCGTCAACTCTTAGTGACAAAAAAAATCACTGTATTTTGAAGAAAAACATGCAACTGAAGGTATTTAAAAACTATTTGCTATAAGCATGGTGTGGTGCCTAATGGCCACACAAATGTGTGTTACTGGTGCTAGGTAGTAACTGTTTGGCAACAGTCTCCTGACTCAATTAATTAGCATAGTGTCCCAAATAAATAAAGGGAATCTCAGCTATTTTCTTGATCAGTTTTTGTTCTTTAAGAGTTGCCCTGATTAACTGATGGTCCAAATAATTGGAATCCATCGTATCTGGCTATTCGTTTGACCAAAATTAATGGCATCTATTTCTTCAATTTATACTCCATCCACCACCTTCATGTCCCTCCATTTAGCTTGTTCCTTCTTTAAAGATAGATTTCAACATTTTTCCAACAGATCAGACTAGGCTAAGTGATTTCAATTCCCTCAGTTCTCTTTCCCTTCTTTCAATACATTGGCTCTGTTCTTAAAACATAGGGAGATTTGCAGGGTCATCAATAATTTATCCCAACTCTTTGCAGTGGTTACTTCTACAACTCCAGGAAGTATGACCAGTCAAATGATAATTTCTCATACTTTATATTTATAAATGTTAACAATTTTTACTTTCATTGGACTTTTAGTTTCCTCTTATTGTGAAAATAGACTTTTTAATGGCTAGCCATTTCTTTCTCGTTCATTATAATCTCTTCATACATACAGTCAAATTTAGCAGGATCCTTTCTTCCCTTTCTGTGTATTTCATCATCTCCCCATGCATCCACTTAATTCTTCAGAATACATCTGTATTTTTGTCTCCCTCTCTGAATGTATTATGGGGAAGAATACATGAAGCTCAATCTCTCACTATCCTTTTATTTTAGTCCTTGTGGAGAAAATGTAAAGGTGAAACAGGATGATCAGAGGACGGTCAAAAGTAGATGTCTCTTAGATGTGGAGCTGTAAGCCCTAGAAATATAACATGCCTGCATCTCCCTTGGAGAGATTGGGATCTTATCTGTGACAAAATACTATTTAATTCAATTGAAGTCATCTCATTGCCAGTTATTAAAGATGTTCCATATTGTGATAATTACCAATCTGCCTGTCCTAATGCCCTCTCCAATCTGGTGAACACACAACAGAAATTAATGCTTGAAATGGAAATGGGCACATTGGAAGTGGCTCCTGGTTGTAATTAAGTTTTCACTTGTTATGTAATCCCACTTCAGCTGTTCTTGATATTTAAAATGTTCCCCACTTGAAGCAGAAACTCATCGTAGAAATTCTTTAGGAATGGATGTTTTTTTTTTATAATGGGTTAACAATTTGTTGGACATGATAATCGCCTAGACAGTGAAGTAAACTCTCCTCACTTGCTTACTGGAATTTAAATCTCTTTTATTGCCTGTGAAGTTTTCAAAGCTCACTCTTAATATTTGCTGAAAATGCTATTAGTTGACTGAAGATTACAATTAATATAAAATTACATCCTCAAAGTTTTATTTTTGAATGGTCTGAATAAAGATGAGAGACATATAAACCTATTTAAATCAAAGTCCTCCAACATTTGAAAGAGATGATTCTATTATCAGGAGTTAACAGGTTGACCACATCATCATTGCAGACGTAATATGGTCTTCTTCCTCATGTCAGCAGTGAGAAGAGAGCATGACCTGGATGGTGGGGGATCCTTGATGATGGATACTGCCTTCCTGCAACAGCACTCCATGTAGATATGTTGAATGGTGGGAAGGGTTGTATTCACTACTTTTTGTAGGTTTTCTATTCAAGGGCATTGGTGTTTCCATACCAGGCTGTGATGCAATCAGTCAATACACTCTCCATGCACATCTATACAATTTTGTCAGAGTTTTAGGTGACATGCTGAATCTTTGCAAACTTCTATAAAAGTAGAGGCGCTGCCATGTTTTCTTCATAATGGTACTTGCATGCTGGGCCCTGGACGGATCCTCTGGGAAATATAATATCCAGGAATTTAAAGTTGCTGACCCTATCTGCGTCTGAATCCCAGATGAAGACTGGTTCATGGACATCCGGTTTTGTACTGAAGTTAATAATCAGCTCCTTGGTCTTGCTGACATTGAGTGACAGGTTGTTGTGGTGACAGACACCACTCAGTCAAATTTTCAATTTCCCTCCTACATGCTGATTCGTCACCAACTTTGATTTGGCCCACAACAGTGGTGTTGTTAGCAAACTGCAAAATGGCATTGGAGCAGGGCTTAACCTCACTGTTATAAGTATGAAGCAAGTAGAACATGGGCCTCAGCACATAGTCTGTGGTGTACCTGTGTTGATGAAGATTGTGTAGATGTTGTTGCCAATCCAAACTGACTGGGGTCTTCAAGTGTGGAAATTTAGGATGCATTTGTACAGGGAGGCTCAGTGTTCTGCCAACTCAAGGGCACCTTCCCAAGTGTAACAAATAATAGAAAGTTAACATGGAGACAGCATATAAATAAACATTATCAACTAATGACTACTTCCGTTACACAGATTTTGATCTGCAGAAATTAAAGTGCAGCCTTCCTTTACTTGGTGATAGTTATTTGCCTACTTGCTGTCTAGAGTAAAGGTGGGAAACTTAACTCCCTCCAGACAGTAAAGATAAGGCAGTAGCAGCAATGACACTGATGAGATTGCCTTGCCATTGGAATCCTGCCAATTCAAATGTCCGCTGATTAGTCCAGGCTTCTCTTTGAATCTAAGGGTAATCTTTTATTATTAAAAGCCAAAGAAATAAAATGCATATGGGACAAGCATCCATACCTCCCTCACCCATATTCTCCAGGCTTACAGCTGGGGATGTGCACTCAATGAAACCTAAAGGTCTAGAAGAGGCCACCATAATTGAGCTTAAATTAATAGCAATTATGTTTGGCCACAAATCAATCTATTCTTCAGTGTTTTAACGTGGTTTACAGCTTATCATAAATAGTGCATCAGAGAAATAAGGGCAGGACCTTGATTACCTACACCAGGCATCTCAAAGCACTTGAAAAATTCCATAAATGTAATCTCTGTAAAATCCTCCAACTTCTTTGGAAGGACAAAGGAAACAACGTCAGTGTCCTCACAGGCCAATATCCCTGATAGCTTTGTTGGACAGCGCATATAGTTCATATGGTTGGCTACATTTTGCCAGAATAGACTATCTATTTTAAACTCTGTCATGGGAAGAAATTAACCTGTGGACAGAGGAAAGATTCAAGGATATGCTGAAGGCCTTCTTGAAAAAAATGGACCATCCTCACTGATTCCTGGGAATATCTTTGCAAAGGACAATCAAAATGGAATGGGCCATTTGTAAGGAACTTGAGAACCTTCAATCCATGCATCAGTTGTACACAGAAACTCTGCATGAATGATGGAAACAGTAGATCTTTTCAAAAGTCACCATTCCTCCTGTCACACTAGCTGCTACTTAAACCACCTGAGGTAGAGTTTATGGTTTTCACATTGCCCTCATTAGTCACCAGAAAACGCAGAGAGCGGGAGTGAAAAAATGTCATTGTCAATCTTAGAAACCATAGAAACACTACAGCACAGAAACAGGCCCTTTGGCCCTTCTTGGCTGTGCCGAACCATTTTCTGCCTAGTCCCACTGACCTGCACACGGACCATATCTCTCCACACACCTCCCATCCATGTATTTGTCCAATTTATTCTTAAATGTTAAAAAAGAACCCACATTTACCACTTCATCTGGCAGCTCATTCCACACTCCCACCACTCTCTGTGTGAAGAAGCCCCCCCTAATGTTCCCTTTAAACTTCTCCCCCTTCACCCTTAACCCATGTCCTCTGGTTTTTTTCTCCCCTTGCCTCAGTGGAAAAAGCCTGCTTGCATTCACTCTATTTATACCCATCATAATTTTATGTACCTCTATCAAATCTCCCCTCATTCTTCTACGCTCCAGGGAATAAAGTCCTAACCTATTCAACCTTTCTCTGTAACTGAGTTTCTCAAGTCCCAGCAACATCCTTGTAAACCTTCTCTGCACTCTTTCAACCTTATTAATATCCTTCCTGTAATTTGGTGACCAAAACTGAACACAATACTCCAGATTCGGCCTCACCAATGCCTTATACAACCTCATCATAACATTCCAGCTCTTATACTCAATACTTTGATTAATAAAGACCAATGTACCAAAAGCTCTCTTTACGACCCTGTCTACCTGTGACACCACTTTTAGGGAATTTTGTATCTGTATTCCCAGATCCCTCTGTTCTACTGCACTCCTCAGTGCCTTACCATTTACCTTGTATGTTCTACCTTGGTTTGTCCTTCCAAAGTGCAATACCTCACACTTGTCTGTATTAAACTCCATCTGCCATTTTTTCCAGCTGGTCCAAATCCCTCTGCAAGCTTTGAACACCTTCCTCACTGTCCCCTACACCTCCAATCTTTGTACCATCAGCAAATTTGCTGATCCAATTTACCACATTATCATCCAGATGATTGATATAGATGACAAATAACAGTAGACCCAGCACTGATCCCTGTGGCACACCATTAGTCACAGGCCTCCACTCTGAGAAGCAATCCTCTACTACCACTCTTTGGCTTCTTCCATTGTAATTCTTTCATTCTAATCCAATCAACCACCTCTCCATGTATACCTAGCGACTGAATTTTCCTAACTAACCCCCCATGCGGGACCTTGTCAAAGGCCTTACTGAAGTCCATGTAGACAACATCCACTGCCTTCCCTTCATCCACTTTCCTGGTAACCTCCTCGAAAAACTCCAATAGATTGGTCAAACATGACCTACCACGCACAAAGCCATGTTGACTCTCCCTAATAAGTCTCCGTCTATCCAAATGCTTGTAGAGTCTGTCTCTTAGTACTCCCTCCAATAACTTACCCACTACCGATGTCAAATTTACCGGCCTATAATTTCTCGGATTACTTTTCAATCCTTTTTTAAACAACGGAACAACATGAGCCATTCTCCAATCCTCCGGCACCTCACCCGTAGACACCGACATTTTAAATATATCTGCCAGGGCCCCTGCAATTTCAACACTAGTCTCCTTCAAGGTCCGATGGAACACCCTTGTCAGGTCCTGGGGATTTATCCACTTTAATTTGCCTCAAGATACCAAGCACCTCCTCCTTTTCAATCTGTACAGTTTCCATGATCTCACTACTTGTTTCCCTTAATTCCATAGACTTCATGCCAGTTTCCTTAGTAAATACAGACGCAAGAAACCCATTTAAGATCTCCCCATTTCTTTTGGTTCCGCACATAGCCGACCACTCTGATCTTCAAGAGGACCAATTTTATCCCTTACAATCCTTTGACTCTTAATATACCTGTAAAAGCTCTTTGGATTATCCATCACTTTGACTGCCAAGGCAATCTCATGTCTTCTTTTAGCCCTCCTGATTTCCTTCTTAAGTATTTTCTTGCACTTTTTATACTCCTCAAGCACCTTATTTACTCTCTGTTTCCTATACATGTCATACAACTCTTTCTTTTTCTTTATCAGAGTTGCAATATCCCTTGAGAACCAAGGTTCCTTATTCCTATTCACTTTGTCTTTAATCCTGACAGGAACATATAAGCTCTGCACTCTCAGAATTTCTCCTTTGAAGGCTTCCCACTTACTGATAACATCCTTGCCAGAGAACAACCTGTCCCAATCCACGCTTTTTAGATCCTTTCTCATTTCTTCAAATTTGGCCTTCTTCCAGTTTAGAACCTCAATCCTAGGACCAGATCTATCTTTATCCATGGTCAAGTTGAAACTAATGGTGTTATGATCACTGGAACCAAAGTGCTCCCCTACACAGACTTCTGTCACTTGTCCTAACTCGTTTCCTAATAGGAGATCCAATATTGCATCCCCTCCAGTTGGTACCTCTATATATTGATATAGAAAACTTTCCTGAACACATTTTACAAACTCTAACCCATCTAGACCCCTAACAGTATGGGAGTCCCAATCAATATGTGGAAAATTAAAATCCCCTACCACCACAACTTTATTTTTCCTGCAGTTGCCTGCTATCTCTCTGCAGATTTGCTTCTCCAATTCTCGCTGACTATTGGGTGGTCTATAATACAACCCCACTAATGTGGTCATACCTTTCCCGTTTCTCAGCTCCACCCATAAGGACTCAGTAGACAAGCCCTCTAATCTGTCCGGCCTGAGCACTGCTGTAGCATTTTCCCTGACAAGCAATGCCACCACCCCCACCTTTCATTCCTCTGCCTCGATCACATCTGAAACATCGGAATCCTGGAATATTAAGCTGACAGTCCTGCCCCTCCTGTAGCCAAGTTTCACTAATTGCTATAACGTCATAATTCCACGTGTTAATCCACGCCCTCAACTCATCTGCCTTCTCCGCAATACTCCTAGCATTGAAATATATACGCCTCAGAAGATTTTTACCACCACTTGCAACCTTTCTATTTGCGGCTTTGCTTGGACTTTTAACATAATTTATTTTCACCCCAGCCCACTGTCAGCTCTGGCACTCTGGCTCCCATCCCCCTGCAAATCTAGTTTAAATCCTCCCCAACAGCATTAACAAACCTCCCTGAAAGGATATTGGTCCCCTTGTAGTTCAAGTGTATTCTGTCTCTCTTGTACAGGTCCCACCTGCCCCAGAAGAGGTCCCAATGATCCTGAAATCTGAAACCCTGCCCTCTACACCAGTTCCTCAGCCACTGTTCATCCTCCAGAGCATCCTATTCTTACCCTCACTGGCACGTGGCACAGGTAGCAATCCTGAGATTACCACCCTCGAGGTCCTGCTTTTCAACTTACTCTCCAGGACCTCCTCACTCTTCCTTTCTATGTCATTGGTACCGATGTGCACCATGACATCTGGCTGATCAGCCTCCCACTTCAGAATGTCATGCAAGCGATCAGAGTCATCCTTGACCCTGGCACCCAGGAGGCAACAAACCATCTTGGATTCTCTGTCATGACCACAGAACCTCCTATCTGCACCTCTAACTATCGAGTCCCCTATCACTACCGCTCTCCTCTTTTTCCACCTTATGGGACAGCTTGAGAAGCAATGTCTTGTATGGTATATAGTTGAAGTACAGGCAGATACAACAGTAATATAATTTGTTTTATACACAATAATCTCATTTTCAATATAGTTTCCTTGATATCACTATAATATGGCAACATTACTGCAATTTTCTATACTTCAAAAAATTATAAGTCAAGTACTCTGTTTTCCTCATCAAACTACATTAGAAATACAATGCTGTTCATGCAGAAGCACGTTAGAAATTAAGTTAAACAACTATTTAGTTAATACAAGTTGTGACATTATTTTATAGATCTACAAAGAATTCTACAATAAAAAGCAAAGCAACAATAACTGCATCAGAAATAAAATTCAGCATGACATTATTTTTTTAAAACTGTTCTTAGAAATGCCAGACTAAATCATATATTGGCTTCCTCATTCCTAAATCATTGCAATAAACAAGACATCAGGATTGTCAGTTAAATCAATGAAAATACATTTGTTTTATATATATTTTGCCAAGTTACTTTTGTTTCAGTTCGTTTGGAAGTACATTTTCATGGGTACTAGCAATTCACACAAAGGAAAATCTAAAAATTATCAACAACCACAAAGGAAGAAACTTAGTCCATTACTTGAATGAAGTATTAAAGCATTTGAGAAGGAGAAGCTAAAGCCAGATGTATCAGTATTACAGCAGAGTAAAGGGAGTTACAGAGGCATCAGGGAGAATTTGGCCAGAATTGATTGGAAAAGAGCACTGGAAGGGATGATGGCAGAGCAGCAATGACTGGAATTTCTGGATGCAATTTGGCAGGCACAGGATATATACATCCCAAGGAGGAAGAAGTATTCTAAAGAAAAGATGGCACAACCATGGCTAACAAGAGAGATCAAAGCCAACATAAAAGCCCAAGAGAAGACATATAATACAGCAAAAATTAGTGGGAAATTAGAAGATTGGGAAGCTATTAAAAACTAACAGAAGGCAACTAAAAAAGTCATTAAGGTAAAGATGGAATAAGAAAGTAAGCTAGCCAATAATATTAAAGGGGATACCAAAAGTTTCTTCAGAAACATAAAGTATAAAAGAGAGGCTAGAGTGGATATTGGACTGCTGGAAAAAGTTGCTGGAGAGGTAGTAATGGGGGACAATAAAATAGTGGATGAACTGAATAAGTACGAACAAGAGAAAATCTGTAGATGCTGGAAATCCAAGCAACACACACAAAATGCTGAAGGAACTTGGCCTGAAATGTTGACTGTACTCTTTTCCTAGGTGTTACCTGGCCTGCTGAGTTCCTTCAGCATTTTGTGTGTGTTGAACTGAATAAGTATTTTGCATCAGTCTTCAATGTGGAAGACACTGGCAGTATGGTAGAAATTCCAGTTGTCAGGGGGCATGAGGTGTGTGACGTTACCATAACTAGGGAGAAGGTTCTTGAGAAAGTGAAAGGTCTGAAGGTGGATAAGTACACCACATGGTTCTGGACAAGCTGACTGAAGAGATCATAGAGGCATTAGTAATCATCTTTCAAGAAGCTCTGTATCTGGAATAGTTCCGGAAGACTGAAAATTGCAAATGCCACTCCACTCCACTTTTCAAGAAGGGAGAGAGGAAGAATAGGACAGTCTATCTGACCTCAGTGGTTGGGAAAATGTTGAAGTTAATTATTAAGGATTAGGTGTCAAGGTATTTGCAGGCACATAATAAAATAGGCTGTAGTCAGCATGGTTTCCTCAAGGGAAAATCTTGCCTGAAAAATCTATTGGAATTCTTTGAAGAAATAACAAGCAGGATAGACAAAGGAGAATCAGTTGATGCTATGTACTTGGATTTTCAGAAGGCCTTTGAAAAGGTATCACACATGAGGCCGCTTAACAAGCTATAACCCGTGGTATTACAGGAAAGGTTCTAGCATGAATAAAGCATGGCCGATTGACAGGAGGTTAAGAGTGAGAATAAAGAGAGGCTTTAATGAATGGCTGCTGATGACTAGTGGTGCTGCACAGGGGTCTGTGTTACAAATGTTTGTTTTTATATTATATGATAATAATTTGGATGCTGAAATTGATGGCTTTGTTGCAAAGTTTTCAGATGAGATGAAAATAGGTGGAGGGGCAGGTAGTTTTGAGGAAGGAAAGAGACTACAGAAGGACTTAGACAGATTAGGGCAAAGAAATGGTAGATGGAATACAGTGTTGGGAAGTGTATTGTCATGCAATAAGCTAGAAGAAATGTGGGGGTTGACTATTTTTTAAATGGAGCAAAAATACAAAAAACTGAGATGCAAAGGGACCCCAGACTCCTTGAGCAGGATTCCCTAAAGGTTAATTTGCAGGTTGAGGCTGTGGTAAGGAAGGCAAATGCAACGTTAGCATTCATTTCAAGAGAACTAGAATATAAAAGCAAGGATGTAATTTTGAAACTTTATAAAGCCTTGATGAGGCCTCACTTGGAATATTGTGATCAGGTTTGTGCCTCTTATCTTAGAAATGATATGCTGAAACTAGGGAGGGTTCAAAGGAGGATCACGAAAATGATTTCAGGGTTGAATGGCTTGTCTTATGAAGAGTGTCTGATGGCTCTGGGCCTGTATTCAGAAAAATTTAGAAGAATGAGTGGTGACACCATTGAAACCTGTCAAATGGTGAAAGGCCTTGATAAAGTGGATGTGGAGAGGTTGTTTCCTGTGGAGGGAGAGTCTAAGACCGAAGGACATGGCCTCAGAATAGAGGGTCGTCCTATTAGAATGGAGAGAAGGAGGAATTTCTTTAGCCAGAGTGTGGTGAATCTGTGGAATTATTTGATACAGGCAGCTGTGAAGGCCGAGTCTTCATGTATATTTAAAGCAGAGGTTGGTAGACTCTTGATCGGTCAGGGAATGAAGGGGTATGGGGAGAAGGCAGGAGAATGGGACTGAGAGGAAAATTGGATCAGCCATGATGAAATGGGGGAGCAGACTCGATCGGTCAAATAACCCAATTTCCACTCTTATATCTTATATTTTTATGGTCTTATGGTCTTATTATTAGCTCTGAGTCAATATGAAATGCTACTACAAAAATGAAACCTCAGGTTTACAAAAAAAACAAATTTCTCCTGTAAATGTTTCAACAGTAGTGTGACTAAATCCCAAGTTACACATACTACAGGTCAATATTGTAATGTGGAATACCCGTAAGGACAGGCCTTTTGCAGATGATCTGACTGCCACGTTACATTAAGACAATATATTGTGTCTTTAACAAATATTTTACTGAGATATTAGATCATATCAAACCACCTGCTTTAGTAACTGCTTTCAAATTCAGGATTCAAACTAATGAATTGAATTTTAATTGGGTGTTTATTATATCACCTTTTTTTCCTTCTAGTTGAGTATCATACAGGAAAAATGATGTGTGCTTCCTTTTCAGTTCCTGAATCTCGCGGCTCATCACAATTAAACTTACTTTTGGTTAATTGTTGAGCTAGGTTGATTGCTTGATTTTTTTTTCCTTTGCATTCAGCAAGAAGGGGCTAATTATTCACTTTTTCTTCTAAAGCACCTAATAGCCATAGATATATGTAATCACCACCAGGAAAGATATAAACTCCCTTAAACCTTTAAAATTAAATATGTAAATGGATCTGTGATTATAAAATTGCCAAAGTTTTCAGTCATTAATTAAATCAAATTCAAATGATCTATGTAACACTAAATTTTTACTTGTTTACGTCTAACTAGTCTCAAGATATAAATTCGATACTTTTGTGTAGTTCATTAAATCACATTGTACTTTTTTTTTGTTTATCTATTTATGTTGTTACAGTGATGAAGTATTCTACCATAAAGGAATTAGAAAGCCCAAGTAGACGTATGCAGTAACATATATTATTAGAAACATAGAAACTCTACAGCACAATACAGGCCCTTTGGCCCACAAAGCTGTGCCGAACATGTCCTTACCTTAGAAGTTACCTAGGGTTACCCATAACCCTTTATTTTTCTGAGTTCTATGTACCTGTCCAGGAGTCTCTTAAAAGATCCTATCACATCTGCAAACAACAGGAATTCTGCAGATGCTGGAAATTCAAGCAACACACATAAAATTTGCTGGTGAACGCAGCAGGCCAGGCAGCATCTCTAGGAAGAGGCGCAGTCGACGTTTCAGGCCGAGACCCTTCGTCAGGACTAACTGAAGGAAGAGTGAGTAAGGGATTTGAAAGTTGGAGGGGGAGGGGGAGATCCAAAATGATAGGAGAAGACAGGAGGGGGAGGGATGGAGCCAAGAGCTGGACAGGTGATAGGCAAAAGGGATACAAGAGGATCATGGGACAGGAGGTCCGGGAAGAAAGACGGGGGGGGGGGGAACCCAGAGGATGGGCAAGGGGTATATTCAGAGGGACAGAGGGAGAAAAAGGAGAGTGAGAGAAAGATTGTGTGTATAAAAATAAGTAACAGATGGGGTACGAGGGGGAGGTGGGGCATTAGTGGAAGTTAGAGAAGTCGATGTTCATGCCATCAGGTTGGAGGCTACCCAGAAGGAATATAAGGTGTTTTATCCCCCCTTGTTCAATCCCTTCCGACCTATGTTCGTGACACTTCTCACGCTCTTAAACTTTTCGATGATTTTAAGTTCCCTGGCCCCCACCGCTTTACTTTCGCCATGCACGTTCAGTCCCTATATACTTCCATCCCCCATCAGGAAGGTCTCAAAGCTCTACGCTTCTTTTTGGATTCCAGACCTAATCAGTTCCCCTCTACCACCACTCTGCTCTGTCTAGTGGAATTAGACCTTACTCTTAATAATTTCTCCTTTGGCTCCTCCCACTTCCTCCAAACTAAAGGTGTAGCTATGGGCACCCGTATGGGTCCTAGCTATGCCTGCCTTTTTGTTGGCTTTGTGGAACAATCTATGTTCCGTGCCTATTCTGGTATCTATCCCCAACTTTTCCTTCGCTACATCGACGACTGCATTGGCGCTGCTTCCTGCACACATGCAGAACTCGTTGACTTTATTAACTTTGCCTCCAACTTTCACCCTGCCCTCAAGTTTACCTGGTCCATTTCCAACACCTCCCTCCCCTTTCTAGATCTTTCTGTCTCTGTCTCTGGAGACAGCTTATCCACTGATGTCTACCATAAGCCTACTGACTCTCACAGCTATCTGGACTATTCCTCCTCTCACCCTGTCTCTTGCAAAAACGCCATCCCCTTCTCGCAATTCCTCCGTCTCCGCCGCATCTGCTCTCAGGATGAGGCTTTTCATTCTAGGACGAGGGAGATGTCTTCCTTTTTTAAAGAAAGGGGCTTCCCTTCCTCCACTATCAACTCTGCTCTTAAACGTATCTCCCCCATTTCATGTACATCTGCTCTCACTCCATCCTCCCGCCACCCCACTAGGAATAGGGTTCCCCTGGTCCTCACCTACCACCCCACCAGCCTCCGGGTCCAAGATATTATTCTCCGTAACTTCTGCCACCTCCAATGGGATCCCACCACTAAGCACATCTTCCCCTCCCCCCTCTCTCTGCATTCCGCAGGGATCGCTCCCTACGCAACTCCCTTGTCCATTCATCCCCCCCATCCCTCCCCACTGATCTCCCTCCTGGCACTTATCCGTGTAAGCGGAACAAGTGCTACACATGCCCTTACACTTCCTCCCTTACCACTATTCAGGGCCCCAAACAGTCCTTCCAGGTGAGGCAACACTTCACCTGTGAGTCGGCTGGGGTGATATACTGCGTCCGGTACTCCCAATGTGGCCTTTTATATATTGGCGAGACCCGACGCAGACTGGGAGACCACTTTGCTGAACATCTACGCTCTGTCTGCCAGAGAAAGCAGGATCTCCCAGTGGCCACACATTTTAATTCCACATCCCATTCCCATTCTGACATGTCTATCCACGGCCTCCTCTACTGTAAAGATGAAGCCACACTCAGGTTGGAGGAACAACACCTTATATTCCGTCTGGGTAGCCTCCAACCTGATGGCATGAACATCGACTTCTCTAACTTTCGCTAATGCCCCACCTCCCCCTCGTACCCCATCTGTTACTTATTTTTGTACACACATTCTTTCTCTCACTCTCCTTTTTCTCCCTCTGTCCCTCTGAATATACCCCCCCCCCCCGTCTTTCTTCCCGGACCTCCTGTCCCATGATCCTCTCGTATCCCTTTTGCCTATCACCTGTCCAGCTCTTGGCTCCATCCCTCCCCCTCTTGTCTTCTCCTATCATTTTAGATCTCCCCCTCCCCCTCCAACTTTCAAATCCCTTACTCACTCTTCCTTTAGTTAGTCCTGACGAAGGGTCTCGGCCTGAAACGTCGACTGCACCTCTTCCTAGAGATGCTGCCTGGCCTGCTGTGTTCACCAGCAACTTTTATGTGTGTTGCTATCATATCTGCCTTCACCACCGTCATCAGCAGCCCATTTCATGCACTCACCACTCTGCGTAAAAAAACTTAGCCCGGCATCTCCTCTGTACCTACTTCGAAGCATCTTAAATGTGTGCCCTCTCGTGCTAGCCATTCCAGCCCTGGGAAAAAGCCTCTGACTATCCACAGGATCAATGCCTTTCATCACCTTATATACCTCTATCAGGTCACCTCTCAGCCTCTGTCGCTCCAAGGAAATAAGGCTGAGTTCACTCAACCTATTCTCATAGAGCCTGCTCCCCAATCCAGGCAACATCCTTGTAAATCTCTCTGTACCCTTTCTATGGTTTCCACATCCTTCCTGTAGGAAGGCCACCAGAACTGAGCACAGTACTCCAATTTTTCCTAACTAAAAGTGTCAGGAAAAATAATCAAAGAGTCATTTCTAATCATAAATCTATTTATATGTTCCAAATTGCAAATGGGATTCTTCAGGTAGAATAATGAATCTAAAATTTACTCTGTTGCTTTAGGATGAATCAATCATTATCACAATAATTTATTTATATCTAATCCATTTCAAGTTCAAGTTCAAACTTATTTGTCAATCAACCATGCACAGGTATACAACTAAATGAAACAACGTTCCTCAGGGACCAAGATGCTAGAGACAGTACCGAAATCACATACAGCATGTAAAATAATAATAGCGCAATGATATTAACAGACGTTAGCAGCACCTATGTCAGGAAGTTATTTATTGAACACAGTGTTATACACAATCATGCTCTCAGTTCTGATCAGCAGCTCCAAAACCTGGGCCTCTGTAGCTCCCTCTGCAACTGGATCTTTGGCTTCCTCAACAGGAGACCACAGTCAATGTTTATCGAAACTAACATCTCCATCACTCTGGCAATTACCACCGGCACACCTTAAGAAAGCATGATTAGTCCACTGCTCTACTCTCTTTATACCCATGACTATGTGGCTGGGCACAACTCAAACATCATCTATAAATTTGCTGATGACACCACTATTGTTGGCAGAGTTTCAGATGGTGATGAGGAGGCGTACAGGAGTGAGACAGATCAGCTGGTTGAGCGCTGTTGCAACAACGACCTTGCACTCAACATCAGTAACACTAAGGAATCAATTGTGGACTTCAGGAAGAGGGAGTCGAGGGAGAACACACCAGCCCTCCTTGAGGAATCAGAAATGGAAAGGGTGAGTAAATTCAAATTTATGGGTGTCAGCATCTCTGGGGATCTATCCTGGGCCCAACATAGTGATGCTGTTACAAAGAAGGCATACAAGCGGCTATATTTCATTACGAGCTTGAAGAGAATTGGTACTATACGAGGGGTGATTGATAAGTTCGTGGCCTAAGGTAGACGGAGTCAATATTAGAAAATCTAGCACATTTAACTTTCCTACATTTACACACTTAGTCCAGCGGTTGTGGAGCATACGGATCCCTTCTTTGTAGAAGTCGGCGTCTTGGACCTCCAGAAAGTGGTCAACAGCAGGGGTGATTGATAAGTTCATGGCCTAAGGTCAAAGGAGATGAGTTATTAACTTCAAACTTTCTGCATTTTCACTCAGAGAGTTGAACTGTACGTGCACGTAACGAGGCTGTATAACTCATTTCCTTCTATCTTAGGCCACAAACTTATTAATCACCTCTGTTGTGGACCACCTGGAGGTCCAAGACGCTCTCGTTATATGCACGTGCGGTTCAACTCTTTGAGTGATTATGCAGAAAGTTTGAAGTTAATAACTCATCTCCTTCTACCTTAGGCCACGAACTTATCAATCACCCCTGCTGTGGACCACTTCTACAAAGAAGGGATCTGTATGCTCCATGATCGTTGGACTAAGTGTGTACATGTAGAAGGGGGCTATGTAGAAAAACAAATGTGCTAGGTTTTCTAAAATTGACTCCTTCTACCTTAGGCCACAAACTTATCAATCACCCCTCTTATGTCAACACAGACATTTACAAATCTCTACAAATGTACCATAGAGAACATACTAATTGGTTGCATCGCTTTCTGGTTTGGAGGGGCCACTTTACAGGATTGGTAAAAAAAACTGCACAAAGTTGTCAATTCAGCCAACTTCATCATGGACACCTTCAAAAGGCGAATTGACATAAAGCATATATACAGTATGACATATAGTTAAATATATGAAAGTATACTGCGCTGTGATAAGTTACCTATACTGGGTGGTAGTGGTTCATTTTATTGTATTAAAGGCCAATCACTATATTTAGCCAGAAAATTATTATATGGCCCAAGTGAAGGTATTTTGGTGATCTGTTGCAATAGGTCAAATATGATGAACTAATCCTTGCTGGGAAGTACACATTTCTATGCATTTGCTGTGCCCTCAGAATGAAACATTTTTTGAACTTAACCATAGTAACATTTTTAAACCCAGACATATTAAAAACAGTCTACAACCCAGCAAGAGGTCACAAAGAGCAAACAATCTGAACACCACTTTTTCTGTTTGGTGGTATCTAACCAAGAAATGAAGGGTGGCTGGGATATTTCTCTACTGTTTTGCAAAATTTCTCATGTCATCTTTTACTTTCACCTGCCAGTAAGTAAATATCTTCTGGATGCTGGCACTTCCCCAGTGTAATGCAGAAAGAAAATATGCTAGACAATGAGCAATAATTTTCAAAGGCTCACAACCAGTTACAGTCTCAATCTCAAGCATTTACATCTATCCTTCTGCAGTAATGAGATGGCTGAACAGGCACAAACAGGTGGCGATCTGCTGACCTGCTGTTTGTTCGAGACGTTCACAGAGCCACTGAGCTGCTGTAGAGCTCAGTGGGACAGTATCATCTTCTGAACCTTACATCTGAGGATAACCCTGGGATTCCACTGATCTTCACAGTACTTAGAAAGTCAGCGCACTGGACCACAGGCATACTGCAGTTCTATGTGCAAGATCTGTCCTAGTTATCAACATATTGATAACATACAATATGAAACGTATGATTATCTATAATTCTAATAACATTCATTAGTAGGAATGCATTGCAAGCAATTGATATGTGGCTTACAGTGAAATTAGAGAGTGGGCAAAACCAAGTGACGTAATGTTTTCTGTAAAAAAAGCTGACCATGTTTCAATTTATTACACTTGCTCCTAGAGTTGACCACTTTCCTTAAAATGCAGGCAATTTTTCTGCGAATATACATCTTTACTTCAGATGTGGCCATGTAGTGAAACTAGTCCCAACTCCAGGCTATAAAAAATAAAATGTTAGCATTTATTTATTTTTTTAATATTATTTAGAGATACAGCACAGAACAGGCCCTTCCAGCCCACTGAGCCGCTCCGCCCGGCAACCCACTAATTTAACCCCAGCCTAATTAATTACTGTGAACAATTGACCAATGAATGGTACATCTTTGCACTGTGGGAGGAAAGTGGAGAACCTAGAGGAAACCTGCATGTACATGGGAAGAATGTACAAATTTTCTTATCAAGGATGGCGGAATTAAACTCTGAACTCTGACACCCTAAGCTGTAATAGCTTCACGCTAACTGCTCTGCTACAAAACACACCATGCGTCATGCACATAAGTGCTTTTCACCTGTGGGGCAAGCTTAGGGGATCTGTCTGTCACCAGAGTGACACACTGCCCAGGATATGTTGAGAGCATGGTAGGTTCTTGTTCACAAGGATCAATAGGGTCTGGCATATCTACCCTATTGTAGGACAACCTCAATGGCACGTGGAATATGATTGTTCAGATGCACATTGTGGTGGAGAGGATGTTTGCAAAGTGCACAGGACCAATCCAGTGTAACTCTGCAAGAATAACTGCAATAATGGCCCACATAATCACCACGTACTTCAGTTAGCACATCTTCATTAGTCAGGAAGGACGAAGACTGGAACTTGTTGAAATGAAAAACACTGAGCACTCTGAGATGGAGATCCATCAAGGTGATTGTCATTTCCTCCTGGGGGCTCAGAGAAAGATCGGCTCAGGAAGTCAAGAATGACCCCACAGTCTCACCACTCCTTCCCTGTGCTGACCTGGCTGAAGGGCAAGGTTCCTCGTTCAGCTCCACTCTTCACTGATCTCATCAATGGCCTAATGTGCTTAGAATTCAGAAACAGACACAATTGTTATCACTTCAATTCCCTGTGTAACTTTCAGTGAAACATATACAAAAGTTTCACAAGTTCTCATGAGAAAATGAAAAAAAAAATTGCTGTTTGTCAGCATACCAACAGAAGTAATAAATTGCAGCAATATATCTTGTCAAATTGCATTCACCAGAAATGTGTGCATTTGGGTGGAGCTTGTAAATCATTTCAGAATCTCCTCCTGTGCACCCAAGTGACACATGAACCACACTGAGGGCTGCAGGGGAGACAGTCTGTGAGTACGTAAAAGCAACTCGCAACCTGCAGACCTCAGACTTTTGAAGCTGCTGAGCAGTTGAATAAACAAATGTGTTAAACTCTGAGAGATTTGGACCTTCTTATAACACTGGTCAGGAGTAACATTGTATGACATAAGGATGGTGTAAGGGCTGGATTTGCCTGTAATAAGCTGTGCATAACTTCTGAATACACCTCAACAAGACATTAAAGAGTGTCTGTCAGACTACCTAGTAGCTATGATGCCAGTAACAGGTGGCTTTGGATTACGTCCAAAGGGATACCAGAATACCAAAAGGTTTTCAGTTATATAAAGAGTAAAAAAGAGGGGAGCATTGATATTGGACCGCTGGAAAATGATGCTGGTGAGGTAGTAATGGGAAACAAAGAAATGGCAGATGAATTTAATGGGAGCTTTGCGTCTGTCTTCACTGTGGAATACACTAGCAGTGTGCCAGAGGTCCGTGAGTGTCATTGCTATTACAAAGCAAAACATTCTAGGCAAACTCAAAGATCTTAAAGTGGATAAGTCATCTGGACCAGATGGATTACATCCCAGATTCCTGAGGGAGTTTGCTTAGGGATAACTGATGCATTGGATCTTTCAAGAATCACTGGGAGATTGCAAATGTTACTCCACTTTTTAAGAAGGTGGGGGGGAAGGCAAAAGAAAGGAAAATATGGGCCTGTTAGCCTAACCTCAGTGTCTGGGAAAGTGTCGGCATCTATTATTAAGAATGAGGTTTTGAGGTACTTGGAGACTGACGATAAAATAAGTCAAAGTCAGTATGGTTTCTGTAATGGGAAATCTTGCCTGACAAATTAGTTACAGTTCTTTGAGGAAGTGACAAGCAGGGTAAACAAAGGAAAGGCAATGGATGTCACTTACTTGGATTTTCAGAAGGCATTTGATAAGGTGTCACACATGAAACTGCTTAACGAAATAAAATCCTATGTGGTTACAAGAAAGATACTGGCGTGGATAGTGGAACAGCTGACAGGCAGGGGACAGTGAGTGGGAATAAAAGGGACCTTTTCTGGTTGGTTGCCAGTGACTAGTGGTGTTCCTCGGGGTCAGTATTGGAACCGCTGCTTTTCACATTTTTCATCAGTGATTTAGAATATGGAATTGATGGCTTTGTGGCAAAGTTTGCAGATGATCCGAAGGTAGGTGGAGGGATGGGTAGTGCTGAGGAAGCAATGCAGTTGCAGCAGGACTTAGATAAATTGGAAGAATGGGCAAAAAAGTGGTAGATGGAACACAGTGTTGGGAAATATATGATACCGCATTTTGGTAAAAGGAACCATCTTGGTGTGGACTACTATCTAAATGGTGAGAAGGTTCAAACATCAGAGGTGCAGAGGATTTAGGAGTCCTCACGCCAGACTCCCAGAAGGTTAATTTACAGGTTGAGTCTGTGGTAAAGAAGGCAAATGCAATGTTGGCATTTATTTCAAGGGGAATAGAATATAAAAGCAAGGAGCTAATGCTGAGCCCTTATAAGACACTAGTCAGGCCGCACTTGGAGTATTGTCAAGAGTCCAGAGGAGTTTCACAGGGGTGATTCTGGGAATGAAGGGGTTAACATGTGAGCAGCATTTGGCAGCTTTGGGCCTGTATTCACTGGAATTTAAAAGACTGCGGGGGATCTCATTAAAACCTACCGAATGTTGGAAGGACTAGATACAATGGATGTGGAGAGAACGTTTTCTATGGTGGGGGTATCCAGAACTAAAGAGCACAGCCTCAAAATTGAGGGGTGGCCTTTTGAATGGAAGTAAAGAGGATTTTTTTTTTTTAGCCAGCGAGTAGTGAATCTGTGGAATGCTCTGCTACAGACTGCGGTGGAGGCCAAGTCTGTGGGTATATTTAAGGCGGAAGTTGATCATTTCCTGATCAGTCAGGACGTCGAAGGATATGGTGAGAAGGCAAGTGTATGGGGTTGAGTGGGATCTGGGATCAGCCATGATCGAATAGCAGAGCAGACTCGATGGGCTGAACGGCCTAATTCTGCTCCTATGTCTTATGGTCTTGCAACTCTCTGATGGCCATGATACTGAATGTGTCCTTGTTGGCAGCAGTAAGCTGCTTTAGCTTTAGCTACACAGCATGGAAACAGCATGATTAGATAATTGTCAGAAAGGTGTATAGTGAAGATATGGTTATTTTGCATCGCTTAAATTTGAGCTGAAATATTGTAAAACTCCAAAGTGGAAATGCTAAAATCAATTAACAATCACTGGAACACAAGTCACAAGTCACTTATCTTGAGATCTGTAAGAGAAAATTAAGTATGCCTGAAACAAATGGAAACCTTAACCTGAAGGGGACGAGAATGCAGAATTGTGGGTAGATGTCAACAGCAGGTGCCAGCACTGGTTATCTGCATTAGTGCATGAAAGCTTATGAAATTTGGTGCACAGCATCAGAGACCGATGGCCAGGGGTGGCCCCAGAATGGATTAATGCAAGTGCTATTAAAGGTCCCAGTATATAGTTCAACATCAAATTCAGCCCAGAATGTGGTCATTCCTTAGAAACTAATTTTGATCAACAACCTTCTAAAGCTGAAAATGGTGTAAAATGTACAAACTAATACTTACATTTGCTTCTTTTTAAAGATTTATTTGATATTCATGTTTATAAAATCACCCAGGCTCACTGTCGAGGTATATGGCTGCTGTTTGCAGATCCACTGGTGACAAGAACTTGGAGGAATCTGTAAGGATCCTCATTGGCATGGCCCTGTGGGCCAACAAGGCCTCGTGAGTATAAATGTTGAATATATTGCAACCGGTAATCAGATTATGCACTATTTTAGAATGAAATGCTTTTAAATGCTATTTAGACTGAGCACTCTATACAGAAGTACTATATAGTGAGGTAATATAAAGGAAAAGCAATAACCGAATGCAGAATTTAGTGTAAATGTTACAAAGATCCATGACAGAGTAAGGGGATGGCAAAACAAGCACTGTCCCGAGTCAGAAACAAGTGATTTGGCATATGCTAGAAATACTGACCAATACCTACAAAATGCTGGAGGGAATTAGTCCTGATGTAGGGTCTTAGCTTTTAACTGTTTATTTCCCTTCATAGATGGTGCTTGACCTGCTAAGTTCTTCCACCATTTTGTGTATGTTCTTCTCCCAAATCTTCTGGTTGAAAAGGGCACTGAGCTGTGGTCTCCGTCAAAATTGTGGCTCAGTTGTTTTAAGATCATAGGAATGGTTTTGGGGACAGAGAGAGAGAAGTTCAAGTTTATTGTCATCTGACTGCACATACATGCAATCAAATGAAACAACATTCCATTGGAGCATAGTGCACCCACAAGACATATATCACATACAGTACTTAAAATAAAACTTTGCCGCAAATACAATTCAAAATGCACACAAACTGTGCAGCACAGATAAACAGTAAACTGCTCACTGTCCGAGTGACAAGACATCCGTGGTGGCATGGTA
The DNA here is from genome assembly GCF_030028105.1 of Mobula birostris. Classification (NCBI taxonomy): domain Eukaryota; kingdom Metazoa; phylum Chordata; class Chondrichthyes; order Myliobatiformes; family Myliobatidae; genus Mobula; species Mobula birostris. Next base: position 63,132,228 of record NC_092370.1, read on the forward strand.
TTCATTAGTCTCACAGCCTGGGGAAGATTAGGGTTTTGAGGCAGGGATCAGTTAGGGGTCACATTAGGGTTTAGGGACAGGGATGTGGAGGAGTTAGAGGTCAGGCCTTTGCTCTGCGCTCCATGTTTTATGTTCAGTGAGATGGACTGGTGACAAAGGACATCCATGATTGTTGGGCTTTCGCAGGTCAATGAGTCCTGGGATCGGATGTCTGTGTAAACAGAAGGTATAGAGCCAGTCAGTCGGCAAAGTGGAGTTTAGGGTCCTGTCATCAGCTCATCCAGGGTTCAATACTGGAGATCAAAACCCAAAGGTCGAACAGAAGTTTGGAAATTGAATCCCGACAGCTGAAGCCAGGAGGCTGGAGGCCAGCCTTGAAGATGGAGGACTGTCCATGTGTGTGTTTGAGTAGGAGGGAGCAAAGGGATGTCTTGCCGTTTTTATTTTGTTGCTTGTGTTCTGCTGAGCATCGTGGGTACGCAACGTCTGCATTGGAATGTGTGCTGACACTCGCGGGCTGCCCCAACACATGCTTAGGTGTGTTGGTTGTTAATAGAAATGCCAAATTTCACTGTATGTTCCCATGTATATTTGATAAATAAATCTGAATCTAAAGTCATACTTCCAATTCAGTTGGCTCTAAAATCTGTCAAAAAGCTGTGAATGCTTCTGAACATCTTTCAAAACATTTAAGAACTATAAATGATCATTCGATGAAAAACAAAATAAAAGAACAAAACAATTAACTAAAACCAAAACAGGAAAATGTGATTTTCTTAAAATCTGCTGCTCCTCACAGTTGCATAGCATCTAACATGGCACAGATCCGGCATGTAGATTCCTCAGAGTAAAAACTGGGGAAGTGCCATTATTTCTGTCTCAGGACTTGTCAACAGCCAATATATAAACTCAATCGGAGAAAAAGAGTGGACAGCAAGTTCGAGAATAGGGCATTCTCATGCAGCTATGCACTGAATTGCAAAATCTCAACCATTTATTCAGTGTAATATTATTTTAGTGAATGTTGTTCTTAATTAATTTCAATTTTATTTTTAATTTCTACCCTACTTACTTAACTATTTAATATAGATAAATTTCATGACATATATGGCATATTAAACCTGATTCTGATTCTGCTTTTGGAATCTATATACTCCAGATGTTTTGTTTCTTTCATTACATTGCTGATAATTTAACAATCAAAAAGACTGCATTCAATCTTCTTCTCATCAGCATATTATATAGCAATGGATTATTTCTGGCATAGGTCTGTAGAACATCTTGTAACATTAATGAATAAGAAAAAGAACCTTTGGGTGGATAGCAAACCAACTATTCAATATAGTATTATTATTCAAAAGACTGTGTAAATTCATCTCTGCAGATTTGCTTAGAATGTTGTAAAAATTGCACTTTACATTGCATTTCATATCATCTGGTCTCCAAATCACTGTAAGGTGATATGAGATTCCAATGCTCATTTACATGTTCAGATACGTGTTTGTAATGTCACTGAATATACTACGGTGTTTTGGAAGGATGCTTGCGTTCAGCAGTATTTGTGAATTGATTGAAATACTTTGACTGCAGTATCAAAACCACAGTGAACACCTCGTATAATTTGAAGCTTCCAATGCTGTCACCAGCTCAAGCATCTGCCACTGCACCCTTGAAGGAAGACTGGCAAATATCCCATTTAAATGTATCAACATCCAGAAAAGTAGGTGAGTTTACAAGTAAGTTAAGATCACAATTCATGCTGACTGTAGGCACCCTGCAGTGTTAGATGTGTGCTACAATATTTCAAACCAGATTTTAAATTGAGCTCCATCTGAGTTATTGAGTAAATGTAAAGGATCCTGAAACACTATTTGAGGAGCAGTAAAGTTTCCTGTGTGCCTTAACTAAAACCTGCCCATCAATCAACATGCTATAAAATGATTATATTTTAGTGCTTGTGAACCACACTGTTTACAAATTGGCTGCTATATTTTCCACAATAAGACAGAGTATACATTTCAAAAATAAAAACAAAATGTGCTGGAAACTCTCAGCCAATCATACAACGTCTGTGGAATGAGAAAAAGTTAACGTTTCAGGTCCACAACCCCTGGTCAGTCAGTTCTTTCTGTTTTTTTTTCTGTTTTTATTTCATCTTTCTAGCATCTGCTTTGTTCTGCATTGGCTATAAAGAATTTTGCAGTATCTTGATACTATGAATAGCCCATCTTTTCAATTTTTTGGGGGGGGGGGGTTCTACCACAATTTTGGTGGCAAAAAGGGAAATTCATCCTGACAGATTTTCCACTGTAGGAGGGAAAAGAAAACTGAAGGCAGGTAATCGGATCCATTCTCACCTGGCTCATGGTGATCACTGAAAGGCAGCAGTTGAAATAGACTGGGGAAAAAAATAATCTGCCTGGGTTCTTGGCTAGGCAATGATGCATTGCTCAAAGGTATAAAAGTAACATTAAAAATTAAAAAAAATAAATCATACAGGATTTTGTTTAATAACAATGGTCTTCTTCAATCATGTACGATTACTTTTAACATAATAAGGCTGACCTCAGGCCGTAAAATGTTCCTATAAATATAGATTTCACAACAGAATGACTGAAAAAGAATAGTTAATTGGAAAAGGTTGCCTACCTAATTTATTTTTCAATATCAGCTCCTTACAGACAGGGCTTGAGCAACTCTACATGTTCTTTGTGAAAACAGGTAAGGAATGTGCAATAATGCTGTATTAAAATATAACAGGAAGACAACCATTCAAATGACAATGATTTTCTTGTATAATATGATTAATACATAAATATCAGGCATTACTTGAAATATGTTGCAGTAACATTCATAACTGAATTTGTGAATTAACATCTAATCTTTTTTTCCAGTGTCATATTCTTCAGCATGGATATTTATTATGTTTCTTATACAATATCAGCTCCTCCCCTCTTGTACTCATTCATCACTAATAATCACTGACAATAATAAAATGTTTGAAAGTCAACAAAAATAATGTTCAGCAGCACCAATGATAAAAAAGCCATAAATGAAACTCAGAAGAAGAGAGTAGACTCATTACACAAACAAAAGGAGCATACTATTCAAAGAGAAAGTTGAGGTAGAAAGCTTCACAAATCTCAAGCAATTTATCTGATGAAGTAGCCATTAGAGATTTAAGAGGCAATTTAGTCTCTATACATGAGTGCCTTTGGGTCAAATATGAAGTTACATTGTTAGAAATATGAAACAGAAACCAAACCAGACTTGCATTCTATTTATGGTCTTAACTGAGGCAGAAGGAGAGGCTGATGACATTTGCTACAAAAAGGCATCTTTGTTACTGAAGCAATTGAAGGTTACATTCCTGCATTCTAACAGTTTTTGGAATAAAATAGCAAATGCTGAAAAAAACTTAGAGCTCTATTACATGTCTCAAACACAAGGAAATCTGCAGATGTTGGAAATTCAAGCAACACACACAAAAGTGCTGGTGAACGCAGCAGGCCAGGCAGCATCTATAGCACCTATTGGTGCAGTTTTCGTTTCAGGCTGAGACCCTTCGTCAGGACTAACTGAAAGAAGAGCTAGTAAGAGATTTGAAAGTGGGAGCGGGAGGGGCGATCCAAAATAATAGGAGAAGACAGGAGGGGGAGGGATGGAGCCAAGAGCTGGAAAGTTGATTGGCAAAAGGGACACCAGGCTGGAGAAGGGAGAGGATCATGGGGCAGGAGGCCTACAGAGAAAGAAATGGGGACAGGGGGTGGGGGAGCCCAGAGGATGGGCAAGGAGTTATAGTGAGAGGGACAGAGGGAGAAAAAAGAGAGGAAAGAGAAAAATAAATAAGTAAGTAAGTAAGTAAATAAATAAATAAATAAATAAGGGATGGAGCACGAAGGGGAAGTGGGGTATTAACGGATGTTAGAGAAGTCAATGTTCATGCCATCAGGTTGGAGGCTACCCAGACAGTATATAAGGATGAGGCTCATGAGCCTCCCGCCCCATGATCCTCTCCCTTCTCCAGCCTGGTATCCCTTTTGCCAATCAACTTTCCAGCTCTTAGCTCCATCCCTCCCCCCACCTGCCTTCTCCTATCATTTCAGATCTCCCACTTTCAAATCTTACCATCTCTTCTTTCAGTTAGTGCTGACGAAGGGTCTCGGCCCGAAACGTCAACTGTACCTCTTCCTATAGATGCTGCCTGGCCTGCTGCGTTCACTAGCATTTTTTTGTGGGTGTTGCTCTATTTCATGTTTTTGTTTTATCATATTACTTTTTGTTGTAGTCAATGGTTCTGGTTGATGACCTTTTATCAGAGGCTCCAATAAAAGGCCACAGGCCTGAATTTTTAACACCATTTTCTGTTTCTACTTCAGATTTTTAGAATCCACACTTTTTTTTTTGTTAAAGTTTCTATTTGTAACTACAGCCAGCTGTGTTTCTGTAGCCTAGAAACATAGCCAATGAAAGAGGTAAGAAGAATGGATTCATCTGGTAAATGCATTTACAGCAGTATTTGTGCTTCAGAATTACAGATGCTTCCTCTAAAGTGCAGAGTGTCCACCAGCTTCATTATGGCTCTTACTCCCCTCAACCTGATATTCTCCACCCTCATCAAATCATTCTACTGTCATTATTACCCTTGTTCTACTTTCTTCCTGCCTATCCATCTTTCCTTTGGCTAATACTTTGATATTTCTCTCCTTTCTGGCTTGTTACCCACAATTATTCATTTTCTATCTCTCATTCTCACTCTGATCACCCTCTTCCTCTGATCACTCTATCACTCTCTCTCTCTCCAACTTTTCTTCGTACTCTTGAATTCTCCATCTCTCCCTCTACTATCCCCCTTGCCATTTCACCCATTGTGTGCCTCGCCAAAATTTAATCATCCCTGACTTCCCAAATCATACTCACCACTGACTCAAGCTTTGTGAAATTTATGTATCATTGCTTTGTTTACAGGGAGCAAAATGGATCAGTCAAGCTGGGTTTCTGGACAATTAATGTAAATGAAAAACATGCATGCCTTAGAGGGGAAACATGAGGAGTGTCTGATGTCTCTGAATCTGCAGTTGATGGATTTCAGAAGAATAAGGGGAAATCTCATTGCAACCTACCAAATACTGAAAGGCCTGGAGAGAATAGAGAAGGACAGAATGAGTTTGTTTGAGCATTTGAGGACACAGCCTCAATATAAAGGGACATCTCTTTACAAACTGAGATGAGGAATTTCTTCAGTTTCTTCAACAGGTGATGAATCTGTGAAATTAGTTGCCACAGAGGGCTGTAAAAGCTAGTTTATTGGATGTATTTAAGGCCGTGATTGATATGTTTCTGATTTGTAAAGGGGTTAAGGGCAATGTTCCCTCTAATTTTTAGTAGTCAATGTGCGCAAAAATCTCATGTTGTGCAAATTTTTCTCCTGTGACAGAAGTATATGCACGCTGAATGCACACATGGCACTGTTTATGTAGGTTTACAAAATATTTTACATAAAACTGCACAGAATAACAACAAAATAACATACGTATTTAAGTCACTCAGTTATTTTTTTCTCTCTCCTGTCTTTGGCATTTATCCATTCTTTGTAAACTCTATCTAGACTAATAAAACTTCCATCCAATTGATAGCTTTTGATTCTCATTAACATATCTAAATGACATTCACCTAAACGGTTTCTCAGCTTGTTTTTGAATTGATTCATTAGGCTAAAACCTCACTCACAGTCCGCACTAGATGGAAAAAAGGTTCCCCCAATGTCCATCAACTGTGCAAAGTCGCAAAACTGTTCATTTTGAAATACAAATGCCACCATTTGAGCAAAGTTTGAAATCAGTTGGGATTTAATTTTTTCTTGCATGGAAAATTTGAAATCATTAAACTGTCTAGCTATTACAGTATTTTCAGCTAGAAAATCATGATATTTTAGACATAACACATTAACTTGTTCATCGCCAAATGTGAAGTTACAATCTGTAATTGCGGAGAAATCAAAAGCTGGCCATTCTTGTACCTCAACTTTGATCTCCTCTGGGTTTGATCGTTTTCGCTCTCACTCATCTGCACTCAACCATAACATGCGTAGCACTCCTGTAACGGGTATTGATGGGTTCTGTTGCCTGAGCTTTTGCACACCGTCCAAATGTGATTTACTTGCCAAATGACGCTTCAAAAGGTCAAGTTTCCAAATATCATCCCACTTCTTTCCACTAGCAAGTTCTCCAGCAACTTTCGCATCACAACAATACAAACAGATAACTCCAGTTTCCGAATCATACATAAATATTTCTCGTAGCTGAACGTTCATGACTTCATGATCTTTCGGTGTAGCTGTTTCTACTATGTTGTTAAGCCATTCAACTTCAAACAAATTTGCAGTTCTTTTGCGCTTCACGCTCTTCACTTCTTTTGAATTTGACATAGTGAATCTATACTTTTTTCAATAAAAACTTAGTAAGTTATCTACAGGATTTGAAACAGATCTTTGTAAACTTTATGATATGAATACTGTCCGCCAAACGTGGCTGCCACCATGATGCAGCTGTACAAACTGGAGCAGGAAAGGCGAGGTGACGTAAATTAGTGACGTGCATTGTAGTATTTGAAAAACCGACTAACTAGTTAACAGAGACAGTTAGCTAAAAGATTATTTTCAGTAAGTATAATTATTACTATATTATTTTAGGTAACTAACCTTTTGTGCGCACATTAATTTCCTTTGTGCATTCTTTGAAAAACGTGTGTGTGCGCACATGCGCACAACTTAGCAGGAACTATGGTTAGGGCTTAGAGGGAGAAGGCAGTGGAATGGCATTGAAAAAGGATTCACTGGGCAACAAATTGTTGCTACCTCAGAATTTTTTTTTTGCTTATGATAGACTGCTTGAAGCTAAACCAAAATATAATTTCAGTCTACTGTATCACATAGGAATTTGGAGAAATAAGAAATTAACCTTTATTGAATATAATATGTTTAATTGTATAATGGTGATGAAGTTTTACAATAGTTCAATTAAGCTAAAATGTTTTGTTGACGATTTTTGTTTGCACTCAGTGTCTGAGGCTTTTTGCTTAAGTGTCTAACAATAATCAGCCAGCATTGATGGATTCCAGTTGCCCTGATACTGTTTCTGTATGATTGCAATGTCTTGGTGAAACCTTTTACCATACTCATCACTGACAGCACCAAGATTTTCAGGAAAGAAGTTTAAGTGGGAGTGAAGAAAATGAATTTTTAGTGACATGTTGCACTTTATAGTTTTGTATGCTTGAAGCATGTTGTCAACTAGCTGCATGTAGTTTGGTGCTCTGTAGTTGCCAGGAAAAATTTCAACAACATCTTGAATGACTTCCACTGATTTCTCTCCAGTCCCACTAGAAGGTCTTCAAATTGCCTGTCACTGATGACCTGTATGAAATGTGGACCGACAAAAATGCCTTCCTTAATCTAAGCATCACTTATTCTAGGAAACATCTGTCTCAAATATTGAAATCCTTTATAGCCTTTCTAAACCCTGACTTACTATGCAGCATCCATCCTGCCTAAATATGGCCAAGCATGCCTGAACAAGATAGAAAAGCATACATTGTGAGCAACATTTTAATTGACCTAAATTATGAATTGAAATAACAAATATAGGTGATTTCAAAAATGGTGTGTGATGAGGAAATTACATGCTGATTTTCATGATCAGCAGCCCAAAATTCATAAGACACACCCAAAAGTATTCAGGAAGCAAAATCTTTGTTGTCCAGTGTTAATTAAATGCTGAAGTACGTTTGATGAACTGGTTGGCTTAACTTTGCTCCTATACAGTGTTCTACGATCTTTCTTCATCCGTTGTAAAATAGAGCAATGTTTCTGAAACAATTTCAGTGTGAAGATGGAGCTGTCAATAGAATAGTTCCAGTAACCAGTCAGATCACATGTCAGTAAGCACAAACCTGACTAAATCAAATAGGTCAAATCTCATTTTGGAAGTTTCCTTAAAATTACTTCAGCTAGGTCTAAGCACTCAATAGTGTGTGTACAGTCGGTTTTTGCTGATATTCATTGAAGGATACATATATTCCAGGTTACGAAGGTTAACTGTCCAGTCCTTCAAGACAGTGCTGAACCAAATGAGAAACGGAAAGCCCCTTAGTAGAGTACATCATGCAGAAGATAGCGACCCCAGTTGTGCAGCACCTTTTAGTGCTCTGCTTCCCAGACTTCTGAGCTTAAATTTCTGAAGCTTGCCAAACATAGTCTTCTAACTCAGACATGACAAAACTATCCACAAAAACACAGCTGACATTAGAGAAGAAGTTTGCTTGAAAGGGGATTGTATGAGGAGTTGTTCTGCAGTTAAACTAGGTCAGAAATCTGGAGAAATCTCACTCAACTAAAATTTTCACCTCCTTTCCAAATGCAGTAGGATTTCTAGGTCCTCATGCCTATCATTGCAATTTCTACAAATGCAATTATGGACCTTTTGCCAAATGAATTGTCATTGCCAGTAAATATAACCTTTGAAAAATCAGGCATAAAACAGGCATTAATTATCGAGCTTTGGGAAAAGAAACTAACTCCTGTTTTGCTAGTTTTAAAGTGGATATTTTTGTTTTTAAAAATTTGGTGATAATTATAGTAACATAAAAAATAGGAGCAGGAGTAGGTCATCTGGCCCATCGAGCCTGATCAGCCTTCAGTAAGATTATGGCTGATCTGGCCATGGACTCATCTCCACCTAGCTGCCTTTTCCCCATAATCCTCAATTCCCTTAATACGCAAAAAATCTATCCAACCTTGTCTTAAATATATTTACAGAGGTAGACTCCACAGCTTCTTTGGGCAGAGAATTCCACAGATTCACCAACCTCTGGGAAAAACAGTTCCTCCTCATCTCTGTTCTGAATCTACTCCCCGAATCTTGAGGCTATGTCCCCTGGTTCTAGTCTCACCTACCAGTGGAAACAACTTTCCTGCCTCTATCTTATCTATCCCTTTCATAATTTACCAACATTGTACTCCATCTGCCAGACCCTTGCCTTCTCATTTAACCTATCTATTATCTCTCTGCAGACTCTCCAAATCTTCTACACAATGTGCCTTTCCACTCAAGGTAGTATCATCAGCAAACTTAGATACCCTGCACTGGGTCCCCCTCTTCCAGATCATTAATGTATATTGTGAACAGTTGCGGGCCCGGCACTGACCCGTGTGGCACACTACTCACCACTGATTGCCAACCAGAGTAACACCCATGTATCCCAACTCTCTGCTTTCTATTGGTTAACCAATCCTCTATCCATGCTAATACATCACCCGCAATTCTATGCAACCTCATCTCATGGATAAGTCCTTTATGTGGCACCTTTTCGAACGCCTTCTGGAAATCCAAGTAAATAATGTCCATCTGCTCCTCTCTATCCACTCCACTTGCTATATCTTCAAAGATCTCCAGTAAGTTTGTCAAACAGGACCTGCTTTTGCTGAATCCATGCTGTGTCTGCCTAATGGATCCATTTCTTTCCAGATGCCTCATTATTTCTTCTTTAATGATAGCTTCAAGCATTTTCCCAACTACAGACTTTAAACTAACTGGCCTATAGTTACCTGCCTTTTCCCTACATCCAATTTTGAACAGAGGTGTGACGTTCTCCGTTTTCCAATCCATTGGGACCAGCCCAGAATCCAGAGAATGCAATATCAATTCTTCCTTCTCGTCCTCCAAGGGGCCGACGTTCACTACGTTAGCCACCCTGTTCCACTTCATATAATTATGAAAATTTTACCATCTATTTTTATATTTTATGCTAGTTTATTTTCATATTCTATCTTCCCTTTCTTTATTGCTCGCTTAGTGGTACTCTGTTGCTTTTTAAAGTTTTCCCAGTCTTCCAGTTTCCCACTACTCTTGGCAACTTTATATGCATATGCTTTTAGTTTGATGCCTTCTTTTATTTTCTTAGTTGTCCAAGGCAGGATCTCCCCACCCTTACTGTCCTTGCTTTTAACTGGAATATATTTTTGTTGAGTACCATGAAAAATCTCTTTGAAAGTCTTCCACTATTCCTCAACCATCCCACCATATAGCTTGCGTTCCCAGTGTACACTAGCCAAATCATCCATCATCCCATTGTAGTCTCCATTGTTTAGGCATAATACACTGGTTTTAGATCAAACTATTGCACCCTCTATTGTGTGTTGGCGCATGGCCAAGTAGTTAAGGCGTCAGTCTAGTGATCTGAAGGTCACTTCGAGCCTTGGCTGAGGCAGCGTGTTGTGTCCTTGAGCAAGGCACTTAACCACACATTGCTCTGCGATGACACCGGTGCCAAGCTGTATCGGCCCTAAGTGCCCTTCCCTTGGACAACATCAGTGGCATGCAGAGGGGAGACTTGCAGCATGGGTAACTGCCAGTCTTCCATACAACCTTGCCCAGGCCTGCGCCCTGGAAACCTTCCAAGATTCAAATCCATTGTCTCACAAATGTTGTTTTTGTTCTAGTGTGCTCTTTAAATTGGATTATTACAGTTACATGTACGAAGGTACAAAAATAAACTTTGTTTTGTATGCCATACATACAAATCATTTCATAACACCAGTCATTGTGGCAGTACAATGGAAAAAAAATAACAGGATATGGAATAAGAACAGCTGGCTGAGAAGTTGCACTTGAGATTGCAAGAGAATTTTCTGACTTAGCAGAACCAATATCTTGAATAGAATTTTGGATTTTAGAGCAGATATTTATTTATTCTTTTACTTCATCTGGGGAAGAGGCATGCTAAATCATGCCCCTCTGCTTTGCATTTCACAAGAGTGACTGTGTACATACATCTATTGATGCTTCTGGACACATCTTCAGTGATGTTCTTGGAATCATCGGGTGTTTCGGGTCTTTCAACATCATACAACCTCCTCCAGGTGACCCAGCCGGGGCTGATCAGACCCCAGCTTGTGTCCAGATGGCTAGCTACTTATGACTCCATGGCTCCCCTCTTTTGAGCCACAGTCATCTTGAGGTCCTCTCTGCTGCATCGGTGGTACTGCAGATGGCTCTCCTCTTCCTCTCTTCCTCGATGCCCAAAATGCTGAAGGCTCTAACTAAAGAACGGGCTATGAATCCCCTACAACCAACCTCCACTGGGAGGCATCTTGCTCTCCATCCAGCCTGCTGACAGTTGCTGACCAGTCCTGCGTACTTGGAGAGCTTCCTTTCAAAGGCCAAGCTATCTTCCCATGGGACTGTCAGCTCCAGCAGCACCACTTGCTTAGTAGACTCAGACACTAGGACAATGTCTGGTCGCAAAAGAATATAAATAAAATAAAATAGTAGTTCTCACAAATAAAAGAACTGCTCTCATTCACTCATTGACAAGCTGAGCTGGTTTACTGTTTATATGCTGTTGTCATCCTAGCTTTACCCTCGACAGAGGCAGCCCTGTACCCTACTTCTCTGCAGATTAACATGTTTCTTCTGTCTAATCCACAGTTCTAATGAAAGATCTTCAACCTGATCCTCAACTCAGTTTCTCTTCCCATCAATGAGTACATTTTTTTCTTATTTTAGATTCCTAGCATCCTGCAGTTTTTAAATTATTTTTATATTTTTAAAAAAACAGAGAGAGAACAGTTAGCCCTACAAGTCCAGATTCATTTCTCCCCAGAGAAGCAATCCACTTAGTTCCATTATTCCTGTCCATTATTCTGTGTATCGCTATAACTTATTCTCTCTCACACACTCATCAACTCCCCTTTTCGTTTGCATCACTGACTTACACCACTGCATAATCTACTGCAGCTAGTTAACCTGCCCACTTACCTGTGGAGCACTTAAAAGAAATTCACAAGGTCACATTAAGAATATGCAAAATTCAAACAGATAACAACACGGTCAGCATCAAGCCTGTGTCACAGAAGCTGTGAATCAGCAGTACCAGCTGCTGCACCACCATACATACCACTTCGAGTAAAGGAAATGGAGCAAAAATGGGTAAATGGCATAGCTTACACATGACATGCTGAAGAAACTCAGCAGGTCAGGCAGCATCTTTGGAAAATCAAGAATGTGTCCTGTTGAAGAGTTTTGGCCTGAAACATCAACTGTGTACTCTTTTGCATAGATGCTGCCTGGCCTGCTGTGTTCCAACATCTGTTGATTTTCTCTTGTTTTGTAGCTTATACATAAGTTATGCTTTATGAAATGTTTTGTGGTTTCCTTAAATAGTGGGCCAGTGGACATATGTCCATCAGTTTTTCCAATGAGTCTCTTGATCCAAATCATATTTCCTCTCGAGGGCAGGCAGACACATTTATCTCTCACTCCATATTGCAGGTTTGAAGATGATTTCAACCTGACCCCCTACACGTAGTAGCCGAAGCCAGGCATTAATAATGAATAGATGGTTCCTTTAATTAGACAAGAATTTTGAATAGACCGTGGGAATTTTTGGTTTTAGCAGCTTAAACTCAGGTGGATAGAGAAAAATTTACAAGGATGGAATTGTTTAGGTTGACTTTTGCAATGACCTTTTGATAAATATAGATTTGCAGCTAATTAGCAATAATTACTGTAAAATTAATTTAATCCACATTTTTTACCCTGGAAGCATCTAGAACACTATTAACAACTGACAATTGTCAGCAAACCTGCATAATTATTACCATACACTGACAGACAAGGCAACTGAATTACAACATTTGCTTAAAGGACATAAAATGTACCAAATATATCTATGTTTATACTTATTTCCATAGATGATCATAGCTACACAACATTTTAATATGCTGCGCACTCCTTGTGTATTATTAGAGATGGTTAATATCAGCAGATTTCCCAGTTGCAACTTCTATTATTATCAAATTCATCTTCAGCTGGAAACCCATAAGATCATTCACTTTCCAGTGATTATCAATTAAATTAAACATAAATTAGACATCAGTTAAATTAGTTCTTTCTTAAACCAGGAATATTGAAGTTATTTCCACCATTCTCTATATTGAATAGTTGGTGATCACTGCATCAATTTCAAGGATTTATATTCCTGGCCACATTATATTTTCATTCAATCTTTTGATGAGAATGGGGTGAGGGGACCATAATATGTAAACATTGATCAAAGGTCCTAAGCTGATACTAGACACTGTAGTGAGATTTGTTTTTAATTTCACATTTTGTTGAATTAGATACCAGACTTACTGAAGAAACTGTACCTGCATTCCATGCTATATTGTACATAAGATTTTGATTTGAATAAATAAAAGACTTCAGCAAGAGGTTACTTTCATGAATTGTAAATTACCAGCCGTAGAAGCCTATTCAATTATTTGTCTTAATTCTCACCTCACATAAAATTTTCTGACCTTGTTATGTTCAACAGCAGAACCAGCCATGTATGCTCATTTCAAGCCTAATGAATGTGGTTATTGTGCCCAGGGTGAGGAATAAAATGTAATTACAGGTTTTATTGAAGAAAGGGTCAATTATTGTGAATCTTCACCTTTGAAAGAATGTACCCTTCTCTGGGAATGTGACCCTCCATGTCTTCATGTAACACAACATTATACATCTTTATAATGATTCAGTTACTCATCATGGATACGATTTATAATGGCAACACTATACGTCTCACATTTACTTAGCTGAATAAGTAGACTCTAGCATTGAGAAATCTAAGCTAAGGGCTAAATTAGGGAAGGAAAAGGGTCAATTACTTTGGCAAAATCAAATTAGATGTATTTTCTGAGCAAAACATTTTTAACTGTTCTTTTTTGTTTGAGAAAGATACCAGACATTTTCTTATTATCGTCAAAAATCCTTTCACAGGAGGTGATCTAGAAGAAGAATCTTTACCATTACCCTTCTGTGCAAGGAATTTTGTTTAATTTGAATAAAAACTGAGTGAGCAACAACAGAATTTGCTGCATATTTTTGGAAAATATTTAATATTTCCCAGACTTGATTCTTTTTCTGATTTGCTTTTGCTCTTGAAACTTTAAAATCCACTAGTATCCTCTTAGTGATTGCAGAAATTATTACTCTTAATAAATCAGCATGTAGTATTTATGATACATCATTCATAGCAAAGAAACAGCACTAGTGCAAAATGGGATTGTGTTTCTCAGATATACTAAAAATCATGGTATTTTCAAATTGATCTATTCTGCCATAATTATCATCCTGCCATTACTTTAAATTTTCCAGTTTCCATTTATCTGATAGGAAGTTGTTTAAGTGCTACCTTTACACCTTGTTGAAAAAAAAGCTATCGTTGTTGGAAATCTGAAACAAAAATATTTTTGGTGGAAATGTGTGGTGAGTCAGGGAACATTTCCAGAGAACAAAAAAGTTAACATTTCAATTCATCTCCTTTCTCTAGAACTGAAAAACTAAATGGTGATAAATAAGAAAGAATAAATCACAGAAGAGTTTTTATGGGACAAGCAAAGAGCTAAAATCCTGGTCTGAGGAGATGCTTCACATGGTTCTAATAGATCCTTTTAGTTCCTTACCTGTGCTCTGCTCTCTGCAACTAACAAGGTGTTTATCTCTAAGCAGCAGATGCCTGTAGTCTGCTTGATTTTTTTTTCTAATTGGACCCACTAAAAGAGGTAGAATTTTTTAGCTAAGTGAGAATCTAGAGAATATCTAAGTGTACTTTTAACATCAACTTATCTGAAGGGAAACTGAAGGATTCAGATCAATCAAAAGTGAAGTAAAAACTGATCACTTAGAACAGCAAACAGGTAAGTTTGGATGAAGGCATTTCATCCATACCAGGTAACTGCAATGTGTCTTTGCTATTGCTTTGCTCATGCTTGAGTGCTTGGTGGTTGTGCTGATGCTCTTTTTTAATTGGTGGGGGGGAGGGAGGACTTTGGGGTTCTAACATTTAACTGTAATTCATTTTTTGGGGTAATCCTCTGTTTTTGTGGATGGTTGCGAAGAAAATGCATTTCAGGATGTATATTGTATACATTTCTCTGACATTAAATTGTACCTTTGAACCTTTGATTTTCTTCCATCTCTAGCCTCACCTTTCAATCAAGTTAATAGCTAGTTAATGGGAAATTTATGAAATCTTGATTTCATGGTATTTATTAGACATGAAAATGACGCACTTCACCAGATGCCATGGCAGTAAACTACAATTGGCAATCAACATCCAGCTTTTTTTGTCCAACCAATAAGCAATTTAATGCAGAAAAAATGTGGGGTAGGAAAAATGAGATGAGACAACTTAAGCTTGAAGGCATATTTTTAACATGCATGCAGGAACAGATTTAATATGTTTGTGTATAAATCATTGAAAACAATAAGCAGTCTGAGAAAGAAATTTTAAAAAATTAGGTGAATCCTGGGCTTTATAAACAGAGGGAAGGAGCAAGAAATTGATGTGAATCTTCATAAGATTTTGGTATGCCTACCATGGAAATGATGTATCAAATTCTGGAGAACACACCTGAGAAGGCTTTACAGGCTAGCAGGCCAGGCAACATCTATAGAAAAGAGTACAGTCAATGTTTTGGGCCAAGACTTGGTCTGCTTGGCCTGATGGTTTCCTCCAGCATTTTGTGTGTGTGTGTTGCTTGGATTTCTAGTATCTGCAGATTGTCTCTTGTTTGTGAAAGCCCTAAAGAAGGTCAGAAGAAATTTACTAGAATAGTTCCCAGGGATGATGGTACTTAGGTATGTAGACAGAATGGCAAAACTGGAATTATTCTTGCAGGGGAAGTTGAGGGAACATTTGAGAGGGGCATTCAAAATCAGGAAGAGTGATAGAAGAACTTGTTCCTATTGACAAAAGGGTCAACAGTCGAAGTGCACAGAATAGGGATGATTTGGAAAAGAATCAAATGTTACCCAAGGGAAAGTTGCTTAAGTAATACCCTGTGTGGCTGAATTTGGATTAAGCTGCCAGGGAGCAGAATGGAAGCAGTTCGAGTGGGAGCTGGATGAGTTCTTGAAAGGAAAACAAAATCCTAAGCTTGTGAGGAGAGAGTGAGTGACTGAGACAAGCTGAATTGCACAGAGCTAGCATGGTTGAATAGCCTCCTACCAGACAGTAACCATTTTATCGTTCTGTGAATACTGATGATAAAAACAATAATGAGACAAGCAAAAGCTATACAAAAACATGCTTGTTGCTTATTTTAATAGCTACTTTATATGAACCATATAGAGAATGTTAGGTCTATGATAGCATAATGGTCTAGGGATACGAAGGTCTTGTCCATTGATCTGGAGACCAGAAATTAAATCCCACAGAGTAACTGGGAAATTTAAATTGAATTATCAATAATGAGCTTCTAGTATTAGTATCGGTGACCAAGTAAACATAAACACCTATCTGAATTATTAGAGTGAAGGGAATTTTCTGTCTTTTGCTAGTCATGTTAATATTTATTTTCAAATAGAGAGCACTGTGTTTGCCTCCCTCTGAAATGAGTGAGTGAGCCATCCATGTGTATCAAAGCAGATGCAAATCAAAAAAGAGCACCTCACAACATATACAAACCCATCAGTCATGACTTTTACTTGCAGATGAAATCCTCTACGAAAATTGAAAGAGCTTTATCTCAGACTAGACAAAAGTAGTCTGACATAATCAACCCCATAGAACCACATCTAACTCGTCCATTGTAGTCCAGAGTATGCCTGTCCCACTAGAATTGGTGGCCTGGTAATATACAGATAGAAAATAGTCTTGGATGATTTCAAAAATGTTTTGAGGCCGCATGAAACCTCACTGTATCAAGATACAGGCAAGGTAACTTCCTGTTGTTACCAGCTACACCTCTCCTTCCATGATGAATTACTGTAAAAGCAGTAGGGAAACTCACAAAAGATCCTTCCATAGTGCTGTACCTCCAACTCATGATCAATGAATAAGAGACAAGAACAGTTGGTGTATGGGAAGGCTGCCACCAGTAACTTCCCTTAAAGTTACAACCTCCTTACTTGGAAATATATATTACCATTATTTCATTATTGTTGGTTCAAATCCTACCCAACATCATCACATAGGTGGAGTGGTAAAGTCAGCTTCTCAAGGCTATTTAGAATGGATAATAGATCCAGAAATAGATTTCAGTAGCAAAGTTGTGCCTCACATGCAATTTGCTTATGGTCCAGGATTGCCAACTGGCATCATTATTGAAATAGTGTAAGTCCACAAAGACCTCAATTAAAACCAGCCATGCTACCTTACTTCAACATGTGTCTTTAAATATTAAAGCATTTCTAAGCCATATGTTCTTATTTATGAACAGGAGGACATCCAGTCCCGCGAGGCTCTTTCACCGAGCAATGTGCTCATGGCACGTTTGTGCCTCAACCATACTTCAATTTTGCTAGATACTTTTACTTCAGTGAAGGCTTTCAATCTCAGTCATAAATATTTCAGAATTATTTTGGTTAGATGCTCAGCTTTCTTAGCAATATGATGTACTTTCCTCTTTAAATCTCTTCTGAAACAAGAAGTGAAGATGATCAAAACAGGAAGAAATATTTTGAAACAAAGAGTAGGCTTGCAAGGGGGATTTATTTGTCATGTTTTAGAGACATTTCAGTAATATGCTTTCATTTATCACTTTTTCCAGTATTTCTACATGTTCTAGACTGTTCTATTTTGGGGAGAGAGTTTGATTTACTAAATGGAGTAGTTTATTTATTTCATTATTGGAAAATAATGGCTGAAAATACTGGAAATTTGAAATAAAAAACTGAAAATGCAGAAGACGCAAGTAGGTTAGGCAATATCCGTGGAAAAAATGTGTCAACAATTTAGGTTGCTATGATGTATCGTTGGCCTGAAATGTTAACTCCTTCCACAGATGCTGCCTGAGTTTGCTGACTGCTTCTAGCATTGTCTGTTTCTTTATTTCACAGTCATTTTATAATACTGCTCACATCATCTTCTTAAAAACTCATGCTTGGCAAGATTTTAGTAGATTTTCAAAAAATAATTTGATCATATGGAAAAGGAGTCTTTTGTAAACAAGTATCATCTGATACCATTTTCCCAAAGGTAAAAAGTTGCTACATGCCAGTTGTAATACTAAAATGATCAGTGAAGTCGAGGTTTGATGAGGTTTGCTTTGAGGGATGCCTCAAGTTTCATGTTCAGGGTTGCAGAAGAGGAATGAAGACAGTCCAAGAATGTCATTATATGAGCCAAGCCAGAATAAAAGGCAAGGATAACAGGTTTAGGGAAACTTAATTTTTGAGAGATATTGAAGCCCCACTTAAGGAAAAGAAGGTGCACAACAGGTATAGGCAGGAAAGAACAAATGAGGTACTTGCAGAGTATAAGAAATGCAAGAGAACACTTAAGAAGGAAATCAGGAGAGATAAAATAATGAGTGATGAAGGATGAGAGGTGACCTGACAGAGGTGTATAAGATGATGGGGGCATTGATCATATGGATAGCCAGAGGCTTTTTCCCAGGGCTGAAATGGCTAACACGAGGGGACATAGTTTTAAGGTGCTTGGAAATAGGTACTGGGGGGAACAGCAGGGGTAAGATTTTCACAGTGAGTGCATGGAATGAACTGCCGGTGCCGGAGGTGGAAGCAGATACAATAGGGTCTTTTAAGAGCCCCTTAGATAGGTAATATGGAGCTTAGAAAAATAGAGGGCTTTGCGCTAGGGAAATTCTAGGCAGTTTCTAGAGTAGGTTACATGGTCGGCACAACATTGTGGGCTGAAGGGCCTGTAATGTGCTGTAGATTTCTATGTTCTAAAAGAAGGCATGGGGTTGCTCTAGCAGATCAGGAGAAGAACCACCCTAAGGGCTTCTATGTTAGAGCAAAATGATAGCAAGGGACAAAATTGGTCCTCTTGAAGATCAGATTGGTAATCTATGCATGGAGCAGAAAGAGATGGAGGAAATCTTAAATGGATTTTTTGCATCTGTATCTATTCAGGAGACGGACAGAGTCTATAGATGTGAGGCATAGCAGCAGTGAGGTCATGGACCCTATACAGATCACAGAGGAAGGGGTGTTTGCTGCCTTAAGGCAAATTAAGGTGGATATATCCCCAGGGCCTAATAAGATGTTTCCTTTGACCCTGTGGCAGGCTAGTGCAGAAATTGCAGGGGTCCTAGCCGAGATATTTAAAGCATCCTTAGTCATGGGTGAGATGCCGGAGGATAGGAGGACAGCTAATATTGTTTCGCTGTTTAAGAAGGCTCTTAGAATAAGCCAGGGAAGTGTAGACAGGTGAATCTGACATCAGTAGTGAGAAAGTTATTGGAAGGTATTCTAAGGGACTGGATATACATGTATTTGGATAGACAGGGACAGATAAGGATCATCAACATAGCTTTGTGCATGGTAGGTCATGTCTAACTAATCATAGAGTTCTTTGAGTAAGTTACCAGGAAAGTTTATGAAGGCAAGGCTGAAAATGTTGTCTACATGGACCTTAGAAAATCCTTTGACAAGATTCTGCATGAGAGGTTGCTTAAGGATGTTCATTTGCTTGGCATTTAAGATGGGGTAGTACATTGGATTAGATATTGGCTTCAGCGGAGAAGCCAGATAGTGGTCATAGATGGTTACCTCTCTGTTTGGAGGCCTGTGCCTAGTGATGTGCCATAGGGATCAGTACTGGGTCTGTTGTTGTTTGTTATCAATATCAATGATTTGGAAGATAATGAGCAAAATGGATCAACAAATTTGCAGATCAAACCAAGATTGGAGGAGGTGTAGTGGACAGCGATGAAGGCTATCAAGGCTTACAGCAGGATCTGGACCAGCTGGAAAAATTGGGCTGAAAAATTACTGCATTAAATTCTATCTGCCAAGTGTGAGGATTTACACGTTGGGAGGACCAACCAGGGTAGGTTTTACACAGTGGGCGGGAGGGTACTGAACTGTGTGGTCGAGCAGAGGGATCTGGAAATACAGATCTATAATTCCTTGAAAGTGGCACCACTAGTAAATAGTCATAAAGGAGGCTTGGCACATTGGCCTTCATGAATCCATTTATCAAGTACAAGAGTTGGGATATTATGTTGAAATTGTATAAGACGTTGGAGCGGCCAAATTTGGAGTATTGTGTGAAATTTTGGTCACCTAACTACAGGAAAGATGTAAATTAGATTGAAAATGTGCAGAGAGAATTTACAAGGATGTTGCCAGGACTGGAGGACCAGAGTTATAGGGAAAGATTAAATAGGTTAGGACTTCATTCCTAGAATGTAAAAAAGATTAAGGGGAGATTTGATAGATGTATACAACATTACAAGAGATATAGATAGAGTGAATGCAATCAAGCTTTTTCTACTGAGGTTGTGTTAGACTACAGCTAAAGGCCATAGGCTAAAATTTAAAGGTGAAATGTTTAAGGGAAACATCTTCACTCAGAGGGCAGTGAGAATTTGGAATGAGCAGTCAGCGCAAGTGATGGGTGCAGGTTTGATTTGAACATTTAAGAGAAAGTGGATAAGTACATGGATGGGAGGATTATGGAGGGATATGGTCCGGGTACATGTCGATGGAATAACCAGATTAATGGTTTGGCAAAGACTAGATGGGCCGAAGGGCCTGTTTATGTGCTGTAGTGTTCTATGAGTCTGTGACTCTCAGGGGGTGTTTTTTTTTTTTATTTACTTTGGCTCCTGTCCCTAGACTCCATTTTGTGAATTAACTCTATGTATGATTTTCCTTCAGTACTGACAAAGATTGATAATGAATCTGAATACCTTATAAATACCTTTTGAGAAGCTTTGAGGATATTCGCCTCCAGTTTGTAAATCATCTAAACTTCCTGAATTTCCAGTAGATTCCTGTTTCCTAGTTCCTATGACTCTCAAACTGGGCTTGCTTCCATTCTAAAAGGAAAGCTACAGTATATTGGGTGCGATGAATAATAATGAAAATGAACTGACGTAATAGACTGCAGGCTGTCTCTAATGCTATAGACTCCTTTATTTGCTGCCTACACAAACAAAAAAAGAGATAATGCTATAAACAGGATATCTTTTATTGAAGGCAGTAAATCTCAACTAACCAGCAGTATCAGTGCCATACCACAAGGTTCAGTCTGTTTTTAAAGGTGCATAGAACCACAGAACATTACAGCACAGAAACAGGCCTTTTGGCCCTTCTTGGCTGAGCCGAACCATTTTACTGCCTAGTCCCACTGACTTGCACCTGGACCATAACCCTCCATACACCTCTCATCCATGTACCTGTCCAAGTTTTTAGTAAATGTTAGAAGTGAGCCCACATTTACCACTTCATCTGGCAGCTCATTCCACACTCGCACCACTCTCTGTGTGAAGAAGCCCCCCCTAATGTTCTCTTTAAACTTTTCCCCCTACACCCTTAACCCATGTCCTCTGATTTTTTTCTCCCCTAGCCTCAGTGGAAAAAGCCTGCTTGAATTCACTCTATCTATACCCATCATAATTTTATATACCTCTATCAAATCTCCCCTCATTCTTCTACGCTCCAGGGAATAAAGTCCTAACCTATTCAGCCTCTCTCTGTAATTCAGTTTCTCTAGTCCCGGCAACATCCTTGTAAACCTTCTCTGCACTCTTTCAACCTTATTAATATCCTTCCCGTAATTTGGTGACCAAAACTGTACACAATACTCCAAATTCGGCCTCACCAATGCCTTATACAACCTCACCATAACATTCCAACTCCTATACTCAATACTTTGATTTATAAAGGCCAATGTACCAAAAGCTCTCTTTACGACCCTACCTGTGACGCTACCTTTAGGGGATTTTGTATCTGTATTCCCAGATCCCTCTGTTCTACTGCACTCCTCAGTGCCCTACCATTTACCTTGTATGTTCTGCCTTGGTTTGTCCTTCCAAAGTACAATACCTCACACTTGTCTGTATTAAACGCCATCTGTCATTTTTCAGCCCATTTTTCCAGCTGGTCCAAATCCCTCTGCAAGCTTTGAAAACCTTCCTCACTGTCCACTACACCTCCAATCTTTGTATCATCAGCAAATTTGCTGATTCAATTAAACTTATATTCTCTGCATGGCCATTACAAGATTATTAGTCCACAATTTCATTCTAGTGAATGAAAAATTGTGAGTTGTTCAACACAAGAAAGGAAATTTGCTCTAAACCTTCGGACTGAAACGAAAGATTAGTTAATTATTTATTTAATTAAACCAAATTATTTCCAACAGTTTTAGCCAGAGCTGAAGTTGTACTGATATTATAAAGTAATTTCTTGAGATTTCTTAACCCTATCAGAAAATAATTAAGTTCTCCTTTGTAAGCTCATGTTGATATTTTCATTTCTGTTGTTCAATCCTGCAACTGGTACTACACACCATGCAACTTCAAGATTTTATTGTCTTATACAGCCTAAAAGTACATGGAGCCAAAGATCTTGGAACGGAAGCCTTTCAGAGGAATAACAGATAATGATACAATGTAAATGTGTCCCAACACACAATTTATGATGGTAATAGCTGATCTCCAATGGCAGCAGAAATGCCAAGCAGCAGCAGCTCATTGTGATGTTGGGCACTTCCTTACCATCACATATCTCCTTCTGCCCTCCAGCAGCTGATTTCATCTTCTTCTTCTACCCTTTATCTTGTTCAGGAACAGATAGAAACCTCAAAAGATTCTCATGACTAATCATCTCCTTTCTTCTGACTCCTACATGTTCAGTAAGGTACAATAGCAGTCTCAGAGAATTTCCAGCAAGACTCTGATTTGTTAGCACAAAGTGCACCAAAAGCACCTCACAAAAGGCTGAAAGCTATGCATTACTATCAATAGCATTTGCAATTCACCAATAGCTTCTTTCTTCCTGTTCATCAGAACCCTATTGAAAGTGATTGCTAATTGCCAGATGGCCTGTTGCATTTCCAGGTAGTGAACATCCTGGAATTACTGGTGGGTGAGAGAATAGAACATCTTTCAGCTGTTTCTGTGGTGATGATAAAGTGTTTGGTGGAGGTGTACCAACTATGTTTAAGTCATTAGACTGGTAAACTACAATTTGGAATTATATGTGTGCTGAAGAAAAAGTAGAGTGCAATTGATGGACAAAGTAATCTCACAACCAAGAGTTCAGAATAAAGCTCAGTAGACCTGCTATGAATGCCATCATGAATGCTAGTGGACTGTTGTACAGCTATCCTGGGGGTGATGACTTGACCCAGCAACCGTGCACTAAAGAAATGGCTGAAGAATTGACATGCATGTTGAATTGGAATATGTGACTGATCTTGAGTTCCTCTTAAGCTTCCTACAATCATTGAAATCAGATTCCAACCAATTTTAAATACTTTATGTAATATCAAGGAAAGCCTGAAAGCATTGGATACTGCAAAGGCCTGAAAACAGGCAACATCCCAGCTGTAGAACTGAAATGCTACATTGCAAAACCAACAGCACCTCCAAACAAGCTTTCCAGCCCAGCTACAATACCAACATCCCCCTGAAAGTGTGGAAAATTGCCCAGCTCTGTCCCATTCCCAAAAGCACAAACAAATCTAATCCAGCTAATTGTGGCCAATCAGTCTGCTCTCAGTCATTAGCAATGTGACAGATGTCATTGTTGACAGTATTATCAAGCCTAATCATTGTTGTCCAATTTAGATTTTGCCAAGACCACTCAGCTCCAGACATTATCACAGTCCTGGTTCCAACACTGCACACAATGCGTATTTTCCTTTGGATGTAATATCACTTGAATAGTTTATATCAAAACATACAGTGAAGGAACTATATAAGAGATAAATGGTTTATCCTTTGTGTTGGTTAACTCAAACAAAAGCAGACAGTTGTTACTGAAGTTCAATCATCACAGCCTCAGGGCATCATTTTAGAAGTTCCTCACAGTAGTGTTCTGACCCAGAGAATTTGGACTATTTCACCATAAAATCAGAAGTGGGGATATTCTTTGATGATTGCACAATGCTGAACTCCCTAGCAATCTGAATGGCCCATGCATGCATTTAGCAAGATGTAGACAATGTTTAGGCGTAAGTGGAATGTAACATATACAGCATAAAATTGCAAGCAATAATTATGTCTTACAAGATAAGAGTCTAATCACTTACCCTTGCCGTTGAATGACATGACCAGAGTACACCATCATGCTTAGCATCCCATCAACATCCTAAACATGTAATCCATGAACAACTGTTCTGCAGTGTCTGCAGAATGTAACATCTACAATATGAATGACAATGTCACTGCCTGCACACTCACTTACGAATCACATACCGTCCTGACTTGGAAACATATTATGGTCTTTCAGCAATATTGGGTCTAAATCCTACAATTTTGAGGCCAACTTCTCTGTAGGAGCACCTTCACCAGAGGGAATGCTGCAGTTCAGTACTATTTCTCACAACTATCTTCTCAAGGGAGTTAGGGTTCGATTATAACTCATGCACAATTTACATTTAAACTTTATTATAAAATTGTGTATAATTTAGTTTCTGCTGTATTTTACTTGTGAGCCATGTTTATTAAATGTTATGGGCCTGTAATGCTGCTGCAAGTAAGCTTTTCATTGCACATGTGCATATATGTACTTGTGGATTTGACAATAAACTTGACTTTGATAAACTTTGATCTTGTGGGCAATGTTCAGATGCGAAGAAAATGAATAAACAAACAGGAAATGTTCTGGGGAAACCATGGTCCTGGCTTCTTTTTGTTGCTGTATCAAGTAGCAGTGTGGGAACAGGCATGCTTGTGAGTGCTGGGGGATGATTGACTGTTCGTCTGCTTAACGTGCTGCTGCTTCCCAGGTTTGGTAATATGAAATGTGTTGTTGGCACCATGATGTGGTGTCTAAGGCCCTCATGTTCAGAGCTACATCTTTGGATTGATCAAGCATACGGCTGGCAACTCCACAGAGGGAATAGAGAGAACAGAATCTTGCTGTAGAATCAGCATATCGGAGAAAGATACAGTATGGAATTAGGCCTTGCAGTCCATTAAGTCCATGCTAGCCATCAGCAATCTATTTACACTAATCCTACCAACATTTTTCCTGCATTTTCAATGAACTCCTTCCATATTCTAGCATTCTCAGACACATCAGGGGCAACTTACAGTGGGGAATTAACTTACCAACCCCACGTCTTTGGGAAGCAGAAGGAAACTAGTGCGCCTGGAGAAAACCCATAACACCCAAGCACAGGAGTGAACCGGTAGCAGACAACACCTAGGCACAGCAATGGCTCTACTAACTGTGCCCCTCTGTTACTGCATTTCAATGCACTGCATGATGGCATTACTATCCAGTGAAAACAACAGCAAAACCAACATCATTAAATATCCACTGTAGCATTTATAAGAATAATTACTATAGAAGTATTTCTTGAAAAATTGATTGAAACCATCATGGTTTTTCACTATAAAGTGTCCATTTAACGGGTAAGAATATTCTGGCATCCTGTGTATGTTGCAGTCTGAAATGCAATTTAGTGCTACAAATGAGACTGTTTATTTTTCTGTCAAATCCAGAGAGAAATACCTACAAACTCAGACAAAATATAGAATAAAATCTCTTTTCTTTACAAGGGAAGATGCATAGTGTCAGTTTTAAATCAAAAATACTAAAATTCCTTCCTCTCTCAATGCCGAGTTTATTGTATCTTTGTTAGCTCATAAGGAAACAAATCACAGTGGTCCAAACAGAGCATGATGTTTATGGGACTGGCAGGTACCGTTCTGTGTAATATGGAGGCGTGTGCAAATAATCACTTTAAGGGAGCACGTAAATAACTGTTATTTTTGTAGGGAGCAGAGGAGGGCTCAAACCACAGTGGAAGCAGAGGAAAATAATTCATTTTAATATTATATGAAGAAATTATACGAAATCAAGCATCAAAGAGTTAGATTGTGCACTCTTCTTGTGTTCACTGTACCTAATATTCAAAATTAATTTATCTGGAGCTGGGCATCACTGGGCATCAGTACTTATTGCTCATGTCTAATTTCCCTTCAGAACCTGGTGATGAATCATCTTCTTGAACCACAATAGTCCTGATGAAGTTACTTCCATTGTGTGATTAAGGAGGCAGTAGCAGGGTTGAGGCCCAATAATAATTGTAGTACGAGTGATATAATTTCTGTGTAGCTTGGAGGAAAAGGTGATGTTCCTATGCATTGGTGTCCTTGCCTTCCTGGTTACTGAGGTCAAAGGCTTGACAGGTTCTGTCGGGAACCCAAGTGAGTAAACAATCTCTTCAAGTCCACAAGATTTCTAAATATACAGAAAATAATAACCCAAAATACTATTCTCAGGTGCAGAACTCAAATAAGGAATCCTGTTCACTAGTTTCAAACAAACTCACAGATGTTAAGAAAATCACGTAATTTTCATTGTGTCTGGCACAGTGGTATAACTAGTAGAGCTTTTGCCTCAACATTTGAACAACATGGATTCAAATCTGACCTCTGATGCTGACAGTGTGGAGTTTGCATGATTGCCTGGGTTTCCTCTCAGTGATCCCCTGTTCCCTCACATTCCAAAGACAAGTGGTTAAGAAGATTATTTGGCCACTGTAAAGAGTTCTGAATATGTAAATGAGCAGTAAAATCTTCTGCCGTTCACCTACTCACTCATGGTAACTTAAAACTGTTAATCGATCTACCAACGCACATATCTTTGGGATATAAAAGGGAACCAGAGCACCCAGAGATACTCACACCATCACAGGGAGGAGTGGAAACTCCCCATAGACACCACTCAACATTAGGATTGAACTCAGTTTGCTTGAGCTGTGAGCAATGACTCTATATCAGCAATTAATATGCAGAATTAATTCTACACAAAGTAAGTAAAGCAAAATATATTGGAATTATTTAGGAAGCAGCTGAATGCTACAAGTAGGCAGTTCTTGGAATCTCTGAATGGATGAATGGAATCAGTGGAAAAGTTTTAGAACCTATCACTTTCTTGTGTGCTATTTAGCATTGAATCCTACTGTATGCTCTCAGTAAGGAATGATCCCCACTCATTCATGGAATATATTGTGTCAATAATTTTGCAGAATTAAAGCAATGGGCTCTTGTACCCTGGCTGTGTTGGAGCTGTGATAAATATCAAAAGCCATGTCTGAAGTCCTGAACCAGTCAGGTGCTGGTTCCATATATTGTATTTCCAATTAACAAAACCTATGGTATATTGATGGGCATGAATATTCCTGTGTGCTATGAACTCTTCCTTGTTAATGTGATATTTATACCAAATACAAAATATCCAACTGAAGTTCAAAGCACATTTATTATCAAAGTATGTATACAGTATACAACCTTGGGATTTGTCTTCTTGCAGGCAGCCACAAAACAAAGAAACACAGTAGAACCAGTTTAAAGAAAAACCTCAGACAGCAAGACCATTAAACACCCAATGTGTGAAAAAAGAACAAACAATGCAAACAATAAAAAGTAAACAAATAATAACATTAACTGAAGAGCCCTGAAAGTGAGTCTACAGCCATGGCGTCGGTGAGGCAAGTATAGCTGGTCTACGAGTCCTGAGTCATTGATGAAGCACCTTGATCAAATGGCATAAATAATAAAGAAGTAAGAAAAACATAAGAAAAATTAACTGCAGAGTCCTCGAAAGTGAGTCCAAGGCTGCAGAGCACTGAGGTGAGTGAAGCACCAGCTGCTCCCAATGGCTTCAGACACAAGATTCCTACACCTTCCACCCACCTCAGCAGCGAGAAGAGAAGTCAAACGCAGGCAGACGGTTCTGAGTACCTGCTCATTTTCTGTTCCCGATATTGACAATTTTAATCTTGTTTGATGCTTTAACAGGCGTGGAGTAATGGAACCAACCAGGGTTTTGTGTTCCCCCAGTGATGGCTGTAGCTGCTCTCCCTGCTCTCATCCTCACCTAATCTCCCAGTGCAAGATCATTTAGAATTAATTTTAAAAGGGAAATTAGAGGCTGTAATTGAACATAGTTCAGAAAAAGAAATATACCTAAAAGAAGAAGAGTGCCTAGTAGTTCTGTGAGCTGTCTGCCGGATGTCACCATTGGTCACTGGCGCTATCTTGCCAATATTACAATTTTATTATTATTA
Organism: Mobula birostris; assembly: GCF_030028105.1. Lineage (NCBI taxonomy): Eukaryota > Metazoa > Chordata > Chondrichthyes > Myliobatiformes > Myliobatidae > Mobula > Mobula birostris. The sequence continues at coordinate 63,160,278 of NC_092370.1, forward strand.
CATTTTTTATTTTTAATAATAATAATAAATTTATTATTAATACAATATTACAAGTAATTTTTTTAAAGTATCTTAGTTGAAGAAAATTTATTTTAACCATTCTCTCTCTGAAATCTTTAAATTTACATCGTGAACTGTAAACTATATATTAATAATTTTATTAACATACATAATGCATATTAGTAACATACTAATACATTTATTAGGAAAGTAGGAAAAAAATCCATATGAACACTTTAACAATTCTGTGGTTTACACTAACTTCTGTACTTTTACCATAATAAATGCAGAGTTAGAAAATCTTAATATTTAAATAAAGGTGGAAGCGATGTACTCTTAAAATTTCATCACAGAGTTGGAAATTTTACGTACAATATGATAAATTTAAAAAAAGCTGAACATTAAACCCAATGGCTCTTGGTGGACCAATAGTGTGTTTCTGTAAAATAAAGGTGGGCCTCAACACCAATGCCTCTCCTCATCCATCCTCCCCCCTCCAGTTCAACAAGTGGATGATCAACACGGGCTACCACTATCAACTTCCCTTCCTTGCCCTGTACCTACAGTCCACACCTCCACATGCCAACTGCTCTTGTTCCAGTCTTCACCTCCCCCAGCCCCCATCTTTCAACAACTCCCCAGTCATCATGGATTCATCTTCACTACTGAGCAAGTGAGAAGGGCTCAGGGGAAACTCAGACATGACAAAACATTGGGACTGGATGGTGTGATCCCCAGGGTCCTGTAGGAGTGTGCTGAGCAGCTGTGTGGAGTTCTCCAGCGCATTTTCAATCTGAGTCTCAGCCTGGAAAAGGTCCTGACTGTGTGGAAAATGTCATGTGTGGTCCCAGTAGCCGAGAAGGGCCAACCAAAAGTCTTGAATGACTACAGTCCAGTGGCCCTGACTTCACACATCATGAAGACCCAAGAGAGGCTGGTCCTGGGTCACCTCTGACCCCTGGTCAGATCAGCCCTCGATCCCCTGCAGATTGCCTACCAGAAGCACATTGGAGTTGATGATGCTGTCATCTACCTGCTGAACAGAGCCTATTCCCATTTAGATAAGCAGGCTGAGGATCATGATTTTTGATTTCGCAAGTGCCTTCAATACCATACAGCCCTCATTGCTGGGGGAAAATCTCCGTTCAAAATAGGTTGGCACTACCATTGTATCCTGGATAATGGACCTGACAGACAGACCACAGTTTGTACGGCTTCAAAGCTGTGTGTCAGACAAGATTATAAGCAGCACTGGGGCCACATAGGGGACTGTATTGACTCCCTTCCTGTTTACCCCGTATACCTCAGACTTTAGATACAACACTGAGTAATATCATCTGCAGAAGTTCTCTGATGACTCAGCAATGGTGTGGTATATAAAGGGAGGATGGGAGGATGAATACACAGCCATGGTGGAGGACTTTGTCAAATGGTGCAAGCTGAATCATCTTCAGCTCAACATTAGTAAGACACAGGAGGTGGTGATGGACTTTAGGGAGACTAAGCCTGCTCTGCCTCCTGTTACTATTGTTGTTGAGGACGTGGATGTGAGGAGGACCTACAAATACCTGGGGGTGCACCTGGATGGCAGACTTGAGTGGAGCACCAACACAGAGACAGTGTACAAGAAGAGACAGAGTCGCCTCTACTTCCTGAAGAGGCTGAGGTACTTTGGAGTATGCAGGCCTCTCCTTCACATATTCTACCAGTCCGTTGTTGCCAGTACAATTTTCTATGTAGTGGTGTGCTGGGGCAATAGCATCAACATGGGTGATGCCAACATGTTCAATAAACTGATTAGAAAGGCTGGCTCTGTTATAGGAGTCAATCTGGACACACTGAAGAACAAGAGACCCTATGGTAAATCCTGCAATTCTGGACAACGTTTCTCACCCTCTGCGTGCCACCTTGGCTGAACAGAGGAGCACTGTTAGTAATAGACCAAGACAAAAGCACTGCTCCAAAGAGTGCAATATGAGGTTATTCTTTCCCTCAGACATGAGGCTCTGTAATGAGTCAACCTATGGCAGGGGAAGTGATTACACCCACCTGTTAGACTGTTTGTGGTAACTTACTTTTTATTTTTTTCTAGTTCTCTTCTAATATTTATATCTGTGCACTTGTAATGCTGCTGTGACACTGTAATTTCCTTTGGGATCAATAAAGTATCTATCTATTTAAATATCTACCATATTTGTACTGAAACTCACTTGCTCCATCTGCTTCTTTCTAGAAAATAGTAAGGAAAACATTTGTGTGAATTTTCTCTGAGCAAGATGGTGCTGGCAAGATATGGCAACATTTTGTGGGTAGCAAGCAAAACCAAGAATTATTCTATTAATTATACTTTTTCTGGACTGTGATCGCTACCATCCACCGCTTGTCATTTCCTTTAGGAAGCTGTGCTTTTGAACCATCTGTATGACCTGCCATTTTTATGGTAGCCTGAAGGATTAGACTCTTGAGAATGTGGGTAAGGCTGCAGCAGCCATTGCTGGAGTGGACTTGGGGCCGAACTGAAGCTTTAGGCTGGATCGCGGCAGCAGGGCCCAGTCCTGAGAGCAGAAAACAAACCAGTGTTTAGCTGATATAAGCACAAGCCAGATTAAAAAGATCAAGGCTGAAGGATGAACCAGTGTTCAGCTCACTGCTCCAAGAGGCTTTACTCACATCAGTGCTGAACTGGCTCCATTGCTGTGGCTTACAGCAATCGGGCTCCTGGACTGGCTGCAGCGCTGAAATGGCTCCAGGGCTATGGACTCACTTTCGGGGCTCTTCAGTTTATGTTCTGTGTATTATTCGTTTACATTTTTATTGTTTGCATGATTAATTCTTCTCTTTGCACATTGGGTGTTAGATGGTCTTTGTTGGGTGTTCTTTTTGAGAGGCTTCTAGTGTGTTTCTTTGTTTTGTGGCTGTCTGCAAGAAGATGAATCTCAAGGTTCTATATGGCATACATACTTTGATAGTAAACATACTTTGAACTGTAAGACCCATTCCAGTATGTACTAGAGAAGTAGAATATAACAGGAAGGATGCACTGCTGTTGTCAGACCGCACATGAGCAGCTTTTGGCCCTTTATCTAAAAACAGATGTGCTGTCATCCGAGAGGGATGGTTTATGACAATGATTTGGGGAATTAAAGGATTGATGTATGAGGAGCATTTGATGGTTCTGGGCCTGTACTCACTGGAACTTTGAAGAATGGGGAAGAGGAACCTTATTAAAATATATCATATATTGAATAACCTAGATAGAGTGGATGTGGAGAAGATATTTCCTATAGTGGGTGAGTCTAGAGCCAGAGGGAACATCCATTTAGAAGAGAAATGAGGAGGTCTTTAGCCAGAGGGAGGTGAACCGGTGGAATTCATTGTCATAGGGTTAAGTGATTGAATATATTTAAAGCAGAAGTTCATGAATCCTAGATTAGTCAGGGTGTCAAAAGTTACCATAAGACCATAAGATATAGCAGCAAAATTAGGCCATTTACTCATTGAGTCTGCTCTGTCATTTCATCATGGTGAATCTAATTTTCCTCTCAGCTCCAATCTCCTGCCTTCACCCCGTATCCCTTCATGTCTTGACCAATCAAGAATCTATCAACCTTTGCCCTAAATATATATAAAAACTTGGCCTCCACATTTGCCTGTGTCAATGAGTTCCACAGATTCACCACTCTTTGGCTAACGAAGTTCCTTCTTATCTCTTTCTAAAAGGATACCCCTCCATTCTGAGGCTGTGTGCCCTGGTCTTAGACTCTTCCACCAGAGGAAACATCTTCTCCACATTCACTCTATCAAGGCTTTTCACCATTCAATAGGTTTTAATAGGTCACACCTCATTCTTCTGAATGTTAATGAATACAAGTTCAGAGCCATCAAACGTTCTTCATATGACAAGCCATTCAATACTGGAATCATTTTTGTGAGCCTCCTTTGAACAATCTCCAGCTTCAGCACATGATTTCTAAGATAAGGGGCCCAGATGTGCTCACAATAGTCCAAGTGAGGCCTCAACAGTGTCAACATTACACCCTTGCTTTTATGTGTCAGTCCTCTTGAATTGAATATTAACATCGTATTTACCTTCCTCACCACAGAATCGACCTGCAAATTAACCTTCAGGGAATCCTGCACAAGGACTCCCAAGTCCCTCTGCACCTCACTTAGAAAATAGCCAACCCTTTAATTTCTCCTACCAAAGTGCATGGTCATAAACTTCGTGTGTTCCACCTGCTATTTCTTTGCCCATTTTGTAGTCTCTCTACTCTCTACTTCCTCAAAACTACCAGTTCGTCCACCTATTTTCATATTGTCTGCAAACCTTGCAATAAAGCCATCAATTCCGTCATCCAAATCATTGACATTTAACATAAAAAGAACTGGTCCCAACGCAGACCCCTGTGAAACACTGGTAGCCAACCAGAAAAGGCTCCCTTTATTCCCATTCTTTGCCACCTGTCAATCAGCCACTACTTTATCTATGCTAGAGTCTTTCCTGTAATATCATGGGCTCATAGTTTTTTTAAGCAGCCTCATGTACGGCACCTCATCAAAGGACTTCTAAAAATCCAATTACACAGCATCAACTGAATCTATTTTGTCTATCCTGCTTGTTACTTCTTCAAAGAATTCCAACACATTTGTCAGGCATGGTTTTCCCTTGAGGAAACCATGATGACTACAGCCTATTTGATCATGTGCTTCGAAGTACACTGAAATCTCGTTCTGAATAATCAACTCTGACATCTTTCCAGCCACAGAGGTCAAACTAACTGGTATATAGTTTCCTTTCTCCCTTCATGAGGAGTTGAGTTTCATTTGCAATTTTCTAATCTTCCAAAACTATTTCAGAATCTATTGTTTCTTGAAAGATTATTACTAATGCCCCTTCAGTCATCTCCTTCAGGACCTTGGGGTGTACTCCATCTGGTCTGGGTGACTTATCTACCTTCAGACCTTTCAGTTTCCAAAGAACCTTCTCTCTAGTAATGGTAACTTCACAGACCTCGTTACACCTGGCACCTTGAAATTCCACCAAGGTGCCCGTGGCTTCCACAGTGAAGACTGATGCAAAATACTTATTCAGTTCATCCGCCGTTTCTTTGTTCCCCATTACTACCCCTCCTGCATCATTTTCCAGCTGTCCAATATCCCACTCTCATCTCTCGTTTACACTTTATGCATCTGAAGAAACTTTTGGTATCCGCTTTAATATTCCCCTGCCCTGGAATCCAGCACCAACCTGATATTCCCAATCTACCTGCATATTGAAATCCCCCATGCCTATTGTAACATTTTCGCATAGTAGGGGAATTAAGGGTTATGGGGAAAAGGCAGGTAGGTGAAGGTGAATCCATGGCCAGATCAGCCATGATCTTTTTGAATGGCGGAGCAGGCTTGATGGGCCAGATGGCCTACTCCTGCTCCTATTTCTTATGTTCCTGTGTTCTTGCCCTTTTGTCAAGCTTTTTCTATTTCCCATTGCAATTTGTAGACCACTTCTTTACTACTGTTTGGGGATCTGTATACAAATCCTATCAGGGTCTTTATACCCTTGCAGTTCCTTATCTCTATCAACAATGATTCAATACCTTACATCACCTCTTTCTAATGATTTGATTTCATTTTATACGAACAAGGCCATGGCGCTCCCTTTGTCTTTTCTTTTGATACAGAGTGTATACTTGGACATGAAGCTCCCAGCTATAATCCTCTTTCAGCCTTTGACTTAGTGATGCCTATAACATCATACCTCACAATCTGTAACTGTGCTGCAAGTTTGTATCTATCTTCTTTCAAATGCTGTGCACATTCAAGCATAACACCTCCAGTCCTGTATTGACCCTTTCTGATTTTGTCTGCCTGTTACATTGAAACTCATACTGTTGACCGCAATTTTGCCCCTCTCATCACTATGCATTGCCTCTGTTTGTAAACCAGCTAGCTCATCTTCAACATTATCATCCACCTTTCCTACGATACGTCTTGCATTGAAATATACGCAGCTCAGAACCCTAGTCGCACCATACTCAACTTTTTGATTCCTAACTTTGTCTGAGGTCTTACCAACATCTTCCTCCACAACCTCGTCACTAACAATTCCCATCTCTGATTCCCATCCCCCTGCAACTCTAGTTTAAACCCCACTGTGCAGTATTAACAAACCTTCCCATTAAGATATTAATCCTCCTTCAGTTCAGGTGCAAACTATCCCTTCTGTACAGGTCCTACCTTCCCTGGCAGAGATACCAATGATTCCAAAATCTTATGCCATCCCTCCTATACCAACTCCTTAACCACATATTAAACTGTATATTCGTTCTAGTTCTGGCCTGAGATCACAACACTGGAGGTCCTGCCCTTTAACTTAGGACCTAACTCCCTGAAGTCCCTATGCAGAACCTCATCACTCCTTACAGTGGGAAGGTAGGAGAATGTGGTTGAGAGGGATAATAAATCAGACATGATTGAATAGTGGAGCAGACTCAATGGGCCAAAAGATCTAACTTTGCCGCTATGTCTTAAATAACAAGCTTCATGGGCAACAGAATATCACTGCCCAGGTGACTTGCAAAAACTGGTACTACCTCTTTCTTGTCACCCTGACTTGTGTTTTCCAGTGTATGGCTTTACTTTCAAAGAAAGCAATCTCAGGTTATAGGGTGTTTGGGATAAGTAGAAATGATAAGTTCTCTGGAAATGAACAACTGCCACAGCTACTTCTGTCTAATGGTTTTCAGTACAAACATCTGATGTTCTATGTACAAACACGAAGCAATTTAAAAGCTAAACATCATCCTCAAAAGCAGTTGATTGAAAAATGATTTAATGTATGTAGATGACTCCTCTGAGAGGTTTTGCAGGAGATTGTTTGTCGTGATAAATTCAAGTTCAAGTTCATTGTCACTCAACCTTACACATACAGTGTATATGTACCACCACACAAAATCACTTTCCTTTGGACCAAGGTGTACAAATCTGTAGATACTGTATAACTCACACATAACACATTAAATAAATTAACAAATAGTAAGGTGCATTTATGATACAAGTTATAAAGTAAACAGTATAAAGCTACTGGCACTTGATGTATGATGAGATCAGGGTAGTGGCAGGAAGTTCAGTGGACATGGTTAAGTCAAGTCAAGTTACTTTTTATTGTCATTTCAATCATAACTGCTGGTACAGAACATAGTAAAAATGAGACAACGTTTTCCAGGACCATGGTGCTACATGAAACAATACAAAAACTACACTGAACTATGTAAGAAAAAAACACAAAAAACTGGGGGAAGAACCTGTTACCGACCTTGAAGTTCTTGTCCTAATGCAGTGGTACCTTCTGGTTGTTGGTAGGGGATCGAAGAGACTGTTGGACCAATGAGAGGTTTCATTGACAATGCTAAGTGCCCTGTGTATACAGCACTCCCAACAGATATTTCTGATGGGTGGATGAAAGGCTCTAATAATTCTCTCAGCAGTCTTCACAACTCTTTGTAGGGACTTGTGGTCATATGCCTTGCAATTCCATACCAGAAGGTGGTGCATCTGGTCAGGACACAGTCAGTGGTGCTCCTGTAAAGATGGGGGGTGGGGGGGGGGCTCACTCATCTTCATCTCCTGAGGAAGTGGAGACACTGTTGTGCTTTTTTGACAAAAGAAGTGGTGTTGAGGGACTAGATGAGATTGTCCATTATGTGCACTCCCAGAAACATGGTGCTCCTAACTCTCTTCATGGAGGAGTCACATATGTGCATTGAACAGTGGTCAGCCTGCACCTTCCTGAAGTCCATAATCATCATAATGAATACTTTGACATCCCCCAGCTTCTCCAGAGAAAATGAGGAAAGGATCTCTACATCAACATTTAATAGATCTTAATTTGTGTCTTCCAGGACAGCACGGAACAATAACCTGATTTCTTTATCAATTCAGATTTCAGAAATGATACAGAGTATAAAAAGATAACATTATAGGAAATGAGGAAAGGATCATTGAAGAATATTTTATCTTACTAACAAAGATGTACAGCAAATCATAATCTGAAAAATTTATAAAGTAATGAGCGTAAAAATCTGCTGGAGATGCCAGTAAATCAGTGAACAAATGAAGATTTCAAAATAATTGGTGAAAATATGAAAAGCTATTGCCACTTCAAGGCTGTAAGAGTGACTGGATTATAGGGATTTACCAGCTTATTTACAGGTCATACCTCACTGGGTAAACCGACTGTCAGATTCTGACAGAGTGGAAAACAAAATGGATCTAGAAAACGTTAATTTATTCTGCACTGAAATTGCTCTAGTTAGTTGACTCAATTATATTAGTCATCTATGGCAAAATGCTGTTACTTCTTGATTGCACCTTGGCCCACAGAGAGCACAAATCAGGACATACTGCTCATCATTAAAATGGAAGAAAAATTACTGAATCCCTCCCCCTCTTTTCTAAATAGCTGTCCCAGCCATTGGAGTCTCTTTAGAAACAGTAGCTCTAAAGGAATCTGTCTGAGTCATCTCTATTTACTGAGGATTCATAAGGTTGAGGACAGGCATTAATTTGATTCAGTACTATGTCAACTTTGTCACATGTTTAAGACATCTCAGAAAGCATTTAGAAAACATGCTAATGAGGTTCAGTAGTGGAAACACAACATTTAGCATGACATTCCTGTGAAGTATGAAGGAACTTATGCATTACCAGAGATAACATTCTTTACATAGGTGTCAAAGCCTACATCTCTCCTTACTATTCTAAGGAGAGCTGAATTCGCCAAGTATATTAACCATTTCTTCTTTCACCAACATAATTAAAAATAAAAAGAACACCTGTCAACATAGAGAACAAAGGAATTCTGCAATAGAGATTATGTTTGAATTTGATGCCCTGACACTTGCAAATGCTGCCTAACATGGTGAGTGGCTCCAGTACTTTTGTGTCTCCAGTGTTTTCAGATACAGAAGCTTCAAACGATATAGGTAGCCCCTCCCATGAAAGTTTAAATACGCTTTAAGGTTTACCTCACAGTTTTACTGTCAAAGTTGTTATGTTTATTTGATGCGACCAGGTGTTTCTGACTTGCAGCAACATCCCAAAACTATTAAAAACCCAATAAATATTAAATATTTTAAAACATTGTTAAAATACAGAAGTTAAAAGTAAGTAGATTTATCAAACTTAGCACCAACAATGAAATACAACTATCTTATCCTTATGTTTCTTCTTCATTGGTGCACAATCCTCAGTCTTCTTATCGTGTCCATGGATAGTCTGTACATGGCCCAGCCAGAACTGGACACATTTTTGCATCTTGTTGTTGAATTCGGCAAGATCTGCAACAGTACAGGGTTTCTCTAGCGATGGGCATTGCAGGAGATGTTGCATAGTTGTGGCTCAGTCCCACATTCACAAGTTGTCGGGCTGGTTGTATATCCCTATTTGCTTAGTGACACCTTTGAATGACCTACACCAGTCATAAGTCTGTTAAGGCACTTCCGGGTTGCCCAGTTGCAATTAGCTCCTGGGGAAAGGCTTTCATCCGGTGGAATTTCCATTGTTGGGGGTTGTTTGAGACTCGTGAGCCGGTCTTTCCACAAGGCAATGCGGGCTCCGGGTGGGGTTGATTGTAACGGAACAACACTGTTCGTGAAGCTTTTCCTTGACTTTATGCAGCTGGGTTTAGGTGTATGACCATGTAGAGGGTGTCTCTCATCTGATGTTTGACGGAGTCATTCTTTCTTGCTGGCTACCATTCTTCTTATATCGGGGGAGCGATACCCAGCAGGATATATAGGCTGTTGGTTTTAAACAACCTGTGATAAGTCAGCAGCTTCCATTCAGAATGGCACCCATCTTCTTAGAATGAGTAGATCTTTCCCACGCAGGGCGGGCGTATTCAGCAGTGGAATAGCAAAGTGCAAGCGCATTGGTTTGCAATGTTTTTGAGCTTGCTCCCCATTTTGTGTTAGTGAGCTTATTCAGGATGTTGTTTTGTGTGCTCACTTTTGCCTTTACCTGATTGATCTGGTTCTTGAAAGTGAGGCATCTGTCAAGGGTGACCCCTAACAACCCTCAGTGGATCCCCAATGAATGGGTGAGCCAGGCTATACTGCCACTTAACTCAAGCAAAACCCAACAGCCAAGAACTACTGCAAACTTACCAGCAGGACGGACATACAGATTGTCAGTCAAGCGTTTGCTGTCAGAGTTTTGTTGATACTAGCAGCTCTTAGAGAAATGCGGGAGGTCCACTGTATCTATCAGAAAAACCCATAAAATTCTAGGCCAATACACTTCAAAATGTTGGTTTAAGGATAAGTATGGGAACTATCCAGCTAACCTTTGAAAAATGCGATGCAGCCTTGAAAGAATAAGAATAATAGTTCATCCAAAAGGCATCACTTGAACTTGTACAGCATTTCCTTGGTAGTTAAATGCTGAATCAATCTGTTCTCTTTGCTGACTACCAACACAGGAGCACCTTGAGCAAGTGTGCTTAACTCACTGCTGTCCTATCTCATGATCGTATGGCGAAGCATAGCTCAAACGCCATATATTAATTTGCTGATGATACCACTGTTGCTGGTAAAGCCTCAGATGGTGAAAAGGAGGCATACAAGAGTCAGGATCTGTAGATGGGCTGGTTGAGTGGAATCACAAGAACAACGGTGCACTCAAAGTCAGCAACAACAAGGAACTGATTGTGGACTTCAGGAAGGGGAAGTCAGGAAAACACCCACCTCTCCTAATTGTGGTTGAAATGGTGAACACCATCAAGTTCCATGGTGTCAATATTTGAGAAGATGTATCCTATGCCTAAGACATTGATACAATCATGAAGAAGGTAGGCTGCAGCTCTACGTCATTAGGAGTTTGAAGAGGCTTGGTAGGTCACCAAAGACGCTTCCAAATTTCTCTAGATGTACAGTGGAGAGTACTCTGACTGGCTGCATCACAACCTGATACGGACAGATTCACAAAAGGTTGCAGTAATTTATTGACTTAGCCACAGACTCAAGATGTTTTGAAGACATCTTCAAGAGACTTCCAGTAGGCAGCATACATCATTAAGGACCCTCTCCATCTGGGACATGCCCTCTTCTCATTATTACCATCAAGGAGGAGGTACAGAAGCATGAAGATCCACACTCAATAGTTCAGAAACTGCTCCTTTTGCTCTGCCATCAGATTTCTGAATGGACCATGAGCGGTCCATTATGAACCTCATTATTCCCTTTTTTTGTATAACATATTTTTAAAATTTATAGGTTTTCACTGCAGTTCTGCCCCAAAACAACAAATTTCTTGTCATATGTCAATGTTAATAAATCTAATTCTGATTCTGACTTTAGAACAAAAAATATCCAGAGGTTTTGTTGCGGTAATTTTGCTACATTATTTTCATGTTAAAAAAGGCTTCACTATAGCTGCCACTATTACATTTACCCATCTGTTCTTTTAAATTTCAAAGTCAAAGTAGAAATCATGCTCAGAGCTTGGATTTACTTAATTTTACTGCATTAAAAAGTGGCCACATTTAGTTCTCATGCCAAATCAAGAGCCACCCTCACAAAAAAAAACATAAAATTGACCAGAATTCAATGGGATAGTACTGGGGAAGTTCACAGTCAGAAATAAGAATCTCCACAGTTTGTGATGGGACTTGCTGCAACTACTAACATTTTGCTCTGCAGGAAACAGAAAAGAAAGTTGGCTCTTAAAGTTATTCGATCAAGGCAGCCAGACAGCAGCAATAGACATTATGATACCATTGGAGGACACTGAGACTATAGTGGAGAGGCTACAACTTAGATGCACAGTCTGAGGAAAAATAAGTTATGGCCAATTAGGCATGTACCAGGAGGGAGTTCCTTTCCATCAGTGCTAGAACACCAGCAGTTTTACCATAAAAAAAGAGCCAGACAGGGGTCAGTCCCCAAAGTCTTTTCTAGGGATGAGAATCTCTGTACATCAGCAACATAACAAAAAACATTATACCTGCAACGAGGTAAGACATTATTTACACCTGCAAAATAGAGATATTTATGGAAAGTTTTTGGTGTAAAAGTCTGATATGTAGGTGTATCAGATACCATTCATGTAGCTATCAATTTATCTAACTGGAGGAACTGTTAATTCATTCATGTGTTATTATCAGTGCAGGTGAAAATGCAAAAACAGAACGTAAAGTAGTTTCATGCATCATCTAGGCTCTCCCACTAATTCTTGATGTGCTCTTTGGCTGCTAATGATTAGGAGGTGGAGTGGGACATGAATTAACTCTCTCTCTATCCTGTGCCAACATTGTTCCCTTCCCAAGTAATACATACTGTAAAAAATGCTGGAGGAACTCAATAGGTCAGGCAGCATCTATGGAAAGGAATAAAGAGTTGATGCTTCAGGCTGAGACCCTTCATCTGGACCTGATGAAGGATGTTGACCTGAAACTTTGACTGTTTATTCCTTTCTTTAGACACTGCCTGAACTACTGAGTTCCTCCAGCATTTTGCGTGTGTTGTTCTGGATTTCCAGCTGCTGCAGAATCCCTGGTCCATTTATTGTTCCCTTTCCTCTGCATAACCAGAAGGTGAAACTGTGGGTGGTAAGGCTGGTAGCCTCTTTCCTTCTGCTTATCTTCTCTGTTGTTACTTCTCAGGTATTGCCTCATTTCTTCCTTACTCCAGATCTTCCTGTTACTCTTCCTCTGGATCAGCTGTGGTAATTGGATTGCAGGACTGTGTCACACAAAAGCACACAATGATGAAGCCTCTGCACCTGCTTGGTGTATATTGCAATGGCAATTTCCACTAGTATCCTGGTACATGCCTGCCATCAGTTCTACCTGCAGGAAATTTTGCTATCTGTGTTACCATTGAGGCATTTAATGAATGAATATCTCAGCAGCTGAAGGCTTAGGAAACCCTTGCTATTTGTTGTAGCATGCACTGTGAAGTGCTTTGTATAGCCAGTAGTAATTTCAGAGGCTGCCCATTCAAGTTTTCCAATGTTGGTTGTGTCCCTTTAACTAATGACTAAAACACCAAGCTAACATGATGTACAGTTGTTCTGTTTAGACTGTTCCACAATGGTCATAATTGGAGCTGCAAACTTCAATGTTTTTGGCGTGGGAAGTAATAGGCTCTCTGTAAATAAAATCTCATACATATTAGAAACAAAGTAGACAACAAGGCCCTTTGGAGCTGTTCTGCCAGTCAATAAGATAGTGTTATCCTAATGTAGGTGTAGACACTCCCACGAGAAGAAGTATTATTTCCTTATCCAATCTCTTGAGATCTTTCAGGATCTTATATGCTTCAGTTAATTCACTTCTCCTTCACCTAAGTTCCAGTGGATACAAAGCTAGCCAGTTCAACTTTTTCTCATGAGACAACCCACCCATTCCATTTATTCTTCTGATGCATTTACTCTTTTCTTTAATAAGGAGACTATTCCTCTACACAATTCTCCAGATGTGTTATCACAAGTGTCCTACATCTCTGAAGCGCAAACCATCCTATGATTCTATTCAGTCCCCCTAGCAACAAACTACAACATTCTTCTCACTTTACCAATTACTTGCTGTAACTATACACTAGGATTTTGCCAGTCATGCATTACGACATCCAAACAACCCAGCATCTCAGAGCTCTGCAATCATTTACCATTAAGGTAATATGTTTTTGTCCTATCTCACCTGCCAAAATAAATAATTTTACTTTCTCCTCCCCCCCCCCACATTTGATATATTGCTGATGTCAGCAAAAGCGCAGGCGTTTTAACATGGACCATGCATAGTCAAATTTTACAGTCAGCACAATTTCATCTGGAAGCATTTAGGAAATATTTGTTATTGTATTTTATATCTGAAAAGTGATACAAATTTCACACAATTTGTATCTGAAATGTGGGTGCTACATGGTTCAATCTTTAGGCATCAGTGTTTACTGTCTGTGCTCTAACTCGTTTATTCCACTACACTGCATTGATTTCATCAATTGGGACAGCTATGACCCATTTTTGTTGTAATTAACTGATGCCATGCTGTTTCTTTTAACTGACATCTTTTAACATAAAGTGTATCATTGCAGTGAGAACTTGATGCATAGAAAAGGACTAACCAATAGTTTTTCATTCAGAGTGAAGGATAAGAGAGCAATAAGAAGTTAAAATGCAAATATCCTAACATCCTGTATTCTCCCTTTTCCTTTTGCAATCATGCTCATGGTCATAAGGGGTAATGATGCAAGTTGCAGGTGAAATGAAGGAATGGGTAGAACTACTGATGCCAAGTTTCTAAATGAATGTTACATTTCAATCAGCGAAGGACAAGTGAGCAGATTAATATTGGGGTAAGAACAAAATCAGGAATAAAGAATTTTATAACTTCAAAGTGAAAAAATGGGTCTTCAAGTAAGTTAGGTAAAAATTTCTCACCAGTCAGCTGTGGAGAACAGGTCATGCAATCATTGGGGTACATGGCTTTATCTACCTTCTTGCTACCCTGTTTTATGAAAGGTACCTGCACTTTCATCTGCGGCTATTGAGATTACACGAGGAAGAAATCTTCATGTCATGATGTCCCTTTGCCAGCTATCTGCTGTGCTGTAATACTTCTCAGTATGGATGTGACATCTTTCTGCTGTAGATTGATGGAAGTCATATCATAGCCCTGTTTCCCAGAGTTTGTGCAATATGCTTGTAATGTGCTTACTGTATTCTGCTGGCTCCCATCTGAGACCCAAAATAGTGCAGCATGATTCCCTTAACTTACGGTGAGCTCTTGCTTATGTCCGCAGTACACTTGGCTTCCACTGAATTTGGTCTTAAACAAAAATTCTTCAGAAATCCAATGGCTTTTTAAGTCATTCAAATTTCAAAGTACGTATATGTTACCCCAGGGGTCCCCAACCTTTTTTGCGCTGCGGACCGGTTTAATATTGACAATATTCTTGCGGACTGGCCGACCCGGGGGGGGGGGGGGTGGGGGGGTAGGGTTGCCAATGGACAAGAGTAGCAGTCAAAAAAATACGTTGGGTTTACCCCGAGAAAGACTACAATGACCATGAAGCCTTGTGCGGGCACCAGTGCGCATGCGTGTCCTGCACATGCGTGTGCCTGCCGATATCATCCTCTGCAAATCGTTTTGGCGATTCTGTTCGGGGAGGGGCGGTGGGGGTTGTTAATCACAACCGGAATATTGGTAATAAAGGGCTAATACACTCAAATTCGTTTCTAAAAGGGTTTATCTAACGAATTTAATATTAAACACACAGCGCATATTTTCCTCGCATGCATTCCTCGCATCAGGGGAGGACAGGGAACTTGAAGTGTTGAGAGAACTTCCAGTAAAAGTGGTAGAGGTAGGTTCTATATCATTTAAAAAAAAATTGGATAGGTATATGGACAGGAAAGGAATGGAAGGTTATGGGCTGAGTGCAGGTCGGTGGGACTAGGTGAGAGTAGCGTTCGGCACGGACTAGAAGGGCCGAGATCGCCTATTTCCGTGCTGTAATTGTTATATGGTTATATAAGTCACTTATCAGTCAATAGCATCATAACATTTTAAGTAATGTTTGGATATTAAACACACGGCACATATTTTCCCCGTATGAACATATAAAATCATTGCAACACACCAATATCGCTGAATCAGTGGGAGCCCTGGGCTTGTTTTCCTGCAACAAGACGGTCCTATCGAGGGGTGATGAGAGACAGCGATACTCGAAGGGGGTTCCTTATGTCCAGTCTATTCCACAATTTAGTTTTCGTTGCATTCATTGCAGAGATATGTTGGAAATGGAAGCAACGTTTTCAGTGCTTTCGTGGCTATCTCAGGATATTTAGCCTTGACTTTGATCCAGAATGCCGGCAGAGATGTTATGTCAAACATACTTTTCAGCCCGCCGTCATTTGCAAGCTCGAGGAGTTGATCTTCTTCCCGCACTGCCATCGATGACGCGCAGGTAATGACCTCGCGTGTGTTCAAGCTCAACAATGGGGGTGACAGGGAATGAGGAAAGGTGCAGCTGACTCATATCGCCAAATCACATCGTTTCCTCGCGGCCCGGTAGCAAAACCTCTGTGGCCCGGTACCGGTCCGCGGCCCGGTGGTTGGGGACCGCTGTGTTACCCTATACTATCTCAGAAATTCTTTTTCTCTTGCAGGCACTTACAAGAAAAAGAAAGTATATTAGAATGTCAGAATCAGAATCAGAATCAGGTTTATTATCACTGGCATGTGATGTGAAATTTGTTAACATAGCAACAGTTCAATGCAATACGTAATATAGAAAATAATGATAAATGGAATAAAAATAATAATAAATAAATAAATCAACTACAGTATACATATATTGAATAGATTTTTTAAAATGTGCAAAAAACATAAATAGTTTATAGTAGAAAAGTGATGTAGTGCCCAAGGGTTTAATGTCCATTTAGGAATCAGATGGCAGAGGGGAAGAAGCTGTTCCTGAATCGCTGAGTGTGTGCCTTTAGGCTTCTGTTCCTCCTACCTGATGGTAACAATGAGAAAAGGGCATGTCTTGGGTGCTGGAGGTCCTTAGGAATGGACATTGCCTTGCTGAGACACCACTGTCTGAAGATGTCCTGGGTACTTTGTAGGCTAGTACCCAAGATGGAGCTGTCTAGATTTACAACCCTCTGCAGCTTCTTTCATTCCTATGCAGTAGGCCCCCCCCCCCCCCCACCAATACCAGACAGTGATGCAGCCTTTCAGGATGCTCTTCACAGTATATCTATAGAAGTTTTTGAGTGTATTTGTTGACATGCCAAATCTCTTAAAAATCCTGATGAAGTATAGCCACTGTCTTGCCTTCTTCATAACTACATTGATATGTTGGGACCTGGTTAGATCCTCAGAGATCTTGACACCCAGGAACTTGAACCTGCTCACTCTCTCCACTTCTGATCCCTCTATGAGGATTGGTATGTGTTCCTTCATCTTATCCTTCCTGAAGTCCACAATCAGCTCTTTCTTCCTACTGATGTTGAGTGCCAGGTTGTTGCTGCAACACCACTCCACTAGTTGGCATATCTCACTCCTGTACGCCCTCTCGTCACCACCTGAGATTCTACCAACAATGGTTGTATCATCAGCGAATTTATAGATGATATTTGAGCTATGCCTAGCCACACAGTCATGTGCATATAGAGAGAAGAGCAGTAATGGAAAAACTATACATAAACAGATAATGACTGAAAATAACTAATGTCCAGAAGAAAGTAAACTATGCTTTAAAATTAATGCTGAGAACATGAGTTATAAAGCATCCTAGGAAATGAGTCTGTGGGTCACAGAATCAATTCAGCATAGCAGTGAATGAAATTATCCATACCGGTTCAGGAGCTTAATGGTATTAGTGCACTAACTGTTCCTGAACTTGGTGGAGTAGGACCTGAGACTACTGTACCTTCAACCCAATGAAAACAGTGATAAGAGAGACTAGCTTGGATAATGGAGGTCTTTGAAGATGGTTGTTGCTTACTTGTGGCAGTGCTTCTTGTAAATGTACTCAATGTGGGGAAGGCTTTGCCTGTGATGGACTGGGTTAAATCCATTACTTTCTGTAGCCTTTTCCACTTCTGGGCATTGGTGCTTCTTTACCAGGCTGTGATACAACCAATTAGGATACTCTCTATTGTGCATCTCTAGAAGTTTGTTAAACTTTTTGGTGACATGCCAAATCTACATAAGCTTCAAAAAGACTAGAGGTGCTGCTGTGCCTTCTTTGTGATGACTCTTATGACGTACTGTTCGCAGGACAGATACTTTGTTATGTTAACGTCAAAGAATTTGAAGCTATCGACCCTCTCCATCTCTATTCCCCTAATGAGAATGGGCACATCGACCTCCCACTTCTTCCTCTTGAAGTTGATAATCAGCTATTGGATTTACTGATATTGAGTGAGAGGTTGTTGTTGTGGTACCACTAAACCAAGTTTTCAACCTCCATCCTATATGCTGATTTGTCACCATCCTTGATTTGGTCAACAGCAATGGTGTTGTTAGCTGCACAATCAGAAGTGTATGGTGAGTAGAGGAGGGAGTGAATCACAGACACCTGCGGTACACTTGTGCTGATGTGAGTGTTGCAAACCCAAACTAACCGGGGTCTGCAAGTGAGGAAATTGAGGATCCAGTTGCACAGGGAGGTACTGAGCCCCAGGTCTTGGAGTTTAGTGATACTACTGAATGCTGAGCTGTATTTAATGAAGTGCCCAGGCATTCTAGAGCTGAATGACAAACCAATGAAATGGAGTCTGCTGTTGACCTGTTGGGATGGTAGGGAAATTATTCAGTAAAACAAAATAAAATGTTTTTGGTGAGCTTTATTTATTGTGGTGAAGAAAGGTAAAGCAATATTGCAATTAAATTCAAGGCTGGGTAATCACAGTGAGTGTGAGAGCAGCTGAAGCTGACAGTTTTTAAGAAGTGTCAATGGGAGCACTTCAATCATTGAGGCATAGAGGGTTGTGGCCTAAATGCTGGATGATGGAACTAGTTCAGTAGGTTGCCCACTGGTCAACATGGACACTGGGTCCAAATTTTCACTCTCTGAGAGTATATCCATCTTTCTTAAGTCACTACTTTCAATGTTGTTATGTCTTCTTGCTGGTCATTGTAAACTTCGATACTTTAACTCTTGTATTGGTAATTAAACATCCAGAGAAATGGAGATGTGGCTACTGTTTTTTTCATTTCCTGAAATTTCCTACTACTACTATACTCGCTCCAATCTATGCACCGCTTTCAAAGGAAAACATAATGAATGTGATAAAAAGCATCACTGCAATTGCCAGATTTTACTACATCTAAGAAATGTTCCTTACCTTGATCACTGGTGAAAGTGAAAGTTTAACTCTTGATTGTTTAAATCTTTTCCAGCATAATATGCATTAAGCATAAACAATCTTTGCTCAATGAACTCCACTTCTGAAATTTAATATTATTCGTCCATTAGTTAATGGTGCAAATGGTCCGGGAGTGTATTTGCTGCATCTCCATACTTAGGCAGCTACCCACCTGCTTCATTTGGGCTTCAATTATACCAGTGCCAAGGAAGAATGGCATAATGGCATAACCTGCCTCAGTGACTATTGACCGGTAGCACTTACACCCACAGTGCTGAAGTGTTTTGAGAGGTTGGTGATGAACCATATCAATTCTGAACTTAAAGAGGGGTAACTTTGAAGGTATGAGACATGAATTAGCTAAGATAGACTGGCAAATGATACTTAAAGGATTGACGGTGGATATGCAATGGCAAGCATTTAAAGGTCGCATGGATGAACTACAACAATTGGTCATCCCAGTTTGGCAAAAGAATAAACCAGGGAAGGTAGTGCACCCGTGGCTGACAAGGGAAATTAGGGATAGTATTAATTCCAAAGAAGAAACATACAAATTAGCCAGAAAAAGTGGCACACCTGAGGACTGGGAGAAATTCAGAGTCCAGCAGAGGAGGACAAAGGGCTTAATTAGGAAAGGGAAAAAATATTATGAGAGAAAGCTGGCAGGGAACATAAAAACTGACTGTAAAAGCTTTTATAGATATGTAAAAAGAAAAAGATTGGTTAAGACAAATGTACGTCCCTTACAGTCAGAAACAGGTGAATTGATCATGGGGAACAAGGACATGGCAGACCAATTGAATAACTATTTTGGTTCTGTCTTCCCTAAGGAGGACATAAATAATCTTCCGGAATAGTAGGGGACCGAGGGTCTAGTGAGATGGAGAAACTGAGGGAAGTGTTAGTAGGGAAGTGGTGTTTGGTAAATTGAAGGGATTAAAGCAGATAAATCCCCAGGGCCAGATAGTCTGCATCACAGAGTGCTTAAGGAAGTAGCCCAAGAAATAATGGATGCATTAGTGATAATTTTTCAAAACTCTTTAGATTCTGGATTAGTTCCTGAGGATTGGAGGGTGGCTAATGTAACCCAGCTTTTTAAAAAAGGAGGGAGAGAGAAACCAGGGAATTATAGACTGGTTAGCCTGACATTGGTGGTGGGGAAAATGCTAGGGTCAATTATCAAAGATGTGATAACAGCACATTTGGAAAGCGGTGAAATCATCTGACAAAGTCAGCATGGATTTGTGAAAGGAAAATCATGTCTGACGAATCTCGTAGAATTTTTTGAGGATGTAACTAGTTGAGTGGATAGGGGAGAACCAGCGGATGTGATATATTTGGATTTTCAAAAGGCTTTTGACAAGGTCCCACACAGGAGAGTAATGTGCAAACTTAAGGCACACGGTATTGAGGGTATGGTATTAATGTGGATAGAGAATTGGTTGGCAGACAGGAAGCAAAGAGTGGGAATAAACGGGACCTTTTCAGAATGGCAGGCAGTGACTAGTGGGGTACCGCTAGGCTCAGTGCTGGGACCCCAGTTGTTTACAATATATATTAATGACTTAGACGAGGGAATTAAATGCAGCATCTCCAAGTTTGCGGATGACACGAAGCTGGGCGGCAGTGTTAGCTGTGAGGAGAATGCTAAGAGGATGCAGGGTGACTTGGATAGGTTAGGTGAGCGGGCAAATTCATGGCAGATGCAATTTAATGTTGATAAATGTGAGGTTATCCACTTTGGTGGCAAGAATAGGAAAACAGATTATTATCTGAATGGTGGCCGATTAGGAAATGGGGATGTGCAATGAGACCTGGGTGTCATTATACACCAGTCATTAAAAGTAGGCATGCAGGTACAGCAGGCGGTGAAAAAGGCGAATGGTATGCTGGCATTCATAGCAAGAGGATTCGCGTACAGGAGCAGGGAGGTACTACTGCAGTTGTACAAGGCCTTAGTGAGACCACACCTGGAGTATTGTGTGCAGTTTTGGTCCTCTAACCTGAGGAAAGACATTCTTGCCATAGAGGGAGTAC
This sequence comes from Mobula birostris, assembly GCF_030028105.1. Taxonomy (NCBI): domain Eukaryota; kingdom Metazoa; phylum Chordata; class Chondrichthyes; order Myliobatiformes; family Myliobatidae; genus Mobula; species Mobula birostris. Next base: position 63,181,194 of record NC_092370.1, read on the forward strand.
AAGGAAGGTTCACCAGATTGATTCCTGGGATGGCAGGACTTTTATATGATGAAAGACTGGATCGACTAGGCTTGTACTCGCTGGAATTTAGAAGATTGAGGGGGGATCTTATTGAAATGTATAAAATTCTAAAGGGATTGGACAGGCTAGATGCAGGAAGATTGTTCCTGATGTTGGGGAAGTCCAGAATGAGGGGTCACAGTTTTAGGATAAAGGGGAAGTCTTTTAGGACCGAGATAAGGAAAAACCTCTTCACACAGAGAGTGGTGAATCTGTGAAATTCTCTGCCACAGGAAACAGATGAGGCCAGTTCATTGGGTATATTTAAGAGGGAGTTAAGTATGGCCCTAGTGGCTAAAGGGATTGGAGAGAAGGCAGGTATAGGGTTGTGAGTTGGATGATCAGCCATGATCATAATGAATGGCAGTGCAGGCTCAAAGGGCCGAATGGCCTACTCCTGCACCTATTTTCTATGTTTCTAATTCCTGCCTGAGAAATGACTTGTATATGCTCCAATTTATCTACCTGAACAACAGGTCTACAACAGATGTCATCTCATTGGCTCTTCACTCAACCCTGGAACACCTGGACAGAAAAGATGCATATATCAAGATGCTCTTTATCAACTATAGCTCAGCATTCAATACCATCACCCCCTCAATACTAATCAATAAGCTTTGAGACCTCCTTGTGCAATTGGGTCCTTGATTTCATCACTTGCAGACCCCAGTCCATTCAGATTGGCAACAACAGCTTCTCCTCAATCTACATCAGCACAGGTGCACTATAAATCTGTGTGCTTTGTCCCCTGCTCTACTCACCTTACTACTTATGATTGTGTGGCTAAGCACAGCTTCAATGCCATATACAACTTTGTTTACAACGCCATTGTCATAAGTAGAATCAACATATAGGAGGGAGACAGAAAATATCGCTGAGTGGTGCCACAACGTCAACTTCTTACCCAAGGTTAATAAGACCTAGGAACTGATTATTGACGGGAACACGAGGAAATCTGCAGATGCTGGAAATTCAAGCAACACACACAAAAAATGCTGGTGAACGCAGCAGGTCAGGCAGCATCTATAGGAAGAGGTACAGTCAACGTTTTGGGCCGAGACCAGGGTCTCAGCCTGAAACATCAACTGTACCTCTTCCTATAGATGCTGTCTGACCTGCTGCATTCACCAGCACTTTTTGTGAGTGTTAACTGATTATTGATTTCAGGTGGAGGAAACCAGAGGTCCATGAGCCAGTCCCTATTGGAGGATCAGAGGTGGAGAGGGTCAAGAACTTTAAATTCCTCGGTATTATTTTTTCAGAACAACTTGTCCTGGGCCTAGCTCATCAGTGCAATTATGAAGAAAGCATGGCAGTGCCTCTACTTCCTTAGGAGTTTCTGAAGACTCAGCAGGACATCTAAAATGTTGACAAGCTTCTATAGATGTGTAGTGGAGAGTATATTGTCTGGCGTATCACAGCCTGGTATGTAAACACCAATGCCCTTGAACAGAAGATCCATCAGGAAGAAGGTATAGGAACCGCAGGTCTCACACCACCAGGTTCAAGAATAGTTATTATCCCTCAACCATCAGGCTCTTGAACCAAAGGGGATAACTTCACTCAACTTCACTTGCCCCATCATTGAAATGTTCCCACAACCAATGGACTCGCTTTCATGGACTCTTCATCTCATGTTTTTGATATTTATTGCTTATTCATTTATTATTATTATTATTTATTTTTGTATTTGCACAGTTTGTTGCCTTTTGCACACTGGTTGACTGCCCAAGTTGCTGTGGTCTTTTGTTGATTCTATTACAGTTGTTATTCTAGTATGGATTTATTCAGTATGCCCACAAGAAAATCTTAGGGTTGTATATGGTGACATATGTGTATTTTGATAAGAAATTTTGAACTTTGAAGTGTTGTGTGCAGGACCTTGCTAGCCCTTCACAGCCTTGAGTCAAGCTACAAGGTGCCACTGAAGCTGCTGAAATCAGATGCAATCTCTATATTTGAACAATACTTAGATGAACACTTCAATAGTCAATCCATTAAAGACGTAAAAACCTATTGTGGGCAGGTGAGATTATTATAGATGGACAAAGGGTTGGCATACGTTTGTCAGGCAAAAGATTTAGATTCGGTGCTGTACAATACTGGAACTTTATGTTTCTCTAAAATTTCCGAGGATCTCATGTGGTCTGTACGTACCGGCTGTGTGGTGAAAAAGGTACAACAGAGCTTCTTTTCACCTCAGACGGTTGAAGAAGTTTGCTATGGCCCATGAAATTCTAAGAAATTTCTATAGGGGCACGATTGAGAGCATCTTGACTGGCTGCATCACTGCATGGTATGGGAACTGTACCTCCCTCAATCGCAGAATTCTGCAGAGAGTGGTGTGGACAACCCAGTGCACCTGTAGATGTGAACATCCCACTATTCAGGACATTTACAAAGACAGGTGTGTAGAAAGGACCTGAAGGATCATTGGAGACCCGAGTCACTCCAACCACAAACTGTTCCAGCTGCTACCATCTGGGAAATGGTACTGCAGCATAAAAGCCAGGACCAACAGGCTCTGGGACAGCTTCTTTCAGACTGCTTAATTCATGCTGAGGCAACTGTAATTCTATGTATTGACCATCCTGTTAATTATAAATTACTATAATTGCACATTTAGATGGAGACATAATGTAAAGATTTTTACTCCTCATGTATATGAAGGACGTAAGTAATAAAGTAATTGAATTCAATTGCCTCTGAAATCCTCCTAATGGAAGGTGAAACTGGAACAGAGCTTTACCTTATGAAAAAAATGTTAAGCACCTTGTAGTGGTGTTCATGTATTTCTGCCATGCTGAATATGCAAATGGAACTGGGCTTCCACTTCATGGATTAGTCCAGCAATGAAGCACAGTGACATATCTGAATTGAAACAAACAAGCTGCTGGAGGAACTCAATGTATGTGTAAGGAAAACAATCGTTGACATTTTGGGTTGAAACCCTGCATCAGAAGCTGATCAGGTTTTGACCTGAATCCTTGATAATTCCTTTCCTCCACAGATGCTGCTCAACCCACTGCATTCCTCCAGCAGTTTGTTAATCCAGATTCCAGCATCTGCACTCTCCTGCGTCTCCAACATATGTTAAATCCTGATCATCGCTGACCCTGAAACTACCAGACAAGAAACATATGCAGGACTTTTATTTAGATGCCTGAGTGTTGGCAGTCCTGTTTGGAAGAACTGGCCCCAGTTGGCCCAATGTGTACACACAACAAGGCAGATATCCAACTCTGAATCTTCTAGTAACCACACTTGTATTTTTAATCAGTACTTTGTGTTTTTAAACCCAATACACAGTTTTCCAGAGCAACATAATGCTGTTGGTGATTTTTGTTCTTGAGCCACCAGCACCATCTGTATCCCAGGTAATCATTTCGAATTCTAGTATCTTTCTGCATGGGGTCTCCCTGAGATCTTTAATCACAATCTCCAGGAAATGGTCTTTCAGTTTCCTTCCTCTACTCATTATTTTCGTATTTGTCTGGAATGACTACCACTTGCAATTTTTTGCTCAAGTACCCTTTGTCTGTGCCATTGGCTTATTTCATGTCCATTGGTTTGACACTACATCTGAACAATGAAATCTTTGCTGGTATACCAAACGCTCCTCCCACATTGAAGTATCAGCCAAGATTATGTACATAAATTCAGCCAGACAAGCTTTGTGCTTGTATTCATGGAAGGCATTTCAAAAGAAGCAAGCTAAATTAGGAAGCAATTAGGATTGTGGAGTTTAGTTTTAAAAGCATATTTTTAAGAATCAGTCAGGTTCTATCAAAAGGAGAAACACCATAATTATAAGGCTCTGGTAAAGGATGAGACATAGACACAAGATGAGATATCTTGAACTAAACTGGTACCATTATAAAAATAGTTCTGAAGTAGCATGCTTAGGCCATCAAAAGAATAAAAGAGGAAATTGTAGCAGTGTACCCATTGTATCAATTTCCATAATACAAGGACAGGAATAGGAACAGTGGTTAAACAAGAGACAAGGAAGATTTTGTAGGGGTGAAATTGTCAGAATCACACAAAAAAAATTCTGACCTACTGTGCAGAAAATTTTCAAAATATTCACAAAAAATGAATAAAGTCAGCAAATTTGAACATGCTTTATTTTGAAATATAGTGATATAGCACAAAAATTCTACCATCTGAGTATGTTCAATGAAAATTTCATTTTCAGAAGTACTTAACTTATACTCCTTGTTTTCTGGGTTTCTCATACTTTTTTACTTATTTAGATGTGCTGTACAGCACAGTAGGTTCCTTAAGGTTGTTACAACTGGAGAGTGGTAATGGGGACAAGCTCCCACAATCTATTAAATGTTCCCAATGGCATGCACCTCAAATAGCCTCTGACAACCAAGACCAGCTCCAGACCTTCACGTGTGGATAGCTACTAAGCCCAGCAGAACCGTTTCTACTGACCTGAGAAGAGGCAACGGCAGGTTACTGGTACCTTAAATCCAGTTTCTTCGGGCAGATGGGGCTCGACAGCCGTGGTAGGCAGCTCATGCAGGAGAAGGATCTCAAACCTCTGCTGCCTTGCGACTATACCCACTCATGGGGAAGGCTTCAGGAGTAAACTCTGATGAAAAAATCTGAAGCTGGAGTCCCTCAGGCAGTCCTACATTGAGTTCAATGTTGACTGGCAACTCCTGCAACACTGCTGATACCAAACTGATCTGGTTTCTGTCGTATCTTTGGGTTCATCAGATGTGTAGAGGCAGGGAGCTTGCTACACGGGCAATAGCTTGACTCCATATTGTACTGACCAGGCTTGTGTATCTAAGCAACTAGGAAGAAATATCATGGTCATCTCTACAAAACATCTCTGGTCATCTCTGACCAACGGAGGCCTCAGATTCACAGCAGAGTAACAGGCCCTTCTGGCTCGAAAGTCTGTCCAATTAACCTATACTAAACCGTATGTCTTTGGAATGTGAGGGAAATCCAGAGCACCTGGAGGAAACTCACACAGTCACATGGAGAACATACAAACTCTTTACAGACATTGGTGGAATTGAATCCAGGTCACAGGCTTTGGAATAGCATTACACTAATCACTACGTTATGTGAAACCCCTTCTGCGCTACAAGGTTGATAGGTTTCTCCTGGTCCAATGAAATAATGTTATTTCAGTCATGTCAGTAATCACTTTGGTCCTGCCATTAAATTAGAGACTGCGGTGCTAGAGCTGTGAGTGAGGTGGGGTGATCTTTTTTTTTACTAGTTCCGCCAAATTTAAAAGTAGTATTTGATAAATATCTGTTACCTTCATTTTGCCTTCATTTTGTGGCAAAGTTAGTCAAATTAAGAGGTCCTCTGGCTGTCAAGTGGTAGGCTTTTGATACCAGGCCATAATCTTTGAGCAGAAAGTGAGATGAAAGCATTCAAAGTCTCAGTGTGATGAGGATAAAAAAAAATGTTTGAGATCTCAGGGGGTGGGGGGGGGAGGGATGCAGTATCAGTGTTTTGTAGAGTATGTCAGAAAGATTGCAATACTCTTTCATTGTGAATAAAGGTTCTCAGCTCCTCTTCTCCGTTTCCTAAGGCTCAGAAAGTTTTCATTGAAATTGTGGAGTAATTCTGAGCTATGAATCAATCTCCTCAGAGTAGATTTGTTGCACCTTTGTCACTCTCGTTGCCAGTAAGAAACGGCAGGCCGAGATGGTTTACCCAATTCCTCTGTATTTAGGATGTAGCTGGTTAAATTTCGAACATAGATTTTGGTAATACTTTGACGCTGACTTCAGTTCGGGAAGATTATCACCGAATAGTTGAATTGAAATATTCGAAGTTAATTTGAAATAGACAGGAAAGTATGAAAGGAATGTGAAAGGAATTCTAGTCCACTTTGAAACTGATCAGAACTTAATTTTTTAAATGTCCAATCCATGTAGTATTTTCATTCATGATCAGAGAATACAGCTGCATCTGATGAGTAGTCTCACTTGATTTCATTGTAAATAATTATTGTGATAATTGTTGAAAACACAGAACTGATCACTTGAAAATAAAAAAACACAGTATTTACATTTCTATCATGATTTTTTAGAACTTATGGTGATCAGATAATTTTTACAACTACTTTAGTGCCTTTTTAATGTATGCTCAGTGTAAGTGGAGGAAATAATCCAGGAAGATATCACAAGCAATATTAAGATCAGTACCTAATAACTTATTTTTTGATATTGATTGAAAAATGGATACCAATAAGATTTAAGGATAAGCTAATAATGCTTAAATAATGAGAAGTGTCCTATATTTGAAGTCAAATCTTTCCTCCAGGTTTCTGAAATCTAACAGTCTGGGCTAGAGATAACAGGTGCATTGTAAAGAGTCATGGAGTGAAAGTTTGTCCTCAGCTACAGAGGTTGAACATTAAAAACAATAGCAACTGCATGTTATAATCTACTTCTGAAATAATGTTACATCCACCTCCTAGACCTACATATTTAGCACAAGCATCAGAGAAATAAATTCTGCTTTATGAACTATGAGAAATTAAAGATTAGAAAATAAACAGCATAATGAAAGGGGAGAGAAGATTAAAGTGGTTGAATTAAATGTCCAAACAGGTACCGAAAGAGAAAGAAGGGGAAGGAATAAACAAAAAGGACCATAAAGTAAAACATTAAATTTTAATATGCAATTTTTAAAAATCTTTTAAAATAACCACACAGGATTTCAATCCCACACAGATATTTATTCATTTTAGGTGCCAAAGGCGTTGATTTGTTTTAATTAACATACATTACATCAACAAAAGGATATTTATGTTTATAGTTACTAATCCTATTTGTCCACATTGAAGTTTTATTTGCAACAATCCCAAAAATATAACAGCTTCACTACATTTATTGGATTTCAGCAATGTGTCAGATAGTAAAATAATTCTCTTGCAAAGCTAACATGCAACAGAACAACTTTAATAGCAACTTTTTGATATTTGCATTCAACTACACATCTGCTCCTTGCCTGAAGTTGTGGTGCCTTTCACACATGAATAAAGGCAAGCACCATTAGGCTCACCATTATTTTGACAGCGGTATCTGGACCAAAATGTTCTTCCATCTGCTCAGTGTAGGAGGCATATCTACTCCTTTTAGCAAGAGTTTAAAGGAGGCTTTAAAAACTGTTGATAATTGAAAAGAAATTGCAATATCCTCTTAGTGAGAAGGATTGAGAGATTACTCATTCTTAAGTATTGCTATGTTAGTTAAAATAAACAGGAACATACCTCCAAAACAGGACAATGTCTTGTTTGGAATGCGACATTACAGAAGTAAATCAACCCACTAACTGCCATGTAAAAATAGCTGGTAAGAACATTCTAATCTATGTGACGAGTGAGGAGTCATGAGGATGAAAGAACTGGACAAAAGTGTACTTTAAATATGTGATTTTACAGAAAGGATATGACAACACACATTAGGGTATCAAGCATTGGCATCTCCCTGTAGATATTGGATGAACAGTTGGTTATTGTTCCTGGTTTGGAGATTGAATTTATAAAATTATCCCTCATGTATCCAAAAGTCTTTTAAAAAACTACTTATAATTAAATATATACTGAAAATCTAGTTGGATGTACAATATTTCTGATAAATTAAAGAGCTGGATCAGAATGGGTAAGTGCAGGACTGATTGAGAAAGCCAAATCTGTCAGCTCTGCAGTATCAGTAGACCCTTGTATCCCATTTATTTCAATAAGAATTGAGGGGCAAAGGAAAAGTAAGGAAACACTCCTGATTTCAACCACATGTTGCATAAAAAATTCTTCTTCAGTCTTTTTATCCTTGCTTTATACCTGTGACCTCTGACACTCCTGCAAAAGGGAAAAGCCTTCCACTATCAACTAAGTTGAGACCCTCATAATTTTATATAGCTCTATCAAATCTCCCATTCTGCTTTTAATTATTTATTATTAATTTTCTGTGTTTTTAGCCTTTTAAAAACTTGTAATTATAAACCATGCTAGAAATAGTTATAAACTGACTAAATAGATTTACTAGTGATTAAAAGGTGGCAGAGAATTCTAGAATCTTAAAATGGTTAGAGCACAGAAGGAGACCTTTCAGCACATCATGACCAGGTTGCCTTTCTAACTAGTTTCACCAACTAGCCCTTTTCTCTATGGCCCTGAAAATTTTTCTCCACGATATTTATCTACTTCACTCAATATTATAATAGAACTACAGTACATCCAAAAGCAGTGCACTTCTGATTCCAACACCTTTTGCATAAAAATATTCTCTTAATTCTTTTCCCTTTTGTTTTATACATGTGACCTCTATGACACTCCACTATCAACTATGCTGAGACCCTCATCGTTTTATACATTTCTGTCAAGTCTACCATCAACCTTCTCATCTCTAAAAGTTCCAGCTCTCTATCACAGAGTTATACTGTTATTTAGAATGGAAACAGGATCCTTGATTCAACTTGTCACAACTGACCAAGTTGTCTCATTGAGCTCCTCATATTTGCCTTTGTTTGGCCCATATCTTTCTAAGCCTTTCCTATCCATTAACTAATCCAAATGCCTTTTAGACGTTGTAATTGTTTCTTCCTCTGGCAGCATGTTCTATATATCCATCACCCTCTGTGTGAAATGATTCTCAGATCCTCTTTAAATCTTTCCCCTCTTCATTTAAACCTATACCCTCTAGTTTTGGATTCTACTAATCCGGGAAGAAGCCTTGGGCTATTTACTTTAGATTGCATTGTAAGTATCATCTATCATCCCTGGATCTATTCTTGAAAATCTTTTCTGAACGCTTCAAAACCTAAATATTCTTTTATAATATGGAGACCAGAGATGTACACAAATAAGGTGTGGCCTATATTTTATAAAAAATAGCAATTATTTCTCTGCATTTACATTCAATGTTTCTATTGATAAAGCCAGAAATATGAGGGACTTATTGACCAATTTCTCAACCTGATCTGCTACTTTCAATGATTTGCACACACATATTCTCCAGGGGCCTTTGCTCTTGTATCTCTTCTGGAGCAGTAACCAGTATGTCATAGTGCATACTCTGATTTTCCCTATCATGTATGCCTCCACATTAAATTTCATCAACTATGTGTCTGCCTTTTTCACTAGCCGCCTGTTTATATACTGCTGGGTTCTACCACTAATCTGTTCACAGTTCACAACATTGCGAAATTTGTGTTACCTGAAAATTTAGAAATTATGGCTTGAGCTTAAATGAGAATTTTAAAGTGATCAAAAATGAAATGAAATGAAATATCTTTATTTTCAATGCTTAGTACAATTGATCATGCACCAATATAGCAAAAATGAGTTTGCAACTCTCATACTCAATGCTATAAAACAACAAATAAAATAAATAAACAATAAATAAAATCAAGTAATCAGCCAGTACAAGCGATGTCCAGCAGTACAAAAGCGAAACTCAGACACATGACAGCCATAAAACCAGTATTAAAAGTAGCAATATAACAAATTTATGGATAATGCTTGATCGATTGGTTCAGAGCAATTATAGCTCTGGGGAAAAAGCTATTTTTCAGTCTGGAAATGCGGGCATAGAAAATCTTATAATACCTACCAGATGGAAGAAGTTCAAACAGATGATTGCATGGGTGTGTATTGTCCTTACAGATGCTTATGGCTTTCCTTAGGCAGCGAGAGCTGTAGGTGTCCTCCAGGGCTGGGAGCTGTGTCCCAGTGATCAGAGGTAAGCAAGGGGGGATATCACTGGAATGCAATGCCAGAGTTGGTAGTAGGGGCAGATACATTAAAGACATTCAAGAGACTCCTAATTCAGCACATAGATGAGAGAAAGTGGAGGTCTATGTGGGAGAGAGATGGTCAGATTGATATTGGATTAGGGTAAAGGGTTGGCACAAAATTATAGGCCTGTACTGTGCTGTGATGTTTTATGTTCTATGCTATATCTTTACAAGTTAAGACCATAAGACTGTAAAATATAGAATCAGAATTAGGCCATTTGGTCCATTGAGTCTGCTCTGCCATTTCGTCATGGCTAATCCAATTTTCCTCTCAGCTCAAGTCTCCAGCCTTCTCCCCATATTCCTTCATGCCCTGACCAATCAAGGATTTATCAACCACTGCCTTAAATATACATAAAGACTTGGCCTCCGCAGCTGCTTGTGGCAAAGAATTTCACAGATTCAGGACTCCCTGGCTAAGGAAATTCCTCCTCATCTCCATTTTAGAAGGGCACCTCTATTTTCTGAGGCTGTGTCCTCTGGTCTTAGACTCTCCCACCATATGAAACATCCTCACCACATCCACTTTATCAAGGCCTTTCACTATTCAATAGGTTTCAATGAGGTCATCCCTCATTCTTCTAAATCCTAGTGAATCCAGGCCCAAAGCCATCAAATGCTCTTCATATGACATGCCATTCAAATCTGGGATCATTATCATTACCATCCTTTGAACCCTCTCTAGCTTCAGCACATCCTTTCTAAGATAAGGAACCCCAGACCTGCACACAATACTCCAAGTGAGGCCTCTCCAGAGCTTTATAAAGTTTCAACATTACATCCTTGGTTTTAGATTCAAGCCCTCCTGAAATAAATGCCAACATTGCATTTGCCTTCCTCACCACAGACTCAACTTGAAAATTAATCTTCAAAAAGGCCTGCACATGAATTTCCAAGTCTTTTTGCCAATCAATTTTTTTTGTATTTTCTGTCCAGTAAGAAAATAGTTATCTCTTTCATTTCTTCTACCAAAGTGCATAATACACTCTTCCCTAGATTATATTCCATTTGCCATTTCTTTGCCTATTCTACTAATCTTCTGTGGCCTCTCTACTTCCGCAAAACTACCTGCACCTCCACCTATCTTCATATCATCTGCAGACTTTTCAACAATGCCATCAATTCCATCATCCATATCATTGACATAACATAAAAAAAGTCAGTCCCAACATAGACCCCTGAGGAACACCAGTAGTCACTGGCAGCCAGCCAGAAAAGGCTCTCTTTATTCCCATTCTTTTCCTCCTGCCAATCATGCATTGCTTTATCCATGCTAGAATGTTTCCTCTGGACTCATAGTTTGTTAAACAGCCCCATGTGTGTCACCTTGACATAGGGCCTCTGAAAATCCAAATACACCACAACAACCGATTCTTCTTTGTCTATCCTACTTATTAATTCACCAAAGAATACCAACAAATTTTTCAGGCAAGATTTTCCCTTGAGGAAACTATGGCCTGTTTTATCATGTGCCTCCAAGTATCCTGAGACTTCATCCTTAATAATTGACTCCAACATCCTCCGAACTATTGAGATCAGATTAACTGGACTGTACTTTACTTTCTTCTGCCTCTCTCCCTTCTTGAAATGTGGAGTGACAATATCAATTTTTGAGTCTATCAGAAGAATTTGGAAGGAGTGGATTGGGACAATTTGTTTTATAGGAAGGATGTAATAGAGAAATGGAGGTCATTTAAAGGTGAAATTTTGAGGGTACAGAATCTTTATGTTCCTGTTAGGTTGAAAGGAAAGGTTAAAAGTTTGAGAGAGCCATGGTTTTCAAGGGATATTGGAAACTTGCTTCGGAAAAAGAGAGAGATCTACAATAAATATAGGCAACTTGGAGTAAATGAGGTGTTCAAGGAATATAAAGAATGTAAAAAGAATCTTCAGGAAGAGATTAGAAAAGCTAAAAGATATGATGTTGCTTTGGCAAGTAAGGCGAAAATCAATCCAAAGGGTTTCTACAGTGATATTAATAGCAAAAAGATTGTGAGGGATAAAATTGGTCCCTTAGAGAATCAGAGTGGACAGCTATGTGCGGAGCCAAAAGAGATGGGGGAGATTTTGAACAATTTCTTTTCTTCGGTATTCACTAAGGAGAAGGATATTGAATTGTGTAAGGTAAGGGAAACAAGTAGGGTAGTTATGGAAACTATGATGATTAAAGAAGAGGAAGTACCGGCGCTTTTAAGGAATATAAAAGTGGATAAGTCTCCGGGTCTGGACAAGATATTCCCTAGGACCTTGAGGGAAGTTGGTGTAGAAATAGCAGGGGCTCTGACAGAAATATTTCAAATGTCATTAGAAGCAGGGATGGTGCCGAAGGATTGGCATACTGCTCATGTGGTTCCATTGTTTAAAAAGGGTTCTAAGAGTAAACCTAGCAATTATCGGCCTGTAAATTTGACATCAGTGGTGGGTAAATTAATGGAAAGTATTCTTAGAGATGGTATATATAATTATCTGGATAGACAGGGTTTGATTAGGAACAGTCAACATGGATCTGTGCGTGGAAGGTCATGTTTGACAAATCTTATTGAATTTTTTGAAGAGGTTACTAAGAAAATTGACGAATGTAAAGCGGTGGATGTTGTCTATATGGACTTCAGTAAGGCCTTTTCAAGGTTCCACACGGAAGGTTAGTTAGAAAGGTTCAATCGTTATCTATAAATATTGAAGTTGTAAAATGAATTCAGCAGTGGCTGGATGGGAGATGCCAGAGAGTAGTGGTGGATAACTGTTTGTCAGATTGGAGGCCAGTGACTAGTGGTGTGCCTCAGAGATCTGTACTGGGTACAATGTTGTTTGTCATAATGATCATTAATGATCTGGATGATAGGGTGGTAAATTGGATTAGTAAGTATGCAGATGATACCAAGATTGCTGGCGTCGTGGATAATGAAGTAGGTTTTCAAAGCTTGCAGAAAGATTTAGGCTAGTTAGAAGAGTGGGTTGAAAGATGGCAGATGGAGTTTAATGCTGATAAGTGTGAGGTGTTACATTTTGGTAGAACTAATCAAAATAGGACATACATGGTAAATGGTAGGGCATTGAGGAATGCAGTAGAACAGAGGGATCTAGGAATAATGATGCATAGTTCCCTGAAGGTGGAATCTGATGTGGATAGGGTGGTGAAGAAAGCTTTTGGTATTCTGGCCTTTATAAATCAGAGCATTGAGTATAGTAATGTTAAAATTGTACAAGGCATTGGTGAAGCCAAATTTGGAGTATTGCGTACAGTTCTGGTCACCAAATTATAGGAAAGATATCAACAAAATAGAGAGAGTACAGAGTAGATTTACTAGAATGTTACCTGGGTCTCAGCACTTAAGTTACAGAGAAAGATCAAACAAGTTAGGTCTTTATTCTTTGGAGCGTAGAAGGTTGAGGGGGGACTTGATAGAGGTACTTAAAATTATGCTGGGGATAGATAGAGTTGACGTGGATAGGCCTTTTCTATTGAGAGTAGGGGAGATTCAAACAAGAGGACATGAGTTGAGAGTTAAGGGGCAAAAGTTTAGGGGTAACACGAGGGGGAACTTCTTTACTCAGAGAGTGGTAGCTGTGTGGAACGAGCTTCCAGTAGAAGTGGTAGAAGCAGGTTCGAGTTTGTCATTTAAAAAAAAATTGGATAGGTATATGGACAGGAAAGGAATGGAGGGTTATGGGCTGAGCGCAAGTAGATGGGACTAGGTAAGAGTAAGCGTTCGGCACAGACTGTTTCCATGCTGTAATTGTTATATGGTTGTTGTTAATTCCAGACTCTAGTGATTCTTGAAGAAATAATTAACAATGCCTCCACAATTTCTTCAGCCACCTCTTTAAGAACCATGTGATGTACACCATCTGGTCCAGGTGACTTATCTACCTCCAAACTTTTCAGTTTCCCAAGAACCTTCTCTCATGTTATCTTCACAGTCTTCATGCCCCCTGACACCAGGAACTCCACCATACTACTAGTGTCTTCCACAATGAAGACTGATGCAAAATACTTATTCAGTTCATCTGCAATTTCATTGTCTCCCATTACTACCTATCCAGCAGTGTTTTACAGCAGTCCAATATCCACTATCCACTATCTCACTATCCACCTTCCTCCACTTTGAAAGACAGGGCAAGGGATTACATTATAAATGGGACAATAATAAAAGGTCTGGAGTAACAAAGGGGCCTTGCAAAAGATTTGGAAAAATTGTTAAGTGTAGCAGGACCAATCATTAATATGGATGAAAAGGATACATGATGCTTTGTTTATCAAACAGGAATCTATAGTGAGATCTTTTTGGAGCTATGTACAGCTATAGTACGTTGGAATTGAAGCCATAGCTTCAGTATTGGGCCCTATTCTAGTCACAATGTTACAGAGGGTGCAAATGAATTCACAAAAATGTTCACAAGATTGCAAAACTTGAGTTGTGGGGAAAAGACTGGGCTTGCTTTTTACATTTTATGTATCTGAAGAAACTTCTGGTATCCTCTTTAATGTTATTGGCTAGCTTACTTTTGTATTTGATCTTTATCTTCTTAATGACTTTTTAGTTACCTTCTGTTGTTATTTAACATCTTCCCAATCCTCTAACCTCCCATTAATTTTTTGCCCTATTATATTCCCTTTCTCTTGTTATCTCATTATCTTGTGTCATCTTTCCTTTAGAATACTTTATCCTCTTTGGTATGTATATATCTTTTGCCTTCCGACTTGCTTCCAGAAATTTCCGCCATTGTTGTTCTGCCATCATCCCTGCCAGTGTTCTTTTCCAATGAGTTCTGGCCAACTCCTCACTCATACCTCTGTAATTCCCTTTACTCCACTGTAATACCGATATATCTGATTTTAGCTTCTTCTCAAATTTCAGGTTGAATTCAATCATATTATGATCACCTGCCCCTAAGGGTTCTTTTACCTTAAAGTCTTAACTTAATTTCAAGTTAATATAGATTAAAAAAGAAAGAGCTCCAATAATGGTTCCAGGGAATCTCACTATCCAACTTCCTCCACTTTGAAAGACAGGGCAAGGGATTACATTATAAATGGGACAATAATAAAAGGTCTGGAGTAACAAAGGGGCCTTGCAAAAGGTTTGGAAAAATTGTTAAGTGTAGCAGGACCATTCATTAATATGGGTGAAAAGGATACATGATGCTTTGTTTATCAAACAAGAATCTACAGTGAGATCTTTTTGGAACTATGTACAGCTATATTATGTTGGAACTGAAGCCATAGCTTCATTATTGGGCCCTGTTCTGGTCACCATGATATAGAGGGTGCAAATGAATTCACAAGAATGATCACAAGATTGCAAAACTTGAGTTGTGGGGAAAAGGCTGGGCTTGCTTTTTTATTGAAAGAGAGAAAGTTAAAGAACGAGTTAAAAACTAAAAAAGCTGGAAATATTCCAGTCCAGGGCACACCAATGAGATGGCAGAATATTGCAGCCAATAGTGCTTCTGCTTTATAAATTCTGTGACACCAGGTCAATATTAAGCTGTCTGCCTGGAATTTGTATTTTCTCCCTACGACCATGTAGATTTCTTCCAGGTTCTCCAGTATCTCCAAACATCACAAAGCAGGTTGAGAGGTTATTTGGCCACTTAAAATTGCTCCTAGTAAGTAAATTCAGAATAGGGAGGAGATACACCTGGGTGTTACCTGGAATGGAAAGTTGTAGTTAAAAGGAGAGAATAGATAAGCTGGGTTTATTATCACTATGAAACTGATAGAATCTTTATAGAAGCTTATAAAATTATGAGGGCACAGATAGGACAAATTGTTAGAGTCTACTTCTCAGGCAAAGGTGTCTAGAACTAAAGGCCACAGGTCTAAGGTGAGAGGGTAGAAATTTAAAGAGATCTAAAGGATAAAATTTTTACATTTCTTTCTATGTGGTGCTGATTATCTGGTTAATCCAAATGGTGGAAGCAGCTGCATCTATGATGTTTAAAAGGCATTTGGACAGATGCCTGGGTATGAATGGAGTAGAGGGATGTGGACATAATGTAGGCAAATGGCATTAGTCTCGATGGGTAGTGGAGTCTGCATAGGAGAGGTGGGCTGTTTCCATGCTGTACATCCTGTGATTCTATTAATTAGCTATAAAACTGTACGCCTACATTTTCCATTGATGGTTTCTATTTGTGGTGGTAATAATCAAATAGAAAGTTTAGTGTAGAGATTGACATTTAACATTTATTGTTCAGTCTTACATTGTTGAGGGGGTTTTCACTAAATGGTGTACAGCTGCAGTTTATGATTCTAAAGTGCTGGAGCAAAGTGACTGAGCTGCAAAGCTATTATAAACCATTGTATGTAAAACACATCATTAATTTCTAATTAGCTGAATAAAAATTGTTTAGGTAATGATCACATCTTCCCCAAAGATATTATTTTTTTGTGGTCATCTTTATTAATAGAAATGTGGTTGAACAGAATTGGAGCAATCCTCACTCAGCCAGCAGTTCCATGTAATCCTGGGGGAGAGACCTATCCAAAGTCTTTAAACAGCCCTACCATTAGCGAAGCAAGCCTGATAAATCTTTTTTTAGTCACTGTGTATGGATGAATTGCTGACATTGAAGAACTAAATAAAAAAAATAGAAGGCCCACAATTCCAGATGCCAAAAATATTGCTTGCAAATTGGGAATTTACAAGCATAGACTTCATCAATTCAAAAGAAGTTAAAAATAAAAGTATTTGTTAAGTATCTGCTCCAGATCCCCTTTTCAAGCTTGTCAACACACATGTGGTTATTTGAAAGGCATTCATCATGACACCATTTCCCCTCAGTATAATTTTAAATTTCACCCTGATGAACAGAAAGTAAAATTTGAACAAACGAGCCTAAATAAGACCAATAGTACTGGACTCAAATGGGAGGAAGGTACTGTCATTTAAGATGTTGACTTTCAACTGAAGTGATGTTATGCACTCATTCAAAAGTTTGTCTTGTTTCCTTTCTGAGGGAAAAGTGTGAAACACAGAACTAGGATTTACCTCCTTCTAGTGAGACCACCCACAGGAGTTTTGATACATTTTCAGCAGATTGTGGGTGAGACGTTTACTCTGACTGCCTAATATTATCAATGGGACACCCGGTTGCTTAGAAAGATTGGAGCTCATGTAAATTTAGTGGGTACACTGACAACACCAATGGCTCCTTGGGCTGGAAGTAATATTTTAAACTTGGAAGGCAGAAGCTCCAGAAGTGAAATTGGGCAGGGAGTTTCTTGAAGCATGCAGATCAGCAATGGGATGACCTTCCAGAAAGCTTTAAAACTTTAAAGCACAAAATGCCTAGAAAATTATGAAAAAAAGTGTTGCTCTCCACGAAATTTTAAATTGTCATAGGAAACCTCTCCTTCCAGATCTGCCTGGCTCCAGATTTGTGAACAGATTGAGAAAAATACAGCTACAGAATGAGGAGAGCTGATGACCTGACAATGTCAACTGGTCCCTAATTTGCACTTCTTTTGGTCCATAGCCTAATTTCTTTTTGGTCATTACTTTTTGGGATGGATCATTCTTGATCAAGCCAGAATTTAAACCCCATCCTTCGAGAAGATAATGGTGATTTGACTTGTTGAATCACTGCTATTCTTCTTATCAGGGTACTTCCAGAATGCTGTTGGGTGGTGAGTTCCAGGAGGTAGATAGAGACTGATTTGAGTTCTACCGGCTGCCTACTCAAAGGTTGACCAATAATCAAAGATAACACTTCCGTGCTATTGGTTGTCCTACTAGCTAGTCCAGAGGTCTAACTGGAATAGTGGTAAAATGAACTCATGTAAACTTCTTACTTGTATGGTGCTATCACAAAGAGCATCACTACTTCCCTATTTGTATGCAATACCAACTCATATAAGACCATAAGACAAAGGAGCAGAAGTAGGCCATTCAGCCCATCGAGTCTGCTGTGCCATTTTATCATGAGCTGATCCATTCTCCCATTTAGTCCCACTCCCCTACCTTCTCACTATAACCTTTGATGCCCTGGCTACTCAGATACCTATCAATCTCTGCCTTAAATACACCCAATGACTTGGCCTCCACTGCTGCCCGTGGCAACAAATTCCATAGATTCACCACCCTCTGGCAAAAAAAAAAATTCTTTGCATTTCTGTTCTGAATGAGCGCCCTTCAATCCTTAAGTCATGCCCTCTTGTACTGGACTCCCCCATTATGGGAAACAACTTTGCCACATCCACTCTGTCTATGCCTTTCAACATTCAAAATGTTTCTATGAGGTCTCCCTTCATTCTTCTAAACTCCGAGGAATACAGTCCAAGAGCGGACAAACATTCCTCATATGTTAACCCTCTCATTCCCGGAATCATTCTAGTGAATCTTCTCTGTATCCTCTCCAATGTCAGCACATCCTTTCTTATATAAGGAGACCAAAACTGCCCACAGTACTCCAAGTGAGGTCTCACCAGCGCCTTATAGAGCCTCAACATCACATCCCTGCTTTCTATTCCTATAGAAATGAATGCCAACATTGCATTCGCCTTCTTCACCACCGACTCAAAGGCTTACATTCACCTCTGATCATACTCTACTAATCATACATTGGTAAATAAATATCAATAATAGCAAAATTTCCATTTGGGATACGCCGTGAATGTTCACAAAATCATCAAAAATTAATGTTTTGCAAAAATTTGCAAAGGCTGTAAAAATGAGACATTTTGAGCTTTATTTGAATTGCTCTCATGTTGATCTGAGAACATTAATCATAACATTGACACAACTTTATTGTTAGTTTGAGCTCTAACAGAATTTTCAAGGAATTAAATAAATGGAAGAAATGCTTGTGTAACTGTCAAGGAATCAGATCCATAAGGATCAATTTGAAGTAAGAGGAAAGAGAAAGGAAAAAGAGATAGATTGTTGTCACAATTACTTCACAAAGATGAGAAAGGTTCTTCTTATTAAACATTGGTACATTTGTTTGCACATTGAAACTAAGCTGTAGCTCAAGGGTAATTGTACTGTGATCAAATCTCCCAGCTTTAATTTTGAATGGATGTTTTGAATATTGAATGAAGATGGTATAAATAAGGTTGACTTCCCTATTCTTCTTAATGTACTGAAAAATTAGACCAGCTAGGCAAAGCTTACCTGTTTAGTTATCAAAATGGTAATTTTTCATCTTTTTAAATTATGTTTTTTGTATTTTTATTAATTGGCATGGAAATATGAATTTTTGAACGTTAGGAGTTTGATTTAGACCTTAAGGGTCCTCAAAACATTTGATTTAATCACAGCTGGTCTGTACCTCATATTCTTTTTGCTTATTTATTCTATATGCCTGACATATTTCTGGACCCACATGTTTTTGAACAATGCTTATATATTTATCTGTCTTTCTTTCAATCCTGTTGCTTCTATCACCATCAATAAAGCTATAAAATTTGTCTTTGTAATATAAATGACATGGCTATTACTCCGTCATCGGAATGTATCTTTTTTTCATAAAGTACGTTTCAATTGTTAAAGAAAATCCCAGAGTGAATAAGGTACATTAAATAGTGACTTTGTATTTGTTTGCCTTTGATTCATCAGTTGAGCAGTCAAACAGATGCATGGAGTACTCATGTTGGGATATCTTGTTAACTCTAGGGTATACTTAACTATTTCATACGACTGTCAAATACAGCTGTGAACACTGGATTGAAGGCTTGATTTTTTTTTGATGTTATACCTGAGCACTCCAAAAAGCTGAGAACTCTATTAGTGGGCTCCTATGTGGCAAACTGTCCCTGGCCCTTCGGTCCAGCACCATAACCCTTCTCATTCTCTCTGTCCTCCTCCACATTCTGCTGGCTCTACACACACAGGAGGCTGTGCTGCGTCATGGCCTCTGGCGGACGTCCCTTGGGGTCTGCGGCAGTCAGAACCTGCACACAGCCCATGCACATAAGCGTCGCTGAGCACCGCAAGTCCATTCAATTCATCCTAATCCACTCACTCAAAACTCCTCTTCTCCTGAGTTACCCCTGGCTCTCCACTCGCAACCCTCAATTCACCGGGTCATTCAGTTCATTGCTGAGGAGCTTAGGAGAGTCAATGGCGCTTATTGATGACTCCTTTCTATTTCTATCTCTAATATCTCTATTTTTCCCTTTCAGGGTCTTTTGAAGACCCTGACCTGGAGTTACACGCTGACTATGGTTCTTTGTGGGAGTGGGACCCGTTCTTGGGGTTTCATGACTGGCTGTTATTCGACATGCTAAGGGCGTGGCCTAAGAGCTTCACTCACCTTAGGAGGTCTGAGATTTTGTGGCGAGCAGATCGAAGGTCAGTGTCATAGCCGGAAATCAGTGTGTCGTAGGAGTCAGAAAATCCTTGGCTGTGTGCCCAGAGACCTGAGATCTTTGGGCACAAAGCTCGGAAAAAGCAATGCAACGGATTTTTAACATTGTAAACCAGCGAGTTGTTTGTTACGTCTCTCCTCTCACTGTGAAATGGAGATACCTCTTTCTCCCTCATTAGGGGGAGAAAGAGCCTGTGGTATTTTGAATACCAGGTGAACGAGTAGACCTTGGGGTACTGCAAGTCTGTGTCTTTGTTGTTGCTTTGCTCATGCTTGAGTGCTCGGTGGTGGGTGCCGATGCTTTTTTTTGCCAGTGGGGTAAGTGGGGATCGTTGCTTGCTGCTGCTTACACAGAGGAGGGAGGGGAGCTGGGGGGGACTTTGGGGTTCTAACATTTAACTGTCTTTCATTCTTTGGGGACACTCCTCTGTTTTCATGGATGATTGCAAAGAAAAAGCAATTCAGGATGTATACATTTCTCTGACATTAAATGTACCCTTGAACACTTTTGAAAACTTTGAGTTGAGGACCCAACTGCTAGACCTCAGTTGACTTCACCCCACAGATCTATGGAGATGGAGGAAACCCTTAACTTCACCAAACTCCCATAGGAATACCATGACTCAGCTAGTGCCTTCAGTGAAAGGGAAACCAGCATCCTGCCACCTCACAGAACACACAACTGCATGATTGACCTGCCCCCAGAACTCCCCAAGGCTGTCTGCTCTTCCTCACTCCTCCTACAATCCAAGCCATGAATGACTACATCGTCAAGCCACTCCAGCATGGCTTCATTCAGCCATCCCAGCTTATAGCCAGTGCAAGATTCTTCTTTCAAAAAGAAAGATGGGTGGGGGGGAGGAATTGCCTTTGTCCCTGCGTTGATGACGGTGAGCTGAACAGAACCAGCATTGAGAACTGCTTCCCTCTCTTCTTGATGAACGATAGCACATTTGAAATACTCTACAGGGCACAGATCTTCAGAGACTGGATCTACTGAGTGCATACAACCTGCTCCGTATCTGCCAGAGGGATGAGTGGAAGATGGCGTTCATAACACACGTTGGCCACTACGAGTACTTTGTGATGTATTTTGTACTTTTCCACAGTCCAGCCATCTTCCAAGCCTTTATTAATGAGATTCTATGAGACATGCTACACAGGTATATGTTTGTCTATCTTGATGTCTTCCTTACCTTCTCCGAGAACCTCCAAAATCACATCTGTCACGTTTGTTCAGTCCTTCATTATCTCTTCAAAACCCAGCCGTACTCCAAGTTAGAAAAATGCCAGTTCCACACCCCAGTCATTTCCTTCCTGGGTTAAGTCCTTTCACCCCAAGGCATAACCATGGGCCTAGAGGAAGTGCACACCATCAAGGAATGGCCCCGACCATGCACCCTCAAACAGCTACAGTACTTCTTGGGCTTTTCCAATTTCTACCACCATTTCATCTGAAGCTACAACCAAATTGCCATTCCGCTCACTTCCCTCACCAAATCACCTACCTCACAGAGATCTGCTCTGCTGCCGCAGGCTATGCTTTTGAGGAGCTCAAGAGACGCTTCACCACCGCTCTCATTCTCCATCATCCAAACATCTCTGGAACGTTTTTTGGTCAATGTGGACATTTTGCCGTGGGCACTGGAGCCATCCTCTCCCAGTGAGAATTGGACATGAAGACACACCCTTATGCTTTCTTCTCGTGTAAATTGTGCCATTGTGGAGTAGATGATGGGGAGCTACTTGCTATTAAGTGGGCCTTGGAGGAATGGAGATGTTGGTTGATGGGAAACAACTTCCTAATTTGAACTGACATCTATAACCTTATATCTATACAACAGATCCACCGACTCAGCCCACATCAGGCTTGCTGGGCTACTCTTCTTCAAATAATTCAGTTTCACCATTTCCTACCAACCTGGCTCCAAGAACACCAAGGCAGATGCCCTGTCATGACAGTTAGACCCATTTGAAATGGAGCCCAACCCTCGACCAATTATTCCATCCTCTTAGATACTCGCCCCGATCATCTACGATCTTGAGAACCAGATCTGCCAGGCCCTACAGCACAATCCTGCTCTGGTCAACACTCCTGATAATTGCATGTACATGCTGAGGCCATGCGCTCTGATGCACTACAGTGGGCCCATTGCTCAACCCTCCCTGGCCATCCAGACACACAACCTACTCTGGATTTTCTGTGAAGCTGGTTCTGGTGACCCAGATGTATGGCAGTTTGTCAATGCTTGCCTTCAGTATGCCAGGGCCAATTCCTCCAACCAGGGCCCTTCTGGGCTCTTCAATGTCCATGGTCCCATATTGCCATGGATCTCATCACAAGTTTGCCATCTTCTGATAGAGCCATGGTGATCCTGAGTGTTAGACTGGTTCTTCAAGGTGGCGTACTTCATTGGCCTTCAAAGCTTCCATCAGCCACTAAGATGACAGACCTAGTTCGCCTTCATGGCTTCTCTTAGGACTTTGTGTTGCAGCAGGGCCCACAATTCAACTCCCACTACTTCTGAGCCTTCTGCTTCTTTCTCTGCATCTCAGTAAGTTTGTCCTCTCTCTATCATCCGCAGACAAATAGCCAGTCAGACAGTTAGCAAGTGAAGAAGTTTCTGTAGTGCCTTGCTGCCTCTGACCCTTCCACATGGAAGAAGTATCTGCTCTGGGCTGAGTTGTCCCACAGTCTACACACCTCCTTCGCCACAGGCTGTTTCCTTTGGAGGAGCCCATGATGGAAGTACTATCCACAAGGGCCCTGGTGCGTCGCTGCTGGAATGCACGGAGGAAGGCATGGAGGGCCATCCTAGTCACCTACTATGCCTAATGCCATCCATTATCGGCACCCATCCAGGCTACTCCAGCCTGCGGACCATATCTGACTCCCCATCTGATATATTACCCTGCGCCGCATCGACTCCCACAAGCTCTCACCTCAGTTCATGGGTCCCTTCAAGAACACACATTGCATCACTTACCATCTCCAGCTGCCATAATTTCCCAGTATCACACCTACCTTCCATGTGCCCTGTCTCAAGCCTGTTATCTATGGACAACTCAGCCTATCTGAGCCTGCACCTCTGGAATCTAGGATGGTGGAAGTTGATCCTGTGTACACCATACACCAGTTGCAGGATTCAAGTCACTGCAGATGGGGTGTGCATTTTCTAGACAACTGGGAGTGTATGGACTGGAGGAGAGTCTTGGGTGCTGTCCAGTTACATCTTCAATCAACACACATCAAAGTTGCTGGTGAATGCAGCAGGCCAGCAGCATCTGTAGGAAGAGGTGCAGTCGATGTTTCAGGCCGAGACCCTTCGTCAGGACTACATCTTCAATCCATCATTTATGGATGAGTTCCACCAGACCCATCCAGATCATCCCGGGCTGGTGGCAGCTGGCAATGCAGAGGGTGGGGTGGGGGATAGCTCTGTTAGGACTGCTCCTGCAGGCACCTCCAGCCTCCACCCAGCTAATGGGATTCACCTGCTGATCATTCCAGATTCATCATCTGCAGTCTGTTTAACCTCAGTTCTCATCGAGGGTTCTTGTTCACTCATTGAACCAGCCAGCCTCAACCAGTTGCTCCTTGTTGCCTGCTGTATTTCATTTCTGTATTTCTGTTCTCTCTTGGTTTGTGGTAAGACCTGTAATCTTGTTGTCTAGTATGCAAGTTATCAGCTACTACTGAATTGTCTCCTGCTGTTCTGTTTTTGTGTCAAATCTCCTCTACATTTACTGATAATTACTAGAAGAGCATTGTCCATAACAGAGCCACTGCAATTCAGCTTTCTTCCATGTTTCATCCTAAAAATCTGTCTTTATTTTCTTTAAGTTGACATTTTTGTTCCAATCCACTGAATATCCAGAAACTCAATAAATCAGGCAGCAACCGAGGAAAGAAATGGACTGTCAATGTTTTGGGTCGAGACCCTGTTAGCCCAGATGAACAGTCTTTACTCAAAACATCAACTGCCTATTTCTCTCCATAGGTGCTGTCCGAGCTGCTGAGTTCCTCCACTAGTTATTGTGTTACTCCACATTCCAGCATATGAAATCATTTGTATCTCAACATCACAATTCTCATACACATTATTATTCTCAAGGGTGGCTCCCCGCTTTAGCTGGCAAGTGATCAACTATGGATTCACAGTTCAACTGGACTCGCACATGTGCTGTAACGGAAAGGAACAAAATCATTTACCTTTCCAATTACCCCTAAGAGGCATTGCATCATATGCATGGGCTTCCACTCATCATGTGTTAGATACCGAAGATTGGGTATGGGCATACAGTATATCGGACAGTCAGGCCTTTCACTGTGGCTACTAACTGGTTACCTTCTAGTTTCATGTGTCATGCACTCCTGCCTGCCAAGTTTGCACAGGCAGGTGCCAGTAAATCCAACTATGACTCCAATTACCAGATTCAAATTCATACTGAGTCAACACACAGTCAATGCCTGTTAGCCTTATAATTAAAAGTAAATGCAGTGTTGATGCTTGCTAATATGGTGATGTTGAAGGTACATTGGGATTGATGAAGGTGCAACAAAACTTATTTGTGTAGCATCTTCGGCTGGTAAAATTTCACAAAGCTTTTCATGACATTTGTTAAGCAATATTGATCACCAAGCCACAGTAGGAGATGTTAGGTATTCAGGTAACAAAAATTGTGGTCAATATCATAATCAGCTATCATCTGTTATGAGACCAGAGTAAAGGCATCCGTTAGTCTTGCGAGATCATGGATTTGCGCCTGGAAAGTCTTCACTCTCCAGGGCGCAGGCCTGGGCAAGATTGTATGGAAGACCAGCAGTTGCCCATGCTGCAAGCCTCCCCTCTCCATGACACCAATGTTGTCCAAGGGAAGGGCATTAGTACCCATGCAGCTTGACACCAGTGTCGTCGCAGAGCAATGTGTGATTAAGGGCTTGAACTCACGACCTTCAGGTAGCTAGTCCAATGCCTTAACCACTTGGCCATGTGCCCAGAAGAGCATAATAAATAGGAGCATGAGTAAGCTATTTGGCTTGTCAAGTCTGCTTCCACTTTCAATAAGTTCATGTCTGATCTGGCTGTTAACTCAGCTTCAACCACCTGCCTTTTCTATATAATCTTTAATCTGCTATGCAAAATATATATCTAACTATGTCTTAAGTGTATTTAATGAGTTGGCCTGTACTGCTTCCCTGGGCAAAAAATTCCACAGATTCACTAGTCTCCAATTTCTGTCCTAAATCTTAAGGCCAGGTCTCTTAGTTCTTGTCTCATTGCCAGTAAAACCAACTTCCTTTCTCTATCATTTCTATCCCTTTCAGAATTTTATGTTTCTTCTACAAATAAAGGTGCAAAAGGAAAGCTGTTGGGCTATAATTATTCAACAAAACATACCTGCTTTAAAGAACAACACACAAAAAAATGCTGGAGGTACTTAGCAGATCAGTATGGAAGAGAATGATTCCCTTCCCTGGAAGCTGTTGATTTGCTGAGTTCCTCCAGCATTTTGCATATGTTGCTCTGGATTTCTAGCGACTGTAGAATCTCTTGTACTTTTGATCTGTTTAAAGAGGTTAATAACTACAGTATATTAGCCTATACTTGTCCTTATTTTTCCTGAAACTTGGCAACTAGTTAAAAAAAAACACAAACTGATTCTTTCAAAATGAAGGAAAAGATATACCTAGTCTGTATTATTTTTGCAAATATAAACATGTAGTCCAAAGTGCAAGAATAGGAGCAGAGCACCAGTGAGTTGGCTTCAATCTACCCTTTATAGAGGGAACAGAGATCAATAAACATAAATGCGTATGATATGGTAATGACAAGATAATGAGGGTGAGGATAGTGAGCAAGTTTGGAATCTTCCATATCGTTCCATGTGATGCCTGGTGATATCACGTGACACCCATAGTGAGTATTGTGATATTAACAGCTAGTAAAGCACCATGTGGGGCACCAGTTTCACAAAACACAATTACGGCTGTACAAGAAGGATTATATATTTAATTATTTAAAAGAGGTTCTAAGTATATAATAGGACAAAGACCATTTTTCATGAGCTATAAGGTCTATGAATTACATTACTAAAATGACCATGAATGCCTGTCCTCTTAGATTTTTGCTTCAATCAATAACAACCATTTTCATTTTATTATTACAAGTTTCAGTCACTGTCTCCAGGCATATGAAATGTTCATTAGTGCTACAAACATCCATGTCTATTTAACAACACATCTTGGCTAGGTGTTCAATTCCTCACAATTGGGTTCAATGCCTCTGGAAAGAAGAAAACAAATCACTCAGATGATCAGCCTCTGAATTCTGCTGAAAATGAATACCTATAGATGTTAGATGAAGATGGGATTGAGTTTCATTTTATGCTTGATGAGCAATTAACCGATTATTGAGCACAAAGCACATTAAACCTTAGAGATCTATATCAGCACTCACACAAAAAAGGAATAAATACTGGAAAATAAAACAAAATTAGAAATAAAAACTTAATGTTAAGTTTCCATCTTTTTAAATTATAGAATGACAATGGAAGGATGGTGCTCATCACTACTTTTAGAAAAGCTGCTTTCAATTTAAAATTCTCTGTTGCATCTTTTGTCCCAATATGACCTACACTGTGAAGGAGATCTATGGCAGCAAGCAACAGTGAAGTCAACACCAAACTATGCCACCATTCAGAATGAATAATTCTTATGAAAGGAATGCCAAAGTTGTATTACATTTTTCTTATTTTATTTATTTATTGAGATAAGAGTGCAGAACAGGCCCTTCTAGGCCTCTGAGCTATGCCCCCCCCCCCCACCAACCCAGCAACTCCTGATTTAAACCTTGCCTAATCACAGAACAACTTACAATGATCAATTAACCTACAAACCGGCATGCCTTTGGACTGTGGGAGGAAACTGGGGCACCTGGAGAAAAGCCAAATAGGACGACATACAGACTCCTTACAGATGAATTTGGAATTGATCTCTGAACTTCACACCTCGACCTGCAATAGTGTCACGCTAACCGTTACAGTACTGTGGTGCCCGCATTTTAGAGAAAGCAAGATAAAGAATCATTCGGAGGGAAAAGATGAAATATGAAAGCAAGCTAGCAAACAATATCAAGGTGGATAACAAAAACTTTTTCAAGTATATAAAAAATAAAAGAGAGATGAGAGTGGATATAGGACCAGTAGAAAATGAGGCTGGAAAAGTAATAATAGATGACAAGAAGATGGCAGATGAACTAAATGAGTATTTTGCATCAATATTCACTGTGGAAGACACCAGCAGTGTGCCAGCTGTGGAAGGGTGTGAAGGAAGAGAAGTGGGTGCAGTTACTATTACAAGGGAAAAATGCTCAAAAAGCTGAAAGACCTAAAGGTACATAAGTCACCCAGACCAGATGAACTGTGCACAAGGGTTCTGAAAGAGGTAGTGGTAGATATTGTGGAGGCACTAGGAATGATCTTTCAAGAATCATTGGATGTTAGTATGATTCCAGAGGACTGAAAAATTGCAGATGTCACTCCAATCTTTAAGAAAGAAGGGAGGCAGCAGAAAGGAAATTATAGACCAGTTAGCCTGACCTCAGTGGTTGGAAGACATTGGAGCCAATTGTTAAGGATGAGGTTGTAGAGTACTTAGTGACACAGGACAAGATAGGACAAAGTCAGCATGGTTTCCTTAAGTGAATAGCTTGCCTGACAAACCTGTTGGAATTCTTTGAGGAGACTACAAGTAGGATAGATAAAGGGGATATTGTATATTTGGATTTTCAGGAGGCCTTTGAAAAGGTGTCACACATGAGGCTGCTTACTAAGTTAAGGGCCCAAGTTACTAGCATAGTTAGAGCATTGGCTGATTCGTAGTAGTGAGTGGGAATAAAAGGATCCTTTTCTGGTTGGCTGTCAGTAACTAGTGGTGTTTCTCAGGGGTTGGTGTTGGGTCCACTTATTTTTATGCTGTATATCAATGACGTAGATGATGGAATAAATGGTTATTGCCAAGATTGCAGATGATACGAAGATTGGTGGAGGGGCAGGTAGTGTTGAGGAAACAGGAAGGATGCAGAAGGGCTTAGACAGATTAGGAGAATGGGCTAGAAAGTAGCAAATGAAATACGATGTTGGAAAATACATGGTCATGCACTATGGTAGTAGAAATAAATGTGCAGTCTATTTTCTAAATGAGAAGAAAATCCAAAAAATTGAGATGCAAAGTGACTTGTGAGTCCTTGTGCAGAACACCCTTAATTTGCAGTTGGAGTCAATGGTGAGGAAGCCAAATGCAATGTTAATATTCATTTCAAGTGGTCTAGAATGCAAGAGTAGGAATGTGATGCTGAGGATGTATACGGCACTGGTGAGGCCTCACCTTGAATATTGTGAACAGTTTTGGGCTCCTTATCTTAGAAAAGATATGCTGGCATTGGAGAAGGTTCAGAGGAGGTTCTCAAGAATGATTCCAGGAATGAAAAGGTAATCATACGAGGCATGTTTCATGACTCTGGGCTTGTACTCACTGGAATTTAGAATGATGAGGGGGGAATCTTATTGAAACCTTTTGAATGTTGAAAGGCCTAGGTAGAGTATATGTGAAAAGGATGTTTACCATGGTGGGGGAGTCCAGGACAAGTGGGCACAGCCTCAGGATTAAGCGGCATGCATTTAAAACAGAGATGCGGAGAAATTTCTTTAGCCAGAGGGTGGTGAATTTGGGGAATTTGTTACCACAGGTAGCTGTGGAGGCCAGGTCGTGGTGTATTTAAGATGGAGATTGATAGGTTCTTGATTGGCCATGGCATCAAAGATTACAGGGAGAAGGCCAACGAATAGGACTGAGGAGGAGAAAAAAAGGATCAGCCATGATTGAATGGTGGAGCAGACTTGATGGACCAAATGACCTAATTCTGTTCCTATATCTTATTGTCTTATGGTCTTGTGTTCTAAAGAACAGGAACACATGGAAAAATTAAGGCACAAACTAAAATAAAAAATTGGTTTTAATATTTCAAAATTCTATGTAATTTCTTCAAATAATACAAAGAAGGGAATAACAGTCTATGACTTCTAAATTATATTTTCAATCCAGTGAGGTTACTTAGCAGTAAATATAATTTATTACAACAGTTAAAACTCAGTAACAAATTGTTCTAAAATGAGGGTGTTACTGAAAGTTTTTATGGCAGGAATGGTGTGTGGACAATAAAAGTTCTTGTAAAATTGCCAATATTGGTTTGACAGAAACTGTGAAGACCCAAAACACACTATGTAAACAACAGGGTTCCCTAACAGTACCTTCTGTATTTTAGTTGCACAGATGGATAAAGTTACTTGATGTCACTTAGTGCAGAAAGATGGCAAGTGTTGACAGTTTCACCATTATTACATTGGTAAATTCTAGTAATGTTCTAAATGTTGTATTTCAATTAAAACCTGTCATAAGTTCATGAGATTTGCGATGCAGATAACAGATTTCTCTGTTATAAATTACACTCAAGGTTCTGAATACTTTGTTCAATGAGGAAAATCTAATCAATTTTTACATTAGAATGGTAATAATCTAGTTTTAAAATGCACAGTTAAAATGTATCACAGCAAGGAGGAAATAATAACTAATATTTAAAAGTTTTCTTCAAAATATGAGTATCAGCTACGGCATGATATTGTTCAGTTGGAAAGTTGTTTTGGAGCAATGACGGATGGAAATTAATCCTGACAGTGTGAAGTGATGTATTTTGGAAAGTCAAATAAAGGTAGGACATGTGCAGTAACTGGTGGAGCCCTTGGGAGTACTGATGATAACAGAAGTACCTGAGGATCTAAGCCCAGAAAATGGGGTAATGAAGAAGGCATATGGGATGCTTGCCAACCCATACAATTTCTCTTTTCACCCCTTCCATCTGGCAGAAGATACAAAAGCTTGAAAACATGTACTACCAATCTCAAGCAGAGCTTCTATCCTGCCATTAACAGACCTTTTATATGCTAAAGATGAACTGTTGACCTTACAGTCTGTCACATTATGGCCTTGCACCTTATTGTCTACTTCAAATTTCAAGGTACAAAGTGCATTTATTATCAAACTAATACATGTCACCACCCTGAGATTCATTTTCTTGTGAGTGTTCACAGAAAGGCAAAGAAGCACAATAGAGTCAACCACACACAACAAAGACGGGCAAACAACTAAAAGTTCAAAGTTTCCAAAGTTCAAAGTAAATTTAAAATTGAAGTATATATGTAAATATATATGTCACCATATGCAACCCTGAGATTCGTTGTCTTGCGGGCATACTCAGTGTGCCCAACAGGACATACAATCATCCAGTGTGCAAAAGACAACAAACTGCAAATACAAAAGAGAACATAATAATAATAATAATAATAATAATATAATAATAATAAATAATAATAACAATAATAAATATCACGGGCAATAATCAGTTCTTTGATTTTGCTGATATTGAGCTAGAGGCTGTCATGGCACCACTCAGCCAGATTTTCAATCTTCCTCCTATATGTTGTTTTGTCACCACCTTTGATTCAGCCAACAACAATGGTGTCGTCAGCAAACTTTAATATGTCATTGGAACTGTGCTTAACCTCACAGTCATAAGTATAACGCGAGTAGAGCAGGGAGCTGAGCATACAGCCTTGTTGTGTACCTGTGCTATTGCTGATTGTGGAGAAGATGTTGTTGCCAATCCGAACTGACTGTAGTCTGCAAATGAGGAAATCGAGGATCGAGCTACATACACAAGGAAGTATTGAGACCTAGCTTCTGGAATTTATTGATTAGTTTTGAAGGGATGGTAGTGGTGAATGCAAAGCTGTTGTCAATGAAGAGCTTCCTGATGTATGTATCTTTACTGTCCACATGTTCCAAGGTTGAATGAAGAGTCAATGAAATGGCATCTGCTGTTGACCTTGTTGTGACTTGTACTGAACTTTCTCTATAACCGTAACTCTGTAATCGGCATTCTCTTATTGCTTTTTCCTTCTACTACCTCAATGTACTTTTTCTTCTCCAAGGATTGTTCCCTTGTCGTGACTGAGAGACTCGTAAGTTTCTGAGATCTTGAGAGTGACGCTGTCTGGAGCTTAGCACATGGTAGGATTACCTGTGTTGGCAAGGTCAAGGGGGAGGTCCCAGACGAAGAGTGATCAAACCAAGTTCTGAACAGTGGAGCTGACGGAAGATGATGTCACATCACAACGGCAACAAAGGGACTCCAGTCATCTTGACTTCCATGTCATTGGACCCTGACCCCGATGTGTCAAGGACCGTGTTATGTCTGACTGTGCATCAGCCTTCCCAGTTTAAACAAATTCATGCACAGGAGTTCTCCATTAAAGGAATAACCCACTAGGAGAACATCATACTCGACTTGAGTGGTCGCACTAATATTTGTGCTTTGGCAAGCAAAACTAAATTTTTCACTAAATTTGCTACATCTGTCAATAATAAACCAGTTCCTTGTTCCATGCCAATGCCTTTATCAGACATGGCATGTAATATAAGACCAGAAAGGTTATGGTATAATCTTACAAGGCATTGTTTAGCCCAAACCCCCATTTTTTTTTTATTCTAGTAACTTCCTCCTTCCTTTCCAGTCATGAAAAAGAGTCTCAATAGACAATAGACAATAGGTGCAGGAGTAGGCCATTGGGCCCTTCGAGCCAGCACCGCCATTCACTGTGATCATGGCTGATCATCCACAATCAGTACCCCGTTCTTGCCTTCTCCCTATTTCCCTTGACTTCGCTATCTTTAAGTGCTCTATCTCACTCTCTCTTGAAAGCATCCAGAGAACTGGCCTCCACTGCCTTCTGAGGTAGAGTATTCCACAGATCCACAACTCTCTGGGTGAAAAAGTTCTTCCACAACTCCGTTCTAAATGGCCTACCCCTTATTCTTAAACTGTGGCCCCTGGTTCTGGACTCCCCCAACATCAAGAACATGTCTCGGCCTAAAATGTTGACTGTTCATTTCAATGGATACTGCCTGACCTGCTGATTTTCTCCAGCACTTTGTCCATGTTGCTTTGAATTTCCATCATCTGCAGAATTTTTTTTGTACTCTATGCAGTTCTGTTCATCACCCTATAGGAAGGATGTGATTGTTATGGAAACAGAAGAGAAGTTGCCTGGATTGGAGCATTTCCATTTTAAGGACAGATTGGATAGGCTAGGTTTGTTTTCCCTGGAATGGGGGAGGTTGACGGGTGATCTGATATATAAAATTAATTTCAGGTATTTAAGAATAAAAGGGGATCAAAAGATGGTGATGGTTAAAACAAAAAGGCATTGATATAAGGTGAGAGGTAGACGGCATTGAGGAATTCAAAAGTTTTCTTTCCACATAACGAGGATTACAGTCTGTAATATGCTCCCTGAGGAGGTGGTATTCTCACACCATTTAGAAAACATTTGGATAGCATTTAAACGAAAAAGGTATCGAAGTCTAAGGACCAAATGCAAATAAACAGTATAAGTGAGTCCAATGGTCCTCAAAGACTTAGTAGGTCAACGGGCCCGTTTCTCTGCTGTATAGTTCTATGATTCCATTAATTAAATTAATTGGTAAACAGATAACGTGACTTTTGAAATATCTGTGCGCAGTGTACATTGGCAAGCATATGAGTGATGAAGTAGTGAACAGACAACCTGCCAAGTGATAATAAATAAAATTTAGCACCGTTTTATGAATTATATTCATAAAGCTTTAACAACAAATCTTATGTATACACAGAATGTTGCTTGGCAGAACCAAAATGTTCCACATATCCTGATGACATTTTGTCATCAATAAATGTATAATCTACTTTACCCATTTCTACTTGCGTACCCATTTCTCAAAACAAGAAACACTCTGGTCTACTTTAGATCAACTAGAACATTTTAAAATGAAGAGAATTATCAAGAAAATGGATAGTGAAGCACCAAATTTCAATGCATTATGAAATTCAATTTCAATGAACAAAAAGGAAATTGGACTCTTACTGCAAGTTGTACAATGTCCATAAATTACCACTGGGTTGGTTTCCTATGCTTTCGACATTGTTTAAGTACAGGCAAGTCTGACTAACATATGCTGACCAGCTGAGTGCAAACATAGCTGGATGTTTCCTTCAGGAGTCACCCACACATGTCCCCCTCATACAGAAGCATTAACATGCAAATTTACAATCTATCCAATTACATCCTTCGCTTTACTGTGGAAGTTACACAGTCATCTTGTAGCACTCCGGGATAAATAATCTGAATAGCTGGAGCTAATTCCTAGATACTTTCAGGAATAATATTTCTTGTGATTTCAAAACATCCGAATTCCTCTGAATTGAGAAAAAGTTATGATAGCTTCACACGTATCCAGAACTATCGATGACAAATGAGAAAATATTCCATGCTTCAGTCATTAAAACATTTAATCTTCGTGAATTAGGCTTCCCCTTGCAGAAGCATAATTAGGCAGTGATGTCTAAGCTTCCATACAACATAACCAAAGCAAACGTTAGCTGTGCTAAATATTAAAATTGCCTCCAGTGGTTTCATGATTGACATCATGGAAAGGAATTGTCCAAAGATAAGCTTATAAGTTTCAGTGCTACCCCTAAGCTTTTAAGAAAATTGATGAACTTAACAAAGATTGTGAAGATATCGGATATACTAAAAGTACCTCCACCATCAAAATGGCGAGAAGTTGCAGAGCTGTAAAACAATAACATTTTGTCAGTCTTCCTGGTTAATTGTACCGCTGCGAGTCTGATAGCCCTTTGCAATCCTCTTTTCACTTTATTTAAGGAATCATATTACTGCATTGGTAATGTGTCAGGGAAGGTTTACTCAACTAAAACTGGGAAGGGTGGGTTATCTCATGAAGAAATGTTGTACAGGCTTGGATTGTAGAATTTGGGATTTAGAAAAGTGAGAAGATACTTGATTGATTCATATAAGATCATGAGGGGTCTCGAAAGGATGGATATAGAGACAGTAATCCTTCTTGTGGGAGAACCTGGAAGTAGGCGTCACTTTTAAAAAAATAGGGTTACCCATTTTCAGACTGAAATAGTGTAAACTTTCTTTGTCTGAAGTCATAAATCTTAGTGATGCTTTTCTTCAAAGGACAGTTGAAGAAGCGTTTTGTGTATTTTCAAGACAATGACAGACAGATAACTGAGATGGCAAGTGAGATTTGAAAGATTACAGCATATAGATAGGAATGCAGAGCTGAGGTTCCAATCAGCCACTATCTTATTGAGGAGTGGAGCAGGAACGTGGGGCTGAATGGCCAGCTCCTGCTGCTGATTCACATGTTCCAATATACTGAAGTACACCAGTTCCTCTACGAGTATCAGATCATTACCATTCACCTTGGCTGGACATCTTGACCCAGAAATCAGATTGATTCAGTTTGAACACTGATTAATCATGGAGTGCAATCTGATAATAACTGCTTATGCCTTGTTTTAGGTCATTCCAGGCATATGATCTTTCCAGATGTTGATTATTCTTGCGCATCTGCCATGACTTCTGCATCAGCAGCAGATGAAACTGCATCAATTCCAGTTCATTATTCCTTTTGTGGTGCTGTAGGGGAAACTAGACCATGCTATCCTGGTGTGAACCTCAGTGAATCTTTGTAACATTGGTGAACTTTTCAGCAGTGCACTGCTGCTGTCATTATCCAATCCACCCCTTAGGACAAATGGTAATTTCTAGAGTACATCTGACCTAGAACACTCATTTTAAAAAGAGGGCTACAGAGGAAGAGGTGATTGTAGATAATACATATTTGGAATTTCTTTTCAAAACCACCCAAACACAATGTTCCAGAGTTTACTGACAGGTAGTCAATGGTCATCATCATGTCCAAAGCTTCTGAACTGAGGGAAGTTAGACACTGCTTGTGTACTTTCATTTAATGTGTATTTATGTTTAAATCTAGTTAACCAACGTTCACATGTTTTATACATACTTATAAACCATCAATGTTTAAATAATATTTATAATGTCTCATTTTCAGTTTTTGAACTGTAACCCAGAGACTTTTGGAAAGTATAAAGACCTTTAACAGAAAGGTCTTTCAAAAGGTTACTAGGATGCTTCCCATATGGTGCCTTAGTTTTTGCATTCTGAGGCCGATTTGTTCTTTGAAGTCCACTGTACTTCATGCAATGGCTGCGGCAGCATTGCTGATATTACCCTCAAATCTGCTCAGCCGCAAAAATCAAGTGGTAGCATAGGTGTGGTCGATGATGTATTACAAAGTATAACATTAGATTGAGGGACATGTCTCACATAAGATTTATCAAACATGAATGAGAAAAATTTTATTCCCAAAGAACATGTGTGCGGTAAGCTTATTGAGGTGCACATATTGCATTTATTTAGAAAGGCTTTAGGTTTAAACAACACAGTATTTAGAAGCCAATTGGAAACATACTCATTGAAGTCACTGTTTCTTTAAATTAAAAGTAAAGAGATACTGACATTGTTGTGCATCTTCAATTTCATATTAGACTTCACTGGGGTATTTTACAATTTATTTTTAACTCATCTCCAATTTGACTTGAGCAAGATAGATTTTCCAGGAAACTGACCAGGGAACATTAGACAAGTCTGAGCATCAGTTCAGTTGGGTATTTAAACCTGTCCATGTCCCATTAGAATAAAGGCTCACTTACTGCAGCTGCTGTCTTAATTCCCTCTCAGCAAATATTTGCAAAGAGTGCTTGTATGAATACCAATATTCACACAAACTTTGAGGATTTTGAATTGAAAGATCAGGATGGGGGATGACTGGAAAGCACTTAGAAGAGAAGGTCCACCATCAACCACAATTGTGTATCATTCTGTAGTGAGTTTAGCACATAGTCATAGTCATACTTTATTGATTCCGAGAGAAATTGGTTTTCATTACAGTTGCACCAACCAAGAATAGAGTATAAATATAGCAATATAAAATCATAAATAATTAAATAGTAATATACAAATTATGCCAGGAAATAAGTCCAGGACCAGCCTATTGGCTCAGGGTGTCTGACCCTCCAAGGGAGGAGTTGTAAAGTTTGATGGCCACAGGCAGGAATGACTTCCTATGACATGTCCTAAGGAGAGGTGATAGAGTCATATAGCATAGAAACAGGCCCCTCAGCCCATCGGATCTATGCTGACCAGCAACCACCTACTTAAATGAATCTATCTTTTCATTCTTCTCACGTTCTCAACAACCATCCCCAGATTTTACAACTCACCTACATAATGAAGGCAACTTAGAGTGGTTGCTTAACCTACTAAACTACATATCTTTGGACTGTAATAAATATTTCAAACAATTAATCCCCAGTTATATCAATTAGCACCTAACTATACCAATTAGCATCTATTTTTAAGCTCAGTCTCTGAATATAGGTTAATATATAGAAGATGAGGGTGTCATTGTTCATAACGATTACTGGAAGGAAGAGAATAATCATGGTGGGAAACCCATCGCCTAATGAAACACTTGCATTGCTGCTATAATTAAGAATGTTACCCAGATGTGGAGCAAATCAACATTTTGGAAGTTGATGCATATTTGGTTAAGAATCATGAATGCTTTGAGAGGCTGGTCATGACTAGACTGAACTTCTGCCTCAGCAAGGACCTTGACCCATTGCAATTTGCTTATTGCCAGCCACAATCAGTCAATATCAGACGCAATCTCAATGGCTCTCCATTCGGCATTAGACCACATGGCCAACACAGTCACCTATGTCAGGATGCTGTTCATCGACTATAGCTCCGCATTTAACACCATCATTCCCATAATCCTGATTGAGAAGTTGCAGAACATGGGCCTCTGTACCTCACTCTGCAATTGAATCCTCAACTTCCTATTCTTCAATTATGTGAAGAAAAAAAAGGATGACAGGAGTGAAGGTAGGACCGATTAGAGATAAAGGTGGGAAGATGTGCCTGGAGGCTGTGGAAGTGAGCGAGGTCCTCAATGAATACTTCTCTTCGGTATTCACCAATGAGAGGGAACTTGATTATGGTGAGGACAATATGAGTGAGGTTGATGTTCTGGAGCATGCTGATATTAAGGGAGAGGAGGTGTTGGAGTTGTTAAAATACATTAGGACAGATAAGTCCCCAGGGCCTGATGGAATATTCCCCAGGCTGCTCCACGAGGCGAGAGAAGAGATTGCTGAGCCTCTGGCTAGGATCTTTATGTCCTTGTTGTCCACGGGAATGGTACTAGAGGATTGGAGGGAGGCGAATGTTGTTCCCTTGTTCAAAAAAGAAAGTAGGGATAGTCCGGGTAATTATAGACCAATGAGCCTTACGTCTGTGGTGGGAAAGCTGTTGGAAAAGATTCTTAGAGATAGGATCTATAGGCATTTAGAGAATCATGGTCTGACCAGGGACAGTCAGCATGGCTTTGTGAAAGGCAGATCGTGTCTGCCAAGTCTGATAGAGTTCTTTGAGGAGGTGACCAGGCATATTGATGAGGGTAGTGCAGTGGATGTGATCTATATGGATTTTAGTAAGGCATTTGACAAGGTTCCACACGGTAGGCTTATTCAGAAAGTTAGAAGGCATGGGATCCAGGGAAGTTTGGCCAGGTGGATTCAGAATTGGCTTGCCTGCAGAAGGCAGAGGGTGGTGGTGGAGGGAGTTCATTCTAGTGGTGTGACTAGTGATGTCCCACAAGGATCTGTTCTGGGACCTCTACTTTTCGTGATTTTTATTAACGACCTGGATGTGGGGGTAGAAGGGTGGGTTGGTAAGTTTGCAGACGACACAAAGGTTGGTGGTGTTGTAGATAGTGTAGAGGATTGTCAAAGATTGCAGAGAGAGATTGATAGGATTGATAGGATATGCAGAAATGAGCTGAGATGTGGCAGATGGAGTTCAACCCTGAGAAGTGTGAGGTGGTACACTTTGGAAGGACAAAATCCAAGGCAGAGTACAAAATAAATGGCAGGATACTTGGTAGTGTGGAGGAGCAGAGGGATCTTGGGGTACATGTTCACAGATCCCTGAAAGTTGCCTCACAGGTGGATAGGGTAGTTAAGAAAGCTTATGGGGTGTTAGCTTTCATAAGTCGAGGGATAGAGTTTAAGAGTCACGATGTAATGATGCAGCTCTATAAAACTCTGGTTAGGCCACACTTGGAGTATTGTGTCCAGTTCTGGTCACCTCACTATAGGAAGGATGTGGAAGCATTGGAAAGGGTACAGAGGAGATTTACCAGGATGCTGCCTGGTTTAGAAAGTATGCATTATGATCAGAGATTAAGGGAGCTAGGGCTTTAGTCTTTGGAGAGAAGGAGGATGAGAGGAGACATGATAGAGGTGTACAAGATAATAAGAGGAATAGATAGAGTGGATAGCCAGCGCCTCTTCCCCAGGGCACCACTGCTCAATACAAGAGGACGTGGCTTTAAGGTAAGGGGTGGGAAGTTCAAGGGGGATATTAGAGGAAGATTTTTACTTAGAGAGTGGTTGGTGCGTGGATTGCACTGCCTGAGTCAGTGGTGGAGGCAGGTACTCTAGTGAAGTTTAAGAGACTACTAGACAGGTATATGGAGGAATCTAAGGTGGGGGCTTATATGGGAGGCAGGGTTTGAGGGTCGGCACAACATTGTGGGCCGAAGGGCCTGTACTGTGCTGTACTATTCTATGTTCTAACCAGAAGACCACAATCTGTGCAGATTGGTGACAACATATCCTCCTCACTGACGATCAACACTGGCGCACTTCAGGGGTGTGTGCTTAGCCCACTGCTCTACTCTCTATATACACATGATTGTGTGGCTAGGCAAGGCTCAAATACCATCTATAAATTTGCTGATGATACAACCATTGTTGTTAGAATTTCAGGTGGTGATGAGAGGATGTACAGGAGTGAGATATGTCAACTGGTGGAGTGGTGTCACAGCAACAACGTGGCTTTTAACGTCAGTAAGACAAAAGAGCTGACTGTGGATTTCAGAAAGGGTAAGACGAAGGAACACATACCAATCCTCATAGAGGGATCAGAAGTGGAGAGAGTGAGCAGCTTCAAGTTCCTGGGTGTCAAGATCTCTGAGGATCTAACCTGGTCCCAACATATTGATGTAACTATAAAGAAGGCAATACAGCGGCTATATTTCATTAGGAGTTTGAAGAGATTTGGCATGTCAACAAATATACTCAAAAACTTCTATAGTTGTACTGTGGAGAGCATTCTGACAGGCTGCATTACTGTCTGGTGTGGGGATTGGTTAATGCACAGGAACAAAAGAAGTTGCAGATGGTTGTAAATCTAGTCAGCTCCATCCTGGGTACTAACCTACAAAGTACCCAGGGCATCGTCAGGGAGCGGTGTCTCAGAAAGGCAGTGTCCATTATTAAGGACCTCTAGCACCCAGGGGATTCCCTTTTCTCACTGTTACCAATTCCTAAATGGACATTGAACCCTTGGACACTACCTCACTTTTTTAATATACAGTATTTCTGTTTATTGCACATTTTTAAAATCTATTCAATATACGTGTACTGTAATTGATTTACTTATTTAATTTTTTTCCTTCTATATTAGATTAGACTAGATTAGATTCAATTTTATTGTCATTGTGCTGAGTACAGATACAAAGCCAATGGAATGCATTTAGCATCTGACCAGAAATGCAAAAAAGTGTTATTTACAAAATAACTGTGAATAAAAAAAGTGCTACAGCACGCAAATATAAAAGTACTGAGACAGTACAATATGGATGCAATACTGCTTAGCACTGTGATGAGAGGATCAGCAATGTCACAGCCTCAGGGAAGAAGCTCTTCCTGTGCCTGCTGGTGCAGGAGCGGAGGCTCCTGTAGCGCCTACCGGATGGGAGGAGAGTAAAAAGTCCATGGTTAGGGTAAGATGCATCCCTGATAATGCTTTTCACCCTGCCCACGCGTCATTTATGGTAGATGTTCTCAATGGTGGGCAATTGGGTGCTGATAATCCGCTGGGCAGTTTTCACCACACGCTGGAGTGCTTTGCAGTCTGATACGGGACAATTGCCATACTACACTGAGATGCAGTTGGTGAGTATGCTCTTGATGGTACAGCAGTAAAAGTCCGTCAGTATCCTGGGACACAGGTGAGCTTTCTTCATGCTCCGCAGGAAATAAAGGCGCTGTTGCACCTTTTTGATCAGGATGGAGGAGTTCAGGGACCAGCTGATATATGTATTGCATTGAACTGTTGCTGCTAAATTAACAAGTTTCACGTCACATGCCGGTGATAAACCGGATTCTGATTCTGATCCTAATTCTTCAGCTTGATTTGGCTGAGTGTTTGGAGTACATGAGTGATGATCAAAGAGCCATCAATACAACAAAATGAGAGTGTGGTGCAGCTCATAGTTGAGTAGCTTTGAGAAAGGAGAAAGTTTTATAACAGAAAATAGTTGGAAAGGCAGAAGTATTCACTTGTTGATTGGGTTTAGAAATACATTCCTACATTGCATACATGATCTGGATCTAATGCTTCGGTTGTCACTTATCCGACCTACCAAGCTTTCTGGTGAGACCTGCATTTAGCAAGCTTGTAAAGTACATAACTGAGGAGAAGAAAAACAGTTTACATGGCAATCTCATCATTTCCAAGCTCCCCTGCAAGTACAAAACTTTCTGATCTATAAAAATATCCCATTTCCTCATTATCTTTGGGTTAAAATCCTGGAATTTCAACGCATGCAACATAGCAGTTCAAAAGAAAAAAACATCATCACCTCAAAAGGGTAACTGTAAATGGGCAACAAATCCCAGCTTTATAAATGACATCCACATCCTGAGAACATTTTCAGAAAGATTGAATATGAATAAATTGTCACTTAGTTATAGATCTTACAGAGAGACAGAAAACCCATTCTGATTCTATGATTTCTGATATGGTCAAGTTTGATGAATGCTGAACGCTGAATAGTTAAACTTCTGGGATGATGTTGTAAGGCACCTTCCTTTTCTAAAGGAATGTCCATGTTCTTCCAATGATAGAATAGTGTCCAGAAATTCATATAGTTACAAGTTTTGAATTAATTTGCATAATTACCAGGATAAATTTAAACACTGTCACATATCTAACATATAAATTTGTTTGATGATTTATGTTTCCAGATATCTCATTTATGTTCCTTTCTCAGGAGAATTACAGTTCAATTGTAGATTAATTGAGAGTGTGGTTTGTATTTCATGGACCCATGGGATAATATTGCCTTGCAAATACACTTGAGAGCTCCGTGTCCAAGCATTACAGACTTTTAATATGTTACAGTGACAGCACTAGTCCTGTATTGTTGCTGATGAACTGCTGGCTATGGTCAGTTTCAGCAAATTTGTTGGAACCCTAATCAGGTGTCTACTGGTTAAGCAGCTTGAACTATAAATGTATGTGGCTGAATAGCTCTTGTGAATACATTAAATAAAAGTTGAAAAGGACACACTATGTTTCCCAAACTCTCATAATATGGAGATTTCACCTGAGGTTCACCTTGCCTGGAAATCTGTTCCCCTTCCTGAAACATATCTGACTATAGATATTGTGCCGAGAAGTCCCTTGCCACCGGTGATGAGAATAGCAAAGAATCACAGCCATTAAAAGTGATGAAGTCACTAATGCCACAAACTCAACCCATGCTTTTGGTAGTAGAGTGATACTGTGAAGCTCACAATTAATTTTGGCATGTATAATGTGCAGATGGAGATGAGGAAATTAAAAAAATGTTGCAGACAAAATTCAGTATGGAACAAAACACAAGACAAGCTATTGTTGAAGCAGCAAAGAATGGAGAATGGCAAGCCAATCACAAACTGGTTATATCAGAAAACAGTGGAAAGACAAAGCATGGGACTCTTGATATGATGGATTTTTAAATGAATATCATTATTAATATAGAGGTCAGGGTGAACATGAATGGCACTGTACGTGAATGTAAGAAGTTGATCTTATGCAAGAGATAGAGCCACATGCTAATGTACGTGACTCTGGCACGCTGTCAGTCCTCTACTTAACAAACCAATAAAAACGTTATAAAGTCACTTCAACTCAGTGCCAACAGAAATTATGGAAAGCTATGAGTTTGGAACTCATAACCAGAAGAGAGGAGAAATAATTAGCATCCGTACAGCTGTTGTGAAAGATCTGTTGCATTTCTGGATTGCTTGCTGAAGAATAAATTTGCATCTTCAACCCAAATTACTTAAACCTCATAATGTACTGATCAATGCATATGCAAGGTAGTTATACTTATGGAAAAAGGTTAATCAAAAATTTGAACATTCATGTAAATATGGTATGAGGATGAATGTCAGGAGCAACTGCAGAAGATTTCTTATTGAGATTGGATCATATGACCACAAGCACTGCAAGTAATGGGCCTGGAGGGAATTAGAGTCAGAGAGACATAGAGAACTACAACACAAAAACAGGCTCTTTGGCCCACCTAGTCCATGCCAAACTATTGTTCTGCCTAGTACAACTGACCTGCACCAAGCTCATAATCCTCCATACCCCACTATCATACATACCTGTCAAAACTGCTCTTAAATATCAAAATTGAATCCGCATCCTCCACTTCTTCTGGCACCTAATTCCACACTCTCATCATACTGTGAGTTCATACTCATCTTCCCCTTATATAGTTTACCTTTCACTGTTCACCCATGACCTCTAGGTCTAGTCTCACCCAACCACAGTGCATATATGTAATTTCAGAGCAGGAACTTCTTTTATCAATAAAGGTCCACAACCTCTGAACGTAGGTTAAACAGAACACCATAAGCTGAACTAATAACCACTGAGCAGTATTTTTACTGAAGAAAATCACAGAAAAGTAGTTTATTTAACAGTGAAGGTGGTGATTAACCAGAAAACAACAAAATTAAAGATCCATATGAATATTGATGCTTCCATGAATTGATGTGTCATAGGTAGAGAAATATGTAAGGTGCCATTAACCAGGCGCTAATGAAATTCAGAATGTACTCTGCTGAGAACACGAGAATATTTGGACAAATGGAATGTGACACCCTCTATAATAAATAAAACACAAATTGACTGAATGGCTGGCTTATTATACCAACTGATCTGATCTGAAAGAAGAGCTTCATTGAAAGAATTGAGAATGGATGGAAAAATACATCACATTTATGTTTAAGTGAGCTGCTGGACCATTATGAAAGGATGCTTAAGGTTTCATACACAGGCAACAAAAGATAGAAATCTCATACCTAAAATTAAACCCCAAGCTAAACCTATGTAAAACAATTCAATTCTTTATGCATTGACAACCCAACAAAATGTCAATGGCATGGTGAATCTGTGGTAGTGATGATCAGAAAACATATTGGTAGTACCTAGACCAATAAGACCATCAGTCTCTGC
This sequence comes from Mobula birostris, assembly GCF_030028105.1. Taxonomy (NCBI): domain Eukaryota; kingdom Metazoa; phylum Chordata; class Chondrichthyes; order Myliobatiformes; family Myliobatidae; genus Mobula; species Mobula birostris. The sequence continues at coordinate 63,224,769 of NC_092370.1, forward strand.
AGAGATTACAAAGTGGCCAATAACAGAAAATCTTCTGATGAGCAATACCCATTATCAACACCACAAAGTTTGCATACAGAGTTGCCAGAGGCATAAATCTTCACTAAACTAGATCTGTCTCACAGTCATGACCAGCCTAATATCAAAGAGAAGAGTCACCATCTCTTGACAATTAGCACCTACAGGTATAAGGAGTTGTACTTGTATAACAAGCTGTCTTATAGGGTGAGTAGCTATGGACAGGACAATGAATGACAAGCAAAGCAAGTAGCCATGGATTGGACATTGCAAAGATCTGGCATTGTTCATGCAATTAGGATGACATTCTAATTGTGACTGTGATAAAGGAAAGAAATCTTCAGGTACTTGAGAAAGCATTGAAAAAATGATAACAACATAAAAACAGCATATCTGCCTTTGTGCAGAAGGAAATGATTTATTTATGCCTGTGAAGCCATCAGCAGAGCCAGTAAATACACAAACATTGCCAGGTTAGGGACTTTGGCATGGTGTTGACTCCACTTCATCAGATAGTAAAGAAAAACAACTCGTGGCTGCAGGTGACAACTGGCAAAAAGAAAAATGTAAGATGTGTGCAAGTAAATCATTGGGTAGCAAATAATCCTGACTAAAAACTTCTGTGTGATTCTTTCAAAAATGGAATTGGAGCAATGATTTACCTCATCATGGACAACAACCAACAAAGGCTGTAATTTTATTCATTGATTGAAAGTGAAAAAAAATACACTCAGATAGGGGAGGCAGCTTTACAAAAGTTCATCCTTTTTTTGTGAAAATACTTCACAACAGTCACTGACCACAAGTTGCTGATGGCTATTTTGGTGCCAAAGTGTTTTATGCCCATGATGGAGGCATCGAGAATGTAGATTTTGTCTCCATACAACCGTGACATTGAGTTCACACCATCCAAGCAAAACCACAGTTACAGATGCAAGAGACAACAGATGCTGGAAATCTGGAACAATGCCCAAAACGCTGGAAGAACTCAATGGGTCAGGCAGCATCTATTGAGGGAAATGAATAGTTGATGTTTCGGATTGAGACTCTTCATCAGAACTGGAAAGAAAGAGGGGTGATAGCCAATGATAAACAGATGTGATGGAAGGGTGAAGAAAGAGCTGGGAGGTGATAGATGTATCAACCAGATGAGGAACGCACCTGGATCCACATATCACCTGCCAGCTTTTGTTTTACCCCTTATGGCCCCGATACAATATATCCCATATGCCTTTTGTTTCTAAAAAGAAATTAAAGAGTTAATACTTTTGGCAAGAGTTAGTTTTTATAGCACTTAAAATCAGTTTCTCTGTGTGGTTTCATTCTCAGTCATTCCCCACTGATTTATACGAGTGGAGGAAAATGAGCCTTGCACCAATTTAACAACTTCTTTTGAGTTGATATTTTGGAAGGTTCCATGGTTACAAACCTCAGGGCATATCTTTGAAAACATGACCCATATCTTAAAGGCACGTAGGTAAAATTAATAGGGAACAAATAACTCTGTAGATGCTGGAAATCTTGAGTAGCGCACAGTAAAGGAACTGAGCATGTTAGGTAGCATCATTGGAAGGAAATGAACAGTCAACATCTCAGGACCCCATCAGCGACTGGAAAAGAAGAGGGCAGAAGTCAGAATAAAAAGGTAGGGTAGGCAATGGCAGGTGATAGGTGAGAGGTGGAACTAGGGATGGATGAAAGGGAATCATGTGAGAAATAGAAGGTGACAATGGAAGAGGCAATGGGCTGAAGAACAAGGAATCTGATTGGTGAGGACAATAGACTATGGAATAAAATGGGAAATCAGAGGGAGGTAATGGGCAGGTTGTGAGCTTGGAGAGGGGAAGAGGAGGAGTGAAGGGACCACAGTAATGAGGGAAAACAAAAGAAGGTGGGGGGGGGGGTGGAAGAAAAACAGAGGGGAGTGTTTACCAGAATTGATCTTGATGTCTTTAGGTCAGAGACTACCTAGACAGAATATGAGGTGTTCATCCTTCAGCCTGCCTCCTGCCTCATCGCGGCAACAGAGTAGGCTGTGGACAGACATGTCAGTATTGAAGTGAGAAGTGGAATTAAAATGAGTGGCCACTGGAAGATCGTGCTGTAGTGCTGGGTGTCACTGATGTAAAGGAAGTTGAAGGGTCTCTGCCTGAAACAAGAGTTTATTTCCCTCCATAGATGTTCCTTCTGTGTTTTGTGTGTGTTGCTCTAGATTTCCAGCGTCTGCAGAATCTCTTGTGTCTTCTCCACCCTCCTACCTTTACCCCTTCACCTGGACTCACCTATTACCAGCCAGGTTGTGTTCCTCCTCACCCCCCTACCTTTTTAGACCATAAGACCATAAGACAAAGGAGCAGAAGTAGGCCATTCGGCCCATCGAGTCTGCTCCGCCATTTTTATCATGAGCTGATCCATTTTCTCCTATTTAGTCCCACTCCCCCGCCTTCTCACCATAACCTTTGATGCCCTGGCTACTCAGATACCTATCAATCTCTGCCTTAAATACACCCAATGACTTGGCCTCCACTGCTGCCCGTGGCAACAAATTCCATAGATTCACCACCCTCTGACTAAAAAAATTTCCTCTCATTTCTGTTCTGAAAGGGCGCCCTTCAATCCTTAAGTCATGCCCTCTCATACTAGACTCCCCTATCATGGGAAACAACTTTGCCACATCCACTCTGTCCATGCCTTTTAACATTCGAAATGTTTCTATGAGGTCTCCCCTCATTCTTCTAAACTCCAAGGAGTACAGTCCAACAGCGGAAAAATGTTCCTCATATGTTAACCCTCTCTTCCCGGAATCATTCTAGTGAATCTTCTCTGTACCCTCTCCAACGTCAGCACATCCTTTCTTAAATAAGGAGACTAAAATTGCCCACAGTACTCCAAGTGAGGTCTCACCAGTGCCTTATAGAACTTCAACATCACATCCCTGCTCCTATACTCTATTCCTCTAGAAATGAATGCCAACATTGCATTCGCCTTCTTCACTACAGACTCAACCTGGAGGTTAACTTTAAGGGTATCCTGTACGAGGACTCCCAAGTCCCGTTGCATCTCAGAACTTTGAATTCTTTCCCCATTTAAATAATAGTCTGCCCATTTATTTTTTCTGCCAAAGTGCATAACCATACACTTTCCAATATTGTACTTCATTTGCCACTTCTCTGCCCATTCTTCCAATCTATCCAAGTCTCTCTGTAGACTCTCCATTTCCTCAGCACTACCGGTCCCTCTACCTATCTTTGTGTCGTCAGCAAACTTAGCCACAAAGCCATCTATTCCATAATCCAAATCGTTGATGTACAATGTAAAAAGAAGTAGCCCCAACACAGACCCCTGTGGAACACCACTGGTAACCGGCAGCCAACTAGAATAGGATCCCTTTATTCCCACTCTGTTTCCTGCCAATCAGCCAATGCTCTATCCAAGTATGTAACTTTCCCATAATTCCATGGGTTCTTATCTTGTTAAGTAGCCTCATGTGTGGCACCTTGTCAAAGGCCTTCTGAAAATCCAAATATACAACAACCACTGCATCTCCCTTGTCTAGCCTACTGGTAATTTCCTCAAAAAATTGTAATAGGTTTGTCAGGCAGGATTTTCCTTTAAGGAATCCATGCTGAGTTCTGCCTATCTTGTCATATGCCTCCAGGTACTCTGTAACCTCATCCTTGACAATCAACTCCAACAACTTCCCAACCACGGATTTTTAGTCTGGGTTGTGGCAAAAGTAATATTTATTACGCAGATTTTGTATATTTCTGCCTAATTGTTATTATTGGTCATACTTCCATTGTTAAGTTTTCTATTAAAGCAAGGTTTCTGATATGGCTCATAAAAGTATTTTTAAAACATATTTTGAGCAACTTCACTGTATTTTTTTTTGCAATCTTATTGATAGTTCCTTCTAAATTTCACTTGGATTTCCTGTTTTTGCATTGCTTTACTTCTTAAAAATTAAATGTCTGTTTCCTTTCATGCATCACAGTAACGTAGCTGTTGGCATGACACTATCATAGTTCGAAGTGTCGGAGTGCAGAGTTCAATTCTGATGCTGTCAGTAAGAAGTTTGTACATCCTTCTCGTGAGTGCATGAGTGGACAGGTGCTCTAGTTTCCTGCCACAGTCTAAAGACGTAACAGATAGTAAGTTAATTGGTCAATGTAAATCGTACTGTGATTAGGATAGGTATAAATAGGTCAGCTGATGAGTGGTGCAGCTTGTAGAGTTCCATGCTGTATCTCCAAATAAGTTTCAATTGTTGCATCTGATGATGGTGAAGGTAATTATTGCAAATATTATAATACATGTATGCTTTATGTATTTACTGATTTAAAAATATTATGGAAATTGGAAATGATTCAACCAAACACGTTTTATTTTATATCCAAAATATGATACACATCAAATTTGGTCATTCTTAAAACTTGAAATACTTGAAGTATTTCCGAATCACTTCATGAATCAGAATAAAGTGTACTTTGATGCCTGTGTTTTCTTCAAATATTGATTGAAGTAAATAATCCTTGATTAGCCATTGTATAAATAAATAAATAAGAAAGTTCCTTTGAATCACACAGCAAAAAAGGAAATTAACAGCATTAAATATTTACCTTACTGTAGGTGTTTTGGCCCTAACCAAATGGTGCTTTTGCATCGAACTTGCAGCTATTATTGAGTGTATATTGCTCACACATGGATGATAGCAACGTAATTGCGTACTTTGGCAATTTCTACTTCACAGAAATTTTTCAGAAATTTCCACTAGAAATGGCAACACACAAAACATAATCTGGTAGTATTGAATCCTTTGTCATGTGTATGACTCTAAACTGCAACCAGTGATGAGGTTCTGATTGGGGACTTTCAGAGCTTTGGGGAAAGTGGAGTTACCCCTTAGTCATTCATTGCTCCCAGAGCCGCTCTGACCCGGAACGGTAGCACCTGCAAGGGTTCCTGCTCAGCATATGAGCGAAGGCCAACGGCAGATCCTGCAGATTCAGTAACTGAACTAATGACGGAGAAGGTGGATGAGCTAGCACCTCAAATCTCAGGCAGATGAACATTTGGGAAGAGAAATGGCGATTTCTTTAGTTCGCCCAATGGTAGGCAATAGCAAACCACTGTTGCTAGATAATAGGTTTCCTAGAAACTATTTACTAAGAAAACTATGGTCAAGCTCACAAAATGTATCACACAACAACAGCGTCAAGAGGATCTTCAAGACAATTCTGAAGATGCTTCGCTCAGTAGGGTTGATTCTGGTTGGCAGGGGATCCCCGACCGTCATCAAGCTACTGCTCATAAAATTCAAGTAACACAAAAGAAAATTATTGTCACTTGGAATGTAAGAACCCTATATAAAACAGGAAGATTGGACAATGTAATAAATGAAATGGAAAGACTAAAGATTAACATTATGGGAATTAGTGAAGTTCGTTGGATAGGTGCTGGAACATGACAGAATAGAAATAAAATGCTAATTTATTCTTCTGGAACATCCCATACTAATGGAGTAAGAATTCTTAGGGATGAAAACATGGCAAAAAGTGTTTTAGGACATTGGGCAATATCAGAAAAAGTGCACCTTGTTAGATTCAGAGGACAACCATTTGATTTAGCAATTATATAGGTATATGTAACAACAACAGATGGAACAAATGAGGATATAGATAAATTCTATGAAGAGCTTGAACAAGCAAAGAATGGATGCAAATCTCAAGATATTGTTATTGTCATGGGAGATCCAAATGCTAAAGTTGGACAAGGTACTGATGGAAATACCATAGGAAAATTTGGATTAGGAGAAAGAAATGAAAGAGGTGAGAAATGGGTAGAATGGTGCAAGATGAATAATCAGGTCATTATGAATACCCACTTTAAAAATCATCCAAGGTGCTTGTGGACCTGGAAAAGTCTGGGTGATAACACTAGAAATCAAATTGACTTTATTATTATAAACCAAATACTTGTATTTAGAAACTCAGTGACTCAATGCAAATCATATCCAGGTGCAAACTGTAATAGTGACCATAACCCAATGATATGACATGTAAAAGTAAAACATAAAAAACTAAAGAAGCAAAAACCTGAACAATCCCTTGACTACTTGCAATTAATTAAAAAAGAAAACTTAAGACAAAAATTTATAATTGAAGTAAGGAACAGATTTCAAAGTCTAGAAATAGAATCTGTTGAAGATGATAGCAATCATGTAGAAATGAAATTTAACTCTAAAGGATGCCTTGGCAGAATCAGTAAAGTCAGTGATTCCTAAAAAAGAAAAAAGCACAAAGAATAAATGGATGACAGGTGAAATCAAAAATCTAATGGAAGAGAGAAGACGGAAAAAAGCAAATCCTATAGAATATAAATCCTTAGATAAAAAAGTTAAAAGCTTATGTCAAAAAGCCAAAGAAGAATGGTTAAACCAGGAATGTGAGAAAATAAAAAGAATCCCTATTAATGATCCAAAAAGCAACAAATCAAGAATGTCACTGGTAAAAAGCTCCTCTGTTCTTCAGGTGGATGTTTGACAGCAAAGGACGGTACCATTATCATGGAAAAATATGAGATTATGAACAGATGGGCTGAGTATATTCAGGAATTGTTTGAAGACGATCGAGGCGAAAAACCAGAAATTAAGAAAAACAGTGAAGATCCAAGTATTTTAAAATCTGAAGTTCGTAATGCAATAAATAAGATGAAGAAAGGAAAGGCAGCAGGTCCTGATGAATTAGTAATAGAACAAATTATCACCCTTGAAGATTATGGAATTGAAAAACTTACTAATTTAATCAATGACATTTATGAGACTGGAATAATATCAGAAGTGATGAAAAAAATCCGTATTTATCACTCTTCCTAAGAAACCTGGAGCAATAGAATGTGAATTACATAGGACCATAATATCACCAAGATACTTCTAAGAATTTTGATGACAAAAGCTAAAAGTAAAATACAAGCTGAAATAGGTAAAGATCAATGTGGTTTTGTGAAAGACAAAGGTGCAAGAAACGCAATATTGATATTAAAGGTACTATCAGAATGAGCTATTCAAGCGCAAAAAGATTTGTTTATTTGTTTTATCGACTACACAAAAGCATTTGATAAAGTGAAGCACAATAAGTTATTTGAAGTATTACAGAAAACTCTAGATCTAGATTCGAAAGACCTCCGCCTAATCCTAAGTCTGTACTGGGAACAAACTGGCGCTGTAAGAATAGACGGAGAAGTGAGTCAGTTTACGAAAATCAAGAGAGGCGTTAGACAGGGGTGTGTTTTCTCCCCTGATTTATTTAATGTGTACAGTGAAACAATATTACAAAAAATAAGGGACATCTTGGGAATCAAAGTTGGCAGTGAAAACATCAATAATTTCAGATATGCAGATGACACTGTGTTAATTGCAAGTACGGAGGAAGAACTACAAAACTTAATTGATATAGTTGTTGAAGAAAGTGCAAAAATGGGTCTATTTCTCAATTGCGTAATGACAGAATGTATGGTGATATCCATAAAGAAGGAGAATCCTTATCTGCAGGCTGAGAATAAATGGGGAAGACATAAAACAAGAACAGAACCTTTGCTACTTAGGAAGCTGGGTGACATCAGATGGCAGGTGCGACATGGACATCAAAAGAAGAATAGGGATGGCAAAAGACACCTTTATGAGAATGAAGAGTATACTGACCAATACTAAACTAGGCATGACAACCCGCCTCAGAGTACTGAAATTGTTATGTTTAGCCAGTTATGTTATATGGCTCAGAATGTTGGACAATATCTAGTAACATGAGGAAACAAATTGAAGCAGCAGAGATGTAGTTTTTGAGGGGGATGCAAAGAATATCATGGATGAAACGAATATCATGAACAGAGCAAACACAAAAAGAGAAATAATGTATGAGATCATGAAAAGGCAACGTAACTTCATTGGATATGTGATTAGGAAAGAGGAGTTAGAATGCACGGTAACTATGGGAAAGGTTGAAGGGAAGAAAGCAAGAGGAAGACAAAGGCAAATGATGATGGAGACAGCAGCCAGAGAACTGGAAATGAATACCAATGAATTGATCAACTTGACCTGAAACAGGAGTGTGTGGGCAATGGCAGTGAAAGCTCAAACTGGGCACTGCACCTGATGGTGATGATGATGATTGGATCCTTAGATTTTTACTCCTTTTTGATTATATATGCCAGCTGAACGTGTAGACAAAATGCATTCTGTCACTTGCTGACGATGAGGAATTTGAGCTCAATGTCATGTTGTAGGAAGATGGCTCATTTAAAGACTAACATTTTGTTTGTATATGACTGTGTACATCTATGGGGATTGCTGCATCTGGGACAACACTATGATCATAGCTGAAGCATAATTCTCACACCTCTGAACTTCAGATTTGGCTGTTTCGTCTCCATCACTTTCTTGAGGAATATGCTTAGCCAATACTTGAATTTCAGCTTCTAAGATATTTTGCTTGCTTATATCTTTTTCAGCTTCCTTTCCGTCAGACCTTTCCTGTACAATCTGTATCAAAGTTCAAAAATCCAAAGTTCAAAGTAAAATGTATTATCAGAGTGCATACATGTCACCCCATACAACCCTGAGATTCTTTTTCTGGAGGCATACTTGGCAAATCTATAGAACAGTAGCTGTAAGCAGGATCAATAGACAGCAAACTGTGCAAATGCAGATATAAATAAATAGCAAAAAATAACAAGCATGAAATAACAAGACAAAGAGTCAGAAAGTGAGACCATCAGTTGTGGGAATTTCAGAAGCAGAATAAATGTAGTTATCCCCTTTTGTTCATGAGCCTGATGGTTGTCGGGTAGTAATTGTACTTGAACCTGGTGGTGTGAGTCCTGAGGCACCTGTACCTTCTACCTGATGGCAACAGCGAGATAAAAGCATGGCCAGGGTGGTGAAGACCTTTGATGATAGATGCTGCTTTTCTACGGCAATATTTCATGTAGATGTGCTCAATGGTTGGAAGAGTTTTACCTGTGATATACTAGGCTGAATCCATTACCTTTTGTAGGATTTTTATAGGATCACACTTAGTATATGGTGAAATTTAAGACTTGACCAAGTTTGCAGGTAGACACCACAAATTTTATTTGTTGCTTTTTCCCCAGATCCTGTCTTTAACCTTTCTGAATAATCCTCCTAAAATTTGTTCTTTAATATGTTCAACTTTAGTTTCCAATTTGAAAAATGTGCTCAAGTATATTATTACTCTGAAAACACGCTTCACAGATTTTCTCACTGAACCTTCCAACAATTTTCTTCCTCATTTGTGAAGAGAGGCCCATGTAACTGTTTCAGCTTGTCTCAGCTCTGTGAGGGATTGATTTTTACCTGCCCTTCTAATCTCTCTTTGAATGTATTCATTTCTGTTTCAAAGTTTACTTTGAATTGCTGTTTCTGTCCAAGTTATTTGCTCACAACTCAATGCAAAAATAAAATCTTGAAGCTAAACACTCATGTATTTACCTGAATACTGCAGATACTGGAAATCTGATATAAAAATAGAAAATAATCAGGTGATCAGGCAGCAACCGTGGAGAGTGAAACAGAGGTTACATTTCATGTCGATCTTTCATCATTTTGTCAGCCTAATTTCATCTTTCATCATTGCCAATGATGGGCAGTGAAAGGCCATTCGCCTAAAACATCTCTGAAAAGAGAAACCGTTAGCATTTCAGTTCTAGGACTCTTTATCAGAATTGGGGTGGGGGAAGAAGAACTCTAGTGGAGGAAGTGAAGAAAGAAAGTTTAGAACAAAAGAGATATATCTGATAGGCTGAGTCACAAAGAGTTAATGGGGCTCACTCAATAAAATGTATTCCCTTTGTTCTACCCAACCCTCCCCCACATTCCTTGATTCTGAAATTGATTTTTTCCCCTTCTTTTGGAGTCCTGCTGAAGGGTCTCAGCTCAAAACGTTGACTGTACTCTTTTCCATACATGCTGTTAAGACTTCTCGGGTTTCCAGCATCTGTAGATTTTCTCTTTTTTTAATTTCATTCCCAGTTTAGATGAAGGGTCTACGATTTGAAATATTACATGCATCTTTTTCCACAGATGCTGCCTGATAAAGTGTTTCCATCACTTTCTGTTTTTTACATTTTGATTTCCAGCATCTGTAGTTTTCCTTAGTTGTTAAAAACTCTTTCTCCACAGGTGCCGTGTGATCTACCTAGTATTGCAAACATATTTTTGTGTCATTTGTAAATGATAATAACATAATCCTTAAATCCAAATAAAATGAGAGGTGAATAAAGGTGCTACAGAGATCCCATGGAGTTCAGAAATCTATACAATTCAAAACATATTTGCTGGAAACAAGCCTGTGTGCTATAACTAATTCACTGTCTGCCCTGACATGTCCTTTTTAATAAAGTTCCTTCAATTTATTCTCCAGCTTCCTATCCGACAATTTATCAAACCTTTTGAAAAATGGAATGTTACCAGTAATACACTTTACAACATGCTTTCCATTTACTTTATCACAGCACTAATTCTTCATAGATTTTCAATTCTAATAACATTATCTTTTTCTCTTCATCAGACTTTAACTGTTTTTTTCCCCTTGAACATTTAAAATGATGGCAAATTCAATTGATTGTTCTTGGATTTCTCATTGTTCAGCACCTAAGACATCCTTGATTCTCTTTTGCCTATCATCATCCTGATTTAATGCCAAGTCCTCTTGTTAATCTGAACTACTCATCAATCATCCTAGCTGTGGTCCTATGGGGCTCTTAAATTATTTTGTTCTCAGCTCCAATCTGTTCCTGTTTTATGGAATCATACGATGACAGAAATCAGTCAGCCCATCAAGCTGGTGCTTGTGCTTTGAATGACTGCCTGATTTAGCCACTCTCTTTTTTCTCGTAGCCTTGTACTTCAAGTACTCATCCATTTTCCTTTTGTTTCCACTGCTCTTTCAGGCAGTGCCTCCCAGACCATGATGATTCACTATGTAATTTACTTTTTCCCGTGTTTCTTTGCCACTGCAATTTCTTTACACAAACATTAAGTCCATTCCTTTCCCTGGCATCCATCTGAGGTTGATCTTTTATTCTCAGTGATGTACTTTATCCTAAATGAATTCTAATGACGATGCTGTTTCATGGCTATATCAGCCTACTTTCATCTCCATATCTCTGTCAGCTCGAATCATTTGCTGATGAAACCCACATCCATAACTTGGATCCCCTGAGTGCTTTGTAATTAACTAACCTGTATAAACACCTTCATAATTTCACCTGCACTCTGTTCCATTTCCCTATACATCAGTGCCTATTGATTTACATTGGCTCCATTATCAACCCCCAGTTTTGCTTTCAAACACTTCAGTTGTTCTCAGATGCCTCACATTTCCTTTTCCTTGTATCTACCTCCACTATACAATTCACTGAAATTTCTGTGGTCCTCCAAATTTAGTCTCTTGGCTATCCACAGAAGACATAAGAACATAATAAGAACATCAGGAAATAGGAGCAGAAGTAGGCCATCCGGCTCATCGAGCCTGCCCCACCATTCAATAAGATCATGGCTGATCTGTCCATAAACTCAGCTCCATCTACCTGCCTTTTCCCCATAACCCTTAATTCCCCTACTATGTAAAATTTTATCTAACTGTATCTTAAATATATTTAGTGATGAAGCCTCAACTGCTTCCCTGGGCAGAGAATTCCACAGATTCACCACTCTCTGGGAAAATCAGTTTCTCCTCATCTCCATCCTAAATCTTCTCCCCTGAATCTTGAGGCAATGTCCCAAGTTCTAGTCTCACCTACCAATGGAAACAAATTTCCTATTTCTATCTTATCTATCCATTTCAAAATTTTGTATGTTTCTATAAGATCGCCCCTCATTCCAGAGCATAGAAATCTACCGCACATTACAGGCTTTTCAGCCCACAATGTTGTGCCGACCATGTAACCTGCTTTAGAAACTGCCTAGAATTTCCCTACCGCATAGCTGTCTATTTTTCTCAGCTCCATATACCTAACTAAGTGTCTCTTAAAAGACCCTATTGTATCTGCCCTATCTACCACCATCCCATGCACCCACTACACTCCGTCAAACATTGGTTCATCTCCCAAGCCTCAGAACCCATAAGGTGAAATGTTTAGACCCTAAGGTGTGAAGCTCCCTTCTTAAATCTTTCTGCCTCATCATCTCTTTCCTTTCATTTAGGAAGCTTATAATCTACTTGATTCACAAAGTCTTTGGCAAATTGTTAGCATATCTCATATAGCTGATGGAATATGGTTTGTGGTAATGCTCCTGTAAAGTGCCATGGACTGTTTTAATATACTTGAAGCTACTGTGTAAGTACAAGTTATTCTTATTCTTGATTATTTTGAAAATTACTGTAAATTTGTCCTTTAATTAGTGACTGCTACTTCTGGAATCAGTTATTCCCTATTTACCCTTTATAATTTTGAATACCTCTATTGAAACCCATTTAGTTTGTTTTCACTCAAAAGAAATAAACAATATCTTTTCTAGCCTTTCCACAAAAGTGAACTTTGAGGTTTAACTAGAGTTTTACATAATAAACTATGGCTATTTATTCTATTTAACATTGGTGAAAAAGTCTCTCTAAAGAGAAATCATCCAAACTCCCTGTTCCCCCTCTAACATTTTGCGGAATTCAGTTAAAAAAGAAAATTTACGAAGAGTTCAAAATATATTTAGCTATTTTGTCTAAGCCTAGATCATAATGAACACCAAGATCAATTCAAGTTTAGAAATCCTATTTATTTTATTGGTAATGTATTATTTACATTACTGGAAATGGCGCGGCTCCTAGCTCCGGCTTCAGCCACTGTTACCTCCAGGTCGAGACTTCCCTTGCTGCTGGTGGGCCCCTGGGCTTCCAACCCCAGGTCTCTCAGGCTCCCGTCACCTCTTGGATTCTCGGAGCCTTCATCATCCTCCCACCTTACCTTCCCTGAACACCCCAGCATTCCTCCATCTGACACTACCAACTCTCCATCCCACTCTGATCCCAGCTCTGATCCCTGCCACGTCTTCACTATTGCCTTCGACCTTCCCCTCTCTGAGCAAAGATATACTGTCCTCAGCAAGAGCCTTCGCCTGCACCTCAGTAAGTTCTGCGCCCACCATCTCACTGAGCTCTTCTTCTGTGCCTCTGTCTCTGAGCCCACTTCTTTGGCAAGAACTCCCCACACCACACCGATGACCCCTTCTTCCATCTTCAACTCTCCTCTTCTTCTTAGACACTCTGTTCTGGTTCTCTGCCTGCTCTGGATCTTTTCATCTCCAATTGCTGATGGGACATCAAACGGCTCAACTTCAGCACTCCTCACCCCTCCTTGAATCTTACCTCCTCTGAACGTACTACGCTCCTCTCTGTTCATCAAACACTCAGATGAAGGGAGTGCTTTTGTAGTGTGGCAGACTGACCTCTACTTTCCTGTGGCCAGGCAACAACTCTCAGACACCTCCTTTTACTTACCCTAGCTGATCAGAAAATTGTCTCTAACACCATCACTACCCTGATTAACTCTAGATAGTCCACTGCCACCTCACTCATAGTTCCCTTACTTTCGTTTATACCTCCTACGCAAGATCCATAAACCTGACTGTATAAGTAGGCCCATTGTCTCTACCTGCTCCTACCCCACTGGACGCATGTCCGCATACCTTGACTGCATTCTATCTCCCCGGTTCAATCCCTTCCGATCTACATCTACGATGCTTCACATGCTCTCGATCCCCTCAACAACTTTCAATTCCCCGGCTCTGGCCATTTTATCTTCACCATGGATATCCAGTCCCTTTACATTTCTTCACCAAGAAGCCCTTAAAACTTTCTGCTTCATTCTGAACAAAATATCCAACCAGTTTCCCTCCACAACCACCCTCCTCCATCTGGCAGAACTAGCCCTCACTCTCAACAATTTCTCCTTCTGCTCCTCCCACTTTCACCAGACTGAAGGGATAGCCATGGACACCACATGGATCCTAGACATATCTGCCCTTTTGTTGGTTCTGTGGAACAGTCCATGTTCCAAGCCTTCCCTGCTGGTGTTCCCCAACTCTTCATGTGCTACATTGATGACTTTTCGTGCACCCACGCTGAGCTCGTTAATTTCATCAACTTTGCCTGCAACTTCCATCCTGCCCTTAAATTCACTTGGTCTACTTCTGACACCTCCTTTCCCTTTCTCAAACCTTCTGTCTCCATCTTTGGTGACAAACTGTCTGGCGATATCTTTTATAAACCGACCAATTTCCCCAGTTATCTTAACTATACCTCTTTCCTCCATGTCTCCTGTAAAACGCTATTTCCTTTTCTCAGTTAATTCTTCTCTGTCACATCTGTTTCAAGGATGAGGCTTTCCTTTCCAGGACATCAAAATGTCTTCCTTCAAAGAATAGGGTTTCTATTCCTTCACCATTGATCCCCATCTCTTCTATTTCCTGAACATCCGTGCTCACTCCATCTTCCTGCTACCTTAACAGTGATTGCATTCATCTTGTCCTTACCTACTACCCAATGATGCTACTACCAAACACATCTTTACCTTTGCCCCTCACCCCCCCCCCAAAACTCTCCGCTTTCCATAGGGATTGCTCCCTCCATGATACCCTTGTTCATTCGTCCCTCCCTATTAATCTCCCTCCTGGCACATATCGGCACAAGTGACATATATACTGTGCTTTCCGATTTATCTCCTTCCTTGCTTTCATTTATGGCCCCAAATAGTTCTTCCAGCTGAGGCAACACTTCATCTGTGAAGCTGTTGGGGTCATTTAATATACCTGGTGCTCCCAATGCAGCCTCCACTACCTTGGTGAGACCCAATATAAATTAGGGACCACTTCATTGAACGCCTTGGATGCATTGGCCAAAAGTGGAATTTCCTGACGGCCAACAATTTTAATTCTTATTCCCTTTCCCATTCCGACATGGCTTTCTCAATTGGCATGATGAGGCCACTCTCAGGTGGAGGAGCAACACTTCAGATTCTATTTAGATAACCTCCAACCTGATAGCATGAATATTGATTTCTCCTTCTGATATAAAAAAAAGTTCCCCCTCACCTTTCTCTTCTTCTATTTCCCACTCTTGCCTCTTACCTCTTTCTCTCATCTGGTCTCTTGCCTCTTACCTCTTTCTATCACCTCCCACTGGTGCCCCTCCTTCTTTCCTTTCTCCCATGCCTCACACTTCTCTCCTCCATCAGATTCCTTCTTCTCCAATCCTTTACATTTCCCACCCACCTGGCTTCATCTGTCATCTTCCAGCTCGTCCTCCTTCCCCTCCCTCCACTTTTTTATTCTGGTATCTTCCTCCCTCCTTTTCATTCCTGAAGAAGGATCTTGGCCTGAAACATCGACTCTTATTCACTTCCATAGATGCTGCATGACTTGCTGAGTTCCTCCAATAGTTTATGTGTTGCTCTGGATTTCCAACATCTGCAGAATCTCTTGTGTTTATAGTGTATTTTCTCAATGTTATTGTTTCAAATAAAGTTTGAAGGATAAATCATTTTCTACCAAGCCCATTTTACCAGTGTGTAAGTCACTCCACATGCATCTCACACCTCTCCCACCTCTCCCAATATTAAACATTTTTTGTTTTGTTTTTCAAAGATATTCAGAGACTTCTGTATTAGGGTTTTCAATGCATAGCCACCATTCCTCCTCACAACTTCTCAACCTAATGATACCATATTACAAGATTAATCCATGAACAACCAGCTGTCTCCATCTCTTTTAAAATTATTCCATTTGATTGATATTACAGCCAGCTCTTATTGCTCATGATAATACATCCACTGACCACTGATACAAGTGATAAATTGTTTTTCAATTTAGAAAGTGTTGGCTTCCTGCCTGAAGACATCCTGATCCTGCAGTAGCAGGGCCTCACAAAATGTAACACCATCGTGGATGAGGGCCAAAACAAGGTCTTCCAACAAAACAGATTTTAAAAAGTTTGCCAGATCTTGTTAAGAACCTCAAACCTTCCGACTCCTTGCAACATGAAAAATCAATGAAAAAAATAATATTCAAAAGCAAACATAAACTAAACTTAATATTTTTTAAAAAGTAATTTGGCTATTTTTTCTTCTCCCATTCATATGAATTGGATGTGCTCACCATTCCTGCCCTAGGTCTAAATTGATAAAGGTTCTGTCGGCACATTGGCATGTTCTTCAACGTAACTGTTGGAGAATTGTCCATAGATCACTGGCTTTGCCTCTGGAGACCAAGAGCAGTTCATTTCTGGAAGACAGCTTACAACTTCAATGCCAATCAGTTGGAAAGACCCCGCCCTGTTTCATTGCAGGAGCCCTGACCTTTCTAAAGCTTATGAGGGAAGTGCCAACATTTTGGCATGCAACTGTTGAAGTGTTTTTCCTGATGTCCTTTTAAACAAGTTTTAGTCACTGACCTTCTCTCTTCATTTTTACTATAGGTATAAATCACTTCACATTTTTCTGAGTTAAATTCCATCTCTCATTTCTGCCCATTTCACCAGTCTGTCTATATCCTTAGAGTCACTGAAAAATACGGCACAGAAACAGGCCTTTCAGGCAATCTAGTCCATGTCAAACTATTTAACCTACCCACTTCCATTGACCTGTACTTAGACCATAGCACTCCATATCCATACTATCCATGTACCTATCCAAACTTTGCTTAAATGATCAAATTGATCTTGCATGCACCACTTGCCCTGGCAGCTCATTCCACAGTCTCATGATCCTCTGAGTGAAGAAGCTTCCCCTCATGTTCCCCTTAAAGTTTTCATCTTTCTCCTTGAACCCATGACCTCTAGATTTAGGCCCACACAACTTCAGTGGAAAAAGCCTGCTTGCATTTACCCTCTCTGTACGACTCATAAGTTCGTATATCTCTATCAAATCTCCTCTCAATCTTCTACATTCCAAGGATTAAAGTCCTATCCTATTCAATCTTTCCTCATAATTCAGGTACTCCAATCCCAGCAACATCCTTGTACATTTTCTCTGTATTCTTTCAACCTTATTTACATCTTTCCCACAGGTAGATGGCCAAAGATGCACACAATACTCCAATTTAAGCCTCAACAATGTCTTATACAGCTTCAACATAACATCCCATCTCCTGTACTCAATAATTTGATTTAAGAAGGCCAATGTGCAAAAAGCTTTCTTTACAACCCTTTCAACCTGTGACACCACTTTCCATGAAATGTGGACCTGTATACCCAGATCCCTTTGTTCTGCACTCTTCAGTGCCCTGCCTTTCACTGTTAGGCCTACCCTGGTTGGTCCTACCAAAGTGCAACACCTCGCATTTGTCAGCATTAAATTCCATCTGCCATTTCTCAGCCCATTTTCCCAGCTGGTGCTGATCCCACTGCAAGTTCTTCTTCGCTGTCCGCTACATCCCCAATCTTGGTGTCGTCTGCAAATTTGCTGATCTAGTTCACCACATTATAATCCAGATTATTGATATACATGATAAACAACAAAGGACCCACCACTGATCCCTGTGGCACACCACTAGTCACAGGCCTCCAATCAGAGAAGCAATTATTTATAACCACTCTCTGGCTTCTTCCACAAAGCCAACGTCTAATCCAATTTACTACCTCTTCTTGAATGCTGAGCGGCTGTACCTTATTGACCAACCTCCCATGTGGGACCTTGTCAAATGCCTTGTTAATGTTCCTGTAGACAACATCTACTGCCTTGCCTTCATGAACTTTCCTGGTAACTTCCTGGAAAAACTCTTTTAAGTTCGTTAGACATGACCTACCACACACAAAGCCATGTTGACTATCCCTAATGAGTTCATGTCTATCCAAGCAGTTTTAGGGCCTTTCTTAAACAGTGAAACAACAAAGCTATTCTCCAATCGTCTGGTATGTCACCCGTGAAAAAGTATGATTTAAATATCTCTGCTAGGTCCCTTGTAATTTCTGCACTTGCCTCCCACAGGTTTGAGGGAACATCTTGTCAGGCCCTGGAGATTTATCCACCCTAATTTGCCTCAAGACAGGAAATATCCCCTCTGAAATCTGGTTAGGGTTTATGAAGTTGATGCTGCTTTGCCTCATTTCTATCACCTACTGTAACAATCTTACGTTTCTTGCAGCAGTCTGCGATCTCTCTACAAATTAGTTTCTCCAAATCCCGAGCATTGTTGGGTGGTCTGTAATATAGCCCCGTTAATGTGGTCATACCTCTCTTATTCCTCATTTCCACCCATAATGCCTCACCAGATTAGTTCTACAGTCTGACCTGACTGAGCACTGCCATGACATTTTCCCTGATTAGTAACGCCACACCTGCCCCTTTAATCCCTCCCTCTCTGTCATGTCTAAAACAACAGAACCCCAGAATACTGAGCTGCCTGTCCTGCCCCTCCTGCAACCAAGTCTCTCTAATAGCCACAATTTCATCATTTCATGTGTTGATCTGTGCCTTGATCTCTTCTGCCTTTCCTATTAAACTTTTTGCCTTGATATACATGAAGTTCAGGACATTAGTTACACCATGGTCAAATTTTTTGATTCCTGACTTTGTCTGAGGTCTTAACACCATCTCTCTGCACAACCTCTCCACCATCTGTTCTGACACTCTGGTTTCAGCTCCCTCAACTCTAGTTTAAACTCCCATCCCCATGCAAATCTTCCCACTAGGATAACAGTCCCCCTCCAGTTCAGGTGCAAACCATCTCTTCTGTACATATCCCATCTTCACTGGAAGAGAGCCCAATGATCCAAAAATCTGACACCCTCCCTACCACACCAACTCCTTAGCCACGTGTTAAACTGTATGATATTCCCATTTCTAGTCTCACTATCACTTGGCATGGGTAGCAATCCTGAGATTACAACAACGGAGGTCCTGCCCTTTAATTTAGCATCTAACTCCCTGAACTCATTTTGCAGAACTTCGTCTGTCTTTCTATCTATGTCATTGGTACCTACATGGAACATGACCTCTGGCTGCTCACCCTCCCACTTGAGAATGTTGAGGACTTGATCTGACCTGTCCCAGAACCTGGCACCTGGAAAGCAACATACCATCCAGGAATCTTGTTCTCATCCACTGAACCTCTTTTCTGTTCACTGAGTAACAAATCCCCTACCATTACATATCACCTCTTCTCCCCGCTTCCCTTCTGAGTCACAAAACCAGGCTCAGTGCCTCTGCTAGGAACCCCTCCCCCCACCCTCTCCAAATATCCTTCTGATATTTGTTACTGTTCTCTTTACTCTTTACTAATTTCTAATTTTTTTGTTTGCAAAATCTGGACTATGCTCCATATACCTCGTCCATGCTGTATATCTAAATGTAAGCAATAGTCCAAAACTGAGCAAATGGAACAATATTATACATCCAAGCATTCTAGAAATAACTTTATTTCAGCAGTCTTCTTGGTTTTTTAAGCTTTAGCCTATATTGTGTTATGCAGACAATGCTGCTTTAATAGCACGGACTTCCATTTTGCTGATAGCTTTCTAACATTATTGTTATCAAATTCCCTTTGAGAGTTCATATATGTCAAACACAGCGTAACCTCTTTATTTCTTCATAGAATTCAATGTCTTAGTTTATTAGCCTATATTTTTCCAACAACCACCTAATTTTATTACGGAATAATTTATCTAAGATCTTCTATCATGGAAGTCAGCCTTACCATTTAGGATTTGCTATTATTTTCTCTCTCCACTCTTTTCAATAGTGCGATAACATTTGAACATCTACTTTCTGTAAAATGAGCAAGTGCTGAGATAAAAATAACAAAAATGCTGGAAATGAGCAGAAGGATGGGTAACTTGATGAGTGTTTTCATCACTTTCGATCTTTATTGCATATTTCCAGCATCTGCAATACTTTCATAATTTTCATTTTCTGAGAAAGTTCAATATGATCTGGGATACCATGACTTGGGAGAGAGGTTAAATTTAGTCCACTAGAGTAACAGATCAACAAGATAAACAAGGGAGTACTCCCGTGCATCCTTTGAAATATATCAATAAAAATAAATGATTATTATCATTTCATCATATGCAGCATCTTGAATGTTGGAATATACTTTATACTTTATTGTCGCCAAACAATTGATACTAGAACGTACAATCATCAGCGATATTTGATTCTGCGCTTCACACTCCCTGGATTACAAATATTAAATAATAAAAATAGTAAAATTAGTAAATATTAAAAAATTAAATCATAAATCATAAATAGAAAATAGAAAAATGGGAAGTGAGGTAGTGCAAAAAAACCGAGAGGCGGGTCCGGATATTTGGAGGGTATGGCCCAGATCCGGATCAAGATCCGTTCAGCAGTCTTATCACAGTTGGAAAGAAGCTGTTCCCAAATCTGGCCGTATGAGTCTTCAAGCTCCTGAGCCTTCTCCCGGAGGGAAGAGGGACGACAAGTGTGTTAGCTGGGTGGGTTGTGTCCTTGATTATCCTGGCAGCACTACTCCGACAGCGTGCGATGTAAAGTGAGTCCAAGGATGGAAGGTTGGTTTGTGTGATGTGCTGCGCCGTGTTCACGATCTTCTGCAGCTTCTTTCGATCTTGGACAGGATAACTTCCATACCAGTTTGTGATGCACCCTAGAAGAATGCTTTCTTCAGTGCATCTATAAAAATTAGTGAGGGTTTTAGGGGACAGGCCAAATTTCTTTAGTTTTTTCAGGAAGTAAAGGCGCTGGTGGACCTTCTTGGCAGTGAACTCTGCTTGGTTGGACCAAGTCAGGTCATTTGTGATATTGACCCCAAGGAACTTATAGCTTTTGACCTGTTCCACTTGTGCACCACTGATGTAAATTGGGTCGTGCAGTCCGCTACTCCTTCTGAAGTCAACAACCAATTCCTTTGTCTTGCTGACGTTGAGGGATAGGTTATTGTCTTCGCATCATGCCACCAGGTTCTTAATTTCCTCTCTGTACTCAAACTCAGAATTGTTGTGTCATCAGCAAACTTATATATTGAGTTCGATGGAAGCTTGACTACACAATCATGGGTGTAGAGTGAGTAACACTCAGGTAGACCTGAGGAGAGCTAAGGTACCGGTGACCCCTGTTTCCATCCAGGCGGTCAGTGTGGACATGGTGGAGGATTACAAATACCTGGGGATGCGAATTGACAATAAACTGGACTGGTCTAAGAACACAGGCTGTCTACAAGAAGGGTCAGAACCGTCTCTATTTCCTGAGGAGACTGAGGTCCTTTAACATCCACCGGACGATGCTGAGGATGTTCTACGAGTCTGTGGTGGCCAGTGCTATCACGTTTGCTGTTGTGTGCTGGGGCAGCAGGCTGAGGGTAGCAGACACCAACAGAATCAACAAACTCATTCATAAGGCCAGTGGTGTTGTAGGGATGGAACTGGACTCTCTGACGGTGGTGTCTGAAAAGAAGATGCTGTCTAAGTTGCATGCCATCTTGGTCAATGTCTCCCATCCACTACATAATGTACTGGGTGGGAACAGGAGTACATTCAGCCAGAGACTCATTCCTCCGAGATGCAGCACAGAGCGTCATAGGAAGTCATTCCTGCCTATGGCCATCAAACTTTACAACTCCTCTCTTGGAGGGTCAGACACCCTGAGCCGATAGGCTTGTCCTGGACTTATTTCATAATTTACTGGAATAATTTACATATTACTATTTAATTATTTATGGTTCTATTACTATTTATTATTTATGGTGCAACTGTAATGAAAACCAATTTCTCCTGGGATCAATAAAGTATGACTATGACTAGTACAGCAGGGGGCTGAGTATACAGCCTTGTGGGGCACCGGTGCTCAGAATGATTGTAGAGGAGAGCTTGTCCCCTATTGTTACAGCCTGGGTCCTGTCTGTGAGGAAGCTTAAGATCCAGCTGCAGATCTGAGTGCTAAGGTCCAGGTTTCAGAGCTTAGGAATCAGTTTATTTGGAATGATGGTATTAAAGGTATTGATGGTATTGATGAATTGATGGCTTTGCAGCCCAGTTTGTGGATGATACAAAAATAGCTTGAAGAGCAGATAGTGTTGAGAAAGCAGGGAGTTTGCAGAAGGACTTAGACATATTAGGAGAATGGATAAAGAAGTGGCCAATGGATTGCATCATCCAGAAGTGTATGGGCATTCACTTTAGTGGAAGGAATAAAAGCATAGACTATTGTCTAAATGGGGAGAAAAACTGAAGGGGCAAAGGGACTTGGGAGTCCTCATGCAGGATTTCCTAAAGGTTAATTTGCAGGTTGAATTTGTGGTGTGGAAGGCAAATGCAATGTTAGCAGTCATTTAGAGAGGACTAGAAAATACAAGAAAGGACGCAATGTTCCAAATTTATAAGGCACTGTTGAAGCTTCACTTGGAGTTTTGTAAGCAGTTTTGGGCCTTTTATTTGAGAAAGGTTGGGCTGACTTTGGAGAGAGTTCAGAGGAGGTTGACGAGAATGATTCTGGGGATGAAAGGGTTTTTGTATGAGGAGTGAATGATGGCTGTGGGTCTTTATTCACTGAGATTTAGAAGAATGAGGGGGGAATCTCATTGAAACCTATCGAATGTTGTAAGGCATTGATAGTGTGGATGTAGAGAGGATGTCATTGGATATACTTAAGGCTGAGGTTGATAAGTTCCTGATTAGTCAGGGTGGGAAAAGTTATGGGGAGAAGGCAGGAAAATGGAGTTGAGAGGCAAATGGCAGAGCAAACTTGATGGGCCGCATGGTCTAATACAGCTCCTATGTCATGTGGTCTTCTGGCCTTATGAATAGTTGCAGAAGACTAAAAAGTAGCAAATGACACTCCACTCTTTAAGGGGGGGGGGCGCAGAAGAAAGGTAAAATTATAAGCCATCTTGCCTGACCTGTGATTGGAAGGATATTGGAGTCTATTATGAAGGAAGAGGTTTCAGGGTAGTTGGAGGCACATGACAAAATAGGCCAAAGTCAGTATGGTTTCTTTAAATGGAAATGTTAGCTGACAAATCTGTTGCAGTTCTTTAAGGAAATAACAAGCGGGGTAGAGAAAGAGGAGTCAGTGGATTTTTAAAATTAAATTTTCAGAAGGCCTTTGATATGTTGTCACACATGAGGTTGCTTAACAAGAGCCCACAGTATTACAGGAAAGATATTAGCATCGATAGAAGATTGGCTGATTGGCAAGAGGCAAAGAGTCAGAATATAGCGGACTTTCTAGTTGATTTCTGTTGGCATGTGGTGCTCTGCAGGGGTCGGTATGAGGACTGCTTCTTTTCACATTATACAGCCTGTCAGCATTCTGTATGATGGAATTGATGGCTTTGTGGCCAAGTTTTCAGACAATACAAAGATAGTAGAGGGGCAGGTAGTGTTGAGGAAGCAGGGAGTCTGTAGAAGGTCATGTATAGATTGGCAGAATGGGAAAAGAAGTGGAAAATGGAATATCATAGAGAGAAGTGTATGGTCATACAGTTTGGTTGAAAGAATAAAGGCAAGGACTATTTTCTTAATGGGGCCAAAATTGAAAAATATGAGGTGGAAAGGGACTTGAGACTCCTTGTGCTGGATTCTTTAAAGGTTAATTTGTATGTTGAGTCACCGGTAAGGAAGACAAATGCAATGTTAGCATTCATTTTGCGAGTTCTAGAACATAAGGGCAAGGATGTGATGTTCACAAACTACAGAAAATCTGAAGATGCTAGAAATCCAAGCAACACACACAAAATGCTGGAGGAACTCAACAGGCCAAGCAGCAATCTTCGGAAAAAATTACAGTTGACGTTTCAGCACAAGACTTGCCGAAGGGTCTTGGCCTAAAATGTCGACTGCACTTTTTTCCATAGATGTTGCCTGGCCTGCTGGCTCCTCCAGCATTAAAGAATGTGATGTTCATGCATTAAAAGACACTGGTGATGCCTCACTTGGAGTGTTGTGAGCAGCTTTAGGCCCATTATTTAAAAAAGGATGTGCTGACTTAGGAGAGGGTTCAGAGAAGGTTCACAAGAATGATTCAGGGAATGAAAGGCTTATCGTGTGAGGAGTGAATTATGGCTCAGGGCCAGTGGTGTTTAGAAGAATGTGGGGGGACCTCATTGAAACCTATTGAATGTTGAAAGACCTAGGTAGAGTGGATGTGGAAAGGATGTTCCCTGTAGTGGGGTAGTCTAGGAGCAGAGGGCACGGCCTCAGAACAGAGGAACATCCATTTAGAACAGAGATGAGGAAAAGTTTGTTTAGCCAGAGGATGGCGAATCTTTGGAATTCATTGCCACAGATACTATTGGCTAGATTTAAGGCGATGGTTGTGTCATTTATGAGTAATCATGGCATGAAAGGTTATGGGGAGAAGGCAGGAGAATGAGGTTGAGAGGGATAATAATTCAGCCCTGATGTAATGGCAGACCAGGCTCAATGGCTGAATGGCCTAATTCTACTTCTATGTCTTATGGTCTTATTATGATATATAATCTCTCAATTTCTGCTCTTGCCTCTTGTCCTTCATCAAACGGTTTTGATTAGATTTCTTCACCTTCAGTGTATTGGCCAAGTACTTAAATGTGAGAATTTGTCATGGGCTGCATGTAATATACTGTACTTAAAATGTGGACTACATATTGGTAGTTCCTTGCTTCCAAATTACACTTCATTCACGGATGTGCCAATGTTATGATATGTTGATATCAATTTCTGCCCGATTATCCTCTTCCAACTCTTGAAATGAGACACAGGGACACTTGGAATCTTGCTTCTTTACCAATCTACTGAATATAACCACCTAGAGGTATGTAGTAGCCACGCAGAAAGAAGAGGGTATTGTGCACAAATATTCACTTAGTTCCAGGGCTAATCATGTTAAGATTTGACTCAATGATTCAGGAATATTGCCCATGGGAATTTGGTTATCCCAAAGATTATTTAAAGGTACCATGTCCCTGTTAATAGAATTGGAGATCTGTCCTGTGGCTGCCTCCATGAGGGAAATTTTTGACATTTTAGAAGTCCATTAGAACTTCTCCGATCCTGCAGTAGATGCCCTATCCCAAATGTCAGACATGGTAAGGGAAGTTTTGCACTCCTCAGGGTATAACTTATGGAATATCAATCGGTACCACATTAAAAGTTGTAGCATGTGATCAATAGATGTCTCTGTGTTAGTATAAAGTTGAAGTATCTTACAAAATTGAAGGGAAAACCTCCTAAAACCCTAAAAGCCCCGTGGAGTTGAGGCGGATCATTAGAAGTATTTAAAATGAGGTGTTGTTTTTTTGAAAGACCAGGGGATTGAGAGCCATAGGGATCTGGCATAGAGAAGTCAACACCTGTGGTAGATCAGCCACGATGTTATTGAATGGAGGGCAAGCCTCAAGGGGTCAGGTGGCCTTCTCCTGCTCCTATTTTCTTGAGTTCTTGTAGCACACATCATAAAAGGGACATTGATCATGAGCGTTGCTTGGTAACAGGCAACAGGGGGTCATTGTGAATGGTTGCTTTTCAGATTGTGACACTTCTCAGTGGTTGGTATTGGGTATTTATTGATCTATATTTATGACCTAGACTTGAGGGTTCAAGCTACAATTTTTAATGATGCAAAATTTGACAATTTTCTGAACTGTGAAGAATACTGTGATGTATTACAGGAACTGTTTGTATTATTCAGCAAGGTGTACCCAGACTGAAGGAAAGAAGTAAAGCTATGGGGAAATTTGGATGAGATAATGTGAAGAAAAAGAATAATTAATAGAGGTGCTCTAGTCAAAAACCTAAGAGCAGAATCAGGCAAAGGTAATCTCACTGACATAGATCATGAAGGACCAGTTCTCGAAGTGAATAGCATGGTTACCACAGTCCGAAGTAAAATCCATCAACAGAAGCACAACAATGCTCAGGTTGGCCAGCGGCCACACATTTTAATTCCATGTCCATTTCCATTCTGACATATCTATCCACGGCCTCCTCCACTGTCAAGATGAAGCCACACTCAGGTTGGAGGAACAACACCTTATATTCCGTCTGGGTAGCCTCCAACCTGATGGCATGAACATTGACTTCTCTAACTTCCATTAATGCCCCATCTCCCCTTCGTACCCCATTTATTTATTTATTTATTATTTTTTCTTTTCTTTTCTCTCTCTCTCTCCTTTTTCTCCCTCTGTCCCTCTCACTATACTTCTTGCTTATCCTCTGGGCTTCCCCCCTCCCCCTTTCTTTCTCCCTAGGCCTCCTGTCCCATGGTCCTCT
The DNA here is from genome assembly GCF_030028105.1 of Mobula birostris. NCBI lineage: Eukaryota > Metazoa > Chordata > Chondrichthyes > Myliobatiformes > Myliobatidae > Mobula > Mobula birostris. Next base: position 63,251,015 of record NC_092370.1, read on the forward strand.
CACATTCCTTTTGCCAATCAACTTTCCAGCTCTTAGCTCCATCCCTCCCCTTCCTGTCTTCTCCTATCATTTCGGATCTTCCCCCCCCCACCACCACTTTCAAATCTCTTACTATCTCTTCTTTCAGTTAGTCCTGACGAAGGGTCTCAGCCTAAAACGTCGACTGTACTTCTTCCTGTTGATGCTGCCTAGCCTGCTGTGTTCACCAGCAATTTTTATGTCTGTTGCTTGAAACTCCAGCATCTGCAGATTTCCTCATGATTGCTCAGGTTGGGTCTGCTACAATCCCCAAGCCCATCTATTTCAAAGAGTACTTCTTAATCTGTGAAAACAAATGTAAGAATAAGATGTCAATTGTGCTGAAGAGGCAGAGAATCATTGGGAATATGTCATGGCAATGAATATTATTTGTGACTGTTAATACCCCCTTGATCTTACGAGGAGGGGAAAGTGGAAGGACTTACTGGAGAACTGTGGGGAAAATGAGAATGTGAGTCATAAGGGCTTGGATTGTGGGAAGGGGGCATTTTCAAAATTTTTGCCAAACAAATGAAAATTTCCTTTGAGGCCAAAGGCAATCCTTTGAAGAATAACTGATGCAGGTTTTATAAAGAAGAACAGGACAGGGCACCATTTACATTGTTTGCCATTAGACATACCAGGAAGACAAGAATTCAGAGAGAAGAATGTAACAGTGGACTCTACAGCCCCTGCTATGGTATTTTTCTCCCCTTAAGTCCACATATATCTAAAGAAGCCAACATCACCAATAGCTTGTCCTGGTCATTCATGCCATGACCAGGAAAGCTCACCATCACCCCTGCTTCCTCAGGAGGTTAAAGAAATTTGGCACGTCCTTTTTGATCCTCACCAACTCTTCTTGATGCATCATAGAAGGTGGCTATCCAGAGGCATCACAGCTTGGTATGGCAAATACTCAGCCATGACCACAACAACCTGCAGAGTGCTGAAGACATACCTCAGCGCATTACAGAAACCAGCCTCTCCTCTATGGATTCTGTTTACATTTCTCATTTCACCAGTAAAGCAGCCAGCATTATCAAAAATCCTACTCACCCCAGACATTCTCTCTTCTCCACCTCCCATTGGAGTGAAAATACAAAAGTCTGAAACCATCAGGCTTAAGGACAGCTTCTATCTCACTCCATGACTACTGAATGGTTCCCTAATACAATAGGATGGATTCTTGACCTCACGTCTACCTAGTTGTGACCTCGTTCCTTGCTGTCTATCTGCACTGAACTTCCTCTGTACTGTAACACTTTATTCTGCACTCTGTTATTGTTTTACTTTATATTACCACAGTGCATTGTTCTATTGAATTGATCTGTATGATTTAGTATAAATTAGCAGTAATATCAACACAACATTGTAGGCTCAATGGCCTATCCAGTGCTGTACTGTTCTATGTTAAAGCTGAAGCTCGTATTCTGGAAAGAGGTCAAGAAAGGGAAATTAATTTCAATCTTATTCTCATCCAATTTTATTTGTTCTTGTTCAATACAATCTTTTGTTTTATTTCCTCCTTAATTCTTCATTCAGTGGCAAATTTTATATCCCTTTCCTTGCACTTTACATGCATTGGAAATAAAAGCAATTACAATAATTGTTAAAATGTAAAAGGTGTTTAAAATTAATTATTTATCAGCTGCCTTGTGATCAATAATTTCTGTCACACCAAACTTTTTAAGAAGGTTAGGATTCTTATTCAGATTTCATAGCTTTAACTAAACTAAATAATTCTTTCAGCCAAACCAAGAGAATCATAAGCATGTGAAAGTCTGCAAATGCTGGAAACTCAGCAAGCCAGGCAGCATCTATGATAATGAGTAGATAGTTGACAATTGAGGCTGAAACCCTGCTTCAGAACTGAGGGGGTCATATCCGTATTGTATTTCTGTTTATATCTGTCCTGATGAAAGGTCTCAGTCCAAAATGTTGATTGTTTATTCTCTTCATAGATGCTGCATGATCTGCAGAGTATCTCCAGCACTTTGTGTGTTGCTTTCATCTCTGTATTCCTTTATGATGAGTGCTTTTGCTTTGCATTTTATTGACAGGCAGCCTAGTATGATTATTAACAGGGTCCAAGTATCACTCAAAAGCAGAGGTTCAAGTTTATATATAAGTAAAATAGCATTAGTTTGGTCTGGAATGAACACTACTTTAAGTAATAAAATTTGTGGTACCAAATCCTACTTCACCTTCCACTTAAAATAGCAGTTCTGATTTGAATTTTGGTTCCAATTTACTTACTGTGTAAGAGTGTACTACACCTAATTGAGGATGGATATTTCAACCATCTTCTTAGCAGATCATTGTCCCTGGACCATCACCTTCCCCTGTCAGGGTCTTCATGGATTGTTGTAGGAAAGTGCAAATCCACACACCATCGGCCTGGTATTGGTGCCCGTGTCTGTAATAAAGTTGGCCAAGTACTCTTTTCCCCATTTTATAGTACTATCCCTTAAAAATATGTGATTTGCAGCTGGCATGTATGAGCTGTTTGCCATATGGGACAAGATCTGCCACTCTCTTGATCTGACAATAAATGTCCATGGAGTGTCTGTCGTTTTTCAATTGCAAGAAAACGGAACAAATGCCCTTGTCATATTTTCACTGGCAAACTGTCCATCAATGTGAGTGGAATAGATCAATTAATCCTCATTGCTAATAATAGACACAACCAAATGCCACGTTAGGTGCCAATCTTGCAGATGCAGGGTGCTCTATACAGGAATCCAGGTAAGTAAATGAAGCTCACCTTATGAAGTGTCATTTTTTTTTTGTTTTGTGCTGGAGATTTTGCTTGGGATGAGATGGAAAAATGCTACCATATGCTCAAGATGGTCAGGTGTCATGCCCTGAAAATGATGGACATATCCCTGCCGCTGCAATCGTTATTTCCCAAGGTATTTCATCTTATTACATTATCTAACATGAGAGCACACAATTCGCTATCAATATTTCCAGAATTTTTTTGGACTCAAAATCAAATTGGGCATTTACTAAATAAGCTCTAAACCTATGATCAAAAATAACTAATATACTTACAA